>NC_089874.1:13950000-15265000 GCF_040182565.1 Anser cygnoides | reverse complement strand
CTTTTGTTTTTCTAAAGGAATTTTAGATTATTTAGAATTCATTACAGCTTTGAATATGTTAAGGACCTGAATACAGGGATAAGAAATGAGTACCACAGATAAAAATAAAGAATATTTTTTTTCTTTAAATCTCTCTTAGAGACAAGATCTATACACCAACAAACAGCAGAATAAAACAAGTCTCTAGATTTCCCTAACATTTATCTATCGAGCCATGTTATTAAGATTTCTGGAATCTGCTATCAAAATCACGCAATTATTTACCTTTCACAAATCTATGCACATAATTAAAGGTATACTCAAATGAGTAAGGTAGTATATTTATTTTGATCCAGATAGCTGTTATCCTTAGAATAAAAATATCTTTTTATTTGACTCCTAAATATTTAAAGTAGAGTTTGCTCAGCTGCTTTCTTAATACCATTTTTTTCCGACCACCCAAATAGATTTGAGATGACTGGAGAAGAATGTATTTGTGAATGGAAGTTGTCACTTCCCATTTTTAGCACCGAGTTTCGTATTAAAGATGAAGAACTAAACCGCCAACTTTTGCCTCTCCAGAGTCTGTGTTTTTCTGATAGACGGTGCACTTCCACAAGCAGGACTGGCAAGCAATTGTAGTGTTTTCAACTGATTAAATATACTATTTTGTTTTAATTGGATTGTTCACTCCCATGACGTTTAGGGCTATAATGCTGTGGTTTTGTTATTGAAGGTGGGGATCTGTTAATTAAGATGTGACTAGGCAAAAGTGCAAGGTATGGAACAAATTACAATAAAAATTCCCTCACCCCAGGACTGGTGCAAGCAAAGATAAACCTCAGCAAACCCAGCACTACCCAGAAAACAAATAAACAAAGAAAAACAGAAAGAAAAAAACAGAAACAGAGAGACTCAACTTTGTTGCTGAACAGAAAACTCAACTCCAAAAGAATCCTGCATTGGTATAAAAATTTGCCATAGCAACGGCAAGGGCCTTAAACATTAGCAGACTTACTGTGACTCCATGTAATTCTATATGCCCAAGTACACATTTCTGCAAACCTGAGTGGAATTAACACCAGCAGCATTAAAATGGATAAATCATACTCGAAGTTATTTTTCATTTTTTTTCGTTGTGCAACAGACATACGGTCTTGCCCTTGTAAGTCTTCTTGTACCTTGTTTTTGATACACCGAAAAAAAAAAAAAAAGGTATGTAAGAGGAAAAAAAATCACGAAGCCTGAGAAAGTTATCTTATAAACAAAAAGCTTTTCCATAAAGCTTTGACTCAACCACAGAACTGCTGGATTTTAGAGATGTCTCTCCGTTGCGACAGTTAGTCAGTTATTAAACCTTAACAGTGTCTCATTCAAATGGCCTTGAGCAGAAATGCTGCACTGTTTAATAGACGGTGTTGTCTCATTCCAGCGCTATCACTTCTTGTGTCTGTTAAGCTGCCTCACGGTGTATGAGCTCTTGTAGGCAGTCAAGTATTTTGTTTACTGGCAGGGTAAGTACAGCGGGCAAAAAGTCCAGCTCTGTCACATTGCTCATCTACAGAGAAATAACCTTCACTTGACAGGAACAGCCAGAAATGGCTGGGGTTAGGCACGGGTCTCTCTGCCACGGGTATCGCTCAGGGCCAGCATGATGTAGTGCTCTAAGGCACAGAGATTTGTCTCAAAACTCTGGAGGAGTCTGAATGTATTTGTCATAGGTAACTGAGCTGCTGTGTCACAGGACATTAATAGTCCGGGATGGATTGGAGTTGATGATGTTCACATGATCATTTTGATAATATATTAGCAGGTTCTTGAGCTATTGAGCTCCTCTGAATATCCTTAGAGCTGCCAGATTTCCGTCAGCATCCATTACTTACACTGCAAACTTTATGTTCATTTACACTTCCTTAAAGTAACCAATAGTCCCACATCACATCAGCACTCTGTTCCCTATCCTCAATCCTCCCATCAACTTGTTAATGAGAAATGCAAACTACTTATCACCTCATAGCACGCACTTCTCAGTGGATGAAAGATTATTCTTTTTTTTTTTCTCTCCTTCTATCCAAACCAGGTCAGAGTTGGCTGCTGTCAAGTGGCTCAAGACGCATCTCTGGATGCAAAGCCTTTTGTTTATGTAGGCTGCACAAGCCATCTCCCTCAGGTGAAAGCATATTTTTCAACAATGGTCCACGTACAGGTGCACTTGTCTCTGCTGTGGTTTGTAACCAACAGCTTACAGATGGAGAAGACTGAAAGGAGGTTGATGAATGCATATAAGTATTTTCCTGCATACGTATTATTAACTACTTTTGCATTTTTTTGTGTGTGTCACTGCTATTTAATAGCACATCTGGATCTATTTTGAGCGGGTGTCTTAACAAAGTCCGTCATCTTAGACTAATATGTTAAAGTAATACATTCTCCTTAAGAGAGAGGGTTATGGTTCCTTAACACCGAAATGACTGTGAACTGTTGAAATGGATGAGATCATTGCTTTATCCTTTCCAAGCACTGAGATCTTGAAAGCCTGGAGTACATGATGGAAAAAAAATTATAATTCAAAAGTACTCTGGGCCAATTTTTTTAAAGTACATATCTAAAATAAAACATTTGGTCACCTAAATACTTAACAACAGCAGCTCCTACAAAAGCAACAATGAGCTTCAGAATTAATATTAATACATTAAGCTGAATTAGTCACTTTGAGCTCATTTGCATGATCTGTAGAAGCGGAGTAAACAGAGAGATCCCATTTGTTTGAATAAGAGAAAAAGGAAAGGTCAATGTTCTGACCCACAATTTAGGAAATTATTCCATTCCTAAGGTAATCACCCTGTCATCCAAATAATTCCCTACTCGCTCATTACAAGAAACTATAATAAAAGCCAAGTTGCCTGTCTAAAGTTGCTATGGCATTTAGATATACAACAATTTGGCCCGTGACCTTCAGTAGTTAAGTTCCCAAGTCTTTAAGAGTGCAAGTTTTTCTCATAGACAGTTTTCCCAAGAACACAGCTCAAATCTCTCATTTGGACAATAAACAGCAGTTGATACGCATAATGGGAAGTACCTCCTACACCCAGCCCCCCTTCTTCCAAAAACCGTTACACTATAACCAAGATGAGCTATCACATTATGTTCACCACATCAAATCAAAAACATCTGGTCATAAAGAAAATGTTTATTTTATTTATTCAATTTCTGAGAAGGTTAAGGGTTTTCTAACACGGGAAGCAAGAAGCCTATATTCTGATACAGCATGTTAGGTCATTTAGGGATATATTTACCTTTGTTCCTCTCCGTGCTGCAAGTTAAAAATACCACAGTTTCAAGTTGGTGAGTTTAAGATGGACAAAGATGCAAAAACTCAACAGGTCAAAAAATCTTCTATATCCACCATAACAGCAAGCAAAGATGCATATGCATGATAATGTTACCTGCGTTGTTCGCAGTGCCTTCAGACACAGAGATGTGGATCTTTGGATGTTTCCACCTCAGTCTCACGTGCATTGTAATGCTAAGTAGCTCTAACATCACCTACACTCATTTTGGAGATACGAGAAATTCTACAGCTGTCATGATACAGCTTCTGTTTACTTGGGAATGTGAGCAACTTGTTCACCATCTTTACTGCAGAATTTTGAAACAAAAATACAATACAATATTTATCCCGCAGTTAAAGGATCCTAATTTAGGATACGTAATTGATTAAAAAGCAACAGTGATTCATTCAATTATGTTAAACAAGATAAGCAGCATGGATTTACATAATTGTATCACTTTGCTAGATCAGATTGAACAGGATTTAAATGATCAATTAGGACGTATATCTCAAGACAGAAGAGTCTCAGCTAATGTAAGTGGCAAAGGGGTGTTATTGTGAGGCATGCATCTCTCTTCTTTTTTGCTGTGAAAATAGATACCTCTTCCTCCTAAGGAAAAGAACTAATCACAGAGATATTTCTTCAAAGAAAATACCATCTGCAAGTTTACATGATCTTTCTAAATTATTTATCATTGGTATGTGTTTTATTTTTATTTTCCTAGAAAATTTCAGAATAATTGATATTGCTTTTGAGGCAAAAAAAACATGTAGTAACTCACAGATTCAAGGGTCTAAACACAGAGCAAATAACACTATATGCACAGAGAACAGATGGCTGAAGAAACTTAAAAGTGAAATAAACATCAATGGAACAAAAATGTGGCCAGCAGAATAGGCAGAAGTCTGGAGGCAGAGGACCATGGGTCCACACTGCCTTGTTCCCAACCAGAGCAGGGAGAGAGGTGGTTGGTGCAAGTTTCCAGATTAGGCACACTCTGTACACTTACCCACGGCTGCTCAAAACTGTAAGTACGTCTCCTGTCTTCTACGTCCTCATCTTGTTTTGCTTGCTGAAATTCTTGTCTCAGGCGCTGTATCCGGTCATGATTGTTAGGAGTTGATCTGTTGCTAAAAGAGGGAAGATAGAAATGATCAATGTACTTAGGAACTGCCACCTGTGACTGTAGTTTCCTAGCCAGGCACCACCACTCCTGTATGGGGGTACAGACTTAAAAATAATTTCCAGGCATTCAATACAAAAACCTTCATTTATTTATTTTTTTATTATGATTAATGTCATTTGACGTATAAACTTCAGAGAGTGTAAGGATAGGATGAACGAGCTTATTGCTAAAAATCACCAAAAGTTACTGGCATCTTTTCAGTACATGTTACTCCTTGAAATGAAGAGGAATACATGTTACTGTCAACCTTAACAAAGAGGAAAATTACAAGAAAAGTGCTAATGATCTCTGCTACTGAATAAACATGAAAGATATTTCTTTCCTATCAATAAACTGTAGGACTGCCACATCTTTATTCGCATCAAATTCATTACAATGTCTGAAGGCCTTACCTATACAAAATTTGATTATTTTTCCCAATCAATAAGAGCTTGTCATCCCGTAGCTCTGTTTTTAACAAGTCTTTTAAGCTGATCAGCCTGAAAGCATCGGAAGGCTCCTGGGCCAGTGAGAAGCCATCCCCCTGGCAGCACCGTGCGCAGGACTGCATTCAGTGTCAGACTGGCTGCTGGCTCCTGTTCTGCAGCCGCTGGTGTGCTGGGGAGGGCTCAGCCCCAGAGTTACCCTTATGGAAAAGTACAGGTGAATCCTCAACTCTTCAAAAACATAATTTTTTCCCCGATGCCTATCACAGGTAATCCTTTCTCCATAGCTCAGGTTTATGTGAAACTATGGTGAAATATGCACAGGAGTGGTTTATTTCATGGGGCAGAGGGAAAAAGGATTTTTATTAATCTCATTGCCATTTTTCCATCTGTGCAGCTCTCACCTGACCCCTACAAACCCCACCGTATTTCAAACATGTTAATGTGGGAATCACAGGAACTCTGACAAACAGGTTATGTTATATCAAGACTAACCAGAAACATTTTACTCTCTTATTATGGTCTTTTTAACCCCCACATTTTAGTGTTTATTTCAAAAGAGATGATGAGGAATGGTCAGCTATTACATTCTTTCAAAAGAGAAATCTACAGGGATGCAATGGAAAACAATTCCATAGATCCTTGTTCTGAGATACAGGGCACAATAAAACAGAGAATTAATATCCCAGGTTTTCTATCATATGAAAAGAGACAATTCTGGAGTCCATTTGGGACTGTTTGCCACATCTTTCCAGACTGATGGGTATAGTAGACTGGAGGACATAGATGTTTGAAACATTACCTTCCACTCTTTTCAGTGACTTTAAATTGAGCTTATCATTGTTTGGTTAGCCGAACAGAAAAATTAGCATGGTTCTAGCAAATTTGGGTAAGTGCTTTTTATTTATTTTTTTGAGCCTCAAGAAATGTTTTATTTATAGGTTAGGTCAATTCTATGTTCAGATTGCCATTTTGAAAAGTACAGCTAAAAGAAAGCTTTATTTAGAACAGGTGGAAATGAGACATTATGGCACTTTCAAAATTTCCCCTTCATTGTAGGTGTTTGGCTAATTTTATTTCCTTAATTCAACTTAATTTTGTGGAACAGCTTATCTCTCTTTGCAGTTGTATGTTATGTAAATTCATTCTTTATTGTCAAATTCTGCCCAGCTTTTCTACATAAGCATTTGTTTTTTCCCATGCACTGCTATACACAGCACTTTTAAAAATGCAATCATCACAATCCAATCCAAGATGTGCAAAATATTTCACAATGGTTTGTTGATTTTTAAAAATAGTATTGTTAATCTAACAAACAAATAGTCCAATACATTCTATACACACGGTGTTTTTTATAAGCTATATTGCATTTAAAATTAAGTGCTAGTATTTGAGGTGTAAGAACATGTTTGAAGGAGAAATGCCCTTGAACTTCAGTGTGAAATTACTAGCAAAGCACTGTACATAGACACCTTGAAGTACTCAAGCTGATCGGTAAGTAATCAGTCTTTCAATCATGTTTATTTCACACTCTAAGGGATCACAATGCAAATGTGACACTGGAGTGTCACATGGCATTCCATGGCAAAGAAAAATCTCAAAGAAAACCCTAAAAAGTACTGAACAAAAGCCTGTGCATCATAAGGAACAGATATATTCTACCAGCTCCAAAATGGGCTATTGGAAAGGTTATTACAGATATGGGGACTTCTGTACCTTTTGTAATTGTTATTAATGAAAAGAATTACACCAACAGAAATAGCAAGAAAGTGCATAGTGTCCATGCCATGAAGCTAAAATGTACGTCTCTTGCAGATAACCAAATGCATGAATTTAACACCCTTTACAGTGGTGAGGCAGAAATAGGACGGACAAGAAGGGTCCTGGGATTTATGATTAACTTGTCTCCAGACCTAAGAACAACTTATTCTAATGACATTAAAAAAAAAAAAGTCAAGCTGATGTAAGAAAAGTTATTCAGAGTTATTAAAAAGGCTTGATAATAGAAGATAAATCTTTTAACAATAGTTCTATTTTATCACAAAAGCAAAGGACTTGACCCAAATTTAGAAAATTGCAAAAGAAGTGAATAATAAAAAGGAATATTTCACAGAAAAGAAAGAGCTAAATTAAAGGGCAAAACCACTTCTGTATCTACTCAAATTTCTTTTCACTCAAAAAGTCTGAGACACATGAAGTGATGTCAAGTGAGCAGTTGCATAATAATAATAAATAACAAAAAAAGCTTAAAACATTTTATTTAGTAGAGAAAAAGGGAAAAGGAAGTCAACTAGGGTCTAAGATACCTTTAAGAAAAAAGATTATTTAAGTCTTAGACTTTAGTTAAGGTTAGTTGTCTTTCATGTCCATTTTCTTCTCAATCATGTCCTCATTCTCTTGGTTAAACTGTTCACCTGTGAACACTTTTCCCACTCTTTCCCACTCTTTCTTTTTTCACTCTTTCCTACCAGTGAAGGTTTGCACATCTCTATCCTGGACTGCCATGTTGTCTCCTATTTCTTTCCATTTTCTTTTCCATTTCTTTCCATTTCTTTCCATATTTCTTCATCCAGTTAATTTTATCATTAATGCCTTTTTTTTTTTTTTTTTTTTTTAATGTACTGTCTGTCTCCTACTGCAACTTTTGAGGTCTTCTCCACTCAGGAAACACTTGGTACAGCACCTTGATAACTCATTCAAACCCCAGTCAACACTTACTATTTTCAAAGGGAGGGAAATACAGTTAACATAATTATAATAAGAAGCAGGCACATTTAAAAAAAAAAAAAAAGTTAAAACCTAACTTTATTTATTTAATTTTTTTTTTAGGTTTTGAGATGTTATGTTTTGTTTGAGATGTTCTGATTTGTTTGAGCTTTTCATTCAAAGGAACTGAAAATCTGAAGGTAAATGCACTTCAAAGAATGCAGGACTACAAGTGGGAAGGAAGGAGGTTAACTTGACATCCATCCAAAGTTTATTGAAGATTTGACCTATGGTAATGTTAAAAAGTTCAGCAAAACCGGAATTACAGCTGTCTACCGTAACCACAGCTTGCCTAAACAGTACTAAACAGTTATGAACCTTCCCCTAAGATTACTTAGGATGTCTATGAACTTAGAGAAGACAGCACCTCCTAGCATGAGATATAAGCTGTGTTTTTCTTCAACATGTTGTCATAATTAAGTGTTCTTAAAAGAAACAAAAAACAAGGAAAGGTGTTAAGGGGCAAAGTAGATGGGGTTGCAAAGGAGCTGGGTGTCATTGCACCACTTCTCTGTTCAGCACCCCATCGCCTTCCGTCTGCAAATGGCACATTTTACAATCAGCTACATTGTGTGCTTTAAAACATACAACCACCAGCATGGGCTAAAAATGCAACTGTAAGCAAGGCTTAGATAGGAAAGGGCTGTCACATATTTCCAGAAACAAGCAGCTGTAGCAATGACCATCAGAGTTTCAGATCATTAAGCAATGTCTCAGTGTGATGTCATGCACTGATGTACAGAGTTGTAATGCTTTCAAAACAGACAGATTTTCAGTGTGATAAAGTAGATACAAACATGCTACTGAACAGGGATGACTAAAGCTTTGGAAAAAAAAAATATTGGCCTGAAAAAGCATAGAAAATGGTCTTAACAACATCACCAGGCAGTTACAACACGACTAGAATAACCAAAAGGTTACTAAACAAACAGCGTTCTTTACACCTTGAAATCTTCTAACACAGATTTAAGCTGTCAGGGACTCTCTGGTCTGACGGGCTGCTTAGATCTCTGGACAGCAGTTATAAAACACAGATGGGTTCTTATTGACTTCAAGCTAGCAAACAAATATCACCTATTTGTATAAAATAAATTTCTTTCTGTTTGGACAGATAACTTGCGTCACATTAAAAATCAAGAGCTGAATGCGAATCTACCCGTATCTACAGCTACAAAGCAGCAGAAAAAGAGCTTATTTCCAACCCAAGGAGGACTAACACTGTCCTTACTCTGGCGGCTGTCCATTAGCTGGCACCGTGCTCACTTACCAAAGTGCGGAACCAGTTGACTGCCTACAAAATGGGCCCCTTCCTTCTGGCTTGAGCAGGATGAAAATGGCACAACAGAAAGCAGAGTGGTGATAATCTAATACAAAGGCTCCTGCTACATTTAATGAAACTCGAGCACCCTCTCGCCACGGTGCTTACTCCAAGCAGATGGATTTCTCTGTTTCAGATGGCCCTTGAGGGCGGATAAACAGAAACTGTCAAGTTGTTGCAAAAAGCCGTGAATGTAAAATAAAATGAAAGTATGCCCTTTACCAGGCTTAAAGTTAGCACCTTACTGTACTGCACAGTCTGCTGGTCTGTTCACCTTAAACAGACTTGTTAATCATTGCTGACACAGACGACTGTGCCCACACACTGCAGTGTTAATGACGGCTGAGCAGTGATGGACGTAGCACTGTCTCCTTCCTGCCAGCACATTGGCAGAGCAGGTTGGCCTTTTCCTACAGTTTTGTTCTATGGCTTATTTTCTGACAGCTAAATACCAGTCCTCAAGCTTAAACTGTTGTTGGTTGTCTCCTTCCAGTGTGCTACATACAATGCTTCTCTGAGACACCAGGGAATCAATTTTGCGCGAACACACTGGTATTAACACGTATGGGCACAACACACAAACAGGACTGACCACAGCCAGCGTCATATAGAAGAGCTGTTGCATGACTACAGACTCACTACAATCAGTTTGAGAAAAAATCAGTTGAGCAAGAGATGAAATTTGTTAAGACTACAACTGTAACATGGTGCAATTGTAACATGAAAGGAGGCACAGAAAGGTTTATCCTAAACTACTTTTGTTTTTCTTAAGTGTCAAAGAACTTATTGGGAATAAGGAATTAAAAGGTGGAAGAGAAGTGTAAAAAAAAAGAAAAAGAAAAAAGAAAAGAAAATGTATCAATTACAAAACTGCAAATAAAAATAGCTTCTCTGAACAAGCTTCATTAAATTTTATCAGCTAGTATCTTGGGGTTTTACACTCAAACCACAGGTCATAAATTCACAGTAAATCCCCCATATGTTCACCAAACACCTGAATTCAATTTCTCTTCTAGTTGTAAGAAACTGAATGTGCTGCTCAAATTAATTATGCATGCAAAGTTAGCTTCTAACAAGGGCAGCTTCTTGCATGCTGAAGGGTATACATCCTATCTGATTTTTTTTTCCAGATCTTTTTCAATCTTGGCTTATTTCTACTGTTCAGGAGGTTATAAAAATCCTTCTCTCCTGCCACTGCATATTTGCTGAAATATGAATGAATACAGAGCATTATATATCTTTTAAAGTCTGCAAGTCTTAAATGCAGCTAAATTCAGGGATTGGCTTAATGTGACAGGCGAGATCTAACACATTACCTGCACACATACCTACACAATTTAGCATATTAATTCCATCAAAACAAAGATTTAAAGCCTAGGATATATGTCAACATATATGAATGTGAAATCAGCTCTTTAGGAAGTTTTATGTCATTTCCAGTTTACTTTCACAGCGGTAGTCATCAGCTCCAATACCAAACACACTACAAAGAAGCTCTGCAAGCACCCATATGCACCCGCTTCCTTCAGTGGCTGAAATGTCTTTTCAGATTTTGACATTGAGATTGGTTGATAACTTCACACTAATTTCAAGAGAGTATATCATTAAAAGTCAAAAACATATGTCTCTATTCTCAGGGCTAAAAAGGTAGTCTTAAATGCTGTTAATTCAGCACTCGATTCAGATGTGATAGCCATAAACAACACAGAGGGATGGAGCTGATGGGGAGGTCACTTCACTACAACAGTTTCTTCAAACTCTCCAGACAAGATTTCACTTCAAGTCCCTATGTGGCCATTCTGTAGCAGGGCCATCATTTTACAAACAGTGAAATTTGAAGAATGCACCCAAGACCCTTTTTATTGCCACCATCACTCTTCCTTATTAGCCTGTCAGAGCCTGCACACCGGAGACAGAAATCCAGTCTTACTTTTCAGGGGAATTCTTCTACTAAAAAGAAAAGCAGAGATTTTAGGAGTTTGCTATAAACATCTGAAAACAGATACTCAGCTACTGGGTTATCACGCAGTCTAAACCTTCCTTCAGAGCTGTTAGATTTTGCAGATACAAGCTAAGGCAATTTTCAACTACATAAAACTTGTTACAGCTGTTGTTATAGGGTATTGCATTTTTGAAGTTAACAAAAGAAAAAAAAAAAAGGAAAAAAGAAAAAAAGAAAAAAGAGAACACCACATATAACCTAAAAAAAATGTGACATCTAACTGAGAATTTCATATCAAAATATTAGGGAAATAGCAAAACCACACCTACAAAGATTTAATAAATTATGGGAAAAGAAAATAATGTTTAAACTTTGATCAAGCTAAGGAAAAATTAGCATTTTTAATTCTATCTGAAATAAAAAGTTCCATCAGAGGCAGGCAAAGAAGCAAGTTCTGATCTTATAAATTTCTTCTCATCCTAACTGGAACAGACAATGCTGGTTCCAGTGCTGTAATGTCTGATAAACATCCACAATTAGTCATCACAGAATATTTTGTGTCAATACGAGGAGGCTTGCCTGGCCCAGTAATACAAATACATTTAACAAAGACCACAGAGTATAAATCCTCTCCTGGCCTAGCTGAGCATTCCTGTGCCAACAGAAGGGATCATCGGAGCGATCCCAAGCAAGCTTCAGGTGACGTCAGCCACCGTCTCCAAGCTAATCCAGCTGCTTTGCTGGAAGCTATTTAGGGAGTGCTCCCTCTGATCGCCTCTCCAGATGAAATGTAGGGCAGAAATCTTCATCAGTGGAGCTGCAATAGGCAGTCAGGGAGCGGTAACTTCTTAAAGCACACCAGCTATTTGCAAAAAGAGACATCTGCCTGTAGCCAACACCGCCTGGATAGTGTGAATGTTGTTACACAGGGACAACCCAGCCTACTCCAGCACACCTTACATGACTTCAGCTATGGAAACGTGGTGACAGTTTACAGTATAAAATCTGCTTGACAGCCAAATTCTATCCAACATTATCAAGCGGAAAAAAAGCCTGTGTCTTTTCATGGGTGGATCCTGATTGCACCTTTTGATGTGAAGGATGCACTGAAACTGAGTGACTAATATACTATCTTTGTAAATGGTGAAATTTAGTTTCATTCCAATGCCAAAAAAATCCTTAAAAGGTATTTAGGTCTTGCTTAACACACTGACATAAGCTATACTTGAAATATATATATATATATATATATTTTACGTTGTTTTACTTCTCTTTAACTACAGATAAAAGCTTAGGAAATAGATTTCAGGGTGTTGTAACTAGCAAAATGCAACAGAATGTTTTTGACTCATAAGCATTTGCCCTCACTAAAAATGACATTTTTAGTTTTAAGTACAAATAGAACTACAGTATCAAGCAGTACATCACTAGAGAAACAGTGATGTATAGACAAAGACATCTCTTTAAAATGCCTGAACATTTAAAAAGATCATACATTACACAAAGTTCACATCCACAGTCCCTAGCAGCAGCTAATATAGTTATGGCATAATTATTTCTGTTCTTTGACAGAGAGGCTATTGCATTATAAATCTCCAAATAATATTGTGATTGATTTTACATTACATCTTACTCTAATGATAGACTAATTTCCAAGTGCAAAATGAGAAGTTGTCCATTAAAAACAAACAAACAAAAATGACTGGCCTAAGAATGCCAGGGCTAGGTCAAAGCTTCGTGAGGTTTCAGAACTCTGAAACTTGGGAAAACCCCCTCTGCTAGGAGCATCAGTAGCTGATGAGAAAATTTACATAAAACACAGAGAAATGTGGAATCACTGCTTTATTTTTGGTGATAAATAATCTGCAACCTCTAAATAAAACTTTAAATCTGAGCTTATTGTTAAGCATTTCATCAGTTAGTGTCTGTGTGTGCAGTTTCCCCTATGACTCAAGTATGAAAAAATGAAAATCAAAGCTAAGATTGATTAATTCAACTGGTGCTTAAATTCACATGGAAGGTGTCTTCTTATGAAGTTGATCACTAAGATTTACACTGACTAACAAAAAAAATAATTAAGAGTTTTAATTAAGTAATATTTATATCTGGAGATAAAAAATCTTTATGATATCTTGTAAAACAACTGATTTTTGGATAAATTCTTTACAGCATTTTACTGTAAAGATGATTTTAAAGATTTTAATAAATTTCAATCATGCATTACCACCACACATTCTTGATTAACTTAAAACTAGAAATTGCGATAAAGTGACGGTCTGAGAGCTATTAAAAAAAAAAAAATCAATTCTAAGCAAGGGCAGACAAGAAAAGCACTTGCCTTTTATCCAAAAATTCAGTAGGTTACTCAGGAAATCGTCTAGGATTCAGCTTATACTACATAATATATTTGCAAAATATTTCACTTATTTTTCCTCTTGGAAGTGCTGAAAGCATCTGTTCCTCTGGAATTATTTTTTCAGATGTACTGTGCAGGATGCTCAGTAATTGCTGATGGTTTGCTATGTTTTGAAACACTGGATAAGAAATACTGAAGTCTTATCTTTATTATTCTTGGGCGGCTTAGTCTCATCCCAAGCACTGATTTCAGATACCCAAATGTGTGTATTTCTTTCTGTGTAGAATAAATACAGTATTTACTTGTAATACCATTTTATTGGTTGACCAAGACAATTAACCCGATAAAGGCTGTAGGAAAGCTAAGCTATTTACCACGAAAAGGTAAAGGCAGGATTTTTGTCAACCAATTTTATTCAACTAAAAGGTAGGTGTGACGTTAAAACTAGATATCTAGGCCCTTTGTGAGGGAAATATACAGGAATAAATTACTCCAGGGTGGAAATTCACAGCACCTGTCTTAGGATGCAATTACTCACCCTTGAGAGCTCATTAGTTCTCTTCATTGACGAAGAAGTGTAGAGTGACGAGCTCAGACTTCAATAGGTAGATTTAGACAACTATATGAGAGCAGATGAATCGTACCCTAGATGGCTAATTTGGACTCAAGGTAGATGAAAAATGAATTCTCCTGGGAAAGTCTAGTGCCAGCAACTCCTGGTGGAAGGTGATAGTCAACTGGCATGGCAGTATAATCTAACCACTTAGTCGTTAGGCAGGAGAAAAAATTAGAATAAAATTTTCTGCCCGTCTGTGATCCATGGTCACTCAGCCTCTCTGTATTTGAGTTCACATATCTATAAATGGGCAAAGCAATTCTGAGACCCTGCATAAAGTGGGACCAAGGGACATGGTTTAGTGACAGGACTAGGAAGGTCAGGCTGACTGTGGGACCTGATGATTTGAAGGTCTTTTTCAGCCTAGTTGATTTAATGTTTTTGTTCTAATTTACTTTACTACAATTTTACTGATTTTTACAGAGTATACAATGCTACTGTTTGTAATTCAAATTTATATTTCATTATATATTTAATATACTTTAGCTTTTGGTTAACCCTGAAGTGGTCAGGCAGTTGGACTGGAAGGTCCCTTTCAACTGAACTACTCCTTATTCTATTCTATTCTATTCTATTCTATTCTATTCTATTCTATTCTATTCTATTCTATTCTATTCTATTCTATTCTATTCTATTCTATTCTGTTCTGGTTCTGTTCTGTTCTGTTCTGTTCTGTTCTGTTCTGTTCTACTCTACTCTACTCTACTCTACTCTACTCTACTCTATATTCTATTCATTTATAGGGAAAAAAAAAACAAAAACAAAACAAAACAAAACAAAAAACAAAGAGTTTTAGTTTCTGAAACATACAGACATATCAGTCTTGCCTGAGATAAGCCAAGGATTGCAACATAACAGCTTCTGTGGTTAGGATCTCCTTGCTACAGATCATTTGTATTTCAACTTTCATATTACATCAACAAATGCTACAAGGTTTTTTCCAGTAACATAATTGCCATTTATTTTTTTTTAGTAAACAGAAAGAAATGAAATATGTATAATAAGTAATTCCACTTAGTAATTCAGATTTATTTTGCACGATATTGACGTTATTTTACAAAGTTACAATGGTATCATTTCATGTTGTTATTCTTACAGTCTTCAGTTGATAGTTTCATTTTGACACCATAATGGTGTCTCTGGGGATTTTGATGACAATATGTTTTGACATCATGTTAAAATATATCCAAACTGATAACACTTTATTTTGTCATCTTTACATAGTTCCAGTTGGATTTCTAAGATACTGCTTTATTCTGACACCATTAATTAGGAAGATTTTAGACCTAGTGGCAAGAGCTAAAAAAAAAAAAAAAAAAAAAAAAAAAAGTTTTGAAAATGCTAAACACAGCTGTATAGCATGCATTGCTGCTGTTGAAACTTGTACAGGCCAGATATCCCAAAATATAACAGATTAGTCACATAATACAGATCAACAGTCAGATCATAAAAACATGAAAATGTTTTTTCTTCTAGAGCTTGATAATAAATTTAATAAATGGTACTGTAATTCTATTTCAGACACTTCAGGCAGGAGGCCCAGCAGCTAACATGCTGCCACAAACCAGAACCTTCTGTTGCTGTTGGAGTGTCTGACGTGCGCACACTTCATGATTCCCTCTATAGAAACCAGAAATTATTTCCTGCATGCTATTAAAATGTGAGATTCCTAGTTCATAAGCTTCACTGAAATGGAAATTGCTACATACGTAATTCTAACTGAAGAACAGCAACGCCAGTTCCAATACAGTGCTCTGAAACGCAACGTCAGAATTGAGCCTTAACTAGCACAAACCTGTCCAGTCCCATCAAATCCAATGAAGATTTGAGAGTTTACAGGCATCTCCAGATCTGACCAAGAGTTTTGAAAGGGTTTTAAGGGAAGAAATTATGAATAATTGTGAGTTTGGGGCTTCTTGTTACCAATACGAAATTCAGGGATTGATTCTGAAACAATTTGCTACAAAAATGATCTGGTAAGTTATCCTTGGGCTAAGGATGCATATCACACCAGTTTGAACAAGTCCACATACAGCAGTATCCCTCAGTTTCTTCGTTCTGCTATTTACTATTTCTTGAATCTTCTCTACAATGAATTAAAGAGGAACTCCAGGGAAATCAACACATTACATGTACTAAGTATATTTATTCAGTACCGCAGCCCAAGTTCTACTTACCAAAATGATTGCTGATAAAATCTCTAATTTTAAACATTAATGCATTAGATTTCTCTACCATTCAAATCTGATCAAAGGGATTAAAGAATTTCTCCTTTTCCCCCCACTCTCCTAAGGCATAATACTTAATAGAAATTGCTTGTATTATCGTATTTCAGACATCAGGCTAGAACTGAGACAATCCCTTGATCCCAGATCATGAATAAAGCATTTAATGGACTGTACTTGTCAAAGGACACAATAAGCATTTGATCTACACAGTAAACAAATGTCTGTGAAAAACAACCCCCCAGAATAAAAGTTTGCCATTGCTGCTCATTATTTAAGATATTTTCCCTTCATCTTTTATTTCAGGATTAAGGCTCTAAAGGCATTGCCAGGATGACAGAACCACATTGAGATGAAAATGGAATTTCTCAAACAGTTGATAGCAGCAATGTATATTCCAGGGAAACAACTAATAAGTCCATATAAAGTTCATACATAATGACTTTCCTGTAAAAGGAATTAATTGTTACAACACCAAAAACTGTATAATTATTAAATGAATGACAGAAGGCTACGTTGTACTCTGACATTATAATACGCTCCACATCTTCTTTAAGAGATTCCTTGGGGTACTTCCAGGGAAGAAGAACTCCTGCTAGCAGAACAAAATGAAGCTACAGAAATGGGAGCATGTGTAACTGTGAACCCAGTTGACCCGAGGAATTTGCTACATACCTACAAAATGCTCTTTCATGATCCCAAAAGACAAAATGAAATATTACAGGCAAGTAACAGCAGCTATTAACATAAGCAATACTGCAGAGCCAGTTCCATTTCATGCAAATTATAGACTTGTTTCTACTGGCATTGACCATTCTTCACCAGAAAAAACAAATAGGCTGAACTGTCTGAGATGTCTATATAGAAGAATATGGGTCTTTTAACAAATGTTTGTATTTATTAAAAAAAAAAAAAGTATAAAATATTTTTTCTACCTCTTGAGTTTAAAAGCTCAGTGGTTATTCTTCAATTACCTTAAAAAATAGGAATTAAATTGTTTGTTTGTTTAAATCTTTTTTTTTTTTTAATATAATGAGCTGTATTAATGCAATGAGGTGTTACATGAAAGACTAGTGAAATACCAACACAAAACTTCACTGGTATTTATAATTAATCTCTGAAATAAAGTCATGGTGTAGTACTGTCTCTGTAATCCAAGGGTTGTATTGTAACAGCTCACATTGTATTTTTTTGTCACATGTGACTGCCATGATGTTGTGAAGAGGCCAGTAGTATAAGACACCTGACTTACAAATGGTATAAGAAAGCTTGTGTAAGCACTAGCTTTCACTGGAAATGCCTTCTCCCGTACAGGTAACAGAACTCCATGAGTATCTATGGGAATTTTCAAAATGAACTACGCAAGATACAAGTTCCAGAGAGCAATTTGTATTGCTATGATGCTAACTCAGATAAAGTTCAGTTCCCATGAATTTTCCCATTTGAACTGCACAGTGATTTGCTTTTCAGGAAAACCAAACCCAGGAATTTAAGGTTACGTAAGACAAGAATGACATATATCCTTAGGAAGCAGGACCAACAAAGATCTGATCTTTTTTTGCCCTTCAAATATGTATCAGGTGGATATAAAAGAGGATTGTGCTAGAGCCCTTCAGGCCCTCCCTATCTTCGCAGTAGGCAATACTGACTTCAGACACCCCTACAGAGGATGGAAAGTCAAGGAAGTCACAGCAGTTCAGGACAGCCTTCTTTTCCATCATTTTTGTTGCCACTTTGAAACAATGTAGAAGCATGAGCAGATCCACAAAAACAAAATATGAGTTTCTGAGCACAAGATAAAAGACTATCTTCTTACAGGGGAAAA
Source organism: Anser cygnoides (assembly GCF_040182565.1). NCBI lineage: Eukaryota > Metazoa > Chordata > Aves > Anseriformes > Anatidae > Anser > Anser cygnoides. The sequence continues at coordinate 15,247,030 of NC_089874.1, read as the reverse complement.
GTCTTTATCCTTCAGCATGAAGATATGAAGGTATGACAGTGACGGAAAAATAAGGATCAAAGGATCTTTTTTTTTTTCCTTCTAATCAAGCAATATAATTTTCAAGCCAATGGTACAAATAAAATAATAATAGCCCCAAGACTTACATAAAGCCTCCTCCTTTCATTCTCCTGTCATGTGAACCCAAGACAATCAAGGACAGAGACACAAATCTGGTTATCTGATTACATATAAGCAACTATATTTCCCCAGGTTGTGCACAGGTAATTGCTTCCTTTGCAAGGATTGTAAAAGCCTGTTTTGAGAGAACAATACAACTCATTAGCTCATGGTAAAATAAACCAAATGGCATGTCTTATTTTGTAGCTATGGCTCTATTACTAGTGCACAATTCAGGTCGCATTTTTCCTGACTCTATCACTCCTAGTAAATTACTTGCACTTGATGTAGAGGAGCCATAAAATGCGCAGAAAACAAAACTTTGGCCATTTTAATTTAAATCCTCATAATGGCAGGTCAAATTTATGTGAACTCTTTGGTGAATTGGTTCTTTTATTAGTACCCAGTTTAATTCAAATCAGAGTCTTCTACGGAAGATTAATTAAATATTAATCAAAAGTCCAGGGCAGTCTATGCTTCTGTTCCATTAACCTAAATGTGACTCTATACGGAACCACAATAACTTTATTTTTTCCTGCACCCTATTTTAAAGAAGGTTTTTAGATTTTTTTTTTTTTCCATTATGGTGCACCTCCTTGTAAACGCAGACATGCTATTTGCAGTGTGTATTTTAAAGGTCATGATTTCTTTTCCCTTTCCAATTAAAGCTGCTCTTAATCACAATTAAGCTTTCAAGAAACAATTAACAGTAGTCAAAACTTTTCTCCATCAATATGTTGAAGAGATGTACAGCGTGCACCCTCTATTACCACTGGTGTCACTGAACTAATTATGTGATGTTAAGGTTCACCTTCTTGGGTGTAAATTTTGGGTTGAGTTGACACTAAAAAGAAACATCAATTTATTAGGAGATAAAACTTGTTCTGCAGTAATGGAACAGCTGTGTATATAAATTTATTGCAGCTTAATGTTCTCACACATAAAGCAATTAGAGCTTTCTGACAGACAGACTTGCTAAGTATAGTGTGTAGCATATAGTAATATGCAGTTACAGGCACAACATATTTAAGATTGATCATATATATTCTGTACAGTAATATCCACTTCTCCAGCCTCTCCATCCTAGATGTGCTCTTAATTAACATAAATGTATTCTTATAGTCATGTGAAATTCTCTGTGGAGAAACCTTTTCATGACATGCCATTTTACCCCTGGACACCTCTGTGCTATATTTGGCTTCTACATCTGCAGGAATAGATATGGTCTGGTTCCTTTAGGCAGGCTTAATTAATTAATTAATTTATTTTCACACAAAGGATAATGAAGGAAACAATGTTGTCATCAGATTGGTTTAAAAAATGCAAAAGTAAAACCATATACAGTGTTCAGAATAAGCACCTTTACTTTTAGAACAATAGGGTGTGAACCCATGAAATAAACTGCAGCCATCCAGCACCATTTCCTCTCATCATGTGCTCTCTGCTACATTTAGTTGCCATCAAATAGCCTTCAGGATATTTTTCCTGCCTTCCTATCTTCCCCACAAGATAATTGTGTTTAACTTAAGCCAAGGACTGTGGTTTTGAGAATATTGATCAGGAAGACTAGAAATGGAAACTGAGCATTATGGAGCAGTTGTGTTCCAGACTAATGGTATATGACACCTTTCCTAAACTTGGAAGCTTGGGATATGTTAGGTATTGAAACATTTCATTCTACAATTACCTTAAAAGAGGTTATAACGAGGTGAGGATCAGGCTCTTCTCCCAAGCATCAAGTGATAAGACGAAGAGATATGGCCTCAAGTTGCATCTGGGGAGGTTTAGGTTGGATATTAGGAAAATTTCTTTCCTGAAAAAGTTTTGCAGCATTGGAATAGGCTGCCCAGGGAAGTGACTGAGTCCGTGGAGGTCTTCAAGAAACATGTAGATTTAGAACTTAGTAGCATGGTTTAGTGGTGGACTTTAGTACAAGGTTAAAGGTTGGACTAGATGATCTTTGAGGTCTCTTCCAACCTGAAAGACTGTATGATTCTGTGGATAAGTGGATAATTGAGATAATAATTTTCCAGTTGATGGCTAAATATTTAGTACCGATTAGACTAAATGGAATTTTCCAAAAGAAAGTTCTGAAAAAAAAAAATCATAATATTTGGAGGTACAAATGTATTATTTGCTTTTACTTCAAAAATTCCTAAGAGACTTCCTGTTTATTTAATAGTTCAAAGCTGTTCCTTGCCTGATTTCAACACATTTACTCATGAACAAACACATGTACTTTATACTAGACATCACACTCATCCTTCATTTTAGTACATTCATACTATGCTTGCATTTATGTGCAAACCTATTGGCTGACTGATGTGATGCACCTTTCAAGAGTCATTTCTTAAATCTTTAGTTAGAAGACTAAATCAAATGACTGGGAGGTTAGTGTTGTAAAATAACAGCATGACTTTTTTAGGCTAGGATTCTCAAAAATGTTTCAGATAACTACTGTGTTTCATCCTAGGTTGGAGCTGATCTACGTGTTGGCTGTTGTGGAGAAGTGCTGCCTTCCACAGCTCAATGCTCCCATCTCAACCTTGAGCTACAAAGCACCCATGAAATCTCATGGCTATCCAAATCAAGGAGCTGAATGAAAAATATTACTTATTTTCTTTTCTCTTCTTCTTTTACAGGATTTGTTTTCAGAAAGATCTGTTCCCTCTGACCGTGAGCAATAGCATCAGAAGGCACATGTGACATGGGACACAGGAAAAAGCAGAGATTTCTTTTTTTTCTTTTTTCCTCCACAGGAACTGCTCTCTGTGGTATTACACTCCTTCTGTACATCAACAGAAGGGGATGTTACACTTCTCTGGCAGCCTCAAGGAAGACAGGGTTAAAGCAGACGAGGAATCTACCAGAGTAACTCTGCACTTACAGGAAAGAGGAAACTCTGGAAGCACACTTGGTGGTATGAAGTCAACAAATCAGTGCTGAGGTGTTCAGAGTTCATTTAAAATTGAAATCATTAACAACAATTAAAACTGAAATTTATGAAGTAGGAAGATTGGCAGGCATCTACTTTACATATGTACTTTATATAAATTACAGTGCAGTTATTTTTCTTTGCCAAAACAGCAGCATGAAACCCACTCTGAAAAGACAGAAACTGCACAGCAAAATAGGCAACAACTTGAGCTTTGATGTTGCCATTATCATTCTGTCATCAGAAATGCATGATAACTCGATGCCAGGACAACAAGATTTTTCATTTCACTGTCATTTCTGCTTTTGTCTCTGAGATGTGACACAGGTCAGTGAATCTGAACACAGAGCAGAAGTCAAGAATTTTCAATTCTGACAACTCTGGAAAAGCTATTCTTAACCTCTCCCTGTGGCAGCTTTAGGAATCGCTATCTGAAAAATCCAACAATATTACAGGGGTGCTCTAAAGACTAATGGTTCTGCAAGAACCCTGAAGATGAAAAACTGACAACAGCTTAAATATTCTCAGTTAGAGCATGTTTGTAGCATACAAATTGAAAATAACTGGCAAAAAATTGTTATATTCATTATTATTGTTATAAACAAATTTTGAGCTACTATTGACATTTAAATCCCTTATAAAAAGACTCTTTCTATAAATTAAACCATTTCTGCAGTTCCAGACAATTTACTCAGGGAATAATTCATTCTTAACAAACTTTTTAAAAAGTACACCCTACCTGATATTTCTTTCATGATACAAAGAAAAAGCTAAATTATGAAGCAATGGCTTCTTTGTTGTTTCTTGCTTTTTTAAAAAAACCATCACCTATCCACCATACTAAATAGATTCCTTTCCACTGTGCTGACAGCTGTTTCCCAGGTAACCAACACAGCTAGAAGTTGACTTCAAGCAGTGCAAGGGAACCAGTACTCACACCCCTAAATTTACATGTTTGGAGGAGAGCTTTGTCACTGCTGCTCTGTCCCCAGTGCCCCTGACAGTCAACAGGAGTTGGGAGTATCCAGCAAGTAATGGAATAAAGCTCATCAGCAGTCAAAAAATACCCACTAAGGGTGATTTTATATACAGAATCATAAATGCCAATGGCAGTTGGAAATTAAAATTATTCTCAGTGGTAAACCAGCAGGGTTAGACTTCATATGAGCTGTCACCTTTTGCAGGTTTGGTTTGCTTCTTCCCTTTTCCACAAGAGAACCAGGAGAAAAGCAGCACTTATTTTACTGCTTCTTTCCATAATCAGGAATCATTGTCCCTCCCAGTTTCTGAATGCATCTGTTTAATATACCTTACTTGCTAAATCAGATGTGATCTGCTGTCAGTCAGCAGTCCCCTGGATTGCATGGTCATTGTGGCACACACAATTCTAAATCTAGTCATTTTTTGCCCAGCTGTCTCTTGCTTCTTCGTACTAATTGAAAACTGAATTATTCTGTGAGGCACTGGCTACACTTGAAGGTATCTTTTTCAGTTCAACATTACTCTGGGTTTGGACAATTACTTTTTAGATCCATGCCATCTGATACTGTACAGAATACAGATATTCCCTACAGTAAGAGCCAAGACAGAAGTTTAAATATTGAGCAGGGCACTAAAGGAGTAGGATTTACCCTATAAACACACAGTGTTTGTTTGTTTTAAGATAATAAAAAATCTGTATCTTTGGAAAATTTGGTGCTAGACGTAAGTGGGAAGTATTGCTGATCAGCCAGTTCCTAATAATGCCTGTTATGAAAAAGCTATTAGGCTTAGGCAGGTTAATTTTTATGAACAGATGAATAAACTATTTTTATCATTATTTTTTTCTTTCCTCCAGAAACTCAAGCATTACTACTCCACTTTTATTATGTTGGAGTGTGGGTTTACAGATCCAGAAAATGGGATGATATCAGCTATTAAGTGGTAAATGCACAATTCCACAGATGTGTGAGCATATGCGCGCACACACACTCTGCAACACAGGAAGACAGTTGAGTCTTGGACAATTTTTTCAGCCTACGTTTCAAAATAAAATCAGCCTTTGATGTGTAGAACACCAAGTTATTTGCTCAAACTGCTCATCTGTTTAGATATTCAGACATCCTAGAACTTCCTATTCCTAAATGCATTTCAGACAGTGTTGTTTTTTTTTTCTTAGACCACTGTTTTTTTCTTAGACCACTGTTAACACAGTGGTCTCTTAGAGTTAGCTGTAATTTAATTTTCTTGTTCTTCTAGTATGCTCGATCTGACTGTGCTGTGTCTTTTCACTGTCCAAATATATCTGGTTTTAAAATTGATTGATCGTCTTTTCCCTTTAATAGTCCATGAAAGACAGACCGACCCCTTTCAAAGTTAAAATAAATATAATCACAACTACTCAAGCTCCATCCAGAAAGATTCAATGATACCTCATATCTAAACAAGCATGGATGGCAGTTCAAGTGTTCTGTGCAGCTATGCTCCAAAACAGGTTGGATTTTCTTACTGAAACTAGGCATTTTATGATGTCTGCCACAAAAATTCGACCAGAAGTAAGCATTTACTGCCTCATGAATGTCCAGTAATGAGTTCTCACAGAAGACAATAGACAGAAGACAATAGACAGTTCTCACAGAAGACAATATCAACTACAGTTAATACTGACATGAAAAAAAAAAAAAAAAAAAACTTAACAAATTAAAATATTGAATTTTGGATTGAATTGTCTGACGTGAAGTAATATGTTGTACTTACATCTTCCCAATTAAGTATTTTTAACATGGCAAAATTAAAATGTATATTTCAGGTAGTTCCAGTGCTTTATTAAACTTTGCTCATCAACAAATTCTACCATAAAAATATTACCCTGTCAAATAACAATTAAAATCTAAAAACAATTGTGAGAAATGAAATATATATATATATTATTTCTCACTTGTACAACTGTGTGGAAGCCATATGAAAATCTAAGGGGAACGTATACATTTTCAGTACTGCTGCTCAAAAAAGAAACCCTCTTCAGAAATAATAGGCAATTTATGCTTTCTGAAATTAGCTACAACAAAGTGAGTAATTGCTGGGCGAGCCATACAACATTTTACAGACTGTGTTCTTCCTCTGAACGAGATCCTGAGATTGCTTTAAAAGGTGTAATCTTCTGCAATCATTTCTGGTGCTCAAAGCAATTGCTTTTCAATGGGAAAAGCAAGTAGGAGAACAACAGTATCCAAGAGCAGAGTTCACTGGTTTGTAAACCTTGACCCTTCGTATCACTCAGTTATTGACCAAGTTGGTAAGAGGAGTGTTGCGATTAAATTACTACAACCTTCATTTTAAACGGCATGAAATACCATGAGGCCTGGTAAGCAGAATTTTAAAAAGAAACTTGTTTAAGGTCTGATCCATTCATGAGGACTTTTTACTTCCCTGTTCTAATAAGGCAAGTTTAGTACAAGTACAACGCATGTAAGGGAGATGAGAAACAAGAAAGAAATGTTACGAGTCCCCCCTCTCTCTCCAGCACCAAGCTAAGGGCAGCTCTGATGGAGAGGGGGAGTTGAGAGAAAACCGATTAAGGGTGCTCATGGGAAGCCTCAGAGAGGCAGGTGGTGGTGCTGCTGCTGTTACAACAGTGTTGAAAGTCAGGAAAAGGAGCCACAGAGTAAGAACATATGGTAATAGAGCAAATTCGCTGGATGGTATGCGTATTTTTCCCCTGCTTACTCCCTCTCAAATAAAGACTTCGGTTTTATGTGTCAGAGACTTTAAACAATAATAGGCCACTGCAGGAGGGAAATGTTAATGACAGTAGTATGAAATAGCTCTTTCTGAGTAAAAGGAGAGGATTACTAGGGTTTTTTGGCTATTTACTGCAGGCCAATGCACACATCTGCTCTTCATGAGTTAGATCCATGTTTTTGCCTTCCATGGCATCCGACCACCTGCCTTCTGCAGGAAGAAAGTCAGTGAAGCTGGATAATTCTTAGCAGTGCTGTAGGATGCTGGGGAGAGGGAATGGGAAGAAAGCAAGCATGGCAGTGAAAATAGGCTCAGAACTCCTTGGTCGTGTTTTAGCTGGTATAAATGCAGGAAAGAGATTACCCAAGAAATTTCTGACTTATTTAAGATCTTATTTTCTTCTACATATCAGCTAGGAAGGAAATTAAAAGAAGAGGATTGTAGATAACTCATGTGGGAAAAAGTGATTTTTGGAAAAGTAAATTTGATTTAAAGAAGAGCTTCAAGGGGGGAAAGAAGATGGAGGAACAAACATGATGTTTATGGAGATGCCAAGAGATTTAAAGAATGATGAAGTATTTACACACAAATTTGAAGGGGAAATGGATAATATGATAATAAAGATGTGACTAGTACTGGAGAAAATACTGGGAAAAGATGAAATAGACAAATGGGGTTTAGAAAATCTGTAAGGAAACAAAGACTTTCTAAGAGGCAATGAAAACTAGAAAATAACAGTGAGGATCACCTCACTTAAATTTTAGACACTTAAATGTCGGAATGAAAGCTTGTCAGTTTTTAATCTAAGCAAAGAAATCAGTGTGTAGACACAATGACTAGTAGCTGTAACACTTGCCTTAGACACCTATGGATCCCAGAGGAAATGCCCTCTAGAGAGGCTTCTTTCTTTCTATTGAGTATAAGGGGACTTTAATCAAACCTATATACAGAAAGGACTCCCATGCTGACTCTGAGACTAGGAAGGTGAAGACGAATTGATGTTTTAACTGAGGGAAGACCAGACTCAGGCAAGTGAAGACAGAAGTAGAGAGTAGATAAAACCATACCAGAATGAGAAGAAAGCTTGAACAAATCCCAGAAGTGTGTAGGAAATGGAAAAGTCTACAGAGGCAATGAAAACCTGGGGAGTGGAGTGCTAACAGAAAGTTTGTTTCATTCAACTTTTGAGTACACAGTGAAATAACAAAGTTTGACCTCTGAGATCATAACCTTTATACATGGTGTCCTTTTGTTTCTAGTCTGAAAACTTATTAGGTGCATGTAGCTTTGTCCTTCCAGAAGCTGAATGTCTCACTATGGCACAGGAGTGGAAGGTCAGCAAAACCCACCAATTCCTCTTCCCTATAGCCTGAGGCTTAACATAACTGCATTTCAGAAGAGCCCTCCTTTTCTACTCTCTTGCCAGGAACACCTCAAAAGCTGCAAAATACTTAAAAAAGAAAACACACCTTTCCCCTTCATATAAAGGTCTCGATCAGTGTGACCTGAGGAAAATGTACCATGACTTAAAAAAGGGTGTCCACCTTATCCCTGAGTTTGAGTGTGAAGTACACAAGCAGCCCTTTTCCGTACAATGTGAAGCATCAGCACTTCCCAAAATGTGACATCTGAAACCTCAGACAAAGACCCTGTTCTCCAACTACTTGGCTTCCTAAGTTAAAAGATATTTCTGGCCCTTTCAGGTGAATAATAGATGACATGAAGTGTGGAATTAATTAAATACAATATAAATTCAGAACAACAGTCAAGAACCTGTGATCTTGTCTGCTTTCAACTTCCTCTTAGGGATACAAACAAATAGAACACCCAAAGGATAATATCACTTGCTTTATTTTCTGGACAACAGCATGGAAACTGGACAGCCACAGGAAAAGTAAACTATATGTAGTTAAAGAAATGCTATGACCTTTGCAAGACTTTGAGGATTGTTGAGTAGTCTGTGTGTTAATGTGATAGAGGAGAGAGATTGGTGTTTGTTTACAGCTTGTCCAAAGGCAATAAAAGAAACTACAGAGCAAGAAGGAAACAAAGAACAATGCTGCTCAACCAAGCGCTCCTTTCTTGACTTGGATTCACTGTTTTCAAACAGAGGAAATGCAATGCATCCACACTCTGAGCCCTTGAGTCATATATTTATAATTTATTAAGAGGTCAAAAATGGCATTTGTTGGGTCTCAGTGTCCAAAACTCCTTGAATTACTCTAAGAACTGAGACTCTGTGTTTAAATTCAATAACTAAAGCTTATTGAACACATCCATTATGGCAGGAAGTTTACCTGCAGCAAAACTGCAAATTCCTTCCTCAGTGTGTGCTTGGTTTTACGCAAGACCCAGGATTGTCTGCGAAAAGCTTCAGCATGAAGTATTGGAGGTCAGTCATATGGGGAGACATGCTTATTAAATGCACTGAAAGTTTTATCCAGTTTCTCTCTTTCTCTCTTCTTACTCCCCACCCACCTTTTACAGTATAGTATTCCTAAATAGGCTTTGGCCAACATATGAAGTACTTTGCAAATCTTTTGTATATGACTTGTCTTTTTCAATTAAAATAAAAGCTTAATGAAAGTCACACAAGAACAGCCTGTAACATTTTCAAAGATATGTTGAAACATTAACTGATTCATCCTCACTGGCTCATTAAGAAGAGGAAATTGTGGCAGAATTCTGTGTTAAAACCACTCAGAGTGAAGATGACAGATCCAGGATCAGTACTTATAAATTACTGTTTCTCACTCTCAGTCTCAGTCCCAGTCCTGCAATAAACTTCTGTGGGAAAGTTCCCTGAGCAGGCTCCGAGCCATCATGTCCTCAAAAAAGGCTAATGCTACTTGAGAAATTTGCTCCTCCTTTCTTCTTAGCATTTCACCAAAGTCTCAGAGTCTCAGGCTTTTCAAACATCAGGCTTAGGACTACAATAATCCACCGTGGTAAAAGTCATTTGTGGAATTAGATACATTGCTAGCTACTCAAATATTTTCTATTACCTATTAGTGCAGTATATGGCACATCAGTACAGAGCCCAAATATTACAGCAAGGGGCACTCTGGAAATACCTAAGCAGACTGATCAATTTAATCTCTGTTGCAATACAGTGCATTAGCTGGATGACTTTCTTTTTCCAGCTTTTTCTTGGCACAGCTTAGGGAGCTCAGAATTAGGACAAATATTCTCTTTCCTCCTCAACAAATGCTTAACAAATGACAAAAGTGACAGCTTTGAAAGATTGATTTTTTAAAAGTGAGGTTCTGTATGGTAGCTTATGAAAGCACTTTAATTTAGAATGATTGTTAATCAACCATCCATTCAGATAATTTTCTAATTTAGGGGGAAAAAATCTATATTCTGTCTCTTACAGCCCCATCAGGTACTAAAATATGAATGTCTGCACTCATTAACAAATATAAATAGGGAGCATTGTCTGATGCAGAGAGACAGAGTTAATACTGAGATATAATAGTCATACCTGACAGAAAATGTTCTGAATTTTTAGTACAGAAGAGATTTAATCTGAGCTTTAAATATTTTATTATATTACAGACAAAAATACCATATTTCACATGCATGAAATGGCAAAGCTATGCTGATATACTGGCACATAGCAGCTTGTTCTGGATGCTCTCTCTGGTTAATTCTACATAGAGCAGTCTTAAATCCCTATTTAAAAATAAATAAATAAATAAATAAAATAATTAAACAGCAAGTGCAACTAAGGACAAAAAGATAAGAGAGCAACACAAACAGCAGAATTGCCAAACAAAACTTTAAACCTGAAGAATTAAAAGATGTTCTGAGTGACACATATATAAGCTCATCCTTTTATTGATTTATTGTTGTGTGGTCTACCAACTCTGCTTCCCCAGCATGAATCCTGTGAAAATCAGAATTATAATGTGAGCACTTATCACAACAACATTATTCTGAAACAATCCAAAGAGTTCAAGTAGTATGCACGATATCATAAATTAGCTTTCTAAATAAAGGGCATTTAAAGATGAATCCAAAAGATTTACGTGTCTAGACTGGGATGTGGACAGAAAAGCATCTACAACGTTGGTTCCGTGTTTCCTGGCCAACTTCTCTAACCAAAAGATGAATGCTACCCTCACTGCAACCCTGCTTAATAGAATAAAACATGATATGAAAACAATACTTGCAGAACTATACTTCTGAGGCCCTTGAATCACCCTATCAGCTGCCCAGGAATATTCAAATGGAAAAGAATGGTTGTACGACTACAACAAAATATTGGTTTCTTGAAGGCATAGACTATTGACTTGGAGGCTACATCTTTTTTAGGTCTGACCTATAATCCTTTCTGAATGGATCCTGGAACCATGTCTGGTTTTAAAATCAAAGTTTATTATGACATGTATATACATGGGCATAATTTATGAAGGAAGACTTCCAAACACAATTGTAACACAAAATATGTGGCAAGGGAGTCATTTACTAGACTTTCATACAAAATACAAATTTATTACTAAATGTCTATGCCTAAAACTCAGTATGTAGTACATCATATTTTAAATTATTAACATCTCTGCTGGAGAAGCTTCCTTCATAAAATATTTACACAACACATCTAAGGACTTTGTATTTTGCCAGCAGTTACTCAAAGTATAAGATAAATATAGTTAGCAGGTCATTCTTTTCCTTGATAAACTATTCTTTTCACTAAAATAAATAAACAAACAAAATGTTTAAGCTATACTCCTGCCTTTGTTATGAAATACTGTGCTCCAGTATAATGATATATTTTGACCCCTGAGAGCAATAAGGGTCAGAGGGCATAGTTTTTTTCTAATGACAATGCATGGTTGTAAAACACAACAGGCAGGCATGTTTCAATTACTTTCCCAATTAGCAGCACTAATCAATGCATGTTGTAGAAAGCCTTAAGGAGACCACTCCTTAAGGAAGCAAACTGTTGCAAAGTATGGATAGGATTCTCTTTTAAGTAACAAACTCTGGAATAATATAAGTACTACTATTCCCTTGATTGTTTTTTCAATTCTGCAAGATCATACAGCCCTTTATTTCAAATCAGGCAGTCTGGAAGTGTTGCCTTTTCAAAATCAAGAGAGCTCGTCAGTGAAAGCATGTGTTAGATAACTTATTCTTTTCTAACCTTGGCAATAAGAAAATTTCATGTTGACCTTTTTGTTAGAGAAAGTAAATTTAATTTATGGTGCAAACTTCAAATCTGTTAGACTGTTATTTAAAACTAAGCAAGAATTATGTTCTACTTTTTCAAAAGTAACTCTGCTCAATAGGGAAAAAAAAAAAAAAAAAAAAAGAGCCTGCAGCATTTCAAGCTCCCGTTATACAGTTGCCTGGACTACTAGAAAGCTTCTCAACACAGCTTGAGGATTCTGTTGGCATTTGTACATTCAGTTTGGCAATGCCAAAATAAAATTTTAAAGATATAAGGAAGCAGAGAAGCAGAAATATGCACTTAAATGGATTTTGAAATGAAATAAAACCAACAATATCCAAGATGTAAGAAGGCACATATGTTAGAAATAATTGAGTTTTTACTGGTACCAAATATTCAGCTGCATGATTTAAAAAATCATTTGAAACATCCTTATGCATGTATAATTTTATTAAAGATATGAACTAATAACTGTTTGGATCACTTTTGCATTAATGATTGATACTAAATAGAGAAAAAAATATGGTAAAGTAGCATTAACTTTAAATTTCCAATACACATATGCCTTTCTACTCTCAGAATAGCCCATAACAGTGATCCCCACATTCAAAACTTAGAAAAGCATAGAAAATTGGAATTCTATGATCCATACGTTTCATTTTTGCTTTAAAGAATGTAGCAGATACTTCTTTCTAATGAGAAAAAATATTGAACATATTAAAATAGAAAATACCTTCACGTCCCTTACTACGTAAAAATGATTTGTAATAATGCAAATTTTTTTTTCTTATATTAGGGAAGAAAAAGGGCTGTCAAACCAAATAGTAAATAAAGAAACTACTAAAAGGTATCTGTAACGAACTCTTTTCTAATCTGAAAGACCAGATTATTTGTGCCTTATAATTTCTAAGGAATGGCCTGGGGATTTACTCTGGACACTGATTTTGAAGTGCATCTATTGTAACACAGAGGAAATTCTAAAATCTAAAAAAAAAAGATGATGTGTCAACATTTTGAGGAAGTAAGTGGGATCATCTCAACATGACATCATTCTAAGGAAAATTTGTGAAAATAATGTTAAAAGAGGCAATCAGTTAGATAGAGTAGTAGCATGATTAATACCAATCAACACTGTTTAATAGAAAACAGGTCTTCTTAGGAAATTTCATATCATTTTGTGATGATATTACAAATTCAGTAGATAAAGATAACTTTTGAAAATACTCACTTTAATTTCTGTATAAATATCTCTCCCTATTATTTCTCTGATGAAAAAGTAGCATTGCACAAAATCAACACAGCTTATGTTAAACATGTTAAAAACACTGAGTATCTGAAAAATAGATTTTAAATGAGGAACCAACATCTAAAGGGAGTATCTTCAGTGATGCTGCAAAAAAATGTACTATAAAGGACTGAGCAGCAGTCTCAAGACACATTTGAACATCTAAATAGCCCAGAACAAAATTGTGGACAGCCATGATAATTAAAAATATCTTAGGAATCCTAGCAAATAACCAACTTAACATGGATTCTTACTATGGCACATTGCCTTTCAGAACTTGTGTATTTTGTGAATTCAAGCATATGGATGTGGAATGTAGGAACAGAAAAGTCACATATTTCTGCACAGGACATTGATATCATTAAAATAATGTAATCTGCAGTTCTGGCTAGCACACTTTCAAATGGATGTCTATTAAAAGAAAACTGTATATTGTCACAAAAAGGGTGATTAACCTCTAGAACAACTTACAGTATATGTGGTTTATTTTTTCCCTTACTTGAGAATTTAAATTGAGATTGGCTGGACTCAAAATACTAAACTGAACAAGGGAAAGAGGAATTGATGAAGAAATTGCAGACTAAAAGTATGAAGTAATTTCAAAAGACCAATAAACCTTTATTTATTTATTTATTCTCATAGAGAACACATTTTGGCACAAAGGTAAAATATCATCCAGGCTAATCCTTCAGCATGGATATTTCATTGGCTCACAGAGGAGCTGTGGAACTGAAATTGAATTCAATGCTTTTTGTGAAATTATTTTGATGCTAGAAATAAGGGAATAAACATGTGTTCTTCTGTGTTTACTGATTCTATCTTCTGCATTTCAATATTATTCATTAGTTCTGTTGAGTTTCAAATGAGACTGTGCTCAAACAGTATCTGACACCATCAGGGATCATCTCAGCCTACAGCCTCAACAGGATACTGAAACCCAAGTAGCAAACAAGATTAAAATGATAGTTATAAGCCTGTCAGCTCTGTAAAACAGTTGCAGAAATAATGTGCACCCTCCACTTCTACCTGCTGAAAATGAGCTGTTTTGGAATACTCCCAGAGTTCCCAGTTATTATAGACAAATACACTTTAGCATTTCTGAAGCTAAGAGGCACTTGGCTGCGCAAGGCCTCTCTTTATTTATTTATTTTATCTATATAACAACCAGTAGTAGTAGCAAGTTAAGTAAGAATTACATTTTTTCTCCTGGTTGAAAGATTTGCTAATAACTGTGGAATTTGCATGACAATATACACTAATTACAAAAAGAAATATATGTATTTTTTTGATGAACAAATGCACAAGAGAGCGGAAAGGAGAAATCCTTTAAAAAATATACATTAAAATGTTTTGTTCATTATGTGGTATAATTGCTTTCCTCCAAGTGTTTGCCTGCATATGTGTGTAAACACAATGAGGTCTATGCAATTGAAGTCCCAGACTTCTGGGACTTTGGAGTCCCAGATAGAGTTAAGAGAACTTTCTAACTGCTGTGGGGCAGAACTTTAGCTCTATTCCACTTTGTGTTGGAGGTCAATAAACTGAAAATTTCATTTCATGTGGGAGACTTCATGGTAAGGCAAACTTTCATCTGTCACTTCCCTTGAGTATCCTGCTTTAAGGGAATATGCCGCTGAGAGGGGAGGAGGGATGAGATGACAGGGGTTTGGCTATTTCAGGGGCTCAGAGATTATATCTAGCCACTCTTTGTCTCCTTTTTTTCTGGCTGCAATCTTAGAAAAATAGAAAGATAACCCACAGAATGTTGGAAACTAGCTTAACTTAGTCACATAGTCTTCTTGAAGACTTGTCTCTAAAAACTGAGTTTTGCAGTGAAGGTTGCATTGTAATTGAAGAATATAGAGAATTTAAGCAAGTTTTACTTTAAGGTCCCTCTGATGCTAAGCAACAGTCAGTTTAGCACTCGAAGCAGAGTATCCTTTTTTAAAATGATGATAACATTACAATCTCTTGTTACACCAGTGATATGAGAAATACATTATTTCTCCCTTTCCACTTAACTCTTCCGGCGCTCATTTCTCATATAAAGAACACACTGGGACAAACACAAAGGATGAAAGTTAAACTGAAATATGCTTCCATGTGGCAATACATTGACCTCTGCGACACCACTCCAGATTCACACTTGCAAATAAGCCTCAGGAATTTTCCCTTTGAAGAGTGGCTAGAGCAGCCTCTCTCCACAAATTATCTGTTTCCAGTTGGGAAAATACAGCCTTCAAGCACCGCAATATTTCACTCCCTATGATAGAGGAATTCCCCAAATTTTAAAAGAGATTAATAACAACTGCCAGTTTCACAATAGCAGAAAATAGAAGTAGTGATATTGTAAAAACAAACAAACAAAGAAAACAACATTTAAAACAATCGCCTTTATGAGATGACCAAGAACCTTAAAGAGAAATTATATTCATCACACAAGCACTAAGTCTACATTGTACTTGTGCTTTCCAAGTCTCTTAAATTACTAAACAGAAAACAGGTGTTTAAGCTCTTATGGTACATCTGTCATATTCATGCCACATTGTTCTCTTCCACTGAATTTAAGCACTAATGTAAATGTGATCTCAGTTAGTTCAGTGATAAAGAATGCCCTTCACAAAAATACTGCTACAGGTGCTTGAAATGGACAAATAAGTCCGTGTTTCTGGCTAACACTCAGTATATCATAAATAAGTCAGTAACAAATCATTCTCTTTGTACATTTATTTAATAACATCTCTTTACCAAAAATTAAATCTTTCATGATTTAAAACAAATGTTATTAGAAAGAAGGAGACATATACCATGTTGTTTCATCTACTTCAGGAACACTGAGTAATGAATGATCGTTCTTGGATGGACTTGGAAAAGGTACAGTAGAGGCCACTTTTAAAGTATTTCAGGTAAAAACCTAATTTAGCTTTATTTTATTTTGAAGGTCAGGGGTCACTAGTAAACCACTTGACAAATGGCATGACACATGTTCAGGAGGAAACAAGCAGAAAAACTAGGAAAGTATTGCTAAGAAGTTGCACAATAGATATTCAGTAAGCCATAATAATGAGAGGACTGTGAACACAATGATAAAGGGTGGGAGAAAAAAAAAAAAAGGATAACTTTTTTTTTAGAAGAGCCCCCATGCTTATCCGTTAGCACATACAACACATACAATTAGCATTTAAAGTTGCTGAAGCTGGAAGTGGTAGAATTGTTTATTGCTGCCACTTCTGGGAAAGGTTCACTTACTTATTTTCATGCAAAATAATAGGCACAGGGGTGATGTGCTTCATCTCAGGGGCAAAGCTTGCCACCTGCACAACTTTTTAGCACCTCAGGCTCACCAGTCAACTACAGCAGCACTGACAATGGGCTCAGAGGAGGTTTTTCACATTGACCTCATCGAGAGGATAAAGGTGTTGCACATACCCAAATGGGAAAGAATTAAATTTTCTTTAAAGCACCTGCAAAGGCTAACTCAGAGCAGAGACTTGTTTTCTGATTGATTGGTGTCCCTGAGCATGAATTTTAGATGCTGTTAAAAGAAATGAAAAGGTAACTTCCAGCAATCAAATTCACAGAGCTTTCTGTGGTTATAAAATCACCAATAGGAAGTGATTAGCAATGCTGGTGGAGAACATAGGCTCTTATTCTCTTAACGAAAGCCCTCTGTCTGGGTTTCCACCTCAGTTTCCATTTAGCTGCTATAGTTTTATCATGCCTATGTAATAGGCAGTTTTGCTTCCTCCTGCCAATATTTTGCCATGGTAAATAGGAAAAGCGTGCTTAAAACTGCACAGCCCACTTGCACATTTTCTATCTGAGAAATTAGATCAGTTTATGAGCAGCATAGAACCGTTCTGTTATCCAAGTCTCATGATTTAATCCCTAGTTTTATGACATTTATGTATTTTCCCAAAGCTCCAACTGATGGGAGTTACACATCCCTTACATTTTTAATCTAGTTTCCTAAGAAATGGAAGCTTTTATGATTATACTGCTCTATATTTCAATCCATGAAGAGCCTTCTAATAACTTTTGAACATACAGGCTGATTTAAGTTAAAATTAAGGATGGAATTCTCAATGATAATTAAGTTCTTAAGAGTTCAAGTCACTGGATTGGTCTAGGACAGAAATTGAAATTGCTGGCCCCCTCCATTGGAAACACAGTCATAACTCAGTCCTAAGACACTGCTTTGGAGCTGGCAGCTGGTTAATCAACAGGTACTGTCCTGGCTACACACTTGGCATGCACACAGCCTTAGACATGCTGAACTTTGAACAACTGCTGCTTCTTTTCCTGTGGGAATGTAATAGGAAGGCAGCTCATGCTATCTTGCTGGAGACAAAGAGTTTAGAAAATACAGGACTAAAATCTGAAGGACAAAAGACTTTCAGTTCTGGTGCTCAAAAAACCACAATATATTCCCTTTTAAAGTAAGACCTACTCACATAGTTGCTGCAGAAAAACCTGAAAGCACAAGTCACTAAATCTCTAAAGGCTCAAAAATCAATAAACTGAGTCAAAAGTACAGAAGAATTTTAATCTCAAGACTTCTTTAAGAACCCTTATGATCTTGGGATGACCAACATTGATAATACTGTAAGAGGCTACAAGAAAAAGATGCCAGGGCAAAATCCTTGTTTAAAAGTGAAACACATCTGAGATGTGATGCTCATAGAAATACAGAAGAGGAATTCCCCCAAAGGAAATACAAACAAGGAGTTCAGGACGGGCTGAATCGCCCTGTTTTACTATGTCTTGATTCACTGCAAAATACACTGGGAATCATCAGAAAGGTAAGTGCTGTGCTGCTGGTTACAGACAGGACACAGACTTGCATGTTTACATGTAACCATTTGATGGAAATATTTTGCCATTTTCATGAATTTGTTTATAATAAACTTATAAGACATCCATGGAAAGAATTAACCTCTAAAAACTCATATTCAGCTGTTCCTTAAAAAATTACATCGGCATAGAAGAGTTGAAGTTATTAAAGGTTAATAGCAGAGACTAAAACATTACTCTAAAATGTTTCATTCTACCTCATTTTTAAGTTCATATGCTGATACAATACTTCCATTAGCATAGCAGATCTGAACCCTCCACAGCTACTGATACGTCAGTATAAATAATTGAATACAAGCCTATGGGTCACTGCAGCAGAAAAATAAATTCACGAAAGTAGAGACAGATTTTTTTTGTCTAATGTATTTCAAGAAATTAAAAATACCAGATGGAATTTAATTTATGTAAAATGATTAGAAGATTCCACAGTCTCTTCTTTTCCTCCCTAATCATGACCTTTCTTCTCCCTTTCATTTATCTTCTGCAAGCTTTACTCCAGTGCGCAATTAAACTGACCCCAAGCACTGAAGTCCAACTATTCCCTCCTTAATAGCAACTCATGATCAACAAGATCCCTCTAAAATTGTGGGGAGTCAGTCTTTTCAAATGAACATCAGAGGTGCTTTGATAGCCTATCTTTTTCCTGACAGTGATAAGCTAGAGCATTTACTTTACTGGCTTGGGCTAAACTGACAGCATTTTTACTGGCCAGGTTAAGGAGAGGATGATGCAGGAGAGAGACATGTACATGTGGCACAGGTCAGGCACTTCGGGTTCCTTAATAGGCTACCCTCAATAGAGGTGAACAGGCTTTTCAGAAAGCTAAATTCAGACCATCTTTCTCTCCACTGAGTAAACAGCTAGGGAAAATTAACTTGTGCATCAATGTTTAATATGGAAAGTTAAGGATGTAAAAAATTGCCCCAAAGGGTTGTAGTGAAGCTCTGCTTACCTTTTTAATCTGCAAGATAAGCATGCACTTCTAATCACAGCACACATTTTTATTGCATAAAAGCTCTCCTGTCAAAAAGAGTAAAATTGTTCTGGTTTGTAGCCTGAATCTACCTTGTCAGAAAGACAAAGGGTAAGAATGTCAACATGAGGGGCTGAAACCTTTGTAATTTCTTATATCCTGTCTGTTAGGAAAGCATCATTTTAGGCTCTAAGAGGGTAGCAGGCAAAGCTCTAGTGAAGTATTTTGTGTTGTGTTACATCCTCTTAAAAATGAGAGATATAACTGAGAAATGTCACTGAAGGAAAAATTAACACTAGTGCTCTTTTACAATATTTTCTATCACTGAAGCAGTCACAGGAAAATAGCACTCAGTAATTTCAACTATGGACAAGGAAACTCAGACAAATCAGATGCAGGAAGGATAGGTACAAAAGAAGAATTAAAATGAACTAATTAAAAATGGAAATATCTGTGTTTTCTTTGTTTATTTGTTTGTTTTAGGTAGCTGATTAGTAAATCTGAAAACAACATGCATTGGGTTTACTTGGAAGCCTTTACTAAAAATGTACTATTAAGAATGCAGCTAGGGAATGGTAAGGCTCTTTTTGGATGCTGACAGTTATGATAACATATCTTAAAATAACCTTTGCTCAACAAAGACTGTACTTAAACAGAACTTTGGTCATGGCGTTAGCATGACTTGGACTTGGATACAAATCCAGAGTGTACAACATTTCTGTTTTATTCCAAAACAGTAAATCCAATTAATTTCATAAATCAGCTGACAATTGTTAAGTGACAACAAAGCACTATTCTATCTCGGTCTTCACAGGGCAGGAGCTGTGAAATGTAAAGCGGACAGTTAGAGATACGGTAAATTTTCCACCATGCATACAGCAAACACACAATTTTGGTGGTTTTCTATTCTGTTGCTCCAGTTTTACAACAGTAACCTCTATGGAGAAAGATCAAACCAATAGTCAACTAATATGTGCAAGAGCAGAGATGGGTCCAAATTTATCAACAACAAAATCCTTAATAACTCTGTTTAATTACAACCTGTTCTATTCGACACAGAATATGCATGAGTTTTCAAGCAGATTTAATTATTTAGAAAGTTGAAAGATGTGATAAGCTATTTTTGAGATAGAAGGAGACAAAGAAAGAGACAAAAGTCAACATTTCAAACTGGTAATTTTTTAATGATCTGTACTCAAAAGCTGTCAGAAAATATTCTCTCTAATACAATGAAGCAAATTCAGTCTTCAAGTCGGTAATAGTGGGGAAAATGGGCTTGATAATAAGAGGAATTGTTTTATTGACTGCAGATGAACTATCACTCCTTAGAACCACAGCATGAACAATAAGAACAAAGACAAATTACTTTGGACACTGACCACAACATAGGAGGAGGGACTGAAATCAGAACCTCAAGCTGGCTCATACAGTCAGACCCTACAAAAAATGGATATTCCATGTAGGCCCACAAACACAGAGCAGAGTAATAAAACCTTTCAAGGAAATTCTCAGTGCAAAGCATATTATGATCTTGAAAAAGAGACTTAATATTCAGGCAGAATAGTATATTTAGAAATGTATTCTTAGTTTCTTGTGTTATCTTCTCCCACACATCAGTATTTATATGGAAACATACACATGCATCATATATGCCACAGATATGCCATAGTGACACATTTCTACACCTCCATCTTCATGCTTAGTCAAATGTCTTGAGGGACCGTAAAAACCTTCAGCTGAAATCCCATTTATTTTATCAGAAAGGAAAAGATTTTTCTCAGCTTTTCCAATGCTCGCAGGACTCCTCTGCTTTCAAACAGGCTGTGTTTCATATTCTCAATCCCAGAATACAGTAGAAAGATGCCAGCTGGCTTCTAAAATGCCAGCTTTACAGGGACTATGCTCAGCTAAGCTGACTAGTGTCTGCACGCTGTACAGCCCTGAGGGATATAAGCAAACTCCAGCTAACCAAGAATTTTGGTGAAGTTGTTTTCTCTAAAATAGGGATATAATGTGTATTGCATGTTTTGTTCAAGCAGATGTTGCCTAAGCTGCTTGGACGCTGACATTTCAGCTAAATATTGCTTATTATTAGTATATGCTAATTGCATGTTTATGCATAGCATACCATACTAATCAGTTATGAGACTGGTTTGTGTTACATCCAGTAAATAAAGTACAAGGAAACCACTTCTGACTTACTACTTCTGGACCAGTACTCCCAAAACACAATACAAAGGAGACATCTATAACTGCCTTTATACAATAGAGTCACCAGACATAGTGAACACCATTCTCCTTTTTCAACCACACTGAACAACATCAGAAGGCAGAAACTAAGACCTGAGACCAATCCCCCAGTGATGTGCTTTTATTGAATGTGACAGAATTAGTTCTTAACAGAGATTATGGAAAATTAAAATAGTTGTAGAAAATAGAAACCTCCAAATTTTAGCACAAGGCACTTTTGCTGTGAATAATCATAGAATGTAAAAATAAAATAAAATAAAATAAAATAAAATAAAATAAAATAAAATAAAATAAAATAAAATAAAATCCTCATATACTAAGTGCAAAATAAAAAAAAAATAATCCTGAGAATATATACAACAATCCAAGATTAATAACCTTACTGTCATATAAAAACTGCTCTTTTTCTCATAACAAAACTAGGTGTTCTATATAAAATATATCCGACATCATCAACACAAACAGATTTGTATTAAGTACAGATTTATCTTCTACCTAGTTATCCAATACTAACATGACATAGCTTATAAATTAAGACAGCTTTATGTGAGTTCAGAGCTGAAAGATTAAGCCCATGGTGAGTGTTAATAAAGACATTACAATTATATTTGCCATGCATAACCTAAAAACCTAAAAACATAAACTTTATCATTTATTCTCAAGACTTAGTTTCAATGCACGCTTCTTCATATGATCTAAGTGTATATGAATTAGTAGTTGTAGTGTTTTAGTAGTTTTTTTAGTATCCATGAGCAAAATCCATCGAATTCATTGCAATATGAACATTCCAATATTTATAGAAGTATGTTATTGACTATTTACCATTAGTAAAACTAATCTATTTCCAACTTCTTTTTAATGTAATACTATGATCTTCCCTTACAACAATACCCAGATCGCTGTTGTTTTCATGCATCTCAAGAACAGACTTTAAACACTGAGAAAAACTGGGCAATGCAAAATAATTTAGGTCCATAATTCCATTGTAATTAACTGGATCGAGTTATGTAATAATGACTACAAGGATTTTTTTAAAAAAATAAAAAACAGTAGGGTTACATTATACAAAATATTGGCAGTATTGGCACTTAGTGTGTAGCCTTACTGATGACAAAAATTCCTATAAACAAGGGCAGCCTAACACATCAGCTACAGCTTTTATGACACTGCTAAATTTCAGAGCTATCCTTCTGTAGCACACCGGAGATGGAAAGACAGATGTTTTAAATCTGCAGAGCCTCGATACTGCTGTGCTCTGAAGACAGCAGGCAACAGAATGGAAGGAAGAAAGTATCTTGATAGAAAAAATCCCAGGAGTTAACCTGCTTGATCTTTCACACATACCAACTAGATTTTACAGTGCTTCAACAGTTCCTCCACAGTCAGAGGTGCCCACTATTGTACTTTTGCATGTGGCAGTCCTGCCAGCATAATATCGTGATCTCCAGTCCTTTGTTCTACTGTTAGAACTCTTTAAAAATAGACTTTTCTAAATACACTTCCTGAATAGCTCACTTCTGTTGGAAGTTGAACTAAATAAGCTAAAAGAGATCACCTTTGTTATACTCGTTAGACATACTATCTGGTGATGGAGATAATCACCTCCAAAAATAGATACAGTTAAAACAGCCAAGTTAAAAAAAAAAAAAAGTATTATCTACATGAACATGTTTTCTTCATCTATGTTTTCTCATAAACCAGAGGATACAGCATTGCTTTCAATCCAGGGTATTTTAAAGCAGTTCTTCAGAAAGACTTTGAGTAAAAATAGAAAGGCCATTAAATGAATTGAATGGAAAAAATCCGGTTGATTTAAACCAGGTCAGGATTCCCATTAATAACTTTAGCTATATATACTAAGGTAAAAGTTTAGACTGCAAGCATCATCACTGAGGAAAACAAAAGAGCTGTTATTTCTGCAGAAGGGGAGATAGCACACAGACGCCCAGACACCAAGCAAGAGCAGAAAATATATCTAAGGACTGACCCCTCTCTCTTGATCCTGTAGGAATTTTGATCCCAAATGAAGCCACTCACAAAGCTCAACTACCCTCTTGAAATGAACAGAAATTTGTTCTATTAACATTATTATTCTAATCTTATTATTCTGAATTTTATTTCAACATTGTTATTGCTGCTATCTCATCTAAAACAGAATTTAAAGTACGGTCATCAGTCACAGCCTCTTGTCCGGAAAACACACAACACCATAACACTTCCTTCCAGGACATCCTCTGGGAGGTTATTCAGAGGCAGTTTTTAGTCAGCTGTAAGAATTAACATCAAGTAAAACCCTAAAAGCAAAACACCCTAAAGCAAAACCACACCTTCTTTTCTAATTGTCTGGATAAGAGAGTTAGCTGCTACAAGCTATCAAGCAGGCAGAACTCCCACTAGCTCAGACAGAAAATAAGGCACTTGGCATCTAATAGGATAGGGCTCAAAAGCCCTGTTTTACAACACTTACATTTGAAGATCAAGGCTCAGAAATTAAGGACATGACGTTTTCCATATGCACAGTACTTAATGACTTTAAAATAAACATACATAGAAGTGTTTCAGTAATTGGGTCCTTAGACTGTAGTGCTGTCTCTTTATTATTTGACTCGTTAAAAATCTTACAAGTACATTACTAACATCCTCTAAGGAAGCTCCTTAAAGAATCTTTCCAGCACAATACAGTCCTAAAATCTGAACTTTTTTTACCTTGAAGATATACAGCTTTATTTGCTAGATGAAAATTCTAAATATTTCCTGTACTTTTCCAAAGGAAAAATTGATTCATCTCTTGCTGTATGGTGGAAACCCATGAGAACTCAGAAACAATATTGACTATAATCCCATTAAACAGAAAACTGGACATTTATGATTATACATTCCTTGTCTAATTTGGGATAAATACAAGATATAGAACGAATATTAAGCCTAATATTAAATTTAGGTCATTTCAAGAATATGAGCTCCTTTTGTTATTATAAAATGAAATTCTTATCCATTTACTTGCTGGGAATTCCACCCTACAACCTGAAAAATAGCCTCAGAACTGAAATCTTATTTTGGTGTGAATCTGTTGGCATTGGATTTTTGTGGGCACACAATTTTTTTCAAGTTTCAGTGTTAAGCCTATTAAAGCACCTGAGAGTAGAGTTTGTTCTCATGTAGTTGAAAGAAAACATATCACGAACATGAGAAAAATTATGTCACACTCTTTATTCTAATGACTTTTCATGATGACAGATGGTTCCATAACCTTATGCCTCAGTCCAAGTGCAAATTGCTTTGAGAGGATATATTGACATGCTCATGGACACTGTGCAAATGCTGCTTCAAAGACTCACCATAATATTTACAGGCATATTAAAACAGGTGAATATAAATATAATAGGAGCAATGCATATTTCAGGAATTTAACATCCATTGCAAATGAATTAATGATTTCACCTTTTGTCCTATAATGTTTTAAACCACTTGCTAAGTTCCATCATCATGTTATCCTTTCATATTAACTGTAATTTTCCACTGCTACACTTGTTATGAATGAGCAAACATACAAAGAAATTACAAATGTGCTGACACATTCACAAACACACATAAAAACACACAAACACACAAAATGAGATTTTTTTTTTTCTCCATTTTATATATTATTTAATTTCCAAATAACCTGAAAGAGAGAATTAGTGCATTAGACCATGAGGTACTGCCCAGCAGAAGGGTGTCTTATGAGTAGGGAAAAATGATATATAAAAAAAAAAAAGCCTAAAAAAAAGAGCATAGCTCTTCAGATAATTAAAGTGCTTTAGACCACTAGCCAATTGATTTTCTCCTTGTAAAGGTAGCTCAATTGAAATGTTCAGAATAAATCATGTGTTAAAATTATCTTCTAAAGTAAGGGCTGAGTGCATATTGATTAATAATTATTTGCACTAACGGACTGAACTAAAGCAATACCATCAATTACTTCAAAAATCTGTAAGATCAATCATGATGGAATCAGCCATTGAAAGATTCACTGCACTTTTGCCAGTATTTCAGAAGTGCACATCAAATGGCTTTCCTGAGATACCTTGGTTTCCTGTTTCTAGAGCTACAGAAATTTGTTTTAAATACCAATTATCACTAGGCATTTTAACTACATAATACCACTCTCACCCCTCAATTACATGGGAGATCTGCAAGAAGAGCAAATGTTTTCTACAACAAGTATGAGGCACGAGGGGGCACTTTTGCCAAGAAAGTTTCATTAATATTTCATACTTACAGTCATGCAGCAAAGGAAATGCAAACAGCCTAAACTAATGACCAGAACAGATGATTTACATAGAGCCACCTAACCAAAGACAGGGGATACTCAGTATAAATTAACTCCATTTTACACACTAATGAGTCCTACTCATTGAATTAATCTGGGCAGCACAGTAAAACTCTGGTAATTCTGTGAAAAAAAATTACAATTTAGTTTGTGAGATTATAAATAGCATAGAGTTCATTAATCCCTTATGGCACCATTGGCATTACTCAAGCCTGGTATCTTAGCGAACATCAAAGAGAATTTCCCTTTCTTGTAATGTATGACACCATTAAAGTTGGGTTGAGAGGCTGCTGGCTGTAGCACCAGGTTTTAAACAGGTCTGAACCAAAAAGAACATCTCTGTGGTTTTCATGACTTTATTTCCACTGAGTTTCAAGTTTATTCACTGCAGAAGTGTTGAGCAGACTGGCAAACAACATGGCATGATGTCTGGTGGAGCTTAGGCCCCATGCTGGTGGAACATGGTCAAAACAGAAGCACTGACTGACCTTAAAGCTATTTTCTAGATTTTTAATTTTCTTTTCTTTATGTTGGCTGACAGAGGACAAACTCACACACACTACCAGGTCTTCAGAAGATAACAAAATTTCTATGCACCTTCTCTGAAATGCATGAAAACATTTTAGGACCTGAAACAATAACACTTTTATCTGAAATATCTAATTTAAATTTAAACATTCTTTACATAAATGAGATTCACATCTCTGTCTGAGCATCTTAATTTTATGCATTTTTACACTTCTAAGCAACTTAGCAGTGAGGACTGCTTATTTGCATTCATTTACATACAATTTGCAGGAAAAGCTGAAAAAAAGGTAGCAAGGAAATCCATCATTTTGACTTTAAATGAAAATATCATTTCTGTAAAAAACATATTGAATGTTTGTTTTCTGACTTTAGTTATGAAATTACTTTTATTACCTGCATAAGTTTGAATGGCTCTTCTCAGAAATAGCAATTTTTTTCATCTAGTAGATTTTTTTTTTAAATCCAACAATATTTTTTACATATACAGATATAAAATACAACCTGTGTTATTCCGTGTTATTCTCTCTCTAATTTCCTAGCAAGTTGAATCACCATCTTGATACGTTCTGGTTCTTGTCTAAATTTATATTTTCCCAATTTTTATAGACACCAGTCGTTGACAAGCAATGGGGAGGAATCATGGGTCCAGTAATGAAAAATGTAATGTGGGTACAAATTTAAGTGTTTCTGCTACCATTTTTGGGTCCTGTGCTATCTGTGCATTGTTTCTTAGATGACATTAAAATATGTTCAAATAAATTCTCAGTATTTTTAGCACCTACATTCAGCATATTTTCTTAATCTTTTAAAGCTTGCTATGATTTTCATCCGTAGCAATATTCCTCCTAGCCACTAGCTGTATTTCTAAGAAACTGGTACTAAAACATGCCTGTTCTCAACACTGAAGTGGCCAATGGCTTCTCATTCCTTAGAAATACCATATAGTTTAACTCTCTTCATTTATTTCTTCATCACATCCAAACTGTCTCACATTACATCCCCATGCCTCTATAACACACATGTAAAATCAGGAACTCGCTAGAAAGGGAAAGAAAGATTAAAAAAAAAAATGCAGAACAGATGCTGCGCTACAGTTGAGCTTTCTAAGGAAGCGCATTAGGAAATTCTGCAGGGTGTCAGGAAATAATCGTGGCTGTATTTTGCTAAAACATGCATGAATTCCTGCAGTCTGCCACAGCGATAATTTTATCTGGCTTTCATCATATCATTGGAGTCAGTAACTCACGGTATCAGAGAGAGCTAATGACTGAAGGACTTCAGCACAACTCATGGTTCTCTACAGGGTGTACACAATGTAGATAAAAGCCCGGGATTACTGTGGATGCAGCCTGGGGTCCTAAAAGCAGGGCTGCCCAGAGTTAACTGTAAAAAGGGAAGTTACCTTCTGCTTCAGCTAAGCCAAATTTTTACGAAACAAAATGTGTGTCTTCAGGCTTTCACCAGCATTTTGTGTTTCACTCCACTACCCTTTTTTTCTTACGTGTGTACTTTCCTACATATCCGCTAAATGAGATATATCTATCCTGTGCGATACAATATACATTTTTCTAAATTTTACTTAAACTATAGCAAATGTTAAATATTTTGAAAAAGATTTTTGTGCTGATTTGCACTAGGTCATCAGCATGTTGCTATTTCTATTCTATAAATTTCACTCAACCCTTTATATGATCACCTCACACTACAAGACTTTCAAACTCACAGCTCTACTAAATACTTTTAATTTGGTTTAAATAAAAAAAGGGAGATTTTGTACTTGCAAATTAAAAGATAGTACAAGTCCATTAATTTTCATAATCATATTAAGGCGTTGTAATAAAACTTTCAGTGGCTCAAGGGAAAGATTGCTTGAGACAGCAAAGTGTAATTAAGCAAAACTCTTGTATCTGTATCATTAAAGAAAATGTTAAAAGTAATTTGAGTCTAGGGATCAGTACTTCAAACCTTCCCTACCCCTACCCTTAACCCACAACCTAACTTTGTGGCATAAGCACATTTTGTCAGCAGCAGCCTAGAGGGCTCGTGAAATTAATTAAGTATGCTATCTCTTTACAATGGAAACAAACCTCATCCACATGCTGTTCGTATTTCTGGCATGATAGGCATTTGTTACTGAAGTCACCGGCATCAGCAGCTGGAAAGCACAAGCCTGAGCTCTGTTTCATTTCCTTTGTCTTCTGTTATCACTTTCAGGTTCACACGTTAGTTATGTTACTCCACAGGTATCATTCTTAAAAAGCAGACATGGCCCCCATCCCAAAATACCTTACTCCGATGGTTGCTCATGAGAAAGAAAAAGCCACCCAAAAGTGTCAAAAGAAATTCTTTGTCTTTGAAGCCTTTCTACTCTCCTTCAGAAACGCTATATGATTCACAAGTAGGAGGACTGCAAGGAGGCAAGGATACATTTGCCTTGCCATCATGTAGCAGCTGTCAACTCTTCCATGCCAATGACAGACACGTGAAGCTGCATAAGAATTTGGAAATGTGATATGGCACAGAAAAGGAGAGAAACCAGGAAAAGGTTAGTCCATGTTGCTGCAGCCTCCACGGAGCAACCGAGCAGACCCATGTGCTCTGTCATTATGTTGAAGCTAATGGCAAGGTGGCCGGGAAGTCCATGGTGCTGCCAGGGCTGGGGCTCAGCCTGAGGGCCATGCCTGATGGGCAGATGCTCCGGGCAACCTCCCAGAGATCTGGGGGGAGTTTGCCAAATTATCCCATGGATCCTCTAGCTGTGCACATTTATCAAAACACTTCAGAAGCCCATTGTAATGCCAAGGCACCAAAACCCCCACAGAAGTACTATTATTCACCCAGCAGTCATATGAGCATTGGTCTTTCAATGACCAGCTACATAATCATAATTTTCGTTCAGATTATAGGGTTCTGAGACCCCACATTGGTTTGTTTTATAACTAGGTGGGCTAATTTTACAGAAAAGTTCCCACAAGAAAGTTATTCAGGATAGCTTAACAGTTTAATCTTGCTTAAGTTTTATTCACTCCATAGATAAACTGCTTTTATTCTCAGAAGCGAAGATTTTGCAAATGTATATGAAATAGCTTCCAAAAAATTTGTAATGGTCTTTTTCTTTATAAATAACATATAACTCCAGTATGATATACTTCTGTGTAAAGAAAAGTTGCTCACCAGTTTTAAAGTGAGACTTAACGGAATAAACAAGGACATTTAGTGTACGAATAAATGATTATGGAGAACATGTTTGCACTTATACAGAGCCATAATGGAATCACAGAGCTCTGTAATCACCAATACGTTATTTGTGTAGGATAATTGCGTGATTGACAGTGTACACATAAGTGAAAATAGCTGCAGTACTAAAATAGACATATGTAAGATAATTTTCTCTCTTAATAGCTATGACCACTGCATTGGTAAAAATAAAACAAATAAATAAATAACTAAATGCAGGCTGGAATCCATTCTCCTACACCTTTGAAATGCTTCTTTTGGAAATTATCTGCAATTTGAATATACTCTAGTCAAAACTGGGGGGGTTTTAAATTAATATTTTACGTCCAGTGGCCGAACAAATACTTCAAATGTCATGCCAGCAATTAAAGCGTGTCTAGATTTTTTGGCCACTGTGGCAGTTGAACTTAGGACCTTCACAGCTAGTCACCACAGTCACACCATTACTGAGATATTACATTCTGCAAGTACGAAGATGGGAAATTTTCCAGATTGTCTGCCAAGACTCACTGCACCTAGGATACAGAAAGTGTCATAAATAGAATTTGCCACAGCAAGCCTTGCAATAACTGCCAAAGAAACGCAACAGACCTCCTGCAGTCTGATTTAACATAAACAAGCCAAGACATGGAAAAAGTAAAAACACTGCCCTGCAGTCACTGCTTAATAGCTTTTCCAATTGAGCATGGAGAAGTCTGACGTATGGAGAATGCCTGTCTATCCAGTGTATGATGATGCCTTCTGCGTGGCAACTTCTGCAACATCACAGGGAACCTTCCGTTCCTACTTGGAAGATAGCAAATTTATGTACAGAAAAGGATGAACTTAGATTCTGCTGTGCACATATATGAGAATATTTTCTTTTACTGTTTCTCCATCCTTATAGAAAAGCAGACCCCATGCATGTTAAAATATATGTCTTGGGTGAGGAATCAGTAAACGCAAAGCTCTTTTATTTCCTCATTGAGTCTGACTTTATCACTGCTTGTACAATCCAGCTCACAAATCTTCCTGAGGACATTTTTAAAAAAACAAGTCTTGCTTATGAAATCACAAGAACCATTTTTTTTTCTTATAGCCTATTTCATTTTTACTCCTAGAATTTTATTTATTTTTAAAATTAAAAGGCATTTGGTACAATTTTTTTTTCCATTCTCTGTTAATGTATGATTTTAAATTCTCCTCTTCCTCCTGTAGGTCATTTTTAAAGATGAAAATGTTAAAATACATTTTGGAGAACAGATTAACAAGCAATAACTGTAATCGTTATTCTGTATTGGACTAAACAATAAAAATACTATTACTTGCAAGCACAGTGACATGATTACGGTCTGAGTAATCATAAATTCCATGTATAAGCTTTAGCTTGCAGTTATGCTATGTTCCAGAGTATTGGAGAACTCAATAGAACAAAGGAATAAAGAAATGATGCCGTTATATACTACATTAAAAAGGTAACACTACCTTTAAAATCAGATATTGTTCCATTTGTTAGAAAGTGCAAACTCTTATTTTTCTTCCTCTTTAAATTGCCACAAAGAAACACCACCCTGTGAAAGGTCATGGTGTGTTATGGACAAATTAGGGAAACAAAGGACAGCAGATAGAGCAGGCTGCACTGAACTCAGTGCTACTGTTCTGTGGCAAAGTGCAAAACCCTGTAGTTTTAGAAAGTGTACAGATAATCATTTATTCGCAAAGGGAAATTTTAAATGACTGCATCTTGAGAGCTCCAGGTGAAAAGCTAGCATGAACTGGACTTACATGAGCTATTCTTCCATCTGTGTCAGACTACTACAAACATAGCAAATTCTCCTCTTGAGAAACAATTCAAATTGATAAAAAACAAAATGCTAAAAAATACTTATTACAGATTTAAAAAAAATATAATAATAAAATAGAATGTCCCAAGTAAAGATCTAAAAAGTAATATATTAAATAAAATAAAATGTTTATTTAAGACTGGGAAAATAGCCACTGTATTTGAAACCTTACATATCATAAAACAGCAACCTATTAAAACATACAGGAGGGATCAAGGTTGAGGAGAAGGACAAAGGTTTTATTTCAGTTTTCAGTTCAAAGCTCTGGTCACATGAAACCAATAAGAAGAAAACGTAAACAATTTTAGTAATTTTTCTTTTTGTTATTTAGGAAATTATAAATTCATTTTTAGAATGAATTTCATAAATTCCAGTGATTTACTATCATAGTGTTTACCTTTTACAAAACATTCCTTTGAATGCTGAGAGCCCTGACACCGCTGGGGAGTTTATCATCTGGAAAACCTCAAAAAGATTTCATTCTTTTCATACTGAGCTGGGAAAACAATGTTAAATAACAAAAAATAATAATGTCATGGGATTTTGTTTTCCTTACTATTATGTTGAAATGATATCAATGCATATACTGCTGATATGAAACGGGAAACTGCATCTACCCCATGGCATACATGACCTGTTTATCACACTATTACAGGTATTTCACATATTGCTGAAGATGTTGTAGCTTCTGGATCTTCCACAGACAGAGAGACTTAGAGATTATGAAAAAAATGTGGAACAGTCTATGAGGCTGAACTGCTAGTTTTCTTTTGATGGATGTACAATTGGGTAACAGCTCATCTGACAGAATCTGCAGAACCCTTTCTATTTCTCAATTCATGTGATTTTTGTATGTTTTTTTGCTTGATTCTAATGGTTTGTTATATCCCATTTTCATTTTTGACTTTGTAAGAGTTCATTTTGTAACACCAACAACATTGAAGAGACAACTGCAGAGCCAGAGTGAAGTTTATAGTCACTCAAGCTTTAAATGTGTAAGCATATACAAGTCAACAATCATAAGATGTAATTTTGTCCTTATCTGCTTATTCTTAGCTTGCTTTTTAATGAAAGTAAAAAATAATACAACTATTCTGCATGTAACACAAGATCATTTTCAGTGGAAATTTAGCATTTAAACTTAGAATAGAATTGACTTTCCTGGATTTTTGTGGACAAAGAGTCAAATTATAATCAATGGCATTTGGTGATAAAGTTGTGTTAGTTCTTTAAAATGCATGGGGTTTTGATCTCTTCAGCTGCACTGATTTGTGCAGCTCCACATCACTTTCTTACAGTTCATTCTTACTATATGGATACGCTAGAGTGTGTATAGGTATGCCAGAGAGTGCTCATAGTTAAATGATGAATGTGCTGCAACCAACTGACTTCTAATACATTTCCAGCAGTCCAAAACAATACCCGCATTTGGTATTATTAATTTGCTCTTTATTTTGCTTCCCAGGGTAAAAGGTTACTTTCTTTATAGCTATTACTTCGGCATATTTCAAGGCTAAAAATGTTAGAAGTGTTTCTGAACTACTGGCAGCAACTCGAGGGTTGCACACCATATTGTACATCCTACAGCAAGCTGAGCCTCTCAAGCAATCAGCAGCACAGGCCTCCTGCACTATGTGCTTATCTCCCCTATAACAATAGGCACAATTAAGCCAAAGCAAACCCGATTAACTCCTCTCCAGGCTAACCCCTGCATGCTCACTGGTTCCCTTGATTAATGGTACAGGACTGATGGACAGGAAGGTGTCGGGAAACCCCCTACAAATTAGCAAGCCTGCAAGGAGACTCTGCAGGGGGGAGAAGGTGCAAGAAAGACAGAGCAGAAGGTGGCAGTTTAAAACACTTATTAAAGAAGTTAACAAAATAAAAGGATGTAATTTAAATCACTAAATGACAGAATCCTATTGTGATAAGATAGTGCAGCATCTGAAAGTGGATACTCCCTGTAAAGATCACACACATACCTGCACAATAGCATTAGATGAGGATGGAATTATAAATCTCGGTGACAACGGACTTTGTGGGTTCAGCCTTCTTGCAATAATTGGAATAGGTTTTGTATTGATAGTTGTAATCATAAGCAATATAAAGTATTTATTAGTGCCCACCTGCTGATGATACTTTAGTGCCACTTACACAAAAGCCAACAATAACATCAATCAGCAACTCATTAAAATGACACTCAAAACCATACCAGCGAAATGCTAAAATATATTTGAAATATGTTCTGCTAGCTTTCCAATATTCCTATATTCAGTTAGTACCAAGGTATGAGCCAATCTACTGAAGCTCAGATGTTGTTGTAATTTTAGCATAGGGTAATGTTAATTGCAGCATAGCAAGATATTTTAAAATTAAATTAATGAAAGGAGACCTAATTTCATTTTTGTAGTGTACCAGCTAAAATTCCTACTTGTGTTTGGCAGTGTGGGCTGTATTGGGCTTTTATAGCATTGTAGTCTGTGTGAAAGGAGTGCCCTCCCCCACCTCAACGGCAGTAGACTGCTGAGAGATTGTTCAAAGATAAAAATACGTACCACGAAGTCCCTAAAATGTCATGATAAACGAACTCAAATGTCACTATTAAAATATTTCCTTTCATCAGTTTCACAGCACAGATCTCCCATTGCAATGCCAGAACTGACTCAACTTTGCTAATATTTCTGTGAGAATATCGAATTGCTCTTTGAAGGTTGAATTTAAGACAATGGCAATGCATGTGGCATCTAACTGAGATAGCCACCTGTAAAGTAGTTTAAAAGGTACCCCCTGGAGACAAACTCTTCTGCGTTACCCTCTTCCAGAGGAAAAAAAAAAAAAGAGGTTGAGTTCATCACAAGCAGACCCCTGAAACAATTCTCTCCAGGCTTCTTTGAATGTGAAAGGCATCATTTTGCTTTCAACTGACTCTGATAACAGTCTTTGAGAAAGATAAAAAAGTAACACGGCATAAGAGAGAACTGCTTATGAAGAAAACAGAAGACTAAGTGAGAAATTCAAGGGTACCAGATTTCTTTCCGCTTTGCCACTGTTACTCAGTGCCGCGTTCCCAGACAGCAAGGAAAAAAAAATAAATGAAAGAATTCCTTTAATGCAGTACCAGAATCCATACAACCGTGAAAATTTTTTTAGTTTATTATGGGTAGTTTCTGTAACATTTCATGCATTTCCCCCTCATGTCTAACTATTTTCTATGCAAATATCCAGGTGATGCTTAGAACTTTTAACAAAGGGATGATGGAAAGGGAAGACTAACTAACAATGCGTGCTTATAATGAGAACCGAAGTGCTACCTGCAGAGAATAATACAGGATGATCTTTCTTTGGAGAGGGGGAAAAAATCAACAACGTAAATGGAACACTGTCAAATTTATAAGCAGCAATTTAGACAGCAAATATGTTGTTCGGGTTTCAGCAGTCTTAAACACTGTGAGCAGCTTAACCTTATCTCCCAGTGCCACTGCCTTCCTGGAGTAATTGATGCTCGGAGTCCCCCAGTTTCACATAAACCAGGCCACTACGTTATTGTACACAGCAATCTAACTGCTAGCAGAGACAGGAAACGGCACTGAACCCAGATCAATAGACATGTCAACAGTAAGCTGCTTAATCTAATTCTGCCTATCTCATCTTGGAGCACAGAGTTTGCAATTTTACTGCTAGGTCCCTCTGGCAGGAAATGGTTTGGAAAGTTTAGTCTTAAGAAGTTTAAGCGATATGCTTATCCTTCAGGCCCTTGAATGTTTATTCAGCAGAATAACTGCTTTAAATGTTTTATAAATGGCAGCAATGTAAACAAGGCTCTCCTGAATTCCTTCGCATCTGAAAGCTATAATGGTGATTTCCTCACACTGGACAGGGAGCTTAACACTACAGCCAATTATGCTTAGAGGTAAATTGC
The DNA here is from genome assembly GCF_040182565.1 of Anser cygnoides. NCBI lineage: Eukaryota > Metazoa > Chordata > Aves > Anseriformes > Anatidae > Anser > Anser cygnoides. The sequence goes on along the minus strand of NC_089874.1, from coordinate 15,211,859 downwards.
TTTTGTACAGATGTACCAAACTCAAATAAACTTGGAAGATCAGAAAATTTTCCCAGCCGCCCCTCCCCCATGTTGATGATATTCCCACATGCAAACACTTCTTTATTGGCAATCATATTGTTCTGTCCTCCTTTTTTTATTATTTTCTTACACACACACAAATGGCATGTTTCTTTGCAAGTAATATCCAACAATAAATTAGGACTGGGTAATAGGAAACTCTGACACAGGCTCTCCTTCAGAAAGCAAGCAGGAAGAAACTAAACTGATGACATTTTTCTCGTATCTTCCTACAGCCCTGACAGCACAACTATGTTCCCTTTTGATGGAAAAAAATCTATAAATGCAGGGCTTTGCCCCAAATGTCAGAGCCAGCCATGGAAAGCCTCAGCAAAGCACCTGGGCAGATGGGAGCTCTGCTGTCACAGGCGTAGCACGGTTCGGCTCCAAGTCATCCCACGAGACCCCTCCAGCCATGTGCCTGTCACACGGTTATCAATGATTTCACAGTGAAAATACAGACATACAGATATATATATAACTTGCAGTTCACTGGTGCCTGTCCCATGTCCCAAAATGTTCAGAGTTTTCAATTTCATCTGAACTACAACAAAATCACATTGCATCCCTCAGGGTGTTATGGTACCACGCAATTCAAAGGGCAGTGGCCATTGTCAACAAGAGAGGAAATTTAAGCTCCTGGTTAACTTTGGAATCACAGTTGATGGCTTCCAACCATGACAGACCTTTAAACTCCTTTGACAGTCTATTTGTCACTGGAAAACAAGCAAAAACTTGTTTAGAGAGGAAAGATGGTCTTTTACTCAAGATACTGGCGTGGGAATTAAACGACGCAGGTTCTTTCCTCTACTCTGCCACAAGGTGCCAGTGAACTTGTGCCAGCCATTTTTTAATTCCTATAACTCCCCATCCATAACATAAAACTTCCCTAACTGCACCAAAGTGCTGAGATGCTTGACGCATTAGTGTCCAAGCAGTGCTCAGACACAACAGTACTGAGCCTCACAGAAAAGTCAATAAATGAAGTCCATAAATGTTACAAAAGGCCTTTTCAAACCTCAGCTTGAAATCATGGGACTGCTCCCATATGCCAGTGCCTTGGAAATAAATTTAGCAAAGATTCCAAGAAAAGTACAGTCAAGACTAAAATTAAGAAATAGTAAAGACACAATTTCAATTTAGATACTTGTGCATTACCTAACAAGCAAGCTGCTTACTACTGAAAGTCTTGCAACACACTGCATGCTTCACATGATGAAATTTTGTAACAAAGTATGGACAGATATTCCTTGGAGAAAAATTTAAAAACTCAGTTGATACCTATGAGCTTATTTGTTCTTTTAATGTGAACAAAACCCTCTTGGACTAAGACTCAGATGGAAAGAGTTTGCATAGCTAGTCTAAAATCTCTTCCAACTTCCATTCTTTCTGTTTAGAAAAGTTTTACTCCTCTTCTCTAAAAGCTGAAACTATAGAACATTATTCTAAAGATCAACAGCATACCACAAATAATCAAAGACAGAACTGAAGAGATTCTTTTGTCAACAATTCATGAACTCAACTACAGCCATTTCTAATAAGGAGCAATTTTGTAGAAATAATAAAAATCAGAGGAGACAGACTACCCACGAATACCAAAAGCACTAATTTAGTTCAATTAGTTCACTTCAAATAGAAACTTATGGCATACCACTCTATTTCAGTTTCAGATTTGTCCCACCCCTGGTCAAAGACGTAGTATATTCGAAATGCTAATTAACTGCTATTCCTTCTAAACTCATGTATATCCCTACAAATCTGACAGTGTGGGGGTTTTACATGGATGTAAAACTAAGAAATTACATTCTCATTAAAATGCAAACAAATCAGAAAGGCCTCACTTTAATCTCTCATAAACCAATATTAGAACAAGCATACTGCTCTATCTCAGCAAAATACCTACACCAAAGAGCAGCTAAGCATATGAACATATTTCTAAGACCAATGAAATCCATCGTGACCCATTCAGAGGTCTTCATTTGAGGAGGTTTCAGTGCTTGTAATTTCAACTTTATTTTAAAGCAACCTGCCCATTCTCTGGATTAAACTGTGAATTTTCTGCTCTCAGATTTCATTTAACTTCTTCTCAGAGAAACAATTTTGGTATACTGCTAAACAGTAATTAGTCAGTCAACAATGCCACAAGCTGGAAGTAATCCATTTTACCACCTCATATATTAAAAAAAAAAATAATTAAAAATTATTCTTTACAGTCATCAGGTTGCGCAACACTGAAAATGATATAATCATCACTCACATGCTCCTTACTATTTGCCACACTTATGTGATATTTCTCAGTATAAATGAAGAAGTAAAGCCTGCAGAGGAGGGGTTCTCTTTTCACATACAAATGTTTTATACCTACAGCAAGTGGAGTCATCGGTCATTTTTGCAATGCAAGTAAATGTTTATGTCCTCTGATATGGAACAGAAAAGGACACTGGGAACTCAAAAACTTCTCAAATCTAACATAAAAGTGCAAAGACAAATCATGTACAGCATCTGATTAGCAAATGGTAACAGTACTATAAAAAAAAAAGAGGGAGAGATTGACTTGCAGTTTTGAGTGGAGTAATAAATACTGTAAGAATTTAAGTCTTGGTCACATAAAGAAGAATTGCTCATAAGATATAGAAATGGGCACTGAAGGTTTGTTGTATGTAATTGTTGTATAAAATTTTTGGAGAACTTTATTGACAAATTATTATTATTACTACATATTCCGTATGCATACAAAAAATCTCCATAACCCATTGTTCAACCCAGGTGTTTTAGCCTCTGAATATTAGATACTCAGCATTAGATCTTTAGATCTAATTAGAATTTATTTTTTTTTTTAATTAATGAAACTAGATCATAGCTGATCCTGAAGTTCAGGTCTCAGTCATTTAATTTCTTTACTTATGAACACCTTCAGTTTCCACAGTCAGTGTTGTACAAGCTCCTGATACCATGAGGACAGAGCGTTATGAAGATGGATTCAAAGTATTTTGCCAAAATTTGAAATACATGTAGCTCATTTGGGGCAAAATTTAAAATGTGCATGTTCAAAACATAGAAACACAACTGTTCAGCTGAGGAGCTATGTATACAAATACCACATGAATTGTTATGATGTCCTGATCCCAAACGAATAAATAAATAGATTCTTCTTCTAAAATTCCCACACCACCATCTTGAAGATGGCACTTTTTGTTACCACCCTGGCCTATAGGAGACCAGATACAGACCTGCAAACCAGCAGGTAAGAAACCTGAACACAGGTACTTACCAGTTCCTCGTTTTGTTTTGCTGTTGTTTTGTTTTTTAAAATGTGTGAGCCTTTGCATTGGAATCTAATTCCCACTGAGATCATTAACATTTAGATGCCTAACCTGCTTAAGCACTTTTGAAAGCCCAATTGCATGCTTAAAATCTTGCTCTGGTTAGTCTGTAATACTAATAACACAGCTACAACCATCATTACTTTACGACTTTCCTGAGCCAGGAGAAACTGCAGGCAGTCGTGCTGAAAAGACTAAGTCAAATTGATGGGTAGTTGTCTTTTTGACCCTTTTGTTTAACAAATGCATCAGTTGCTTTCGTATCTGGACTTAGATAAATGAGATACAAATTAAAAGAAACGTTTTTATGATTCACTGCAGTAGCTTGCTTTTTGTGCTTTTCTCTTTTCTGATACAAGGTTAAAAGTGACTGGTAAACCTTTTAAGGTTATTGAAACTAAATTATTAACGTTGTGTTTCACCTTCCTTTTGTCCTCTTCATGGCATTCTCCCTGATTGCTTACTGCTACTCCACTCCTACAAGTTGTAAATCAAATGAAAAATCTTTAAAGTACAAAACCATCTGATTAAAATTTTCATACACAAGGGAAACACAGATATGACAAGAAGCCACATTATGCAGTTTTTACATTTAAAACATCTGACAGTCTTTTTTTTTCTTTACTTTTTTTTTTCTCCTCTTGTACTTTTTTTTCCCCCCTTTTTCCCTGTGTGTGAAAATTGAGCACTTTCATCTTTGGAAGCAACAAAAAGGATGATTCTCACTCATAAAACTCATTTGCAACCTTCAAAACATCTTTGATATTTCCCTCCGTTGCATGACTGCATTTGGTGCATTATATGCAGGCGTAATATGCTCTGACACACAGCTAGTCTGGACAAATCTGAACTTCTCTCAGCTCAGGTCTGTATAGCTCACAGGTTTGCTAAGATTATTCATCAAACTCAGCACCAGATCACTCACCAGAGAGCTGAGTAGTTGGAAACATAAACAGAAGACATGTGGTAAACCATGATCCAGGGGTCTAATAAAATCCTATACCAAATACTTCTGAGGAAGAAGATACATCTTTAAGGAATGAACTCTATCTAGAAGGAAGCCAAATCCTAATTTACATTTTTTGTGAGCTTTTTGATGCAATGCCTATCTTATCTAAGATAGGGGTTTATTTGACAGTATATTTCTGAAAAGTTGGCAAACAACACCCTTCTTAATGCTGCTTTTCAGTGGCAGAGTATAGGATGATCCATCACCAAGTTTTCAAGATCTGAGCTCCTGATACTCCAAAACAGAGAAAACCAAGCAAACTGCTGCATTTCAGTTTTCATTGGATTTTGTTGCTGCTGCACATCTACGGTCTGCTAGGCTGGCACAAAGTTACTACACATATGCCAGAGTGCTAAGAGGTTCATTTTTCCAGTAGTGGAATTCCTGGATTAGAGTTTAAATATCAGCTTGAACCATGAGCAGGCCCTGAAGAAACCCTACGGTGCTAATACCATAGTATTTAGCATCTGATAACATATTAATGTCTGATAACATATTCATTATGGAGATAATGACATTACAGAGAAGCACTGAGCTCTCATTAAAAGGCAGCACTGTCTGTTGGGCCAGATTTCTCATTTGTCCCATTGATATATTCAAGTACAACAACATCAGCAAGGTGTCCTGTAAGCTGATCATCACAGTTCTAAACTGAGTATTTGGATACCATACCAAGAGCCAAAAGCACAGAATAGCTACATCCTAATCACACAACATGTGATATGTGCAGTGCTTCTGTCATGAATAAGGCCAGCCACAAAGTACAGAGAAAAAGCTGAGCAGGAAAATATTCGTGCACTCCAAGATTGAGGAAGGCATCTCAAGTGCTCATGGAGAATGACTGAAGTGACTACAAAAGAGACCGTATTTAATTTAATAATGCTAAACAAGAAAGACCTCTTCATGAGAAGGTCTCAGAGATAATGTTTGGTTTTCCATTTTCTTTATTTAGGATTTAAGGCACCTGTTGCACTTTATGTTTCATAAAGAGGAAATGCATCTCCTCAGTCAGACCTGAAAGTGCTGACAGCAAACTTTCCATGGGAAGGCACGTGCTTCTGTGGTGGACGGATGGGACTAACCCAGGAGCAGTGGCTGAAGAAAGCGATGGGGACAAGCAAAGCCCTGAGCCAGAAGACAGCAACCTGTTGGCATTTGTGGCATACCCAATCTAGCACTCTCATTTTTCCCCTGATGCATTAAAATCTGTATTGCCATTTCCTACCTAAAGCGATGCAGCAACGCTTCTTGTGGAAACCTGAGCAAGCCACATACAGAATGAGGAAGCTCGTGCAGCTTGTATTTATTGAACAATTTGTTTTCTCAGATCTCAGTTTGTCTTCTTTCTCCCCCACCTTTTTCTTCCTGCCTTTGTTTTGGTGTTCAGACACTTAGACTCTCACAATCAATCAGAGCAAAGTAGCTCCCATAAACCTGCTTAGAGGAAAACATTTTCCTCCTCAGCCCTCCAACCCATTCCCTAGAAAGCAGTTGTTTCTGTAAATATACAAGGCAGCAGCATCTGAAAAAAATGAGTATGACATTAAATGACAGGAGAAATCATTTCAGTTCTGCCACCCCATTGCATTGTAGAATTGGGACATATCTAATAAAAGACAAAGTATAAATGATTTGGAGATCTGTTTATACAATATGCATCAAAAGTCACTGACCAGAATACAGAAAGTCAAAGACATAAATATCCAGGACTCCTCAAGATGCCATAAGCTTCAGGGGAAGATTCATTGTCTCTTTCTCTGGCCAAGGAAATTTTTTACTCTGCAGTGGCACAGTTGCGACAAAGGGAGAAATGCAGCACAAATCACCCCTCTCGAACCAGCTGCAGACTGGCTATTAGAGCACCTTCTGCAAAGTGGTATCTCCTCAACCACACCAAGGTGAGAAGTGAATTCCTGCCTTTCATTTGCTAAAAAGTGCTTTACTCGTTCTGGTGCTAACTGATGAGTTTGGCTCCTCTTTGTGTTAACAGCCACCTCGACACATTGCGAGGGGCCTCCAGCTGAGTCAGTGCACGCTCGCTGTGCTCTGCGCACACAGATGGGAGTAGGCAGGGAAATGTCAAGCTACTTGGATTAGCACGGTTTTGGTCACGCACTGAAGCAGAGCTGAGGGCACCCAAGGAATCCTAAATTAAACATGAGTTACCCTCCCCAGTGTAGGCACCGCGACGGTTAGGCAGCAGTCAAGCAAAGTTCTCAGGTAATAATTTCAGGGTAAGGAGCCTCCGACCTGAAAGGCCTTGCAGGTTTAAATGCTTTCACAGGTCTACATCCCCGTAGTAAAGGTATATTGTCCTGGCAATGAGGCAAATATATCACTTAAAAAAAATGAGATATGATGTTTTAAGTTTTCAAATCACCTGGAACACATACACAGAGTTAACTTTATACTTTTATTGTTGCCAATCCCCTTGAGGGAAAAGCAATCTTCCCCATCAACTCGTACTACGTAGAGAATCTTTTTTGTCTAAACTATTTCAGTAATTGGGCATTTTTATTCCCTGTATAGTTCTAGCACAACCGGAGGAAGCTACATTTTGAATCTATGAGAGTAAGCTGGCAAGTGGTATGAATGTGTACTCACATAAAAAAACTAACATTTGCAGCAGTATGCAACACACTGATGAATGTTACTCACCTCGATCAGATGCACAATTTTTAAATCTCTTACTAACATCTGCATGTCATTCCACCACTTCCCTCTGAACACTCTGTGGTTTTTGTTGAAAGCTATTTTCAGTTAAAACTATTTTTCTTCAGCCTTTTCTCTCAGCTTCTCTATCTGCTGTAACATCCATTACCGGCGCTCACTCTCTTCAGTAAGTGACTCATTTCACTGCCTCCCTTCCCATTTTGTTTGTATTAATACTGTCCTCTCCTGGTCTTCTCCCTGATTCAAGGTGAGAAGCAGGTCCTGGTCTTTCTCTGCACACCACTTAAAGGAATACTCTGAAGCAAGAGTGGGTGAGAATTTGACAAATTCACTTGCTGAGAAGAGAGAAAGCAACAGACTTTTTGCATTATACTTCTGTCTATCAATGCCAAACCACAGATCAACTTCAGAAAGTAGGCTTTCTCAATGAGATATTGAAAAATAAAAATTTGCCTTCAGTTCTCCTGCAAAGGTTACTTTTCCAACTAATTATGAGGGTCACTTTACTTAAGGTGCCATCATGTTCAATGTGCTCCAACAAAAAATGGCAGAAAGGACAATACAGCCATGCTTTCAGCATATATTTTTTTCTCTCTACTACTCCTAGACCAGACCTTCAGAATCCTCCTTTCTCCTCACACAGCTTTCCCTGGGAGAGAACATACAGTAAACACTTAACATGGTAAAAAAAAATAAAAAAAAAACAATAAACACCAATTCTTAAGAGAACTTCTACCATATTCCTAAACAGCGGTTCATTGTTCTCCTGCTTTGGATAGTTTTAGCTTTAGGTCTTTATTTTACTCAAAGATCTCTTCCTTACCAATGCCCTGACCTTGGCATCTGCGCTACTCCTCCTAAAGCTAATGTGATCTGCTCACACAAAGCAGACTATTGCCAAGGAGCATAAGCAGCCCTAGTGATGTCACTGAACTCATTAAAGATATAGTTGACTTCTTGGCCCTAGAAAACCTAATTATTAAATGTAACCTTAGCTGAAAACAGTGGTGCTTGTTGATAAGCAAAGCAAAACAATAGGTGTTTTGTTCAAACATAAAAATAGTACTTGACCAATAAATAGGAGTTCCTACTTTATAACTGTGGCAAACTGTAGTTAACTGTGGAATTCCTGAGATGACTGATATAAAAAAAGAATGGAGTATTTTGAAATACAGTCACATGCATGCTCTGAAAACCTAATTCCTAATGCAATTCACAGCATTAACACCAGGTCTAGAAAACTTCGTGATTCATTTTAGCAAACAGCAAATGCTGCACATTCTTACTCTGAGGACCTATTGGGAAGCTAACCCCAATGCAAAACTCTTGTAATCTATCTTCTGAGAATTATTTTAAAACATACCTTTTATAGCAAATGCAAAACACAATAACTGTGTTGTAAATGTGACTGCTATATTTATTTGTTGCTATAGCTATGGATTACAAATTTAGAAAGGAAAAATACACTTCACGAAACATCACTGACAATAAGAGCTTTATGCTTCCACACACTATTAAACATGCCACCTCCCACTGGTTATATATAAATCATAGTGCTGTTGACTCAGTCTCTTTCTTTTAATGCATTTTCTTTTTGAAATTTCTTAGATTTGTTGTATTTCTTTTAACTATGATTGTACATTTAGAAAACAAAACAAAACACAACAACAAAAACTACCGAATGATTTCTGGGTCACTGTAGTCCATCAGTAAAGTTTCCATAAGCACCTAATTCAGAGAAACTAAGTATTCTTGAAGTACAAGTGGCTAAAGGAACAGTTAAAAACCAGAGATTTTAAATGAACATTTTCCAGGGTTAAGATGTTGTCTTCAGATTGCCTGGAATATGCATAGAATATTTTCATACATCTTTCCCTCTCCCTCTATCTCTTAAAGTAAGATGAAATCAATGGTTCCCAAATAGTAAAAGACTAAAGTGAAGAGAATATAAAAGCCTAACTACTGAATCCCAGAAATAATTTTACTTTGCTTGGTGCAGCTTTGCAGATTTTTTCCAGGCTTTTAAAACACAGTGACTTTCAGCAAAAAAAAAAAAAAAAAAAATCATGTGGCTCACCTGAGTTTTAGTACAGAAAATTTTCCTAGGATGAGAATGGGCATTCCATTATTTGAGGCATTTAACATTGGGTTGGTAAAGTTACCCTGGTGATTATGCCATAGAGAAAAATTATGTAGAGACAACATCAATCTATCACAGAAGCTAATATAAGCCTGTTGCATTTTTTTGTTTAGGTATTGCAGCCTAGTTTGTACAAGTTTTCTCTCTGCCTTGCCACATGTTTCAGGATTTCATATGAAATTTTTGCTCGAGATGTGATGAACCTCAATCTAGAAGCTAGAATTTAATTCCTTGTAAAGCATCATTGGAGATTTGAAGACTACTGACAAGGCATTAGAAGACCAAAACTATTCAGAAAGAAAAGAATATGCACATAGGTTATGTGCAACGGTTTTATCACTTAAGAAAATAACACTGACATATATGTGAATGGTTAAAAAACCCTGCAGTTAAAAATAAATAGTACACCAGGGGAAGGTAGTTTTAAGGGAAGTTAAATCATACACACATATGTGAGTTTCAAACAGAAAAAAGCTTTTTTTTTTTTTTTTTTTTTTTTTGTGAGAAGAGTGGGCATATCTGACAGATGCCGAGGTCAAATCCCCCAACCTTTGCAGCTAATACAAACTCTGGTACAGCACTCTACATGCATGTGTCACAAAAAAACGCGTGTGATTTTTAAACTCTTGCAGATTACGTACAGACCAGCTTTCTGCGACTTTTTTAAACAGATGGTCAGAGCGAGGATGAAAGTATTTTTTTGTGATCCGTTGCTCATATGTGAATGTTATCTTTGTTGTGTTTAAGTGTCACAGCTTGCTGCAGTAATGAGCAGAACAGAATACTTTAAAGGGTTAAGCTTTCAAATGAGCAGATTCAGGAAAGGACATAGCAACATCTTAATGTCTTACAAGTTAGTAAACACTGAGCATACCTGAACGCCTTACTGTTTAGGGCCTTTTTAAAAAAAACACATAAATCTCAAAGCAATAATTTTAATGTCAGAATTGGTATCACTGCTGTATAATTATCTAATGCCTTATGTGTCCTTGTAAGGAAGAAAACGCATCACATAATCACACCCCATAATTACAAAATACATATAATCCTTATTTATATATATACACACTTTGGTACAAAATATGCTGTATAATATTCTGCTACATGAACTTTGCTAAAAATTGTAACACTGGTATTTTTTGCATTTCTCTTATTCTGGCTCTACTCCTGCATCCGTTTGTCTCATCTATTGGCAGCTTCTGTACCGCAACTATAGGCAGCACGGGGTCACGATGAGCTGCATGCTATACAGTTACACCCAGCACGGTGGGGCCTGAACTACATGATGCTTCTCCAATATGCATGCTAAATCAAAGATCAAACAGCAGTAACAGTCTAGGCAAAGACATTAAAAAAAAAAAAAAAGGCTAATTCAGCTCTCACTGGGCATTCCCTGAATAGAGAAGTTCGAGGAGTAGGATGTGCTACTCAAGGAGCAATATGGTGCATGTACTGCTCCCTTTCACAGCATTTTTTTCTCTCCAAAATCTCTTTCTGTGTTTTGATAAACTTATCTGCCATGAGGGGCCTCCTGACTCACAGTTTTAGCTGATATGCTGTCTCACCTTTGAAATACATTGGCATTGCATTCGCGGCTGTGTTGCAGCATCCCATACACCATTCTGTTCAGTACCATGCAAGACATCTATTTTATGTTCCCTCTTACCAATGATATTGCATGACAGAATGCAAATGAATTGGAATAGAAATACATTTTTCGTGAGAAACTATTATATTAGAAAAGTTGTGGTCTTTTTTTTTTTTTAGTGTGGATCAAAATTTCCTATCTACAAAATTACAAGATAAAATGAAAAAGATGAAGAATTACTTTAGTCTCTTTATTTTTTTTTTCCTATTACTGCAATGAATTTGCTTAATTGTTTCAACCACTAGAGATGAAAAACAAATGTCTAATCCTTCAAAATAAACTATAGTAGGTAGTTGTCGTGACTCTGACCGCTGAATTCTTGACAGGTAGCTTAATACCATTGTTTTCAAATTAAAAATGGAATTTGAGCTACTGCAGCTCTGCTCTAAACAACAGATAGGAGAGAAAGGACTATAGAACAATCACAGTTAAAAAAAAAAAAGAATAAAAAAAGGAAAACATCAACTACACCCACTTAGTATTTTTGTGTGCATCTATACCGCGGGCACTGCCAATCCTGAGCAGAAGCCAGCTAAGAACCATCTGCTCTGCCACACCAGCTCAGATTCAGGATCCCAGGAGCTTCCCTTTGTATCTTCCCACTGGGGTCACTGACATTGCTTGGGATGCCCTTCTTGGTCTGGAGCATCAAGCAAACTCTCTTTCATGTTAATAGCTTTCTACTAGTTATTCTGTCAAAGCTGATCCTCATATTTTCAATTTACTGCTGTCACATTATATCATGTACTTGTAATATCAGAAGATTTTTGATTAGTTGCTACAGCATTTCTCCTCATGTCATCTTTATTTTTTCTTTGCAGGTCATCCACTTTCACAAATACTAAACACACCTAATGCCCATGTCGATTAATGTTAGTCTAGCAATGTTTGCTTAACGTATGATCAATATTTTCCAATGCTGAGACCTCCTCTTAGGCACCAAAGTTGAAATGGGTTAATTCAGTGCAGCAACCTCCAAATTCATGTTTCAAAACCATGGATATTATGTCATTGAAAATAAATTTTACCGGATTCCAGAAAATGGATGGCAGAAAAAATAAAAGTACCTGAAGTGAAAAATAATGCCCTCAGTACGGACTTCCTAAATTTAAATGCTGAAGTAAGCCTTATACAATTACAGTAATGATAGAAAATTAAAATCTTATCTAAAAGCTATAAAACCCTTAATATAAGAGGAACTTGAAGGATTTAAAACAGCATTACCCTGTATTTTACTTAATGACCAACTATTAACATAAAAAAAAAATAAATATATCATGGAAATAATACAGAAAGAAGCCAGGTCTGATTCCCTACTTTGAAGATCTGTATATTACTCTAGGATAAAGTGGGAAAGGCACACGAATGCACCTTTTTAGGCTGCAAAAAAGGGTGGCAATGAAAGTGTTTAGAAAAACCCAGATGTGCCCCTTCCAGGACCTCTTCTTCCCACTCCCACCTCCACGCTCATAACCAAACACCATGTTCATCTAACACCAGCTCTCATAATCATCAGGCTTTTTGTGAGACCAGCGATGCCACTAGCTCAGCAGAAATCTAACCTGGGTAGAAAAGATAACTTTCTGCATAGTAAGTGAGCAGGCCTTGCTCAGGGAATGGCCTGTGAATGGTGCTGGGAGAAGGCCAATTATCCAAAACCGAGGAAGCTGGGCAAGGCAATGAAACAGTCCTGGTTTTTAGTGTCTGTGAAACACCACAGCAGCTCAGTTATTTATGGAAGCAGAGCATTACTGCTAATGGGAATGGGAACCAGTTCTATAGAGAGATATTAACATCAGTGGTGGTGGCCTCAGGTTGACTTGCATCATGACAGACATCTCTGTATACAAAGTCCTTCAGTGAGCTGGAAAAACTGCAAAAGCAAGGGAACCTCCAAAGTCACTGCAGTCAAGAAGCTTCAAAGGATAATGAGCTTTTTTTCAGTAAACTTTCTGAAATCCAGAATTAAACAATTTGTTGTTGAAGTTTTGTTTTGAGAAAGGGGGACTGCCCGATAACTGGAATGGCAAGGAGAAAAATGTTTAGAGGTGTAGCAACTAACTACCCACTTCTAAAACAGTACAGAATCCCACCTCCATTCTGCTGGCAAGACTTTATACTAGTAAACTAGTGATCACTAATCTAAAGCAAAATGCATTCATGGGCAGATTTTAGAAAATTTGATTTACTGAAAGCCTATACATTTAGATGCAAGACAAATAGTAGAAATTAAATTTAAAGAAAAATAGACCCTCAAGTCATACAGAGCAATAATGAGTGACACTGTAGTAACAACAACAACAGACACACCAAGCTAGAATATCTACATCCATAGCTATCTATATATTAAAAGAAATATTCCCGTTTTAATATTCCCTTGGTGGTGTCCCTCGGCTCTTCGAAAGTCAAAGAAACTCTTCTTTAACTGGATATAATTTTTCTTACTATGTTTTTCAGCAGCTGCCTGTCCTGATTTCTAATCAAAGCTCATGATAACTGGCTTTGGCAACAGTTTGTAGCTTCCCAGATGAGTAGGCAAACAACAATTTTTTTTCACCTCTTTCCACAGAACTCAGGATGTATTTGATGTCTTAAGAAGTAATTGATGAGTTCCATAATCTGGTCAACACCTCAAATACATTTAATGAAAGAACGTCAGAGGTCTATGGCATTTGTATACTTCAAAATGTGGCCTGCTACACGACAAAGATAAATGCTGGCCTGGGAAACAAAAAATTGGACTGTAGTAATTTAAAAGAGTAGAAAATGAGAAACCTTTAGACAACAATTGATTTGGATTTGACTGAGAAACAGGCATATGAAGAAAAAGTAAATTGACACATAAAAAATCTCTGCTTGGGTTTTTTCTAAAGTATTCTTTAAATGGGGAAAAATGCTCATCACAACACCAACATTCACTGAAAGATGATATTGATTTAGTAGGCAGAGCCTGAGGGATGTCAAACCAGAAAAAAATCACTATAATCAAGTACAAAGGAAATTCATCACAGCAAAAAGGAAGTGGGTGGATGCACAAAGCTCATGAAAGAAAAAGAAAAATAACACCGTCTGTTGCTAGATGCATTATTTAAAAACAACAACAAAACACAAAGTGAATGCCCAAATGATTCCTAAGCAGTAAATAAATAAATGAGAAATCTAATAGATAGATATCAAGAGAAACTAATTAGTATATTGGCTGTATTTTACTGAACAGACATCACAGAGTTCTATAAGCAAATGTATCTTGTAACTGTGTTCTAAAGATAAATTTTAGGTTGAAGATTAAAAATCTGAATACTTGAAAAAATAACACATTTTCAGAGAGTGGATAAAAAAGGAGAAATTATATGCTAAACCCACAATTCTAATTTACTTTCTTATAATGAAACAGAAAAGTACTGAATAAAGTCCAGAAGGAGCCAGGGTGTTGATAACTGACAAAGCAGACAACTTCAAACATACCAGGACAAGAAAGATTAAATGTAATAAGTCTCAAATGTGTGGGTTTAAAGTAATTTTATTCAACATTTGTTCTGTCTTGAACAGAAAAGGAGGAAGAGGAGAGATTAAATGGCAGGTGAATTGAATGTTTCTTTCGGTGGTAATAAAATCTAGAGCACTGATGGAATCTAATTTAATCTAAACCAGCCCAAACCACTCAGGTTCTTCCACAAAATATGTGTGTGACACAAGGCCTGATCTTTCAGTGTAATCCAGAAGCAGGAACTGCAGCACACCCGACTCAAAGCTACTGTTTACATGTGGGGAGGTGTATGGTACTGGGTTCCTAATGCAGCACCTCAGTGTGAGAATCTGACAGCCAATTCAGAGGAAAGAAAAGATTCACATATGTTTGACTCAAGAACATTTTTTGGATACAGTATTCTACAGCAGTCAAAGGGTGCAAGCAGTTGAAAATTATGGTAGAGAAGTTTAATACAAAGCAGTCTAAAAACTCTGGCAAACAATGCTAAAGCAGACAACTTTAGTTCACAAGCTGTATAATTCCCATTCCTACCCACAGCCCTAAACTGCCACAGTAAGTAGCAGGTAAGGTACCAAAAAATAGTAGATGGCCTGTGAGTGGGTGCAACTTCCACTGTGGCTGCTGGAAGTGACAGTCCTCAGAGCCATGCCAAGCCTGTCTTCACCTTCTACAACCTGCCTTCATTAGTGGTGGAACTGGTAAAACAATAACAAAACCCCTTCCACCACCGCCACCCAAAATAAAATTTGGGTAGCTGCATGATAGCTACATATAGCTTCAGGGCACTACTATTCCCTACCGTCAGTAAAAGGCACATTGTCACAGGTATAAATGGACACCTCATGCATATATTATCCTACATGGAGCCAGACAGGGAATGGGATTCAACTAATAAAATAAAGACATAAGTATCTACGTTATTCATCTTAGTCAATTAACATAAATAAGACTGTTAGGACATATTTAACTGACCTATTTAGACATTTTTAGGATGAGGTAAATCACATTGCAGATCTCTTTGACTGTATTAATTAGATTTTCATTTTCTATAGGAAAAACATGGGTGACTTGCTCAGTTTTGCTCATGTTTGCATCTAATTGGATCAATCTTATTCACTTTGCAAAGTGTCTGCAAGTGGGATCCAAGTAGACAGTAACTTATGTATGTAATTAAGTTCACTAAACTATAGACTCTTTATTTATGCATTTTTTTTTCTTTATTCTAACTTAATTTTTCCATCTTAAAAGAAACAAGAACAGCTGGACTGGATCACAGAAAAGGTCCATCTACTTGTCAGTGACCAACAGTAAATATTCAGGGAAGAGTGTAAGCATATGAAGAAACCTCTCTCATACGCACTTCCAGTCAATGCAATTTGCATTACAGACTTCTTTAGCTATGTTGATATTTTGTTTTTAAGCAGAGGTAACAACTTAGCCCTCATAGGGTTTCAATAACAATTGTCTGTGCAATGCTTCAGAGTGGTAAAGCACTTTACAAGTGCCAAGAATCACTACTCAATATATTTCACTTGTATTAGAGATTTGATGATGAAATGCTCAGATTTAATATGGCTATTACTTGTATGAGTATAAAATAATTCATCCAAAGCTTGAAGTCTATTAGTTGCCAACCAGTCTAACAATTTACATGATTTTCTGATTAAAAGCACCCTGAAGACTACTGCAGCAATAATGAGGTGTTTCTTAAAGAACCCAAAGCAATATACTTATTTAAAAATATTTATTATAACAGCATTTTAAACATAGTAACATAGTAGTTACAGTTTTTATTTTTGAGACGTGAAGGAAAAATACAAACATTTGCTTCTCTGGTAAAGTTACTTCTTTAAAAATTTTCAGAGCATTACCTGTAAGCTGCAACTTTCGGTAACATACTTAGTTTATGTAAAGGTCAAGATAGTTTACCCCATTTTTAAGTACTTAAGACAAAACGTCTTTGCAATACATGCTATCACCTCTATCAGCTTTCTTTTTCTTTTTATTCCCTGTTAGTCTAAGCAAAAATTCTCCAAAGCTTATGAGGTAAATATGTTAGCATGACACACACACAGACTGATTTTATTGGGGCAAAGATTCCTAAAAAATCACCTAATCCTACATGACTAGCAGAGAAATAAAAAAAATGCTTGCAGAAAAATACTGAAGTCAAATCAGTAACTTTCCATTAGAGAGTCTACACAATAGCACATAATAGTCAACACAAAAATGCTCAACGAATTGAGATGCTTTTCCCTGGCTGAACAGAGCTGGAAGGGACCTGAAGGTCTTCTACTCTGAAGACAATCACCTATACCTGGTTATACCAGCCACATCCAGCCACAAAAATTTCTGATTCTGGAGAAAACCACAACCTCTACATGTAATATCCTTACAGCACTTCACTCTCCTTATCACTAGACATTTTTTCTGAATGCCTTTTTTAACTTGCAGTGTAATCTACTGCTTTTGTGCCATGCAGCTGGACAACAGGGAGAATAGATTATTCCCTTCTTTTGAGAAACCTATTACATCATATTGGGGTGGCCCTTACAGTTCGACAGTAGGAGAGAACAGCTCTTGAAAAAAAATGTGTATCCTTTCGAAAATCACATATGAACCCATTTTCCACCAATAATTATTGGACATGAACTAAAACAAAGTCCCATTTGTATTTCTCTAATGTTAAGTCCTTTGTTATTCTGGCATTGCCAACATAAAATATTTAAAATGTTTTACTTATAGAGCCAATTATAATTAACAGGAGAGAAAAATGCCATTACCAATCTTAAAATAATCTCTTATTGCATTTTAAGGGATCAACTACATTATACCATGACTTCTTTAGCAATACGACAAGTGCTGAGATATCAGAATTCTTCTATGATGTTTCAAATTATTCTTTGAACAATGTCTCCACCAGTCTATTCTATACTATATTGTCTACATAAAGCCAGAACTGTTACGGTCTTACAAATTCTCAAAATACTTATTAACATAGGCTCTCCTCTTGCTTGAGTAAATGTTATTGCTAGAACTTGTAGGAATAAGGGACTGAATACAATTGCTATTTTGCCCTTCATAGAACCATAGAATAATTTAGGTTGGAAAAGACCTCTGAGATCATCAGGTCCAACTGTTAACCTAGCACTGCCAAGTCTACCACTAAACCATGTCCCTAAGCACCACACCTACGCGTCTTTTAAATCCCTCCAGGGATGGTGATTCACCCACTTCCTGGACAGCCTGTTCCAATCCTTCACAACCCTTTCAATGAAAAAAAAATTCTTAATATCCAACCTAAACCTCCCCTGGCACAAGTTGAGACCATTCCCTCTTGTCCTATTGCTTGGTGCTTGGGAGATGAGACCAACCCCCATCCCACTACAACCTCCATCAACCTCCTTTGAGGTAGTTATAGAAAGATAAGGTCTCCCTTAGCCTCCTCTTCTTTAGGATAAATAGCCCTAGTTCCTTCAACCGTTCCTGATAAAACTTTTCTCTAGACCCTTCACCAGCTTCATTGCTATTCATTGGACACGCTCCAGGATCTCGATGTCCTTCTTGTAGTGAGGGGCCCAAAACAACACAGTATTCACCAGAGCCGAGTGCAGGGGGACAATCACATTTCTGTCCACTGTATTTCTGATACAAGCCAGGATGCCGTTGGCCTTCTTGGCCACCTGAGCACACTGCTGGCTCATGTTCAGCTGGCTATCAACCCATGCCCCAAGCAATACCCCTTGAAAGACAAATTCATTTCTAGCAGATATTCAGAGGTTCAGACACAGAACAGGGATGCCATATACAAATGAAACTGTTGAGAAAGTCTGTAAACAATGTGCAGGTTTTCAAACTCAGCTTTCAGTAGGTAGAGACTGCACAGGACAGTTTACTCAAAAACTGCCAATAGACATTATTCTACAATTAAGGCATTATTTTCACAGAAGGATATCAACTTTCATAGTACAATATGAAAACAGTATCTTTCTTAAAACAAAACAAAAAACAGTTAATTACCAATTTGGTAACCAGGTTTATGCTCTGTAATTTTTAAATTGCCATAGAAAAGAAATAGCTGATTAAGATTTATTTAAGTCACTTTAAAAGAAAGAACAAGTTTTGAATTTAGTGAAATAAGTATTTAGTTAACAATTTCTGACTCTCCAGAAGAATACAAGCCCAGAAACATTCTGAAACTAGCCACGTTCCACACACTGAATATTTACTGCTTTTCCTTTTGAATTTTTTCCTGTCCCAAATAACAGTTTATGAAGGCAGTTTGGGAATCTAGATTTTCCCTTTCCAAATAATGGAGAGAGATAGGAGCAAAGAGAGAAGTGAATGCAAGGTCCAAACACTTGATGAAAATCCTCTTAATGAAATCCTTTAAATAGTATTCATTTGACATATAAACATTTAATATTTAAATGTATTTAAATGCTGCAATATTTAAGTGCATTTGAGTACTTATGAGAGTCGTCCAGGCATTGTCATATTCAGACATAATACTTTGCCTTCTTACACACCAGAAGGAGGACAGGGAAGACTTACTTTCATACGAATGGAAAATATGAAGAGGTTTTAAAGCAGTCCCACATCCTTCTTGATTGGTGCTAGAGGCTTGGTAGCATTCTGCAGGACATCCAGAATTGCTCTGAACATTCACATTTAGGCATTACATTTGTTATTCAGAAGGTACTCACACACCTGATTTTCAGTACCTACATTATGAAAACCAGATTTCCTGCACAGACATTAGAGAAGGCCATGTTTCTCGGGTGCTTTGGTTTACCTTTTGGAGATATCATCTCTATCCGTGGACTATGTATGGATTTCTCTCTCCTAATAGCCTAATACACTAACCATGTGTGAACATCCTTCTCAGTGCCTCCATTTTATGCGAATCACAGCACTTCCAAACCTTATTCTGATATGGCGAAGCTAGATGCAAAAGTGACATTCATCCACTATGATTGCAGGAGTATACAATAATATAAGCTCAAAACAGACAATACCTGGAGAGCTATGGATGGACAAGCCTTCATGAACGGACACTCATTTGCAGCATGCACAGAGAAGCTTGGTTGACTTTGGACCTAATGAGTTCATACCAACTTGGTAACTAAATCACCTCAGGGCAAGATTAATATGTATGGGGAGGGAGCATTTACAACTCTGCCTAGAGCTATCTCACTTGGATGCTCTGAATTGCCCTCCTGAGGCCACTAGTTCTCTCCTTTGACTATATAGATAGCTTGGCTCTCTGATTTAGGCAGGAATAAGCACCTTTTTAGAGCTTCAAATTATTTTTCATGAAACCTCAGTGGCTTTGGCGAGGAAAGATCCTGACAGATTTAGATCCAATGGAATCACATTCAGTCAGAGTATTTCAGAGATATCCATTCATCCTCCAGGAGCTAAGACTAGAATTTAGAAAGAGAAATTTTGGATCCAAACAAGTTAATGATTTATTTTTTTTTTTACATTCTCTACATTTCACCAGCTTTTCTCTGTAACTCAGTGAAATTTTCTAATTTGACAGTTAGATCCATAAACCATCATGACTATCTTAATGCTATCAACAGTCTAAGTGCAGTATCAAAGTTCAGTTCATCGAACCATCAAATAATATTCTCATTGGGGCATTCTCTCCCCTTGATGAGCACACGTAAGACCTAGTTATGTTAATCATCACATATATATTGAGAAGCAAATGTAATGCATTGAACATTCAGCCTGTCAAAATGTATCAATTATTCAGTCAGAAAGGTATGACTGCATGAATCATTTCAGTGTTCACCACAGAGCGGGTCTGGAAAAAGGATTTGATGGGAATAACTGAGTGGGATTCTAAAAAAAAAATTATTATTCTTAACTACAGTTAGAGGTATAAGGAAGGAAGGTGTATGTAAGAATAAGTCAAGTTTAGGACTGCTTAGAAAGCACTCCTTTTTCTTTCCTCTCTGCTAAGCTCCTTTCACTTCAGATAATGTTTCCATTCTGCTGCAGGTTTATCTCAGGAAATTAATTTCTTAGCTGGATGTCACCTGAGGACATCCAAATGAACCATCTAACATTTTTGCAGCCTCTTTTCCTTCTAATGCTGTCTTACATCTTAACATTTCACGTAACAACTGCAAGATCTTTATGGGATACAACCTGATTTTATTATAAACTCTATAAAGTGCTGCACCACACTCTATAGCACTCTATAAATAAAAATAAGATAGCATCGCTGCTTGAGTATTTGTATATGTCCTGCAAGCCCTCTTTCACAGGGCAGTCTTTTGGGGAAAACTGAAGGTTTTGGCTAAGAGGAAACAAGGCTGGAAGAATATTTGTTTTCGCCTGCTTTCCCCTCTTTTACAGGAGATTCTTGTTTTCTTTCCCTTCCTGACCCCTAACGTTGGGAGGATTGAGGTTGTCTAAAAGGGGGTAATTACAGGAGATAGTTTCCATGACAGAATGATCTGCTAGGCTATTAGAGAGGACTCTTCCTTATCCAGTGCATATGCAGAAGAATGGATTAAACAGAAGTCCTTTAAGGTACATTAAGCCTGACAGCCTTCTTTCCTCCATTGCAAGTTCAGTTGCTGTTGGCACAATTGACGCAAGACAATGATTTCAGATGCAGCTTGCTCCCATTTTTGTGCCAGCCCAATTCAGACATTTGCCAGTGTCTAGTGATTTTGCAGAGAGATATTTGAAAGAAGTTTGTCTTTTCCCTCAGTTTTTCAAATGAACTTAATATAATGTAAAGTGAGAGTTTATGATCCCAGCGAGAGATACAGAATACGTAGACTAGCACAGCACAAAAAGCTTCGGGATAGGTTTCCCAGCACCCCCAGTGCCTCGACTCTGTGCCAAAGGGACTGTTTTCTAATCAAAAGCCCTCATATTTTTCATTCTTTGCTATACTTTTGATAACAGAAGGCCGAGACAAACAGAAACAAATAGAAACCATTCTGCTGTTCATGCAAGCCTATTCACAAAATGCCTCCCATAGGCTGCTTTCCACCAACCCTGCTATTTCATTTAATCCGTTCAGTCCTGAAGGATCAACTTAGGCAATTAGACAAGGGATTTGGGCTCTCGGGGATAATTGGATGACTTGCATGCAATAAACTTCTTCCACGCTCCCTTCACTTTTTTCTTTTGTTCTCTTTGCTCATCCCTTTGTTTCTCATCATTAATTTTTTTAATCAAGTCTGCAACACTCTTGCAGATACAGCAAGATAGTAATGTGACCAAGCAGCAAGAACCTAAACACCTACATTGTGGCTCCTGCTGTTTCATGCCTCTTTAAATTGTTCTGATGTAACACCAAAGGGAAGAGCACATGAATTTAGATGATGGGATGCAGCAGTCGGGGCTTCATTTTTGTATCTGCAGCATTGCTGAAGTTGCAGGGCAGGAATGAACAGAGCTGACATGTTTTTGTCTAATCTTAAATTAATACTGGAGGAAGGCTCTTATAGGGCAGGAAAACTACTACAGTGCATTTTTTTTTTTGGTTGAATTCTGGTGAACTGTGTATGAATTATATCATAGCGAAGGAGATTACTAACAGGCTACAGAGTGCTGAAGTGTAACTACCTTTCTTTTTCCCCTACAACTGTCTTCATCCCTACTCCTCATCACCCCTGAGTTTCAGTCTGGGAGCTCTTTTTGCCTTGGACACACACACAATTTCGTTCTGACTCTTTATTACTCAGCCTGATGCTTCTAACCTTCATTTCCTCCTATTTTGACATGTTCCTCTCATATCAACCACTTCCCTAATGTCATCGCTCCTAATATCTTATTTATTCACTATATAAAATTGCCATCCTCACGTGAATTGAAAATTGCTCACATGATTTGAAACTTCTCTTAGCTCCTTTTATTTTCTGTGTGCCAGCACAATTTGTCAGTCTGTGTACACAGCAAAGTTTAAAATCACATGCAAGTTTCAACTTCTCCCTCTAATACGGCAATATACTTCTCTTTCATAATAAATGTCAGTGAAATATTTATGATCACTGTGCTATCAACTATAAAAAGTAATAGCAACAACAACAAAAAAAAATCATATCTTTAACTTCCTTGCTTGTGTAGAGATGGTGTAACTAACTGCTGAATATGCAGAAGTCTTTTCCAGTGCCCATCTGTGCGGAATGCAAATATTAGAGCCAATTACTGAGACTGAGCTCAACCTGTAGGAAACAAAGTTTTAGTTCTCAATGTCCACATTCATTCTCATATGAGCCAACAGACACGATGTCTTGCACACCCCCTCTAAAGACCTGCTCAGGTAATACTGAGAGGCACAACATGCAATTAGTCTCCGCATAACTTTGTGAAACACTGTAGGTTTCTTAAACATGAAAAGCATCCATCAATAAAAAGGTCAAAAGCAGCCCCTAATTTATTTTACCTACCCTAGAGAGAGTAAATCATAAACTAGCCATCTTTGGGTGAAAGCTTTAGGGATTTTAAGTTCAGATAAATATCTAACTGAGAAATAAAGTGAGAAACACTTTTCTTGTATGACTGGAGGGAGCATGCAGCTCTGTCCTCTGTAACTCCTCCGTAAAGAGACAGTGTGAGTAACCTGGGAGGATAAAACTGTTGAGTTGCTTCAGAACATACTCCTGCACTCTACACAGAGAACTCAAGTTGATGAAAGACGGAGTAATGAACTAAGAGTGTGAAATATAAAAGATAAATATGATTAAACTATGTTAAAAAAAAAAAAAAAAAAAAGAGACATTAAATTTGTCTCCAAACAGAGGAGAAAATGAAAATGGCAAGGGTATGGATCTTCTGTGATGTGATGGGGTGGTGACTGAGCCAGCTGTTGTTTTCACAGCAGTCTAAGCACAGCAATGAAGGTCTCAGCAGCAGCTCTTTTGCCCTGGTTTGTGACTGAGGAGCACACATCAAAACCAATTTTTTCTCTCTCCTTAAGATCTCACCGGACACCCTCAGACAAGTACTGGGAATTCCAGACACTTTATATCTTTCTGCCCTAGAAACTAATACATTCAAGAGAACATGGACCTGATAAAATCAAAATTCGGGTTAGATGCAGGCAATTGCCTTCTCAACCAAGATCTATAAAAGACAGAGAGTAGTCTATCTCTCCACATAAAACGGGTAGAGAAACCCTATTTCAGAGTGACTGAGAGTGCACCGCGCAAGTGATGGAATAAACCACAGTAGGAACCAATTCAGTGTAAGAAGGGACTCAGATCAAGTGACTAACAAGGTCTTTTCTATAATTCAGTAGAAAATGGCTTCTGGAAGAACATCACCAGGCACTTCTTGCAAGCATACAGGTGTTAACCTTGGTGCCCTGGCCATATTCCATATTCTCAGGTAATTACCTTTTTCACTTACATTCTCCTTCCAGACTCTCCTGGCTTGTCTCCACTCCCTGACCCTGATTTATATGCAATTAAACAGCAGCAGTGTTTTACTGCACAGGTGGCTGCTTGTCAGTGCAGGGAGCGGTGAGGGGATCAGGCGTGGAATGAAATGGTCTTTATATTGACTACGAGTCCCCATTAAAGTTTACGAAGTTCTTTAAGTCCTTGCAAACGCACTATATGGATGAAAGACAATCCTGCACAGATCATCTTATGCCTCATCTGTGCAGTTGATTTTTTTTTCTTCTTTTTTTTCTGAGGGTGAGAGGATAGCTGGCTCCCCTTTGTCGTAGCAAGCTCAGCAGGCAGCTTCCTCTCCCCGATCACCATCCTGCAGTGCTCCTGATCTCCGCAGGAGCGTTGCTTCATTTCCTCCCCTCCCTCTCCTCCGGTGGAGCCCTTCAGCTCTGCAGGAGGCACCCACGTCTCCTGAGGCTCAGTTCCTGCAACGCCACAGCACTTGCCATCTGCAAATTTTAGCTCACAAACAAACGTAGGTGAGCAGGGTTTCGAGAACTGCTTGGAAACCTTTGTCTCACAATTCCTTGCCAATACACTACCATTTCTCTGGGACCTATGATTTATTTTTGACCAGAAAACTGTGCAGATGAGATGTAGAACCTCAATTCAGAGAAATGCTGAAAGTCCTTTTGCAGAAGAATAGAGGCTGTCACAGCAGCAGCAGGTCCAGCACGGCAGTAACCATGCCTGAGCAGGAGAGCAATACACTAATCCTCTGGCAGAACAGGATCAACTCAAAGGTATATATAAGTACATGTAAAAGTATGTATAAGTAAAGTACACCTAAGGAGCATATGCAATCCAATAGCAGACACAGCTCTGAGTGGTTTTTGGAAAGCGCTTTGAGAGGTTTTGGTGGAATTGAATGCTGTACCCATAATACAAAAGCTGTGAAATAAAGGACAAAAGGCAGCTTCCTATATTTTAAGAGCAATGAAGAGTTATGATTTGTCCTCAAGCTTTTTGTTCATACTAAGAATAGTGTAGCGGAGAAAAAGACAACAGCTATATTGAAAATAATTTGGGAGAAACAAGCCACATACCTGAGTGTACCTCTGAAATATGGAAATACAACAGGTGATATATGATTAAAAACTTCCCAATCATTAGGAAAAGCTAAATGTTAACAAAGAAGCATTATTTTGCAATGCAAGCCTTATTATTCCGATTGTTTTAGAAAATTTTTTCAATGCCTGAAAATTTTGAGTCAGTTGTTACAATATTCCAAATCTTACAGAAGGTGATTTTTTTTTTTTACATACACACCAGACTTTTCAGAGTTGCACAGCAATAGGATGAGAAGCAATAGACACAAACTGAAGCACAGAAAATTCTGATATTAGAAGGTCTTTTTTTTGTTGTTTGTTTGTTTCATATAGTTAGTATGAAGAAGATAGTCAAATGCTGGAACAGGCACCCAGGGAGCTGATGAAATCTCCATCCTGAGAGATATGACTACAGCCCTGAGCAACCTGACCTGATCAAACCTGCTTTGAGCAGGGGCTTGGACTAGATGAGCTCTGGAAGTCACTTCCTCTGGAGCGAAGGAATTTTTAGAGATTATTTTTTTATACACATACTAACATAGATAAATACACACATAAAAAATCTGCCAGCAAGACACATTCATGTGTCTGCATCTTATTCTGAACATGTGTATGTGCTCTACTGAATATGGATACACATTCACAGATAACATGCTGCATAGACGATGGAGGTATGTGAGTGTGAGAAGGAATATTTAAAAAGGAAAGCATGAGGTCCAATATAGTAGGATTATTCCTGACACTAAATGCTGTCTCAGTTTTATCTATTTTCCTGTGAAATTCTGACATCTTAAGCTGCAGCAATTTTAACTATATCAAAAATAGTGCAACTAATGAAAGCTAATGAAATTCAGTCTCTATGAACTTTAGAAGAGAAGCAACAATTTAGCTCTGACGATCTACGCAAGACTTAAAGGACATTTTTTGAAATTCTAACTAGACCTGATTGAGGAAAATTGCTATGAATATAAAGAGAAAAAGACGGTCCTGCCCTCAGTCACAATGGGTGCACAGTTTGGACATCAACTGCATCCACAAAGTGTGACAGGCTTTTCATCAGTGAGAGGTGATTGAAGAAAAATGAGGATTGTGAATTTTCTCCAACCACCCACAGAAAAAGTTCAGGGTACACTTCACTGCAGTGAGACTGTTTCAATCCACTAAATTTTGTTGATGCCGAGCAATCAATAATTTGTTGTTTAATACAGTATCTGAATTAAAAGTTTCCTGGGTACTACTCTACAGGGAGGCCTTCCAAGAAGAAACAGGTTATGAAACTCGAGTTAAAATAGTAACAGAACAGCATTTTGGGACTAAAATATTACCAGAGCACAATAATGTAGACAAAACTTAGATGAACAGCCCTGCTGGCGTGAAAGGAGCAATTTCTTTTAAGCGTACATCCTTTCACAAAATGCTTTGCATAAATTCTCATAATTGCTTTTCTTCATGATCCCCCAAAGACCTAGATAAAAACATTACTTACAGCTCTGTTTTAATTCCAAGTTTGTTTTAGATGAACTAAAGGCCTAATTCGGTAACTCCTCAATCTTACTGACCATAACAACCCTTTAAATTTCACTCAATCATCTCTGTAGTATTTTTGCCTCACTTGTCATACATGCAAAGTAAAACTAAATGGGGGACCAGGTCAAATTTGTAATCAGAAGAATCTAGCACATCCCTGGATGTAGTAGTACTACTGAGATGCAGACACCATTGGTATGAAAACATTTGTGTATCATCTTGAACCTTAATATTAAAAGTGTTTCCAAAAAGTATTCTGAAACACAATTTGACCATACTAGGGCCAAAAAAGGAAAGCCACATGTTCTCAATTTTTCACGTCTGTATGAGAATTCATACTTTATCAGATACAAAGATGGAAAGAAACATTAGTAAAAGCAAATGTATGAAAAATTGCTTCTACAGAAATGAAGCCTCTGTCTTAAGTACAGTTTTAAAAAAGTTGGATCAATTAGCAATCTGTGAATGCTAGAAACATCTTAACAATGTCTCAAAGATGAAAGAGCATATCACAAAATGAGGAATGGGGGAAAAATTAAATTATGTCTGCAGTCATAATGAATCAAAGCCCAGAAGGTGGTCTCCAAATCAGCAGGTTTTGATGAAATATTAAGGAAAATGATTATTGATGAAAAATGAATAAGCTCTTTTTGATTTTAGCAACCTTTAAATCACACTTTGCTAATTAAAATAGCTTCAATGCATCCCTCCATTCCTTGATGGGCATTTAGCAATCCTCTGAAACGGGTGGGTTAATTTGACAACATTTTAGCAAATATGCACAGAGTTTATCTTAAGCAAGCAGACGCAGCACAGTTTAAGAAGATGTGCAAAATAATGCATCACATAATGTTCTGTTTCTTTTTCCTCTATTTTTTTTACACTATATCTATTATTACAACTACAAAATAATGACAGGGGCAACTTCTGCTTGTTTCATCTGCAGCATACAATACCCCATGGTATATACCGCAACTATTAATGAGCCATGAACTACGTCTCAGGAAATAAAGACCCATGTTACTATTTTCTGTCTCCTTTGTTTGCCAGGTCAGAGAGCTTTTAGGACAATTACTCCTACTGCCTAGGAGGCCTGGTACTGTGGTACTGTGGTTTTCTGCAAATAAATTTCCTTCCCCAAGATAAGTGGAAATTAGAAGTGTGAGGGACTTTACTTCTCATATTCCTTGTGTGGCACAGGTTCTAATTGCTTTTTAAAATGTTAGTAGTAGTAATACTGCCTTTTCTTTTCATCCTAGTTTGTAGTGTACTTTCCTTTAAAGGGAAACCTAGGAATGAGAGAAAGCTGTAATCAAGACTGAACTGCTGCACACAGAAGACATATCATAGCATGTGATGCAACTCAGGTGTGCCATGTGTTATTGTCACAAAACTATACACAAAAACTAAAATGAAGCAAAATCTGTTCTTTTGCTTTTGCTTTCATAAATTAAGCCCTATATGCTATATCACTGTCTAAACTCAAGGCAGATGAAATCGCCTGTCCATTACAAATACACAATCTATTTACTGTAAAAATATTCCATATACATAAGAAAGATTTCTATATATGCATCAAACTGAAAAGCTGTTTAAATGTCACCAGTATTTTAAGGAGTGAAATATATATATATATTATATATATATATATCTATGGCAAGTAAATAAGTCTGATGTTAGAACAACATTTTTCAGAAATGCATAATCATATAAAATAGGTTGTACCAGAAGCTTTTAACATCTCACATCATAGTGTTTGAGCCTTAAGGAACAATTTTTTAAAATAAGCTACAACGTCTAATACTTGAGTAATAAGTGCTGTTTGCTGAGGGAACAGTGTAAAAGAGTTAGCCTTCAACTTTCTGACTAAGAACAAAATGAAATGAGGTCTCT
Organism: Anser cygnoides; assembly: GCF_040182565.1. Lineage (NCBI taxonomy): Eukaryota > Metazoa > Chordata > Aves > Anseriformes > Anatidae > Anser > Anser cygnoides. Next base: position 15,183,616 of record NC_089874.1, on the reverse strand, counting down.
GAGCAACTTCTCAGTTTCTGGGGTTGTCAACGTGGTATGTTTCGTAAGCACTCATTCAATGAGTTTACAAGATGATAAAAGGAATTAACACGAACACACATGCTAACCTATATGTAGTGATGTTATTTTCCTTCCTAAAGTTTACTGCGGAGGATTCCTTCCCACAGTTGGATTCCACAACTTCCTCTAGTGACAAACCACTTAAGACCATCCGCAGGATGCTTTCTCAGTCACGTAAACAAACAAGACTGTCCATAAAGATAAACAATGTAGTTAAATATAGTTTGTCTCATCTGTGAAAGAGATAACATTCATAAGAAAATAACAGAACACAGAAATCTCCAAAAACCTCCAAATCTAGTATTCTAAATTAGAAGAACATATGTAAAATTAATTCTTACTTTACTTTTCAACTGATAAGCTGTATTAATTTAAAGAGCTAACTTCGGTTTGGGTATTTTGTTTTAGCAAGAGGAGAGATAGGATTTTGTGAATGCACAACACATCCTACAAGTTCAGCCTCTGCAATCCTCTCCTATAATCAGACAACTCAAAAATGCAAAACCTCAGCTTTTTAAATACATGGAGAGCAGAAGCCAGAATCTTTCACCAAAGAGGAACAGATGGGTTGACTGGAGGGACATAAAAGACAGAAGAATCATAAATTTGTATTCCACTTAAAAAGGGACATGTTCAACAGCAACAACAAATTTAATTGATTAAATTATGGCATTCAAGTGCTGCATAACATCAGTTCACCATCCAAATTTTGGTTAACCAGACTAGCAAAGGACAGATTTAAATAGTTTAGACTGGTAGGATTGAAGCATTTCATTTAAGGACTTGGTAAGCCTTTGCTTTTTCATCTTTCCTTTCTCAGATATTCCCTATAATTTTCTCAGGATGAAGAACTCCACATTTTATTGATGGTATTAGTGGGAAATAAAGATGTGCATGTAAGCTCTTTCTTTTTTTTTTAATACAATCTCAAGGTATACATAACCATTCATTGTCAGACATTGGCTTTTCTAGTTTTTACATCATGTTTTGTTTTATACTAGGATTTATCATGTAGGTTTCCTTCCTTTATTTTTAATTAAATGCTGCTTCCTACCATCTGAAGAAATGTAAAGGCCATTCTTTTTTATCCAAGCAACAAAATGCATAACTGATCTGTATCTGTGTGTAAATTGAACTAATTTCCCAATATTAAAAATACATATATAATTCAGTTACAACATACTTTAAAAACCAAAATCTTCTTAAACTGAAGAAAAGTGTCTGGTTTTGATCTACCTTTGTAACTACCTTGGCTCATCATAAGGGGTAGATGCAAAGAAGTAAAGAATTACAGAATTGAAAATTACAAAACCAAATTGATACTACTAATTACAGCAAAGTGTGCTAGTTAGCAATGCCTCAGAATAAGGGCAATAAGGACAGTCTGCCTTCACTGGGCCCTGTTTCACCTCTGTGTTTTGCAACCCGAGTAAAAGTTCATTTCTTTCTTATCTTTCTGTGCATTTTCCCACTGCTGCCATTTGTAGGATACCAACTTCTTCTGCTTTTGTAAAAACAAATAGCTCTCATGCTTTAGATTAGGCAGCAAGTCAACTCAAAGTGAGAGGAAGCAAAAATACCAGGGCTTAAGTGAGGCTGTGGCTGTGGTAAATGGAGAGTCGTGGTTCTCACAACAGTATCAGTGTTTGGTATCTATTTAAAAAAAAAAAAAAAAAAAAAAAAGCAAACCTAAGACTTTCAAGTAATTAAAATGGGAGTCTGAATAGAGTTCACTGTGAGTCTGCCACTTATTTCACCAAAGCAGTAACCCAAACAGGGAGTGCAACTGCATACTTTCACAATAGGGAGTCTACATAAATCCTCATGAATTTATATTAAATTTGTCTTATATTCTATCAAGATGGAAGAACAAAAGAAAACAACCAACCTAAGATAATAAAATACCAATGCTAATAGTGTCTATTGGGTTCTAAATGCATGGGTCTATGAGAGACCAAGCTAATTTTTAGACAGTCCTGGGGGTAAGGATTACTGGCTTATAGGATGAAGGGTAGAGGAACAAAAAAAACCCCAATGTGTTAGTGCTAACGTGAAATTAAACCCCATGAAGAGTCTCACAGAGGCTCTAACTAATCCTTCTCCAGGTTATCACAGAAAGGAAGAAAATACCACAATGACTTTCAGTTTTACTTGGGAGAGAACTGCAAATAGTTCATTAACCCATGGCTCTCCACAGGGTTGCTTTGGAAAGTCTGTTTGATGATCCCATAATGGCATATGTGCCATTTTCTAGGGCAGGGAAGTCTTTACAGAAGCCAGATTCTCATAGGAATGAAGCTTCATTATGCCTTGAAAGGGTGATACTCTCTGGAAGATAAGGATTTTAAACCTATTACTACTAATTTCTGAAATATTACCAATTGTTTAGGGTGCCCGGATAATGAAGGGGTGACTGCTCTGAAAAGGCTGCAAGCTAATCAAGAATTTATGGTATATCCACCCACACGAACAGTGCCTTCCTCTGCAAGTATGCCATCCGTAGGACTCTGATGGTAGAGAGTGATAAACAGAAGGAAGAACGAGGATTCAGGACATCGGAAAACACTTCCACATCAGTGAACAGAAGTAAACAAAGGTAGGAGGGAAGAGCTTACTCATAATCTTGTTCAACCTAGGCTGTTAGCCTTTTGCACAGCTCTATAGTTTTTCTATGTCATTGGTTAGATGGGTTACGGCGCCACGGCCTTCCCCTTTGTGTGGTGTTCCTCAAGTCAACTTCTGTCTAAAACTCTCTTCATTTAAGAAAAAAGAAATTTCCTAGCACTTATGGGTTGCATTGCCCTGAGTAATAACTCATATCTTCATCTACTATGGGACTGGCAATAAGCTCAGATTTCTATGCATAAATGATTCCGCAGACTTTAGGCACACTCCTATGACTGACACTACTAATAAAGAAGTTTAATATAGTTGCACAAGTGTCTTGTTTTTTTAACAAATATTTATCCAGGCATTGCAATATAGCATTTCATAGCTTTTACGACCCATTCTGCTATTGCTAAGAATCATTTTACACACACTAGAAAGCCAGGGTCTGCTTTTAACATATTCCTATGTTATATTAGACTGTTTCTTTCCAGCTTCCAGGATTCATTACTCTCGCGCCAATTTAAGCACAAAGATACTACTGAGTGAATAAAAGTTAACATCTAAATAAAATGTTCTCCCTTTCTTTTTGGAAAAGCAGTAAGCAAAGTATGCGGCCTGACCTTAAAAACAGCATTTTTGCCTCTTAGCACAGAGCAGATGACAGTTAAAGCAAATGGGTTGATTTTCAGTTCCCAAATATTCCATTGACATAACTTGATTCCACTTCTGATAGAAAAGAAACCAGTTCATAAAGGTCTCCCTTTCTAAAATGAACATTTTTTTTCTTTTTAATGGTAAAATGCATGCAAAAAGCATATGATTATGGTATTTATGTTTCCATTAAAATGTCCTCAGCAAGCTGTGGGAGTCTAGCCTACTATTTTCAAGCTATTTAGATTTACAGCAGCTCAGTGCCTATTTTATTTCAATTATATTTCAGGACAATGCACTCTTGGTGGGAAATGATTACACAGTGACAGCCAGTAAACGTCCATTAGGAGTTGTCTTTCTACATACTGCTCAACTATGGGTGTCAGGTGATCGCCATAAAACCCCATTGTATAGCATCATTGTCATCTACATGAAAAATGCTATTGATCAGTAGTGCAGCTTCTCTTCCTTGTGATGCAAAACATACTAGAGACATTTCCCAGTTAAAGTAAAAGCTTTATCCACAAGAACACAATTCTCGAGACACTTCTTTCCAGTACTGTAAAATAAACATAGATTATACATTCCACCCAGATTTTGCTCCAATAATGGCTAACATTAAAAGTTGCTAAGTGAAAAAATGCTTAGCAGCCTGTCTCTGTAAGCTATTGATACGTAGGATGGAGCTAATGTAGCAAGGGCAGCTGATGGATAAGCAGCTATCCTGATCACCAATCACCCCCAACAGATCTTATTTGTTTATTTATTGCTAGAGTTTCATTTCCTCTAAGCAATAAATTGCTTTTCTGTTAAGGAAAAGATTCTACTTTAATTCTTTAGGATCAGGATCAGAAAACACTTTCCTAGTGCTACTAGAGAGAATTGCTATAACTGGAATTTAAAATGTATTTCAAGATTTACAGGATCTACACTTGCATATGGATTACATATGGAAGGTTCTTTATTTTGAGCTTTTAATTTCAACTACACATTTAACAGATAATAACTAGCACTGGAAGAAGTAAAAAAGAAAGCCACCAATATCCATCAATGATTTATTTAACTCTGATCCAACATAAATCTGCATTAAAGCAATTATAAAATAATTTCAAGTCCTGTAAAGAATTTTGAGTAAAAATTTACTATTTATAGGCTTTTTTTCTAATAGCTCTTGTTGGTAAGATGTTTGATGCAATGTTACTTCCACACATACACTGATGTGCAAGTTTCCACTGAGTAAGTTAACAAGTCTTTCTCCTTTGCTGTGTTTTGGCATTGTACAATCCATTTTCTAATTTAGAGAAATAAATGGACAAAATGATTAGGGAATAAACATTTTTTTTCATCTCTTTATTGTTTTGTTCTCTCTGCCAATTAAAGTGCGCTTGGGATATGGACAAATATTAAATATACCGAAGAAGGAGAACAAAAGTACAGCTTTGCTTTTAACCCTGGTTTCAAGTTAGGTTATAAAATATCTTGGGGATCTCTGCCTGACAACTTGACAGTACCACCTTTGGGTAAAGCTTAGTTAGTTGTAGTTGCCCTCATAATATCCTCAAACTTGCAAAAAAAAAAAAAAATTAAAAAAAAAAACCACACATTATTCTGACAAAGCAGTTCACATACTTGTCCTTCACTTTGTTATCGTTCACACACCATGACACAGTTAAATTTGCATCAGTTGGTGGCATGTGTTCGTGAAAATAAGAGAGAAGCTTGAGGAATATTAAAGAAAAACAAACCCTGACAAGGCCTCACACACAGATGCAGTAATTCACTTGCAAGTTAAGGAAAAATTTGTCATGTGTTCAACAATGGTATGCAAACTATTATGGGACATTTTGTTATGGGCTTCTTTGTAAGAGACTTTTAAATAACCTTTTGGGCACATTTAAATGTCAGATTGTGTTTGGCACTAAGCACCAAACTGTAATAGAAATAACATTTCCCATATAAACAACTCTGCTTTTAATATGTATGTGCTAAAGATTTGAGACAGCCTGGCCGTTACCAGCTCCTGGCAGTTCAGCGCGCGGGCAGCGTGTGTTAGTGATTTCTCTTCCCATCCACAAGGGCTGGAAGGGACGGCTTCTATTTAGGGTAACCTCTGAAACTCACGAAGGAAGGAAAGGATGGCAGGGCAAAGCGGTAAAACAGGGAAAGTAACACCCGGTGCAGGTGAACGCTAACATAAACGCTATGTTAAAAACGCAGAGCTGTAACCGACTATTTCTCCTCAGATTTCTTGTAGCAGTATGAGGATAAATCAGCCTGCAGAGGAAGGAGCTCCCTGGAGAAAAGCCTCATGAAGAGGCACTTGGATACTTGCTGTAGCAAGGGACATCACAAGAGATGCCACGTGAAGGGGGAAGGTCTCAGTGCTGGAAAGGGACAGCAAGAAACAAGTGGTGATGTACACAGGGTGAGAAGCAAGATATCCTACAGACAGGGTGACATCTCATCTAACAAGCATCTCAGGCCCACACAGACAGAACTATTCCTAAAAAATGATGTTCAGATGATATTTCCTTAATACATCTAAGATGAAATGTGTAGAATGCAGAGCAGCCTTGGGATGCTCAGCCACAAGCTCATACCTGGGTTTCCCCAAACAGATACATCAGAGGACATTGGTAGTAAGTAATAATCTTTTTCCATCTGACCTATGTATTTCTTTCCAGGTATTTCTTGCTGAATGTCCTGTATCATCCGCTTATCACTAAACCAGGGATGGCTTTTCTTGTCTAGTGGCAGGTGTTCCTGCCCGTGGCAGGGGGGTTGGGGCTGGATGATCTTTACAGCCTCTTCCAACCCAAATTATTCTATGATTCTTGCTCTCATACCCGACTTGCATCTCCTGCCTCTGCTCCAGCCCGTTGTGCATGCCAGGCCTGGCCTTTTTTCCCAGCATGATCCAGCTGAGTGAGTCGGGGCCTTCTGTGCTCCCGGGCTCTGGCAGAGCAGCTTGAATGTGCGAAACTGTCACACTGCTCTTCAATCCCACCCTTATCATTAACATCGGGTTCCCTCACTACACCGTTATCTTCAGTTTTACTCACTCTCTTCTGGCTCTTTTATCAGCAATCACACAGAGTTAGCTAGGTCACACAGGTCTTATATTTCCCCGTGCCAGGTTTGCATCAAAGAACTTTTTTTTTTTGTTGATGTGACATTGATGCCATTCAACTCAGGCATGAAACACTGCCTTTGGTCTAACAAAAACAGCCACGAGAGGCACCACGTGGCTGCCGTATCCAACCAAGCTATCTTGATTTCCAAAATAACAAAAGTGCTGAAATGTCAGGCATTTGGGCATACCAGGGCTGGTCAATATAAGGCTATGTAACATAAAATTTTAAGGGCACAGATGAAGCTGTCTTTTTTCAAATCGTTTTGCTTCCTTCACTGAAATAACATATATATCTACAATATATAAACATACATATCTACAATATATAAACTATGTTTATTTAATACATAAAGTAGACCTTTTACACAGTGCAATACAGAATAACTGTGTGAGAAAATAAAAAGGCAGCTGTGCTACTCGTTTTTAGTAAAAATGTATGCATCTGAAATGTCCTATTTGTCATGTCAGACAACATTTTTTTCCAATATTATGCAAAGAAACTTTAAAAAAAAATAGATATAGCAGAGGGTTAAATACACCAACCAGTCCTCATTAAAAAACTTTTAGACAATTAACTGGACTCTGCATGACAGCTGCTTTCCTTAAGAACAAATGACTCCATTTAACACTCAGAACAGAATAGGCAAGATCAATGCCACTCCATATGGACAGCTGTACAGACCTCCAACACTGTAACCAACGATACTGTTTTGCTCATTTAAGCGAATGTCCAGTATTTTTCTTCTGGAAAGAATTGGGTAGAAAACAAAACTAGAAGTTATTTTACTATGAGCTAAATTAATACCCTCTGAATGAGTTAACAATACCTCCTGTACTAGGATTTCAATGTTCATTTTTGTAAAGCTTAGAAAATGCAGAACTTCAACATCATAGATGTCAGCCAAGAAAACAGATGTATTTCCATTGTTAAAGTGCAAAAAAGCTATGAATTTTGCCTTTGGTTATTTCTACTTTATGTTAGTTTGCATGCCTGTTTTTTAGCTTCAGGTTTTTGAATGAACTCAAAACTCCATCAACAGAAACCAGAATTTTGCTGGATTTCAACATAAAACCTAGCATGACATAGTTCAGATAATGTAACCCCAGGAAAAGTATAAATCATAAGCTACAGCCTGAGAAGAGAACGTAACTCATAAGTCAAGCTTGGAGTTTACTCACTTGGTCTGTATTTTATCACAAAGTTCCCTCCACTAGACAGAAGTTCAGGACTGTGGTAGGACTAAAATCCAGGTAAGCTTTAACCCACTTCTGCTTTAACAGTAAGAACTTTCCAAAGATTTTGTAACTTCTGTGAATAGGTTGGAAAGGTGGTATTCAAGAGTTATATTAGGTAGAGCTCTGATAAATAAATTAGATGATGTCACAAGTTTGAGTTTAAATTAAATTACAATAAACAGGGGCTCTAAAACTCGAAACCATCTGAAGAATGAGAAGAAAATCTGTGGCTCTGTAGGATAAACTTTCAGATCCCATTCTGCCACAGTTTGATTTGTGTGAGCTCAATACTTTTCTACATAAAGGCTTTTAAAAAGCCATTAATAAAAATGGAGTTCTGACTTGCCAATTGACATACAGTCATCTCCCACGACACAAGCATTAGGAGGGTGGATTTCGAAAGAGCATATTGATTGCTGTCTGGTGCCTACCTGTCTACAGGTGAAGACTTTGAATTCCGTGGTTTCTTCACTTGGGCGTACAAGGCTTCAACTGTCTGCCCTTCCCTCGGGCTCTGCGGTCTGGTGGTCAGCGTTATCGTGCCGCTATTTGAAGAAGAGTCATAGGAAGCAATCCCTGCATACATTGGGTCCGCATCACAGCCAAACGTCCGGTTAAAGTCCTGTATCTCTGCATAGTCCCGTTCACGAGCTTGTCTCTCTCGAAATTCTCTAGTTTTTGCTTGAATTCTGAAAAATTAAAAGAAGGCTGAAACTAACTTTTCCCCCCTTTCATCTGAAAGCAGCAGTTAACAGACACTTTGGGCAGCCCATCTTAATGAAAACCACTGACGTGTTTCCAGTTTCAGTTTGTCATGGAGTCTCAGGTGTACATTGGATATTGAAGACTAGATCTAAGCAACACCATGATCAACAGTGGTCTTTAAGGCAGAAGTCTGATTATCCACAGTCTTTGCTTTCACTATTAAGTGAAATAAAGGACTAGCCATAGTTCTCAGAGTTTATTGGTTGTTTTATGCATCTTAGGATATTTGTGCTATTACCTGACCTGTCCGAGACTGGCCAGACACGGTTCATATCATCTTGTAGTCTGTCAAAACCTGACAGATTTAGTGACTCTAATGGCTGTCTTTAGAGATTAATTTTAATGTACTTTCTTGGCCCAATACTACAAAAATCATACTTTTTTCAAAATTTAAAATCCCAACAAGAATAAAACACACACGTATATATGTATGCTATGTATGTATATATGCAGTAAACAGTAGAAGTAGTTTCTTGTACACATTGTTTAAAATGTGTGTGATTTGTTTAAAATGTAAACAAACTGAATCTGGCACCTCCTAAAAGTGGGCAGTTTCTTCACAGAAAGTATCAACATGTGCATTATGTTAAAGTTACAAATGAGAAGTGATGCTATATTGGGATTTTGTACCCAAGTGCATTTGTTTAGCTCTATGATTAAAAGTGACAGATAAAAACAGGCGACATTTAGCCATCTGACAAACACAAACTGAGTACAGGTCATGTTTTCAAAAGCACACAAACCTATTACTAAAATTTGATCTGGGCTTCAAAGTTTCATTGGCATTTTAGAAAATTTGATGTATCACACACATAAACAGTGAACTGAAAAAAAAACCAACCCTCTCCCCATCAGTCTCCCCAGACCGATTTAATGCTCTGTCATCATCGCAAAATGAAGCACTGAGCTGTCTCCTCCCTTCCATTAGTACAATGTGCTCCTTTTTCATCTAATACAGTCATGGCTACGGTGTGTCAACATCTATCCATCCCAACTGCAGCTCTGTGCACCCCCCTGCTATGTGCCATTTCCAAAGACAGCTTGCTCACCGACTGTTAACAAGAGCAGCCTACTCAAAGCCTCTGTCTCTTCTGAAAGCAAGCCTTGCTTCTTCCGAAAATAGAAAAGCCTCAAAGTTAGGTTACTTTTACATTTTTGGAAATTTTACACTTAGCCACATGGCATTCAAGAGCAGTCTTTGAAAAGGGGCTATGCAAAGGGCAGGATTCAGAGTACAGTTTAAGACACTACGATGCAGGTGTCTGCAGTAGGTGAGTTCACATGAGCTACACGTGCGAGCTCCTGTTACAGCCAAGGGAGCTGCAATTCAGCAGCCTCCAGAGAGTTACGGTGCTGCAGTGCCAGTCAGTGTGTCCTAGCATGAAAGGAGTTGCTCTACAGACAGTCGTGACACTGCTGTTTAGGCCTCCTTTGGGAGCTTGGATAGCCAGCTTCGATTCAGCTGCTCAAACATGGGCAGCTACAGCCGCCCAACAGCCTCAGGAAACACTGCCGGACCTCCAGCTGCAAGACAAGGTCTCCCACAGGTCCCTGTCACATCTACCAGCCCTGTGCTGGCATCTCAGAGACTGTGACAACTCAAATGACACGAGACAACTGCGTATGAGCGTGAGAATCCAGCTCTGAGCCTGAATGTGAAAGTCTAAATTCAAGTGTCTTCATCAGACTGAGCCCCAAGCAAATTGTTCTTTCTGTGCTAACAGAGATCCTGGTAAGAAAAGAGGGAATAGGAGGGTGGCACAGACAGGCAGACCTATTTTCCTTAAAAATACCACAAGTATTGACCAAGGGTAATGATCTGGGGGTAAAATTGGCCAGCTGAACTCCCTTCAACAGGCAGCAACATCTACATCAATGGTTCAGTGATTAATGTAAACGCCCTGAATTATACCTCAGCCTAATTCTTCCTTTCTATGTCCACTACTAGTGGCCTGTAAACCACAAATTTCACTCATATTCAGGACTAGTGGAAAGAAAAACAACCTTATAAACAAAAAGAAAATGTAAATAGGAGTAATCTGAGAAAAATTAACTTAAGCCAACATAATTTTTTAATTATGCAATTTTTGTAGACAAGATTTTTCTTTACAGATTGCTTTTTATTTTAAGACGGGAAAAATGGACAAGAAAACTGCAACAGTGTTCAGCTGACAGCACGCTCTTCTGAAATTTCAGCAACCTCCAACAGGATAATTATTATTTTTTTTTTAATTTAGAGTGACAAAGGACTCAGGCTTAAATCCTAAAGCCATTTCAAATTTAAATTGTGTCTATTTTTAAAATATAAAAGATATATTTACATAGTCCTATATTCCAGAGCTGCAATTCAGAAACATTACAGCCTTAATCACTTGGAAGATGCAGAAGGAAAAACAGGCCTGAAGAAGACCTGTACTTGTTGATTTCATCTCTCTGCAGATTTCACTTCCAATTTGTAGCCCTGTGTTAATTACCCCATGACAGAATGTATTTATCCCTTTATAAATTTCATCTGAATGGGAAAAGCAAAAGAAAACAGCAATTTTCTAAATATTGCTAGATTCTGGAATGTAATTTTAATTTCAGAGGTAAATGTATCATCAAATATTTGAACACTGGCTGACATCAATTTGAGCAAAAAAAAATATTTGTGTATATTTGTGTATTTTAGTGCATGAAATTTGACAGTACAGCAATAACATGGCATCAAGTAATACAGTCAGGAGAAAACATTGTTACCTGACATACTTATAAAACTGAATTATCTGGTGATATTGGCCTCAGTGTTATACAGACTGCCATGAGATGTGCTGGTGATCGTTCTCATTTCTGACCATGAATATCACTTCACTTCCCACAGGTGCAGACACTAGGGTCCCCAGTTTCATGTTAACCAAGTTTTCTCATGTATCTACTTATTGGCTATTTAATACATTTGAACTCTTAAATAGCACTGTTTGCAGCATAACATTAAGATTTTCCCATGCATGGTTCAATGAAGAATACTTACTCCTATTCAAGTGGGAGAGAACTGATTGTTGAAGTGTTTTGCAAATAATTATGTTCATATCCACCAGGAATTTTTTTAGAACATTTTCTACAATTGCTAATAAAATGTGTTAATACACATACACAGTATTAAAAATCAGAGCCCAAATGCATTATACATCTTCCTGTTAATTATAACCAAAGTACTCAGTAAGCAGTTACAGTAAATAACATTTACAAAATCAGACCAAAAAATGAGACTTACAAGACTTCCAACTATATTGACACCCAAAATGTGATTTTTTTCTCTTAATTTTCTGTGTGTTAAGTCTAAACCGCTGTGCAAGTCTTATTCCCTTCACATGACAAAAATACAGGTATTTTGATTATTTATTTTTGAATATTGTTTAAAATATAACTTTGTTTCTGTCTTCTTCTGGATATGCTATCTGTAATACTAATATTAAACATTATGTCTCTAATCTCAGAAGAACCAAATGACCAAAGAAAAGTATGTAGACATACTCTTGAAAAGAACAGTAGCTAGCAGCTAAATATTGCTCTATCCCTTTCTCATTTGTAATAGTTTTAAAATCTAAATATATTTTTATATAAGTAACTTGAACTTAATGCTACATTATTTTTTATATAGAGCCCCCTCCTTGTGTGCATGTGTATGTGTGTACACATGGTGTGGCTTAACTCCTCCATTAGCATATACTGAATTAAGTGCACATACGGAAAATGTCAGTGCAGACTACTGTGGGAAAGATTAAAATGATTATGTGAACACACTGTGGCACAGATGAGAACCTGGAATTTGCTGTGTACTTCAGCCCTAATCAGCAGTGCTCTTGCTATTGAACTCCAGTATCTGGAGAAGCATTTGACCAGAGTGCTTCAGTCTCACAATGTGGATATTCGTATTAACTTGTCTTCACCGAACAGTGTTGCTTTATGACACGACACAATAAAAATGCATATGTCTGAAATTTCAGATCAGCTAATTTTGAGGATTTATGGCCTCCCTACAGATTCTGTATGGGCTTAACAATGATAATAATGCTTAGCATTTATATAACTCTTTCCATTTGAAAGAATTTTGCAAAAACTGCTAATCAATTTTGCAGTGTTTAAATGGAACTGAACTTTCAAAAATACAAAAGCTACCCCAAGAAGTTTCTAAACCCTTCTCGCTGAAGTGTTAATATTGAAAATGTCAACAACGTACTGTCGTGCTTTTGAGACTCAAATTATAATGTTCAGTAAAGTATAAACTATCCTCATGCATTTGTGTGGCATTCAATTCAAAAGCTAATGATAACTGCTTCAAATGACAATATTGTTAGCTGCAGAACTTCCTATAATTGTTAGACGAGCTTTTCATTGCAAGCTAATCCAGTAATGATAGACATACCCATTGTAGAGCGATTCTTATGTGTGTGAAACAGTGGTCACAAGCGTAAAGGAAAAGCTTTAGCAAAGAGCAGACACCTTGTTCCCTTTTCGGAACTCTGTGAGTGGGATTCAGCTGTCAGATGAGGGCAACTGCCATTTTAGACACCCAAATTTAGGTGTCAGCATTTGTTTTGGTCTGCCAGTAGGGCTGGTCTAGATTCAGACACCAGGCCGCTGCCTGTGGGGCCTAGGTCCTAATGGATGTGCCAAGTGCACCTCCCTCAGCCACAAAGTGCATTTACCCTGGTAGCTCACATGAAGATACCAAATTAATTGGGCCAGTCAAATCTCACAACCAGCCAAACATTCACACCAGCTATGTGGGAGCAAAAGTTTAACTTTTTCCATCAATGGAAAACTCCAGACTGTGATGCTAGCGGAGCTCTTGTGAGAAAAAGTGAACATGCAAAGTTAGCAAAAGAAATCAACCCTAATTTCAAGTAGCATTAGGAGTGAAATAAGAAATATATGCCCAGTCCCTTGGAAGCACCAGTCCACTTTGGAGGATTTTTTCACACGAGTAATTTAGATCCTTTAAAAAATTGACTATTCATCTTAATTGATTAATACAGTATGGGAGGGATATTCATGGCTAACACATTACAGTTGTTGTTGCAATGGCAGCAATGTCCTCCCACAAGAGCAGAAACGAAGTTGGCTGCTGTTTCTGGTGTGCAATTGCTTGGTCAATCCAATTAATCATCCTGCTGCTGCCAGGACTCAGTGATTGCCCAAGTGATTATCCACAACCTATCTTTTCCACCGAGGTTTGCTGATTTACAAAATCAGTATTGAACACTTGCAATTCCACATATGTGAGGTGGCTGACAATGTTTATTAAGGATAGAAACAGCATTGTGTAAGGACAGAAGCTAAATGACAAGCCATCCAACACTGCCAGTTCTCAGTTCTTCTGCCACCAGACTGGCATTCCTCTATACGATGGATTAAGAACAGAGGAAAAACAACGACACATTTATAACACTAGTCAGCTTGCTTAAGTTAGTCGGATGGGATGACAACACTTGGTCCAGTTTTTGCCAGATATCGTTTCTAATAAAGAGGTCTGGAGGTGCACTGGCCAGTAGCCAGATCTTGTCAGTCCTGTCCCCTCTTCCCCTGCTAGTGAAAAATACCTTGTGGGCACGGCACACCAGCAATAAGCCAGGTCTCACTGCTCCTCCTCACCCTCCCTCCGACTGCCTTCAGTGCTTTAATGGCCCTTTCCCTAAATTTTGGCAATCAAGTCAATATGGGAGTTTGTCCTCTTCTGTATTTTTCTTTGGCCTTTGGATCCAAGCAGGAATTTTCTGACAACTGCTCTTCTAGAGGGTACCTTGATTATGGACATTATTGTGATTTCCTTCTGAACCTGCATATTACACTTAGCTTTTCTTATTGTGATTAGAGCTAGTCAGTTATCCTAGTTATAACCATAATAGCTCAGCAAAGCTGCCTAGTTTCCTGGGGAAATCATTCTAAAGGATCGCTGTGGGCAATGGGTAATCATGAGCAGCAACAAGCTGCAAACAGAGACACCTTTTCTTCCTCGTGTGCGCCTCGCCATTTCATTCAAAACTTAAGAATGTTAATAAATTAATAAATACATAAAATACTGCTAAGTATTTTTAAATTGGAAAACAACCTTTTCAAGTTAATAAATAAAAAAAATGAACACTTTGATGTGTACATGCGTATGTAGCCAGTTGCCTTAAATATGACTGTCCTCTGACTTCAAGCAAATGATGAAACATACACAAAATGTGGTCAGTTTGCTATGGATAAGCACAAGAATACAGGGACAAAATCAGAAAGGCCAAGGCATAATGTGAGATAAAAGTAGCAGGGAGCTTTAAAGATAACAATAAATCATTGTGTAATTGCATTAGCAGTAAAAGGAAGAGCAAAGAAAAGGTTGCCTCCCTGCTCAGTAGTGAGGGAACGATATTGACGGATGATGCTGAGGAAACCTAAGGCTTAATTTGTTGTTTTTTCTTTTCATCTATCTTCACTAAAATGGTTGATTGCAAGCAGGTGGCCAGCGCTATTGATATTGCCACCAATAACAAAAAATATCTGGAATCTAACATCAACAGAAGTAGCTAGAAACTGGTTAAGCTAGTTAAGCTGCTTGAACATCCCACACACACCACTGTCTCAGGTAGTCTCAGACCTTTTCCAGTAATCATGAGAAGCTGTTGAGGACAGCTAAAACACTGAAAGACTAGAAGAAGTTAACATCCCTTTGGAGGAGCAAGAGAATTATCAACTAGTCAGTTTAACTTCAGTCCCCTGAGAAACTTTGAACCCAACTATTGGTAACCACTGAGAAGATAATGGGACAAGCAGTAGCCACCATATCAAGAACAGATGCGGTCAAGTCAATCTGATTTCCTTCTGTAACACCGTAAAAGGCCTTGTGAATAGAGGACAAACAGTAGATCTAAGGCTAAGACAAAAATGACAACAGGATGGATGCAATAGGTTGAACTGGGCAGTTCCTACAGAGTATCTAAAGTGTAGGTTTCAGTAATTCAGTCACACCAGGAGGACGAATTGTGGCATTTTCTACAGGATCCCTCTCTGAATTTGCTCAGGGTTTCATTATTAATTAGGATGCTATTGAATCTGCACAAAGCCCAGATGAACAAAATGAACAATAGAGGAAAGGATTAAAATTTCAAATGCTCCTGAAGGACAGAGTGGACTTCAAAAATAGAATTAACTTCAATAATAACAAGTAGAAGGTAATTTACATAGAATAATTAAGCATATCAATTAGAAGTAGGAAAAAACCTGTGAGCTGCTTTTTCAGGAATGGATCTGGAAATTCTACTGGATGACAGATATACACAGGTTAGCAATGTCAAAAGCTGCTGTGGAAAAGAAAAAAGACAGGGGGGACATAATAGCAGTCTCCTAATACATAAGGAGGAAAATTATAATGTTTTCCATCTCTAATGCAAGTATTAGGTATTTAAATTCCAGCAATAGTGACTGAGCCTAGATACTGTAGGCAGGGGAACTTTCTAACTAAGGGAAGTTATCGAGCCTATGCCATTAAGAAAAAAAAATGGATAAAAAAAGGATGAAACAAACATCTTGCAGGAATGACATACAATGGAGATCCAGTCTTGGAAAAGTGACATACCCTCTCCTCCGGGTCTATAATGCTACACTTTCACTGAAATTTTATGCGTATGTATTTCCCATGTAATATTTCTACAAGAACAGACAAACATAACAGAAACTAAATATTTATAAATAACAAACTAACAAAAACAGTGTCTACCACCTTGATATTATAGAAAGACATCTACACAATCAGACAGTCTTATTTTTTTCCTCCTCCAACAATCACCAATATTTGCCAATTAGAAAATGTGATAGTGCCTAGGTTCTCCCTGCAGTTCTCCCTCCTTAAATCCTACATGCAGAAGAGATCCATGAGAATTTCAAAAACCTTTAATGAGCTACAACTGAGGAGGGATGTAGTTTAAAAAAAAATAATAAAGTGATTACTATAAGTGCCCTGCTATATTCAGAAGAGAACAGCATGCTCATTTTTGTAAGGAGTCATAAATAATGCTGATAAAGAAGGTAACAAAGTAAAAATGAAGATGTGAAGAAATGAAAAAAGCAGAAGATAAAGATAAATATTATGTGTATAAGTAGCTAAAGTGCAAACAGAAATTTGAGACCAAGTGACACTGATGAAACTAAAGGAGACGCCATAATTGTCTAATATCTAAATTCTCTAACCTGATGATATCTCACCCCAACTTTTTTTTTTTTTTTTTTTTTTAAATCTCTGACCTTCTTGATTCACTGAAGTTTTTCAAAGTGAAGATACATTTTCCCTCAGCAGAGTATCTCAATCCTGCTTTCTTGGATCTTGGAGTAAATAAGTGAAAATCTCTGCTATTTTGAAAAAAAATAATATAATAATCTGTAAATTACCACATTACTTGCATTTCAATGGAGCTTTTAGACTGCTTTACACAGTTAATAGTCTGCAGCATTTGGGGATTTGAGAGTGGAGGGTATATCTGCTGTGGTGTCTTTAAGGATATGTTTCAACCAAAGCCAAATTTATCAGGTTTGTAGGCAGGATAGCAGGTCCTCCCATCCCCCCAAAAAAACGTTACAAGGACTGAAATTTTGTAATTTTCATTCTATTTTTTTTTTTGGTCTAATTTTCATGTCTGGTCCTGGGGTCAGCGGCCCCAGCAGTGGAGATCCCCCAAACGGGCAACTGGAGCAGTAGCCCAGTTCCTGCTGGGAACCAGGGTGCATCAAAGAACATCATTGCTCTCTGTGAGGAAAATGGATTTTTTTCTTCTGCTTTATAAAACCAGCCAGATTAGCTGATATTTACACCTATGAGACAGATCCCTGGTCATTAGATTAATCTAGCTGTAATCTCCTATTAGCCCTTTTGCTGGACTGAAGCAGTACGAAGCAGATCATGAGATTCAGCTATTGCTAAAACATGACTTGGAAGAGCTCCTGCTTCAAACCCTACTCACTTAAGACTGCTGGTTTTCTCCCTCAGGGAGGCTTTGCTGGGCAATTTCTTCCCCAACAATATTTTGCCAACTGGAGAACAAAGCCAGTAAGCAGCTCTAACACCTGAATGCTGTAGTTAAATATGTAAGGAGCAGCTGTACTTGTATGTTCAAGAAGCTAATGACAAAGACATACCATATATCAACTGCTACCATATATCATACCACATATCAAATCAGTCATTCACAGATGCTACAGGCAGTAACTGGAGGTCCAGTTACAATACTGCCATCAGTCAGCTGAGATGACCCTCTCCAGCACCACCCTCCTCCAGCCAGCCCAGTAACGTAAGTGGGTATGAAATATTGCCACTAGCTCAATTTCAGGTCTGTTATTCTGTTTCTAGAGTGCTGTGTATGAAGTAGCCTAATCCTAAAGCTGGAAAATGAAACAGTGTGAAGTGACAAAAAATTACAATGAAAACCCTTACAACACAACAAGGGATTATGTGAATCTCATGGAGAGGGAGAGGGAGAGGGAGAGGGAGAGGGAGAGGGAGAGGGAGAGGGAGAGGGAGAGGGAGAGGGAGAGGGAAGGGAAGGGAGAGGGAAGGGAGAGGGAAGGGAGAGGGAAGGGAGAGGGAAGGGAAGGGAAGGGAAGGGAAGGGAAGGGAAGGGAAGGGAAGGGAAGGGAAGGGAAGGGAAGGGAAGGGAAGGGAAGGGAAGGGAAGGGAAGGGAAGGGAAGGGAAGGGAAGGGAAGGGAAGGGAAGGGAAGGAAGGGAAGGGAAGGGAAGGGAAGGGAAGGGAAGGGAAGGGAAGGGAAGGGAAGGGAAGGGAAGGGAAGGGAAGGGAAGGGAAGGGAAGGGAAGGGAAGGGAAGGGAAGGGAAGGGAAGGGAAGGGAAGGGAAGGGAAGGGAAGGGAAGGGAAGGGAAGGGAAGGGAAGGGAAGGGAAGGGAAGGGAAGGGAAGGGAAGGGACCACAAATGGAGAATATAGCTTTTATGAGTATCTTTTGCTTAGGACCAAAAATTAGCATCCACAACACCTCTCAGAATTCACTTCTAAAACCCTGCTTGCTCACAGTACTGAGTGACAGCATATATCTACACCATGGCCAGACACTGAACTAGGTTTCTTATAACCCATTAAGAGGTTTGTATTGTAAGGTTTTGTAAGTAACTGGTTGCAAAATAAAAGGTGAGACGTGGCGTGGAGAGGAGACCTGTCTGCCTGTTGTGAATGTGTCATTAGGTATCTTTGTGATTACTCAGATAATTGCTGCTGTATCTAAAAATTAGAACAAAGAGAGGTTTTAGTGCAGTAGCTTACTGTAATAACCTATAATAGTCACTGTACTATAGGTTACTAACCTACTATAGGTTACTATAGTAAGCTACTTAACTCCTGTAGTTCAGCCTGGAAAATCTAAAGGGTTTTCAGTTATGTTCAACTCAGCAACAATACACACAGCCATATTCAATAAGTCAGTAATTATGCTACAATTTGTTTCATTCTTAAATAAGTATTTGCTACACAGACTCTACCACTAACAGCATGGTTTATCAGTCAACAGAGGACAGACTGTTGTCCTACCTAAAATTCTTGGCATGCAAAAGTGGAATGCTACAAACTAGTGTCATTACTTAGAACCAACAGAGTGCTGAACTTGTATGATCTGCAAGACACCTTAACCAAATTTATAACTCAGATTATAAAGACCAAATAAATGATATTTTTAGATTTATGGCAAGGGACTTGGCCAGACCTTGCTCAGTACAATGTCTTGAATCTCTGTAGAAGAATAACAGTGAAAATACATTTTAAGTGTGATATATTATAATCTCAATCTGTATACTTACAAAACGTACTTAGAGAATGTAAGGAGCTTTGTTTAAAAAACATCTCGGCAACTATTATTCCACAAAAGCTTCAATTTACATATCTCTGGAAGCCTGCGCTTTTATGAAGTGGAACTGCTCTGAAATATTTTTCCAAAGCTCAATGTTCTCATGCTTCGCTTCTGTGTTTTACAAAAAATACTGCTGTTGATTTGTTTTTCACATTCTGCACCCTCATCCTTTATGTAAAAAACAAATGCCAAAAACAATGCCGCAAGTCTCAGTGAAACTGGAATATCCCTTGACAAGCAGACCCTATCTCAAAATAAGTGAGAATGAGAAACACATTGCTTTGATTTTCTGATTCACAGAGTAATTTTTTTTCCTCTCCTCTCCTGTGAGCTGGGAAGGGGGCAGAAGTTTTATCAGAAAGGATTTTATGCAAGTCACTTTAGAAAACATTTATATTCTGAATGTTTGCAATAATTATGCATTTAGAGTTAATATTTCTCATGAAAGCTGTAAAATGGCATCAAAATACAGTAGCAGAAAAACTAAAGTTGAATCTTTGCATTATTTTAAAGACAGATAGCACTTAGGTTATATATGAAGCAAAAATTCTCTTCATAACACAGTATGTTGTCTTTTTTCCTAAAAGTAAGATGAAACGGCTTCATGAAAATATTTTGCTTAAGGGGAAAAAGTTGGGATTTTCCAATAAAAATATTATGGTCTCTCTGGGAAATCTGGAAAGACACCAAGAGTGTCCTGCTGTTCAGCCCCCTACTCCATCTGATACTTTAACAGTTCCAGATGGCCTTTACTACAGGATGACCTCCCCTCTATTCTTTTATTATGACCTTTGGGTCACAAATTATCTATAGGATGCTGCTGTCATTCTGTAAGACACTATTATATCTTTCATCTAAAGGATAAAGATGCTTAACATTAAAACACATCTTTGTTAGGCTGACCTTCCAATGATGATCAAAACAGACAGTTATTCCAATCAACGTCACTGTTGGAGAAAATATGTTTCATTTTTTGCAACACTGACATTGAGAAACCAAGGCATAGTTTTAAATCAGATCACTTTTGTAATTGTACTTAGCTAGAGAGCATAGCACAGTATATTATACTCATTTAAAATATAAAAAATATGCTGTAATTGCTTTGATGAGTTATGTTGATTAAAAGGACGTGGTGGCTTGTTGTGTTGTGTTTTTTTAAGTTATTGATGTGGTTTTCATGTAAACTTCATTGATAGGAGGTAATAAAACTTTATATAGTGTTTATTAATTATTTGTCTTTCTCTATAATCATAAATGGAACTCACTGAACTTGCATAGGAAAATATAATAAATAGTCCCAATGTACTAAATAAAGTAATAAGGTTAATTTCTTTCCTGCTGTCAGTAAATTCATGTTAGCAGTCTCTCGTCAGCTTGACATCAATTAATGATTTTAATTCCAGACTCTTGTCACAGTACTCACCACCCTTTCGTCTAATTAAAATGGATGATGCATGATGAAGGGAAAACACAAGACTTCTGTTCTTGTTGTAACATTTCTATTCATTAGTATACTTTTACAACAAAAGGCTTGTGGCTTTAATGGCACTAGAGAAAGATGAAGAGAAGTTTATTATATGTTGGAGATAAAGACTCTTATACCCTTAGGAAACAATTTATGGAATGACCGAAACATTCAGGAAAAGATATTGGTGTTATTTTAGTTACTAATGAACATACAGAATGCTTCGCTCTAAGTTTAGGAAAAATCATTACGTGAAAAACACACAACAAAATTGTGCTCGTTTATGTTAGCACCAAAATACGTTGTCAGCCCATTGATTGATCTACAAAAGTAACAGCAAAACAGCCGATACAGAGATAAATGCCTGACCCACCTCTCCCAGACAGCATCTCTGTACGACAAAGATTCTCAGCCATTTCTCCCACTTTTTTTTTGGCCATACTCCCTTGGTAAGAGGTAAGAGCACCACGTCCTACCTCCAATTGCTAAAACTCCCCCCAATTCCCATTCTAAAAGAGTTTTCCACGGTTGATAGCAAGGCATTAAGATGTACTCTGCCACACAAAACCCTGTTGAGCCATGAGCATCACCGCAGAGCCACAGCCTGCTGCTGCTTCCCCAGCCCGGGGCAGCCCCAGCCCGGGCAGCCCCGCACAAAGCCTCGTGGGGAGCTCCCCCTCCTGGCTCTGCAGCCCACAGGCGACACCGCCACGACAGCGATGCCATTTGCGCAGGCAAGGATAAAAATAACAGCAGAACGATGTAAATGTAATTCTCTTCATAGCCCACAGGAACAAAAGGTTGGATTTTCCATAACGTAACGTGGGAAAACTAGAAAGGAAAGAGGTTTATTTTGCAGATGACAACTACACATACACATGTATGCATGAAGCATGGCACTGCTTTGCTTTGTGTTAATCTTCCTCCAAGTCCAGCCAAGACTGGCAAAGTATGGCTTCTTTTTCAGAGCAAAGAAAGGCATACCCTGCTGGCTCCCTGGCTCCAAAAGCACCTGACTACTCTGCCATAGCACTTCCAGTGATACAGCTATTTAATTCTTTTCCAAAAGGTTTCTCCTTATCGCCTCACTACTGATCCTCACCATACAGGTGTTTAAGCACCTGATTTTGCATTCATTTCTGTGGAAGTTGAGGAAGAATACAAAGCTAAGATTAACATATCTGTATGGTAACAGACAGATTTGCAGAACACAAGTAAAGCGCTTTACTCAGTGTATTAGCAAAATGGAGAAAATATCCTGTAGACTGTTTTTTTTTTCCTGAGGAAGCAGTGGCTCTAGAGGCGGATTGAAGCATAAGCAGCATTCACCCATAGCTGGGATCACATACTCTGAATCATGAGATTACATTAGAATTGCAGCTTTCATCTTTTTAAGTATTATCTAGCAGTGAAACCAGCTGGATACAGCTGAACTTGTTGAAAACTTCACAAAGTATATTTATTTTGTTCTTCTGTTATCCACTACCTGGGCACAAAGAGGAAAGTTGTTTGGGTTGGGGAGTGTTTGTTTTGCTAGGGGGAGTCCAAGGCCTCAGACAGGCCAAGCACACGTGGCTGGGCCATGCAGGTGTCACGAACAGAAGGTGCCTGAGCTGAGGATGGGCAGAACACAGGCAAAGGGCTTTGATTTTGCTAAAGATTTATTTTCTTTTGCACTGAACCCAGAGCTGCAGGGAAATAATATGCAAGGAAAAATCCAAGGGTGAAGGAGGGAGGTATCAGAACCTGCTGTTAGGGACATGTCTGCCTTCAGCACAAGCCACCAACCAAAACCAGAAGACAAATCTAAGCAGTGAGTTTTCTGAACGTTTCTGTCTTCACATCTCCTAAGAAAAAGGGTCTACAGGGTCTTGAAAGAGTCAGAAAACATTTCAGGACAAGCAGACTGCAGGGTACCCCATGGACACATTGGCTACATGGTGAGAAAACCCTCACCTGGGAGATCCTCAAAGACCAGATGTATAGAGTTTGTTTCTAAAGTGAAAAGGTCTGTGGGCTTCCCAAGGCTTAGGTCCAGTAGGACAGCAGAAGGTGACCATCCATATGAAAACAAGTGGGTTGTAACTCTAATGCATGATGACCACTGACAAAAGTTTCAGAACCTAATTTTAAGTCTACCCTACATAGCAATGCTTGTGTGAGACTGTAAGCAGACTGAAGCATCTCTGAAAGCTCAAGATATCCCATACATCTCCAATCTGTACAATTCAAGGCATTACTCTGAGGAAGATGGGCCAATTACAGGTTCATCAGGAAAGTCCGGAATTGGCAGACTACCTACTATATATAACAAGACTAAGAAGCACCCAGGGCTGTTTTCCCAGTCTACCCCAGCCAATGTAGGACCTCAGTGGTATCCAGTTCTAGTGGTCCAGTGATGGACTGGATAACAGGATGGCGAAGACGGGCTCCAAGTTAGCGTATATTTAAAATGGCTATGATCTGGCACACGAATAGAGGTAGTTCCATTCATATCTTACTCAAATTCTGCAAGACTCTGCAGTACAGTCTTTTTTTTTAGGAGATACAAAGCCAAGTTCAGAAAATCTATCGCTTAGTTTTGTCTTATGGTTTTGATTGGTGTCTATTTTTGGAGAGAAACAACCTTCCCAACAGCACACCAGAAACCAACTGGATTTTCAGAAGTGCTTGACAGATACTCAAGGATAATACAAGTAGACTTATTTTTCTGGAGTAAAGCAATGTTAAAGGATAGTGATTCAAGTGGACAATGTCCTATGCCCTTGAAAGAACCATTAGTCTGAACTTGTAAGAATTTACAAGTAGCAAGCATCTTACAGCAATTTTGGTAAGACTGGTGGGTGGTCTCATAAGATGACATGCCTAATTGGGCCAATATTTTATTTCATTGAAAGCTGCCTGTATGTGTGACTAGATAATTTATTTTCCTGTTCAAAATTCCTTTGTAAAGATTGTCAGTAAACACGCACCATATGCAACAGAAGAGATATCCTCCTTGATAAGAAATTATTGCTAATAATATATTTATACAAGGCAATTTTACTATTTTAATCATGATAAATTGAAGAACATTAATTTACTTATTTGCTTATAGTCAATATGAATACTATTTTTAAGATTAAAGAAAATCTATTGTAAGCACAATATCTTAAAATTATCAAGTCAAAGCATAATAATTTTATAAAATTGTGGGCATGATTGATTTTTTAATGGACCATTCACTTGTTCTCTGACCCCCTAAGGATTTTTCTTCCAAGCCTTTCATACATAGTAAATTCATTAAATCCAGCCTATTTCCCCAAAGTATTGCATCATTACAGAGGTATATAGCATCAAATACCAAGTAAAACAGAGCAAGTGAATTGTACCGCTAAAAACATTGAGGGGGGAAAAACCCACAGAAAACAAAGTTAGAATAGCAGCCATTATGAACCAACACTTGTTAACCCAGTAATATTTCACTCTGTCTCCTCACAAGCACTTTGAGGGATTGTTCAGTTAATTTGCAAGAGTACTCTTCATTAATAGCATTTATCTAGCAGCATTATTTTACAGGATCAAAAGGAAACTCTGCAATCTAACTGCACAAAGATTTAAAGTCTCTATGGATCAAATCAACATCTGAATTTTTCAGAAACATAAGGAAGCACCTCACACATTTGGTTGCTATTTTATTATTTTTTATTAGTTGTACATGCCACTACCCCAAAGAACTTGCATTCTCTTATAGACATAACACAAAGGAAAGCAAATACACAGTTAGGGAAAGAGAATAACGGGAGGAAGAGGACCCGTGTTATGGTAACATCAAGCTGTTATGAAGTTCTGGCACATGCATTTTCTGCAGTTTCAGTGAAGACATAAAATTGTTTTACGGCACACAAGGAGTGAGATTCCAGGAAAGAGTCAAAATGGTTAGCATAATTTGATGGACAGGGATTAGGAATTTGCTCCATGCATGGGGGGCTATACAAATAATTTCATAATTCTACCTTGGTACCCAGCGTGACTATTGCAACCTCTCTCATATCATCACATGGACAGTCTATACTCTCACCATTCTTACTGAGAGAGACAGAGAGACACAGAGAGACAGAGAAAGGAGAGAATGAAGAGAGAGAAAACATTACTAACTCAACACCCAGTCTTCCTTCTTTGCATAAACGTACATGGCTGTTTACCTGGGGACCTACAGTTGCTAACAAGCTCTAAGTGCTGGGCAACCTTGGGTTCAGCAGAGCCCATTAAGCCAGGGCTCAGCACTGTGCACATGTGGCTATGTTTTCTGCAACCCTGAGCTGGCTGGAGCTATGGAAGCTTTCAGTGTCTCTGCACCCCCGGTATAAGTTTATCCCCAGATTGGATGGTCTGCCCATGCATAAAGGAAAGCTGACTGCACAAACACACTTAGTTCCAAATTAACTTATTTCCTTCATTTTCACTATTTCCCTTTATTGTTTAATCTGAAAGCAGATTACTCTTAAAAACAGGAACAGATTTAGTGATCCTGTTTCACTTTTGTTAAAAGAGAGAAAATAAAAAATAATCTGTCAAGTAAAAACCAACCAAACACTGTGATCCAGCCACCCTCTACTGTCAGAATGGATGGAGAAAGACATGAATAACTTTTTACATAGATTTATGCTAGTATATCTGTTAAAGAGGAAAAAAAATATCCCAGAATGTAATCCAAACAGATGGTCTCATATGATAAAGTTTCTGCAGTTTAACAAGTTACTGTTGATCTTCAGTAACTCATAAATGTATAGCCTGCCTTAACTGTAATGTAAATCACTCAGCCTTAAAACAACTGAGAGCTAACCATTTTACATTGAACTGAGGAGACTACACAAGAGATATCATGGCTCTGCTATTCCAGTAAATTGTCAGAATGATGAAGCCATCATTTGCAAACTTCTGTTCTTACCCGCAGAAGTCCAAGGTGCATAGAGATGATGGTCAAAGGGATCATTCTGACTAACTAGTCACACCTCCTGTACACGGACAACAAAATTTCCCTCCATAGTTCCTACTTCAATCCACAATTTATGGCTAAGCTATATGATAATTTTTAGATAAATCATCTCAACTCATTGTTCACTTTCACTGCTAAATGTGTCTGAATCTATTTACCATTCAGCATTCAAGCTATGTAGCCCTTTAAAGTTTGTCTCCTTACTGAAGAGATATCTATTCAAAGTCTCCACACACAACGCTGTATACTAGTTAATTTACAACCTAGACTCTGAGATTTTAACTAAATTGATACGAGAGATACCAGAGGTTAGGCCCCAAATAACTTAGGGCTACAAGAGACAGGATGAAAAGTAGAATGGAAATATTGAGAAGAGCATATGACATATACATTTAATAGGTTTTAATGGTAAAGGAAGCTGACAAGGAAAAATAGAGGTACTCACCACTCATTTTTACAATTAGCAGTTTAATATACATATCATTCCATAAACAGACTGCATGACACATAAATAGACTGAACCCCAGTGACAAATACACTGAAAATTATAATTTTTATGTTGTTTCTAAATATATCAGTGAAAAAACTAGATATGCAAGACTTTGAAGAAAAATACAAAACATACTTCATTCTATATAAATATTTGTTTTCTGAAAAAGTCAATAAAATCAGTTATAGAATGTATAGAGAAAACATTTAATGTTATTACTCCAGTCTCCTCAATAAGGAAAGGAGCTCTGGTCTATAAAAGATGCTTACTGCAGCCAAAAAAGCTGTGGATACTAGCATCCAAAATAAATCCAGCTTTGTCTTGTTATTTAAAATATATAAACATATCAACATTTGGGAAATTTCATCAGTGAAAATTGAACTTCGGTTATTTAATTTAAAAAACAAACTCTCTCTATCAAGGTTTAAGCAAATACTGAAGTCTACCTCTCCTGTTCTTGCTTCATTCGTATTCTCTCCTCTTCTGAAGTAAGAGCTTCCTGCACTTTTATTTTACCCGTTTTCTCACTCTTGTCATCTTTGCGATGTTTGCCAAACCTGTTAATAACACACAAAAAAAGAATCTAACTTGTGAAATGAACACAATTGTATTTTCCTTTTCCTAAGACAAAAAAAATCCTCCAAGAAAGGCTGCTTGAAAACCAGGAAGGGAAAGCACAAAGACCTCAGAATTTCAATTATTAATCTTTACAGGCTGCTTTTGTGTTTGTTGGGTTTTTTTGGTTTTTTTTTTTGTTTGTTTTTGCGTAAGTTGTTCATTTTTTTCTTGACTCCTCTTAAAAGTTTACAGAATTCCTCACTAAAGAACAGAACAAACCAAAAAAGTTATAGTGCCACATTCTTGATTTCTGCCAGGAGTTTTGTGTCATTATTCTTAAATACATGGTCAAGCAATGTTTTAGAAATTATTTAACACTAACACTGCCAAAGAATGCAAATCAAGTTTACATTAAGTGAATGCTTTCACGTATGAACTACAAAGAAACACCCAGCTGTATGCCCAACAACTGCCCTATAAGCAGTACCACCCTCCGCACCCTCCCCACAAAGCAGTTTCACCATCCAATGGACAACATCCAAAACAGAAATTGATTCTTTTTTACCACCAAGTTTTTTTTTTTGTTTGTTTGTTTTTAACTTTGTTACCCATGACTCTTTTCCCCCAAGGGAGTTCGGTGCAATGAGCAAGAGCAGAGGGAGGGTGCTGGCCAGGCTGCCCCAGATGCAGCGGGGTATTGCCAGCCCAGTGGCAATATCTCGCATCTTTTACCTCTCTCCCCCTTTACAGGCTGTGTTTCAACTATTTTATGTTTGTTCCATATTTGCACATTCCACTGCATTTTTTTTTAGACTTTCAGGGAGAGCACAGTCTGGCATTTGAGATATTTAGCTATTATTAGGACAAAATTTTGTGTATTTGTAAGGCATTTCAGATCTTCTCTGATAGGAACGACTTTTGTATAGAGCAAACCAAACACACTCTAAATACAGCCCAAGTCTACATGACAATTTTCTGTCTCCTTAAGGCTGAGAGGATAGCACATATCTATTACACAGTATCTTATTATAATACATACCTATTAAACACGGGATCATTTATCACACCAAAAAGCAGCAAGAATTATACTCCACAGATTGACACTTGCAGTACTTTGCACTCAAAGACCCAAATCAAATGTGAAACACAAGCACTGAAATGTGATGTGTCCAGCAATAATGCGGGCTCCAAAATGCTCACAAACAGTGAAATAAAACGTGCAGTTCTTAAAACTTTCTGCTGACCCATGAAAATAAATTGTTTAAAATGTTTCTTACAATACTTCCCCTTCTGTTCCTGTATATTCTAATACAAAGCCATGGTGTGGGCTGATGGCATAACACACAGTGAACCTGCAGAAAGATTCATTTCTGGCCACTCAGTCAAGAGATACTAATATACTGGGTAACCATGCTCATGGTTCCTAAAGCATCTGTTAAAAAAAAAAAAGAGCAGTGTAGGAGTATGTACATAAACTTTAAAGTGCATGGCTGTTCTCCACAGTTCCCAGACTGCTCAATTCCAAATTCAGGCATATGAAAACAAAATTGTTCAATAATAATTATCTGAAAAATGAAAGTCAGAGGACATGATAGGGTTAAGAAGCACAAAATACTACATAAAGTTAAATCTCTGATGTTGTAATGTGTTACATATAAAACGGACTAAATTCAGTGACCAGAAACACCAGCTTATATCTTTTAAAACATTCACCTATTTATTAAAGAGCAGTCAAAAGCATTATACAAAACATTTACATATATGACACGAGAGATTCCAATCAAGTTCTGGATGTCTTACACCAGACAAAAGAGAATGGCTAATTTAAGATAGCCCTAAATCCTCTAGCCAAGAGAGGAGAAAAACCTTGGCAGAAAAAGCATGGAACGGAGCCATTTTACGCTGATACCCAGGGAGGGCTGGGGGTGGCAGGGCTCAGAGCGACACAACACGTGGGGCTGGGAGGAGATGCACAACATATGTCGTGCTGGAGCACACCACCTCTGGGATGCCCACGTTTGCTTCTCTCTGCTGCCCTTCCTCGCCCCATTTGAAATGTCAGGCAAACAAAGGAACCAACTTCTGGAGCAGCCAGTTCATTTCTGAAAATGAACTACTGGTTTAAAAAAAAAAAAGAAGAAGAAAAAGGTAAAATTGAATCAGTTAATACCCATCAGATTTTGGCAGCAAAACAGAATTTCTACCACCATAAATCAATTAACTGTAAGTATGAACAGAAATATATTGAAATCAATACCTTATTAAGAAAAAAAGAAATCTAAACAGGAAATTTATAATAATCCTTGTAAGCAATCTAGTAAATGTCTGGTGAGGCTGCATGACTGTGGGGAGACTACTTCTCACATTAACATGTAATGCAAACCTAGCAGAAATCAATGGTTTGAGTTTCCAGATCCAACTGTCCAAGTCCAGAACACGCCACACGTGTGCTGTGTTTCAACAGAGGCTGGGGGAAGTTACCACACAGGCAGTGCTCGCTGGAGCGGTAGGGCTCGGTTTGCTTTGACTCATGAGCAAGCTGTGACAACAACCCTTCTTCTCTTTCAGGGTATTTTCTTATCATCTTCTGCCCTCGGGGACATTCCTGATAGAGTTTCAAGAAGACATCGCTGGTCCTTTCCCAGGCATTTCAAAATTTCCCCATTCTGACAGGAGATTTTCCAGTGTCAATCTCTGATAAGCTCTGTGGTCATCCCAGCAGTGGACAGCCTGGCAGAATATGAACCACGGTGGTCTTGGAAAGTTGCCTTCTCTGGACTTTGTCACCCGCAGAAGTGATATATCTGCCATAGTCACCACTGCCTGTAATAAGTTCAGCAACATTAACTGCTCTGTCCCTACACTCAGACCCGGAATCATCAATGCTGTCCTCCCACCTCCCTGATTGTGGCTTCATGTCTTTAACAGCATCACCTGCACAGGTAGTTAGTTCTCTGCGATAATTATACGTCACAGACCTGCACAACGGTTTCGGAAGCACGCTGCCCTAACTCAGTCTGACTCTAACCAAGTCTGCATACTTTTAGTAAGACCTCTGTGCAAAAATATTTACAAGCTCAAGATTCCTCTTTTCCACTGAGATCGCAAGTCCCCCATCTCTGTTAAGCTTCAGCTTACAATAGTAGCAGTAACAGACAGACAATAGAAAAACATTTTCCAGGCTCAGCAGCAACACTTGAGAAAGGTGTTTGAAAGAACCGTGAAGTGTGTACGTACATATGTACGCATGCATACCTCCCCCCCCAGCCTTTAATTTCTGCAGAGGGAGCCAACAGTCCCTACTCTGAACGACGTTCAAAGCTTTTGCTAAGATTACTCTTGCTAACAGTAAGTGTGTTTGTTATTTATTTCTGTTAAAAGTGTTTGCTCCGTGAAGTATGATTTATAGCCATAATGAAACCCACCGCCCAAATCAGCATCCTCTCCACCAAATTTATAAGTTATTTATAAATTATTTAACATTCATGTTCAAGCCAAGTTTAACCACATAAGAGCAACACAGAGCAATACTGAGGCACGCCATTAAAGCAAGCTGCTAAGCACTCCCCTAACTGTACAACACTCAATGCACTCCGGGGATTAGGCTGGTGCCAAGCTACCCAAAATCACCAGTTCTTCCAGTTTCCTCATGTAGATGTTTTCTACTCTGATTCGTAAATATTAGGCAAAACTGGACACTTAAAAATAAAAATAAGGGTATTTAGATCAGTGAGATTCAAGCAGCCCATGCAATATCCTTTCAATACACCAAACACACATCATACAGCCACCCTGAGGCTTGGCAGCCTGTGCTAGAACCCCTCCCTGCTGCTCTCCAGTGGCACTTGTGTAGCTGTGTGATTCAAAAGAAGTAAAGTGTGGGTCAGGTCCCCGGAATTACTCCTGGCACTTAAAACACCCCAAACTGACGCAGGGAAAAGATCTGGCTTACCTCTGTAAAAGTTTCACCTTATTAAATGTGCAAGTGGCATGCTCTGGGACTTGCCCCTTGAGCAATATAAGTGAGTGACACATTCCCTGCAACCCACCAGCACGTGCATCGTTGCTAAGTCGTATTTCTTTACTGCTCACTCAAAAAGGAAGGAACGATGGAATTAGGATGCACATCCTATACGTGACCCACGGCAACTTTGGAATTTTACTGCTTCTAGCACTATTTCTTCCATAATGCACACATTGAATGTCCTGGCACACCCACGTAATAACTTCCCCCACTGAAGCAACTGCTCGCTTGTAATAACAACCTACGGCTGGAAGCTCACAGAGTGCAATCGCTAACAATATCTCCCTTGTAAAATAGCAATCACCGCCCATTTGTCCTGTGTCAGAGACTCTCTAGACTTCTGCAAGAACATGGCCTTGAGAACACTGCCGAGTGATTTGATCCCAGCCCTCGCTGCTCACCTCACTGATGCAGGAGCTGTTCTCTGCTGCACGCAGCTGGGTAGCGTGTGCCTGAAGCACCTGGAGATTTGCAGGCCCTTTTCTGAACCCATGATCATCTCATTCTCATTGCTCTCAGGCTGGCTGCTGGGATACTCGTCGCAGTTCTTACAAATGCAAATGAAATTACAACTTTATTTTTTTTTCCCCTGAAGCAGACACGAGAACTGAACTGCTCAGGACCAGTGCAGAATCAAAGCTTCTTGCATTAGTGAAAAGGAGGACCGTGTTTAAAAACAAAGGCAAGAACTACTGTTGGAATTAAAAACCAAAACAGTGCAGAAAAGGAGCATCTGCGACACTGATGTTCAGACAATCCTGAGAATCTAATTCCAAGCTCCTGTCATATCCTAAGTGTGCTGCCAACAATTTGTGAGCTATAAAAGCCCTACCTAAAATCAGTGCACAAGATACCACTGCAGAGACACAAGTCACCCCATGACGCACAGCACAAGCATACACTGCTGCCTCGCATATTTAGGACAGAATACGTCCTGATGCTAAAGCTTGAGCTACATCAGATGCTGTGGAGCACCTGCTGTCACAGCAGCACAGCGCTGATCTGCAGCCACCACTTCCCCCAGTCTGCGTTCGTAGAAGCAGAACACAGAATAGTGTTACTCATGGTGAAAGATAAAGATCATGTAAAATAAAGACCAATGTACATTTTCCCCCAAACAATTAAAAAATACCTGCTTATTATCATATTATTTCATAGACATAGCTTAATACTTCTTTGAGTACACACGTGTGTGTTAAATAATATTTTTATAATGGTAGCAACATTTACAAATACATGAACAACATCTCACTTATCAGCTACTTTATTCAGTAGTTCTCTCATCTAAACCCTGTTTACAGTACAGCTAAACGTTAGCTATAAAAACTTAGCTAAAAAGCAGTTTAATTTTATTCTGTAACTGCATAAGCAAGAACTTCCAGAAAGAAACTTCTATGACTAATTGAATACAGGTTGTAAATTAAAAATACCCTGTCTATCCAAGAGTGTGAGAAATAGATGAAAGAGAGCAGCTGAAATCTTGTTCATTCTAATTGCCAAGATACTCCAGGGTTCTATTTAATTTATAGCTTCTTAATTCTCCTTTTACATTAAGGGTTAGAGAAAATTTCAAGATAAGTGTAAATGCTGAAAGTCATATTCACAGATCCACAGACTTAATCCTGAAATTCAGCCAACAATAGCAATTATAGTACGTGAAAATTTTCAAAAATATGAGAGGATCATTTTTTAAAGATTACATTAGAGGAAAGGGCTATCCTCAGACCCTATGATACTAGTTTGTTGTATTATAGTTAACAAAAAGATGAGAACACAGGCCTGTATGTCTGACGCTTGACCCTAAAATAGGAAATCCCCTGAACTTTGTGGATAATCTAATCAAACTCAAATGCACACCCAAACCTCTCTGTCAGTCCCTAGCTGGCTTACTTGCAAGCTTACTTGCTTGAATGACCACCACCCACAAGGAGGTGGCCTCATCCAGCACCTATCACACTCAACAGAAAGACACCAACTAGAAAGTGCCTTCAGTGGCTGTGGGCCAATGCATCAGAGCGACTAAACGGTGTGAGACTCAACAGAGAAGGAAGCTGCTTGGATTGCAACAGAACATTTAAAGAACAAGCTCAAGCTACATCATGATGCCATATATAAAAATATGTAAAATTTATATAAAATGTATATGTAAATGATTTTTCATAAATAAATACATAGACTGAAGAAATGAAGAAAGGAGAATGTATGGGTGGTAGCAGCAGAAATTCCATATTTACAACTTATCTTAAAAATAGCTTCAGTTTACAAGAATATATATCAGTATCCTTGATATAACAAAACAAATATACATATAATCTGCTAAATGGATTTTTCTCTGATGCGTTACTGATGAGACCATTGTCGTCTGCCAAATCATCCACATATTTCATTAGAATAAAGAGCTATAGAAGAAACATGCATTAGTTGATTAATGAAAAAAAAAAACATGAAAATTGATTGAGACAGAAGAAGTTCAGTAGCATTATGTTCCTTAATAGAAAAAAGACCATCATTAAAAATTAACAAATGGTAAGTGTCTTGAGCTACTCCATCAGTGCCTTCTGTCTTCAACGCATGTTCTTTTCCCTGTAGTAGCAACAGTGCTCACACACACACAACCTAACACTACTCACAGGATTTTGCAATGACTTGTGTAGTCTTTTTCACCCTCCTGTGTCAGCAAAATCATAGAATTTATATTGCAAAAGATTATTGTGACACACACAAACATTCTGTTGCTAAAATAAAATTTAATAAGCATAAACAACAGTTCAACATAGCACACAAACGAAAATCACCCTGGCTAGTGATGACTTGAGTGTTTATAAGCCTTCTTTTAGAAGCAAAATTGTGCAAGTGCTATTTTTAAAAATATCCTTTTAAGTGCAAATATTTACATGCTTGCAGTGTATTCCAAGCAATAGCCAGTTGTCACAGCTAATCAAATTAGTGGATAAAACTCCACTTGTTAGGAGGGACAACAGAAGAAGCTGGAGTGACTCAGCAGCATCACTGTCCTGAGGTGATACAGAAGCACTGATGTACGGGCAAGCAGGAGCAAGGTACCTGACTACAGGAGCTTGTGGGCATAGTTGAACTAAGCATTTACTACTTTTCATTTTGTACAGGTTTTCTCGGTGATGTTAAACCTGAGGAAACAGCAAACTTTCTGGTACAACAGTCAGCTGAAACCCTCCTCTGCCAGGAAGGTTCCTGGAGAATTCAGGTGTCCCAAACCAAGAAATGGGCATTACAGAAGGACACAGATAACTCCTGGAAATGGAGAAAACCTCTGGAGAGATACACTCATATCTCTTCAGAGCAATAAAGCTCGCCTTCAAGCAATACACTTATGTGCTCAATCACGAATGCAGAAACTAAAACCAGGAGAACCAAACTATTAGCCCTCTCTGCAGTTGCCTTGAGAGGCGAGGCTCTTCTGTGATATCATATTCACACATTTTCTGTATCCTCTGGTTCACTTTCCAAACATTAAAAAACACTTTCGGTTGTGTTCAGGTAGGGATTCATGTAGAGCTGAACAAACGAAGGCTTCCCAAAACCAGCAGCTAGGACAGCACACACATCGCCACCCTTCGTGTGCGACATTACCAGCCATTCCCCCAACAACTTCCTGGAAAGACCTGGAAACAACATATGGGATTGGTAACTGGTTCCAGCCACTGAAGCTTAATCCGCCTGCCTTTGTGAGTCAGTATCCCGACTTCATAGAAAACGGGTATAATGCCAAACCAAGAGACATGTCATGAGGTTTCATTCAATTATTTTCATAAACAGTTTTGATAACATTTCCTGAAAGGCATGACACAACAGGCAGAATATTATTCACACCAAGGCGCTCTCTTTTCACAACTTAAGCATTTGTAATATTTACTTCCAGCATAAAATGGTGGAACTTTTAAAAACAGATTTCTTTTAGGAGAGACCATCTGTTTGCAAATTTCTAAACAGAAGACAATCTTGCATTGCTTCTCATGATTGCCTAAAAGCAGCAGGAACCATTGACAGGTGTAATAAAATAATAATAATAATTCACAAGAAATAAAAAAAACAAAAACAAAACAAAAAAAAAACAACCAATCCAAACTATTGCAGTTTAAAAACAGGCTGAGAAGGTCGAAGGAAGTGGGGATACTTTTACAACGATAATATTTTAAAAACACCACCAAGACAGCAAACAAACAAGAGATTCATCTGTTGAACGGCCGAACCAACTCAGTAAGCAATACCACAGTGTACTAAAAGTCACCATAAATAACTGATTTCCATGGTGGTGAGCCAAAACCTGTTAAGCTGTGGATTGTGGCATCCTGGAAGAAATGAGGAATGAAAGAGAAAGCTTCTGTTTAGATACAACTCTGCTAGCAATCATCAATGATAGCAGCAGCCACAGAAGCACTACATGACACTTTAAGGGAAGTTTCACAACTGTCTAAGTATTTTAAAGTTTGTTTTTGTGACAAAACCTCTTTAATATACTGCATGTCTTCCAAAATGAGAGTAGTTATTGACCACAAAGTTCCTTGCTCCAAGATCAGAGTTCACATACAAAGCATGAGCTACTTGTCACTGAAGAAAGTAACTGATACGTGTGATGCAGCCAAACTAATTCAGTCTTTTAATAGAGAATGTAAACTTAGTGGGCAGCATATCCTTTCTTCACTGTCATTTAATGCACTTACAAATGCTCCCGCCCGCTTCTCAGTCAGAATTTGCCACTCCAGACTGCAGTGCCCTGTTAGGTAACCCAGCACTGGGAACTCTGGGCAGTAAAATGTTACAACAACAAATGGAAAACTGTAAATACAAATTGCAGAAAAATAAAGTTCAGTTTCACCTACAAAATGAAGAGCAAGATCCTGAAAATGTCTGTGTGAAGTCCTCCAGGATGTCAACTCATCTTGCATAGAAATGGACACACAACCCTCTGCTTTGCTCTATGTAATACTGTAGAGCAGGTTTTAAAAAAGTAATCCTGCATGCTAAGCACCAACAGCAACCTGCTGTTAGCAGGTGCCCCACTATTTTTGAGTCTCAAGTACAAAGCAGTTATTCTTCTATGACCTAAGCAATCTTTCTTTTCTGAGTTGGGTAAAATGTTCCTGCCCAGCACACCGGGTGCCAAGGGCAGCCCTCTCGCTCTTGCTCAAGCCATGTTGAGCAGGTCACAAAACCTCGTCCCCGCGCTCCACACTGGACAACTGCTACGGTGCAACCACGCAGACCAGGATGGGGACACTTCTACTGCTGTACTTGTTGCACTCTACAGATTAGTTCAAAAATTGTGGGCCAATTTAGGTATTAATAATACTACATTGTATGCCTCTAATTACCAGTGTCCACTAGGAGTGCTCACAGAGAGCGTTTAAACCGTGGCTACTCTTCAACACCATCCTGACAGCTACGCTTCTAATTCCTGCTCTGTTCATTTTAATGCATTATTGTTTCAAAATACAATGCTACAAAATTGCAAATTACATCTGGCTCAAGGGCTGATTATGAGAAATACTAGCACTTCTGCCTCTGCGTGAATAACTCTGATAATAATGAGAGATTGATTGAGCTCCAAGAAGTCCAAATGATGAGAAGGGTCAATTTGAACATTTCTATTAGCTTCTTTTGTTAAATCTAACACTTTGCCAGACCAGAGACAAATACTGCATCTGGTTACCATGATTTTTTCCAACCTTACAGAAGTACAATTTAGAAAATGGGTACTGGTCTAAAGGCAGACCTTATAAGAAATGCTAATGAAGCATAAAAAACCATCCGTTTTACTGGCACTCAAAGCCAAAAAAAGAAAAGTTGCAAGGGAAATTTGCTTCAACTCTTTCTTGGCAGAAAAGAAAAAAAAAATATTATTTTTTTTTTGGTACAAAAAGTCTTCATTACTCCAGTTTGCAACTGAAACGCTTGCTCGTGTATATATGAGCACAGCATACTTTATGTAAACGTGAGTTGCAATAAAACAGATTATTGAAGATGCTTGCTAAGCACGTGCAACAGGCAAAGAAAGGAGGACACAAATGTAAAACACCAACTAGTTAGACCAGGAAATTGCAGTAACATTACTCCAACAACTTAGTCGTGCAGTCTGGCAATTACACTGTATAAAATCAGCAAAAGCCAACACAGATGCACAAAAAGTTAATCAAACTACTGACAGTTCATCCGGAACCTTCCAAAGATTAAAACTTCCCTACAGATCTCATTATCTAGAAATGTTAATATGTCAGTCAGCACTTTTTCTGTCAATTACTGAAAGTCGTGGTTGATACGAATCTCCTAGAAAATAACCTCTGTAGGGTAAATTAAGCTATAAGTGATGTCTCTATATCTTTAGTCTCATTCACATATTTACACTTCATAGGAAGCAGGGAAGGCACAATTGTTTTTCAGTACAGGACAACAGACAATACTGTAGGATCTGTGGGACGTGTCTAACGAAAATATTCCCCGAAGCCCAAATGAGCTGGCAGCTGCCATTATCTTTGAGGATGCCTATGGCAGAAAAATGCAATTCCCCTTGTTGAGCTGCAGTACCTGAGTGCAGGTGGCTGTGGGCTACATTTGAGGGTTTCCTGTCCCGTTCTGGGTTCTACAGTGTCACTTAAGTCTCTTCAAAGATGAGAAAGAATAAACTTTACTTGAAATTATTAAAAATTAATGCCAATAGGAAACTTATGCAAGTGCTCTAGAACACAACTTAATTAAGTTACAACAAATGCCCCTGAGTGGTCATAAAAACACAGGGCAAAAAATAATAGCTATGCTGTTTTGGAAGTCTGTTACAAAGACAGGGCTAAGCCAGAGGACCCAGCCTGAGCCAAGCCTCTTTTTTAGCACGCGTTAGCATGCCCCTGCTGGCTTCGCACATTTCTGCCGATTCTATCAGCTGGTACTCTGCCCAGCGGCACGAAAATTGAGTTTATATACGCGGTACCTTCCAGGTGGAAAACGAAGAGTGAGACTTCGCACCACAGCAGCAGCAGCGGAACAAAACATCTCCGGGGCGGACGCAACGAGGCTCGGGTGGATCAGCCCTGGGAAGCCAGCTTGGCAGCGAGTCCCCACAGCAGCTGGCGCAGGGGCTTGCCCAGAGCTACCTTGAGCCCTGGGGACTCCCAGCATCCTGCAGCTGCCAGTAGTCGGAGCCTGAGCTGTCTGCAGGGTAACTGCCGTCGAAATAACTCTATCAGTTGCGATTTACGCTGCTGATTATTTCAGGGCCAATTTGGGAACAAAGATTTATTTCAGATTGAAAACGCGTACAAGCCAGGACTCGCACCGGACTAATTAAAGGCAAGAGATGTGGGCTGGTGGGGTTTGATTTGGGGTTTCAGCCCCCCTGTAAATAAGCTCCTAGCACAGAAGATCTGAGACTGGCGCCAGCCCCGTACACACTGGCATTTTTGATCTCATTTGTATATGCTCAGGCACTATAAGTGAGTGACTGGGCTTATATTTATTTAGAAAACCAGACAGATGATATTTAAAATAAACCCAATCTTGACATCTAAGATATTCAGCTCCTGAGATTTTATTCCTGAAATGAGATCAGGTCTGCTTGTGCTTGGTGCTGCAGATGGTATTACAGCAATTGTCACTGCCACATTAGTATTTCTTCTGAATGTAAAACGTAATTTTTATTATAGCCTAAAAAAAAAAAATCTTTAAAAAAAATTAAGTCCTGTTGAAAAATGGCACCTAGTCTTCACTTTTATCTTACACAAGCTGTTTTCTTACTTTTACAGTTATAAAAGGCAAACAGAATTAGCAAAGTATTTTAAGTTCCAAAGATGATATCAGGACCCCTAGCAGTTACAGATGATAGCACTGTTGGTATCATTACCTGCTCAGCAACATCAGAGGAAAGAAATACTTTATCTGTAACACTACACATGAAACTCGTACTTGTAGAAGCATGTTATGTTCTCAGTTTCAGGATTTTAGCACTACGGGTTAAAGACAAAGATAGTATCTAAAATAATATTGTGAAATATTTGAGATTTATTTGTAGTATGTTGCTGTTGAAATGTGTAACAGTAATTCGGCTTGCATTCTAAATATTGCTGGCACACCTGGTGTTGAATATGCTGGAAGCATTTGCAATTGGTACCAAAATGTACTACATTCATTATTGTGGTACTCAAAAATGCTGATACAGCTAAGAGTCGAGATGCATTTTTGTTACTAAATTCTCTTTTGCAAAACTTTATAGACCTAATCCACAAACTTTGTTTCTGATTAGATATTTCCTTATGAAGTACTACCTGTAGCAGCATTAACAGAAAATCTACATATATTTTCAGTCATCCAAAAATCACATCCACCTTCCAAACTAAACACCAGCATCTGGAAGCAGTAGATAGCCTATGCTTTTAGCACACAGATATTTTGTATTTCTATAAAGCAGGAAATGCCACAGAACATCAAAGCACTTGGAGACTGTAGCATGGGGAAGGTGCTATCCCATTTTCACAATGAGAAAACAGTTCTTCCTCAAAGCTTAAATGGCCTGTCAAACTCCCAGAGACTTCTATACTGCAAGCACAAACAACTTTGGGACTAACTTTCTTCAGCCTCCATTGTTAGTATCTCCCAGACAAAGTCGAGTCTATAAAGTTAATACATCTGCTAAACTAATTATTTTTTAACAATTTTCCTACCAATACAGCATTACTAACATACTTTCAACATAAACTTCCAAACCCCTTAAAATAGCCATATCGATACTATGTTATTATATATATGCTGCAAATAGTTAAGACCCTCAAGTAGCTCCACGAAAACACACCATATTCTTTTTCCTTTCAGGAGCAGGAGCTATAAGGCCGATGTCAAAAAAAGTCCTGAAAAAAAGTGTTAGCATTTGTAGAGACTACAAATTTATCTTCTGCAGAAGTAAACATTTCAAGATTTACTGTTAGTCACATCATCAGCTAGCCAAACATACCCTGTAAAACTAGTTCATGAAATGAATGTATTCCAGCAGGGTCTATTTTACAAACATCTACAGCCTTTTCTTGCACTCCTGCTTATTGTAAGCTTGTACAGAAGCAGTAAAAGTTAATATGCAGAGGAACACTACATTAACTACTGAAATGTTATTGCACATCAAAAAGGTTTACTGCTACTTTGCAAACATGCTTACCTGAGTGCCATAAAACACTGACATATAATGAGTCAGATCTATTGCAGTGCATTGCAATCAGGTCTTCACTCTCATCGTGTAAAAGCATCTCCTTGATACAAGTCATTCTACATGATCTTCAAAAGAGAATTTTGTATATGATCTTCTACAAAATTTGTTAGTGTTTTGGAATTAGGGAAATACATAACAAATTGTCAGCAACAGGATAAATTGCTAAGAACTGAAGACACACATACTATTTTGTACTTGAATACAAAGGCACCTGTGTTATTATCTCAAAAAATTCTTGAGCTGATGATCACTGAAAGCCTAGAAGACTGATCATAGAAGAACCACTACATGGTTACCCCGTTCTGGTGCTCCACCCTTGGCAACTACTACACCCTCAACTACTGATTACCGTCAAAGACAAAATATTGGGGTAAGGGGGCTTACCAGTTATCGTTCAACCTTGTATGGCTGCATTCTTATGTTTTTACACAAAACTCCATAGAATGTGCTGAACACAAAAAGAATTAAAATAACATTTTCTCTCCCTCCAAAAGCCTCCAAAACCAGCTTCTTTGTGACTGGCTGAACTACAAACGCTCAAGGTTTTACTTGGTATGGGTACTTTGAGAGGAAAAGTGAAGAATACCAGAATGAGTGCAACACAAATTTTATAATTGAAAACCAGGTGATAGTTTCCAGTGTCACATGAAATAGTAGAAAGAATGATTTCTGTAGACTGTTTCTTCCTCAATTCTAAAGAAAATAATAATCTTTTCTAGCTCAGTAAATTACACTGGTTGCTATTAGGTATCATATCATAGTCACGCTTGGTGTCCTACTAGTTGCAAGTCAAAAACTATTTAGAGCAAGACACACGGAAGCACAGTAAAAATCACCTGTTTACAGGTAAATTCTTCCTTAACACTTAACACACAATCGGTGGCTCACGGTCACAAATATATATGCTTAGCCATGTTATTTCCTATGTTGATGGTCAAGGAACTTCAGAGCCAGCAAGTCCCTCATGGCAATCATGTATCACAAACATCCTTTAAAATTTAAACTTTTTGGATGACAATCTTATTTTACATACATATTTGTGCTTCATGAGAAGGATAAGTAGGTGTTTATTGATTCTGATTTTTTGTACCAGTGATTATTCAGCGAATCTTGTTCCCATCTCCTCTTACCGAGGACAAATACTTTTCACTAGGAGAGTGGTTAAGCACTGGAACAGGCTGCCGAGAGAGGCAGCCCAATCTCCATCCTTGGAGATATTTGAAACTCAACGGGGCTTGACACTCGGCAAGCTGACAAAATGTGCAAGTTGCACTGCTGTGAGCAGGGGTTGAACCAAGCAGAGATCCCTTCCTACCAGAATCATTCTATCAGTGTATTATTTTCAATGTCTGTTCAGTTCCTCCTAATTCTACTTTTTTCTTTTTTGTTTGTTTGTTTCTTTTGTTTGTTTGATTGCTTCTTTTTTTTTTTCCTCTAGAAGAACTGATAAAAGGATTCAAAGTGAGGGACATAGCACTTGCATACCCCACGGGTATTGTGTTTCTAATACCAGCTTCTCTTCTACTCTTTCTACAAAACTTTTGTTCCTCTTATTTTTCTCAGAAAGAGCAACAACAACATAAAAGCCTAAATAAGCTCTCTAAATGCCTTATACCCACCCTTTTCTTACTGCATTCATGGAAATGCATGACCTCACAGACTATTTCTATTCCAGTATATTTCATTTCAGAAATCATACTGACTTAAAACCATTTTGCCATTCTCACTGAAGTGTTTTACAGCTCTGTATTTAATGATTATTTCTCTGCACAACAGTAAGACGCACGAAAATCTTAGCAGGGCATCAACATTCCTACACACTGTGAATCCAGATTGCTCACAAGAAGTGAAATGCAGCTGTAAGTTAGAGCTTTGTCTTTTAGAAAAGGATCAGCTCTCCTGGAGCTGCCCTCTTAGGTACCTCGAGTAACTACGACGTAATAGCCCGTGACATCTTCTACTGTAAAAATACTTCAAGTTGCATTAATTTTCTTCCAAGAAATACATTCCTATTCCTGTTTTTAAAAAGGATTTTCAAAAAAAAAGACTCAGCTTTAAAAACAATCTAAAGGCAAAGCATCTGTAACCTATATCAATATACCGGTGCTATCAGTAGCAAATTAAATCCC
Organism: Anser cygnoides; assembly: GCF_040182565.1. Lineage (NCBI taxonomy): Eukaryota > Metazoa > Chordata > Aves > Anseriformes > Anatidae > Anser > Anser cygnoides. Next base: position 15,141,430 of record NC_089874.1, on the reverse strand, counting down.
CAAGGAACATTTCCAACAGATAATGAAACAAATGCCATTAGTGGAGCTTTTCATCTAACAGATCCTTCACTTCTGAAGACAGTATTTATTTACCGTACTTTGTTAGGGACTAACACGTTGACTAGTTAGTAGTCTTCAATTATCACATCAGGTGGAGGAAAAAATCCTATTTCTAAACGAGCTAAAACTGAAATTGACTTTGAATCTCTGAACTGTCAACAAATTCTTCTATGAAAAGGCTTGCTTTACAGAGATTATAAAGTGGGTGTCATCCTTGACACTTGCATTCTATATTCATACTCCAGGCCTGGAAGAGAAATGCTGCAGAGCGCCAGGAAGGATCTTGGAGGGCTCAGCTGTCATGCTGCATGCCTCCCTCACTTGCTTTGCAGTCAGATACGGTGCTGTAGATGTCAAAGGTTCTCTATTTAAACTCACTGACAAGCAAAGGAAGAATACTGGGAGAATATGTTAGCAGCTACTATGAACTTGTCTCTAGTATCAGGTCACCCCGACACTTATTTCAGGATGTTAGAAACAAAAGCTCTGATTCTATCCAAATTAAAAAAAAAAAAAAAAATACGATATACCCTCATCAGATTTACAAGTTCAAGATTTACTATGGGAAAATCCGGTGTTAAAAGTACATGCAACAAGGAACTGCTTTCTGTCAGAATGACAAACTAGAAAGCCACATACGATTATGTTAATCTCTCGTTTCAGATCTCTCTCGCACAATTGCATACCACTGCTTTCTGTGTTTCATGTAAAAGTCACAGAGTTTACTAACCATTTAATGAAGCTACATTCCTTAAATCCCTGACAGATTATGTGAGGTTGTTTGGATCAGAAATAAGAATTTGCCATTCCGCTGCCCCCTGCCCCAATTACATTTTAGTCATAAACATCTGTACCGCGGGGTGTTTGGGGATGCGGGCAATGAAACACAAATCTCCTCAAAGCAACTGATTACACCATGCAGAAGGAAACAACAGGAAAAAGTGTGAAGATGAAGAAAGGAGAATCACTTGCCTTTCCGAAAAGAAAAGGTATTTTCAATCAAGCTTATCTCTTTCTGTCCCTTATTTACTTTTAATTGGAAAGAAGGAAGTAAAGAATATGAAAATACTTTGAAAGACATTTATAAGAGTCCTGGGTAATTGTCTGCATCAAAGATGACAATTTGCTGCATGGCTGATTTCATTTGAAAGGCTTTACTGACTGTGCATCCCAGGGGCTGCCTGAAACTTTGAAAATGGATCAGGACAAAGTAGCCCAGAGCAGTGCAGAGCAAGATGTCATTAACAGTATTCAGCTTGCAGCCAGGATGAGGACTACGCTCCTTCCCCAAAAAATAAAAACCCAGCACACTTAGATCTTGCATCTAGGATTTTAGTGGGTTGCACGCACTTTTTCTAGCTGGTAGAAGAGGGGAAGCAGATGTGGACTTAATGATAGTTGTGCCAGCTGGCTCAGAGAGTAGTAGCAGGCAAAAAACAGAGCACAAATGGCCCCAAATTCCATTTACCTGAGCAACGACCCAGCTCAACTTTTTTTGATGAAATTTTTAGCATAAGTACCACAAGCTGGCTGCAATGTTCTCAGATGAGTATTAGCAAATCCAGGTGCAATTCAGTGTACAAGCAACAATCTTTGAAGTTTAAAATGATACAACAGACAGGTGCTTAAGCAATAATCTCTTCCTCTATGTTCTAAGACTCAAGATTTATGGTATTTTGTGCCAAGAGCAGAACACTTAAAAAAAAAAATCTAACTTGCAGAGTTTATTCCCATGTTTTCTATCAAGTTCATGTATCAAAAAGTGTATTCACCAGTAGAAAGTCCTATTAGCCATGCTTCCACACCAAATACAATTATTGCTGCTTCTTAAGTAATTGCATGATGAAAATCAGACCACTGACTTTATCAGGTTCAAGGTATTTGCCAGTCTTTTTGACTGGGATATAATTCAACAGTATTTTACACAAGTCAGAAACCTTTTTGCCATGTGCCTGCTTAAAAGTCTGAAGGTTGTTATTAACCCTTCTGAATGTTGTTATTAAAGGGACATATTCTCAGCACCTTGGAAGCAGCTGTGTGGGAAAAAAGGGGGGCAAAAGACAACAGTGTATCTGATTTCAGCTAAACAAGGTTGTAAAATAAATTATCTATCTCCTCTCACTGAACTAGAATAAACAACACTACAAGGCTCCCAGTAATCATTTTAAATGTAATTTTAGGATTAGATTTTAATGGTAATCTGACATATTACATTTGCATTCACTATTCAGTGCATTGATTTACTCACCTGGATGCTACAATAATCAAGAGAGGAATTGAAGATTAGTCACCATATGTCACAGATTTACATTTCTATCAACCTGACGGACCAGATCTTGAAATATACAGTCTCCAGTAATAAAAACACCTATGCATATGTTTAATGTGAAATATATTGTCTTGTTCCACAAACTTCAACACCCCGTGCTTATCTTCCCCATTGAAAAGCTATGTTTCTGTGGACTGAGGTTTAAATTCCTACAGTAGAAAATGTGTTTATTTCTTGTTACATACTTATCCACACTTTCTTCAAAGTATACTACATCCTTCTCATTAACAAACTCCAAAAATAATGAAAATATTTTCTAACTTAAACTAGAGGTTAAGACACAATAGGTATACCCCACAACATCTTTCATTCTCCTCAGCAGTTCCTCACAAAAACTCAAACATACCGTTTGTCTTTTCAAACCCATTTTTATCTCATTGTATTGATACGTATTAATTTGTTTCAGCATGTTTTTGTTATCACGCAGTGACTGTCCCTCCAATATTATTTTACCATGACATGACTTGTTTCTACTTCTCTTCTCCCTTTTGGAAACCCAAAGCTGCTTTTCTCCCCTTTTTTCTCAACATCTGAGTAGTTCAGTTTCTCTAAACATGTTATTCCTCAGACACAGCCTTCACTGAGACTGACCACTTTGCCAGACATAATTTTTCAATCACAAAACTCTCCATTGAGAGTCCTCCTATACAAAATCCCCGGTAAGATTGTGGCCATCTACTTCCCTGCAAAGAAAATAAATTCCGAAACATTAGCGGAACAATCACAGTGATGTCACTGTGTTACCAAGTCATGGTTCTGGGCTATCAGAGAGAATATTATACGTGGTTTGGGGAAGCTGGGGAAAGATATAGAGCTGCCACTTCTTCCATCTATGACATATTATTTCATCAGGCTAGTCAACCATCTAAAGACTTTATCCAAGCTTGTACACTGTGAATAAGCAGGAAGGAAGTATAGGGATCTTAGGCAATCAGCTGCACCACTGCAGAGCATCATTTCATCCGCAGCTACAAGTAAGAACAATCTCAAATCTTACATACCGACAGTCCCCTTTCATAAATTAAAATATCCTGTATGTGACAGGGGCAGGAGGAAGGAGAAGAAAGCGACATACAGTTTTCTCTCTCAGGAGAGGAACATCACAGCATCCCACAACATAGAAGCCCATCAAATTAATGCATCCCTACCAGCACTGATTATAGGTGCACTGTTTGAAACTACAGAGCCTCTTGCTTAACGCAGTACTACAATGACTTATTTATCAACTGGATGGTTTTGTCAGGTTCATTTAATCAAGAAGAAAAATCTCTCCAGAAATAAACAAAATCACACTCAGAAATGAGTAAACGTATTTTAGCTTCCATTTGGAGAAGCACAAAGATTTTTATAATCTTCCGATGTCAAAACATACATCCATTCAAGCCTTCTTAGCAGCAAAACACAAAAACTAGCAGAACTTTCTATCAGCTTCCCCAAAACTATTTGCTCAGCTGTCAATGGCCATCCAGGCACCCCTTAAATGTCAGCAGTGGAGAAGGTGGAATTGCACAGCCTCTCCCCAGAATGTGATTAAAGACAGAGAATATAACACATAATCCCACTGCAGGGATAAGACAGACAGGGGGATGATGCAACTGCTCAGGTAAAACAAATATGTTCTGGTGTAAGCAAGCTCTGCAGCACCCACAAGCAGCACCAAAGCTGATGTGTCAGCATCTCCCCAGAGAGATCAATATTTTTGTTCAACACTTTTCTAGGTTTACTTATACCCTATATTTATCTGTGAGCAGAAAGAGAGACCATTAAGCCAAATGTCAAATTTATAAATATTATTCTCTTCTGCTCTCAAATGTCAATTTGGAAGAAGAAATACACACATACTCAGACAGATTTATTTCACTGAGAGAAGGGTGAACTTCCAGACTGTCTGCAGCCCTGTGTGAGCAAAGGTCCTCTGGAAACAAGGGGAGCTTGGTGTGTCAGAGCACTGCGTTTTACAGTTCTTGCTCACGGTTACATCAAGCGTCTCTGCTCTGTTTGATGAAAGCAGTAAAACAATGCGAGTACTTAAAAGATTTACTTATGATTTTAACCTGCTATCTGAATCATCCTGGGATTTCTTGGAAATGATGACTAGATGCTGAAGGATAAATGTAACCTAGGATCCCCTTGTGGGAGTTCTCATGTCACGGTACAGTTTAATGAAGATCCCAGTACCAAATCCTAAGATTTTAACTGAAGGCAAGGAGACTTATTTTTATACATTACATAGACTCCGCTTCAGAAGCTGTCAGTTTGCATACAGGCAGTAAAAAGCCCCTTGGCTAAATACAGGCATCGAATAAAGTGTCAGTTAACAGTAATTTCACCCCGCAAGTGTTCTTGCCCATACAACTTAATGAAGAAAGATTGTTTTACGATAAGAGCAATGAAAAGGAGGAAAGAAAGAAAAAGGAGAAAAGAAAAAGACCTACAAAGAAATGACAGTGTTGCAAAGAACCAAAACACCCAATTACACTTTGATCATGGCTTGAATTTCAAATGTTACTGTCATCATTATTTTCCACTGCACCACTTCCTTCCCTGATTACTCGGTATCTATGGTATACGTTGGATATACAGCAAAAACAAAGCATGATATAGGCAGAAGCACTAGCTTATCTTTCAGCCATAATAAAGCCTCTCTCTCAAACATTATTGAGAAGCCTGTCAACAAAGCAAACCTGAGCACTGAGTGGAAATGAGGCATAACGTTTAATTCCTTCAATCAGCATTTTCCTGTTTGCCAGGAGCACCTCTCCTGGGTGGGCTGACAAGGTGCAAGCTAATTTAAAGATCCAGGAGAAGGCAAACTGCATCCGGATAGCACTGCTCCCACGTTAATTAAGAGGAGACTGAAAAGTAAAGTTCACTCAGAAATGGTACTGCGGGAAAAAATAACTCAAGGAAACTGACTGTTAGGAAGAGCAGACAACAAAGTGATCATCAGACCTTCTTCTCAGTAAGATTACAGATTAAAGATTTAAGAAGTGTTATATCAAACATACAGACAAGGTTACTTCATATTTTGCTGGGAGTGTCTGATTAAAAATTGTACTAATTGCCACTTTCAGTCATTTCCATTCAGAGCTTTCAGAGCTACACTGGAACACCAGACACGAGGCTGTAATGCCAGAGGGAAGAAAGCAGACGACAAGCTCTGGACTGACCTGGCTCTCCGAAACGTGAAGCCTTCCCTGTTTGGAGGGGACTCTCTGCAAGTCAGTTCTTTGTCTGTGTACCAACACTTGCAAGATGAAGCAGCTCCCTCACAGGTCCTCTGGGCATCAGGAGCATTATACAGGGGAAACCCAAGGACTAAGGAGCTGCCCAGCTTTCTAGATGCTGTGTAATACCTTCTGACTGAACTGGCTCACCAGATAGCACTCATGTTACCCAATAAGCTACTTACAGCCCGCAGAATTTATCATGTATAATTTGCCTCAATTTTGCCTGTCATTTATATCGTGATAGCCATTTATACCAGAAATAAGAGTCCTAAAACAAAGCTGCAGAAAAATGGCAAAGAGTACAGAAAAGAACCAGTTAGCGTTTTGCATCTCTAACCTTCTCCTCTCCCCCTGAGCAGGGCGCAGCCCTGCGCCAGGCTTCAATTCAGGCAGGCAAACACCCAGAAAATGAAGGTATCCCCACAGGACATTCATACGATCAGGCTGAGGTACTCTCCTCCTCCTGAAGTGTGGGGCTATCTTTTACGACACTCTTGGTACTGTTGTATATGCTGCCTAACAACCTGATATGATTTTGATTTTTTTCTAAACAAATTTTCTATTATTTTCAAACTTTCTAAATCCAAAGTTAACTAATTCTGTAATGTCATTCAGACAGAACAACTCTCAAGAACCTCAGCAGGTACAACCAAAGTTCAATTACAGGATAAAGATGATAACAGGTTTTAAGTAAATTGAAGCTCCACTTAAAAGTTTTCAGAGAAGAATCACTGTTAGTAAAGCTTTAAAATAATACTGGTATCTCACTTCAAAATTAAATAGTGAATCACTGCATATAAAAGAAATCTTCCTCATTATTTTTTCTTGGAAATATTTTTATTTACTTTAGCTAGCTAAAAGAAAGACTGAGTTTCTTACTCTCTCACCCCTTCCCACAAGTGCTCAAAGATGTTTGTCATGTTTCACCATTTACCCAGCACAGCAAGGTGTCCCTCAGCAGTCTGCTCCTTTCAGATCACTTATGTCTGCTGGAGAGAGGATTCCCTTTAAAAAATTCAGTAGTTGGTAAAAATCAGGTCTTACACTGACCCTTTCTCCAGACGGTGGGTTCACAGAGCATCCAATCTTATTTAGATCCCGATTTCCTTGACACGAGCCTGATGCTTTGCATTCTCAAACTGATGTATCTCTTTCCCATCTTACCTCCATGACACCAAACAGCTTAAGAGTAAAGCAAAAATACCCACACATTTAGTAACACTTAGGCTTTGGGTAAAGTATTAGGAACAGCACACAGGTTAAGAAGGGAGAAAAAAAAAAAAAAAAGGGAAGACAGAATTTGATCTGCCAAGGGATATGTGCACTACTTAAGACATCACCAATGACTCTTTCAAAGACCAGGCAGCTTAAACGCTTAAAACCCATTTTTCCTTTGCAGTCTCTTTAGCCCACTATAACCAACAGCTTTTCTTCCATTCTGAGCCTCTTGACTTTCACGACACTTTTCATAAACTCAGAAACTGAGAGATATGCCTAAATAAGTCGTGCATGTATTTTTCTAGTAAAACACGGCCTCAGGAAATAGTTGCAATATAAAAGCTTCAGCTAGAAGGCAAAGCTGCATTTTACAATTCATTCTCATATTTGATTGCAAAAGACCTACCTGAACATGTCTCCTAAGCCTTTCAGCATTCCTTTCTTTGCCTTAATTTTGTCCTTCTCTTTATCTCGATCTTTCTTCTTTTCCTTTCCAGCCTTTTTTCTGTCACCTTTATCCTGGCTTCCATTCATCTGTCTCTCCAGTGAGTGGGATGGCTGGTCACTTGCTGTAGACACAGATTCTCTACCAGATCTTGAGCTTTCCTCTGTGTCTTCCTCCACTGAAAGCACAAATTAAGAAACATCAATGGGATAACAACGAACAATAAAGGCAGTTTTTTTGGCAAATTACATAATCTATTTTCAAGCAGGTTATATGCACAAAAATAAAATACTCCCATTCTTTTCCAAAATCATTATCTGATGATTTGGGTTTCTCCTGGAATGCCCCTGTGTACTATTACACGTAATCTTAAGACAAGGAATTCATTTTTGCAGAATACTCTGAAAACTTGATTCGTGCTTTGTGGGTACTCTGAATAACATGTAGATTAATAGGGAGCATTATTAAAGTGATGTAAATTGGACCCTTTTGTTTCAGCATCTAAATCAGTTGAAGAGAGCTTCAGAAATGTCTGCAAGAAATAGCAGCAGTGCAGCATGCCCTGTCAGTAAATTCTTAGTAATACTCCCATACAAATATGAAAGTCATTAAGGACTGTTAACCCTCAATAGAAGCCTTAATAGACTTTTTCTTCTGCTACAAATACTATAATGGTTTTCTTGCACTACTTCATTTCCAGGAGAAGCGTAAAGCACATCATGCATCATGGCTTTTGTTCTTCCATAGCAGTGGTACTGCTTGCAATGGAGCAGCTTGGGACGTTCAGGTGGGGAGATTCCACCCAGCGCAACTAGCAAAACATTTTAAGAGCCCGTAACATGATTCTTCTCTGTTTCTAATCCAAGAACAAGACTCAGAGAATCCTAGAGTATATCCACGGTTAAATTTAAACAGACTACATGTATTGCAGAAAGCCTGAAACAGAAATGACCAAAAGAAACAATCCAATCAGAAACTGAAAACTCCCGCAGTAGTTTAGTGAGAGAAAAATAAAACATGTCAAGCACAGGAGTTAGAATCCTGCAGCCATTCTGACTTAGCTTAAAGTCAAGCTGTGATCTCCCAGGAGCTCTAACATGTTCTATCATCACACTAAAAGCAGGGCTACACCATCTTCCAACAGACGGCATAAAGAAGCAATTAGGATCACAGGTGCATACTTTGTAGTGTTTCCTGTAGCTCTAAGAGGCTCCAAACAACTTTTGGCAGTAGAGGTTGGAAAACAAAGTTTTGCTTTACTTTTTTTAAAGTATAGGGTATGGGAAATAAACTTTTTTTTTTTTTTTTAGTAGCCAAAAAGATCTGGAAATTGCCATGACATAGAGGGAAAAAAAAGAATCACTTTTTAATTTAGCATATGTTTACTTATTATTATTATTCTTATTCCTACTAGTACTATTATTTGTAGACCTCAGCGACTCCCCTACAGCCAATGGAAGTGTGTAATTTTTCAGAAATTTCTCATACATAGAGTACTGTAGAATATAAATTTGTTTTTCTTAGTCATCTTTCATATTCACCTTACCAGTAATTCACTGAACCTGAAAAGTCTACAAATCACTAGCTGAAAGGCACTCAATAATCTATCTTCTCTCTCTCAGATACTTGCCCAGAAAATACTGTTTATACTCTAATATTATAATACACAGACCTGTCCAATAGACTTACTACTTGCTCAGCGAGTATCCCAAGATTTCTATAAATATTCTCCAACCCTGGAAGATCGCATAAATATATTTCAAGAAAAACCAACTCTGAATTACATACTCTGAATTAAAAATCACCAGCAAGGAGAAAAAAGGAAAAAAAAATGTCTCCAAAATTCTTATTAATTTATCCTCAGGACTGCTATGAATAAAGTAGATGACACAACTTCTCAATTGTAGGCACAGATTTAATGTTTGGATAATTTTATTTTAGAAAACTAATAGGCATTTCCTATACATGTCTGTGTACTAGCTGTACTTGTACTTGTTTTGGTGAAAGTGTTTTTTAGTCAAAGTTTGGGATGATATTTAATTATTATTAAAAGAGTATTGGAAAACCACTTTGGAATAGAGATGCTAATTTTTTGCATGTTAATTTATAGCTACAATCTGTTCCCGTTAAACCAACTAGACATTTAAATGATTGTACTAGCAAATGATTATAATTAGTAAAATAAAAAAATAAAAATTAAAAATCTGGCAAATTCTGAAGTCAAATGTTTACTTGGTACTTCATTTCTAGAATTTCTAGAATTTTAAAGACGAACAAATTTTGTCGTATGGTTGTTCATTTTCATATGACAACACATTATTTTAAACCTAAATATGTATTAAGTGTATTGTGCTATGCTGAGCTGCTGAACAACTTGTCATAACAATGCTTCCTCTTATTGTTTTGCATATTCTATGGAGATAATATTGCCTCCTTTCCACAGTTGTGCTACAATAAATATTTGTCTATCACACCCATTTTGCTCGCAGTTAACTCAATAGCTTAGAACGAGTCGTGTGAACTAGGATGCCTGTTCTCTCGAAATAAACACTGGTGACCCTACTGGAGCAAATAGATTTCCGGTTTTCATAAAAAGGCACAACATGAAGAAACTTGTTTCACTTTTATGCAGAACAGTCATTCTGCAATTAACATACACCTAATTACTAGTGTTTAGAACAAATGCAAATGCTGCTCAATTAAAAATTCAAGCCCGGGCTCCAAATGAATCTTCTAATTTTTGCTAAGTTGAAGTAATGACATTAGGTTGCCACAAGACGCAGAATGCATTTGCTTTGGTGCTGTTACTTCCTTCCTTCTTTTCCTGCAGCCTCCTATTCCCCCCTCCTCCCTATTCAGGATGCTGAAGCCAAAAAAATAAATTGGAGTATACTTTAAACATCAATTAAAGCTGAAAACTAGTGTCATTTCATGAACCACACTGTACTGAAGAGATCTACACAAACAGGTATTATGAAGCTATTCTCCTAATTAGGCCATAAAATGGAAAAGATGCACATGAGGAATCAAAGCTACTTAATGTGAAGCTATTTTGCCACTAAGCTTCCAGGCCTCTTATTGTGATATTTAATACAGCCGTAGATTCTAGCAATTAAGATTCAGCAAAAGATTAGAAAGCTTTGCCGATCTCTCCCAATCCAAATGCCCTGTTCTCATTCAAGTCACTAAAGATAAACATTTTGCTTTTAGTCAGCTATTTCAAGTATTAAGGAGGAAAAAAAGAAGAAAAAAAAAAAAAGAAAATCAGGCAAAATGATCTGTAAAAGCTAAACACCCACACCTTTCCACAAATATTACTTCTTTACAGAGATTAAAATTCTTCTCAAATACTTCTTAAAATGTTGTCCTGGAACTGGATACACTGATCTGATTTTCATTCCGCATCTAGTAATTTAATAACATCTTTTTCCAAGGACAGCAAGTACATTCATATGAGAGTTAGCCCCTCTGCTACATATGCTACCTGTATTTATATAGCTTTCTTATATTGGGTGATGACATGTTAAGAATTATTCCATAAAATATATTGCAGTGCTATTATTTGCTGCTCCAAAGAGGGTCAATGTCTGGAAGAAAAAAGCACTCAGCACTGAAACATTTGGAGAAATACTTGGGAAAAATATCAAGTAAAGCAAATGAATCCAACCTCAAGGGCATCAGCAAATTGACCACCAACATGTTTGCCTGGGTTTTATAATACCAGAAAGCCACATTTTAATTTCAAACAATTATGGAATAATTAAATGTGATTAAAAAAAAAACTTATGCCATGTCATTATGGCAGCAGTGAGACATTAGTCACATTAGTACCACATTGTTAAATCAACTTCTATGTATTCAAAGGTGTCCAGGCTTTTTCCAGCTGAAGACATCACTTGGCAAATTCTCTGGAATCTGAAGCCACATAGAATTTACACAAAGTGGAGGAGACCGCACAGACACAGACGTGTTCCCAAAAAGACAGACCTCAGTACTGTAGACGTAGTATTTTGAGCTGATCCCAGGCCCCATATGGCTGGGCCAGCTCTTAAGCTCCCCCAGCCACCATCAGAAGCAAAAACCTAGAGGGCCTTCTGTGCCATTCCTGGAACTGAGCTGAGTCCAGCCAACGTCCTGCATTTGCTTTACTACTTGTCTGCTTCTATTACCCTGGCAGTCCGAGTTTCTGGATTACTATTTAGATGTTTTATTGTAATACATGGAAGCTATTAAAACACATGCAAATTCAACAGAATGTGCGGTAGTATGCATACAGCTAGGTCACACTTCGTTCAGCCCTTCCTTACCATATGGGATTTGAGAACAATCTCACTCTGGATCTCCCATGACACCAAGATGGCTCTTGGTCCATTAATGCCAGAATTCTTCATCCACGAGGAAATAAGGACAAAGACTCACCCCATGGCATTTTACTTTCAGCCAGAGGGTTTTGTCTGGTTTCCACTACTCCCATGCAAAGGATACAAAGGCCATCAAACAGTTCCTTTCCACTCTACGCGTTGTATCAATAAGCTCAAAACCTCTTGCAGTAATCTCATAAACCTACACTCACCTAGAAAGTCTTTCTTGATAAGTTTTGCTGTCATCTGTAACTTCTGGATAAGCCCTAGATATTTAATGCCTCAAAACAGGATATTACTCAGTTGGCTCACAACAAGCAAGGCCCTTTAGAAAAATGCTGTCTTGTGTCCCAGAAGACCACAGGCATGCAGTTTGGGAGAACGATCAGGATCACTACACATTTTCTCATACCTGTTCTTCTACTGGCCAGGAATAGATTGACAGCCAACAGCACCAGACCAGCATTTAGCCTCACTGCTGCGTGAAATTGCTAGGTGCTGGGAAAGGGAAGCAGAATTAATTCTGTCCATAACTACCTTTGAGAAAAGTGACTGGCAAAATGACCTCCCTTTCAGTCTCAGAACACTTTTAGAAACAGACATATTAAAAGAAAAACAACAGAAGAGTTTTAAAAAATAAAAAGAGTGACTACACAAGCAGCTTACAACAGAATATTACAGAATGACACTTCCGAAAAAGATTTTCTGAAAGTAAAAAAATTTTAAAAAGAGAGTGAAAAATCTCTTTGCAAGCTTTTTCTGTTAGTGTTCAGGCTAAATATTTTACCACTTCAGCTTTCCAAATATCTTCTTCATTCATAAACTACTAACTAGCTGCAGGTTGATTAAAAAAAAATAATCTGCTGGTGTGTGACAAGTCGAAACTAGTACAACATGAAGGTTAAAAATTCAATAATTTTAATACAACCCCTGATTGAGGTAATTTACCATTCACACTATTTTCATTCAATATGAGTTGTCATTTTACCAGCCCATTCTTACATAGTTCAATAATGATAAGGTTAGCTTTGAAGTGATTCTTTTATGTTAATGACATTCTCCACATGTTGGGTCATACTTCGGGTTAAAGAACTGAAAATGTAAATGAATGCCCATTAGGGTGGGTAATAGCTGATCATTAACTTTATATTTTATTAGATCTGCCAGCCTTACTCATTCTAATTAAAGGACAGTGATTTCTTTTTTTTCCCCCAGACACTACAAATGTACCCTTTCTAAGTTAGATGCACATATTTTTGTAACATGAATTCAGTGTTTCTTTTTCTTTCTGCGTAAAATGTTTCTAATTTACATCAGTAAATTAATTAGCTGTCTTAGAGAAAATTTTCATAGTAAGTAATTTAAGTAAACATAATCCTAATAATCTTATTTCCTTGTTTTAGGAAGGAAGGAAGCTGCAGAGTGTTGCAATCTGTTAATGCATATGAAGGGCAAAAGCCTGAACAAAGCCATGAAGAGAAGTTAGTTCTATTCTTTTAAAACCCTAGGATAATCTTCTATCACTTTTAATCACCTTCTAAAGGATTAACCTATATTGTTAACATTCTTTATGTATAACAATAGTTTACTTACGAGTTTCCATGCCTTCATCATCATCATCTGCTACAGGTTTATCATATGATTTGTCTATGGCAGCTCTGAAGCTTTCATTGCAGCCTCGTCCTCGGATAATTCGTGGGCGTGGGCGGTGGAAGGGAATATCACCATTTAGAGTCACCTCAGCAACCGCAGTCTGCAGGCTTTCTAACGAGCTGGATTTCTTCAGACCTAATGAAGGCCCCACATCTCTGGTTGGGGAACCTTAGTGATTTAGGGAAGAAAAAAAAAAGTAATTAGAATTACTGTAGAGAACTGCATGCTTGATTATGCATATCCATTGTGAAAGTCTTTGGGGACACACTTAACATTATTCACATCATCTCTCAATAATCTGTAGGGAATTCTCTGCAGATTTGTTGGTCTCAGAAGTGAATGAGTATGTCAAGTTATAGTCAACGAAACCGACAATGTTAGCAACGTCTGGCTTTTCAGATTAGTGAAAATATACCAACATCTATTACTATTATTTTAACAATTTGAATGATAAAGTAATCATGGGGCTTTAAAAACACAGCTCATGAAAACAACAGAGATACATATCTAACTGCATCAGACAAAGCTATTAATTATTTTTTGTTTAGAGCAGAAAATTTCATCTGTACTAGCAACTGAGAGCATATTCTGGGCATGAATCCTATTGTGTTTAGAGTAACATTCTTGCTAAGTACCCCAACTTCTGGCTTCAAGGAACGTGTTGTTTGGTTTTAATTGAGTTTTAAAGACTCGCATCAAAATGCTAACTATTTCATAATGAAATACTTCTGAGAAATATCAGTTGACTTGCTGGGATTTTGTGAATTTGTTTTAAGAATTCTGTGGAATGGACCCAATTAGTCAGGCAATACCAGCTACCCAGCTGGAAAAGAAACACTTTCCTGGCAGCGAGCAGGTTGGTGCTTGGGCAGCCCTACAGCTGGGGCTGAGGGCAGCTCTTATCACTGCTGCACGCTCCGAGGAGTGCCAAGAAAGCCCTAGCCAGTATTCTGCAAAACTCCTTCTCTATCCAGACTTGTCTTGGCTTTGAGGACTAATGTCTAGCTTCTGTTTTTAGATACACACGCTGACAGTGCTGACAATTGCACAGTTGGATCTCACGGTTAAAATGGAAAGAGATCTATCAGGCAATAAATAGATAAATAAAAATTCACTGTGTTTATTTAGAGTGATTTTGTTCAGAAGTGCAGAATAGTCCTGGACAGCTCTTCGATAGGATTTGTGGCTTGAGAGAAGAGGTGGGACATGATCATCTCAGCCAAATTTCTTGAAGTTACGAGATCAGAGCCCTCACCTAGAATATGGAAAATCCCCTTTTTTCTTGACCTGAAGGGAGCAGAACAGCGAAGGGTGCCGTGGCACCACAGCAGTCCCTGGGGTTGGGAAGTTAGTTGCCACCCTCATCTTACAGAGGCACAGAAAAATAAAGGGACTTGTTCATAGCCAGACAGCTCCAGGAGACAAAGCCAAGCACTGAACAGGACAAACAAACCAATAAACAACCTGCTTGTAAGCAAGGTCTGGTGTGAATGATGCAATAAACGAGTTATCTTTTTAAAGTATTTATATCAGAATAACAGAAAGCTCTGGAATTGACTCCTGTTCTGGTAGATGTTAGGAGGGAGGAGAGACAGTATCTGTCACACTTCTGTGACACAGTTATGTGAAGTTACCTTAAACTGGGAAGGGGGGAGGACGAATAGCACTAATAACAACAGTTTCTCTCATCGGTCAGTGTTGGGTAGTGTGGGATGGAAGCGGGAAGAGAGGTGCGGGACCTACAGAAAGGCAGCATGGCAGGTCCTCTCCATATTTTTTGCTAGCTTGGTGTTAGGTAGAGCAAGGTGACAAATGTTTTCATTTTCCACTCATCTATCAAGAGTCTGAACAACTAAGTTAAAATAAAACCCCTTAGATCAACTAGATTCAAGCAGCAGCTGTCAAAGAATTCCCTTTCAGCTGCCCTACTTTTGAGATGAATTTGTAAACAGAAACAAAACAACAGTCTTTTTTCACAGGTCTGAAGTTTGGTTCCCCCAGAAGTCTGGGGTCCTGCTGTTTTCACCCTCAGCTGCAAAGAAACACACCCCACCAAATTCAAAATTTTATCTTGATGAACTCGCATCTTGCAGAAGAAGCCACCCTCTCGCTCACGGCCCCTATTTGTTGGAGGGTGAGGGTCATGAGGATAGCTGGGGGCACAGTGCGGCTGCTGGGGTGAGCAGGAGCAGGCAGCTGGGACAAGGATGTTTGATGGCTTCCCAGCTGTGCAAACAAACTGCAGTCCAGGTTCCCCCAAGTTTTGAACATGGCCCGAAGTCTAATGCAAGCATTTCCATAGAACACTATACCAAGCGAAAGAACTTCAACTTGGGCAATGCCCTATAAAACTGTCCACTTTCTAACATATGTCACAAATTGCTGGTCCCCCACTAAAGCCTGCAGTACACAACAAATGAGATTTTGGTCTTTTACTTTTTGGGATTGTGTTTTGATAAAAACAATCCACAAGACAGGAAAGAAAAATGAATGCAACATTTTGAAGAGGAAAAGAATAAAAATAGAAGAGACAGGACAATCCTATACAAACCAGCTGTTTGACAGATTCAATTTCATATACAAAGGGAAAGGGTATCCTCTTACATGGCAACTTTCTGTAAACTTCCTTATTCCTTTGCTTTGCAACCTTCTAAATGAAATGCTCATATATCTTTTCCTAATTACTGAGTGGCTTTTTTTGTAAGCAGTAATTATAAAGCAAGCATTTATATGCCCATTTATGTTCATAAAGAACATTAAAAAAAAATTCCATTTCCTGCTACCCAATACAGATCTTTGTGAGAACAATATTTATATAAGTTGTGCTTTCCCAAAGGAAAAGCTAGATGGGATATGACCTAATGTTCCTTCAGTACTGTAAAACTAATAACGGATTACAGAAATGATACGAATATTTATTGAACTTGGGTGGCCATGAACACAAATGTGGACAGGTTGCAGAATTTGAAAGAGGAAAATGTCATTACACAAGCAGTTTAAGCACTGTGATCGTAAAGCTATACGTATTTCAATCCCTTCACCAGCTTCTATGGCCACTTCATAGCAAGTCTACTATTTTCAAAATATATGGTTAAGGCTCCCTGTAAACTGAGTGAGTTCAGAATTTATTACTAGAATTCACTAGCCAGAAAGTGAGCTGTTTATTCATAATCCATTGAGAAACTGCAAACTTTCTTTAAGATGCATTTTGTTTAAAATTTATGAGTCACATCAAAACCTTGTATTCTAAATACAAAAATGTCAGCATTTTCTTCTAGACTTTACAGTGCTGGTGGTAATCATCAGAAATGTTATCTGCTGAGTTCTATTTTGACAGCAGAATTTGAAACAGAAAAAATAAAAAGAAAGAAAGAAAGAAAGAAGACACATCTACCTAAAGCATCTTTATATGACTGAGGGATGAAAGGGGTTCTTTTATCATTTTTTAAAATTTGAAGTTAATCAAAATTTTCCTTTCCAACAATTTTATTAACAAATAATCCACCCTTTGAGGTGGATTCAGCCATCTGTAACACAGAAGCACCCCATCCGTAAATCCTACCGCGTGCGCAGCCTCCCTGCACGCTGCTTACACGTTCATCCACACCGCTCTCCTCTACGTGCCATACACCCATACCCGTCTCTCACGGGCTCTGTGCCATGCTCACGCCATCCCAAGCCCCTGCCCACCAGGCATGCACCGCCACCCTTGTGTCTCAGCTGGCCGGTCCCTGGGGATAACGCCAAGCCTCGCTCTCCGGACCATGCAGCACCCTCTGCTCATGCACGACCTACGGGCGTTGCATGCATCGGCTCTCACGTGGCACAGGCACCGCAGGGCTTCACCACACACACAGATCCAATGAGACATCTAATACTCACAGACCACATCAAACCTACGTGATGCTCCCTGCTCCAAGCCCCCTTTTTTTCCTGTTGCACTGACTCTGTTTAACAACTCACGATGCTCCCACCTCTCTAATCTTACGTTAAGTATTTATACGGTGCCACAAGTCTGCATGGGCGAATTGCAAAGGCAAAAAGTGTGGTGTTAAAGGGCGTAGGAGGCTTCCTCGGGTGACTATTTTTAAAAGCTGTAAAAGTATTTTTTTAGTGCTATAAAAGCACTTCCCTTTAAATGATTTTAAATGATGCTTTTGTTTCTTTCTGAAACATTATTTTTACTAACTCTTAGGTTAAATGCTACCAGTGACGTCAAAAACTTCCCTCTATTTGATTAAAGCAGTTTTGCAAAGGCGCAAAGTCTACTTTTAAGTGCTTTCTTAAAGGACATTAGTCTATTTTTGAATTTACTAACATCTGCTACATTAGTTGATAAATTCTTCTATTTCTGGTTCAATTCATACAAAAAGAGTAACATTTTTTGCTGGAAGGGGGGCAGGGGAAGACTAGAGCAAGTAACTGCATCAAAAGTATTTCAGCTTTGTTTCCATTTAATAAAAGTTTACTTTAAAAGCATCCTGTAAAAATAAATAATTTAAATACATCTTCTGTGTCAGTTTTGCTTGTTGTTTGCTGTTGTTTGGTTTGAGAGAGAGTGTTTTGGCTTTTTCTCACTGTGGACATGGAAAAAAAAAGAAAAAAAACAACCTGCTATAACTATAGCATGCCTGGGACTCAATAAATGAGCCATGCTCAATTGCTACTGAATATACTTCTAACCTCTAGAATGAACTATAAACACTGCAAGGATTAGGCACTTCAAGTGAACTACAGAAAGAAAAATAATTAAAAATCTATTATAGTTACTAGGGCTGGTGAGTTCTACACTCTCCTTTTCAGCTAATACTATTAAACCCAACTTTGTTTTTGGGTTTAATCAAAAACAAACAGTGTTTGTTTTTATTTTTCTTTAAAGCAAATATATGCTGAATTTGTCTGGCTTCTACAGTTCGTCAAATCATAGTTCACCACACATTTGATGTATTTTTTTTTCTTATACCAGATGATTTTTCAGCCAAATTGCAGTAAGTGGTTTGTTTAAAAACCACATCCATCTTCAGTAATGGGAGAAATGCAGTGTTTACATACTAAACCTGGTTAAAAGCACACAAAATAAATTTTAAAAAGTACAGTCAAAGGTGCGGTGGTTTTTTTTCCCCCTTCTTTCCAGCCACTGAGCTTGCTGTGCACAAAATATGTAACTGCTTAGTCCAGATGGTTACGGTCACGCTCGTTCACCCAAGTTGTCTGACGTGTCTCTTTTTGGAATTTAATCCAGGTGTCACACATATAGAAAAACTACACTCTGTTGATACCACCAAAAGCACTATGCACTTTTAAACCTAAGCATCATATTTTGCTAAAATACAGGATTTACATCATTGTTATCACATCCCATTCCAATAAGCAGGCTAATAAGTAAATGAAGAATTATTTACAAGTAATTTGTGTTTGATCTGTAAATTCTTTTCCTGTGAATAGTGCTCATGGTGAAGGCAGTTCCCAAGCTCTGCTTCTTACCATAATCATTAACACAATTCATACATTCTGGTGGCCCTAAACTTTCAAAACATTCAATAATATTATTTTTTTATTCATACTCAATTTGTAAGGTTGCAAGTTTATGGCCATATTCTACAACATTTTAAGAGCTTGAAGTTTTATCTGATTTAATAAAAAATATAATGCAGTCAATTGATTAGTTACAGCTTCTCAATGTTCCTACTCGTGTTGTAAAGTGTCATTAAACAGAGATGCAGTTGTGAATTATTAATCATAAATTTTGCGTGGAATGCCCTGCTCCCCGAATCATGCTAAAATAAATAATATTGTCAGGTTTAAAAGGTGAATTGTTCCTAATTAGAGCTAAGTAATGTTATGGTGTCCTCTGGATCTAGCCTAATTAAAACAGCATTCCAAAGGTCAAAAGCTAACTTGTATTAATAAATCATAAAGGCTAATAATTGCAGCTGGTGCATTATTTTAATTACTAATAAAAAATATGCTTTGAAAGCTATTTCTCATTATCATTGTGTGAAGTGTTACAATCTATCATATGTGGAAAATATTCTATTTACATAGTCTTTTGTTCTGTTACACTGCTCTGGTTTCAGTTCCAAAAGCAAATCGACTTGCACTAATAATCCTCAGTTCAACTCACAACACCTATCTGATGACCACTTAAGGCAAAGATAGCAATTTTGGAATTAAAGTAATTCTTTTCAAGCACTGTGTTAGCACTGTAAGCCAAACATTCGACTCTTCTACATTACTCTGAGTTTGAAGCGAGGAGAAGATTTTCTGAGATTTCATTGAAACGACAAAAATCAAGACAACTGTGAATATTTATGAGTTCAAAGTGTAGAAACAGGTGTCTACCTACAGCCAGATATATGACCTGCTTGAATATACCACCCTAGATACTTATCTCTATAGAGAATTTTCTTTTTCTCTATGACTTGATTATTCACAACAATAGAGAGCAGCCATGCAAGTACTGGAATATTCATGTTTTCATGCAATTTGATTGGCAGTTCTGTAATTGTGGTAAGCTGCTTTGACCAAGGTTTCTATAGCAACAGCCTTACTGTCAATTCTTACCTGTTTTCTGGTCATCCATTGTACTGAGCTTAGTCTCGTCAGCTACTGTTAAAAGGTAAATGTATAATGGTTAGCCCAGTTAGTGCCCATGCCCCACATGCATCCAACATTCCTTTATTTTTTTTTTGTATTTTTTTTTCAAGTTAGGGGGGCCTTAGCAATGTCATCCTCCATGCATATAAACTGTAACAGTAAGCAAACATTCTAGATAGAAATGGCAGCAAACAAGTAACCTTCATGCAATGTCAGTCGTGTTCACATCACAGGCAGGTACAGTATGTTATTTACACGTTAGCACATCGCAACTAGTCAAGACAAGTCAATGCCACCAACCTTACTGTCCTCTGAAGAAGTTGGTGAATTAGGGATTGCAGGTAAGATACTGACAATTATTGTAAAGGAGCAAATCTGATTATAATTTATTATTCTGAGTATGGATTTTTGTGTTTAAGTACTTAAAACTCACTGTTTAAGGTTACTAGATTCCGCACTTCAGAATCTAAATTCAATACAGAAAAATAGATGGGCTGGTTAGCATTTGCTTCCTCTCAGTTGTTTTACCAGTTAAAATGGTCATAGTTGATTGCCTGTCTTAGTTGCTCCTAGTTTCAGGGCTTCTGATATGAATATAAAACTTAGATCTCAACCAGAAGTCAGACTACCTTGATTTTCTAATTCTGAAAGATTTCTTCAAAAAAACACTTACATATTTAATATCTTAATCAAAACCCACCTATAAAATAAAAACTACTAAGGGTCTTTAAGGCTAATTGAATTGTAATCATGAACTGAGAATAATTCTGTGTACCCATAACCACAGCATGGTACATTTTTACAGTTATTCTATGTGGATTGTTAAATGCACTTTTCACCTCCATTTTAATGAAGACATTCAATATTTACGTATGACTGTATATCCAGAGGGTTCTGATATTTAAATGTATGGACATTTACAAGTGGTATGAACAATACACAGGCCACTTGGACATTCATGTTAAGAATACTTTACTTCACACCAGTAGACCTTATGCACAGTATTACTGCACATAAATAATGTGTTTGGAATTACAAAATCTATATACTTACAACATGAAAATCAGGTTCAAATAAAACAATTGAAAAAATATCACTCACTACCTAGATCCATGCTTTTGGATTTTCGTGTTTTAACAAACTCCAACTGACTGGCATCTGAAAATTGCTTTGTACGCTTTTCTGACATGCTCTGGCGTCCAAAACCCTCTCGCTGGAAGGCAAGCACTGGATCAACATCTGGACTAAGAGTGCTGTAGGAAGGGAGAAAAATCATGCAAACATTTATCAAGATCACGCAACCTTTCACTCTGCAGAGAAAAGCATTTATTTAGCATGTGACTTCTACCAACAATAAAGTACACATTTTTAAATAAACCACTGCAAGAAGTCAGTTACACACACAATGGATTTGTTTCACTGCATCAAGCAATTCCAGTTAAAAAGAATAAAATAATTCACTTACGAGCTTTAAGGAAAGATGTACATATCTCATGTAAAGCTATACATATACTATCAGAATATATGACCCCAAGACAGGAATAATTTGAGAGAGAAAAAAAAATTCCTTTTTTTAATGAGAAACCAGTATATTCTCTTAATACCACCTTATCAGATTTTTCTTCATCACAAAATATATTTTGTAAAGCATACACAGAATCTATCCTGCCTGAAGCCCACAGAGACTTCCCAAAGTTCTTAATTTAAAGACTTCTATTAAAATTTTATAGCATTTCCTGATTTTAACTTGGCTATGATAGACAAACATATTTTTACTCAATACTCCACTACAGAGCAAGTATTCGCCACAATGGTTTCATCAGTAAGTTGGACTCAGATTTGGTCTCTTCTGCAGGTTTCTTGCATGACCTTGGCCTCAGAAGCTTTCTGAAGACAGATTTAATAATGTTGGTCTGATGTTGGTAGAATCATGAATGCAAGAACGCAGGCAAAATTAGTTTGATGTGCAAGCTAAACCCTAGGCTTGTAATGTGTCACCATGGCCACACCACGGAGAGAGGGAGACAGGGGGAGAGAGGGAGAGACAGAGAGAGAGAGAGAAGCAATTAAAGGACCACTGTAAGATCACTTACTGCTAATAGACCAACTGAAAGAAAATTCACACAAGGGTCTTCTCACTCCCAGAAAAGGGAAGAGCGTTAATAAGAGCCTGAAGGCAAGCCCAAAGAAGTTAGATTTCTACTTAGGTTGACACAAGGAGAAATCTAAAGCATAAATTACTGAGAAAACAAACAAACAAACAAAAAAAAAACCAACACAATAACAAACAAACACAAGTACTTTGCACCACCATTATCTATCCAGTAGGGAAAAAATCCTCAAAATTCCTCTTTCAATTGTTGCACTTGGCGATAATAAAGCTGAATATCTTGTCACTGAGATCTCTAAGCATGTCTCTCTAAATGTCATTCAAAATATTGTATACCTACATGTTACTATGCAGTATATTTCAAAATAATTATTTTCTATTTTAAGGGCCAGTTAAAATTCACATTTTATACCTAGTGAGAAACAGGAAAAGTTTCTGCAGAAATGAACTTACACTTTTAAATTATGTAATGTGAACATGCTTATGCATGCCACATACTGCAATTTATAGAAGCATCTTTGATCGAGAAACACCTGAGTACTAGGCACAACAATGAAGAGAGCTAAGGAAATGTGTCCAGAGGCATTGAGTCCTATAAATGATGAAAATCACTATCTGCATTACTAGGCAGTGTAGAAGAAATTCAGTCTAGTAGTGGCAGATTTACAAATAATAAGATATGTCCATGTGACAAGCATGTAATACTTAAATAAGAGCAGGATCAGAACTTTTTATGAATAAAGTCAATGTCAAGTGCCTTTTGACTTTAATGGGTCTGGCTCAGGCTCATAATGTTTTACATTTAATTGCAGCAACTATTTCAGAGATGTCTGCACAGTTTAGCAAGGTTTTGAAGCATATGCTTAAAAGCTCTGATGAATCAGAGCCTGAACGAAAAAATAACTATTTAGTCCTCGCATTCACACCCACAAAACAGGGAAAAAATGATCTCCACACAACTAAAAGGTAAAATGGATGAAGTCAATACATACTCCTAGCATTTACAGCAGTGCAACTTGTAGATGAATATGAACCACCTAAGTTTGAAAACACGCTCTGAGTGACTCAACTCAACACCTTTCATAATCAGATCATAAATGGCTTTCCCAAGGCCACACAGGGGTTTCTGGCTCACTAATAGTCAGCACGGGCTCTGAAGGCTAGAAAAATGTGGTTTTACTAAGTGAAAATTTTCTCTAGCAACATCTGTTAATGCAGCTCACGTTAGTTAAGGATGACCAGCTCCATCCTGCCAAACAAAATGTATCATGTGGCACTTCCTTCAAAAGGGGAGAATTTCTAACACTATTTGTTTTGGCTGCATGTTCTTTTTTTTATATGAGCTTGCTTTGATCAGCATACATAAAGCTTCTAATAAAGCTGAATATCATTTTCATGTAAATACAGCCCGCATGCATACATTCATTTGAAGTCCTGAGAACACACTGAAACTCCAAAGTTAAATAAAACTTGGAAAGGGCATTCTCATGTAGAGGATGGTGTGGTCTGACACAGCATCAGCAATCACAAATTCTGGAGATCAAATCCCAGTGTTTCAACTGCCACCATGTTTAAGGGCGTTCTCCTGCTGCCCCTATCTGTACTTAGCACCTATCTTCCACACACATTTCTTATGGGGATTATTACCGTATGTTTGCATAGTATCTGGAATACAAGAGGTGCTATTTAGCACCAAAAATTACTTACTCTCTGACATCATGAAATCCCACACCTTTTTAGAGTACAAATGTCAGAGTCCTAAATAGTGTCATCAGTTTTCGTGTTCTGGTTTATTTCTATTATTAATGATCCACAGGTGTTTTAGAAATTAGGGAACATGCAGATCACAGGAGTTTGAATACATCTATTTTGCACAAAAGTATTCAAAAGCCCCACTGAAGATCCATAACTAGAAAAGCCAGAGAGCACAGAGGAGTAACAAATACCCCTAAAAATGTCTCATTTTAATATTTTTCAACTACATTAATAGAAGACAGAAGGTGAATTTAATGCAAGTCATTAAGCATTGCCAAATGCAATTTACTATATTCTAGAATACTTAACAAATAAGGTTTCTGGAATGACAGCTGATCCTTAAAAGAATGTAACCGTCTTCTGACCCTCAATGTTATTAAAATTCCACTTATTAATCCTGTCTTATTGCCCCTTTGTTTTCATAACATTTTCATCAAGGATTAGGGAGATATTGTCAGGCTGGAAAAGCTTACATTTTCTTCTGTGATTCAGAACAGCTGCCATTCTTGTTTGGATAACCCTTCATCCATATTCTTAGTTTTACCCTTTGTGCCTTCCAGCTAAATCATACAATGCACCTTCATTTTACAAGTCTTCCCCTTCATCCATTAGCAGCAGGAAATTAATGCAACAATCTACTTCTACTGCTATTTACTTTTTTTACAAATAGAATACATTATCCTGTAAGGCGCTGTGCTCACCTACTCTTTTAACTGCAATTGTATTTGAAGACCTTTACAATTTCTTATAAAGATACAGGTTTAAAGGTTTCGAGCATGATCAATTCCACAATATCTAATCTCTATTTTCTTTACTGTAATGCTCATTTTCAAAGAAGTATATGAATAGCAAGATACGCTGCAGAAGTAAATGTAAAAGCATCTGCAGGTTTTAAATGGCCTCTTACTTTATGCTGTATTTTTTTTGCTCATATTCAGATAAAAAAAAGTCCCTCAGCAATAAGCCATTATATGCGGTCTTGAGTACTATGCTATTTAAACATCTCAGATTTTCAGCTCTAAAAGCTTTTACAGAAGACAGATAGACTTTTCAAGAGCCCAAATTACAGGTATGACTTGTCCACAAGAAGAGCTGCAACATCGAAAAAGGCAAATGAGGATGAAAAAAATTTATCGTTTTATACAATCATTAAAACTGTGTTTAAAAATACAGAGCACAATTCCCAGACATAAGAAGAAATAAACTAATATAAACCACAGAAGAAGCTGACAGGTGCATATCAGCTGACAGGTGCTATTGCTGTTTTATTAAGATATTGCTGACACATTCATAACAGGCTCGAGAGACAAGAGAAATAAGAAAATTCATATACTTCACACCATTTGTGGTAATTATCTAGCTTTAAGAAGTGGAAGTGTACAGAGGTGGGCTTTTATTTTGCTCCTACTATAGATAATTACAGGACTTGTAAATTAAATCTTAGATCTGTATTAATTGTATACTAACTAAGCAATAAACAGTATTTCTTTGCCAGGAATATAAGCAAGTCAATAATAGAAATCAATGCACTTCTCATTAAATCTCATATTAAAATGTATAAACTTAATTAGAGAATCAACCTAAGATGTAAAGAAATTATTTTTATTATGGATTAAACATATAAAGTAGAATGACTTTCAATATTTTTAAACGTGAAATTATTATAGTACACTGCCTTTGCATGATACACATCATATTATGATATAAAAGGTATCCCTTCATAATAAAGAAGTCTTAACTAATTCTTGTTGCAAAACCATTAACACTAACAGGGTAATACAAAGACCTGCCTTGTCCTCTAAATAGATTTTAAAATTACTGTATGTTATTAGGAAAATCAAGAAAATACAAAGAAGTATATTAGAAGGCTCCTAAGTACTTACAAAAATATAAAAATAGAACCTTTCTCTTACAGACATAGAGATATTTACAGTGAGAATTATAAATTAAATTTTCAAATTGGAATTTCTTCATCTTTGCTAAATTTAGCTTTTTTTTCAGCTATCTCAGTTGGTAACTAAATTAATATTAAATCTTCAAATGAGCACAGCTATATGCTGATTTGGTCTTAAAACAATTAGCAAATTTCCACAAATGGGCTTGGAGACAGCACAAAACTCCATCCAGAAGTAAAAAAGTTTAACAAATAATATGTACAGACTTCCTTCCTGAAACAGGAGCAATTACTAAAAGTCTAAAAATAGTGAAATCTAAATGTGATGGAAAAAAAAAAAAAAAAAGATTAATATTAGCAGTAGCCAAAAATTAAACTAAAGATAAAGATGTAACTGCAGTCATCTATTTTTAACTTCTTACCAGTCTGTTGACTCATTAATTGCAGCTTTAGCCCATCCACCAGCATCAACAGTGCCAAATCCAACATCATCATGGGAGCTAGATGACGACTGGTCAGAGAGATGTGGAGGGAGTACTGACAGCCTGTCATCTTCAATAATGACAGTGTCATCTTGGGGCATGTTCACTGTTGGAGACAGCTGATATTTACCTGAAAAAAAAACAAAAGGAAATAAAACAAAAATGAAAACTAAATCATCTCAGAGAGTACCTTGAATAACTTATAAACACAACCAATAAAACATCATGTCAAACAGCAATCCTACTGATAAGAGCAACGTAACACAGATAGTAACATTAGCCATGACTCACTTTGTATACATAGGCCTATGCAGAGGTCTGAAAAGTAACATACACCGCTTGTACCTGCAGCCTACTGCAAGAAGTCAGCATCTTCTCTTGCATCAAACACTTCTGAGGTAATGAAGGGAATGCGTACATAAATATTATAAACCCACTACCACTGCTTCTTTTCCAGTGATAAATATATACATATAATTGTGTTTTCCAGTATTTCAATTCATTTTGATGCATAAGTCTGTGTATCAGTTTTCAAACTGCTGAGTACAGAGTAGAAGCAACTTTTAAGCTTATAGAAAATTTTGTTACCAAAACAAACTAAACAGCCATAAAGACTACCAGAAAGAGTAACATTTTCATTGCAATGCTTTGGTCTAAGCTGAATAAATCTGTTTTCAGGATATATGCATGAGATACAGAATTGAGAGAATGGGGATTATCTATCATTATTTGGAAGACGGTAGACACACAGAATTATCACCATTTCAGTTCTTAACTCGAAATAAACAGGTTATTTCACTATTTAGAAACACTAAGCTAAAACTTGCTGTAAGGAAAAAAAAATAATTTGCAAACCTGAATTAAAATTATAGAGTTATCTTAGGCAATGGCAACGTATTAAGTGTGATTCCTTCATATGAGATGCACATATTATTATTTTTCTCTGAAAGAATCTTTAAAAATATTTTTTCCTCCTGGATCCTCCTTGCTGATCCTCATGCAAAAAAAAAAAAAAAAAAAAAAAAAAAAACTACCACTTAAAATGCTTGGTCCTAACTTTCACTACACACAATAACACAATATTATTTCTAATGAAAGATCATGACATTACATGAATTTTACTACTGGATATGTATTACTTTCTAAAACAATTAGTAAATTGTCACATCTCATGAGGGGAAAAGCCCTAGCTTAATCAACCATTACGCTGACAACAAACTTGACTATTCTGATGCACTGCAGGAATAACATACAGGAAAATTCTGATTTCCATAACATGAGCCGCTTGTATGGATACGGCAAATATTCACCCTATATTTTTACTACAGATATGACAAAGTTGTCAGACTGCATGCAATTAGGTGAAAAGTACTCCCCTCCTGTCCATTCCCCACCCACCCACCCACTTTTTTTTTTTTCCTGGAAATGTTTCAGTTACTGTTACCACTTTTTTGCAATTATAGGGAAAAAAAAAAAAAGGCACACATAAAGAGTAATTAGCTAATTACTACATAGCTAGCTAAAATCATCAGTGCACTAGATAATACATTTTGTATAGCTTTCCAAAGGGGGCAAAACTGGCTTCAAAAGAGATCTTTGAAAAAGGTGAAAGTGGCTGGAAGGAAAAGGTCCTGCATAGCAAACATCTCATCACTGTCAAAATGAAATGAATGGTTCAGTTTGCATAACAGCTGATTCTTTGCCCAGCAATAGCTTCTTTGATGGACAGGTTAATGTTTAGCGTGGTGATGTACTTCTTTCCAAACATAATGCCTACAAGATTGTTAACTCTGTAGTTAATAATGTCTCCAAAGAATTGATTGAGAAAAGGTATAACCTTACGGCATTCTGCAGATTGAACTTCCCATTTGAGAGGCTCAAGTAATTCAGTAACATTTTTAACTTTTCACTACCCTTCTTTATATCTGACAAGGGTGAAGAGTGACATTTTAATAGTTGCTTTGGAATTAAGCAGAAAACCCATCTGACATGCCTATGCTTTTCACTGCAGATGAAGCTAAAAGCAGGTGAAAGGCTTCACCTCCAGCAGATGGTTAGCCATACCTCAGCAAAAGGCTCGGTATGTCCTTTGTAGAGAGCTCAGCTGAAGTGGACAGAAAATACCCCTTGGAGAAAGCAACTCTGCAAGTTTTGTGAGAAACATTACAAGGAAACATCAAAGAAACTTCAAACCTAGTAATCATCACTATATTTGACTGATCTACAAATCTGAGACTTTACTTGAGCTGCCGACAAACCTCTCCGAAACAACAATTTTCTCTCAGGCTAGAAAAGTGCTATTAAATTTAGAATCTGAATACACTTCAAGTCCAGTTCTGCATACATTAATTCAAGTTCAGTTCTGTAGTAATATGTAGTATTGTGTACACTGCGATGAGGAAGGGAAATTCTTCCTTTCAAGTGTGTCTCACGTCAGGACAATGAGGCTCAAATTTCTTGAACAAGCTACAGAACAAAACAACCGTAGCCAGGGGACCATACCTAAGCCTAGGGTAAGAAGGGTTCCCATCTGTCTGTGCAGAAAAAGGAATCTCAGAGCTCCAATACCAAATGGATGGTCTTCAGGTCTATGAGGACTTTCAGTTTACAAGGAAAAATATGCCATAAAACAATGCTTCAAACTTGATCAAAAATGGTTTGGATCTGAATTAAGCCACCAATATAAAGTATTCCAAAACAAACAAACAAACAAACAAACAAACTGAGCATACACAATAAATAAAATGATCAGCTGGCTTTCTTCCATAGAAGCCAACTACTCCAGCTCCCAGAAGGTCCTATTAAATCTTAAACATCCTTGAAAGTCTGTTAATCTCTTTGTTAAAACAATTTGGCTCCCATACTACGCTGCACTGGGAAGACCAACTCACCCTTCTATATCTGGCCCGATTCTTGTACACAAGATGAGAAAATACTTATAGAAATAATAATAAAAGAAAATAGCGATGGTGATGATGGCAATAGCTATAAGACTTCCTACAGGAGCGATACGGAGGATTGGGCAATAAGAAAGAAATTAGAACTTCTCCAGATCTTATTTATTTTTCACTAACAGCATATTTGTCCCCAACACTAGAGTGAGTTATGGCAAAATTTCCCCCAGATAGACACATCATTTAATTTTCCAGGCTAATTAAAGGTGTGGGATTGGGAATAGATGCATGAGGAATGTCTAAGGACATAAATGTCTCCACAATATCCAGGCTTTGGATCTCCAGAGAGTACTCTGAACTGTCAAGACTGTAGTAGACCACCATGTTCAGCACAGATTCACGGCTGGGGAACTGCATTATGCTTGTAAAGGGTTATGTTCATTTCATCGGCACAAACACTCTACATCTCTAGCTTTTTTTTATTATTTTTTAGTGCTTCCTCCTGATTCCTATCCTGACGATAGCAATTATTTGTGCAGAGAACAAAGTACTTCCTGTTGTGCAGTAACTATCATTTTTTACCAAGTTCTGGAGGATACTTCAGGATGAAAAGCCGATTCAATGCAAGCCATTGTTATTTTGTGTAACCTCTGAAAAATAACTCTGTTTAGTCAGTGCTAGCAACAAAACCCACTATGTTCGTAAAAAAAAAATACCAGCAACTGGAAGAAAGAGATGAAAGAGGACTTTGTACTAAACTGTATTTTGAATAAGAATAATTTATATAGACAGCAGCTATGTATTTGCGTATTGCAAAACTCAGGAGCATAATGGATTCTATGCAAGAATGGTGTATCAGAAGGAAAGACTTGAATTTTTAATCACAGAGACAAGCAAACTAGCATAACAGTTATTTCAAATGTACTACCATCATGCAACCTGAAAGCATTAAAAATGAATAAATAAACCTAAGGGTTTACCATAGGTGTCTAATTCTTAGAAGAGAGTATCTGCATTGTATCATTCTCTGAACACAGAAAACCATTCTGTACATACAAAAATATCATTCCCTGAATATAAAGAGGTATCACCTCTCTTCTTCATCAAAAAAAAACAGTTAAATAAATATCAAGTGAAGAAGCATAAGAAAATCTATAAATTTATAGCAATAATCTTCTAGAGATGTAGATCAACATAACAATCATCCGAAAAATTAAAAGATTTGTGCTGCCTTTCTCCAGTAAGCAAATATTACTTTACATAACTCAAATGGCATTCTAAAATGGGTATTTCATTCCCACTCTCACAGCAAGGCTCTGACAAGCAGTTCTGCTGTCAGTTATAGGTTGAAAGAGTAAAGCAAACCGTTTTAAATACCTTCCCTGAAAATTACATTAGGTATATTTAAAAGAAACAAAACTCATTTAAAAGTTTTGTTCCAACTTTAAGCAATGACCGAGGAGAGCAGGAATTTTCCAGACCTTAAGACTATCACTTTTGAATAGTTGAGCTTGGGAAAGAAAGCACTCAAAATGCATCAGTTTTATCAAATAGCAAAGGAATCGGAAAGCCACAGTACTTAGCACATGAAATCAAACTGGGATTTTTGCTTGCCGCAAAGTACCAAGAGTTTGCATAGTTAACTCTATTGAGGGCTGAATAAAAAGACACCAAGTGATTCAGAGAGCCCCGAAGTCAGATGGCTCCTCAATACCAGGAGAGCACTCGGGGGAATCAGCACTACAAAAAGTGCTATAAAAGCACTCCTTTTTGCTTCTTTTCATGGTCAGAACCAGGATGGGGAGGGCCAGGCCCCTGGACTTACTCAGCCAGACTATTCCTCTAACTGATCCTTGCTTTTAGGCCAACTTTCAAGAGAGGAGGAAAACTTTTGAAGAGTCACGGAACACTGCCTTCTCAGGAGAATAAAGGGAGTTGTGAGTTTTCTCCTTATGCATGCTAGTCCAGCAAGTCCACCGGATAATAAAGGAGCCTTACAAACTGTAGCTACCTGAACCAAACAATCTGTATACGCCTCTGCCAACAGGTAACAGTGCTGCTCTGTTGTACAGCACTGCAACAAAACATGCGTGCAATAACATCACAAAAGACTGTAAACACTGTGGCTTTAATGTAGTGGGTTTCTGATTCATTCAGAAAAATTAGCATATTAGAAAACTGACCGCTATCTGAAAACTGGCTTTAAACATGACAGCTTTGTAAAGCCGACATGACTGCAGAAGGGAATGACGCAGTTCTGGCAAAACCAGTTTTCAGTTACAGCAGACCACATTTACTATGAGATGCAGGCACGATTTGATCTTTCATGTGCTTCCAACTAAAGCATCAATGGATTTAAGTCACAACCTATTCAAAACCAACTTTCTACATGGTTCCCAGTCTCTGAAAACAATAAATAAAGAATGAAACAGAGGAAATCGAGCCATATATTTCAGATTATAGAGCTAATACAAAATGCAGGATAAATTTTTTACCCCTATCCGTATGTTGCAGAGGTATCCAAAAGCACTCGATTTTAAAGGCTTTGGAAAGACTTTTGGTCTTTTGTTGAAACATATGTTATTGGCTACCACTAAAGGGGTGACACTAGACTGATGAAGCACTGGTTTGATTCGGCATGGCAAGTTGGGTGTTGCTTTGATGGGGCAGTACACTGCATTGCCTGATGCACGTACACGCAGACTCTCTCAGGGTTTCTTCTCCCATCACTGGACAAGGTGTTTAAGCGCTAACTCCTTAATGCTTATAGGAGTTGGACTTGTAAATCCTCTCCAACACTGATGGGAAAAGCAGAAGGCAGTGCTTTGAATATATTTTATCTAAAGCCCTAACACCACAAGAGCCAGTCTCTTAGGAAAAGTAGTGCTAAAGACTTCAGATTATTTTACCGTTCCTTAATTTTTTCAACAAATATGTAGTTTTTTAAAAATGTTATCTTTAATAGCATATGTCTTTGGGTGAAAATGTTTCATGCTCCAGTGATTCTCAGGTACACTATTATTCTTCGAGCTTCCAAGAGATATAATGCAATAGAACAGAATGTGATTTGTTTCTAATTACTGTTGTCCAGATGTACTAAAGAAGACAAAAGACCTAAGTGATGAAGTATTTTAAATAGCAAATTTGTGGATTTTTAAGGAGTTTAATGTTATTCTGCTACTGCAAACATAAAACCAACCCCAAATTAAAAAATAAAAATAAAAATAATTAAAACAACAACCCCAAGATATAGTGAAAGATATATACAAACTGTTGACTGGAAAAAATGTAGACGTTCATTTTTCTAAGGCTGAAAATCAACCTTAAGTAATTCCAAACTAAATTCACTGTTGCTTTATATCCAGTTTGTAGCAGCATCTTCTAACGTAATCTGTGTGTCAAGCACACTAAAAAAAAAGTCAAAGATTTAATGGCCATTTTTTATGTTCATAACTTGCAGCTCAAGCAAGCAATCGTAACATCTTATGTCAAGTGCTATTTTAATCAAACTGCCTTTTGTGTTTTAAATTTGAAGATCTTTTCAGACTAACTCCATCGTAGTCAGTAAATGCAACCACTCCTGTGGCAAGAAAAGTCTTTATTAGCTAGCTCTGTACGCAAGAAACTGAATTGCTGCGGAACAACCACTAATAACCTCATTATCCGCTGGGGCCATGAAGACAGAATTTGCACAAAGGATGCTTAAAATTAGTTATAAGGTTTTAAAATTGGTGTCCTGTGAATAAAAGAATTCAAACAAATTAATGAAATACCCTAATAAGCATAAATGGGTACAAGTTACCTTGTTTATTTCTGTATGACTGACATGGAGGAGAACAACTGCTGAAATTAATTATAAATTCCTTATAGAAAGTGATGACTTTTCCTCTGAACGAAGCTAGAAACTAGACCAACCAATAACTTCTTGTCCCAGATCAGACACTGAAAAACCACGTTAAGTGTTCCTGTGATTTGTTCTATGACCTACCATGGGATAAGAAATTCACTTTATGAATCCTTTTATTAGCTTTCTTTCTCACATTATGTATCCAGAAGGCTTGCTTGGAACAATTTTAAGGCATTTTTTAATTTGGTCAGTACAAACCTCCATGTTCCCCGACTCCCACACAAATATTGCATTAGTCACCCTTCCATGGATCCCACAAGAGATGAAAACAAGGCATGATTAGTGGAACTCACCCATGATCCTGCTCAGCGCTGCATTCCTCGTGGGCGACTCGCTGAGCCCCTCGATCCCGCTGTACAGGGAATGGGAAATCCTGCGCTCCCTGTCGTCCAGCAGCGTCTCTATGGGCAGCTCTGGCCCTGAGGGGCTCCCAGGTGACTCCAACTGCACAGAGAGAGGAAAATTAGCGCTGAAAGTCCATTTAGCAGCATGGGGGAACTCTAACAACTTGCCTAAGGCCTAGACCTGTCTGGGCACCAAATGAGCTAGAACTTCTCACCCTGGACAAATATAATTTGCAGTGACAGCTCTGCTTAATGACCAACTTTGTAAGCCACTTTGCTCTGCACCTCCTACGGCGCCCTGTCAAATTTCAAATACTTCAGCAGAAAATTGGTTAAAAAAAATAATCAACAAACCGCATTGCATTTTGGTGTCTCTTTGTTACAGAATTTCTTAAGCAGACAGTTTGGGCTTTTTTAGTGTTATGAGGCAGACAGCTGGGCCATCTTTCCCACCCTGACAGCCTGTCAGAACAAGACTCCTGTCAGGGGCACAGAGCACGAACTCCTTTTGGAATTGGGCTGCTGGCGCTCTTTGAAGAGGCACAATTTGCTTTCAAATGTAATCATCATGGAAACCCCCATGAAACTCCATCACACATATTAGCAACCAATACACAAACATTGACACCTTTTACTTAGGGGAAAGGGGGGGGGGGGGGTGTGTAGAATGAAAGAAAAGTCAGGCTTCACATTACATTTTAATATTTTTTTTTTCTATTTGTGATGAGTTCTTTGCTCTGCCTTTCCTGGCCACAGTGTATGGAGACCTCACATGCTTCGTTCAGCCTGATCCCTGGCACTGCTGCGGCATGCTGCCAGAGCAACAAAAATCACAACTGGCAAGCCCTCGGCTGCCTGACCCTACTGGGGAAGCCGGTCCCTGCCCTCCAGGACCCCCAGCAGACCTCCATGGGGCATTAAGAGCCAGATGAAGTAGGTGGTGGAGGAATGGATGGAGACAGCCTGCTTGGCACAGGGGAGAAGTTGGCGTGTGTGGCCTTTTCCCCGTCCCAGCTGCCTTCCATCAGAAGGCTCCTTCCCCTGTCCGACTTCCCAGCTCAGCCTTTGTTTGCAGAACCTGGTCGTCCCTTTTTATTCTGCGTGTGCCTCTCAGATTTTTCCAAAAGAGAGGAAATACTGTCTTTTCCTCAGTGAGCCAGAGAGATATCAGTGGAAAGCAGAACCCGTGCACGGCAAAGAAAGAAAACAATCTGACACCACCTCGCTGGGTTTAGACACCCCATTAGCTACGGGTGCTGCCAGTGTAGCTCCTCGGAGCAGGGTGAACAAACAAACGCCTGCGCTCGTCCGTCAACTCAGAGCTTGTTTGTCAGCAGCCAGTAACCAGCTGGGGAGATACAAGGCCTCGTGCTCCATCACCCAGCCCCTCACCATCCAGCCCTCCCACCTGCCGGGCTCTCAGCCCTCCTGAGCTCCAGCACCCTTCTGCTGCCTTGCTACTGCTTCCGCATGAGCTCCCCTGAGAGCGTGAAACCAACTAAGTGGCATGAACAGAATCCAGCTCTATTAAATATAATAATAATAAAGAAATGTAAAAAATAGATTTGTTTTTCACGGTAATTGTATGAACTCACACATCAAAGTATTACCTGTTTTCACCAACACATCTTTTCATTTTGATGTGCAAAGTTAAATCTCAAGAACAATATGCCTACACAACTCCCACAGCACATATTTTATATGTACTGAAATCCAGCAGGGACCAGATACTGCAAGGCATCGAGCACGCTGCAAACTCTTTGAAGCCACAGGGAATGCTTATTTCACTGGGCTGGTCTCCGAGCAAGCACAAACGGAGTAGTTCATAGCTTCCCGAATTATAATAACAACTAACATGTTTGTTGTGTGTTTTTTTCTTTAAACAGCTGCCCGTTATTAATCACTCTGCCCGCAATTCCCAGATGACTAAGAAGTGTATGCCATGAAAGATTTCTAAAAAATCTGCTCGGAGGGCTACAAAGCCCTCAACCACAGTCTTCAGAGGGTGGCTTTGAAGTCAGCCCGATGGACGAACAACTTTTGACATTTGGCTGCTGGCGGGCGGCCAGGGCCACAGCGCGGGCGGAGATTTGCAAAATGCCGCATGCCAGAGTCACTGAGACCACAATCGGAGGTCGCGGAGCCTGTAAAAATTATTATTTCTGTTCAAAGCCATCATCTGTTTAATATAAATGAGATATTTAATGAAGTTCCAAATTGCAGACTTATCTTTCCCAGTTTGATAAGCACTGGGGAGATTTACTGCATCGGAGGGTCAACACAATTACAATTGGAGGCACGTCAAGCTGCAGGAGAATAATAAACTTGCAGTGCAAGTGAATTAGACTCAATAAGGTTTAAATTGTGAAATGAGGATTTGTTTTATTAGTTTTTTTAAATTGCAGATTACAACTGACAGCTTTACTGAAAAGTAAATTAAACAATATTTGTAGCTTCTGTTATAAAGAAATCTAAGGCAAATTAAAAAAATAGAAATGCTAAATTTTGAAACATTAATAAAAAAAGTACAGAAACATTAGACTATTTGAGAGCCTAAATTTGCATAGTAAATGTATTAAATGCTAAACTAACCTTTATTTCACTGCCTTTAAATAAGGTGTGAAAATATCAAAGTGCTTTGGGGTTTCTTCTCCCAGTGCTATATTGATGACTTTATGTAACAAGTGTCCAGCTTTTAGTGAGCCATATCACGCAGCCCTTGTTCGTGTGACAACCCATCAAATTTCAAACTCGTTTGTAGGAAGGTCTCAAGAGATTTTTAGAAAGATACTGACAAGAGGAAAGCTCAGAACCAGAGAAATGTATAGAAATTTACACCTCATAAACTAGGGAAGTACAGGGTAAATAAAAGAAATAGCAGGAGTGCTGTGTTCAAATGGCTGCGTTTTGTAAAGTGAATCATGTGTTTTATCATTTTCATAGGGAAAACTTTTTCCATTTCTAATTAGCATCTCAAAAAGATGTGTTTAAACAAAGGCATAGCCAGCCAACTACAAAAACATTTTACAAAAGATACAATGCCTTTTATAAAATAACAAAAAATAGACAGAAATTACACAAGTGACTTTCACTCACACACACACACAAAAAAAACTTTTCCTTTAACTGCCAACAGAAAGTTTATGCAAGAAAAAAATACATTTAATTTGGAAATTGTGCTGTGGGAAGACAAAGAGATCGACAGTCCAAAGCAGGATTACAGTTGAAATAAAGAGCTGCTCTTCCTGATGCATTTCTATTAAAGAGCTTGAATTATACATTCCAGTTTCTTTCCTTAGCTGATATCGATGTTATCCAGTATAATTTAATTTGATTAACTGATAAGGAGTAGGTAATATAAACAAAGATGTATGAATTCCTGACCTTCATTAAAGGCCTGGCTAGGAAAGCAAGCCATGCAGCAACTGGCCCTCTGTTCTTCATACCAATAGCCAGCCACCCCAAGCAGCAGTACTGCTTGGAATGAGAATTCAGAGTCAAGGACTTGCTGAGGTTGGACAGCACCTCTGCACACCATCCAGTCCAACGTCTTGCTCAAACCTTGTCAGCGAGGGCGGGTTGCCCAGGGCCTTTTCCAGCTAGGTTTTGAATACCTCCAAGGATGGAGACTCTTTAGGCAATCTGAGCCAGAGCTTGACCACTCCCCCCGCAGAAGAGTTTCTTCTTATGTTTAAACAGATTTCAGTTTATGCCCATAGCCTCTTATCCTGGCACTGGGTAGCACTGAGAAGAGTCTGGAAGAGACTTCTTTACTGACTCTGTCAGGGATTTACAGACGCTGCTAAGATCCCCCTGAGCCTCCTCATCTCTACACTGAACAGAGAGAGTTTCCTCTCTGGGTCCTAGCCCTGATCTGTAATAAATGATCATATTAGTCAAAATACAAGAAAACCTTACATACTACAGATTGCCTATAGCTCCTTTTCTCTCCATTCTCTAAATATAAAAATAGAAACATTTTTTTCTTTCCTTTCCTTTTTTTTTCTTTTAAATAAAAAAGGTCTCCACCCTGGCCTTTTGTCATTCAGATAAGAACCAGCTGTTTGCTAAAGCACTATCTGTACTAACTAGACCAGCTGCTGCTTATCTAGATGATAAAAGGACAACTAATGTGGTCCTTTTTACTTAAACACCACCATCCATTCTAACTGAAGTTATGCACATAAATATGAAAAAAGTTTATACACAAGAACATTGCCAAAATATTCAAAGCATAAACAAACTTCTTCTTTTCTTTTTTTTTTTTCTTTTTTTTAAGGAAACAATAATCATACTCTCTTTTTCCTTTAGAAAGTATATTATCCAAATACTGGCATGCAAGCGTTATGGATTCTAAAGAAGCCAGTATACAAATTTGCTATTTACTGCACTGCAACCAGGGTACTGAAGCTTTGTGTCACACAGAATTATTCTCCAAGCTTTCTTCTTCCTTTCTCATCAGTGTACTGTGGCTAATATGTCCAAAATGCTTCAGCTTCCTTTTTCAACAGAGATAATTTTACAATAATACTACCAATATTAACTATGATTTGGGATACGACATTAGGGAGAAACTTTTCAAGATGGAAAAGCGTAGGTAATAGCCAGTAAAAGGTCAGTTTTGACTTATATGCACTATCATGCACTATTAAATGTATAATTACCACTGTATTTCTAAGAAATATTGCATTCGTGTTCTGATAATGCTAAAAGGCAAGCAGAGGACACAGAGCGCTTTCAGAATGGTGGGAAGGAACTCATGCACCTTTGCAGAAAGTAGTTAGGTGGTAGATTACTGGGTATGAGGAAGAACCTGGGCCAAGAGGGGATCTTGGACAGACCCAGGAGTCTGACTTTCTGGATAAAATGGTGGGCTCTGTAATAAACAGAAAGCTCACTGAGCATGACAGACAGAGGTCTGTGGGGAGGCACCGCTGCTCTGTCAGAGGAAATCCTACCTCACTGACATGCTAAAGTTGCACAAAGATGCCAGTAAGTTCTCCAGGCTCTCTCAGGCAATAAACAAGACATAAAATATTTGCATTTTCAAAAAGCCTTTCCCAAAGCTTCATATCAAAACTAATTTTTCATGGCACTGGACTACGTTTTCATTTTCCAGATCAAAAGCTGGCTAACGGATAGGAAACATAAATCAATCTTCAGGATGGAGAGGAGTCAGCTGTAAGTTCCCCCACGGATCAGGGTTGGAAACAGCTTAGGCTGATGAGCAGCTTTACCAATGACCTAGAGAAGGGAGTGAACAGTAAAATCAGTTTTTGGAGAAGATACTAAAGTCTTTTTGACAGTTAAATGAACTCCAGAAGGACTTCACAAAACTAATCCAGTGAGGACAAACAAACAAACAAACATAGCATATGAATTTCAAAGTAAGTAATGCATCAAGGGAAAAATGATGCTGAATGTTTTATATGTCCACAGACACAGGAAAAGAATAGATGTTCGCTTGTTTCCTTTCTTTTACAATGAAACCACTCACTCGAACATTCTCGCACTGATCTGCAGGTCAATTTACTTATACGGTTGATAAGGGCCTTGTATGGGCTGGATTCATGACTTTCTCCACTTTGTGGTATGCTCTGTTTTCGACTGGAGCAAAGATGAACAGACAGACAGAAATTTGGGGGTCTGCAAGTCGTTCGCAAATCTTTTTTTCAGGCAAGTTTGGCAAGACATTATTTCTGTCAAGAAAGTGAGATAGACAAGAAAAACCCATGAAATCTCTCATTTTGAGGAAAATGGTGATGTGCTCTCTCTTAATGGCAGACAAGCGCTGACTGCGTGTGACATGAACAGAGTGCAGACAAGCAATCTGTGCCTGTAAGCTGTCCAGGTTGCAGGACTGAAAAGAGCAGGATTCCAAAAGTAACAATTACCTTTATTTTCTTGAATCAGCACATACTGCCACCAGCTGCACTGATCTGGCTGACAGTTGTGCCTAAGCGCTGCGTATGCATTACGGTGGTAGAGCCGGCAGCTGTTTGCCCATACAGGCTAATCATAATAATATCACTAATTAACTGAACACACTGCAAGGAGGCTCCAGTGCTTCTCCTTAAATCTTAAGCTCCTCAGTAATTAAAAAAATGTCAACCCTGAGTTAAAGATCCAAAAAAGCTGATGGCCGCATCCTGTGAAAACTGACCTGTTACACACTGGCCATATGGGATTATCAAGTCAATACCATTGTTATTCTTCCTGTTTTTGCCACCATCTGCACAACTTTGGAAATATAACTTAAAGTCTCCCTGCTTATATCGTAAAATGTTGAAGAGTCAACACAAAATGCTAATCACAGAGGGCAAGGCTGAAAGCTGTAAACATAGATTGGAACAGCGTATTTAACTTTTCTGAAAGGGGGCGGACAGAACCTTAGATATATACAAAGCCTGAGCTAAATGTTAGAAAAATGTTTTTGTTGCGCTAATCTAACAACATCCATCATATGCTCACTGTGTGATTTGGTCTGGAGTGGCTGAGATATTAAACAAAGCTTTGTGAGGTTTACACTAGTGTAGTCACAGAGTCAATGTTATTACTGTACTCTATGTAGAAGCAATGCGAACAGGAGAACAACTCTAACACTCAGCCTTGGCTTGGAGTTCATTCATAACTACCACTTGCTCCATGCTTTTATCAATATTTACTACAAGATAATTCACTTGAAAACCTGGATGGGTTATACTCTGTCTCCTGGTGAGTCAATGAAAATCCTTTTGACAGGCAACCCTTCAGTCCAGGAAAACCACAACAGCATAAAAATGCTTTTTACCTTCTGGGAAGTTTGTGGTCTCTTCTGAGTTTACAGTTATGTCAGAACTGATGATGTAAATGATCTCCTCACTACCTCTCTGAAGACAGGATAATACTCCTATGGTGTTTTTATGTGTGCTGTTATTGTTACTGTAAATGCTTTGGAAGCTGAGTCTATAACATGGGAACTGGTGAGGCTGCATGAGAATAATGCTTGCACAAAAAAGGAGTATCAGAGGTGACATCACTACATTTTGAAACAGTTTTATGTTCAGGTAAACTATGGAAGCCTAAGACTACTTTTTGATGAAAAAAAAAATAGCTCCTTTGCAGCAGAAGGGAGGCAAACGCCCCTGCCTTTCTAAACCAACACCTAGGGATGGAGCCATCCTCCATTATAGACAAGAGCCTAAACATGAAAAGGATCACAAACACATGAAAATTCTGGCCTGAACAGAAATCCAAAAGAATGGCACTGTCACACCAATTCTCTCCCCCACACAATGCTTAGGGCTGATTATGAAAATGAATATTAACAATTAAAGAACAGTATTCATACTACTTCCTTAGAATCCAGTTCAAACTCTATTTCACTGAAGAGAAAAGATGAGTTGCAGTTGCTTATCTATCTCAAAAGAATTCAGTTTCATTTTGCAAATGTGAAAACAATTACTGGACTTGAAGCCAGAGGGGGGGAG
Source organism: Anser cygnoides (assembly GCF_040182565.1). Taxonomy (NCBI): domain Eukaryota; kingdom Metazoa; phylum Chordata; class Aves; order Anseriformes; family Anatidae; genus Anser; species Anser cygnoides. The sequence continues at coordinate 15,100,682 of NC_089874.1, read as the reverse complement.
AAGACAAGTAGAGCATTCTTTTATTCTTTTTTTTTTTTTTCCCTTGCCGGTGTTTTTTAGCAGCCAGACAGCAAATGTTTTTATCATCCAGACACTAAGCATAATTCTTTTTTGCATTGGCACTATCACCCCTTGTACAGATTCCACAGGCTAAATTCCCCTTCAGAGACATTTGAGGCTGTTTCGGAGCAAGGCAAGGAATTCCAGGAGGCAGAAGCCTGACCATGGCCTGCGGTGTGGGATTGACCATGTCACTGGAATGGAATAAACAATTCTGTTGACTATGCACCAAGGGGAATGTAATCAGGCTCTATTCCACTAAAACCTTGAATCAACACAGGAAAGGAATCAATTGAACGGGATCCTTGTTTTTGTTATTTTATGGTGACACGTTTGGAGAACCAAAAGTGAGGCAAGGCATATGAAATATCAGGGAAAATAAAAGAGTTGTCAAAAGGCAAACATTTTGTTTTGTCTTTGAGCAAAAACAATAAAAACCCATTTCTGAGGAACAAGCTGGTAAAACGTATGATAGGGTCTGCCCTTATGAAGCTTTTACTTTTAGTCTGCAAGCTCATGAACTTTCTGCCAGTCAGATGTCATGTATTTTTGGATCTACTACTAAAAATCTTGGCTGAGACCGTATACTTCTCTGGTAGCAGATACAAGAATATTCTAAGGGGACACCTATGTACCAGTGTGTCTAAGAAATCAAAGTTGCTGAAATAAGCATAATTTAGCTACTGCTGCCAGACACGGCCAATATCTTACGCTCCATGGGAAAGCGACCATCACTGGAAGGCTCAGTCATGTAGTGCTGCTCTCCAGCTAGGTACCAGCCCACACACCCGTTATCTGGGGGTTGAACTGCCTGAATACTCTATTCATATGTGGTATTCATGTAATATGCATAAATAATATTACCACAGTTTTATGTCCATGCAACTTGTGCTTTCATCAAATTAAGATATGCAAAGAGTATTGACACTGTACTTCCTTTGGCTGAATATGATGACAGCAAGAATTCCTGAGAAAAAAATGTTACCAAAAAATTGTTTCGTAAAAATGATCATTGTACCAAACAACCGAATATCGCCACTTCCCAAATCATTATGGCTCATCTCACTAACTTATTAAGGTGTTAGGAAATGCACAAACCCCCCCAAAGCAGGCCCAGACAAACACAGCTTCCCGCGCTGCTCCTGATACACATCCATTCCAGTGTATCTAGATCTGGTTCTAACATCACTTCCTACATCTCAGAGCACATGCACTGTAGACCAAGCTGTGCCACTTTTGCCATGTGATTTCTGCAAAATAAGTTTGTAAATGTCAAACAGGTGTAGGGCAACAAACTATTCTTGATGTGAATGAGCATCAATTGTAATGGATTTAAGGAACAATGTCTTTGGTTCATCATTGCTGGATTTGCTCCAATTGTGTTCACAAACACTGTCTTAATACATTTGCTCTAGAAGACTTTTATTAAGAGAAGAGTGAACACCTTCCATAACCTTTCTGAAACAAACAAACAAACAAACCAAACCAAAACAACCTAAAATATTTCATCCTATGTAGAAACATATAAAATACACCTGAAATTAGGTAGAAATAAGAAACAGTCTACAAACTATAGTCTACACTCTCTGGGTCCAAGTTCAGAATTCTTGCTAAATCTTTACCAAATATTAAAAGGCCAGAATTATTTCAATACCAGGTGAGAATCCATGTGCCTCCAAACCGGCTTTCCAGCACTGTGTGTACACATATTAAAGCTGTGTATAAGCAATCAAGAAGAGCTTAATACTTTCAGAAAGACTAGCGTCTTTTTCAAACAAGATTTTATAAGAAGGTACAAACTGGATTTTTTTAAGATCAATTTTATGCATTAAAAAATAAACCATGCCCTTTCTCCCTAGGTAGGATCGGGGGAAACCCCTAAACCCATTTGTGCACATCATTTTCTGAAGCATGATACTCAAGAAAAAAATATTCCAGGTGAGACCTTGCTGGTGTTAGCAAGCGTGAAAGAATGACTTTTGGTTGTCTTAAGAACAGATGCCTCCCTGACCTCCCATTCAGCTGCACACTATTTAACACAGTGCATTTCTCCAATGTATCAAAACCATTTTGAAGTCTAACTCTATCCTCCACAGTATCTGCAGTCCTTCTCAGTATCACATGTCCACATATTTCTACTAGAGAGCATTATTTACATTAATCTAGAAGATAAACTATTACAAATCATGAAAACATTTCAAAACATCAACACATTAACACAGTACTGGAGGAGACAGAAGCTGCAAACAATATCAGAAAAAGAATCACTACTTAGCCCTGAATTCAGTATTTCATACTTCCCTGCAACAAAGGCCAAGCCACAACATATTGAAAATCAGAAATAACAGAATTATTTGCATCAAGTTTTATAGAATCTTTACACAGAACTTTTAATTGCTTAGATAAAATATAGTAATGAAATATGAGTTCTACTCTTAATTAAAAAAAATTGAAAGCGACAAAGGAGCAAGTCAGTTAACACCAAGTCTATAAATGAAAGATTCAATAGACCTACATAAAAACCTCTGAAGAACAAAAATCACATAAGCAGTGGGATCCAATTACAAAATCAATATAGCTTTATTCAGTGTATCCTGTTATTCATTGATGAAAATACTCAAAAGAAAAACTTTATTGATCCGGTAATAAGGTTAGCATGTCTAACACTGAATTTCAGATCATTTTGTAATTCTCTCTTTCTTTAGTTCCTCAAATATTATTTTCCTACTCTCAGAGGAAACATGACATCTCTTATAAACACAAATACCTTTGAAGAAGTTAAAACTCCCAATTCCAATATCAAAAGTGTATTACCTCATTGCATTTACTTATTCGCCTCGCCACAATAAGCTGAATCATTCCTCGTTTGTTTCCTTCAGTGGACATGGACCTTCGTAAGGTTTCCATAGCATCTTGATTTGTTTTGCCCAATAACGATTCTCCATTTACCGCTATTAGTTGATCATTCACTCGAAGCCTGCCATCCTGGAAATTGAAAGGTTATATAGCCAGTTACACAAAACCCTCTATGAAAGAAGTGTAGTCTTCTGGAGAGAGGGGGAAGAAAACAACCAAAGAAAAATAATCAAATAACTATACTTAGTCCTAATAGTTTATAGCCATATGCACACTGGTGCAATAGCTTCTATTACAAGCATTGTAGGAAATATCTATTCCAATCATCTATAGATTTGTACTTAAAGCTATTATCATAATCTGCACAAATAGCACATATTGACAGAAGCTTGTGTCTGTCATAAGAATCTTTAAAGTCTGTTTAAATCATCAGATGCATAAAGGTGAATTTCTGTAGAAATCTAAATGTTACCTTTGATGGTATAAATCAAAAATACTAGTTAAAGAGCAATCTCTTCCTGAACCTGTGTTCATTTTCAAAACAGCCCAATTATGGAAAAAAGAGGAATACAAAGGTACACAGATGTTCCCTCTTACCTTGGACGCTGCTCCACCATTAATAATGGACTTGACAAAGATTCCTAAGTCGGCATGGTTTTCTTTTGACCGATTCCCTTTGACACTCACACCAAGTCCGGCTGACCCAGAGTCATTAAGCGGAACTTCAAATGTCAGGAATTCCCTGGTGCCATCAGGTGTGAGAACAAGCTCCTCTTCCTCTGCTTTCTGTCAGGAAGATTAACATGGGATTATAGAAGAGCATTTCTCTTTGGGAATTCTCTTCGTTCCACAGCTATTAGCATTAAAAAAAGTGCTTTTAAGTACAATGCCACAATATTTTCCACAGTAATTATTTGAAGAAACATGCACAAATACTCTATTTTCAATCACCTGCAACTGACGCCTAGATTCAGAAATATCTTATGCTTGTGTCTAAGTGCTTCTCTGTCTAGTAAAATAATTGAATCACATGTCATTACTGAATGTGCCATTAACACCAACTCGCACTTAAGGTACCTTACGAGCCAAAAAAGCTGCATCAGAAATATTTTCTGATTTGAAAACCTACAGAACTTTTAAAATATCATCATCTTTGTAAGCCATGGGGAGAAACTATGTGCAAGAAAATTAAATTCAAAAATCACTCATTCACCTCATTTTGTTTAAAACTAGCTGTGTTAGGAAAAATAGAAAATTACACAGCTGAGATCTGAAACAGCACATCTCTGCTATTGCCAGGCTTCGCATCAAATCCAGTTCAGAGTGCCAATTTTCCTGTCTTCCCTGGCTCTTCCCTTCTCTTCTGTCCTCCTACCCACATCTTTAGTTCTTCACTGCCCTCCCCACTCTGTTTTAGCTTGGCTGGGACAATCACAGGTTTTGAACACCTGGAATTACAGTCCCAGCCCAGCCAGTTCCCCTGACAAGAAGGTGCTCAGTGACATTGACCGTGCACCCAACAGCCGTGCAAGGGCAACCAAGTGCCTTCTCGCTTTGCCTCTGCCAAATTCGGGGTGGCCGGCAAGTGCCATGGGGACAGGCTGGGAGCAGGGGACCCCGGGATGCCCTAACAGAGCAGTGGCACGCGTGGAGGCAGCAGGTGTGGGTACAGTGCTGGGGAAAGGTAATGGTGAGCCCAAGTGTGCTGTTATTTTCTCACCCCCAAGAAGCAGCAGCAGTAGAACACCCACCAGAACGTGCATGTTAAGTCCCCATAGTCAGCAGTTCTTCTCTGGAAGAATTAATCTGGCCAATTTTCTCACAATCTCAGCAAATAAGATTTGCTAAGATTACCCCTCTTACTGACTTGGATTTTATACCGACTTTTTCCATGTCACTCTCATCTCTTTGCAAACCTCCCTCCTCTTATTTCTCTACTCCCAGACTCTGGGAGCAGGGCAGTACACATCACAAGCCAACTTTTGCCTGCTGAGCCATCCCTGTTTCTTAAGACCTACGGAAATGCAAAGCTGACAGGCTCTTCTGAAATCCAAACACAGACTACTGCAAAGATGGATGTGAAAGCCATGTGGAGTACAGCAGACTGAGATTATCAATTTGGGCACAAGCATGTTAGTTTTGTCACCATTGACCTAGAAATGCAATGTGAAAATGTCAGATGGGAAGGAAGTCAGATTGCTGAGAGCACTGCAACAGCCAAGGGAAGAAAAACAGGAGCTCTGCCTTTTCCCACTTGGTTAAAAGCATGAGCCTTAATGTGCTCACCAGCCCTTTCCCTCCCATTAGACACACACACATAACCATGTTTTTGTTATAACAAACAACAATACTTCCTCAATTAAATGAAAAAAATAACACCCTCTCTCCAAGTGCCATAGCCAGGTTGGTTTGCTCAGGAATCCCATTTTCCAAACACATCTCTTGGCCTTGCAAATTAGCGTTATCTGGGCTGTCAGGATTGGAAACGTGCACTGTGGCCATGGAAAAAGTACCGGATTAAAAAAAAAAATAAAAACCACAAATTTTGGCAAAATTACAAGCCTAATTTTCCTGTTTAGATCACAAAAGCACTAGCTGCAGGGTACACTTGAGATGCACCTTTTGTCAGGTAGCTGCAGAGTAAAGCAATCCGAGCGAGAAGCGCATTACCTTTGAGTTTCCATAGCACTGATCACTTTCATTTTCGTTAATAAGTAATGGTAGGAGTAAAAGCTAGTGAGCCAAAAGGGAGATAAAGCCAAGGCAGGATGTATGGGTAATCCAAAGAAGCACATAAGCTTATCGGATTTGTCTTTACTACTGTTATCATAATTTTACAATCAATCCCTCCTCTTCCCAGTAGTTTCTAATGTTCTAAAAAATATGCAAGCACTTCAGCCACAATGATCTCCTTTCCAGCGCAGGGAACAAAACTCCTTCTCCACAGAGTCTGCCGGGTGTATTTCTACATGCCAAAGGGTCGTGCCTCAGGCAGCATCCCCAGGGACTTGGCTCAAGGCCGCTACGCTTCTTCTCTGCACTGAGACCAAGAGCTGCATTATCAGCTCAGCACTACCCCTGATGTGATTCTTCTGCTTGCTTATTTTCCACAGACTTAAATAAGGAGACAATCTAATACAAAGCTACAGACACCCAAGTGTGAAGATGAAACTGAACGCCTAAGCTGGGAGCAAACTACTCCTTGGAGCTGCACAGGAACGAGCAGATCGTGCACATGAACAAAAGAGAGACAAGCAGCCTCCTGGCTTGTACTGAAGCCATGAGAAAATTGCTCGACTCATCCAGAGAATAGATGACCATTACTGGGTTAACGCTAGATTACTTAGGGGCTTCATTGGGTATCCACAGCTTTTTTCAGCTAAGCCAGCTTGGTTCCCCACCTAACTGTATCCACTGTTTTGGGGACATGGGAAGCCTTTTGCTCCATAATCTTTGCATCATGTCAGTATCATATGCTTAAACGTAGATTTTAGAAAGAGAAAGCAAGAGAGAGAATGAACATTTCTTTTTCATGCCCCACAACTTCTCGAAACACTTGCAAGACAAATGTGATATTTGAGAACTGAACCATTAAGATTCAAGGACTATGGATATGGAAGTACAGGCTGTAATATTTGTACCACTTCATGGTACCGAAGAAGGTCTAGGTATGTGTGACAAAAAGGAGCCATTCTCAGCGAAATTAGCAGCAAGGTTTTAGCCTGATACCTTGACATTTTAACCAAAGTTGGGGGGGGGGGGGGGGGGGTTGGCGGGAAAAGGAAAAAATGTATTAAGATTGGCTGAATCCTTTGTTAACCTAAGTGCTTTATAGTACAGAAACACTGAATGTACATTTACTCTCCTCGATAAACTAAACATCAACCACTACAAAAAGTAAAATTTATGTTGAAATTGTACTGAATATTAAGAATCTAAACGTGACAAACCATAGAAATTCCCGAATACAGCACAAAAATGCACAGAAATCTAAAATACACCGTTTAAAAATTTAAACTGAGAACACAATCACTTCCTAATTGCAATAACTTCCATTTGATCTTGATATACTCTAAATTAACAGTTTCACTATGTCAATCAAACACCTCAATACTGTTTTCATGATAAGTTGATCTGTGAGAGAAATTTATTGCTTCATACACTTTGACAGACCAGCAGTAAATATGCAAGCAAATTTACGTACTGTGAACCCTAAACAACAAAATTCAACTCCCTTAAGATTTTTCACATATTATGTCCAAAACAATTAACAGCAGGACAATATTCTGTTCAAACAGACTCTGCTGAGGAAAAGGTCATCTGAAATGACTTCAGCTGGATGAATGAAGCTGCTCAAGTATGTAATCTGCAATAAAAATTCGATTGGTGAAAATATCTGTAGGTGATTTTATTAATTTTTTTTTTGGCTTCAAATTCATACTTAGCACCAATTTATGCTAAACGACACTTGAGATAAGTTTTTCTCTTTTTAAATACAATATAAATATGTAGCAAATTTAAAGATAAACTTGATGACTGAGCAAAATTGTGGCAGTGTTTAGATATATTTGGAGATTTAAAACAAACAAAAAAAAAGATAAAAAGGGGGAAATTACTTTCCTCTTCTACATAAGATCTGTTTCTGATCTCATTAAAAACTTGATATAATTTTTAATATGACATTAAAATGGACCTTGACACTAACAGTGCAATAAGCCTATTTCATCGTGCTAGTAACAGCATCTCCTACTTATCCTTTTATGTTTTAAACACTACAAAGAAATTTCTTGCTTGGGACTTCTTCCCTTCATAAAATCTCATCAGGGTTCAGCTGGTGAATAAGCAGCATGAGATGGGTGAAAAAAAAAAAAAAAGAAACCTAACAAAAAAGAAAAACCTCCTCCCACCTAACGGGGGAAACAATTTTCAATCAATCTGGGACAGGTTTTCAAAGTGGCTTGCTGCAGCTACAAATCCGGCTGCATTCTCTACAGAGAAGTTCATTCTCTTGCAAGCTTAGACATGCTGTCTTCTCAGCAGCTATTAAGCCACTGAAACTTGTCTGCAAGTTGCTTTGTGATTATGTGTGGAGAAAAGAAATAAGTTAATCATGCGACTCTAAGCAAAAATCCAATGCAGTGCTGTTTTCTTTCACAGAGGCAAATAATAAAGCTCTGCATCCCACACCTAAGGAGTAACTGTATTTCCAGACAACACAAATGGAGACATTTACAGGGCTCCTGTATAAACACATGTATGGCTGTACATACACAAACACACCCTTCGTATATAATGATCATGTTCATGTGATAGATTAAGCAACCATAGCACAAACCCCAACTAATGCCTCTGATGACCCCATCAACACTACTCGTTTTACCAGCCCTAAATCTTTCTCTGTCCAGTCTTCCCACATTGCAGCCCTAAGCCTATTAGCCCTTGTTTAATCCTTATTTTGTTGGCCTACCCAGCTTTTGCCTCGCAAATGTGTCATTTTGAATTTGCTTGACTGGAAACCCCAAGTTCTTGAAAGGTAAGTTTGAAGTTCCAGGGACTTCTGAGAGCCCACCAGGTCAAAGCAATGTAAGATATAAAAGCAAAAGGAATGGAATATGCAAAATCACAGATGTACTCATTTGGTTCCAATAATGGGGAACCAGCCGAAGGTCACAGCCTTTCCCAGGATAGTTTCAGTCTTTAGAAGATTTTAACATAGCATTCATTCTTTATTCCTTTCTCAAAAAGCACCTGTGAAACTAAGAAACCGTAACTTCCATACATTAGGAAGCCAGTAAAATTTACCTCAAACTATTTATAACAGAATTCTTATTTTGAAGCGTATGTGATATATGCAGGAGAAAGGAGATGTCAGCTAGACAAAGCTGTGCAAAGACATCCTTGGCATCAGAGAGGACTCTGATTGCTTTGTCCTCCAAGTCAGGAAGGTGACACTGCTGTCATACCAGGCAACCTTCTAAACTGAGATACATGAAAACATGGTAACACTCACTTTTATCGCATGGCATCACAAATACAAACATATAACATTGATATCAAGCAGCTTTAAGGAACCAAAACAACAGCTTCATTGGTCAACAACTGTTTTATGGGGCGTGATGTTTGGTACTCTTGTAAATGTAGATGTATTAGTGCTGGAGGGACTGAAAACAGAGCAATGTAGGTGGCCTGTATCACACCTCTCTGACTTCAGTCGAGGCCTCTCCTCAGGAGGAATTACTGAGAGCTGATGCATCCCAGTGTGGCTAGGCACTAAAGATAAATATAACAACAGCAGCTCATTCAGATTTCAAACTGGACCTCCAGCAAAGAAAAGCCTGCCTCCTGATCGGGTAGCATCATGCGCATTCCAAGTTTCCATTTGAGTTTCTTCCAGAAATACTACAAAGCCTTTTATCTTTCCTTCCTTTTTTTTTTTTTTTTTAATCAAACACTCATGTGTTGCGTTAGAGGTTATAAGAGCCTAAACTGTCTACTTACCTAGTTTATAAAATGACATCAGGTGTAAGCCAACTAAACAACTAAAATTCTTATGCCTACTTTGTCTTTTAACTCTTCCTAAGTTAAGTATTTTAATCTCCCATACATTAGATAAACACTAATGAATCTTATTTGCACGTATACACTGAGACTCATTATTCATATTAGCTAAGTTAATAAGTCACATCTGGCGGATACTGCACTCTTGTTCAAATCAAGCAGCAGCTGCTAAATATCAAAAACTACATTTGAATTCTAAGATTTTATGGGAAATGTGGTCTGCTTTAATTTTAATCCCATCAAGGAAAAGTTTTTTGCATATTATATGTGGATTAACTTTGGTACGTCTTTATAGGCAGAAATGCTAGCCCATGAAAATACTGCAAAACAGGCCTGTTACATTTCCAGTTACATCCATTTTAAGGATTTAATTCAGTACCAAAAAACATGTTCCATATTCAAAAATGTCTTCGGTTTAATGCTTTGGATGGATTAAAAAATGGTTTAGGAAAACAATATTTTTTTTTCCAAAGCACAAAAAAATCTAGCATGTGATTTTTATTTAGTATGAAAATCAAAGCTTTGCAAAAGCCCCTGTTTAAGTCTATCCACATGTTTGTTATTTATCTATATAAGAACGCCATTGCTTGTCTACGCTAACATTATTCTTCCTAATGCTAACATGCTGATCTGGGGTGTTGTAGGACCTGTTTTAAGCAGTTGAAAATCTATGTTTAAAATCAACCAATCAGACCACTAAAACTATTTTGTTCATTATACATTTCAGAATTTCATACAGGCCATAGGCTGTTGCAGTTACCATAATAACTATCATTTATTAAGGCCACCATAGCCCACTCCAAACTGTTGTTCCTACTCAAACTTTACGCTCCTACTGTATGCTCTGAAACAAACATGCAATTGTAATGTTAACCTCTTTTTTATTTTTTTTTACAGATGCTTATCCTGGAGAAATGAAAATCAAGGGATTAGATACACAGCAGGTGTCTGCTCTGCCACAGAAGTCTATAAAGCTATAGCTCTCTGCACTATCCCTTGTTCCAGAAAACCTTCAATACCCAACACAGTAATGGCACAGCTCCCTAAAAATCTTTTTACTTCTCTTATTGGCCTATTGGCTATACAAGACCAGAAAGACAAAAGAAGCAGATACAGTGTCTGGGAACGCCAGCCAGAACAGCAAAGTTGAAAGCAACATGATGCCTTTGTAGGTGCCCACGCCAAGAAACTCGTTCCACATGAGGCAACGCACGCATCAGGCACTGGGAATGCCCCGTGTCTCACTCCTAATTCTCCTACAGAACTTCAGGCAACCACGGCAAACCAGTTCATCCCACTATTTTCCCAGGATTTAAAAGCAAGGAAGAATTAACACCAAGCACCTAAAACCAACAATGCAGTAAAACAAGCTTTGCACGTAACCAATGAGTGTCCAGAGGCCTAATCAGGAATTTTAAGCAACCACATGAACTTTGCGCTGCCCCAAGTTAAGCCAAGTGTTTGGAAAAACCCGTGACCTCAGTGCCTGTGGTAGCAGATGACCAGCTAAAGGACCTGGGGGCCCCTTTCAGTCTCACATCCTATAGCTGTTGTTTGAATTGTAAATACCTTATACAGTCAACTTCTCATTGTCCAAAATAACTTGAGGCTGGCATGTAGGAAATAGTGTAATAATGGTGAATAACGATGTGCACACTAGTGGGGCTTCAGGATGACTCTGTAGAAGCAGCACTGAGGAAACCGTCACAGAACCTCAGTGCAGGAACACTTACATTGGCTTGCACGAAACTGTCCAGCAAGTTTTATAAACCTAAGCTTTGGGAAAATGGCTAAAGCTGCACTGCACTCACAGCTTGCTCAGGAAAGCTGAGACTGCTGGGGTGCATCTTCCTATGTGCCACAGTCACAGCACAGCCCGGCTACAACGCCGAGGGTGACAGAGGCAGAGCTCCGAGTCAGAGAGTCAGTCCCAAGCATAGCATTCATTACACACCAGTTTTTTGTGGATTATCCTTGAACATTCCAGGAAATTCAAACTACTCAAAGAGCATTCATCAACACAGTCCCTCAACTGCTGTTATTAATTATTCACTACAAATTATGTCTCAGCTCGGCTCATTAATGCCCCCAGAACAAGCTATTTAATAATGGAGTACCTCCTATGGTAGAAGACTCAAAACACAACATTATCTGGCAGAAGATTACACATTTGCTCTTTCTTTCATTTGATCTGTTTCTTATGCCACAACTTGAAAAATAGAATCTAAACCCATTCAAAATAGTACTTTGAACACATTGTAAGCACCCTTCTGTCTCACACCGTTACAATAAAAAAGGTATAAAAACAATCAGCTCCTGTTATTTGCAGTGTTCCTAAACATCACAGAGGAAATAACAGCATCAGCTCCACAAACATCCAAACCTCTCCTTATTTGATAAAATCATGCTGTATCTAATGATATCAGCCCTGCTGTTGGTGTTGGCTGCTACGGGTGAATGTGCAATTTTGGCTCAGTTTTTAGGTGTTTCAATCACCGGTTCTAGCAATGGAAATTGATGAAACTTTCCCAAAGAAGATTGTGTGTGAAGAAACGTTACATTTACTAAATGATACAAAGCTGCTATATAAGCTGAAGTTCTAAGCAAATGCCTAAAGATGAAGTGATGGGAACTTAACTGACAGCTTTTGAAAAATACAGCTATGGGCACATACATGTACTTTTTTTTTTGCCAAAAGCAAACAATCAATAAAACAAAACAAAACAAAAAACAAACCACACCCAGAACACCTCTATCTTAAAGCTCAGCACTCATGGTGCTTCTTTTTCCCAGGATGGATCTCCAAAGATTTTCCATCCATCACTCAATATAAATTTTGTTTTTGCAGGCATTGGCTAGTATACCTCTCATATTCCTAATGAAAATATTTGCATACAAAAAGTGTACAAAAATGATTATGCATTAGTTGTGACAAAATGCCTCCGACCAAGGCATCTTTATCACCCCATTCCAATAGGTGGTGAAATTCTTGCATAAAAACCATAGCTAATTTACTCAAAATCATACAGAAAAGTCTATGGCAAGAGCAGCAATTGAATCCAAACATGCTGTGAGGTTTAGTTATAACATTACCCTTGGATTCTGAAAAAACATGGTGAGCAAAATGAAATTTAGATAATAATAGAAGTATCAGATGTTCAAGTTCAGAGGAAAATAAAAAGCAATCACATTTGCAATTTCTATAAGGGCTGCTAAACATTTATATATCGTTCCAACACACCAACCGCTCTTGTTGTGTCACTGTTAGGAAGCCTGCACTCACTGAAATTCATAACATTCTGCTCACTCACAATGATTTGACAGAGGAACAAATGAGAACAGAAAACTGGAGCTTTCCCATGCTGCTGAGTGCAGCAATCATCAAATGGAGTCTGAATCCCAACTTTGAATCTCCGTTTATCAACAGACAACACTGCCCAGAAAAACTTCCATATATGATAATTATTATTTTTCTAGCATTATGCTTACATGGAAGTTAACTCGCCAGTCTGAATTCAGAAAACAAACAGTAAATGACAATTGTAAAAGCAAAATATTACTGAAACACTATTGACTTTCAAAGAGTATGAGGAAAAATTAATTGGCAGATGTTTTACATAGCATAATTAACAGTTCATTTCAATGCTCTGTAACAAGATTAAGATAATTATACTTAGAAACAGAAATGTAATAATGATAAATTACTAGTTTTCATATTACGGTCAATCTCCTACATTGCAAATAATCACCATGTTCAGAAATAGGTGCATCTGTTCCATTTTGTCATTAGCTGTACAAATGGTACAAACTAGTGGCTGGGTGAAGCAATGCTTTCAAACGTGATACAGGAGATTTCCGTGCATCAGGAGTAAACTGAGTGCCTGTTCTCATCGTCAGCAAAACACAACGTAAAAACATCAGTACTGTTTTCACTAGGGCACACTTACTGGATAGAGCTGAAAATACATTAGCAATTTGCATTTCCTATGGATAACTGGAGGGCAAAGCTTAAATTCTGCAAGGTTAGCATGTTAAGAAACCCCCTTATTTATGGAAGTTCATGGATGAGAATATGAGAACGTGTATTCCATGGAGGTGGTCAAAATATAAAGCCATATCCTTTATTGGATGGTCAGTTAAGGAGTAAGCCACTCTCAATGATTTCAGGCCAGAAATAAATTAAGAAACTAATTTTCAAGGTTTTCTTTTATTGTATTGTATTCTAACTGCTACATTCAAGTGCCATAATACTTGTATAAATGATTTCAAACAAACAGTTTCATGTATGTAACCCCTGAGTGTTAATGATGTACTGATAAATTAGCCTTTATATTCTTTCATCGATATCTATTCTATTCTATTCTATGATATATAAATTTTATTCAGGCTTTCCATTTTCTTTTCTTCTTTTCATTTTTAATTTCAAAGGTGCATTTTTCTTCTATTTCCCCACAAAGACATGGCAAAAAAACAAAAACACTACAGCTATTTTGCCTTTAAATTAAATGCATATTTTTGTACTTTACCTCTCTCATTTCTATAGCTTCGCTGCTTTCATCAAGCTTTTCTTTTTCCTTTTTCATATTATTATTTTTTATTTTTTTGCTTCGCTTTCAACTATATCAAGTCCTTGACACTTGGAGACTAAAACCGCACAAATAACAGCACATCAGAGCAGGCACAGAAATAGAAATTGCAAGATTAGAAATCTCAAAGACGAGAAAAGTAGACAGAGGAGGAATAAACAGGGATTGAGACACAACCAAAGAGAATAAAGGAAAGGAATGAAAAATACTTTTAAAAATTAAAATTACCCAAAAAAAAGGAAAACAAGTGTGTGACTGTATTATTAATGTGCAGCTGAGAAAATTTAGCTCTGTAGAATGGTGGTATCGCACTTACCCAAAGCAAAGAAAATTGGAAGGAGGGTGGGCAAGAGCAAAAGCATTGTGCATTTTAAACACTTACTGCCACCTTTAACATTCAGCCCATTTTTTTATTCCCACCCAGGGGCAAGCAAATCTAAAGACATGTACTGTTCATACTACCATTGCTCACTATTGCTTTTAGCTTTTAAACAAATTAAAAAAAAACAAACACCTCACCCCATAAAGATTGAAAAAAAAAAACCATGGTATGCAAAAACATTTTTGTATTGATCAGCTTTCTGTCTTCATACCCACGCTGCATGTCTCCACATGTTTCCCAATTCACTTCCTTCTTTTCAGATCTTGCTTGAGTTCTCTGGCTGATTCAAGCACAGTTTTTCAGCAATCCCTGGCTATTCATATGCTCCCTATTGCTCCTGCATAATCTCCTTGTTAAAACACAGTTTATGGCTCACATCTTCAGAGAACAAATGAGAGTGCCTTATTTTCTTTTGGACTTTTCTTAGATGAAGTAGGAAGTTGGTTCCAAAAAAAAAAATGGCAGAGAAAGGATTTCACCATGGAATTTGTTACAAAACATTAAGTTTGCAACAGATAAGCAATTGCTTTATATAAAGCACCTATAGGCAACCTGCCTAATCATAATGAGGTTTGGGGGAAGTATTTCAATATAACTCCTAAAATCAGGACACTTTTATAAGACTGCACCCACAAATTATTTTCAATTGTACTCAATTACAGGCAAAAATGCTATCTTGAGCTTTGATCTCTTCATATATCAGCAGTACATGGCAAGAAACTATGAAGATAAGAACACGCATGCACTGATGAGATGTGCTAAAAAGATACTGTAAGGCATGTCAGAAACAATGATACACCTATAGTTTTGCAAAGCCCTTAAGCAGATGAGTTTCGTACTAGAGGCTGCATAAAGAAAACAAAAGATGGAAGGATAAAAGTATTGCTGCCTTCAGTCCAAATGCCCATTTTAGCAGTTACATTGCACTGGCCTAAAACATTAAGTGTCAACCAGTGGTGCCCCTAAACTGAGATGACTGCTGAAGCTCTTTTCCTAAACTTGATTTAATCTCAGATACTATCTTCTCCATCGCTGGCAATGCACTCCGATTTATCTAGATAGATTTTTCTGTTCTTCAGCAGCTTTTCTAACAAATTTCAAATCCCAGCATGAATCTTTTTAATTTCTCTATAACCTAATTTATTATTTAATTTTGAAATAGGTGCCTAATTGAATGAAGCTTCCTGAATTATGTTTTTAATTCTAATAGGGTATACATTTATGGTAACATATTATTGTAATATCCTCTGTTAATACTTCTTTTAGTAAACATTTTTGCATGTTAGCATAAACTGTATTAAGACTGACCTTGTCCCAGTGACTAAAATGAAGTATATAAACAATACACAGCCCCTGATACTTCACATGCAACCTGTTACAATCTTCAAAGGGTTAAACTTGATACTACTTCCCTATAGTTTCTTCAAAATAACTAACAAACACCAGTTTGCTATGAGGGTACAATTCAGACATAAACACAAACTGCTTAATTTCTCTATTTTTGCATCTCAACTTTGGTCATGTAATCATGCTTTAAACAATTAGTTCCAAAAAGGAACCCAAACTAAGAGTCTACTGTTATCATTCCAACTTTAGGCCTCTGGTTGCATATAAAAGATGTAATTTCAAATAGCACTTGAATGTAGATAATAATTGAATTGTACGTAATATTCAAACAGTATTTGAAATTACATAAAAAACGCATTCAAAATGTAAAGCTAGAGAGAGCCATCTACAGTATATAATGTGAAAGGAGGATCTGTGAAACTTTGATGGAGAAGTGCCATATCAATTTAAAAACATTTGGGAGTCTTCCAGTATGGAAAAGACAAAGCTCTTACCGTTTCCTTTGGAATTTGTGACTGGCTTTGTTCTGCATTCTAAAGGAAGTAAAAAAAATAAATAAGAACATGGCTACATACGACATAAACTATCTAATAGCAGGGGGCTAAACAAAGAGGTCTAATTCTGACATGAAGCGGTAAGGGAAAAATGAAGGGTGTCTGTCACACTCCCTGATTCAATTTTTTTCCAAATTCGCACTAAAGGAGAAGTGAACAAAAATAACCTCCACTGATCGTGGGCCAGTGCACCTGACTTTATCTGGCTACGAGGAAGGTGGCTATCTGGCTAAGGAAGGATCACAACTGCTCACCACCATTTTCTGGCTGGTGGAGTGTTCTTGTTCATGGATGCTCCCTGGCATTTCTCTTCTGCTTTGAAGGCTTCAAAGAATGACCTCAGCAGTCCAGATGAACCCTTCCAAATATTTTAAACAAGTACCTATTTTTAAAACATCCATTTTCATTTTAATAAGGGATTTCCCTTTAGAGTGCATTTGAATGATCCAGAATAAGAGAACCAGGTATCCCAGGACAGGAGGGAGCTTTCAGTCCACCATTGGTGGCACGCTCCTGTACCCTGCATTCCTCATTTGTGTCTCAGGGCACAAAACGCAAGCATACATCATTGGTATACTTTCTGCATTCCCCCAGACAATTTTGGAAGCACATGTAAGGAATATTGCTCTTCCAAGCCCATGTCTACCCGTATTAAATCCCCTTTAAACACCCAGGAGCCACCTTGCTGCTGGCTAGATGATCACTTTCAGGCTAACCAGCCATACTCTATTGTGCCAAGATGAAAACCTAAGACTTATTGGACATTTTTGCTTTGGACTGTCTTGCAGGAGATTAGAATGGTTAAGCTCAAAAAATGTAGTTGTCAAGTGTTAAGACAAACATCCAGTTAGCTTTACCCAACAGCCAAAAACCAGTAAGAATAAAAAATGAAGGAGTCAACTACCAGCAACATGTAAAGAGCCAATATGTAGCAATAGACATATTAACTTGTAGGGTACAGGAGACTAACTCTACAAGTCAGTCTCCTTTTGCTGATATTGAGAATTTATCTCAAAAGCCAAATAACCCAGTGCTTCAGTGGATTCACATAGTCAGTAGCAAGCTCTACAAAAGTCCTTCACAGCAAGTTATGTTTAGTTATGTGAGGTAATGACAGTATAGTGAGTTAAACTTAATCACAGTAATCCTCACCCCTTTCATAAAGGAAGGAGAGAAGTTTTTTAAGAGAAAATCTGCTTCTCACGCTCATGTGGACAAACCCTAACATATTAACTATTTGGCATTAGGTAACACTGGAAACAATAAAATACCTGGTATTCTGGAGAAGCATAATTGTTCTTCCAGGTCTCACTGGTAAGAGTTGACTCCTGACAAATTGATTTTATTCCCTGCTTCCACATTTTACTCACTCTTAACCACGATCTGTAGTATAGAATTTGCTACACTGAATGGTGGCTCTCCATCACACACGCAGCTCTTAACCTCACAATGCAAAGATCCCATACTAACCTCAACGGGCTCAGCTTAACATTCCCATAAGTTTTATATGCAACTATACTTTTCCTTTTTTTTTTTTTTAAAGTCCCTTCCAGACAATAATGGCAACAAAATTCAAAGAAATTAAACTTCACAACTCTCCTGAAAGCTTAATATCTTCATTTTACTTATAAATAAACCCAAGGATAAATAACTTTTTGAAAGTCATTCATGTAGCCATAGCCAAAAACATAAAATCTAAACACCTCTTTTATTGGGATTACTATCAGTACAAATGTTGGCAAATATAAAATGGTTTTAATGGAGTGCTCCTCAGAAAGGAACAGCAAGTCCTGCACTTTATGAGACAGATAATATCAAATAACATGATTTTATGCGTATAGTTTCTGAGACACATCTCATTAAGATAATATTCAATGCATACAAATGTAGAAAATGTGACAGCAATAGGGGAAGGGTGGAAAGACAAATTGTTGCTAGGTGGCCAAAAAAGGTTTGTATGGGAGAAAGATGAACTGCATGATTTCAGATCATTCCCCTCCCTCCTCCAGTATTCATTTTCTTTTATTTTGTACGTAAAGCTAGTAAAAGTCAGCGAGAGGAACTGGATGAAAATACTTTTTTTTTCTTTTAAGATTATTTCTTACCAGAGAAGAAAGAACAGCCCTTATGATGGGTTTTAATTCAACACCTTTCCCCAGCAATTCTGCTCATGCTCTTTGACAGCTGTCAGCAGAGCACACCTAACATTTCTTCTTGTCAGACTGCAAACAAACAAATCCTTATGCAATAGAGGATCATCACACACATATACTGTCAGACCCTCACAATGCAATTTGTTCAGCTGGAGCTGTGGAAATGTACTCCAGTTCAGTTCTGACCCTCTGACTACTTAGTGAAGAGCCCACTTCCCACCTGACACAGCCAAGAGGAGACCTGGCTTGCCTGTGTTGATGTTTGCCAAACTAGCCAAGAGTATCACCTGAGCAGCAGCAGGGAGGCTACCGAGGTTAAACTCACATAAATGGGCTGATGTGCTGTTATATTTAAAACTAAACCAAGTATTACAATGGTTAAAACCCTGCTATAGTTGGAACATACCTTTGTTCACGAGACATTGAAACAAATGTTAAATTATGCATTATAACTTCCTCGCTTTAATATAGAAATAATATACACAAAATTAAGACATTTTCTTACTTCTAAGTTTATTTAGAAAACTTCAAAAGCATTTTCATTCACCTTTATGTAAGATAGCAATACTGTGAAAATTACATCAGAGGAACCTACAAACAGATTGCTTTCACAGTTCCAGCAATAATGTAGGGCATAATATGACTTCAAATAGGTCAGTTCTCCTCATTTTATGACAACTTTCACTTAACTTTATCAGTATCTTAAGTTATGTTCCAAGAATATTAAGCTAAAATTGTGGTTCTTTTGCAACCTTCCCTGTCACTTTGACTTACTAGGTTTAATTGTAGCTTTGAAAAGTTAAAGACTAATGTTAAATGTCTTGATATGGCCAAACAAAAATTCATTCTTTTTGCATTCAAAATACCACAAATCCAATAGAAAAATGAAGCAATCTATTCATCACACTAATATTTGTCTATCTTCTTATGATAAGGCAGCCAAATAATTTATTTTTAGAGCTATATATAGCTATGATAATGCAAATAATAAATAACTTCAGAAACTTAATTGAATACAGAACTAAGTAAGACTGCTACATTCACAGTCTACCTTTTCATAACAGAAATTATCTTGAGTAATTATCAGAGAAATATCTATATATGCTATGCAAGTGGAACAGGTAATATATGAAACAGTACGAAACATCATTTTATTTCCATTTCACGTAAATTCCTCAGAAACATTTTCCGAATTACCCTGCTAAATTAATAACTGCAGGGTTTCCATTCCATAGAGAGATTGCATTTATATTCAAAAAAGGCTACTATGTCTTATATATTCCACTTTTTGATAGAAAGGTATTTACATATCCTGTTTTGGCATAATATCATATGCACTGAAATATTTTAGTGAGCACGTAGTGGGATGAATGGCAAGCTTTCAAACATAGATTTGTCTATGTGAAAGATATGAAATAATCTGCTTGTCTGCATGCATCCAAACAAAGTTCATCCAGGAGCTTTTACTATAATAAACATCTTCACTCAAAGTAAAACTCTCACTTATACATTATTAACAAATTTTTAATTCCAATACCAGATCTCAAAGAGAATAAAAAACATTAATGTAAAACGTCCTAAATAAAGCAAAACACCATTTTTTATTGCTTA
The DNA here is from genome assembly GCF_040182565.1 of Anser cygnoides. Taxonomy (NCBI): domain Eukaryota; kingdom Metazoa; phylum Chordata; class Aves; order Anseriformes; family Anatidae; genus Anser; species Anser cygnoides. The sequence continues at coordinate 15,080,575 of NC_089874.1, read as the reverse complement.
TGTGCAGTGCTGATCATGCATGTTTACTAGCAGGTGACAAGATCAAATCATTTGCTCATATTCATCTAAATCTCTTAGCTTCTCTCTATTTTACGCACCAGTTCCCTTGGATGGAATGTTTCTTCCTGTCGAAAAATCAGAAGGCTGACAGTCCCTCCCATCTTGGTGCTTCTCAGCAAGGACACAACTTCTTCTTGAGTCTTGCCTGTTAAATCAACTCCATTTACCTGTGACAAATGAAATATTAGAAATAGGTAAGACACCGGAATAGGAAAAAATATTAGAAATTCATATAGAAAATTCAACCGATTCTCATGAAACAATATTAAAAACTCACTGAAATAAATTGCTCATTGGCTCAGTATAGATTCCATTTAATAGAAACTGCACTAAATTACAAAACTAAATTACCTCAATAAACTCAAACCATACTTACTTGATGTTCAGGACCAGACCACCAATCCTTTGTCTAGAAATATTACACAAACCTAGATAATAACAGTGGCCAAAGAACTACAAAAAAAAAAAAAACCTCTCCTGTGAAACAATTGTATTTAATCTGACCTCTTGCATGGTTGTTTTCTCTCTCTTTTACACAGATACGTAGTAGTAGTAGTAGTAGTAGTAGTTTTCATGCTTTTGCTATTTCAATCCTCCAGTCAATAACCTGTCTTTACTCATATTTTCTTTTTCCTGTTCTCAACCCTCACTATTCTTACTTATTACACTTTGCTTTCTTACCTTCCTTCAGGAACTCATAAGAATTTATGCTAGATATAACATTACTAATTAAGCATGCATTCTTTACATATGAATACAAATAAGAAATAAGACAGCAATGTTTCCAGCAATGTTAAGCAGCAACAGCATACTCCACAGTATACTCTAAACTAATTCCATCTATCAGTATTTCTGCATAGAAATCTTTTGACAAAAAACAATGTGTAATCCAAAGATGGTTCTGTTTCCGCATGTCTTGGTGTTATACATATCTTCCAAATACATCTTCCACAGCAAATTGTGCCAGAAGTAGAAAACATTTGTTTCTCCAAATAACTCAGGGTCAGTTGTTCTTTATTTTGCTTTTGTTCAGTGATCCGACCCCTTGGCCTCCACATGCAACTTACACAGTAAAGACAAGTATGGAACATTTACTGGAAAATTTCCCACTGTATGATTCTGTGAGCTAACTTGTTTAATGGAGAAGCCCAGGAAAGATAGGGTATTATCAGACCGAGCTGTTCAGAAACATTCTGGAAATGTAAGCCAAATCAACTAACAGTGTTAAGCAAGGGAGCTTGGTGCTTGGAAGATAGCAAACCGTCTTATTCCTTCCCCTCATAAGAGATCACAGCTCACGCAGTTGAGATGCCATAACTATCTTCTTAAGTGCTTCTCAGTCTCCTTCTACCCAAGTCATTTGGGTTACCTTGACATACTTTCAGCAATGACAGTAATTACAGAAGGCTATGTCCTCTAGCAACAATTCAAGCTGACTTTGTCAATTCTGCAGTAAAATGAAGTTAGGGCACAGAGAGGCAGTTACAAAAATCTCAGCAGTACCTCCAGTGTCATTTGGCTTAGGGACAGTAATGAAGAGCTGTGGGTGGTAACATCTTATGTCATCCCAGCTAGATCCGCAGGAAGATATCTGCTGTATGCCAATTTAAGAGAATTTTAATTCCCTTGAGAACATCCTCCCTTCAGGAAGGGAGTAGCCTTGATTCTCAGTAGTACTACCCCCCATCATAAACTATTAAGAGCTTTTGAAGTGAACTAGCCCATGGGCTCATATCAAATAACAGACAAACAACATGCAACGCTTCACCTCAATTAGTCGGTCCCCAGCTTTTAGTCTCCCATCTTGAATAGCTGCACCTCTTGGAAGGATGTTTTTCACATAAATTGGAGCTGAGCCACCAATTGGGACATCTCTTGAAGTAATGCTAAATCCTAAGCCTTCCGTACCTGTATAAAGAATGCAAAATATTACTTGTTAAAATGAAATTTTTATATTTCATATTGCGTTTTAACTTTATCCAGCAGAACAAATGCATACGTGACTGATAAAATCCATGAAAATACATAAGTAGGATTTAAGAATTACTGCATGGCAAAACAAAACAAACAAAACAAAAAAAAGCAAAAATGCACAATATAGATGAAGTACTGACTCTTGGTACAGGTGGCTTAGCAGGCCCTCCCTGGAACTTGCTGTTCTGATTTCCAAGTCATTGCCATATTGCCATATTCCATCTTTCTATTTCAGATAAGATGAGTGACAAGGAACCAGAACAAAGCATATCTGATGTCCTATCACTGCCTTCCCCCATGTCAATCTGGGTTTTGTCAATAATCCTTTCTTTCTCTACTGTCACTCTTTCAGCAGTGTCAGGTGGCTGACAGTGGACCATGGAGCTTTACCAGCTTTGTTATGGGCACTGGCAGGGGATGGGCAGAACTGGAACTCAGTGGTCTCATTCTTTCTGCTCTGAGAGACCTCAGGCTGGTCTCTGTCAGCAGAGATGCCATGTGGGGTTCCCACCCTGGCTCTTGGCAGATCCCACCACACGTGTGCCATGCAGCGATGTGCTGCTAGCAGGTGGCAGAGCCAGGCAGCAACTCCTACACTCCCTGCTGAGGTTGTGCTGTGCACCACAGTGTCTGACGACACTCAGCTAAGATGGACTGAGGCAAAACAGAGACCTTGAAGATGACCAGGAGAAATCCACAAGGGCATCCAGTTAATATGGCAAATGAGGCTTGCTCATATCTCAGAGAAATTCCCACAACCGGTCCCTGAAGTGTACCTTATGGCAGCACCCCACCAGCACTGGTATTCACAAGCAGAGAGGACAAACAGAAGGCTTTCCGACTATGTGGAAAGCTCATTTGTGATCCTCTATCTAAAACAATCCATCCAATGTTATTGACAACCTTTGAAAATCTATGCCAAAGCCCCCACAACATTACACCTAAGTCCATTCAGAACACTTAACCTAGCATAAAAACCAACCGGCCATTCAGCCGAGAGCCTCCCTGACAGAATGCCAGTATCTAAAACTCCAATTTGGAACACCTCATAGGTCATCAAGATATGTCTACAGTACAGGTTCACTAGGTGGGCACACAAATGCCCAACCTACATTTAGTCTGACTTTGGACAACCTGCAGTTAGGACTCAGCAATATCAGTTTTACCTCAGGTTCTTCAATGCATAACTATGGTCCCTTACAGTTGCATATCATAGCCCTTTGCATAAAATCACAGGGACAGACAGTCACTGATTTTAAACAACAGTCTTCAGCCTTAAGCCTCTGGGAAACTGAGTGCATCCTATGTGAAAGACACACAGAATCACTTGAAGTTAAAGCCTGAATTAATTTTGGCCTTACTTTTCCCCAAATTCATTTGCTAAGCCCACTTTTCTACTAAGCAGAGTTTATATTCACATATGTGAAAAGGAAGCAGTAGTCCAATGTAGTCAATATCAGTCTACATTAATATTTCTGAAATGTGCACAATTACATCTGACTAAAATTCAGTACAATATATTTTGTTGTCAAGATGGCAATCATGGAAACAAGTAAGTTGACACGGTTGTTGTTGACACAGTAAGTTGTGCTGGATTTTGCACCTGGGAGGGGGCAACTTTGGATATACATACAGGCTGGGGACAAGAGGCTGGAGAGCAGCACAGCAGAAAAGGATCTGGGGGCTCTGGTTGATGGCAAGTTGACGATTAGTAAACAATGTGCCCTGGCAGCCAAAAGGCCCAACCATATCCTGGAGCGCATCAAGCACGGCACTGCTAGCTGGGCAAGGGAAGGGATTGTCCCACTCTGCTCTGTGCTGGTGCGGCCTCATCTTGCGTACTGTGTGCACTTTTGGGCACCGTGGTATAGGAAGGCCATAAAACTATTAGAGTGTGTTCAGAGGAGGGCTAACAAGATGGTGAAGGGTCTGGAAGGAAAGATGTATGAGGAGCAGCTGAGGTCCCTGGGTTTGCTCAGCCCAGAGCAGAGCAGGCTGAGGGGAGGCCTCATGGCGGCCTGCAGCTCCCTCACGAGGGGAGCGGAGGGGCAGGCGCTGAGCTCTGCTCTCTGGGGACAGCGACAGGACCCGAGGGGACGGCATGGAGCTGGGACAGGGGAGGGTCAGGCTGGGTGTTAGGGAAAGGGTCTGCACCGAGGGGGTGGTTGGGCACTGGGACAGGCTCTCTAGGGAAGTGGTCATACCACCAAGCCGGTTGGAGCTCAAGAAGTATTTGGATAATGCTCTCAGACATACGGTTTCGTTTTTGGGTGGTCATGCATGGAAACAGAATTGGACCTGATGATCCTTGCAGGTCCCCTTCAACCCAGGATATTCTATGATTCTAGGTGACTGAGGGAACACAACCTTTTAAAGTCTTCATCTTGAAAGTAGCTAAGTCCTAATTTATCCACAGCAAGTGCATGCGACTCATATTGTTGAAGAAATTTGGATCAATTCCTCAAGACTAACTACCATGACACAACTTTCCTTCCTTATGTCTGCAGCATTCAAGATAGATGAAAAAAAACCTGATATTTGAATCTGACAGTCTTCATTCACTTTCAGGCTGATATAAAATTTATCAGTGCTATTACACAGAGATGAAAAAATATAACATCCATATTTTACTTTGGAGACTTCACAATTTTAATGATGTTTCAAACGTTCATAGAGCTCTTTAGCTCCTTGCAATATGTGAAGATGATCTATAAAAATGAAAGTGGTTTGGTTTGTGTTTTTTTAAGTAGCAACTCAGCTTTTCATTGAACTTATCTTTTCCTTCATTTAAGGATCTGTGTAGAATACTGCTCCTTGAATACATATTTTGTGTTTTAAAATTTCTAAAGTAATATCAAAACATGACAGCATGCCCAGGACAATATTTCATTATTAATAAGCTTAATCCCCATAGCCCGATTATGGTGTCATTACAGATGTCTGGTTCACACACTCCACTTTAAATCCCCATGGAAAAAAACAGAAGTTGAAATGTTCACATTACAAATGCATACAGGATATAAGCTTGGACTGTGGCATTTTCTGCTGTCAAATCTTCAGAAAGCCTTTACCAAAGCTAGCAGAACACCGCAAATCCACCCCAACTGGGTCCAGATATTAGCAGAACAAAAATCTAATTACTTGTTTCTGTGGAAAGAAGGGGCTTGACTAGGCTTCATTTTGCTCTGCTGCTTTATGCAGCTTTGCATGAGGCTGATGAAAATGACAGCTAAAAGCTGATTTTTTCACTGCTTCATTTTACTATTCATGTACTATAGCTGCCCTTACCTGTATGATACAGCTTTGCAAACTCCCATGCTTATTGTATTAAAGTTAGAAGTTGTCAAGATTGGGAAATAAACAGATATGTTTGACTGAGGCCAAAAATACAACCTCTGTGACTGGACTGATTTTAAGCTTTTTTTTTTCCTCCCTTTTTATACACATAACTAATTCAGTTATACCTATTCCATTCATTTCAGTAGTTCCATTAATCAAAATGCACATAACATCTCCCTGTTGCTAAAATGCTTTTAGTTCTGATAATGTAAAATTGTAGGTTACCATAACAAGGGAATTGTGAAAACTTGCTGTAGAAGCCACTTATATCTCCAATTTATAATTTAAAAAAAGCCTTTAATATGGTAGAAACTGGACACATACAGGCAGAACCAGAAGAAGAGCAGAAAAAAGGAGGAATTTCCATCTTTTTGAAACCACGGGAGTCATCCTACTCAAAGCTAGGAGTTTAAGTTTGCAAGGTATAGATTATGTTCAACTTAATCTTTTAGAGATTTTAAAAAGAAATGCAATAGAACATCTTCCTCTCTCCATAGCTGTCATCTCTGACAACTATCAAATTACACCAAGTGATAATAACATTTAAAAATTACCCACTAATTTGTGTAATTCAAATTCTTAGTCTTCTTTTGATAAATCAGCAACTCTCTCGACAAGTTAGAGCTCCCCTTTTCTCATGAATGCTATGCTCAACACGCTTTCTAAGGTCTTGTTACCCTAGAGAGCTCAGCCAGCTCTGACCTGAAGACAAAGTAGTTTTAGATGAATAAAAAGGACAGTTACAACAGTAAAGGAACTGTTGTACAAACTGAATTGAGCCAGATTTGATGTTTCAGTTGCTGTTTTGAAAGAAATTGATTCTATTAGCAATAAGACGTGTAAAAAAAAAATCCTGCACAGAATTTCATTAAATATATGTTCAAAATGAATGTCATCATCTTACATGGAATCAGACTGACTGTAAACAGACAGGATGTTAAAATAATTATTAAACTTTGCTGGAGATTGCTAGATTTCCTGTTATCTCCTAGTGAAGTGTTTAATTTCTCACTAACGCTAGGGTTACCTTCTTGATTGTAGGAAGTGTGTCTGCATTCACATATCTTGCATTCTAAGCCTGTTCTGCATGAAAAATTGTGCAGTCCTCAACCAGCATCAACAGCAGGTCTGAATTCTCAGGAGCAAAATGTACTACTGAAATACTACCAGAATACAAGTCAAAAAGCAAGCATCACCTCAACATTGTTTCCAGTGCTTTCATGTCACTCTCAAAAGGACATTAGTTCAGAGACCCAACAGGGAATGTCTGAAGGACCTACACTGTCAACTTTTTACAATACTTCTCTTAGTTATCTTCCCCTTCAGGACTGCAAGCAGAGCTTGAAGTAAATCATGCTCTTCTTTCTCCTCTAATTTAAGGAAATGCAGATGTGTTGTAAGGTATTTCAGTACAGATCTCACAAAATTAAAAACAAACAAACAAGCAAACAAACAAAAAACAATGCACAAAACCTCACCTCTAAAACAATGTAAAATGTTTGATAACCAGACAATTGGGACTGCATTTAATAGTACTTATGCAAGAGAAGCAGAGATCATTTTAGAACAACCTAAATATGGAAAATGCATGTGGGTGAAGAGTTTTCAGACAGAATAAAGGATTGTTAAGGAAAAGTGCAGATTCTTCATTACAACATGAAAGACATGAAACACAACCTCATTTAAAAAAAATAATATGGGATGTTGGTTATACATACAAACAGTTTGTGACATAAAGTAGTTTAAACAACTGAATTACAAAATAAAACATCCCCACTTAATGAAAGATTATGAAATTATCAAGCATAGGGAGGCAGATAACATTGCAACAAAACTAAGTAGAAGGGCTGAACTTTCTGTGACAGTAATCAGAGTAGACACTTTCCTTCCAAGCATTTCAAATTCCTGCTTTTTCACAGTAGACTATTTCTTGACAACCATGTACGGATGGATGATTGCCAAAATAATTATCCTACTATTTTACCCTAGAAAGCAGTTTTTATTAAAGACTGAACCTCATGCAAGAGCAGAACAGAAAATATGCTCTCCTCATTGTTAGGGGCTTCCATAATGTAACCAAGACCATAATGTGACCATTTTAGATACTTCCTGAAAAGTTATTTTACTGCCCCTATTTTAAGCCCATATTTTCAGAATTTGTGCATGCACAGTCAGCATAATTATACGTGCAAATGACTGCTTAGAAGCCTGACTGCTCAGCTGTCTAGAAAATTTCTGCAGCCACACACATGCCATCAAGACAAATTGCATGGCCCTTTTTATGCAGTTGCATGATTTGGGACAACTTTTTTTCTCCAAGCAAAGCTCAGACTTGTCAAGAAGATCTTTGATCAGCCTAATAGAAACATTCTTCTTTTTTTGCTACAGTCTGCTAATAAATAGTGATGAGAAGTGTGAAAAAAATGGAAAGGTGAAACTTAATGCAGTTTATTTTACTTCAGTGGCAAGTAATGCCCAAAATTATTTGCTTCCCTTCTGAATCTCATTTCCCAAGGTCAGTTGGGCAATTTAGGAACCTACATATTTCATTTCAAAAGTGACAAACACTACTACTGCATCTCAAAAGAAATTCCAAAATCAGCCTATTTCTAAGAGAACATTTCAATCATTTCAAAAGAAATTTTAAATAAAAATTTAAAATGTCAGTTCAAAGTCTGGCTCAAAAACCTGTGTGGGAAAGCAGGAGATAATGATGAAAAATGCATGTAAATCTGTACAGTTCAGATATATGATGCAGGATATCTTATTATCACAGAATTACAGAATCATCTAGGTTGGAAGAGACCTCCAAGATCACCTAGTCCAACCTCTGACCTAACACTAACAAGTCCTCCACTAAACCATATCACTAAGCTCAACATCTAAATGTCTCTTAAAAACCTCCAGGGATGGTGACTCAACCACTTCCCTGGGCAGCCCATTCCAATGCCTAATGCCTGTTAGTCAAGTTGAAGATCCTGTCTTGGATGCTCTGCTATTTAAACCATTTAGCACAAGTAAAACAAGTAACTGCCCATACATATGTTTTACTCCAGAGCAAATATGATGGAAGTTTAGAACAGAACAACAGAATAGAACAGTTCAGTTAGAAGGGACCTACAAAGATTATCGAGTCCAACTACCTGGCCACTTCAGGGCTAACCAAAATTTAAAGCATGTTATGAAGGGCATTATCCAAATGCCTCTTGAGTATTGACAGGCATGAGGCATCAAGCACCGCACTAGGAAGTCTGTTCCACTGTTTAGCCACCCTGATGATAAAGAAATTTTTTCTAAAATCCAGTCTGAACCTCCTTTGGTGCAGCTTTGTGCCATTCCAACACATCCTGTCGATGGTTACCAGGAAGATGAGGTGACCACCTCACTCTCCACTTCCCCTCCTCAGAAAGTTGTACAGAGCAACGAGGTCGCCTCTTGGCCTCCTTTTCTCCAGACTAAAAAAAACAAGTGTCCTAAGCCTCTCCTCACAGAACTTGCTTTCCTGACCTTTTACCAGCTTTGTTGTCCTCCTCTGTATGCATTCAAGTATCTTAACATCCTCATGTTTTATATATATTAATGTCACTTTAATATCTTTTTTTTTTAATATCTTAAATTAGCATGCTTAGAAACTACCCATAGCATTATATTTGTCTCTCTAATGACTTTTGCAGAAAAAAAATTGGGTGTCGCAGGTCTGAGTGTAAAGGTGCCACAACACTGAATGCCCAGTCACCTGGTAGAACTTGCAGCGTTTGGGCTCTGTATACAAGACGGTGCAATAACAACCACAGAAGGGAGAGCAAGCCAACAGGAATCCATTAGGAAACGCTGAAGAGCAAGGAGCCTTGTAATCCTGCTCACATCTACAATTTACACATTTCTTCTTTGTTGTAGTGCACTAAAGTGGCTCCTTCCTCTAAGAACTAACCATCTCCCAGAACATGGCTACTATGCCCTTTCTGTGATGGGCCTGTCAATTCCTACAGGTTTCTTGCTATAAGGTTATCCTGTAGTTCTACCACTAACTTCTTTCCCTTGAAGCTATAATATTTTACAAGAGATAAATACTTTTTGGGCCAAGAAGGAAGAGATGAGCACGGTTCCCCTGGCTGGCAGCAGAGAGATGTGGACTGACGGCCAAATGCACTCAACATTTCAGACAAAAAATAGCAAAATATTTGGTGTAACTAGGACCAGCTTAGAAAACAGGAGCTCAATTTTGACATTTTACCTAAAGAATTATAAATTTAATTTGGCTGGACAAAAAATGCAGATATAGTTAGAAATGATCCAGCACAGTATTATCATATTTGAGGGCAATCAAATTTGAAGAAGCTAATTTAAAGATTGAGTACTTTGGACTTGTACTTAGCACAGTCAAAAATATCTGATTAATGCAATGTCCAATTAATGCAAATCTGATTAATGTAATGTCCAATTTAAAAGAAGTCTTTTGAATGCTTTAGTGAGTTATCAGGCTAAATGCTGCACGTGCTCAGAGATGGAGCATTAGAATACTTTGTCGTATCATAGGTTATTTATTACTTATAAGTGCTGGACTAAATTTCTTGCTCAATTGTATTGGCCCTTGCAGTTAAAAAAATCACTCTGGAACTGTCCTATAGTATGTGAGATAAAAATTTGTCCTAACACTCTGTGTGTGCTACATCAGTGATCTTATTTTCTCTAAATATTGGCTGTAAAAAAACTTTTTATTTATTTATTTGAAATTACTGAGTATGACCTTACACTAAAATATATATAAACATAGGGTAGCTGTCATCTCTTGTGCTGTCTTAATTTGCGTGAACTATTAAGCCAGACTGTTATACACCCTAACAGCATTCGAATATCAGTAATAACCCCTACATCTATATGCTAAAAGTTCAGGCCCTGACCTTTAAGGAAAGATAAACAGATATCCATTTTCATTTAGAAAAGCCAACAAACATTCTGCATTGACTGAAACATATGACTGACCTTCTCTTCTGACTTTATTAAACAGCTAAATCCTATGAAAGTTCAGGTTATTTTAAAATGCCAAAACAGCAATAAATATTAAGAAATCATAATTACAGAAGTACATACTGTAGGGCTATCTTACCATGTCATTTTATATAATATAGCTCATGCAATATATAGAAACGCAGCTGTAATAAAGGTCTCTCTATATTGAAAAAAGTCAATTCTCATATACTACATCATTAACCAGAATGCACAGGTTAAATCTAAAGTGAATTTCAAGATGAAGCCTTACATTCTTGTATGCCTTAATGCACATTTTTTAATTTAATGATGGTAATTGGTGAAATAACTGCTGTCTGTTAGCTACAAAGAAAGCACATTTGTTAAGTTTCCATAAAGCCTGTATTATTACAACATCCTTCATTAGAAATAATCAAAGATGATTAGCATCCCTATTGTACTCGTATTTATAACAAACAACTTAGGCATATACTTAAGTGTTTTGCTTCATTTGTTGCTCCAGCTGTATGTTCTCAGAGCGATCAAATGAAAGCCAAAATGGGATGCCTTACCTCTCCTCTCCTCACAGTGGAAATTAACAAATGAAGGACAGCAGCGATAAAGTGGTATCCTTCTTTATGCACAGATTATTTTTTTTATATCTTCACACATAAAATACAGAACACAAAACAGCTTCTGTCTGTCTTTCTATAATCTGAGCTAGGTGTCATCTCTGCGTATTATTCTCATATAAGCAATGTTAAGAGCAAATATTCCCTGTAAACTTCTGAAATATATTTTAGATAGAGATTTTAAAGCTTTTATTAGCAAAAGAGTCATTTTTCTGTTGTGAACTAGATGTTGAAGTATCTTATAGGTCACTTCAACAGGTAGCATGCATCGCCTCCTCTCCAAAACCACCTAAAGTACTGGTGCTAGTAAAGCTGAATTACATTACAGAAATGGGGAGATCATTCGTGAAATAGTATCCAGTGCAAGAGGACCAAAATGTAAACTCACGTCACAATCAAAGAATCCATAATATATCAAAATTACATTTTCTTATCATCTATGTCACACATATTTTGTGCAAAAATATTGTTTTTCCATCTTCCATCTTCATTTGTTGTTGCCTTTAAATTATATGAAATATGTATTTACACTCCTGGCTAAGACTTATTTTACATAATGTCCAAATGACAGTAGACACCAAAAAATAGGTAAAAATCACTGCAGTGTCTGAGAACTTATGCGTAAGCACAGTAACTGCTTACTCAGCCAATAGCAGTAAGTTTTTCCAAGCAGGCTGATTTGAGCTGATGGCCTCAAGTATTTCTTGAAGGAGCATCAACAACAGAAGCAAACTGTCAACTCAACCTTATGTCATCTAAGTTTGTAGAGCTTAAAATTCAGCAACCAGAAAGAAGCAATCTGGTGGTTCATGTGAAGTTCATAGAAAAGAAAGCATTATGGTAATGTGACAAGTAGCCTGGCACCTGTGAAACTAAAATATCTACCATTCAATGCACTGCCTTTGGTACCTTTCTATAAAAAAATAATTAATAAGAATTATTAACACTAAGCAGATAAAATTTCCTAAGGGGAAAATATTTCAAGTTCATGGAGAATGTTGTCAAACAGGTAAATTTTTTGCTGTGTAATGTAAATAATGTTCTTGTTCCTAGATACCAAATTATATCTAACCTTAAACATGCTCATTTTAATATCATAGAGCTTACAGCATGTATAATCTTTCAAAAATCTTTTAGAAAGAGATAAGAAATATTTGTACCTAGATGCCATTTTACTATAATTTACACAATCTTAAAAGCATCTAGATGGTAACTGTATAAAAAAATATCAGTTTTCCTCACTAAGGGCATTTAAAGTATCATAAAAATTCCATGAGTATAGATGCACCGATGCGTTTACATGTGGTAAACACATATAATACAGATGTTAAGAGAAGCAGGCAGTGCTTTCTTCTCTGCCCTTAAATAGTCTCTCACCCCTATTCGAATTACATTAGCATAAGGCCCAAGATAGGAAATATCACATTACTTCTCGACTGTTTAAACAAAGACTTTCACATCCCAGTGGATTAAAAAAACACGTTAGCTGAAAATTAGAAACTCCAGTTTACCAGCTCAATTCAACAGACTTTTAAAAACTAACAGCAAAACCAGCTACTGAGTTTGAAAGTCATGATAAAGTCATGATTTTCTGTAAAGTACAGAAAATAGCCCACTTTAGCTTATTTACTTTTTTTAGTTAAATAGTTCTTCGCTCCCTGGGTCTTGGCCAACAGAAGTTGTAGCACTCATGGCACTTCACTTTTTTAGTTAAGAGACAGAAAGCAACATTAAAGCATTCTTTAAAATGGCCTTTTATAAATATACTGCATATGCCAAAGGCAAGGAAAGACTGCTTTAGGGGACAAAACAACCATTTGGCCTGAGAACGAATGAGTAGCACCTGTGTTTCAATAACCAATCCATCGCATCTGCAGACTGCCGTGCCTAACATAACGGCATTGGACACACGTACATACACCACACCTATACACCTCATGACGTATGAGAAATGCACCAGTGCCTTACCTTTTCTCAGTTGTATACTGAGCCTCTTCCCTATCTTTTTGGTGTTATACCCACTGTTTGCAGTGGAGGTGAGAACTTTCTGAGGTGATGGTACCAGGCCCGATGGTGGTTTCCCTGATGAATTCACACTATGAGGTAGCTGTGAGTAGGATTCTGTCTGATCGGACTGGTTACCCGCTCTAGACATTCTTTGTAACGTGTGAAGTCCAGAATTGTGAATACTTTTGCCGTCGGTATACTGGGAATCAGGGCTGAAGCGGTTGGAGTAGTACGTGTTCTTCTCGCTCTGGGACAACTGTTCGTACTGCTCCTTACTTGCTGCAGGGACCACATGGAACCAAATGAACGGCGTACGCATGGCTTGGCGAAACATATGCTGTGCTCTAGGTTTCAAAATGAACAGAAAATTAGCAAATTAGGACTGGCATACTACAAGACATTATAAGCATAATTACTGATGTTAATTAAGCAACATGAGCTGACAGACACATTGCGGAAACTCAAGCATAAACTGTAAAACCTGAATCTGTTCATTAGTCTACTTTGTCTGCTTTTTGCTAAGGTTTATTGCCTTAGGGTAACACAATGGTTAAATATGCTTAAAATCTAACATTCCAAATACTGTAGTCAGAAGAGCAAAAATTTTAACCACAGCCTTGAAAGGCAGACAGTTCTGTGGCAGGATTACAGTGTCCTTTTGCTTTGAACCTTGATAATTGTTTCTTTAGATACGGTAATCACAGTGACGACAGAATTATTAAAATGAAAATTACGCTTTATACAAAGACTATGTATTTCCTTATTTGCTGAGAGTATATGCAGTCTTGCAAAAAAGTCCAAATTACACTTCACTTTTTGTACATAAGTAGTCTTTCAGAACGCAACACTAATAGGAACAAAATGCTTAATCCTGCACAGATGGGCACTGGGCTCTAGGTCACGATGCGAAGTATACAAAGTCAAGAAGTCTCTTCAAACCTAAATTTTGATTCAGAATCTTAGAACAAGCAGACACAAGCTGCTTTTTACCATATGGTAAAGGGTTATATTCCAATACAGGTTAAAGAAATTAAAAAAAAAAATAATCAGATACATATTAAAGTATAGGATGATCAGTCTAAATGATATTCCTCTGGCTCTCAACATACTTATGTTTTCAGAACAATGTTATCATCTATAAAATCATATGTTTTCTGCATACATCTTTCCTGCTTTCTCTTTTAATTATCTGTGTATAAACTACAACCTGATTTCAGTGTTAAAAGTCTTTCTGATTCACCTTTTCAGGATTCTACCGATTCCAGACTTCCACTAAGCAAGTATTTATGATGTCTTGAACTTCTCTAGAAAACTTCTCCATACAGTACCTTTAGTTTTCACACATACAAAACCACAAATATTTTTTAAACATTAAAGTCTTCATGTTGTCCATGTATATTGAACATGATGCATTACAAGTATAAAAGCAAAAATCATGTGGGAATTTCATGACAAACACTTTATGAATGAAAGAAGAAAAAGTCTGTAACATTCAAAACCACGGCAAAATGAATTGAATAAGAAGCGTATATATTCTAATGACAGCAATTATCTTGAATTTTTGTAGTTTGGCTAATTGAAAACTACTAATGTCCAAAGCAAGCTTAGACAATTTTTTCATAAATACTACATTGCCACAAATGACTTCATCATGCAGTGTTAGAAATTAAATATGGTAATGTAACAGTAAGTAAACTTACTGTTCAAATCTCCTGTTCCGAAGGTCTCCATCATTAATCCTGACAATACAATCATTCTCACGAAAAAGGTTTTCTTGCTCAGCTTTTCCACCTTTTTCCAACCGCTTTACTAGTAGCCCCAAGGTTCTGGAACATTAAGATGACGAGTGATTACAGATTTAACATTTTGCAGCATATAAAATCCTACTGGTTTTATATTTTATCATAATCATTATATAAACTAAATTTTAAACCATCTTTACCTGGGAGTAGGATACCAAAGTTTCAAATAATTTATAAGCATTACCTGAATTACTATCCATTATCCATGAAACAAAGACCCTAGGTGAAACAAGTATGTCATTTAAAAGTAAGAAAGAGCAGGCAGCATGATGATATTAAATTCATTCTTGCAAAAGGCCTAGATATTTGAAGAGTAGAACTTGGTTTCGTGAAGCACTGCACATCTGACAGCCATCATCTTTTCTGATGGTTAACTAAAGTTGAACAAGTTCACCTTAAGATCTGAATTTCTGAATTAGCAGAGAATACCACAGCCATCACTACTGCTCCTGTGCAAGTGAAATGTGGGATCATCTCACGTAATAACCACCCTATAATGAAGGGATGGACAGAGGATTCAGGAATTTCTTGTGAACCAAATGCATTTGTTGTAAACATTAACTTTTCTTGCAAAACAGCAAAGAGGAAATTAAAAACGTAAATGTCATTTTTAATTCAGCATATTATCTTCAATGAATTGGTTCAGTAATGACTGAAAACAATTAGTATCTGATAGCTTCTGTGCAATGAGTTGATCACATCTGCTTAGTGCTTATGTACAATGTTGTCTTACTGACATTCATAGAAAAGAAATACAAATAAATGTTCAACCTGAAATTACGAAATGGATCCTGAAGAGTGGATTTCTGAGGTACTGATAAGACTGTGTGAAAAGTAAATGATGTTTCTATACCTGAACTCTACGTTTGAAGAAGGATTCAGTCTTCAGGATTATTCTTGCATCGACACTGCATTTGTTTGTTTGTTTATTTTAAAATCAGCTTTACACTGAAATCTCATAGGACATATCACAGAGGGTCAAATTCACAGCATCCAAGACAACAGAATTACTTTTGAAAAAGTCACTTCAAGGCATGGTGTGGAAAGTCCTTAGCTGCATGGCAGAAATTGCAAGACCACGTATGCCTTTTAGAACAAAACTTACAGTGAACACAACACTTCAGTTCACACATACCTCAAAGAAAACGAGCAGTCAGTGATGCTTAAAAGGACTCCTCATGCACTTGAAAGTTAGATATGTACTTGAGCACTTCATCAAATGGGTCAGAAAAGCAAAATTAACTTTAACTTAGTATTTCACTTTAAATTCTTCATTTATCAAGTTGCCACCAACATATGCAAGACATTTATTTTACAGAACAGTCACACTGCTTCTTCTACAAGCCAGATGAAGGAGTAAGAGAAACAATATATATTTAATTATTTTTTTTTTAAGTATTTCCACTTTGGAACTTTCTGGAGATGATAAGATACGAAGTTGAAAGCATCTGTACACGTAAACAGACTGAGAAAAACAACATAAAGCATTTTCACAACACAAATCATCAAATGAAGTTTGAATCAGGCATTAACATTTAACTGACACTATTCTGTTTCCAACTGATACAGTATACATTGCAAACAGCTAGCATACTGCATACCTAACCTTCAACTCGTCCAGGTCCCATCAGAGACAAACCTTCAGTGCCCTCACTTGTTCCTGATGAACCACTGGGGTGCAGTCACTGATGCTAACTTTGATTGGGCTCAACTTGAGCTCAGCTGTTGCAATTAGCAATCTGTCTCTTCACAGTAACAGTGGCAAACACAATGATTAGAAAGGTTCCATAAATCTAGAGTATCAGTTCTCTAGAATACAAGCATTTCAGAAAAAAAAGTCTTGAAAAACACAACAGATACTGGTATGCATCTAGTCCTATCCTTCCCCATCCCAAATTGATATTCTTTGGTTTTGGAAAGTTCCACCTTTTGTAGATTCCTTCCAACAACCCTGTGTCTTCCATTATAATGAAAAAAAGAAGAAAGAAAGAAAAAAACACCTTTGTTTGTTTCGTTTGTTTTCCCCAAAGAAAAAACCTAACTAGCGATCACCTAGCTAGTGAAGCACCTTTTAGGATATAATCTGCAAAGTATTATCTAGATATTTTAAGGTGTTTTCCTGTTTGCCTTTCCCACAGTCCTGTAACAGTTTGCATGGAAAAAAAAAATAAAATCTACAGGTCCACAACAGTCAAACAATAGTATAATGATCACATTATGCTGCATTTATTATACTAAAATTTGCTCATAATAATGAGGAAGTGTCACAGAAGTTAAACAAAACAAATTTATAAAATGTTCATACCATCCCTTTTTCCTTCTATTCATTAATAAGTGTTGAATACCATCTCAGATTTTTACATCATCATAAATAATTCTAGAAAATAAAATTTTATACACTGTTTTTAGTTGCAGAAAGAACAAAAATACTATTTATGAATGTTAATAGTAAAAGTAATTCTAGTTTTCTAAGAAAATGAAAAATACTTGTATGCCCTCTCTACATGAGTTTTATCGGAATTTCAGTTTTCATACATTTAAAAGTGATGCTTAGAAAACAAGTTTGGCTACTTTTTCACTTGTGAGTTGTTGAATTTCTCTGGGTAGACAATGTCTTTGAGCCCCAAAGTGAAGTTACTGAAGAGGTATCTCTAAAAGGGAAAGAGCAAGCAAATACAAAAATCTGAATATTACATTTGAGAGAAACCCTCCCCACAGTATTTGAGGGGAAGAGGAAAGAACAACTGTGTCTGCTCTTTCTCTTCTTTCACTTCATGCCCAGCAGTAGTCTGACGTGGGTGTGTTCCACTATAATGCCCACGGATACAAAATCTGAAGGTGTACGCTGTGGTTACATGAGAGCATACACAGTAACAGCAACAGGTCTTTTGCTTATATGGTTAAATATCAGAAATATCAAAATACCAACGTATTAAATATCAAAACGTTCTACACACACTACAATACTACAGCAATTACAGTCAATATTACAGTAATAATACAAAATACAAAATTCTATGATTATTTTATCCCAACATCTTCACATACTTATGAATACAAGGCAAGTGGTCTAGCATTGTTTTTTGCATAGCATTTTTCTTGAAAAACAACTTCCTACTGTTTTGCATTCTGAAGGAATGTTAAAAAATTATTAATGCAAGACATGTCTATGCATGGTTTGTCTTTTTTTTTTTTTTTACTTTAATTCACCTAAGTCCTTTAATCTAGTACAAATTGTACTAATCTTAACCAATGGTAAAATAATGTAACACATAAATGTGCTACCAGTCAAAATTGCAAATAATCTCATTAAACAAAGGCTACAAGTTCTACTAATGCAAGATTGCTCATCTCAGACACAACATATGGTGCTCATGAAGACTTCTCTTTTTAACAAATGTTAGAGCTAGGCTAACCAAGGCACATAAAGCTGAAGACAGTGAGAACAGATCCAAAGCTGGATGAACAGCCTGAGTCAAATTTTAAACCAGGATCTTTACAGTGCCTGTCTTTTCATTTTTATTTTTATTTTTTCATAAACACATGGAACAAAGATCCCTTTAGACACAGTTCTGTAAACAATTTACTGAACACAGTTCTGCATAGTGTGGTAAACACTCCTAGAAAACATATATACCTGAAAATTTTAGTAACAAAAGCCTATCAATTTCCTACAGAATTTTTTCAGCATATTATGGTTAGGTGCAGGAAAATTACTCTAAAAAATGCATTACAGGGATTCACGTTTCTTGTTGCAGTGAGCGCAGATACACAGGGTAGACCTGCTATGGCAAACATGCAATAACCTAAACACTAATTGGATTTTGCTTCCCTGCCACATGGTACCACCATTAATTCTGAGAAGTGGAGCTGTAAGCTCTACTACAGTTTCAAAATTACCTTTCCTACATTAGGAAAGCATATAAATTTTGACAGCCTATAAACTAATCTACTGTAAAATACAGAAGAGCGTATATATTTGTTTGAACACCGCCATGTGGCATACAAATATATGGGTGCATTTGTATTTGCTTAATATTATCAGTGAAAGTCAGTCCACAAGTTTTCTGATGTAAGTTCTTCCGTTTTAAATAACTTATAACTTCTTCAAGAATGGGGTTAAATGTTGTGTGAACCCCTGCACTCTGCAAACACTTCACAAGTCTGCAACCCTGTAGAAACAACACTTATAAATGGAAATTTGGTACCTGTGTTGTTTTAGACTAGCATTAGCTGACAAGGGGACAAAAGGGAAACAGTACCACAGTGCAAAGCTCTATCTTTGTATTTGTTTTAAATACATAATTGGGAATGTAAACAGCTTAGATTATATTAGCATTTGCACCACTGTATTTCCACAAGGTTCATTACTCTAATTATACAATTAAAATAAACTCAGCGACATGAGTTAACGCTTCAGTTCTAAGTATAAATTACAACCAATGATAAAACTAGAAATAAGCAGCAAGTGTTTTATTGACGTCTACATTGCCTGAGTTTGTCTGAGTAGTTCTTTGAAATTGTGAGCTCCCCACATGCCACCCAGCTGTATGGAAATGACGATAATTTGTCTTAATAAAAACTGACAGTGTAGATAGTGTGAGAGTAATAAAAATATTACTTCGAGCATCCAGACTATGATTCAGCCATCACTGCCCACTGCACGTACACACTGAAGTTATTTACCTCTTACCTACAAACTAACCGCACGTAATCAAATCAGGCAGAAGAGAAAATAACCAATTTAGATGTCTATGAAAGTCACTAACATGAAAAGGCAAAAACTAGATTAAGGGGCAAAAATAATGACGGATTCAAAAACAGATGTGTAACAGTTTCACACAAACAATGAAAGAGCTCTGAGATGTTTGACGGGAACACAAACATGGTGCAAATTTCTTGAGACTAGGAGGTCAGAGTAGGCAAATCAGCTTGTTTGTTTAAGTTAAATTATCATGGCTGATCAATGCTAAATTGGACATCAACTCCTTTATACAACACTTATGTCACCGAGCTACTGTAGAGGCATTAAAATAACGTTGTCAGCTTTGATGCCTGAAGTCCGGGACCAATTTCCTATCTTTGGCAACTATTCTTCAGCTTCTTTGTTTGAACAATACTTCAAATTAAGTTTATACAACTTTTATAAGGATGAGATCAGACAAAGAAAGCCTTGAATTCAGCTAAAAGAATGAAGGAATGGCACATTCACTCCACAGAAACCTTTTCCCAATGCATATGAAAACCATAGCTACTTCTGAGACTTAAAAGGCTGGAAATGCAGAAGAGGAATAAATGGAGATGCGGGTAACACATACCTACTAGATGATCAAATACAACGTGATTGTTAGAATGTCACCTTGAAGGCAATATTAAGGAATCTCAGCATAGACAATAGGCATTAGATGTGACTTTAGGGTTTTTGTGTCTTGAGGAAAAGAATAAAACTTTTACAGTGAAATATAAACTGCTTCATAAGTTCTCGACTGTAAAGGGCACTTCTACTAAAAGCAAAAAATAAATAAAAATCAAAAACCCACAGAGCAGAAAAATGTGTAAGAATTTTCTAGCACAGGGACTGTGTATACATGAAGTTTTATTATAAAACTTTTTTTTTTAAAATAAAATCTGTTAAATTTGTAATATAAACTAGCAAAAAGTAAGAAAATGCAGTCTCTTAGTTTTCTCATCCTTCTGTGACTTCTTTAATATTTTTAGGACATTTAGGATATATAATCTAAAAACACAGACTAAATATTTTTAGCTGCCAGGTTTTAGATTTTATCATGGATTCCATGGCATGTTTTGATAGGTAGGACAGCAGGCAAAGCCCCACAAATTCACAGCTCTGCATCAAATAATGTGTGTGCTATTTATTATGGGAAGTTCTTTCACAGTTTTTTTCAGGTGAATATTAAAATCCTTTTCTGTTCCAATAACACAAACGTCACAGTAGTCTTGGGACTATGGGGCTTTCCCCACTGCTATTCACAGAGATTTCTGATGTTATCTCATCTATTCCTTGTGTCAGTTGAACCTCCTCCCAAAGAAAGAGATGGCAGCATTTCAGAAGTGCAGCAAGGGCTTAGAGCTCAAAAAAATTCCAACGTCTCATAAAAGTAGAAGAGGCCATATAACAGTAAATCATGCTATAATATGCATCAACATAACTTCTGGCATCAGTCAGGATTGCTCAAATGTTAAATTCTTAACAGACTGAGTGCTTGCTGTCCCCTCTCAGCACCTACTTTCTTCTGTAATAAGAAGGACAGACCGGTGCTAACAGCAATTCTGCACAGATTTAGATTTTTTTTCCCCTTATGCTTTCCTCTCATTGTTCTCATTCTTTTCCTCCTTGTTCTTCTCTTTAGGTAAACACTTTCCTGTTCACATTCTGTTCTTTCTTTCTGCTTTCATTTTCATGCCTCATATTCTGTTTAACACTGAACTTATACCATTATAAAAATGTGCAAGCTGATTTTGCAAACAAAACTTTTATCTTGAAAAATTTCACAGCCATAAGGTGATGAATATGTATACCCCTCCTCTCTTTTGACAAGGTGAACAAACTGTTACCCAAAGCATATGGTCAAAAGGGCCAATAAAGGACAGATGTATTTGTAGAGGTAAAAACAGAGGAATAATAGGCAAATATATCCATAAAAGAACGTGTTGACCATGTCTGGATAAATCAATAGTATATTTCCCAGAGAATAACTGAGAGGGCTTTTTTTATTCATTAAGAAAAAATAACTTTTTTTTTTCCAGGAGTAGAAATAATCAGTAGCATTTCCATAGATGAAGCAGAGATATTTACAAATTTTGTTCAAAATCATGAGCCAATACAGAAGACAGATTCTTACTCCAAACTGAATCCTACCACAAAAGATCATGAAAGAGCCAAATATTTCCTCAATATAAGCAAAAGACATAGTTGTGGCACATACTTTTTAAAGGTTTAGGGTGTTTGCTTTTTGGAGGGGAAGGAGGAGAACTGTATTAGTATGGTTTTACACTTTTGAAAATAAATTATCATTTTAAGAACCATTGCTTGTTAAAGTAACATTTTCAAAAGAGAATGAAAGGAACTGGAAGAACTGAAAACACAGCATAACTGTAACTGAACACCAAACAAATATGAAACATGGTGGGCCAGTGTATAAAGCTATACACTAGGTTATATGATACATCTGATCTTTTCTTTTTTGACATGGCTGATCAAAGTCTTTTATTGACTTTGGTTTTGTATATTTAGGTTTCTAATGAGCAGATCCCCTGCTCAAGTAAGATTGCTCAGTGCAACACAGGGAAGTGGCTTTGCAGCCAGAGGATGGACAAAGAGCAGCCATGTGCTGGAGTGAGAACGAAGTGGGCAGAAGAGCATCCCTGCCAAGCATCTGCTCTCCCTCTGAATCTAGCAAAAGTAAAACCAAGTGTCTATTATTTGTTCAAAAGAGAGGGGGGCCCAGCAGTGGGGAAAAAAAAAAGAAAAAAAAAAAGAAAAAAAAAAACACTAAGTCCTCCAAAACTGAAGATAGATGTGTTCCTTTCCCTCCCCACGCTGCAAGAAGGCAGCTGGAGAAAATGCCTTTGTTCTCACTGAAAGCATGTAGGGCCGTGAGTACAGCTGGCAGTAAAGCAGCAGCACAACAGCAGTGTTTATAATCAATACTGAGCAATGACCTCTCCTTTTCCTTCCATTACTACATACAAAGTATAGGAGAAATGCTCTGGAAGCAGAGAGGTCCTCTCCAACTCCGACTGCTCCTCCACATTTAAGACGTGAACACAAGTATCTCCCCCCACCGTTTTTTTCAGTTCAGAGCAGACAAAGCTCACTAGAGCAGCAGACACACAGCTGTCCCCAAATGAAGGAGGAAGCTGGAGACATCTGCAGTGAGAACAGAAACGTCAAGCCAGGTCAGAGTGCTTGCTGACCCTGCACCAAAATAAAATTTGCTTATATTTGTGATAAATAATTTTTTCAACACACTTAAAAGCTTCAAACCCACCACTAATTACTGTGAAAGTTAAGCTGTTTTTCTGAGACTATGTTACTGTTTTGATTAAAGACCCTAAATGCCAAATCTCTGCTTTACCAAAGTAAGCATTAGAGATGATGCATACTGTTTACTAATATGATCCCCAAAATGATTTTATTTGATTTTTTAAAGTAGAGGATTTTCTTTGCACTCTTTTCATAAACATTCCAGCTTGTCAGTTAATTCAAACAGGTTCACCTTCCCCAAAACCAGAGTGTTTCAACTGGCTTTGCAACTTCATTTTAACGCCAACACATGGGACAATACTAAATATCAAAAGTATGATGATTGGTTTTTATTTCACTCTTATCAAATGCAGACACAGGAAGCCTTGGGTTTAGACTGTTGCTCTTTTTGAACATGTGGCTATAAACAGTCAGTGGGGAAATGTTGCCTAAATATCCACCTGAACTAAAGGAGCAGATTTATAATTTGTAAGAGTCCAAAAGGAAACATCCTCATAGTTCAGTTTCCCATGGGATCACACGACAACCCTGCAATTCCAACTCATTTTAAGCAGAGCCTTTACATTACAGAGTACAGTCAGTAAACTTGCATTTCTGCCTTTCTTAAAAAACATTCAATGTTCCACATAAGCCAAAGGCACACAATACAAGAATTAACATAACTAAGATAAAACACAGCAAGTTATGATTCAATTAAAATCCTACACGATACGTTACCTTCCACCTCGGGCACTGAAAGGCACTACATGGATTCCCAAAGGCCCACCGTCGTTGGAGACTTCTACGAGCTTTACCATATCACTGTGAGACAACGATGAATGAGGGAATGTGAACATGTACCGTGAATGAACCAAAAAACCCCACATAAACACACACAGAAAAACAAAAATGCTCCAGAAATTAAGTCATGGTGATGAAAGCATTATTGAATACTACATACCTGAATACTAATCTGATGGCATGAAAGGAGATCAATCAGCAAAAACAGTTCAATTAATAAAATAAGTGAAAAATCAAAGCAACTGATAATTAGTTTACTCTTATAAAAATAGGTATCATCATCACATGAATGTTGTTTTATTTCTTCCTTATTCTGAAGTTAAATATAACTGTACTGCCGAGCAGAAACATCTTAAATACCACATACATTTTTTCCCCTAAAGCCTAAAAGCTGATCATAGTACTAGCATGCGTTATTTGCTTATTGTAGGGAGACCCCATTCCGAGCCATAACATTTGTCTTTACAAAAACACCCTTTAATTAAATGAGAATTATTAAATTTATAATTGTTTAAATTCTTCTGGTTTTACAATACATTTATTTGCTTTACTGTGTTTCCATATATTTTATTGAAAGCTTGCTGTATCTGTATTTCCTTACGAGGCAAAGTTTCCACAGTAGGATTTAGCTATAACATTCCAAACCAACCACATGTCCTCCTGAAACAGCCATCCATCTAGTTTTCAGTTATACCTTTTGCTGTAAAGAGGGAAAAAGCAAAAGAGGAAAGTACAGGTTCAGAAAAGATCTGCAAAGATTCTAGAAATAGATTTGGACCAAATCTTCTGGTGAGTTTGAAACATGCACACAGCTGGAAAGGTGGAGTATAGCCCAGAGACCCTAAAGAGTTATAAATACCCAGATGAGAAAATAATACACGAAGGCCAAACCTCTTAGCAAATCTGGAAGAGACAGATCTGAACAAAAGCCACAATCTAAATTTTTGGATTATGCCTCTCTCTAGTATTACATACTTTTCCCATATTTCCTGGCCCAATACATATATATGTATTATACACACACACATCTTTGAGAAGTTTGTTTTTAATAAGCATACAAATCAAACTTAATCTAGAAATGGAGCAAGACCAATGCCCTCTGATAGCAGTAAAAGATTTTCTACTTCCTTCAATGGGCTCTTGATGATATGGTGGCCCATCACAAAAGCTTGCCATGCTTAATCTGGAATCTGAGAATAACCAGACCACATTTTGTTAGGAAGTCAACAAAAATCCTGTAATCCAGTTTGTTTTACATTTGTTCCACATTATTATTTTTTTTTATATTCCTAAGGTAGGCCTCACATTTGTTTTATGCCCCAATTTATGTCTGGTTTTGACTCATTTTTGAAATGACACAATGGAATTTCTCTATCCCTGTTACCATTGTTTAGCTCAATAAAGTATTGAAAGTGTGGGAGAGCTGAGAGACAGCAGTCAGAAAAGTATTATTCTTCAGCTCCCGATAAACATTTGAAGACTGATAGCATTACAGCACTTGGTAATGTTTTCTGTCCTAGTTCCTGTACAGGCTGATTTCATTTCTTTCTCACTGTTCATTAAGGCTAAATTTTCATTAACTTTCATGCAAATCAGCTCACAGGAAGCAAGCAACGTCTCTCACCCCAAAAAGGTCTACGAAAAAACATCTACTATTGGTTTGCCTATGGCAAACCCCTATGATCGTTTCTTCTGACTTTCCTGAGAAAAAACTGAGAGCTAAGGAAGAGAACAAGTAAAATCCATGGGATTCACTTGGAAATGTCCTAAGGGGAAAAACTGCTTAAACAAAAGAACATCAGTTTTCATAAGCAGACTACACCATCTAACTTCTTCTGTTGTTTGAGCCACTATCCTTCCTTTTTTCCAATATACACTCTAGGCCTACACACTCATTTTTCTTCTACTGTTTTCCTTCCGAAACTCCATTCCAAATTCAAATGTTAAGCTCTGTAAAATGGAAAATGAAAAGGAATGATCCCTTCCTACGAGATACTGTTTCAATTCTGCTTCTCACACAGATTTTCTCATGACTTTGAGCCAAGTACTTCAAACAAACACACAAAGTATGATATCAAAACAGAAAAGAATGAAGCAGCATATGATGAAAAGCCAGTGAGTTAGTTAAAAGCAACACCAAGAAGCATTCAATTTGACAGAAGTTCTGTAAACTCTATTTAGCAGGCAGCATTTTGAATTTACAATAGCTTTTGCAAACGGAATGGAGTAAAACTCAGTGTGTATTGCTTAATAGAGGTCACTGTGATCTTTATCTAACATTTAACCCCCCTGTACCTAATTTATACGTTAATTCAGAAATAATATGAGCAAAAGATTTATTTTTATTTCAAAATTAATTTTAATCAATTTTAAAGGTTTATTTTAAGGGTAGAAGAGATATTTTCTCATTAATTCCATAGTGAGGTATGGTTCAGCTCTGTGCAATGAAATGCTGGTTTATCTTGTGATGAAATAAAATATCCTTTACTGAATTTTAAAAAATAGGAATTTCCCAGTCCTAAACAACATAAGTTTTGATCCATTCACAAATTATAAACGTTTGACTATGTAACTTATGAGACCCCACACACATCTGTCTTCCGAGCAGACTGTGAACTGCTGACAGGTATTAAGAATTTCCTCTTTGAAATTCTTGCCTGTTGATTTATTTGCGCTAGCACTGACCCTATTCCTTCCGCCAAGTTTTCTGAGTTCCATCACATAAGCATCTTCTCTGAGGCAGAAAATCAGCACTTAGCATCAGCACTTAGAAACGCCAAGCGTCCAATGTGCATCCTTGAGACAGGCTTTTTTAAACTGCTTAGAGACTGCCTTGAAAGGGTGCATGGAGCAAACTGCATAAAAACAAAACTACATATGACCTATAATAGGATGTCCTGCTTGCTTAAGAACAGTATAACTCATATTATTCTGAGTTTTTTGCTAGTCTGTGTCCAGCCCCAAGACTCATCGTTGAAACAATGTGTTCTGCCAGTAACTTACTCCAGGGAAAAATTGGTCGTGTTTTCCAAACCAGTGTCTGCATGTCCAACAGGCTCAACTCTGCTGTTGTCCTCCTCTGTTCGATCCTCATCCTAGATAGTAAATAAAAAATAAAAAAAAAATAAAAAAGAAGAAAATTAAATCTAGCTTTAATAGTTTCACTTATTGTAATAATGCCATTTTCCCATTTTCAAATGAGGGCGGTCTCCACAGTGGCAGCAGAAATGCGTGCTGCCACAACTACGAAAAATCTTTTCTGTTGCTACCTGAAACTGCTGTAAATTGTTTTCATCACTTTACGCTTTTTTGTAATGATATTTACAGTTTAGTCAGTTTTATGTCTTAACTTTACTATATGTGTAAAATCAATGCTTCAGAAGCTATCACAGGCAGTATTTTTTTGAAGGCACACAAGTTAAGATAGAAAAGCAGCCGACAGCCAGCAGTGTGGGTGCAAACTCCCTCAGAGCTCTCTCCAGAAAGGTTACTGGGAGCTCCACCAAATACACATGGTAGCTTGCTGAGGCTCCTTTGCGAAGTTAAGAACACTAGAAGAAACTGTGGCTCGTGTAATTCTATAAAGTACCAAGACCTCTTTAAACATTTTATCGCAGCCCATTATTAATGGCATGCCAGGAATGGCTGACATCAAAGAGTTACATGAGGCTTTAATGCTAACCAATTGATTTTGTTTTTAATTTGACTTTCCAAAAAGTACATGCATTATTCACCGAATGTATAATTTTCATGTCAAAGTCGAGAATGCTGTACGTACAAATTTAGGCCAGGGTAATTCAAGGACCACCAGTAAGATGACCTACAATCATTCCTATTATGGCTACGTTACTCATTAGAAGCTTATGGTTTTAATTACCCGTATGACCAAAGAGAAAATATGACAAAGTGTGAGCAGTAGGATTCAAACACAGACTGAGATTCTAGAGTCAGAGCAATCAAGTCAATAAAATAATAAGTGATAGGTTATGAGTTCACCACACAGTGTCAGACAATATATTAAATTATTGAAGAGATATTAAAGCAAGGCAGAGGCAGTTGGTAATGTCCAATTGACATTTCCACTGAGAGTCTGCAAAAGCAGGAGGCTGGCTACAGCAGGCTCCCATGAGCTGTAGATATGCCTCGTGCATCCTGGATAGCAGCGCGCTGCGTGAAGCCGAGCTACTTGAAGATTGATGATCCTGTGTTTTGAGAGGCTTTAATATGCACTTCTTCGTCATCTATCTCTGTTAAGCACTGGGCAAGTAATACATTTCAAAGGTTAACCAGCATCTTGAACCTACCTAGAACTACATTATGAACGCAAACAAGGACTCAAAATAAAATATTTTCCATATAGCAGAAGTTGCTTATAAACCCACTATAAATGATAACCCATAAAATTCATAAATATGTCATAAGCTAATGTTTATACTTATGTATTTACTGATTTCAGGTGAAGTTCTGTATGTACAACTGAGTACAAGGAATAAAGGTTAAAATTAAATAAATATTCAAATCATTGCGATTATAAGGTTACATACAGTTTGGGTAGGAAAAAAAAAAAAAGAAACAGATGATAGGGAAATCAGAACATTTGCAGTAGTTTCCCATTAAAAAGAAGTGTTTCACCATGTTTCTTACAGCATCTTACGGAACCTTGTCATGGGTTTCTTGATTTGAAGTTAGGGACACTGGTGATTATAGAGACCTATGTAAGTATTTATTTTGCAGTGGAGTTATTATCTGTAAGTCTAAAATCAGAGTTATTGACACAATACAATTTTGAATCTCAGCTATATTAAGAAGCCATCCCAAATGTTATTTTCTTAATGCAGCGTTTTTGGCAATTTTCTATGTGTAGGCTTTTCAAGCAAACATACAATTAGTATGTACACATTTAAGAAGAGACTGAAATAACATCCTACATATTATAAGGATACACCCCCACTAACAACAACAACAAGACTGGCTTTAGGTTGTGTCATTTTAGCAAACACATCGATGTATTTGCCATATAAGCATCATTCATCTTGCGTCCTATGTTGTAGCATCCTTCAAACCCACGATTGTTTCCCTTGACTATTTTGTGTCTGTATGTACACAAACTTCCCCTTGTCCTACTCGGTTTTTGGGGTCTTCCTTTGGACTTGCTCTTGACAGACTCACTTCTGGGGTCCTCCTTTGGTGTTCGGTATGCACAGCAGGGTCACAGCCCACCGTGCACAACAGACCTGATAGCATCCCTGCTCTCATCCCCAGAGCCTCCTAATTACCGGCTCGTACTTAAGCTATTCCACTCTTCGCATGTCCCATTTTCTATCTCTTCAAGAGGTTTCTTCTGCCACAGCAGAAGCACCCCCTGCCTGACCCGGGATGAAGGCCACAGCCAACTTACCTGCCTGCTGCTAGAGCCTATCTTTTAAAATTAGGATGTGACACATCAAAAACTGCAAACCACGAGCTATCTGGCACGACCGCATTTAGCTTTGTGCCTTTCTTTCTGAGAATTATAAACACAGTCAGTTTTGGACCAGACTCACTGTCAGTTATCCAAGCAATTAAGGAAAAGCGGCTCCCACACGCCTGTGTCTGGCTTCTCCCGGGCAGCAGACAGATCTGTATCAACAACATGTATGTGCCTGTAAATAGGTGCTCAGAGGAGGAATCACAGCCCTAACTAAAGTACTGCCATAATCAACAGATGCATGATGCATCCTTTTAAAAATCTTTAATATTACAGTAATCAGGCACTCTTTTCTTCTCAAAATAACACAGATTTTGATTTACATTGAAGTGAACGGAGAGAAAAATTGGACACCTGCAGAGGGATTTGACTTAAAATTCTGATTTACTACAAAAAGTAACTAGCTGTGAAAATCTCTGCATCTAGCAATTATTTCTTTATTTGGAAAGTAGTTTTCTTTTGAAAGGCAAATTCCACCTGTACGTGCTATCACAAGGTAAACCAAGGAAAAGGACATTTAGAAGAGCAAGAAAGTTTCTCAGAGCCCAAATGGATATTATTGCAGACATTTTTCAGAAATACGTGATTTGAGCAAACTCCCAAACTCATAATGTTTCTTTATCTCTAAACATCACCAATACCTGTTATATCAAAAGGTACAGCTTCTCATGAAATTAACACACAGCCACTAAAGACAGAAGGATTTATTTTTCCAAAATTGAAATAAAGTAATAAAAGGTCATTTCATTTTTAGAGCACAGAAAAAAATTTAAAGCACCTTTTCCAACGTACTTCTGTGAACCTAATGTGTTCAGTACAAAATGCCATCAGTTCCCTTTCACTCTTAACTGAGGAGACTCACCAGAGTGAGGGCTTCTCACCAGAGTCTTGCTGTGCCACAAGACTCAGATGCAACTTTCCATAAAGCTCACATGCCATATATTTAGGCTACTAAGACAGAGGTTGAACAATGTATTTATGGCTTTGAACAATGGCATCAAAAAAAAGGCAAAATTCTTAAAAATACTAATAATAATTAGATAGGTTAAGAGAATTCGCGATTTCAAAGACTTATTTCTACATTTAGATGCATCTGTCCAAAACTGCTGTCTTATAACAGTTAAGACTTCTAACAGTGAAGTCACTACCGGTCACTTCTTAATTTTCAAACAAGCACTCTTCCACAAATCTGTGCTGTTCTATGCAATTCTGATGGCCTCTCCAAAAACATAAGCAAATCTACTTCATTTTCCTTCTTCACCTTCCCTTCTGAAGCTCTTCTTTTGACAACTACCTGCAGAAAACTCAACAGCAGCTACGGAGTCTGAATAAAGTTAGCCCTTCACATATATTTCTCCATGTTTCCCTGGTGTATTCTTCACCTCCAGGCAGGTAGGTGCTGCCACATCTACTTCAGCCGATACAATGGGAAACACGTTCTAAGACATGTAAGGGTTATGTGTCTGTCTTCTCTGAACAAATTTGATAGCAATTTCTCCATTCTATCAATAACTGAAAAAAGGGAGTGAAAGTTGTTTTTTTTTCTCCAATTCAGAGTGAAACAAGAATTATTTCATTGTCGTTCAGAAAGTGAATGGATATTTTAGTGACAAGGGTAAGAAAAGAGTAAAAAGAAAAAGAGTAGCTCTGTTTTCAAATGGTTTGAACACCATAGAGGAAGGCCTGCAACACTGACTAGAGTAAGAGGGGAAAAAAAAAGAACAGTCACTTGTTATGCAAACAGCAACTGTCTCGTGCACTGAACAAATCCAAGTAAACATTAAAGAAAGGGGAGCTGTACGTGAAGATTTTCACATTACACATGTCCATGGAGCTGTGCTAAGGTTTCACTACCAATCTCATTTCTGCACATTTTCCTTGTTCACTTCTGCAACCTACAGCATTAAATTCATTACTCTGGCTTCTGCACCTCCAATTACAGGCTCCCTCTGCCAAGCCTGTGCCTTCCTGCCCTGATTTTCCTGTTAACTTACACTTAATTTAGACAGCTTAATCCTCCACCTTGTCAGAAGGGGCGTTCGGTATCCAGGCCTGGCCGCAGCCCGCAGCAGACGCCAGCCGGCATCGCCGCCAGCCCAGCTGCACCGCCACATCCGTGTGGGGGAAAGAGAAGGCTTTGGGCAGCCTCATCAGCCTGCGGTGGCAAAGACTCGAACGTTTTCAGTGACAAGAGAATACCTGGGAAATTTAACTGTAAGCTGTAGTAAATCTGTTCTCATTGTACACAAAGCAATTTTTTCTCCAACTCAGCAACGAGATGAGTTGACACGGGTACACAAGGGCTATACAAAGAAAGAGTCTTTTACAACATAATTAAACCCATTTTGTATTTTTAGTAGTCTGCAGAGTAACTGCAGCAAAGTATTTTGACGTGGGTTGGCTGGTCTCATCAGACAGCACTTTCAGCTTTTCTCCTAGTGTTATCAACAGCAAGCAGGGTCCTGAAAAGGCGAGGAATTGCCACCATTAGGGCAAACAGGCAGAGCTGCCAGTGTGAGCAACGTATGATAAATGTATCTGACATACACACCTCTACAAACAGAAGCCTCTCAATACACAGCCTCTGTGTTTTGGAAGGAGCAGTCAAGCTTGTTTTCTAACATTTATGTTTTACATCTTAGCGTAGTGAACTAAAGTACCGTGAATACTGAACAGAAAAGAAGAGTATAAAACTTCAACAGATACTTCAGATTGTAATGTAGAGAAGGACACATTATCACGAAAGAAGAGCTCCTGAAAGACTGCATACCAGTATTTTTTCCCCAGCTGGGACACAACAAAAACAATGCTTATGTTATTAAAACATGCCCTTCCCTTCATCTTCCCCCTTTTATTCTCTTGCTCTTCTCTGTAATGATTATGGAAGAAGAGACCATATTTGCTATTAGTCTCCTGGCAGCCACATTTTATAAATGTTTGTTTGGTCCTTGCAACATAAAGTAGGTTCTCTCTCTGTATGATCAGGCTTGATAGGAAACAGCTCCTAAGGGACCTATTTCCTGTGTCTTAACTAGCACAAATATACCAGCATCAGGCTTTTGTGCTAATGTTCTCACTTCTTGATTAACTGGCCAAATCTCCAGAGAAGGGCAATTTTCAATCAAATCTGAAGAACGGTTACAAAGATCACATGGGGAAAAAACAAAAGTTATTGAATAAAAAGTAGGGTTTCTCCCTCTTGCACACAAACATATACATGCACCTATAATTAGATAAGAGCTTTGTGTAATCCACATCAGTTCCATACGAGGTGCACTGCTATTATCAGCAATCCAGGGAGAGAGAGGAGAGGGAGAAACCTTACATTAAATCATCATCCACTTAAAACACAAAACAACAAAAACAGCTGTTTTTTTTTTTTTCTTTTTACAGAGATTATTCTTCTTACATGTCAGTCAATCCTGTGTTGTTCACACCCTTGTGCAGCAGGGTCACCCCACAATTGGAAATGGCAATATCCATATAGTTTCTATATGCCTCACTACTCCAAAATGAAATTTGCCTTGCACAGTCAAATCACTGAATAGATATCACATAGACACAGAGTAGCACAGAATGGAAGGGATTTCCTGGGTCTCCTGATGAATATCAAATTCATCCCCTGCTATCACAAGCAATCATCTCTTATTTCCCATTTAATAAACGGATCAAGCTGAGCCTTAAAACTGCCTGGCTTCATGATGGCACGATTTCTATTGCGAAATGCCTTGGAAGGAAATGTTTTTACAGGTATAAGAGAGATGTATTTTATTTGTTTTTGTCCAAAAGAAACAAAACACCAGATAGTCAGCGAAGATAATTAGTTTGATACAACCTCCCTTTGACAAGCCTGTACAACACTTCATTCAGTTTTGACTAAGTACCATTTCATTTCATACCTAATGACTTGTCTTAAAACATGTATTTAACGCCTTGTAATACTAACAAAAACTGGACAAGCCCAGAAGTACCTCAATTATTTTGTAACATGTATTAGTTTAGAGGTTTACTGAAGTCCTTGGGGGCCCTTTGGGGCTCAACAATCTGTGATATCTCACTGAAGTCATATTCATCTATTCTGTAACAATTACACCATGTACATCCCTATAACACAGCTAGCAACACTAACTACAGGAGCACAACACAAATAGTGCTTGCCATTTAAAGTCGCTTTCACTAAAAAAACCTTTTTAATGGATTATACACAGCTGTCTGTTAACTCTTTTTTATAGATGGTGCTGCAGACAGCACTGACATCCATGAGAGCCTTCCAAGAGTTTTAGTGGATTAGACAAAAGGTTTTCTCACTAGATAAGTTAACTTGAGACATACTGTTGGTTCTGCTTCTTTACAGTAAAATAAAATATTGGGCAAAATATGTATTAGGGACATTTGCCTTCACTATTGCACATTTTTAAAATTCTTAAATTTAAAAATGAATTGAAAATTTGCAGCAAAAATTTTAGTCTGATGGAGCATTCATGAAATCCTCCTGTGCTCCTCAATAAAAAGCATACAAACAGAAAGGAGAACCAGGCAAACAT
Source organism: Anser cygnoides (assembly GCF_040182565.1). Taxonomy (NCBI): domain Eukaryota; kingdom Metazoa; phylum Chordata; class Aves; order Anseriformes; family Anatidae; genus Anser; species Anser cygnoides. The sequence goes on along the minus strand of NC_089874.1, from coordinate 15,046,994 downwards.
GAATAGGCACTGAGCAACCCTGCCAAGCACCAGCTCTGCAGCACGCACTGCAGGCTTCCCCCGACCCTCCTGTGGCACAGCCAGCCCCATCGTACCTGCTGCTGTGGCTCTTTCTCTAGAGGAAGGGGCTTTACCATGACCCTACAGTGATAGCTCAGCAACAAACAGTAAGAAATGCATTAAAGCTCTTTTTTGTCGTTGTTACTGGTCAAATGTGTTAGTGAGAATTAACGTTGCTAAATGGTCTATGCTTACCAGCAGTGAAAGACTATTGCAAAATAAAAGATTTTGCAAATACTGAAGAAACTCAGCAAAGCTGTACAAGGGAAAGGGAACAAAATGGGATCAGACAAAGAAAATGGCTAAAGCATTGCTAATTCTCAAACATATCTAAAAGATGGGAGATTTAGATTAGATGTTAGGAGGAAATTGTTCACTCAGAGGGTGGTGAGGCCCTGGCACAGGCTGCCCAGAGAAGCTGTGGATGCCCCATCCCTGGAGGTGTTCAAGGCCAGGCTGGATGGGGCTTTGGGCAACCTGATCTGGTGGGTGGCATCCCTGCTCACGGCAAGGGGGTTGGAACTGGATGACCTTTATGGTCCACCTTCCAACCCAAGCCATTCTGTGATTCTATGATTTCTCAATGTGCACTGTAATTATATTTCATAAACTGCATTCAACATTTGGGTGAAAACTACATTAGTATTCCCCTCGCCAAGCAGCATCCTGCTAGTCTACAATGTTTCAGTGACGTCTCCGGGACTACTGGCAGTGCAAGGTGCTTGGCAGAGTGATAAGGTGTACTGTAATCTACTAATTTATTTTTACTGTAATTTGATAGCTACTGTAACAAATTCATACAGCACGGTTCCTCTACGGATGACAAGTATCAAGTGGATAAAAAAGATGTGCAGTTCTTCCAACCAGACCATATTTAAGGGACTTTTCAAAGAAGACTAGCATTATTGTAGCACAGTAAATATTTCGTGGTATGTCATTTTGCAGCAGCTCTTATCCCACAAATAATGTGTACTGTCATAATAGTCAGAGCATATTAGAAAATATTATAATAATTCAAAGCTCTGAACTTCTGTTCACTTATAAATGGGAAAATTGTTCCTAAATTTAACCTTAGAACATCTTGATAGTCTATTTATTATATCAAAGACAGACACAGGATGAAGGGAACATTGTGTCTTTTCTCAACTTCTGCACTGTTTTGCTAAACAATAGTGGCAAAAATCACTTAAAAGTGTGTTTCATTATTAGTATGTTGGGGATAATACTCCAGTTTTGCAAAAGAGCTTTGAGATTTTGGATGAGGTACTTCTAAAAGCAATAGCATTAAAACAGATCTTAAATGTCTCAGCAGCAGCTTAGGATGTTGAGCCACCAAATGCCTGTTCTGGCTGGAAGATACCAGATGAGCTTCACCTCTACATTTTCTGATCACCAGCTAACATTTGCAGTTCATAATCTATTTTTTAAGCTTTTTGTTAGACGCAAAGCATCTGAAGGATTACAAAATTCAAGACATTTCATTACATCATTGATTCGTGAGACTGTTCACTTACAGAGCAACCTACGAGCAGAAACGCCCAGCCAAGGCGGGGGATGACCTGACGGGCCATTTCAGTGCCAATAGTGCCGCCTATCGGTGAGCCCACTGAAATGAGGTTTTAGAAAGCAGCGTGGTGACAGAAAGTCAACCAAAAGGTTAGATGTAACCAGAAAGTACTACTCTCTCCTTTGGTAAATATCTGATATACGTAAAATGTGGAATATTAAATTTCAATATTAACTAAAGCATCTAAAGAGCTTTCTGAAGATCTGATCGATAACAAATTATAGATGTTTGCACTGTGTCACAAAGAGAAGTACTTATCTTATAGATCTATGTACAACTATATCAAATTACCTCAGATTGATTGTTGTCCTAAAAATAAATCGGGTTCATTTCATGTAACTGCCTGGTTACAGTTTTTATTCTGGATTCTGTTTTCTCTCAGGATTCAAAACATATCTGTGGAATAAAAGTTTCACAGACGAAAGTCTATATTCTTTGTTTGTTTTAAATAGGGCTTATCTACAGACTATTTCCATGTTTGAATCTCTGAAATTTTATACTCTTTCTATATGATTCATAGACTGACACAGAGACCACCAAGATCAGTGTAAAACAAATACTAGAGTTCATATTAAAGACAGATTCAAAGTCATACTTTGACATCGAAGTCATAGGAAATATTTTTAATTGAAATAGTTATCACCATTATTTGAAACAAGGCCACAATTATAGGTCAGCATGTAATCAAATTCCCCTGGAAAGTTTAGCCGAAAGGCCAGGCCTGATTGTGTACAGGCTCTTTTATCACCTACCTTGAATAACACAAGGATTGCCTCATGCACAGAGACATCCCCACATGGTGAGCCAACATGAATGTGGCACTTGTCATGCAAAAAATCCTCTTTTGATTGATGGCATCCCATACCATTTATTTTATCTTTCCTCATGCTAATACATACATATGTACCTATGAACCTGCATATGTATCTATGTACCACCACCACCTCCGATTAACTTATATAATACCTACATATACAGAAAAAAATCACCCCTGCATTGGCAGAAGGTACTTCATTTGAACTATTTCATGACGGGAGTGATTTTTTACGGCACAATGTACTGTTTTCTTTAGGAACTTGAGTTCTTCTTACTCCACAATTCCATGTTATAGAGATCTGGGATTTCATGACCAGCAAACAACAAAAACATTCATTTTATATGGAGAAGTTGACATTTCTGGGAAGGAGAAAAAAAACACTACAATATACCTCTAACATGGAGAGTTACTATGGCATCCAGGAAACAAACATACGTATTTGTTGGCTTCTAAATATGCATACAGATTTAGAAGGCCACAACAACAATGACAGTATTTTGTTCTTGAAGAAGAAATAAGGTACTCTGCACAGGTACAACAACAGTGTGTTTGTTTTTTCTATTGAGTACTCTGAAGTAGGTCAGGTTAGGCATGTCCATTAGTTCTCCTAAAAATAGATCCACACTGAGTTCACCTGCTTGTAACTAATGTAGAACAACAGAATTTTAAATACTTTTTCCTTTAATCTGACAAATTAGCTTATTCTGTATGTATGTAATTTAAAAAAAAAAAAGTCATTAAATCCTGCGTGATTTTTAAAAGCCAAAGAAATGACAATGAATACATGAAACTGGGACACAGTTTTTTCCCCTGCAGAAAACCAAATGTCCATGCCTCCACCTATAAGTTTAGAGATCTGAAAGATTTCTGCAGAGATGTATTATAGATGAGTCACATAGTTTCCCCTTGATACTGAGACAAAGGAAAGGAGAAAATTCTGCATAAATCACTTCACATTTTCCCTGTAATGTTCCTGAATATATTACTATTCACCTCACCTTTTCAAAGACCATGATTTTCATCCTTCTGAGGATTTTTTTTTTTTTTAAGACACAAAAAGCATTTCTTATTTAGCAACTTGAATTTGTCATTAGGCAATTTTCAAACAGGTCTCATAGCTCTTTTATCCTTATTCATTTCTTTTTTTCTTTTTTTAATCTGAAATAGTCCCTTGTTGCTTGATTTGCAGATCTGTATCAGCATGCAAGGATTTCACTAGCTTCAGCTAAGTACAGAACAGTTCGATCCCCTTGAGTACTGAACGTAGAGTCAATTTAGAGGCAAACTAAAAGAGTAGCACTCTGTTCTCTGTCACAGAAAACATCATTTTACTCACATGGGCATTTTAATAACAAAATTCGATTCTGGATATTTTTCTCAGCATGCCACAAGACTGTTAAGAGATGACATCAGACTGTTTATTAAAGATTTTGCTTTTTAAAAAGGCTATTAAAATACAATAAATGTTTACCAAGACGATAAAAATCCTGACATCAGTGGGAGTTTAAAGTTGGCATGTATTCTTAACTTTGAATTTCATCTAATTTAGGAAACCTAACATTCAAAGGTTTTGCTTTTGTGTTACTAAAAATCACCCAGTTAACTTAGCCCAAAGAGTTGGAAAAACATAATTATACGATTTTATCATTTTGCTTAAAGGAAAGTACATGGTTTTCCTCTCATTTATAGGGATTTATCGTTAGTTCTAGTTTGCTAGGATTTGGTAACAAATAATCTTGATTCTTGACCTTTTTTTAAGTCAAATGTAAATTGTCATTGCTGCAATGAAACAATACCCATGCATCTGTTTTAAGGGTCTTCTGTGTTACACATCGCACAGATGGACAAACGCACGAGCTACGGGGTAACCATCTCGCACAGCTTAAAGCTAATTCTTCCCATTTCATCTTCTTCTCCACTAAAGGAAGAAAAAACAGGCATGGCTCCAGAGGCTGGCACAGCTCCTTAGGGGCAAGCCTGTGGTGGGACGCATGGCCCTGCAGCCCAAGAGAGCCAATGCATCAACCACTACAGCAGCGTGCGGCACCCAGCCTCGCCGCAGAAGCACAGGGCATGCAAGCCTGCTCTCCCGGTCTCAGCTGCTGGGAAAAATTTTAGTTGTGAGATTTTACCATTTGCAGCTTCATCTTGTACTTCGCTTTTCCAGAACAGCAGCGTAGCATGCCACTTTTTGCATTCCACTTCATCCTTCACCTAGAAACTCCACTAAAATTGTTTCAGTTGGGCTTCTGTGTTACACTGAAGCTTTTTTTTTTTGGTCTTTTGCACTACGTGGATTTTACCTAAGGCACCAAACAAATTCACTATTTTAATAATGGAAAATACTATAGCATTTTTCACTTTCTTTGCTCAATTTGTTTTGCTGAAGTCAACATGAAAAACAATTTCAAACTTCTCAGTAAATGCTTCATTTACGAATGCTCCATTTCAAGTGCCTACAGGGTTACAATCTGGTCTATGACAATTTTATTAATTTTTTAATCAAAAGCATTAAATCAAAACTAAAATAAATAGTACTCAGTACTTCTGTAGTGCCTTCCAGCACAGTATGGCAAAAGCGCTTTGTGGACAATAATGACTTTAGCTTCATTGCACCCTCAGGATGCAAATTAAAAGTTATTCTCAATTTTTTTCTTCATTTGAGGAAACTGAGGCACAGAAGATTCCTTTCTATCTTTTTCAGGCTCATCTCCAGCGTTAGATGCTTTCAGTTTGAGGTCATCTCTTTGAGATAGCCAGAGCCTTATTTTCAGAAAAATACAAAATATTCACCAGTACTACTGGAGTCAACCAAAAAGGACAGAAGCTGAAACGGCACTTTGAAAGTAAAATAGCCCCAGGGAAATTTCTGAAAACAACAAGAAACATCTAGATTCTTCATGTCAGACAATGAAGTCATTGACTGGTCAGGTTAGCACACAGCTTTCACAACGGAGGCTGGTGACTGGATAAATAGATATTGGGAAAAGCACAAGCTCTCTCTGAGCAATGGGGTCCCAATATGAGCCCAGCATGCAAATCGCTCTCTGTCACGCAAAGCTCTTACACAACACGTGATGAAGATGGAGATGCGATATTTCCAGGCAATTGTATTTCCATTGTGTTGTTCATAATAACATCTCAGCCTCCTGATGCTTTGTTAAGCTGTGAGGTCAGTGCAAACCCCAGGCACTGCTGAAAGAGGCAGACTCATTTCTTCCCCTCCCCAGCTGGTCATCCTCATCCCTGGATCCCTCTGTCCACCTTCTCCTTTCTGCTTATTCAAGCATTTGTGTCACTAGACAAAAGGTCTAAATTAAAATTAATGTTTAATAAAAACAGTTTTAATTGGTTACGTTTCCCCGGCTGATCCAGTTCAGTCTAATTAACAGTCTCATAAAAGCTTACAAAGACACAAGGGAGGAAGCAAAGCACGGCCAAGACTGCTTCTCTTGTCAACAGGGACTTAAAACATCTCTAGCAGTGTGGCCTCAGACCTTTGTTTGGAGGCATACCGTTCATCTGCAGTTTAGCATACAGCTCAGAGTACCCTCCCACATCCAGTAACTTGCACTGCTCTGTGCCAAATCTCATCCCTCTCCCTCTGCCTCCTCCTAAATCCTACTCATTTGCAACTAATCTAAATAATTGTGTCCCTTTTACTGAAGTTGCCATCTCAGCACTTACCCTCTTCAAAACAAGCATGCTTTCCAGGAATAAATCCCTCTTGCCCTTGTATACTGCTGACCTATTTTCCATAATGTGTTTTCCTCTTTCGCAGTTTCTAATTTACAGCAGAATTTCATTTGTCACCACAGAAATATTTATCTAAACAACTTCACACAGATTACTCAGATTCCACCATCTTCCTTAGACAACATCAAATTAAGACAGAGACACCACAAGGCTTTTGAGTGCCATCTCCTGAGTTCATTAAAAAACTAGAGATGCATAAACAGAAAGGGGGGGGGGGGGGGGGGGGAGCAACACATTTTGTGGTTGAATCTCTTTTCATCCCAAAAAGCAGAGGCAAAAGCATGTTAAAAGTCATATACATCTTACAGAGCCATGTGCCGAAGTGCCTCTCTTCATCAGAAAGTCATAGGACTTTATATTCATCTATCTACATAAACACTCTTTTAAAGGTTAACAATAGCATTTGGGGGAACTAGATTAATAAGAAATCAGAACTACTTGTGTCAATTAGGATTTAAAGGGGATTGGCATTGTTAAACCTCACATCTAAACACTTTAATTTTGAGGTATGGTTTCCTTAGGTGCCACTTAATCAGTTATAAACAAGGTAATGCCAAGTTGTAGGTTTCCAAATGTATAGGAACTTGCTATCCAGTGAAGCACATTCAAAGCCCAGATAAAGCAGTCAATGAAGCCAGGCCTGTCTAAGGTCTTCCTGAAGTAATATGTTTTGTGTTTTCTTTGGTTTACCTCTTCATACCAATTTTGTGTAACTGGGGGAAAAAAAAAAAAAAAAAGAAAAGAAAAAGAACAAAAAAAAAAAAAAGGAAAAACCAAGCACACAAGAGAAGAAGGGAAAGCTTGAAGAAACTTGAAGAAGCAGCAAATTCAAGGGTTTCAGAAAGAAGCAACTTTAGAAATCAAACTGCACTGAGCTCTTCTACTCCATCTCTAGGCAGGATCTTTGAGCACTTCCACTTCCCATTTTCACAAGACGCATCCATTTTCAGCCTAGCTAGCTGAACAACACTAGTAACTTGTTACGGCTACCGTTTTGGCTATTTCAGAAGACAGTGAAAGAGCTCCAAGAGCTAACGCAAGCAATTTGCCAACAAGCTCCTGCCTTGTCCTTGGAAAGTTAGGCTTGATGTCATTAGGATTGGAGGGCATTTTGTACTTCCTCAAATGGCAGAGAATTTAAGCAAGGACAATGCTGGCCCTACCAATACACCTTAATAGCTGGGAAGGAGAAAATTATCTAGTTTGTCATCATATGAATCAACTCTTAAAGAGACTAGACAGTGAACCTTTGAAGAAAGATGCAAGGGTCACTATACCTTACAATTAAGAATGGATTCAATATAAAGGTAAGACCAGTTTAAAATAAATAAATAAAGAGGAATATTCTGTGACAAAGGCTGTGGTTTCTCACTGATATTAGCAAAGCTCGTGGTGTTCGCACAGAACTACATGACTTGAAGACAACAAGAAAATACGGGAAGAAACATACACGAGTTCAAAACTGAATTTTCATACACTGTAATCAGCAGGTTCCCTAGTATTTTTTCAGTGCCTCAACACATAAGCATACTTTAATACTCAACTATGTAAAAGCTCAGAACAGTTCTCTAATAATATTAATAATAACCTTTCTGCAATTTGATTTAATTAAAAAAAAAAACTCAATAAATATCTTGTACACATGGATTCTAGGCAATGCAGGCAACAAGAATCCATAAAATTAATGAAATGCACTTGTCTTTCTCTCCCTACATATAACCAGGTTGAAGGCAATAATGAACAGAGAAAAAGAAAATGAGAAAGAGACTGTATGCACACAGAAACAAAATAAAATCAGAATAATCTTTAAAATAGAAAAGTTAATGCTTTCCTAAGGAATCAACAATAAGATAATATTATCTAAAGAATTAATAATCTGGAAAAGCAAGTTAAAAATAAAGTGACAAAATTTGCTAGTGAAATAAAACAGGTTTAAAACAACCTTTTAAAACACAATCAATGAGCTTTGTAAGACTTTTGATGTATATATTTCACACTGGTGGACTGAGAAGCCTGGTGACTGAGGAAATCAAAACTTGAATAAATGTAAGATAATGCATACTGAGAAATATAATCTGATCTAATTCTCAAAGGGAAGAATCTCAGAAAAAGTAGCACCAACTCTAAAAAAAACAACAGCAAATGTCACCACAAATTAAAGAATTAGCACACGATAATAGCGTGGTGGATTTAATATACCTGAATTTTACTGCAGCATTAATATTTTTGCAGCACATTTAGCTCTAAAAGTAATTTAAAATGGCAATTCCCAGTCTTCTACCCTCTTGGGGTAGTATGGATGAATATTAATGTAATATGTACTTATTTACTCCGTAAATGAATAAAATGCAAAAGAAGTGGGCATCTGTATAAGATATTAATAAAGAAAATGATGTGAGAATGCCAAAGTTGCAGTGGGAACAACACGTTACTGAAAAGATGTCAATATTCTTCCATCTTTCTTAGTAAATTTACAACAATTCTTGAGAAAGCAGATAAAGAGTACAACAAGGATGTCATGTATCCGCAGGTACCCCTATGAGACAGCAGCGGATCACTCTACAGCCTTCCTACCTGATGTGTGGAAAACTACTTTATTTTACCTGTTCTAAACTAATTCCTGATCCGGCCAAGCCATATTTAGCAGACACCATGACATGTCCAAAGTAGAGTAGGATAACTCTGATGTATGTTTCTTTGGACATGTTTAGAAATTATTTCTCTTCATGGTGGAAAAGCAGTGTAAATAGGAAGGATTCAGAAATAGGGTACATCACAACAGAGGACAAAGTGTGCAACCTATGTATGTGCAGGACATCAGAGGTATCTACACGCATCCACATTTATATTGGGACAACAAGCAGGCCAAACTGAAAGCATACTTCAGCTGACTTGTGGCAATGGTTAAGGAGCACCTCTTTATGAGAAAAATCTGTATCTTCCCACTCATCACACACTGCTATATACATTGAATGTAGCAGGGCACTCACGGATGCATAAAAACCAGCATTGTAGTGGTGCATACGCAAAGCAAACACATCTCAGCACTGGGAAGTTGGAAGCTCTTTGTGTAGTCAATCCAGGTCATCTAAATAGTATTTGAGTACCAGGCACTTTTCTATCAAAATGAAGTAGTCAAAAAGCCAGTTTAGAAACGTGCTTTTCCCCATATGAAAGCCCTGAAAAGCACAAGAACCGAGCAGTTACATTCTGACGAAGGGGAAGGAGAAGATTAACTATAATTGCTTGATAGGTAAAGCAAGAAGATCAGAGCAGAACTTCAACATGGTATAAATCCATAGAGCTGGGAGAAAGTAGGTGAAATGAGGCTAAACATCACAAGAAAATCCTCAGTGGGGTGATTGTGATGGTGAAAGTCCCCGAAGGAAGAGGCAGAATCCCCGCTGCTCAACACAAGTAAAAGCAGCGCAGACAAAGAACTACAAGACAGGTTGCAGGGAATGACTCGATGCATAGTACGAGGATGGTTCAGATGACCTAATAATATAACAGGATTTAAAATGACTTGGTAATTCTATTATCATTAACCACATTCACAGCAGCACAAGCTGGAGCAGTGTTGCCATGGAAATCAATCCTTACGCGTCACTGCAGAAAATGACTGCAACGCAAGGGGCTGGGAACAAACTGAATGAGCACCTCCTGTCCTTGAGGAGTTCAATGTCCGCGGCAGCTGGGTCACGGTCTAACGTCAAAGTTTACACCCAGCTTCTCACGAGCCTTTTTAAATATATAGTAAAGCACAGCTGAGTGCATTTATGGGTTGCACTTAGACAAACTCAGTTGAGACTCAAGGTAGGAGCAGCGCACTGGCTGGGAGAGGATGTCGCTGGAAACTGATGGACTGCTCTCCAGCACTTCAAGTGCCCTTCTCTTCACATTGCTTGAGTTCTCTCAGCCCAAAGTAAACTAACGCTACCGAAAGGACAAGGCACACGCAGTCTAATGACACGCTCCTACAACTCCATCTTGCCAGAAAACAAGACCAGCTTGTATTCCACAGAGAAGGCAAGGAATAAAAGAAAGGAGAGGTGATTATTTCAGCCACCGTTTTCTAAGTACCCCTATGGACAACAAACTGTAGTAGTGAAAGAATCCTCTTTTATTCTCGACTTTTATTCTCGACTGAAAACTTCTCCATTTTTTTTCTCTCGAAAATTCCCAACTTTTCAAGATTAAAGCCACAGGGAAACAAAGCTCAGCAGTCTCTTGATCACATATTATCATCTCTAAATCAGTTCCATTCATGCATGGACATCATTACAGTGTTGTAACGCAGCGCACATCTCAGCGTGATGGGAAATGAGTACTGGTTTCCTCAGTCAGTTTTCCCCATTACTTACAGTAACAGTAGAAGAACATTTGCCAGGAAATCAGGAAGCTAAGCATGGCAGTAATAAAATCCTTAGAGCAAGGGAAAATTTTGGAACTCAGTTTTAAGAATGGAGTTTAAATCGTTCCTGGTACCCTTAAATAGGGTCTGCTTGGATGTTTATTAATAACACTGGAAAAATCTCCAAGGTTGTGGGGTTTATTTTCCTTTTTTTTTTTTTTTAGTGACAACTGAGAACTTCAAATAAGGATCTAATACTCCTCTTCCTCCAAAACAAAATACTTTCAGCAAAACACAACATGAATTGAGTGAAAATGAAAGCTCAAAAAACACTATGCTCTCCCGGTTCCATAACACAGGAAAAAGTGGTTACGGCACATAGGAATATCTACCAGCATATCCAAATAGAAAAGAAGATGACCAGTTCTGCTCCTCAGAATTTCACAGCCCTGTTTCCTTTGAAAAATGCTTTATCAGGGGAAGAAAGTATTTCTTTTGGTCTTTTAATAGTCTACATCATTGCTAAGAAAAATAAATCAAGGCAGACCACACAGTACAAAAAGCATATTACAGATTGTTTGAGCCACATACTTATAAAGGAACATGTTTTTACCTTCTAATGCTAATATTTTCATGTAACTCATTATTTTGTGCAGCACTACACAACTTATTAATTAGAAACCAGAAAAAATAAAAATAAAAAAGGAAGCAGGTCCATATTCTGGTTTGAAAATCAACTATGAGCAAGTAAGTACATCAGGAGGTAAAAATAAACTTTTAAATACTCAGTTACAAAAATATTCAAAAAAGGCTAAAAATCCATCTGCTTCTTTCTTAAAAAGCCATTAAATTTGACCTCAAAGAATGTATTATATTTCAAGTGAGAAGCAAAGTACACATGTCGGAGAAAAGATAAGAACAGCAAAGCTTTCAATATTCACAAATAAATACAGAAGCAAAATATTTGATAGATGTGCTATACAGTTACCCTAGTATATTAAAAATTGTTTACATAATGTAACTTTTTTTTGTAAACTTGTCAGGGATAAGCATATAAAATGACTCAAGTTCTATCAGTACATTCTTGAGATGCTAGAACATGCCTGAATTCATGAGACATTTATCAACTGATGAAGATACACCCGTTTGATTGAAAACAGTCTGTAAAACACTGTATGTGTATTTTGTTTCTATTATAATATATTTCATTAGTATTTTTCTTGGAATTTAAACAAAAATGTTCCTGCTTGTGTGAGTTTCAAGTCATTAGCGCCAAAACTTCAGCCAATGTTTCATGAGAAAATTACTGAATTATGTCTGTTTATGATTATAACACAGATTTCTCAAGAAAATTATTCCCTCCTGAGCATTAAAAGCTAAACGAGTATGAAAGACTAGAATGTGTTTAATGTGACCAAGGTAGCTTTTCCCGCCAAAATGCTTCAATCTAATCCAAGGTAATGTTTGAAAACTTAAAGTGTAATAAAAGTTATTTCACTTCCAAAAATGACGTGCATTTACTAGAAAAGACTCGATAAAAAGCTATCGTTAAAAAAAACTCCAAATCGTGAAGGCCAAGAATTTTACAGCGCAACTGCTGTAAATAATTTCTATTTTTTTAACGCAAGTTCATGGATGAGTCAAAAAGAGCATGTGTGAGAAAGAGAAAGAAATCCCACTGCAACTGAGAAATTAAACTGAAAAATTAAATCAAGGAGCCAAAAAACAGACACACAGATGGTAAAAACTGGCAAAAATAAAAAGTAAAAATCGTGCTTTTAAGTACCAACAGATGCAGTGACTTTAAAATATTACTCCTTGAGGATACACAAAGACAATAATCCCAGACTGTGATTTCTGGGCCAGTCTACTGCTGCACTAGATCCACAAAATACACCGTATTGTACAGAGAAAAAATGACGTGTCAGACGTGGCGATATCGGCACTGCCAGTCTACTAAAATATAAGAGAAGAAAATTAAGCTATCCAACACTGTGAAGTTAATGTCTTCAGCAAAAAAAAAAAAAAAAAAAAAAAAGAAAATTTAAAAAAATAACTGTTTAAATGAGATAAGGGAGGTGACTTACAGAATCCATTCGCAGATTTATAATACTACAGGACTAAGCATGAATTGGTTATTTGAGCACTTTTGAAATATTCTTTTCTGAAACTATTCTGGCTGCACACTCCAGATGGAAGCGAGCCTGCGCTTCCGAGGTTCGGCATTGTTCAACTTCGCCACGTTAAAAGCTTTGCTGGTTTCCAATCTTACTTCGGGTCTCCTGACTTCAGTTACTACAATCACATACAAGCCGTCATGGTTCAGGCTACCAGTACTAACACAGGGAAAGAGAAATAATCCAAAATTTGAAATTTGAGAAACTGCTCTGTGCTTTAAGTTCAGCTTTTCCTGAAAAAAAAATATTCTTAAAATCAAAACTTGAGGTAAATAATTACCATTACTACTTTTAAAAAACGTTACTAAAGACTAGTATTCCAAATTGTTAAGTGAATTAAATTGGTACTGCTACCTTATTTAACAAACCTAGCACCTTACAATGATTTCAGGCCAGCTGTAGGTATATACCCATAGAGCCTACAGCTTTTGGGGGCTAAAGCAAAGTAAAAGTCAAAGAAAAAATATTAATACTTTACTGCCTCTTTTAGTATGCAAACAATTTTACAAGGGGCACTTTCTCCTCTGAAACTCTAGGAGGATATACTGTACAGGGCAAACATAATGTGAAGAAAGTGACTGGAAAAGCACTTATCTAAAGTCAGCTCTATAACTGATGTACGGATACATTTAAACATATAGACACACACATTTATACACGTATGTGATGTCAGTGAGAGCACTTTAAAACGCTGCCCGTGGAAGTGGGCAGCCAGGAACAGTTCGGTACTTCCAGCGCACTGACAGGCGGGGCTGCTCTGGGCGTGCAATGCGCACTAGCCTGCTCAGGAATGATGGTGTAAGATGTTGCCTTTGCACACAGCCTGGTTTTAGCGACCTTCAAATCACCAGCGAAATCCATCAGTTCTGATGAGAGGATGAGTTAAAACAGGCTTCACAAAGAGAGAGCTATTTATATTGATGGAGCGTAACTACAAGGACGAAATACTGATGGGCTTACTTTCTGAACTCTGCGCTTTGTTGTTATAATTATTGCCTGGGAAATCAAGATAAATAAAAATGGCTTGATGGAATACTCAGTCTAAGTTTCAATAATTTTAAATAGAGATGCTCACAGATATGACTGCTTCCTTTTGGGGCATTTAATTTAGTCTGTGCTCTGGATAAATGGGTTGAAATTATAAGCAATCATGAATTCTTGAACATTACGAAAGTAAAGATTTTTGAAGACAAATGAGGGTGTCCACGAGGAAGAGGAAATTAAGCTTTGATATAAAGTGACTGAACACTGGCTCCCTGCCAAGCACCCTGAAGAAATATTGGTAGGACCAGAGAGGTTTTATTCATAGTCAATACCTCACTCCACAGGTGTTTATTCCACAGCGTGTAAGAATGTTTGCAACATACAGCCTGAAGAATATAGTTTTTTTTTTCCTTTTGGAAATAGTTGCACATATGTATGCTGGCCTCAATATTAACTGTGAAAATAAACAATGCTTTAAGTGGCAAATGTGCTAAAATAACGCAAATAGCCAACTGATTTTGCTCATATTTAAAAATAGCCATCTCTGGGTTGAAATATATATATATATATATATATAGTATAAAAAAATCAACCCAAATGAAGTTAAAGTAATCACATGCAGCTGGGATGAAAGTGAGTGATACCTTAATATGGAATGCTTAAAATATAACATACAAGAGATCGGAACTTAAAAGGAACATTTATTTCAAAACCAAAATCTTTACAGCAGTCTATTACAGGAAATCTTTAGTTCATTAATATTTGTAGTGCCACTAGCATCATATGTTTCCAATCGATTGCTTCCTCATGGAAACACTAGTTGTGCTGAATTTATTTTAATTCTCTATGCTCTGAATATGGAGCTTCTCTCAACGAGAGTTACAAATCAGTTTTCCTTCTTTGGGACTGAGCAAAAACCCTTACCAGTGCCACAAGGCAGCTGACAGTTAGTTGCTGGGTCTTATGAAAACAATTTTATTTATTAAATCAGATCAAATAAAAAGAGAAGATTAAAAGAAAGGAACATCGTTGCTTCTCCTGGTTTGCATGTGACACATACAAAAGTAAATAACTGTTTAGTACATCCTGATTTCCTACCCAACCTAATTCCTGTTCTCTCTCCTCGTCCCCTCCCCAGCACTGGACACTATCTAGATGTGCCATGTCAGATGCAACTCCAAGCAGTTTCAAGATAAATTCAGGATGGACTTATTTTCAGACCAGTCAATGAGAGAATTGGCAAGGCTGGTCTATTATCTTCTTTCCTCTTCCCCTTATACCAATTAAATAAATTAAAATCTTATGGTATATCCCATCAGCTAGGTCACATTACGTAATTCCATTCACTGAGTTGCTGCACTCACTAAATCTTGTTGTGTCATTTCATGAAGAATCACGACATTTCTCAAAGTAACCTATAAATTACATTAACCACTTAATACAGCTAAAGAGGACAACATTAAATAACGAAACACTCATACTTAAGCAATAAAATCAAGATTAAATTTGAAACCACAAATAAAACAAAAACACAGACAAATTGCTCCATGTAATTCAATTATTAACTCCAAGCTATACAGTCCCATCATCCACCTTTACAGCAAAGTGCAACCATGTCATTAAAATCAGTTGCCCACGCAAGGTTTTTAAAAAATAACTGACTGTTATTTACATCAATGGAAAATGAATTAATTATCACTTCCACAATCATCAGGTCAAATTTGGCCCTCTTCTGAAAGCATCTTCCTATAATTAATAATTCATAGAAGGAAAAATAATCATCCTGCTATAATTGAATAAATTAGTTAAAATTTCCCATTCATATAAAATCTGTCATCTTCCCTTGCCCAAAATAAGCACTCTTATTTTATTTCTGTTCTGTTTGGAATTAACTGGCTTTTGTGACTCCAAAGGATTTACTTAAATCTCTCCTAATAACTACAGTGAGAAGCAACAAGTCCCAATTCCTCGTTCCTGTCTGGGTAACTCTTTGTGTTATACTGCAGAAAATACTACAGTTTCCACTACAAACTTGTAATATAAATATTTCTTGAAAATAAGTTAACATTTGCCATTTAGAAGAAAAATTGTACGCGGAAGAAAATTAGACTATTAAAAAATAATAATAAAAAAGAGCACTTATTTTTCCATTTCAAGGCAAGCAAGTTCTAAAATGAAAATGAAATTAACTGAAAATTAAGTTAACTTGAAGCTTTAGCTAAGGCCAGGCTGACTTCTAATGCAGAGTTATAAAAGTTTGGCTTGGCAGCAAAATCAAGCAAATTCTCAGTCCTGGATTTTCTTATGATTTGAAATGAACAGAGGGAAAAAAAAAACTGCATTTGAGACAACTTTTCAATTTTAAATGGTGTCTTTCTGATAGAACATGAAGAAAGACAACATCAAGACACCTGAAAATAAAACAGAAACGGGATTTGGAGAGCTGGGGTTTTGAGATGGCATCACTTCTTTCCTAGGAAGAAAGGAAGAAGCTTTCCAGTAGAAATATGCATTGCAAATCACAACGCAGAAATGCAGGAGGAAGAAATCGAAACAAGAAAATGAGAACATAGAATAGAAGTGTGGTTTTTTTTCTTTCCATTAAAAATATCAATATCATGTACTACCAGTACCATCTTCTGAAACAGAAATGCAGAATCTCTTTTTAAGCAGCAATGATACAACTAATCACTTACACATTTACACTTTGGTTAAGAGGCCGGAATGCAGCAGAATGTGAATTTTAAATTAAGAAGCTTCACCAAGGGCGAGGGAGAATCCTCTATAGACACAATTAACAAAATTGGTTTAATACACTTAAAACTTTTAACCTCCTGGTCTTTGAAGCAGACAGTGGAACTGCATCTATTTCAGGTTTGCACTTCAATAGTTTTGTCCAAAAAGGCAGGAAAACAGCATTGTGTGGTTACCCTAAAAATGCCCATGAGGTGCGCCAACCTCAAGCACTGCCCTGAAAAGTTCTAGTGCTATAAACTAATGAAATAAATTATCTTAATTTGGTGAGATCTATTTTCATTAGCTGTATTACCCACCAAGGGAATGAGGACAAATTTTAATTTCATTAATGTACTTCACTCCTGCCTTACTTTAGCAGGCTGTATTGCTCGCTCTTGCATCACGGAGGCCACCGTGCCGCTCCCTGGGCTCTCTTCCATGCATGCTGGGCTGTGCTGAGCCAAGCCGAGCTGAGCCGAGCTGAGCCACCCTGCTTGGCCCTATGGCAAGAGCCTGGGGACCAGCGCCGGAGAGCTGCGGCACCCCCCAGCCATCAGCACCTCCAGCAGTAAGAACTCATCGCGCCTTCCCACCAGGGCTTCTGAGGACACAGCTTGGGAGCAGCAACAGGCACATCATGAAAATACCGAGACCGTTTCTATTATAAACAACTAGTTGGGATACAACATCGTGTACACCCGTGCTAAGAAAAAAACACACTGGAAGATAAATCTTCTCCACAGCGCGATGAAAGGAAAGGAAAGCAAGTTTTTCAAAGCAGAAAAGGAAGATCTGAAACATCCCTTAGACAAAACACTCTCCCATGCACAGTAAGGGACCTTCAGATGTCCTTATCTGACCTGCTATCATGGACAGGCTTCAGTCAAAAAAGCCAGAGATGGTACTGCTCTGCAACATGTTTAGGAAATGGTAGGAAAAATAACAGCAATAATTTATTTAAAGGTTCTTACAGAATCTCCATGTAATTTAAAAGAGTTATGACATACTTCCCTGGTATCATAGCTTAATTACCATTAACCACCATTATAACATGATTACTTAAATAGTTTGGTCCAAAAAGGGCATGAAACCAGCAGTGTGTGGTTACCAGCAACCCTAAAAATGCCCATGACGTGTGCCAACACTCCTCAGCAAGGCTCTGCAGAACAGAGTAGGTCTTGTTCAGATTTCAGCCCAGTCCATCTGTACATACGTCTATATGTATACATGTCTATATGAGTGACCGTTTAGGATATATATCTGCATATGGTGCATGTCTATTTCTATAAGCATTACAATCCCTGAGGGTTTTTTTTTGTTTGTTTGTTTGTTTGTTTTGGTAAAGTCAACCTTTTTTTTTAAAAATTGTGGACTCCTGACACCCCTCCACATACAGAACTGTGTCCTGCCTCTGCATTCATATCTACACAGCAGCACATAACCGAGCACAGGCTGTAGCCCTGAAACCGTCTCACCTATTTAATACACAGTATGAAATGACAGATTATTTTTGAAGGAGAACAAGATAGATGCCAGCATGAAACACTGTTTATAAAAGCAGCACTACTACAGCTGTCCCCAAGCAATAAAGCTGTTTATTCCAACCTCCTATCTCATATAAACTGAAACCCTCAGCACAGAAAAATAACATTAAAGCTGTTCATAACTCCAAGACAAATATGAAAAAGAAACTCTTTCCAAAATATACAATTCAGGGCATGTCCATAAATGTCCATTTTGCATAAAAATACACAAGCTTTTGAATTCCATGATCATATTTTCTTAAAACTGATACATACTATAGTTTGAACTTTGAAATTTTATCCCTGTATATATTAATGTATTCATTATAAAGATGGGCCTTTCTCTTTAAGGCGTCTTTTTCTGTGGTTATACACACATTTAAAGAATATTAATAAATATATGTATGAGCATACTCATATCTGAGCTACATGCAGAAGAGATTCTTCTGAATTCGGCATATGTGACAACTATTCCAATGGGAAAAGAATTTGAGTCTACACAAAAGTCAGGCACAAATCAAGTTAGAACCTAAAAAAAATGGCTTTTAGATATGGAAATGAAGTTTAGATTTAGAATTCTGTATCTGAAACCATTTAGGTCCAAAGTCAGACTCAAATCCAGAAAAGGCCTGCAACTCTGATTCTCACTGTAGCAAAAAAAAATAAAAAATAAAAATAAAAAATTCAACCTTATAAAGCAGAAATCACAAACATAAAAATACAAAATTTACATGGCCATCATAAGAGTTTGTTTCTGTGGGACTTGGGCACCTAAACTCCCAGCAGAGCCTCAGCCACTGGAAGTGTCTCAGTGGAGTCCAGCCTGAACTCAGCTCAGTTGCCCTCACGTACACCTTCAGCTGGAGGTGGACCTAGACTCTGCTACTGTACTGTAGGGGGGCCTCAGTATTTATTATGTATGTTCTCACAGTATAAACACCGAAATACAGGCATCTCATTTGGGATCTCACTGCACAGTATTTTTTCTAATGCAGTAGTAGTAGTAGTAGTAGTAGTAGTAATAATAACAACAATATAATAGATATAATGGAGGAGAGCGTTGAAGCAAGTCAAGAGAATAATCATTTAATTGTGATCGTATACGGATTAGTGATACCTAACACCACTACATTCTTCTGGGAAGTTTAATGGTTTTGACTCTATCATATATACAAATCATCCCTAAGGTGTGATTAGTCAAAAAGTGTATGTATTTTATTACACCTGTGCGTAGCCATGGCTCCAAGGCATCATGGTGCTCATCTGACAGCCACACAGGGCATTTCGTTAGCCCAGAGCCAGATGCAGCTGCTGCCCCTGCTGAGACAGAAGTGGACATCTTTGTTCCTGAGCTAAAGGAGTTAACATTGTGCAAATATACACAAATAAAGGCAGCAGGTGATACCTATTTACCTGCAGCAGCAGCTAACAGAAAATACTCCAGATCAAGCTTTTGGCCTTCTACATGATGTACAATTGCCGTAGCACCTGGGGATGTTGACCACCATAAAATAATGTTGACCATTCCATCAGGTGGAAGCCGTCAGGATCACGTGGACAAGAACCACCCTCAAGTAGTAAAAAAGCTGAGTGGGTGCAAGGGGGTATGGGACTGGGGAGACTGAACATTTGTAGGGGCACCTTGAGGCCTTTTGATCAGCTCTTTGACTAACATAAACCATAAATGAGTCCCCTACCAATGGTCACTGCTGGCCACTGCTTCTACCTGCCCATGTTTACCCTATGGCCTAATATTTAATATGATAGCACATGCCAAATCCAGCCTTTCTTGTCATTGTCCTACAGCGCTGCCCGGAGAAACACAGCAAACTGCATGATAAAGCTAGGGCCATGTTCACTGCCTGGTAACATTTCTTCATCTCATGATCAGCCTCAGCATGGTTCTGCGTGGTCTCACAGTGCCTGGGCAGCCTCCTGGCTGGCTGTGACAATCCAGTGAAGACCCCCCCAAAAAAAGAGCCAGAGCCCCTGCATTAGGCCTAGAGCTGTGAACATATAGGTAGCATACCTGTCTTTGTGACAGAAAGGTGTTCTAAAGAACATAACATTTCCTACCATCTTTGTCTTTTACACTTTATCTGCTGTCATGGTTCTATATTCATTAATGTTATCATGAGAAAATTTATATGTATGTACTCAGGGAGAAAAGCAGTGAGACTCTATTTGACACTGTACAGAATAACAGACAACTGGCTAAGACTGAAGCCTAGATAATTCTTTTTCCAAATCTTTAACTAGCAGAATTCTTTACTAATGACAATATTTTTTCCTGTAGTTTCAATCTGTACACATGAGCAGTTTGAGGCAGGAACAAACTCTGCCCCACAAGCCTCTCCATCTCCTGTTCATGAAACACAGAAATTGCAGACCTTTACGTAGTATAATTACAGAAATAGTAAAACAAACAAATAAACAAAAAAGTAAAAATAGACCTGTTGGACAAGGAGAAACACAAAAGAGGTACACCAGTGAAAATAAAGATGATTATATACATTAGCTTTACCCCTGTGAAACATTCAAAGCTAAACAGAACAAATGAGCTACATTTCTACCTTCTATTCTTATATAAAGGCATAAAATAGAATCAGGGGTTTTGTTGTTAAATGAAAAATTTGACAACATAGGTAAACTGGCACATAAGAATCCAAAGGAAATTAATGGTTTAAATTCACCAACCTAACTCTGAAGCTCTGATTTTCTTTTTCAACTGGTAGTGCTGAAATGCACTAATTTATACCATCTGAATGTTTTTAGAGTCTATTCAATCGTAGCAGGCCTTATTGTGCTGAAAATAACAGCTGAAGGCAGGTACTCTATAGCTGGAGATTTAAGACCATATGCTATTTGAACATCTGATCTCATTGTTGAAAAAGGAACCAGAGAGACTGTACAAGATCACTATGGATGGATGTCATAAACAACTTACCAGAAGTGTTCTGCACAGCAAATTTGTGCTCAAGAGGACAGCAATAGCAACCACTTCTCATCCCATTTCAGGATATAATTTAGTTGCTTTCATCTCTGGCTTTTGCTAGGTACTTGGAAGCCACTGGGATTTTAGGAACCAGACCTGTTCTGCTGTAATAACCATGAAATTTTACTTCATCTCCTACCTTGCTTTCATTAGCGAGCAAGTACACACATATACAGATATGTATCAAATACAAATAGATATATGCATATATATTTAAATACAGGTTTAATTGAACCAATCTCTTTGTATTTGCAAATCCTATCAACTGCTTCAAAATGAAGCAGGGCAGCTGTAGAAGTTCCCTTTCCTGCTGGTCTCGCACCTTTTCCCAGTGCACAGAACAGCAGGGTGCTCTTAATCCTTCTGCGAAATAGGCTTCTCCAGCAGAGCAAGGAATATACTATTTCAATTCAAGGTTTCTTGATCACTGCCAGCTTCAATATTCGACTAATGAAACTAAAATGACCACCCAAGAGAAGCGTTCTGTATACTTAAATTTCAAAAATTGGTGAAAATTTAACTCTTTCATATGTTACATTTTCATGTCTCCCTGGTATGAAACAGCATGATTCCAGATTTGATCAGGCCCCTGAGCAAGTCTTGAGGTGAAATGAAGAAAAAAAAGATTTCTCAAATAAAAGTGATATTACCATATAGATGAATTAATTTGGATAGAAGTAAAGTATTTCAAGTAATTTCTCAAAGCCTGGTTGCTGCGGGAGAAAAGAAAGTGCTGTGGAAGGGAAGGTGAAGAAGGGGAAAAAAAATACTTTTTCTTTTCTTAAAAGATTTCAGAATTAATTTTTTATCACTATCACTTGGCAATCTGTATGACAGAACTAGTGAAATTATTGAGTGAAGCGGTAACAAAAAATACAGGCCTTACTTTTCTAAAAGGTATTCTGAAATGGTATTTGGATTTTTGATTTTGTAATGGCAGTGTGTTTCTTTGGTACAAACAGTTTCACATAACTGCCTTCATGGCCATGAGAAATACCAAAGCTTTCTGAGAATTACACTGATCAATTTGCCCTGTAGAAAACTGGAGAACTCTGGAACTAAACTGGGAACAAACCTTAGGTAAAAGTAGCTCACCAGCTTATATAACCATAACATCTTAAAGGACGCAGGAGGCAAAATTAATCTTTTCCACTTCTTTGATGTATCATTCTAATTTAGCAGAGCCCTAGTAAAGCTCAATAGGTAGGAGCAAAAGCAATTACTTCAAGGAATTTTAACAGGCTTCATGCATTCTTCCATTTAAGGCACTAAAACCTACACGAGTCTACAGAAGTATTTCTCTACAACTACTAGAATATAAATCTAACCTGCCTTGATTAGTCCCTTCTACAGCAGCCTATAATGATTTCCTAGAAAGGAGGTATCTTGCATTTTCATCTGCAGGGCAGGCCATGATGTGGCAGGATTATTGGTTGCTCCATGGTTCTGCTTATTGGAAATGAGGCGCTGTCCACAGAAAACAACCGCACTTGTTTGGCACATCACAATTCCAGCAAACGTTCATGTATGATAGAAGCTGACTGCGATCATCCTGACATTTTTGGTGTGTCGTTTCTCCTTATATTCTAAAGAGGAGGTGAGGCAACTTTGAGAGAAGCGATTCAATCCAAGCCAGGAAAGCCGCCATCCAAGAACAAGCCCCTGGAGTCTGCCAGATGAACGCAGTGTTTCCGACCATCTAGTCTGCAGAGCCACAGAGGCAGGTCGGACCAGCACTGTTATCATCCCTCCTATCTGTCATGAGCCCTGCACAACTGGTTTCTTCTTGGCATGGCCTAACACCTCCCACCAGACCTACTGTCTGCTACTTCTTGTGCACGTACTGGCACAGAGCACCCCAGCCGCCTCCAGGGCTGTGCTGAACACACAGGCATCGGTCTGGAAGTCGCTAAATGAATTGACTTTGCCAGATTAGCAAACTACACTGCAGCCTTGTTGGAGTTTCTCATTTTGCACGTCTGCTCTCAGGTTACCCATTTCCACTGACAGTATTTCTACAGTTTTGAATACAGAGCATTACTAAAGGGGAGAAAATAGGATACGAAAAACTATATTGCAAGAAAAATAAATGCTATACACACTATAAGTATGGAACTAGAGTATATAGAATATTCATAACTAGAATATTTATAAATTCAACAATATTTCTGAGTGAATGATATGCTTTAAAGCCAGTAAGATAGGACTGGCCTTTTGTCTCTGGCATAATTATCTCATCTATTTGTAGTTCCTGTAGTTACAAGAACTTGTTACTTGTCTTTTTAAAAGAATGAGAACGTGACTGTGTTCTGAAATTTCTGGTTTGCTTATTATCAAGCTTTCCAGAAAACTCTGCTAAATTAAACAAAAAGCAAACAGAAGTAAAAGGCCTAACCAGTGAAAAACAGAGCCCACAGGACACTGAAAAAGATACTAGAGTTTAAAACCCAAAGACAAAGGGAAGGGGATTTCTCCACTAGGCCCTTCCTTCCCTTCTCTGCAGAGCTGTACTTCAGCCCGTCTTCACCACAGGCCTTCTCCTGTTCATACCCTGTTAGATGGTTTTCAGTCTAATTAATTATCCTGCTGGCATGAAATCGCACAAGCATCTTCCAGGTACAGGCAGATTCATTAACACACTGAAAGAATTAATCCTTTCTCCTTCAAAAAGCAACAAACAAAATGCCAAAAAGTCGCTCATAAGAAATATGAATTTGCAAATTCAGACTTCAACCAGTTAACAAGGGTAATAAATGCAATTTCAGACTACCACTAGTGCCCAATTATTTACCTGATTTGTGAATAAATTGAACTAGTTAAGCTGTTCAGAGACCAAAATCAGCAGAAAACTTAATGCTTCTTTGAACATGGATGCTCATCTATTAAAATATTTATGTACCCAACATTTTACAGGAAGATCACTATTAAGATTCCCAATCCAACCTCTTTTGCTGAGACAACAGTTTCATTAACTGCCACAGTGAAAATCTAATGACGTATGAAGTATGCCTCGAAAACATCAAACAAACAGCACTATCACAGGAGACACCTTCAGATCTGGGCACCAACTTTCCATTGCAATATAGATGGAGACAGTTATGGATGTAGTTTAACTCACCCGCACTACCTGTACTCCTTCTGAGGGGAAAACAGCAATGGAATTGCCAGCACCATTCCTGTCATTAAATGTGCAGAGGAAAAAATACAAGGACCAAGGACAGAGTTTCTTCATGAGCCTGATGAGTTGAAATGAATCTGCAGCTAATTACAAGATACACAAATAGCTAATAGCTCACATTTGTTGGTTTGTGGGGGGGTTGTTTTTTTCTTTGTTTGTTTGTTCATTTTTAAGGTTTTTATACTGTGTGGTATTACTTAAGTAATATTATTTAACTAAGAATAGGGATGAATAAAGAAAGTTTGGAATACCCTAGCATTAAGGCATGCTGAACTTCAACTATTGATATGACTTTAGTAGGTAAGGGAGAGAGCAGTCACGAGATACCAGCCCAGATTTGGATTTTAAAACTTTTCCTCTGTTCACACAGCACAGTGTGAGAAACTTGGGCTGTGTCAGGAGGTTAACTTCTCTTTGAAACTCCTCTGTATAAAGCAAATTATGTTTTTATACCCTAATGCTGTAAAATACAAACCTTGTACATTAATGTCAATGCATAAACTCAACATTGCATACGGAAGAAAAATGAGAAAACAATCCTATATATGCACTATTCTATATATGGGCTTCCTGTTATATCCCCAGTCTCCACAATAAGGTGCATTTTCATTGTACATTTCAAGGCACTTCTTGAAAAATCTCAGACACATACAAATACATGAAGTGACTGCTATGTAATATTAATTTCAGACCTTCAACCCTCTATGACTGCCAGATTATTAATATAGGAAAAACAAATTGGAACTAGTGTCTCAAAATATCCCAAGATCAAAAGTGGTAGAAATGTACACTAAATAAATATGATAGCAGTTTCTTCAAATTTATTATTCATATATTTTGCAAGGTTAAGAATAACAAGCATTTAAAACTGCAATGCCTAAACTGACCCACATTGGTCTGCTGTGTAATAACATCATTAACTTTTAACAGCAAAATATTTATAAAAATAATATTCTCTAAATAAATTAACCCTCTTGGTATCATTTGTGAAGAACAGCAGTATTCCACATACAATATAAATGGGTGTATAACTCAAAAATGAAATAATTTGCAGCTGCCCATTTTCAGGCTTAGTGCAGTTTTTTGGAAGCAGAAGCAATCCCATAGCAATTTAGTCAGCGTACTTCTGGAGTTTGAATCTTGCTTAGAGAGCCAATATCACATAAGAATATACTTCTTTGTAATACTTTGGAGTAGCATAACGATTAGATTGATAAAGTAATATATATATATACATATATATTACCTGGTCTTGCCTCTCCAGCCACTTGTCCACCATGGGATGACTGGCACTTAACGATGACCGAGCATTGTCTCTCTGAAACTGGTTAGACCAGCTACTAGTATCTCGTGGTAGGCTTCTGTAGTTTTCATCTTTCTATTTTAAAAGAAACAAAAAAGTGGCTTATAAAAAACAACCAGTCCTTGCACATTATCAATGCAGCTGGTTATTAAAATAACACAAAGGGAACGCGGACAAAGGAGAAAGCAGGTCTGGCTGGTCCCAAGAACCAGCCACACGCACAACTCAACTGCCTGGTGTGTGCACGTGGCCGCTCAGTGGCAAGAGCTCCCCTTCCTTAGCACCCATGAAGTCCAAACACAGCCTTCAGTGGGTTGGTAGCTCCCAAACCCATTTGTACTTCACTACAGCCCTTTTCCAACTTCAAACCCTCAGTGCACGGACTTCCCAGGCAGGTACTCAACAAGGCTCTCAGAGTACCGGGCTCCTTAGTTTCATTCATCCCAAAAGCAAACACGCCATACATCAGTCCATCAAGTGACAGCTACGGCAATTCGCCATGTACCCACGTCTCTGAATGCAGTCAGTTTTACAGTCAAAGCTGTCTCACTGCTCCAGGTACTGTCCTGTACAACACAATAGCATGGTAGGGAGTTCAAAGGTGGAATTTATTATCCCACACCACAAGGAAAGATTACAACTGATGTTATGCTTTTTTCCCCTTAACATCCCAATATTACCTGTTTACATGTAACATGTTAGGTAAAGAACTCACACTTGAAACTTGTTATCAAGTTGGTTTTTCTCAGTTCAGAGATTTTTTTTTCCCTGTCCCTGTTTGCTTGGTTAGCCTGGGGATGTACAAATACAGTCTTATCTGTAAAACTGCAGCAGGTGGAGACTGTGCGGATGGAAATACATTTATCACACTGTGATAAAAATATTTACAGATTTTTAATTGATAAGTTATAGTTTGCATTTTCTGCTTATCTTTCTCACAAGTACAAATTCTTCAGCCTCTAAATACACTTAGTCCTTACCCAGTCTGATCACCAAAAGCCAATAAAGACAAGTGGCAGATCCTTAGTGTTGGGAGTTACCCTTAGCCCGAAGTCTACAGAACAACTGTTGATTTACACCCATTAGTGCCCTCCAACTGAATGCATATATGGAACTGAAATTCCCCTAGGCTTTTCAAAAACAGGTTGTAAATAAGGATCCTTCATTCAGACGCAGAGTATTTTTTCCAGTCAGTGTATATCTACCTCAATACCAAGTCAGACAATTTAGAGAGTATCTGTTTTTCTTACAGTCATACATAAGCAAACAAAACAGGATTGTAGTTCCATATATTTTGCAATACTACTGCCTCTAGGAATCTTGAAAATCTCTAAAAAATACACCAGGGCACATTCACAATTTTATTATTTCTAGCACACAGCAAAGTTTTGACCCCTTTTTAAATCAATACTTCATTCCATCAGCATAAGTATTTCCTTCCCCTATTTAGTCTATTGATATTTCTTTTGCCTGGCACAGTGTTAGTCCAATACTCTAAAACACAGACTGTAGCATCAATTCCCTTACAACTGACTGTTACAATTTGATTTCTTGTAAATGTACGACATGCTTTGCTAGGAAATTGAACTCTCCATATAACTGTGATACATAGCAGAGTTTTCAAAAACTTCCTGGGTGAGAGCAGTCTTTTTCTATACATATCAAACTTAATCTTTCTTAATTGATGACAAGTTCTTTTCTTGAAGGAGACATTGTAGCATAAAAGAAATCTTCCATTTCACAACATTAAAGCTTGAATTCAACCAGCACAAGATATCCTTGCAAAAATACGCCTGCACAAGTAACTAGCCTAATAAATCTGCATCATAAAATAGTTTAACCTGTAGTTAAACTAATAGTTAACCAAATGAGTAAGAACTTCACATCTTTCAACTACTAAAATGTTCCGGTTTTCCAGTGTGATTAAGCACACATCAGACTAGACCCTTGCTTACAAAAGTGATAGTGGAAGTCAGTCACCACTTTGTACAACCACAGCAAGAGCCATAAGAGACAGGAAACAGTATGCAGAAATTGATTTTTTCCTACTGCTTCTCTTATTCAATTCTCCTCGTTTGGTGACAGCGGTGGCACAGTTCCTATAAGCCAAAACAACAATTTGTCTTGCTCAAAGTGGTGGAAAGGTATAACAACAAAATCAAAACCTGGACAAAGAAATAAAGGATTATTTTATGCACATAAAACCCCATTCAGTTGGTGCATGAGTTATTGTTATCTGACAGTAACTTGTTATCTGACAGACCAGTCTGAATGAATAGAAATTTCTTCCTCCTATGCCTTCTGTATCCCTATACTTTATAGATAATTCTATTTTTATTGATTCATGTTTACAATCTTCAATACAAACTTTTTAAAAAGACTTTTTTCTACGCTACACAAAAATCTCTCTCCACAGAGCCCCCATTAGCCATGTACAATCCAGAAGTAATAGAGAAGGGAAAAAAAGAAACAAGTTCATCAAAGGAAGATGTTCAGGGAAGTGTTCTTCAATCATTCAAACACTAAGTGTCTCTGATCTGAATTATGCAGGACAACAGCATTGCTTACAGTTTATATTGGAACTTCCTGCTGTGAAATGTCTTTAAATGCCACAGCACACAATACAGGTGAAGTTATCTTTGCTAAGAGTAAAAGAGAGCTAAATTAGGCCTCTGTTTGGCGTGGCTATACTGTGCCAAGAATTCTGCAAGGAGTTTATGCCTAGTAATATCTGTGCTGGCCAGAATAATATATTCCTCCTATCTACCAAACTATTTCTGCTGTAGTCCACTTCCGTAGAAGATCGCCTTTCTCTTGATAAGGCATACACCAGATCACTTTTTACAGAAGGCATTAAAAGTTACTCAGCAATTTTTCTGGAAGAGATGTGGTCCCCGTGACTTCTTGTGCTCTGCAGCACAGCTCAGAGACCAGTCAAACCAGCATTATCAGCATGTGACAAAATACTTTACCAGGGTTTGAATCACACACAGAGCCAAAAAGTAAAACAACAGAAAAACAACCTGCCGTAGATAAGAATGACGCTTGTTTCTTTGTTGTGGCCAAAAGCTGTGTTCTCTGCTGGTGGTGGCACTACTGCAAGAAGGGAGCTGGACCAGGAGCCCAGGGAGCTTCGCTTCTAACCCTGCTGCTCGCAGTCCTGCCACCTGCACAACAAGACCTCCAGATGCTGCTGGCAGCCTGGAATCCCACCTGCGTGGAGATCTCCATTGCTGCTACTGACAGACTTCATTCAAAGATAGCAATGGGAATGAGTGTTGGGGCCCATTCTCTTTGGTATCTTTATTGATAGTTTGAACAAGGGAATTGAGTGCACCCTCATTAAGTTTACAGATGACACCAAGTTGGAGGGTAGTGTCGATCTGCTGGAGGGTAGTAAGGCCCTGCAGAGGGACCTGGACAGGTTGGATTTATGGGCAGAGGCCAATGGGATGAGGTTCAACATGGCTAAGTGCCCGGTCCTGCACTTTGGTCACAACAACCCCATGTAGCGCTATAGGCTTGGGGCAGAGCAGCTCGAAAGCTGTACTGAGGAAAAGGATCTGGGGGTGCTGATTGATGCTTGCCTGAACATGAGCCAGCAGTGTGCCCAGGTGGTCAAGAAGGCCAAAGGCATCCTGGCTGGTATCAGGAACAGTGCAGCCAGCAGGACCGGGGAGGTGATCGTCCCCCTGTACTCTACTCTGGTGAGGCCGCACCTCCAGTGCTGTGTTCAGTCTTGGGCCCCTCAGTACAAGAAGGACATCGAGGCCCTGGAACGTGTCCAGAGAAGGGCTACGAAGCTGGTGAAGGGCCCGGAGCACAAGTCCTGTGAGAAGCAGCTGAGGAACTGGGGTTGTTTAGTCTGAAAAAGAGGTGGCTGAGGGGAGACCTCATTGCTCTCTACAACTACCTGAAAGGAAGGTGTGGGGAGCTGGGGGTCGGCCTCTTAGATAGCTAGTGATAGGACTAGAGGGAATGGCCTCAAGTTGCACCAGGGGAGCTTTAGGTTGGAAATTAAGAGATATTTCTTATCAGAAAGAGTAGTCAGGCACTGGAAAGGGGTTGCCCAGGGAGGTGGTGGCGTCACTGTCCCTGGGGGTGTTCAAGGAAAGGTTGGACGTGGTGGTTAGGGACTTGGTTTAGTGGGTGACATTGGTGGTAGGGGGATGGTTGGACCAGATGATCTTGGTCTTTTCCAACCTTAATGGTTCTATGAACTATAGTGGTGGAAGTGAAAAACACATAGCTGCAGCTTAGACATTAGGACTTACTGAACAAGCTGCAATGCTGTTTGCTATTTAAAGGAAACAAACAAACATATATATGTTGTAGAATATGCAAACAAATAACCCAGAAAGCTTTCCTTCTATTCAGCATGATTTGGCATTAGCATGCCCGCTCCAAACATCCAACTGGGAAAGGTATGTGTCGCTTTTAACTTCAATACCATAAAGAGAAAGATTTTATGGTGCAGAAGCCATCAGGGTCACGCAGGGAATTCTCATTTCTACTGGAGCTGCAGCTGGAAGCCCTCCTGAGACTGGTACTGACACGCATCATCAGTTACAATTAAATGCTGTAATTTTTTTAAAAAAAAGTTCTTTACCAAACATCTTTGGGGACTGTGGGCCATGGCAGGTTTATGATGTTTGAAATGGAAATTGATCAGTATAACACTAAAAGTGTCAAATCACCATATTGCCACTATACTTAATAGTAGCATTTTGCAGTATTTTTAATGAGGATATAGAATCTAACTCCTTAAGATTTAGTTCAGCATGGTGTCCCTGCAGGGTTTTGCTGGAGGCTTGGGTGAAAGGGGACAGAAGTGAAGCGATTTTGTTGTACTTTTAATTTCAGATGATTTGAAATATATAACAAGCTCCTCATCAAAGACTCCACAGCTTGTAGATGAAATGATGCATTAGTATGATCCATGTACTCTAATTACTAGCTGTCAGTGCATAAACTCATTAGTGATTTTAACCTGCAGTTGTACCACTAAAGAATTCCAACATTACTAACCCAACAAGAAAGTCCTTCACACCATACAGTGCCTTGTCCATGCCTGTTACCTCATTTGCGACTACACCACTTTCCAAACAGCAAAGAGTGGGGTTTTCTTCTTTCCTTTTGCATCCTGTATCTCTAATGTAAAGTGTAGTGAATTTTTGGTAGTTTCTCTTACTACTAGACAGCAATACTACAGGAGTGAAACAGATTGAAGACCTCTCTTCATGGCAATTCTCTCAAAGGAGACCCAAAAATCTCAACCAAGTTTTCTCTTTAACTATTTCTACAGCAAGTTATCCACCTCCCGTTCAGGAGCTTCACTAAGAGAAACCATTTGGGGCACTTGAAAATTTTTAGCTATATCTATTTTCTTGTATGCTGCACCTTTTGGAGACGGGTTTTTGTTTGTTTGCTTTTGATACCTTGTGATGGCCTCAGGCTGTGGCCATATTTCCATGTTGATGAGAGACGAGACTTTGCTTCATCTTTTGAGGTTACCATTTCATTTGATCAACTTTGGACAAGTAAATGTCTGTAAATATATTTATTGGTTGAATCACTATAAAAGCTGTTCTTTCTTTTTATGCTCCACTGTGTCCATGCTAGACCCTGGACAGTTTGGTGTCACACTTGGACAGGACTGTAAAAGCTGCAATTAACAAAACACTCATGTAATTAATTTAAATACAGCTCTGATACAAACATCTGTTTACTAATTCAGTAATATACATATATACTCATTTTCAATGCTGTCTGAAGATCCAGTAAACAGACTCCTGTGTGGTTTTTTTTTTTTTTTGGTTGGTTGGTTGGGTTTGTTTGTTTGTGGACTTTAAAGAAATAAATGAGGAATAAAACCAACTGGTCCCCATTTCTTAAAAATGTCTATTTTTAAACACGTCTATTTTCCAGGGAAAATACATTATATATGGGAAATTAATTAACCCAGTAGATGTGATGTACTTACAGAAATTCACAATAAAAAATACTTCTTACCTAGAGATCAGATTTGGATTCAATCTCTCTATTCATGAGCAGCTTTTTTTATCAACAAATTGTACCAGATTTCAACAGTTTACCTGAGAAGGAACTGTACCAGTCACTAAATAAGTAACTCCTTATAAACATTTGTATATCTTAAGAAACTGACACTACCACTTGGGTGATTTTCCTTTTCCTCTCAGAAGATTCAGTTTATTTATCACTCTACAGTTTAGTTTCAAAGCTAGCTTTGTTTGCTGTATATTGAAGAACATGACCTCAGAAGCTACAATAATCTAGATACAGCCCAGCCAAATGCATATAACAAGAATCCAGTCCCAATCACCAAGTAAGTATCAGGAGCATCTAATCTTAGGCCATTCCTAGGAGTAAAGAGAGGACTCCTGTATTAAAGAATTATCTCATATTTGTGCCTCCTTTTAACTCCAACCTGCAACATGGATCACTTCCAGCAACTGGTAAAAACTGTCTTAGGATGCAGAAGACGCATATCTAATATTCCAACACAGAACACAGTCATTTGTATTCCATGTTATAATGGAAACAGACGTGAAGAATGACAACCCCATAGTCATTTTGATGCCTTTAGAAAATCTAGAAAGACCTGTCTTCAGAAATGACCCCTTCTACGGATCTGTAAAAAGAAATAATTTATTATATGTTGACAATAGCTCATTAGATGCCAATGAGGAGAAAGACAATTTAAAAGCCAATGTTATGCTTAAGTTCTATCATCATATGTTCAGAAATTTCCAAAGTTGTGCAACTCCAATTCATATATTCCATGTTACGCCTTGATTGACAAGCAAGGCCTTACCTGAAGAAAAAGCGTTATGTAGGGGCCACAACGAACGGACAGTTTTCTGTACATGTGGTGCTACATGTAGCTATTCAGTGTCAAAGAACATAGGCTAAATTAAGAGTAGACTAAGAACTGTGACACTGCCTATCCAAATCATTCTGTTGATCTCTCTTGTTTACAAAGGAAAACAAAAATGTCACAATCTTTGCATGTACACGTGCAAAAACAAAACTTACCATGCAGTGTATATTGTTTTTTCTCAGACTGAGGGACAGGAAAAAAAGCTTCCTCTTCAATTCACTCATTACTTGTTAATCTCACAATAAAACCTCATGAGAGATAATGCTAAACAACCAAAATAACATATGGCAGTTGATATTCTGTAATTATAATTCTGAAGCTGGATTTTATTTCTGTAAGCTTCTTGAAACAACACTAAAAAGGCATCGCTTTCCATAGCGTCATTTTAAAGAAAAACAAATGAATCAGTTAACTTAAAATGCCAAGAAGCTACAGTTCTGATTCCTGTACACATTATACTTTCTAAGCAGTTTCCCTTTCCATTTTTTTTCCACAACAGTGAAATATTCTCTTAGACCAATTGTAGAACATCTAGAAAGTGTCCTTTAAGAAAAATAAATCACTTAGGTCTTTTTGACTTCTTTTAAAGCCAGTAAAATTATGTCCAAAATATTTTTTTTAAAAAAAAAGGAGCTGAAGCTGATTTATAGTCCCCTCCCAAGTTGCAATTCCAATTGGCCTATACAAGAATATCTGTAAGATCAGACCTCCTCTTTTGAAATTTTCTTGACTCAGTCAATTCCCACCTCATTTTGCTGTGCTGCTTTAAAGGGTTCTAAATAGTTGCTTATGTCCAGCTATTTATGAATCTATACACTTATTTATATGCAATAATGGAATTATGCACAGTCCTGACATTTTCACTGATATTTGATTTTGTACCCAAATTCATACAATGCTTTACGTCAATTTGGATTTAGTGAAACAGCATTTGTAAAGCTGTTTATCTTAATGTTAACATCCCTTCATTTCATTCCTTGGGAGAGCCAAGAAATTAAATTCCAGGAAGGGGAAAAAAGCTGGCAATTAAGTAATTTCAAAAGTATGCTTTGAATATAGGATTTAACAAATGGGATTTTAATATTAAATATATTTGGAGAGTTAAGGGAGACAGGAAGCAGCAAGGCACAGGAAACTTCACAAGAATCTTATATTTAGATCTTGAAATTAAGAATATCTTATAAACCACCTGCATTATCCTTGTAAGTGTAGGTAAATGCTTTCAGGTGGCCATACCTCTAAAATAAGCATTTGAAAGTAGCTTCCACCAGCTGTTTTTATGTTTAGAAAATTGTATCTGCATGACTGAAAACATGGGTGAGGGGGATAAGAGAACCATTCTGTCTTCTCAGGCTAACGAAACTTAATTTTTCTTTCTTCCTTACCTCAAGGAAGGACAGCGCCTTACGGGCCGAGCCCCGGAGGCAGCGCCCCAGGCAGCAGCAAGGCCCGAAGGCAGCAGCCGTGCCCTCACCACGCCGCCACCAGTGTCCCCTCCAGCCCAGCCAGCCCTTACCAAAATCAGCCCCGTGTTCTGCATTTAACAATAGCAACAGGGGGCTCAGCGGGGCTCCCCGGACAGCTCTCAGCTGTGAAGGAAGCAGTTGGCTCAGCCGACTTGCAAATTCATTTCAGACCTTGGCCAGACTCCTTCCCAAGGGCTTTACCAAGACAGGACAAGCAGCATCTGTTTCGGCCCCAAATTCAGTCATGACAGAACTAAGCCCAGCAGGTAATGATTTTCCTGGTTTTAAAGGAAAGTTCATCATCTTCTTCCCAATCACACTGCCCCTTTATTGGTTCCATGGACGGTGAATTTCAGCCTGAGAAATTTGCTTGTTTTCTTGTGTGACTAGTACTCATTACAAAATGACATAAATTCATTTAAAAATACAACAAACACGGCAAAAAAAAAGGCTGGAATAATCATTGCTGATGCCACTCAGACTCACATTAGGGCACCGCAGGAAAGCCCAGCCTGCTGCGTGGCTTCTACTGCCCGTGCAACTGCCTGCCTGCTCATTCAGCCAAAACCCAGGCCTGCTCTGCACCAATGCACAGCCTTGGTACCACGGAAACAAGGCAGACGGACAAATATATGAATATGCATCTGCGGAAACTCTTGAAACACAAGTGTGTACTGCAAATGCAGTGTAAATACACTGCTCTGGGTTATGGTTAAATAGACGAAAACAGGTCAAAACCCAGATCCAACTACTGCCAATGAAATCCTATGTGCTTTTCTAATAAAATCACTACACCTGAACATCCAGCCTCATTTTCTTTTTTTCTTTCCTTAAATTATTCAATTTTTTATCAGGCTACTCTTACATGCCCATGTATTTTTGGTCTCAAACCCAGGGAGAGATATAGTAACGATTTTTATTTAAAAAAAAAAAAAAAAGAGGTGAACATTTAAACATGGGATTTACAAGTACACGTACACTTAGCTGACTGGCAGAGGAAAAGTCAGCCATTCATTCCAACTTAAATTTCCCTGTACCATGTACTTGCAAAGTCTGTGCCTTTCACCGTCTCTCCAAGAGGTGCTGTACACCAGCACCACCAAAGTGAAAAGACAAACATCCCATGCACCTTCCACTACGCCTCCATCACCAGAAGACACTTGCTCACCCAGACCCTCCTTGGCACTCCCAGCCCATGATGCAGCACCATGTCCTCTCACCTACGGACCAGACACTGCTCACCTGTCACACAGACAGAGGGATGGGGTAGCCCTGCACTGGGAGAGAAAGACATATTCTTCCTGCCTCACTGATGAAGAACGAAGATTGAGAGTAATCAACACACTTGCTCAACTTCAGAGTGGATGTGCAAAAAACCCATCAGTTCTCAGACCTCTTTAGCACCCTGTGCCAATAATCCATCTCTTTTGGGAAACAGAGAGGAAATTTGATAGACGGGTTTCCACAAGTGGATGTCTCACAGGAAAAAAAAAAAAAAAGAAAAAGAAAAAAAAAGGTAAAAGAACAAGAGATGGAGAAAATTGTAACTTTGGATTGGTTGCTTTTGTTGTTGGCTTTTCCCCTGCTTCTTAACAAGTCTGGTCATGACTGACTTTTGGATCCAAATAGCTGAATCCTGCCTGTGTACACAGTACTCGACAAACAGCAGAGCACAGCATCAAGTGATACACGCTGTCTGTTATCTCCCTGTGCACCAGGCAAAGATTTTTCATTTTTTATCTCCCATTTCCAACACACTGCTGATGGTGAGAAATACTGTATTTGTTTTCATATTTTGGAAGTCATGAATGCTGAGTTTTTCCATAGAGATTTTAATTTTTATTGTACTAAAATATCACTAGCTGCTCTGTATAGAAAGCCAGACTCTTCTCAGTGGTAACAAGAGGCAGCAGGCACGTACTGAAGTACAAGTCATTATGCAAGAGTGATCGAATGCTGGAAAAGCTTGCCCAGAGAAGTGGTGCAGGCTGCATCCTTGGAGACACGTATACTCAAAACCCAACTGGACACGAACCTGAGCAACCTGCTCTGGTGATGCTCCTCTGAGCAGAGCAGTTGGACAAGAAGATCTCCAGAGGTACCTTCAACCTCAGCGGTTCTGTGGTTCTATGAAAGTCATGAATTTTACACATTACCCAGGACAAAAATAACACTTACTATGTTTATTTTGTATTGCACTAAGTACGTTTCCTCTAAACTATTTCATCATCATGTGACAAGCTGCCAGCAATGATTTTCTATCACAAAGAAAGAAAACTGGTGCATATAACTTTTGTTGTTTAAATACCCATCCATCTCTCTCCCACAGCAACATTTTGTTGCATTAAAACACTTATATCAGCATTTGTAAATGGCTCTCATTTTCCTTTCCTCTTACACTATATGCAATCACAACTGAAATGACAAAACCTGTAAATGCCTGACCAAAAAGAAATGAGCTTGTTCCCAGAATGATGCCCAGTCTTTTAGTCCAGTTTTCACTAGTCAGTCTAATGAATTTCCAGTCTGCGATTCAGATTCCCTGGCTATAAAATGAAACTCATGCATGCTGTTTTAATATAGAGCTCTGAGTTACAGTTCAATTCTCTGAGTTACAGTTCAAATCTATTGAAATACCATGTCTTTAGTGACAGCGATAGAGCAAACTTCACTAAGCCAGCTTTGAAAAGACTCAAAGCTAAATGAAACGAGTTTTCACTTTGAATCTGATGGCACACCATTGGATGTACCATTTTTATATGGTATATACATCTCCTATAATGCGTGCATGCTTTTCTCCTATCTAGACATACTTCGTTGCAGAAATACATGTTTATACTCTGTCTACAAAGAGAATTAGAAAGCATTGCATCTTTCACATAAATGAAAAAATGCAATCCAACAATGTGAATATTATCTGTCCCAGCCCAATAGGAACAGTAAAAATACCTACAAGAGGAGACGGTGAGAGACACAATGCTTTACAGGTAAGGGATTTGACACTGTGTGAGACTTAGATCACTCTCATATGGCAACAGAATTTTCCTCTGCAGTTTACAGAGCCCCAAAAGACAAGGCTTCCAAGCAGGAGGAATGCACATCCTAAAACAGTTATTCCTACAAGGCATGGCTGTTCTCAAACTCATCATACATACATGGAAAGCCTATTCAAACAAACAAAAAATAAAAAAGCCCAGCTGCTGACTAAATGGCACAGGCAAAAACGGAAAAAAATTATGTGCCGAGTATACTCAGCTATGTGGTTGCTGCTGATGATCCACCCTGCAGAGCGTGTTGCGTGCCATTTGCTTTGCTCCAGGTGGGTGAATCCAGGAGCGAGAGAGGCACAGAAGCCCAGGCACAGTCATTTTTCTCTCTCATTGCTCTCTCTTGAGTTCTCTTTCATAGTGCACATTTTCACCTCTTTATGCTATAGCAATGCTGTTATCTCTGATGCAACAATATATGAATCAAACTCAGAAAAGTCACAGAGTGAAAATTTTCATAAGCCAGGTAGCCATGATATACCCCTGTACTAAGCAAGGCAGGTTAACTAGATAAGCCTTGCCTACTTCCAAGAAGCAGGATCCAAGCAGATAACTGATTTGTATTTATATGCAATGTATCTGGCTGTTGCATTTATATGTCCTTCCTGTGCACTAACACAAACATCTAAGGAAAAGGAAACCCGATTTTCATTACTGCAGCTCACACATTTTAAGTGCAGCTCGTTAAGCCAATAGTCTTTGGTACTGCATTATTAAGATTGTGATCCAAATTAATGGTTATTCAGAAAACAGCAATATCAAAAAACATTTTACTGTGATGGTAGGAACGACACGTGGTACACTTCAGCTGCATACAATCTGTTGAACTGTACAGTTCAATACAATTCAAACAAAATTACAGCTTGCAAATCAGGTATTACTGCAGGCCTCTGCGAAGATATTTTTACTAAGAGATTTCTTGTTTCATTAGAATGGCTCAAGGAAGCAAGAGACGTGATTAAGTCAAGCCTTGATTTATTATGGAATATGGATATGTCTCACACACAAAAATGTATTTGAGAGTGATTTTAATATTTAGTTTTAAAAGAATCTTGAGAAGAGAATTTACCTAAGAAAGTGGTTGATAATCATGAGCCAACTTTGCGAATGTCTGCACAGATGAGGAGCCCTAATCATTTGGTTGAGACCACTCAGGACAAGGCCACAGAAGGAAGAGGTCAGGAACTACCTATCTGAGTACAGTCACCAACAGAACAGTAATTTTTAAATAATCAATAATAATGATAATTTTTCAAATACATAAGTACTTTGGGACAGAGAACATCAACATCTGGTTTCAAGCTGCTCTTAAAAGACCTAAGTACAGGTGAGCGACAGAAAAGGTCGACATTCCACTTCTAAGGAAGCACGGTGTACTGGGACATCATGACTACAAACATGTTTCTTTACAATGAAGCGATATGAAGAACAAACGAGAGCTCAGTTCCACCCTAATACCTAAAGGCACTACTATTTTTTCAATGGGATCCTTCAAACCTCCCACATTTTTCCTCGTTCCAGGTGCCCTTTTCCCTTTTTATTTGCCCAGAACTACTGGCATATGTCCTGGCTCTTCACAGCCTTCAGTGCATGGCAGCACTCCCACCCCCTTCATTTCATCTAATCTTGAGCATCTGCCCATTTTCCTGCCATTCCAAATTGTTCTTACCCAAAATGAAATAAACACCAATGAGTCTTCTCTCACTTGCCCCTGAGAAATAAATCCCTTCTGCCAGATACATGCAGCCTCCCTTTGCTAATTCCTCTAAAAATTGGACAGGGTTTCTACCTGTCAATTATTTCTCTTTGGAGGTGACGGGCTGAAAGTAATGTCACTTCTTAGAGTCAGTAGGTGGATGAAGCTTTTGGCAACTCTCCCAGAAACCCTTTTCTTGTTTCTGCAAGAGACATACAGATATTGCTGGGGTAAAGTTGCTAATCTACAACTGTGCTGCGAATTTCAGCCCAAGAACATATGTTCTTGTGCTGTCAAGAGAGGGAACTGCAGTGAAAACATTACGTAGTGCCAACCGCCCACAAAAGATATATGGGTGCTCAAGCCCAATGCACAGAGCAGAAAATTAAGATTGTTCTCATTGCTTTGCTTGAAATGTCCATGTCATCTATAATCAATGAAATAGTCTGGAACAAAGCACAGCCATCTCTTCTTGTTATCTGAGTAGCTGAAGAAAACAATAATGGTGAGGAGTTGCTGTAGTTCAAATAACCTGAACACATTCACAAAAATTCAGTGTTAGTACTTTTGTAAGTGATAGAGAACTTCAAAAATGCACCTTTTAGAATGATAACACAAATTAAACTGTTGCTCATATTTGAGCAAGAAAGGAGAATTATTAACATCAATTCCTATGAGCAATAGGATTCACTATGAAATCTTGACTCACATGACAGAATCAAGATGCTGACAACAGAAATAAACAATCTAGCACAAATTAACTAAGTATTAATTCACAACATATGTTGCACAAGCAATTATTATTCAATTGCAGTTGTTTACTGCATCTTATCTGTTAAAAATAGATCTGCTCTATTTGAAGGATTAATGCATACAGTGTATAAAATAAAAAAGAGTAAAGGAAATTAACAACATCTGTAGCACTAGCTAACCTACATTAGTTCTAAACCATCTTCTTGATTTAATGTTCTCTTGTGCCTACCTTCCCATCACTACATGAGATCATATGAATTCCTTTCCATTTCAGTCACCGTGCTCCAGTAGACAGCAAATATTTTTATGAAAATCAAGAGCAAATACATGATGAACAACTAATGATGCAAGAAGACTAGTGTGAAAGATCAGCTGCTGTTCAATTCTCTCCAATTTCTGCTAACTTCGCACACTCAAATCTGACTATGCTATTTATGTACAGCCCTCTACATTCATGCTTGTGGAGTAATGAAGTACAGTCTCATTATGATTTCAGAAAAATTAAATGAAAATGTTAACACTTCAGAGGGATTAGATTATCACTTTTCTTCTCCAAATCAGAATACTGTAAAATACTTTTCAAAACAACACACACTTCTATACTGCACCAGCACAAGTGACAGAATATATACCTTCACCTACCTGAAATCCTGATCAAGCAGAGACCTAAAGGTACAAGGTTAAACTGAAAACTCTCTAAGAATGCGGACTTTAATGCCTATGAGCACTGTGTCTTTAATGATATTTTTGAAGTAACTAAAAACCCATGGGAGATAGGTGACTTCTTTAGCAGCATGTAAAGATTTCTTTATTTGGGGTTTGGGAGTTCTAGCTGCATCTTTTTAGCTTGTGTTTATACTACACAGAATTAATAACAATAAAGAAAAAAAACTGTAATAAGCTGCCTGTTTTCTGATAGAATCTTATGCTGTGCAGTCAGAATGGCAACTGAAAGTGCAACTTTCTGTAGGGCAACTTTCTGTTGGAAAAAAAAATCCTTTTCAGTTTGTTTTTATGTTACCATCACAATGTTGGGCAATGTAGGGAGCTGCACAAAAGGGAATCTTTCTTAACAGCTTCTTTTTTTTTCCAATAATGCACTGAGGAGAGTGCTTCCTACTGACTTCTCCAGCTAGTAAAGCAATTCAGGTAGAGATACTGAAATCATATTGAAAAAATGAAAAAAAAAAATGAAAGCAAGTAATACAGCATTTGCAATTTTTGCTTTGTATTACTTGACTAGTGCCTCAGAAAATGAAAACTAGCATTGCTATGTCAGAAAGACAGAGCCAGAATGGCTGTAGGCATGCAGATTATTCACTGACATTAGGACTTCTGTGGAGATAGAAGAAGTCATTATAGAAACTGCCTATTTGCATTCCAAGAAAATGTGTGACAGTATTTAGGCCCTGCTTAACAGAGTAATGAGTAATCAGAGCTTCAATGGCACTTAATGGCAAAATTAAACATTTGTAACACCTGCTGTGGGTGCCACTGAGGACTTGCTAAGAAGAAGGTACGCATGTGACTGGCACAGTGTTCTGTTGATAATGTGGTTTGTTGGACAAGGTCTGAAAACAAAGGTTTAAACCTGGAGTAGATGAGAGGACAAAACAAGTGAAGATGCATGCACGTTTCTCATTTATTGAATGTAGAGGTGAAAAGAAATATACCTTTCTTTCATGAGTAGTGGGTACGCCAGGGGTGTTCTGCTTGAGGAAGCCTGCTGTTGTGGACCACCTTGTAGGGTTTTTCCGTGAAGGTTCTTCTGAAGAAAAATTTGTATCACTTACAGATGTTGAGAGGCCAATCAGTGCAGGGTCACTACTCCGCCGTACATGAAGAGGCATATCTGAAAAACGAAAGAGACAGTAAATAAACTCTGACTAGATTTAAAATGTTTTTCACATAGGAAAAAATATTTTTTCAAGCTCTGGATGGGTGGTTTTGACCAAATGTGGTTTTGCAGGGTAACCAGTTATTGACCTCAGCATAGTTCCTCAAGGACAAGGTCTGTTTCCTTTAAAACCACAGCCTTGCTGCTTGACCACATGAGAAGAAAACAAG
Organism: Anser cygnoides; assembly: GCF_040182565.1. NCBI lineage: Eukaryota > Metazoa > Chordata > Aves > Anseriformes > Anatidae > Anser > Anser cygnoides. Next base: position 15,005,614 of record NC_089874.1, on the reverse strand, counting down.
GGCCAAACATAATTCTTTTAACCTTGTACAGCTCTTTGGCTTTATAAGTACAAACATGGTATCGCTACCATCTGTCGGTTGTTGTGTAACATTAAAACAAAAGAACAGCATAAGCTTGAGCAACCAACTAAGGCAACTTAAAGCTATTTTAAAGGACAAGTAGCCAAAGGTCTAAAGAGCCTGATGCCAAAACAAGAAGTGGACTAGGACCACGCTTCCCAGTGTGGGCACTGCCAGCCAGAGCGTGCTTGCAAGGGGTGGCACAGCAGCCTCTGCAGGGAAAGGCAGCTCCTCTCCTTGGAAAATACACTCTCCATGCCTTTCTTAGAACTTAAGGAAGTGACTGGTTTCTGTTCTGCATTATTCCTTCTCCTGACTGTGTCTGGAAGGTCTGTGTTGATTTACCTGGATTCCCTTAGCTTTCCAGCTGGCATGACTGACAGGAGAAAAATATTTCATTAGTAATAAATGGTGCATCAGGCAGGTAGACCAGTTGGAAAGAGATAGGGTTTTTTAATATACGTGGAGGTCAAATCAGGTCTGGAAACTTTGATGGCACATTAAAGTTAGTTTCTCTTGAAATACAACTTAATTTTTCCAATTTCATGTATTATCCTACAGCAAATACCCACACATCTACAGTCTTCGTGCCCAAACAGAAGTTTCATTGCCTGCATTTGCGACCTCTTAGCACTCTCCCACTCAACACCAGAATGGAGGTGATGTGATTTATCAGTCTTATTTCTCTTTACTGCTGCACTGAGAACCTTGAATGCAAAGTGAAAAAGGAAAAGGTGAAAACTATGGCACATGAGCAAGCAGAGTCAGTGGGGAAGGCACACTGGCCAACATCTGAGAATGATACCAGGACTACTTTTTAATGCCATGATCAAACACTTCCTGAAGAAGCTGAAGATTCACATGTCACAATACCAGCCAGAAAACACAATGACAGCAGTTGGATAACTGACTACTCTTAAGCTTTACAATATCATTATGTTAAAGCTACATAGAGCAACATGAAAATACAAAATCTTATTTTGTATGGCATTATAAAGACACTGAGAAATATAGCAGGTCATGCCACACAGAGAAAATAAATGTGCAAGGAGCTTTTTGGAACAACCAGGACTCGTGCTGCTGAGATATGCACAAGTGGTACATGACAAAACACCAGAACAGTCATTCTATTTCATGTCCAATCTGGTAAATTAGAATAACAGAGAATTAATTAATGTTTTTCCCACTAACACTGTACTATTTCTCTTCCCTTTGAAAATTCTTTTTTTTTTCATTTTCATAACAAAGACGTTCATAAGAGTTAATTTCCAGCAAAGATTTTTTTTTCTTTTATAAATATGTATATACGAGAGTATAATGGGACAAGAAGTAATTAAAAGAATATTTCAGGAAAGATCGCGTTAATTATGCAGAAAAGTATTTATGGTCTGAGTCAACTCTACTTAGAATGTGATTACTCAGTATATACTCACAAAACACATAACAGAGGGTTTTTCTTTGATTGCCTTGTCTTCAACTACTTCAAGTTTTATGAAGCAGCTGAAAGCAAAGCCCCTCATTTCCCGCTAGATGATAAACATAATAAAAGTACACTAGCAAATCACCAGAGATCTATATAACAAAGGTGCCACAGCTGTGGTCACAGGCAACAGCACCACAAAGCATAATGAAGTGACCCATTAACAGCGGTGTCTGTGCTGCTGCCTTCGCTCCGAACGGACACTCATTTATTGGATTAGCCTGGTCAAGAAAGTGGGTCTGTAGCATGAGTGGTGCCACTTAAGAAAAATACCAATCTATATTTGTTCCAAGCAGCAGCGCATGCATATTATCCCGTTTGCCTTAGCTACCCACCCTCCATACAACAGGGAATTATCATTTTCAAACATGAGTTCACTTGCTCCTTATGCTCATACATCTATATATAAGCATGGCGATAGCAAAATGTTCTTGTATTTTTACACTCTTTCTTCAAATTACTTGACAAAACAAAAGTTCAGTTCAGTGAACTTCTGTAAGAGGAGAAGCTGAATTGCCAACAAAGAAATAAAGGGAAGAAAATGGAACTCAAGTCAGCACTTCTGGAGAGGAGAGAGCAATTATCACTGCATTGCCTTTTTCTTTGTAGGTAAAACATCACAGTTTGAACCATGCTAAGTGTCAGAGACTTTTCACAACACAGAAAATTAATTATGCAACAGAATTTCCAAATATTAATTTCCCAGAGAAAACATCAATGTGAGATGTTTCTCTAAAAAATTTATTTGCTGCTGAGCCACTTTTAATATGACCCATCTCATTTTATTAAGGTTAGCTACTGAGGTACTTTCAGACATTTATTGAACGTTTCTCCGAATCCCCAAAAGAACATTGTTTTGTTAATACAAAGATACAACTTGATCAGCTCTAGTCACTCCTTATGAAAATGGCTCCATGTACAAGGAAATGTAACTTGCGTTACTAACCAAACTTCACAAGAAAGTGAATTATAAAAGATAATCGTTTGGGTGTGCTAGATCTATGCATTTCCAAGTTAAATTAGAAGTTTGGGGTTGGTAATTTTTATTTTTATTTTTTATCACTGGAATGGGACAAGTATGTGGAGCTCTAGGGCATGGTCCTTGGCAATGGACAATACTTCACCAGGTATTGATCCAGGAATTAAATCTTATTCATGCTGCGTTAACCACAACTGATAAATACCATCTCCTGTATTCCTCTCTCCAACTCTATTCTGAGAGACTGCTCTAGCTCAGTTTCCATACAGTCCATTAGAACAACAACAAAAAAGAATACATTGAACAGATTTTTCTACCAATATATTGGTGGTTACAATCTTCAGGTTTCCTTAAATTTATAGATTTGAAGACGATATACTTTGAAATATTAAAAGGAAAATCAAAGGAAAGAAACTTAATAATTAAACCACAAGATGAAGTACACATGGGACCAATGCAATGTCACTGATTTCAGGATGATGGCTGATAGTGTTTGAAGTCTGGGGTTTCTTTGAAGACTGGATAAAACAGCAATGAACTCTAATCACAAGGCTTCAAATTCTCTGTGGCACTAATGCACTGTAAATATTGATTTGCTTCAGCAGCTAAGGTGCCTTTTAAATAAGCACTTGAAATGGTAAATCTAATAATGAATTACAGGAAGTTTTAAAAGTCTAAGAATTAAGGAAAAATTAAATTAAAAATCATGAAAGTCATCACTAACTCAGTTCTTGAGCCTTATTCAAGGACTTTAAGTATTCAGCAACAAGTCCAACCCCTAGAAGTTGAGAAAGAATTATGTGTGACAGAGAATCCCATTAAGTTATGTATATGGCCACAGTTATGTTAGAAAATGGTTATTTGTAGGATAAATCCAAGCTGGGTAACAAAATGCCCACATTCATAATCATGAAACTCTGACTGGAAGTCTCATTTTATTAAAAGCAACAGCAGTTTCACTATAAATTATAAAAACAGCCAATATACATTTTATAACCATCTTTAAACGCTAAGAACACAGAGTTGTACCTTTCCTTCCTGCCAGCAATTCCATTTTTATTTTAAAAGGGTCATCACCTTTTCTGATTTTCAAACGTGCTCGCGAGCAAAAGCGTGAGAGGATCTGGCAAATTTCATCCATAAAGCTGACTGCCTCGCCCCGCCTGCAGCCATGCCACGCGAAGGCTGCTGGTCTTTCAGAGGGGAGCATATATATATGTTCCCATATCAATTTCCTCTCAGACAGCAGCTTAGAGGGTATGACTAGAAAAAGATGCGTAGCACGGACAATTTTTCACTGTGAAGATTTCAGCTGATGTTTCAGCTCCTCACGATCACTGGCAGCTTGCAGTTTGGCATGCAGTGAATTTTAAGACATGAAAAATGGGCTTAAGGTCATTTTTGGCCACCTCAAACAGGCTATCAGGCCCAAGACTGAGGAGTAGACCCAAATAGGATTTTTTATTATTATTTTTTTCTTCCCCCCACACACTCAAGAGCTTTCTCTAGGAAAATGATGATTCAGTAAAACCAAAAAAACTCTGTGGGAAAGAGTAGGTTTCAGCAAGGAAGTTTCGCAGGTTAGACAGAGTTTCTTGAAGCGAGCCTGGATGTACATTGTAGGTACATCGAGTTCTGTCATACATGTAAGAGAAATCCTACCTCAGATGCAGAGAGATGCAGAGATCCTACCTCAGCATCAAAAAACTGGTCGGGGCCGGGAGAAAGAGATTCAACAGTTTTACTGCTTGTGTCACCCATCTGGTTCATCCTACCACCCAAATCCTCATTGGTCTTCAAGAAGAAGGATGAGTTCGGGTCCATCCTGGGGCTGAGGACAGCAGGACTGCTTCTTTAAGCCTGAAGTATTTAAAACTACAAGCTAAGACTTCATCAATATTTAACTGAAATACCTGTTAAAAATATTTAGATTAGCCTTGAGTTTCACACACCAGCACAGTTCCTACAGCGACGGTTCAAATTTCAGTAGGTCCAGTCCAGCTCCTTGTTCCACTCAGCTGGACACAGTGAGAGAAAAACATCTCCTATGACCTTCAAAACCTCAAATCCCCCAAATCTGATCAGCTTTCATTCCTGCAAGCCTCTAGAGACAAGATGATGATAACTTCCACAGAACGTTGAGGCTGTTGCAAACTGACCTGCTACAAAGGTTTTCAATGCTTTTTCTCTTCACATAGAAAAAAATGAGTCAGAGAACAAAAAAAATAACTGATTGTGAACTTTGCTACAGACTGCATTAAACCCTAACAGCAATGAATATAAATCAGCACTTCTATTCAAGATTAACAATACAGTGCAAATCAAAAGTAGGCATCTAGAATTAAAAAAGAAAAATATAACAAAAATGTAAGCAGTTCCAGGAGGTAAAGACCTACACGCTGTACAACTATGCCATCTTTCCTCAAAGGGTAACTCAGGCGTGCAATACAGGGAGGACTACTGGGAGGATGCAAAATGGTAGAACTACGTGGCCACACGTTACCAGATACAGACCTTTACAGAAACATATTTTCAGACATGACAGCAAAGGAAAAGCGTATATATACCCCTAACTGTCTCTTCATGGCACAAAGCAATGTTTTTCTCTCCTACAGAAACCAGTCTTCTTTTACATAACTATGATATGATTCTGTAAAAGAATTTACAGCATTTCCCAAAGAGAACACTATTTGGTCAAAATCTTTAAAATATATATATATATATATATATGTATTTCTTCTTCTCAATTTGTATTATTATTATTTTCCCAAGCTGATACTTCTGTTATGAGTTATCTCCCCTTCACTTAAAAACCTATCTTTCCTTTCATGTGTCACATACAATTACAGCATTTCCCATGGTCATAACCATTGCTCGGTGCTAAGGAATACACAACTTCACCTCTGCCTTCTCTTAACTCTCTGTTGGCGTTCATTTTTGTAAATATTATTCTGGTCTTAACCTGTTCAGAAAACACCCATACAAATGTAGAAATGTCATCATGTCTGGAAGAATTGATGACATTAAAAAGAAAGCAACCAATCCATCAAAAAAGTCTTATATAGCAGAAGAGACAAAAATCCTTACCTACTTAATATCACTTTAATTTTCTTCTAGTAGAACCTAAGTTTTCAGTTTTCCCTTCCATGCCTGCTCAATGACTATAAAATTTAAAAACAAGAAAACATCAACCTGCCACAGATATTTTAATAATGAGGTGATGTTAAATCCTTATCTTGAAAGGCCTGTAAAATAACAGTCTTCTTTCTTTCTCTAGTATTCTTTCTTCTTACTTTTGAATACTAAGATCCAGGGAGGAAAAAAAATGATTGCACCTTGAAACTCAATTTACTTAGACACTGACTTTTAAAGCTAATTAGGGAAAGATCTTTAAAACTGAAATTAAAATTTAATTATGTACACTCTTTCCATCTCCTTTCTCTGGGCTTTTTTCTAAAATGCAAATGTCTTTGCATGCCAAAAGAAAAGACAAAAATGTCAGATCTTACAAATGCTCTACTCATCTCTGTCAAAAATTACGTTTTAGTATGTTTTAATGAGCTGCAGTCTCAGTTTTTTGGGTACATTCATTGTGGATTTCTTTAAATTGTTCTGGATTACCTTTTCACCCATTTTCACACCATTGCTGCAGATCTAGGAAAAATGCACTTACAGCCCCCAAGATGTTACAAATTATTGCCAAATTCTGTTCATTACTTCTTCAAGCACTTGTGTGAGAGTAGAAGTATTGTAGTCAACTTTACTTCTGCTGACATCAGTGAACAACCCTACACAATAAGATTCTGACTGATTTTTAGTTATAGTTATTTTCTATTGAAGGTACTGGGGTTTTGCATCTTCATTCAAAACTCATTTTGTGGTGCAGACAAGGGTGTGCAGAGACGGGAGCAAATTCCTAGCTAGTTTGAGTTGATAATGCCAAGAAGGTTGGCAGGTATTATTCTTGCCACAGCTTTGAAAAATCCCCTAAAACTGAGTGCTAAAATTTCCCATCACATAATACAATGATGGGAAAACTGTGTATTGCTCGTGGTATAAGTGCTTGTGGTAGGCTTGGAAAGGCTCACTTAGAGGAGGAAGTCTGCAAATTTTTCCTGGAGAAAAGGAAAAAATAGAGATGCAACAACAGGATTTAGATTGTAACTTGAAGAACTCAATTAGGAAGAACCAAGAATGATAATAATGTGTATACTACACATTATGGTTCTTTCATTAGTGAGTTTCAACCAGAGAAAACCTGCTGTGGTCACCCCTGTGCCATCACCTCCTCTGTCTGGTCCCCAGGTCACCGCTGTGCTTTTATGTGAGGAGTGAAAGGGGTGGGCAGAAAGTGCCGCTGCGCCGCAGTGCAAGGTATTAGGGGTTCAAAACTACCTGTCAGCTTCTTTAGTCTGTATCCATTTCTGACTTCCTCTTAAATCAAACTTTCAACATCTGTTGCTGACACAGCCTCATACATCACCTCCCGTGTGAGGTGGAAATTCGTATGTGGATCGTGTCCAGGTACCAGAGTTAGGTATTCTTAATTGTAATTCAGCGTGTGTGTGTGTGTAATTAGCAGGGGACTTCTTGTTACACAAATCCTTACAAAGCTGGAACGGGAATCTCTCCCCCACCTTACTCTCCATCAGAACCTCGTGCAGCACTCTTGCTCCTGATTTATGGAGCTACACGACTTTCCTGTAAAGTCAGCTGTAAAACCATAAAGGTCTGCATGGCCCCGAGGGCTGAGGAGCATCATCGCTGCTCATCAGCAGCACTGCTGGGGCTCCTGCCCTGACCCACACAGCTGGCAAAGGAAATCTTACCCATCAACACTGTCCAGGGCAAACAGCACTGCACACAGCGAGGAATGAAAACCTACAGCATTTCTGCTGGGGCTTAGGTAAAAAGTAAACAAAAACCCTTCTGGATTGGTTAAAAAATTAATTAATTAATTAATTTAATTTAATTAAATATATATAGCCCAGGGTGAGCACGGCCATCTCCGGCCTTGCTTCACTCCAGAGAAGTTCCAAAATTGTCAAAAACCCAGTTAAGGTTATTTAAGACATGAAAATGAACGCTCACATCCAGCTCACAGGCCACTGTGAGGCAGCAGAAGGCAACAGGTTTGGGGTATCAACACCTGGAGGTGGAGCAGAACCTGTGTTGCCCAAAATCCACATAGCTTCATTACAGAAATGTTTTAGATAGTTATGATAGTTATGACAACCAAAAAAACTTTTAATATAATAATTTAGAAGATTTTTTTTGTCAGAAATGATCTGTACATACATTTTCATATCTGCATGCATGGAGTTTAAAGAAAAAAGAAGGTGTGGGAAGGAATATATTCTACTGCACGCTCCTGAGTTTCTCACATGGCCAAAAAAAAATACAACTAACTTCTACAACAAGATAGAGCGTACACGGTCCTGAACAACTATTAAAAATGACTAACAGCTTCTGTAATTTTAATGGCACTTGTTCTTGTTTCCGTGACAGAAATATTTACTGGGATTATTAGAAACATGTTGGAACTCAAGAAACGCGCTCTCATTTAAAGTGTTATCAAATCCCTGTGAGTTAATATTTCACTGAGCTCGTTTCTGCTGCTGGTGACCAAGATGAGCAAAAGAGCTAGGAAAAGACCACGTCCTGTCACCCCACACGCTCTGACAAATAATTTTTAGCAGAAGGCTCTTCTGCACATGGGGACTAACACAGCTCAGAGGCAAAGCACAGGGCATGAAGATCTCGAGGTAAGAGCACTATTTTCCATCATTCAGCTACAAGCATCAAGCCGAATCCCCAAAGACGAATCAAGTATTTGCGTGTTTAACGAACGAGATGAAATGCCCCCAGCCCTCATCGGCTTGGGATGCGCAGCAGTGGGGCTGCCGTGCCCACGACACGGGAGGGCAGACAGCACAGCTCTGTGCAAGGAGATGCGATGCTGTCCCTGGCCAGGTGGGTCAGAGGATGGGCTGGGAAGCTGTGAGAGGCAACAGGGGACAACACAAACCTGTTGGCGTCAGAACAAGCTCTTTCCGATTACCTGAGTGGGGAATAAGATGCTCCAGCTATCAGTACAAGGCGCTGAAATCTTCTCATTAGCTCTCAAGGTTAAAGATCACGTTCTGCAAAAACCTCTGGTGCTCCCAGTAGCCAAATAGGGAGTAAGGCAATTTAGACTACACTGGAAGTTGTTAGTTAAATTGTTTAGATAATGCCCACAATGGGACAATAAAATGGAACATCTGCTGCTCTCCAAGGGGTGACGGACCAACAGACATCTTTAATTCTTCTGCCCTACTAGAAGCAGATTATACTAATAAACTGTATCTCCTTCTTTCTTAAAACCAAGCTTAATGAGTGGTAGGAGACTTAGCTGCTGCTTGAAGTTGAACAACCCTACCTGTATTTATATGTACTTCACCAAACCCCTCACAACTTCAGGGAGCCTGAATCGGTCTCTTCTGGAAATGCAGAAAACCCACCACCCCTTTAGCAACATTTCCCCCTCCTCCCTTTTACAGCCCTGGAAGCACGTGGTTACACTGCATGCCTAATTACGCAGCTCTCGCTTCTTTTTTTATGTCACATTGCTAAGGCTGAAGAGAGTCAAAATTATTCCTAAAAGTTCAAAACTAAGAATAAGCAAATAAGAAGAAGCTCAGCTGAGTTCAAAAAGAAATCTCGCTACATGAAAGACGGTTTGTGAATTTTTGGATCAATGACTTTTCAGGCTTACCGTTGCCAATTTTCATCACCATTTGTGATTGGTTCTAGCCCAGAGATGAAGATCGGCTTTCTTAGTGGAGATACAGTTTTAGCCAGAACTAACAGAAGATATTTACTGCAATACTATGGTACGTACATCATGCCAGAATTTGTCAGGCTCCCAGCAGCTAACTTTTCCAAGCTGTCTCCACACCACCAGCCTCACTCCTTGTATCATTCTATAATGCGCTACTACAGTTTGGGATTATCTTCACAGAGAAAGGGGACATAAGGCAGGCGCATTTTATTTTACAATTATTACTAAGAAATGATTATGAATATTACTAATTTTATACTATTAAGCATTTTTCATTCTTCAAAGGTGGTTAATGAGGTTTTTATTGTTCTGCAACCCAAAATGCATTGATACATTGAGATGAGAAAAGGAGGGGACAGTCACTGTACATGACTTAGTCCTCTTCCACTAGTATGAATAATTGGAGGCCTATGCTTGAACAAGAGGAATCCCATCAGATTCAAAGGGAAATTAATAGCCCAGGAAAGAATACCCGGAAAACACACTGCCAGTAGCTTGCTGGACAAAAGTAGTCTGCAAAGCCACTCCAACACATTGCATTTTCCACAGAGCAGAAGAAAAATGCTGTTACAACTGATCTGCGACCTGCACACAGTTAAGTGCCTCGTGCTCCTCCTACATGTACCTCTCTCTCCCAGGCCTCCCTGCAGAAATACAGCATAATGCCTGTCCATGGGCTGGCAACAAAGCTGACAAAAGCTCTACAGTTTTATGGACAGAAGAGAAACGATGGAAGAAAAAGATCCCCAGCTCATCGGGGCCTTTAGTCCTTGCAAGGTTCGGTAAGGACAGCTGGTACGTGGCTGGGCACCCACCTCCCTGCATGGCAGGCACCCCACACCATCACAGCAAACAACCTCAGTCTACAAGAAAACATATCCACAAGTGAGACAGGAACACGGAAGGGTCACTATCCATCCAACCGCCACCACGGTAAGGGAGGAGCTACCTTTCCGCAGGAGAGCACACTAGGCTGCTCATAGATGTCACGGTCAGTAGGTGAAGGACAGCTGCAAGAGCACCGTGGTGACCAGGCAGGACTCCCCTACCCAGCATGTAGCTGCACACCTGCAAGATGCTGCTGCTACAACCAAAAGTAAAAATCGCTGTTATTTTTTCTTTTTTTTTTTAAGTTCTCCACAAAGGCTCTGTGAAATGCAATTCAGTTATTTTCCACTCCTTAAAGGAAGATGGTTATCTTGCATAACCACAAAAAGAAAGCCACAGGAGAAAAGAGCCATCTCCTGTACTGATGCAGTTATTTTTTTAACCCACCTGAGAACGATGGATTTTACGGAACAATTCTCAGTATCTGTTTTTTTTCCTTACATTAGAATTTAGAAAGCTTTCTGGTGCTACAACCTCCCTAGCATATTGATTTTTCAGTCCATGTATCCTTATGAGGTTTGTACACAGCACCTGGACTTTCACAGCATACACGAGGGGAAGATGCACAGATGACTGCGAGTAGAACATCTACAGGCTCACAGATCATCAGCTTCTCTGCAGCGTGCAGCAAGGAGTCCGTGTGCTTCTAGCAGGAAGGTTTTTTGAAGCCCTTAGATCAAAATCTGAAAGTCACTGTACGAAACTGTTCACAAATATTTTGCCAAACTACAGTATTTTTACATTACACGTGGTGCTTCTGACTAAAAAGTAGTTTACTGTTTAATAAAAGTAGCTATATTGAATTTCATGTAAAACATCTGAGAGCAGAGAAATAGATTATTGTTTAGTTACCTAATATTTATGTAATCTCTGAGGGCAGAGGCAGGCATTTTAACAACTATGAGAGCTAGCGTATTTAATATTCCATATCAGATGTCAAAAAATGTATCATTTAAAACAGTATCTATGACACTAGCTCATCACTACAAATAAAAAAGGTTATTTAAAACAGAGAACCCTATAACCACTCATGCAGATGTTTTTTAAGTCCACTACAGAATAAAAGTAAATCTGCATTCATACAGATACCCATTGCATTTAGTTGGCATTTTTAACTGAATATGAAGCATAGTCACTTAAACTAAAAATATTTGTCACATGTTTTTTGAAACTAAATAGCTTTTGAGAGTAAGTTCATTGCCTTGTGTTTCTTCTCTGGAATTTGTAAAGCTACTTAAAAAGTTATTAATTCATAACATAGTTCAAGTTTGTGCCTCAGAAGGGCTTGGATTTGTTTATTTTTAAAACATTTGAAAATACTTCCAAAGTATGTCCAACACACTTTGTCTTAGACTCAAAGTTCAAATTTAGGAGCAGAGAAAACAAATCGATTGGTCACATAACACAAGTACAAAATGCAGACTTTTTCAAAAAATTTAAAAAGGGGAGCCAGGACTAAGCACATACGGGAAATCACATCTATAGCGGAGGGTTGTCCCTGCCTCCCCATAACAGTATTTCTAGGAGAGGGGCTCAGCCTCAGCAGGAAAAAGCCAACAGCTGGCAAGGCTGCTCATGGAGGAAGGGCTCTCAGATGCAGGTCCAGTTTTTATCATTTCTAAGCTCTTGGAATCTAAGCATCATTGTACTTTTTGTGTGCTTACTATGGCACTTCTAACGAAGGGCAGACTAAAACAAAGCAAACAGGTATATTTGCATTTTTCTGAGATTAACAAAACCCTTTGTCCAAAGCAAACTGCCTCACACGTTCCTCTGAAACACTTGGGCAATCTCAAAAACAACTCCTGGACTCGATGCACTGATCGAGGCTCGTCATTTCTGTTGTTTCCATACTGGTGGAGAGAAAAGCAATTAGACACCTCTGTGAGCTTTGCGCCCCACAGCAGCAGCAGCGCAGCAGAGCTGGAAGCAGTTACAGTGAAAGGAACAGGAGCCAACACCCTAACCCTAACCCTAACCCTAACCCAATCCCACATGCAGATGTCCTCAGCCACCACTCATGGTTGGTACAAGGGCAGCACTGGGAAGTTGGTCCCCTTGTCCCCACTAATGCCAGGAGAGGCAGAGAGATGCTGCTCAGCGCTTCCAAAACCCGCAGCTGGGGACCTAGCCCACCCCACTGGGTCTCCGAATCCCACAGACAACCACGTCAAACAATCTCTTTTTCTTTTTACAGCAGATGGAAACAGAAGACCTGGACATCGTACACTTCAAATTACTAGCCTGTGGGACTCATCTGGAGATTACGAAAGAAATGAAAGCTTAATCTGCAAAAATATAGTATTAAGTTCTTTAGCAAAATATACTTTTGCAAATCTTGCTACCAAGAAAAAACAACCTTCCCAAACCCACATGGGAGGATAAAAGTCTTTGCATGAACAAAACATGTGAAAAAAAAATCTTGGATCAAAATTCACTCAGCAGCATGAGGCTGAAAAAAATTTCTCCTGATTTACTACACGGCAGTTTGCTTGTCTAGCCTTTCCAAACAGCAATATAACATTAGTGCGAGGACAGTGAGAGGGAAAATTGCTGCCTAAGTGGCAGGTTTGTCATTGTTTGACAATTCTAAAGAGTTCACTAGAAACTTCTGAAAGGAGCATCTCTAATTCCCTGAAATTACTGATAATCTGCCAAGTGAATGGAGAACAATTATGAAGAAAATTGAATGCTTCCAAACGCCAATTTGCTGTATATCCTGAATTAATATTGCATAAGTATTTTGGGTCTTTTTCTGTAAAAGCAAAGGAATAAAAACCTAGGTCTACAGGCATTTCTGCATGGCTTTTCTCACAGAATTTTATATCATCATCATTTTTGCGTTTTGTAACAATACTTAGCATTTGTGTGGTGCTTTACATTTTTAACCTATTTTTCTATTTGAAAAAAAAATAACATTATCTGTAAGGTAAACTAGCTCTTATGCATCGGTGGTTCAACAATAAGAGCCACAAGAGTACAAAGCCCTCAGCACAGACAGAGATATTATAAGCTGGTTTTCCACCAGATAAGTGGAGCCACACTTGCAAAACACCATTTCAGGCATTGTCACTGCTACAGCTACGCCAGCAGTTGGCCACCGAGTACTGTAAGGAGGAGAAATACTCTGGGAAGAAAGGGCTCAAGATGTCCATTTTTTAGCTGAGCCAAGCCAGATCAGTCGCTGTTGATGGGCCAAGAACGTGTAAAACATCGATGCAGGGTGTTTGGCAGCCTGGTTTTTGGGGCATTGGCTCCGTCTCCAGTCAGTCTGACAGGAGGCCGGGACCAGGCCGCGCCACTGTGAAGGAACCAGGTGCTGCTGCACAGCCGCGGGCTGCACGAAGGAGGAACCAAACCAAAACGCAAATGCAAAAATAACGTAAAGTGAATTGTCTCCCTTTTCTCCTTAAAGTAATAAAACACCAACACCACCAACAGAACTACTAGCTCTCCGCCTACAAACAACCCGGGGCATGGGTGGAAGTGAAAGAAGGTTGCTGGCTGTCTTGCAGGAGGAAAGGGGATTAAAACCACACAGGCAGAGAAGGGAAACGGGATGAGAAGACCACAGAACTGGCTGGAGCAGGCAGGGTAATCACGGGAAGGGAGTGCAGCTGGAGAAACTGCAACAACAAAAAAAAAAAAAGAAAACGTAAGAAAATAAATAAGGAAGAATGTTAAATGAGAAAAGCACAAGGCCAAGCATGCAAAGAATGGTTCACCTCACACACTGCAGCACCACGGCAAGTCTCCGAACAAGCCTCACAACTCAAATCCCGAAGACACCCTGTGATCATCTTGTCAAACACCTATATAAGCCCAGGTACGCTGTGCAATAATGTCTGCATTTAGTCTTTAACTTCTGTTGGAAATACAGAAAAATATTGACTTTAATTTCAAGACTTCAGGAGACAGAGAATCCATCAAAACCCCAGGACTGTCATTTTTAAAGCTTTGCAATTCACTGAATGTCTGCTGCGTCTGAGACATCCACAGTTTGTGTTTCAGGAAAGGTAATTCAAAATGTCATCATGCACTTACACAAATCTACGATTACACACAATACCATTTTTCATTTTGTGATTAACACTTGAGAAATAACAAAAGTGTAATCATGTGGGATTATCCTTCCTTTTCATTTCTTTTAAGGGTTTGGTTTCTTTTATTTTTTTTCTCTCTGTTTTTGGCACGGACCAGGTCTCAGATTCTAAAGATGGTTCTGCAAAGAGCAAGAAAGGGGCAGAGGGAGGGCAGAAGAAACTGACTCACTTTCTTTCATAGTCATACATCATTTACATGGCTCCTAGACTAATTGTTTATATGGCAAAGCAACATCAAGGAAACAGTTATGTATTTTTATTTGTCCTCAGGGAGATAAGCATTGCTTGCCACTAGCTCCTTTCTGCTTTTCTGATTCATGCTCCTTTGTTCTTCAATTCTTCGTGCCTTCTGTTTTCCTTTCTCTCTGTTTCTGTTCATGGGCTGATATGAATGGAAATTTTCAGTACAGAAATCTAAAATTTTCATTAAGCATCCAGTTAACCAAGCTTCACTGGCTTCTGAAGCTGGAAGTCAGCAGTGGGAAGCAGAGGAAGGAGCATCATGTCACCTGCCAGCCTTCCCAAAGGTTACACCCAGGTCCCCACACACTGGGCACCTCCCGTTCTGCAGCTTGCTGACTACAGAGAGCACAGAGCACAAGAAGAGCCTTAATAAGTAGCCCTACCACTGCCATTGCCTTACTTTTCATTGTTAAAAATGATCCTTCATGTGTCTTGCAGTAAATGACAGAAAAAAAAAAAAAAAGTGGAAAAAAAATAAGTCAGGAAATACAATTTATATTGCAATACAGGTGAAAAAAATAATCACAGCTAAAATGAAACAAATATTTTTTTTTCTGGTCAAGATGGAAGCAAAACTTGGAAGTTAAGCACATCTATCCGTGAGTGAAAAGGATCTTTCTAAAGCTGTGACTTTAAGATCAAGAACCTTTTCCACAGTAAGATTAAGCCAACGTGACGTTTTCTTTACATGCAACACGTGCCACCCCCAAGTTAAAAAAAAAAAAAAAGACAAGTATGGCTTTCCTTACAAAAGCCACCACTTTCTGATAAAGCATAAGATGCATTACTGGATTTAATTATTTACTAAACTTACTAAGTTCTACAAAAAAACATGGCCCATGAAATACCTTCCTCCCACAGAGGTCTGAAATTTTGCATCTCTCAGAGTGAATTCTAACTATGCACCAATCTTATCTGCTTTCATACAGAAAACACTGAAAATCTCCTGTCCTAGAACTCCAAGACATCTGCCAGAATGGGAGGTTTAAAGTAGAGGAAAACACAACCTCAATACCTCAATTTGCAAGGACTCAGTGCCTGGTAAACACGATTTGATTTTCAGAAAAGCCTTGAAAAGCACATGTACTCAGAAAATGTTTTAAACATCTGCTGAATCTTGGGGGTGGGGGCGTGGGGGGGATTGCAAACCAATAACACGAGAACAAATTAAAAATACTTCACTAAAAATATTTTTGACCCTTCGTAAAACATTCTGACTTTGAAAACGAAAAATGTAAATGAATGGAACAAAATCCTAGCCCTGTGAGAATTACGGAACTGAAGCCTGTACATGGCACATATAGCACGGCACAGATTGCTTGGTGTGAGTGAAGCTGATGTACTGCCTCGAGGGTTTGAGGAGTAATTGAATATTCATCGCAGTCCTTAACAGGAATCCCATGCGCAGAATGCACGTCCACAAAATAATTCTGGTAAAACGCAGGGCAAACAAACTTGTTTGTACACCAGCAGGCATGCAGACATACCAATAAATATTAGTGCTACAGCAACCTGCCTTAAATCTCATTTAATACAAATAAATAAATAACTGGTATGTGTTTGGCTGTGCTTTCCAAACACGCTTTCCAAGAGCCACACAGCAAGCTTGGGCCAGGTGAAAGGAGCAGCTTTCGCACAGTCGCCCCCAAACTCACAGCTGGCAACCCCAGGAACACGACTGCTCGCTCCCTGCCTCACCGAGGACATAATTTTTTTGGTGCTCATCATCTGTGGGCTTTCTGGGTTTGCTCACGGCCGCGCACTGCTGCACAGATGAACTGCCAACAGGCACACAGGGTAAACTCGCTAACACAAGAAATACGCAGACCAAGTTGCAATAAAGAAACGCCTGTACGCATTCTCGGCGGCGGATTCACTGAGGTTTTTTCACCCCTCGCTCTTCTGAGGCAGGCTTCCAACAGTTCACTTCCCCTGCCCTCTGCTTACTGGGGACTCGGGGTCCCCAACCCCACCGCCCACACCGCTGGTCCCTGCCCGAGCGTGCCCAGACACCCTCCTGCAGCAGCACCGGGAACTGGTTTCTCCCCGCCCTTCACGGGCAGAAGAAATAAAAAATACTTCTTTCAGTGCTGTGCTGCCTTTTAAACAGCACAGCACAGAGCTATGGGAAAGCAGGATTATGGGAAGACTTTGTCCACTTATGTTTTATTACTTTGAAGGTGAACTTAAAGCAGAGGTAGAGGTAAATCATCTACACGTACAATACTCAAAGAAATATTGCCTACTGTGTCAAACTAGAGCAGTAACTTTATACACCTACTTAAGGGATATTTCTCACGGATAAATGTCACGCAGTTCATTTGAAAAAGCAGTTCCATAATTTTTTCACTGCAGCACTCCTAGCAAGCCCTTCATTTTTATTTATTTTTCCATGAGCCAAGAGCCTAACTAAAATTTTAAATAAAACATCAAGAGACTTCACTATGCAAGACCCTTCAGATGGAAATCATCGTGAGAGTCTGGCAGTGCTCGACCTCAAATCCCTGTGTCATCTAATGAAGGTCTTAAAGATCAGAGCTTAAAATGGATTGGAATAGAAGAAGCTAACGTCAGTTTTCTATTTGGTGGAGAAAGCTTTCATAGCCAGAAAACATTTCTGAGATTTTGGTGCCAAAATGCCCAAGAGCAGAGAGACAAACAGAGGACCTATCAAAAACCACTGAGAGATTGACTTACACATCGCACAGGGCTGGTTAACAAGATGCGTGCACCTATTCATGCTCCAGCTTATCAGAAACCGGTAAACAATTTCATTCTTCTATAATGTACTAAAAACGAACCGCTTGCATTGGTTCAAACATCATTTCGCTTGAAACAGTCTCGGTAGCTGTTGCTCACCGTTACCCTCATTCTCCCTGCGGACCCGCAAAGGCATTTTGTTCAATAGCCTGTATTGCAGGGATGGCTTCCCTCCCCAGCTGCCCACCGAGAGGCTGGGCGTACCGAGAGCCTTCCTCTCCCCAGCACACGCCCGCAGCAGCGGCACCGCCAGGGCAGCCACAAAGCGCCGACGCTGCGAGGTGCGCTGGGGAACGTGGTGCAGAGACACTTGGCTACACAGACCGGCAAAGACACCGACGTCCTTCAGTGCTCATTAACCCCACGTCATGCTTGTTCCTCCAGGTCTGGGCTGACTTGCAGGGCCACGTGGCGTTACATTACGCTCCGGGATCTGCCTATTGCAAGAGGAAGCAGAGCTGCCTCTTTACTGAGGTTTACCAACCTGGGAGCGGTACTGCCGAAGTGACTACAGACTGGTTCCAGACCCAAGACGATGACATCTTTGGTTTTACCACAAATTTTCCTAAAAGCTTGTTGAACCCAATTTTGCCCTGAAAAAAAGTTAACATGTGACTATCTGCATTCATGACATTCAACCCAAATATACTTCCTAAGCATAATTATAGCTGTGCAGGAACTTCCTGGAGCCAAGTACAATTGCTCTACAGGTCACATTTTAGAAGCCTCTGGCTTTGCAAAATGCCACTTAGCTTTTCTCTTCTAGAAGTAGAAATGATCACTTTTTAAGGCAACATGGAGAAAGAAATAAAAAAGAAAAAAAGAAAAATAATAAATAAAACCCCTTTTATTTTCACAGCCTGTGAATCACAAGCAGAATGGGATTCACACTGCTGCAGACACCTATTTCCGAACTGATCACCCCTGTTTCTCCCTGATCAATTGAAACCAGCCAGCGCAGCTCACCTGGGCCATACCCCATCTCATCCTGAAATAAGCCGTAAAATAGCTCGGACAAACACATCCTAAAGGTGTCTGACCTTCCCCAGGGATGAGAAAGAGGACTGCCTTGAGTGTTTAGCTCAGGTGCAGAACGTGAAGTTGTTGATATTCATCCCATCCGCTGTGCCTGCTTTGAATCAGCCGTTGCCCAGCGTTTGCCGAAAGAAGTCCCAGTTTTACTTCCCTCTGTGAACAGTGCTGATGCACAGACAGCTGGATCAAATCCCGTCATTAGGGATAACGTTTTAATGGTTGACCACAAGATTGCTTTCAGAAGCCTAGTCCCCAGGTTGTAGGCACAGTTTCCAGAAGATAACACTTCGTGTGCTTTGTATTGATACCTTTGTACCTCCCTTTGCTGCATGCAGGGAAGTAGCAGTACAAAGATTTTGTGTTAACCTAAGCACCATTTTTTGCTTTTGTTTCTAAAAACCCACACTCCCCAGCTCCCTTCCCATTTATACAACCACTTCCAGTTTCTCCAAATCCATAATTGTTGACAGAATTAATTACCTAAATCCATAACGGAGGAAAGAAATATCGACCCGGACCACAGCCCGAGCTCACATCCACCTCCAACCCCAACAGCCGAGCTCTGGCATCAGCCGGGCCATGAAAGCCACCCTGGGGAGGTGGCCGCAGTGTCTCACAGAGGGGGGGACGAGGGGTCCCTGCCCGCAGAGCAGAGGGGACAGGAGCCGAGCCACATCTGTCCAGCCGCAGGCAGCGGGCTCCTGCCTCAGCTCGGCTCCTCTGGGCTCGTGGGCTTGAGCTGGGCCTGTCGCCTCTGCAGCATCCAGCGGTACTGGGGGCCCACATCTCTGTGGGAAAGTTCTTCTAGATTTAGGCTGGATTCTCACCCTAAATACTTAATCTGCCCCTGACATGAACCCAACGCATTTCTGAAGCTGGAGCTCATCTTATTTACACAGTTTGTTTCAGATTTACAACAAGAGACGGGTGGGAGAAGGAACAAATTTGATCTTTTTAAAGTATGAAATCAAGCAGTAAATTAATGGAGAGTTATTTCTCATCCACTCCTTCATTTCTGTATCATCGTTCAGTCCTATTCAGACCATGAGAGTAAATAAAATACAAACTAAAAACAAGCCTATTCAACGAGCAGCCATCTGTCACTGTTTCATCCCCCTCAAAAGCACATGTCAAAAGACACAGAATTGAATGCAACTTCCTCCTAGTAACCAGCAAGAGATGGTCTGTCTCCAAAACATGTCCCCATCTGAAAAAAAGACCATGTGAGCTCACGTGCTGCAAATGCAATCGAGAGAGGAACAAGAAGATTCCTTGTGAATGTACAGAAAAACCAAGCAACAACGCTCTCAACGAAGCATAAATTCAGTGTAATTAAGGATATACTTTAAGTATAATATCTTACAGCCTTGGGCGTGTGGTCAGAAATATAACCCACATGCTGCTTTGTTTTCAGCGGGGGGCGAGTGCTGCTGTTGCGCTGAAGATTGTTGCCCGGGCCTCAGGGCAACCCTGCCGGCAGCAAGGCACGGAGCCCCCAGCAGCGCAGAGCTCTTCACCAGCCCTCCAACACCCCTTCAATAAGGTCATCCCACTTAGGACTAAGTGAATCATTAAGCACATTTGACAAACTCTGCATCCTCTCCCTGTTGGCAAATTGTCTGCGAGTAATTCATGTCAGCATTGCACCCCCACAGAGACTAATGCTGGTGCCTCAAAGCAAAGCAAAATGAGACCTGGACACCCGTCACTCTTGAGGACTGGTGGCTCTGGATATTAAGGATGCCTTGAAGCACAGTGTTTATCACATTTTAGAATAAGTAACTATAAATACTATGCTGTTTTTTTTACAAAGAGTTGGATAAATAGGACTGTTACACCTGATCTACACTCCCATGTATAATACACGCATGCATTGCTGAAGTAAAAATAAATAAATAGCAGGATAGTTGTCTGTACCATTAAAAGGCATTTCCTACTCACTTCGAATTCATGTTTCTTTAACTTCACTCTGCTCCTTCTTGATTGCTTACATTGAAATAACAACAACTAAAGGAGTAATCAAGAAATTATCTATAGAAAGGGTTATTACGCTTCTTGGTACATGCATGACAACAAATTCTTTCCATAAACAAATAGCTTTATCACAATGGGAACAAACCCATGGTACCAGAATACAATGAACTTCACTGCTACTCTGTGATGTTTGGTTGGAGAAAATGGCACAACATTTTTCTATACATAAAAATGCAGTTTTCTGAGGGGAAAAAACTACCTTTCATTCAGAGAATGGGGAAAACAAAAACCACCATCACCAACACACATACATTTCGAAACATTCCCGGAATACAGCTGTGATTTCCATAATAGCTTCTTGTTCAAGTGATCATTAAATCTATTTAACATGTCAAATCCAGACTAATATCCAACCTGACTTCTTAAACTATTCAAATTCAATACTTCACATCTTCATAACCCTTCCTTATTATCTGTCTTGTACTATATTCTGTAGCTATGATACACAATACCACCAGGTATCACATACAATACTATGTTTTTATTACTTCCCCTTATCAATACTCAAAGAAAAAAGCTCTCACCATATGGAAAGAAATCTTGAAATGCCCCATGACTACTAAGGTTTCCTTTAGAAAACCCAATGAGTTCTAAAATTCTTTACTATATTGCTTTTGTGATTTTTTTAATCCTAGTAGAAGCTACAGCATTTTGTTTGATGATATACGGAGAAGATTGAAGATATTAAAGGTTAATTTAGAAACTTAAGCAGTTTAAAATCCATTTGTTTTTACAAACGTGTCACGGTCTCATCAAAAACACATGGTTTTTAAACTGTTCGACAATCCCAAATTAACAGCAGAGCACTACACTTGGAGAAAACACCAACTGGAGATCATTCGAGTCAGAGCTGCGCTGCAGAGAGAACAAATTTAGTCTCATGGAAGAAAGCAGCACCTGGTACTGATTTTTTGATTCAATAACTCTGGCTTTAAAACAATCACTTCCTTGATAGAGCTACGGGGATAATTGTGATAAGAATTCCTGGATGGCGAGAGCACCAGAAGGTGAGGAAACAGACGTTGCTAAAGCTTCTCCTCCAACTCTGACGCATGAAAAACCTTTCTTACTCAGTTGCCAGCAGCTCAGCGCAAGCCTCAGTTTTAGCTTCTTTTAATACTATCTGACACCATAAAAGAAATGTCTGAGAAGCTGGCAACGCATTAAAAGTGGGAATGATGGTTATGAAATCTTCAGGGATTCATTCCCATTACTGCACTGGAAGATGGACACCTAACATCTCACAGTGGTTCCAGTGAAGGTTTCTGACTGAG
Source organism: Anser cygnoides (assembly GCF_040182565.1). Taxonomy (NCBI): domain Eukaryota; kingdom Metazoa; phylum Chordata; class Aves; order Anseriformes; family Anatidae; genus Anser; species Anser cygnoides. Next base: position 14,983,935 of record NC_089874.1, on the reverse strand, counting down.
GAAACACCATGGAAAGCTGACCCAAGCTTGTCGGAGCTGGTGGAAAACCTCCCAGTGACTTTAGCAAGCTTTGCCTATAAAACTATAATCTTTCATTATAAACATGGCTGAATTTGTCTACATTTAGTAAGCAGGTACTTAAAGACAACTCCATCTGATCAAGCTCCAAACATCTGGTTTTTGAAGAACTCATCTTTCTCTTCCTCCCTTTTCTAATCTCTTGCTTCCTTGGTTCTTCAACACTTGAAAATGACTGTGTTTCCATATATAAAGCTGACTCACAGATGAATAAGGAGACAGAGAGATACAGGAATGAAAAGGTTTCTAGTGGCCATATGTAGGAAAGAGTGGTGAAACCATAATCATTTTTGGAACTGGACTAACTACGAACTTACCTCTGCAACTCTTTGACAAGTTACATGCAGAACTCCAATTTCTTAAACGAAGGCACTCAGAAATATTAGCAAATTAATTCTTAGAATATGCATTTGGGATTCAATAGATAAATACTTGTGTCAAATCAGAAGTAAAATGAAGTGCAAGCTTTTCAAGTTTAAAGTACTTGAAATTCACACATTTATTTATGCACTCACACCTTTAACTGTTTTGCTTAGTATTTGATTTTTTGAACACTCCAGTTGAGAGATGCTAAGAAAAGACACATATTTGCAAGGGATGCAAGAAGTGGCTGGCCCGCGGTTACAAAACAGCCCAATGGCTTAGCCAGGAACCAGACAGACCTGCTACAGGTGAGTGACTGCCTTCCTGCCTTGCAGCACAGCACATGACGGTGCTTAGCAGTGAGCAGATGTCTCTGAACCATTCCCACAAAGACCCACTTGTTGTAGGAGGTGTAGAAAAAGCTTATTAGGCCTACAGATTACAAAAAATGTTTTTTCTCCAAGAAATGCCAACTGCCTTTCTCTTACTAGACATAAAACAAACAAACAAACAAAAAAGTACATTTGAAGACTTGGATTCTATCAACTTTATCTTCATTAGATAAACCAATGCTTCTGATGCTTGGCTGTAGTCTCAAAAGTACCTTCTCATTGCTGCATTTCATCTCTTTCCAACTGGTTAACAATTTCTCCAAGTCTGGCACCGCCACTGGTCACCCCAGCTTCAGTCTTCCTGCTTGCACCTACTTCAGTGAGCCCACAACAGCATTCGCCTTTGATGGTGGAAGGTAATGCCCAGATGCTCTAGCTCCAGATCCTTCTAGCCCAGATCCTTCTAGCTGTCCTGTGCAGTTGCTGTTCACTAGTATTGGCTTGCAAATTACTTTTTTCTTTCCAGATGTAGTGACTGTGCATATCTCACTGATTTCAAAAGAGTTTATAAACGTATGTAGTGAAGGCTGAACCGAAACCTTGACACCCAAAGTACTTGAAACACCTTCTTAGCTTTTAATACAATACTCTGTATTCCAGTCCAGATTTATTAAAATACTGAACAGTCCTCAGCCTAAGAGAGTCCTCAGGGACTATACTTGATATATCCTCCTAATTTGCCATTAAACTACTGAAAACTGCTGAGAGGGCACAGAGAGATGCACAAACTCAAAGGCAAGGAAGGTCACGAACTCTAATATATCAAGTAATTCACAGTGGCAGTCTGCATGCGTGCTCTTACTTGTGAGGAATAAACCTGTTCCCATTGCAGGGCGAGAGCACACATGCACACAGGTGACCTCAGAGCAACAGGCGTGCTGCTGGCTAAACAAAGAAGGGGAAGTGCAGCAAGTTATTTGCTCCTCTGCACTTTCGGCACGTCTTTACGGCCAGCTGCGCGCTCACTGCATAATATTCTCATCTAGACCACTTTTGCCATACTCTCCTTCTGAGAACAGAATATGAAACTGATGTCCAGAGTGCTGCTAAAATACACTTGAGCAAATACACCACCGGAGAGCACCATTTCCAGCTAGCTCTTAGTAATTTCCTAGATTGCTCTGGCCAGCGCTGCAGGAGATGCTCAGCCTCCAGCCTTCGGGAGAACCTTACCGGTGGCCGTGTCAGTTCCTCGAAAAACTGGAATTGTCCTTGTTGCAACTTGTGCTTGTTGCCACCAGCCCCGTCACTTTGCCCGTATGAGAACAGTCTAACTTCATCTTCCTGATAGCTTCACCTTCCTGATAGCCTCCCTTTAGATGAAGCTACAGAAAGATCTCCCATCGCCCTTACTATTCTGTACTCTGAAAAAAAAAACAGTCCTTTCAGACTCTCTTAATATATTTCCCAAATAATGTTTTATGTTTAAATTGCTTATTAACTGTAATACTGAATCATTCAGAGACTTGTAACGTATAATCACACCGAGACCAAGAACTAAGACCACCCTCGGTTATTTGGTAGAGCAAAGTAACTTAAAAGGAGTACTAAACAAAGAGATGGCCCTTTTCACAGTAACTCACGTAGCTGAAAAGGAATTTTATTTACAATATTTAAATGCAGTACTGTGAAACAAACAACTTGGTTCACAGGCAGCGCACCCGCTGCTGAACTGTCATTGCCTGACATCCTGTCTTATCTGCCAAATTGCTCATTAGGTTTGGCAATTTTCACCTGCGCCTCGAGTTTATATTTCAGCAGGGAATAAACATCAGTCTGCTTTAACAATCTTCTGCAGCGAGCTTCCAACCTCTTCTCAGAAAGCACGCAGGCACACACAAAAAAACGCCTTGTTTACAGTATGCTTACAGAAAAAAATGCAGCTCAAGGGATGAAATACAACAACGGGAAGTTTAACTTAGGTTACAGAAAAACAATAAAAGGAGAAAGAGCTAGATGAGAAGCGTAAACCAAATGCTCGCCTTGATGAACTGCCTTTTCCCAATGCGGAATAACACTGGGGGGTATGGGCCAGCATCATTTTTGTTTCCACATTTAGATGGGAAGATTCAATTTGATACAACCCCCCACGTGCAAAGTCCAGGGTCTGTTTGTGCATGGGAAAAGAGGGAAGCCGGAGGAATATTACTTTTCCAGCTGGACCTGATCTAGCTAACCTTTCCCTTGCTGGTAGAGGAGAGGTGGCGTGATCTCTAAACAAACAAAAGGGCTGGCATGGCAACCAGAACAAAGAGACGAAAATCTCAGCAGGCCCCTGAGCCCCAGCCCGAGCCGCTCGGATCCTGCCTCTGCGCGGGGACCGCCGCCGGCCCCCCGGGTGCAGGTGAGCGGCAGCAGGACGGCACAAAGCCGGGCGGTTGTGCATCGGCTGCCGAGAGACAGAGCCCAGCCTGCGAGCAAAAAGCACCAGAGATGTGAAACAAAATGTCTAAAATGCTATAAACCAATTTCAGGCGGAATACTGTTTTTCATTTGTTAGAAGTAAAATATTCACCGCCAACCCTGCAATTAGCTAGAAAATTACAATAATTACAGCAATTTTGTATCCCATCTCCAATCCAATTAATAGATATATGACCTTGTCAACATGTAATAATCAGGATCTGCATCTACCACAAAACTGGATGGGTTTTATTTGCTGAATAGAACTTACACAGTAAGAAGATAATTATTTGAAATACTGAGAATACCATTTGTATGCTATGCTTCACTTCACAAATTATAAAGGAAATACAATAGGGATATTATTTCCATTTTCAATGTATATTTAAATGAAATTCTTGAAATAGTTGGGTTTAATATGGGATAATATTACTGGACTGGGATTCTAAGGCTGTGGCTTGCAACATTTACAAACAAAATATATCTAATTGTCAACATCCAAAAAAAAAAAGCATTAGCTAGGTAAGAGAACATCTCTGATTTGCAATAACATTTATGACAAATTGTTTCACCCATTTTATTTTTGCAGGATTTTATTAAAAGTGTCAAAAGAGCTGTAATGCTTACCAAGACTTTTAAAACTCTTATGCATTTCTACAGACCTTTGTATTACTGAGTTTCAAAGCACTTTTTGGTCCTTTTAACAATCAGCGAACTGGCTAAGTATTACATGCATTCTCCAGAATGACACCAAAGATAAGTGAGCTGTCCAATATATCACTGAATTTTATCTGTACTATATGTATTTGATGCACCAGCATCGACATACTGAATAATACACCAGATAATCAAACTAAGGAAAAAATGTATGTGTATGTATGTATCTGCTCTAAGCCACCCTGAGTTGCAAACCCAGAAGGACAGCCTTTTGGCTTATGCATAGAAATGAGATGTGCATTTAGCAGTGGTATACTCTAACAACAGCAAAACTAAGGGGCCCTGAAATTCCAGGATTTTCTTTTATTATTATTCTCATCTGCCATTTATCCTTTCCCTAATTTAATTCTGTGTTACAGTGAAACATAGTCATAGCTTGAAATGATACACATTCAAGTGTCTGTAAGCTAACTCTTAAATGTTGTTCCCTTATTTTTTACAGAAAACACTCTGGTACAAAATTCCTCAAACTTTAAATAGAGAGTTGCAACTTTTCCATTTGTGTTTTTACCTGATTACTTAAACACACATTTTATCCATTAAAGGAACACCTACAGAAAAGTAATCTCTTGGGAATTAAAAATCATTGTTTAAAACACGATACTCGCAGAATATCGAAGGACTGACTGATGCTAACTCCTGCTAAAAATTTTCTGGAATGGATTCATTACTTCAAATCCTCAATGAAGGAAATGACAGATAATACAAGAGGGGCATGTCACTTACTCTACTGTTGTCTTCTTTGCATGGAACTCTTAACATCAATGAAAATTACATTGTTATGCCATATGGCCATTTTTCCTTCTTAGTAAGCTGAAATATTCAAAATCCTGCCTAAACGAGAACGGTGATATATAGTTCATACTTCATGATTTTGCAGCAAACTGTCCTCATTTTGAACTAAACAAAATAAAAAGATGTTCCTGGCTATTGTTAATTTTTTTTAGACGAATATCTTTCTCCAACATAGTAAATACATGTATCACAAGGTGTTTTTACAGAAAGGTGACAAGCATAACCTAGCAACATTGACAGGTTCAGTACAAAGTGCTCCTATCTTTAGTTTCTTTTCACCCTTTTCTTCATTTAATGGAATAAAACTGGCAAACTGAACATTACAGCATGCAGCAACTGCATTTGGAAATTTTGCTGTGATTTTCAGTGTTAGGACAATTTTAAACTGGCAGCACAGAGAGAGCTTATTGCTCTAAAAGCAGCTTATAAATAATTTATTAAAGCAGGCTTATTTGCTTACATACAACCGGCATTTATGCAGTTTCTCAATTTTGATCAGCATTCGATAAGGACAGATAATGAATCACATTCCCAGCAGCATGAACGGGTAACAGCACTTGGCATCCTCATAAATTAAGATGAAATACGTCAAGATACGGAGATCATTTACTTACTTGCACGAAGGACTGAAGGGGTGACCTCAATTTCACTCGTAGCTTGGTAGGGCTGAAAGGCCGACGCTGTGTTGGTTCCAAGCTCACTGCCAAAAATCTCGGGGCTTTGCGTGCCTGTCGAGCTGGCGCTGGTGCCATCACCTCCATGGTGGGGGTCTTGCTCATCAAACACAGCTACCAGCTGCAAATGACATTTAATTTACTGTTAGAAAGAAACCTTCAGCAACATCAAAGCGCCATTGTAGATGAGCATTTCATCATTCTTCCCATCAAATAGCAAGAAATGCCTGTCAGCAGTGACTCAAACCAACGCCTAGATCTCAACATCGGCCCAAGGAAAGGCAGCCATTACTGGCTAGTGCCAAGGGTCAGCAGCTCTGACGTGACACAAAACCCAACACTGCGAGCCACCGAGCGAATGGCACCAAGTCAGGAAAGGCAGAGTCCCACCTTTCCAGCAAACCCCTTCATCTCGCCCAGCAATGCAGAGAGTTACCTGAATGCTAACACCTGAGCACTAGAAGCTATCACCTGTATTCTGATACCTCTACATGCATCATTATTGCAAAGTCAAATCATGAGTGATAATGCAGGTTAACGGAATAAAAATGTACAGTAAGAAATGACGTTAATACACATTGAAAGCTACAAGCAAAATACGTAGCCACCCTAAAGTGTTATAATCACTACAAATTTCTTTTCTTCTATTAATCTGACACCTACTACAAGCTATTAATATGATTCAGTTGTGGGCCTCCCTTGCAAAATTTCATTATCCAAATTTCCAGAAATACTTCTGTTGTTTGCATTCACATTCTCCAAGAAAAGAATAAGAACTGAAGCCTAATTTGAAACTTAGCCAAGTCACTAATTTAATGAAGATTTACTAAACCTGTGTTCACCATGGTGAGGGAAATAGGAAAAACATCATGGTGTTTTTCAGTAAATGTGAGATACTTATTCCACTGTATATGAATGCTTTTATTTGAAACAAATAATTTCTCCCGATTTATCATTAGTGACCTACTGAAAAAGAAAAGGCCAACTCTTATACACATTTAATTTTAGAACTTAATTTTCAAGATGGGTAGAAAAGTCCTATAGATAACAGCATTCTGCAGCCTATAAATTAATCTATAATGTAATATTTGAAAGGCATTTCCAAGAACGCATTACATTCTTCTGTCCAAATTGGTAGGGTAAATGGAGCAAATCAGCTTAAACCTGCGCTGGTCTCTGCAAATTGTTTATTTTGTTATAACGACACTTAAATCTTCGTATAACCTAAAGGAATCGGAGAGGCCATTTTCTTTTATTTCTTTTTTTCTTTCGGGGAATTTGACATCACCTCATCCTACTGATTTTAACATTAGTCCCATTACTCTAATCCGACTTACAAAAACATTGGTTTAAAATAAATAAATATTAAAACTGCAACTGGAAGCCCAAGTGGAAATGATTTGGGAATACAGCCTTTGAAGCTACTTTCAGGCATTAACGTTTTTTTAATGAGCAGTTTTGAAATTGCAGAGTAGCAATCTTCTGCCAGTAATTCCAGACCTAATGCAAATTTAGGCTCTGGCATGTGCAAAAGAGAAAGAGCAAACTGGTAACGGGTAGAAGTCAGCGCTCTCTCCAGGGTTATTTGGAAGGTAGGCAGCAGTGTTTTTAACATACAATTCACTATTTTATTTTTGAGAAATCTGTATACAAGATAGCACCAGAAGACAATACCTACAATATCAGTACCTCGATAGTATGAGACAGGCTAATATTCTAACTCATTGAAAAATACCAGTGCTTACACAAACTGAAGCACATTTCTCAAAAGCAACACACTTTACACTCATAACACTTTGACTATCTGTTTTATAACAAGCTAATTACCAATCTCCAGCAACTGAAAATAAATTAATCCAGAAGTGAAAACATGCAAGGTATCAGAACAAAACACAAAGGATGCGCTTAAGAATTCCAAGGATGAAGCATCAAATCTTCTCCTACTTTACTAGGGCATGTATAAAGATAAATCCCCAAATTACATTTCATTCCTTTGAGGCTAATGAAAAAATATCACGGTATGCTGCTGCAAGTATTTTATATATATTAACCACATCAAAATGTATGTGCATATCAATATATATATATATGCATGTTCTACCGTAAGTTGCCTCCAGCTTTTTGCCTACTCCAAAAGCTTACAACCTATGACTTCAGAACATCTAAAACTGAATGCTGCTCATCTCAAGCTCAGCTTTTGATCTTGTGTATTTGCACAGGTATTCGCCATTTTGACAGCATCAAACCTTCAAAAGGCTTCAGTTCCAATAAAAAGCCTACCAAGTTGTAACATTTTTGCATAAAGCCTGTAGAGAAACACAAACCTTGTTGGCCTTCTTCAAGTCTAATTAGATAATTCAACACAGGTTTGCAGCAGCTCAGCCACACTAGTTAGCATGTTGGTTGTAAAAGTTTTACAAGGTACACTCATCCCTAATGATGAGCTGGAAAGTCCTGAGGACTGGAAGACTTAAAATAAATGACAGTGTTGGATTTCCAGAGCTGGGGATACCACTCTTCGGATGACGGTGAGGTTACAGGAAACAAAGGCAGACGGAACATCTCCCACCCTGTTCTTATACTGAGCACTAATTTCTGCTTTCTCCAACACATTTTGCTTTTCCTCAAAGGAAATTCTTCAAGGAGCAATGTAAGGAATTATCACGGCTGTGCCTCTGGAAGCCCAGAAATGCAGGACACGAGCACCAGGCCAGCTCCTGCTGCAGACTGGCCCCCGACACTCAAAGCCCACGACCCCCACGGCACACATTTATGTAGCACATCCACAGGCAGTGCCACATGAAGGAGCGTGAGATGTGCTGCATGCTCCATGTCCTGTGCATCTCCCAAACTTCCTACATAAAGCCATCTGGGTGATCTTACCACTAAGAACACCTCCACTATCATTTCTGCAGGAACAAGACACAGAACCAAACACACACATTAAAAGATGCCAAAAGGCTACTTGGAGAGAAGCCACACCAGGAGGTCACTGCACCCACCAGGAACCACATGCATGGGAATCCGCAGCAGTAACAGCTGCTTTATGCCAGGGATGCTGCTGATTTGGCCAAGCACGTAACACAGATCACTAGACCAGCTGCTTGCAGCCTCACAGTCAATGGTAAACCTATCGTATTTTGATAGGTTTTAAATGTCAAGTTTACAAAGAGCACAGAAAACAAAGACGACTGTCTTGCCTGAAAACAACGGCATCTGCAGGGAGACAGCTTCCACATTGACTCTTTTTCTTTTATCTCTTCTTTTCCCTTCTTTAACTAAAGTTACCATAGTCACACCCAGTGTCCATTTTCAAATACAACGGACGGCGTACTGCTTTCCAGAATTATTCTGCAATGATTACATTCAGTGCATGACACCAGGGGTGCCTCCTGTTCTCCATCTTTCAATCTTAGATCTCATCATCTGCAGTGACCTGCAGAGCCCACCCTACCAGCCATTCTTATGCTGGAAATCAGCAGACAGGATGAACAAACCATACCAAAGCACGAAGAAAGCAGAAAACAGCTAAGCTGTTTAATATTAGTTCAGCTCTTTAACATATCTTCCATACAAATTTGGTGAAAATGGGAGCAATTTGGCTTGTCTGAATCCATTAGAAAAGGAAAAAAAGAAAAAGGAAAAAAAATACACTGCCAAAGACCAAATGTCATTGCAACAATAATAACAAATAAATAATAGTACTAATAGTAATAGCAATATTTTAGGCCATTCTCCCCCAGCCCACTACTCCAAGGGGCCTGAACCTAATGCATTAAAGAAGTGGGACTGTGGTAACAGACTACAGCAGGACACACACTGTTTGCATTTTTCAATCACTGAACTGAAAATCTGGAACTAAGAAATAAAATGTAGTAGTAACAAACCACTTTGTTATCCTGTAACAAATTTAATAATTTGTAGGCTTAATTTAGACGGACATGTTTACATTTCTAATTATAATAGGAATGGAAAAGAGGTTTCAATACACGTCCACGCTCTTCATGAATGTAAACTGGCATAGGAAGAAACGCCAGTTTGAACAGGCTATTTCAGTCCCAAAGAAAGCCTGTACTAGTTGTTTTTGTTTGTTTTTTTAAATTGTTTCAGATATTCAGTAACACTTTCAAATATAAAGACAGGAGCTTTGTTGAGATTACAGCCTATGGAAATATTCATTTAATTTCTCCAACGTTTAGCTCCAGACTTATTTCAACTCTTTCTGAAATGGAGACCATTATGAGTTTTTCTATGGCTTTGTTCAGGCCATACCTTATTAGCCAGGTTATATGTACTCAAATAAACAAAAAGCAAGAAGAAAGATTTCTTTTCATATTGACGCATCAGCAGCAGTCTGCATTCCAACATTCATTATTACAATTTCCTTTGATTCTAAGGCAATTAAAAATTAGTAAACACATATGCAGGCTTAATTAATAGACTAGATTAAGTACTTAAATGTTAATTAACTGGATTTTTTTTTAAATCACACCAGCAATGGTTGTTTACATTTTGATTAAATACTCATACCATATAAAACAATTCATCACTATCATACGGTGCAATTAGGTCATCCTGCTCCGCCACGAAACCAGAAATCCTCCACTTCACAAAAATCCATAGAGCTAGACACTTTGCTGTATTTTTCCCTATGACATGTAAGATTGTCAAAAACATCACTTGAATTTTACGTATTCCTAAGTGTCTCTCTAAAATTTTGGTAATATAGTGATGACTCTGATGCTGTCTCATGTGTAGGTATCAGCACCTGTAAGGACTTGAGACTTGTTTCAGCATCAGTTGGGATTACAGCTCTGTTCTCGCACCAGAAAGATGGCAACCATTGCTCTGGTTTTCATATCCTCTGCACACTCCTGTCCACTCTTTCTAACATGAAGTAAAACTGAGATCACTTATCTTTTTGAATGATTAAGAGCTATTTTAAATACGTTTTCTCCTCGCCGGAAGGATGCTTATCAGATAATTTCACAGAAGGACATTCCCAATTTGTTCTACTGTTCAGAGGCCCGTTGCTCTGCAGTTGATCTGTTGAGGAACCAGACGCGTCTCAGTGCCTCTGGCTGCACTGCAGGCTTCCCCTGCTAGCCCATACAACGATATCCAGATGTGGCCTCACACAGCTCACTGTGTAAGCTTACAGCTTACTTACACAGCTGCTGTGCTCTCCTCAAGTGTGTGTTACACATCTTCTCCTACAGGATGGCCCTTCGTATGCAAAACTGCCTTTCACACAAGTGATTGTGTTTCTGCTTCCAGCAGAGAGCAGCAGAGGTGCTCACCTCCAAGGCATTCCAGAGGACGGGTGCAGCTCCATGCCCACCTCCGGCCGGGCGGTGACACGGGCAAGGATGCTGGTTCTCGCTTCACGCTTAGCACCAAGAAGATCTCAGTTCTAATAACTGAACTAAATGACTTTCATAGGAAAATTTGGATCTTGAAGAGAGAGATTTTGATGGTCCAAATGAAATTCTACAATCTAACTTGGCCTTCCAATATATCTCTTGCTAAAATAGTTCCTTCAAGCTTTTCCTAAAAATTGATGCCAGAGGGTTACACCGAGCCCTGTCCAGCAGTCCCCAAGAAAAGGTCTCTTTCGCACACACCTTTAGACAGTCACCCGATCTGCTGATGTGGGAGCATTGCCATATACTTTTGGACGTGCTGTATGTAGAAATTGGACATGGAGAAGGCTGACAGAAAATATAACCAAGAGCATCACCGGCAACCTGTCCTCCTCGGCCTAAAACTTCTCCAGAAGTCATGAACTCTTAAGCAAAGCCGTACCACGTAACTGACCACACACTTCCTTTGCAATGAGCACAACTGAAGAACACTCAAGAGACTGCCAACAAATGTCTAGAGAAACTCTGCAGAATTGGCAATAGCCGTGTGTAACCCAAAGCGGTCAGCATGGGCTGCTACTCAGTCCTACAGTGCTACGGTGCAGAACCGAAGTACTCGTTTACTGCTCTTGCCCAGCAGGAAATCAAATTTCAGCTCAGGCTCCAAAGTGTCCTGAAGTACAAGTTGCTGCATGTGTGAATGAACAGATAAGTACATGAGTGAAAAAAAAAAAAAAAAAAAATTGGGAAAAAAATTAACAAGGTAGTAGCTAATTATTATTAACATGCCAAATAATTTATATATGAAATCAATTTGTAGGCTTTCTGATAGCTGAACTGACTTTAATGACACCATGGCATACCTAAATATTTATTTTTCCTTGAGCTTCACTTTTCTACATGGCTTATTAAAAACCCATTTAAATACAACTACTGCATCAACAAACTGGTAAGAGGAAATATGGAGAAAAGGGACATTTTAACAAATAAGGCACCACTGCCCACAGACATAAAATAGGATCAATTAGAAAAAGGAGGCATCCTGTGTTATACCTCCAGCCTGAGACCTGCACCCCCTCAGCACTGACTTAGAGATCACCCAATATTTCAAAAGAAGAAAAAAGGCAAGCGCAGTTTAAATTTTAGATGAACTAACACAAAACGTAAGTCTTTGTAATTTCAATATAGTCTTTACCTGTCCTAATCAACTTCAGTCAGAAGTCGGAACTAGCTTTCAATAACAACTTTTCAAAGTAGTTTAGCTAGAAGGGAGCAAAACAACTGATATTCCTTTAATCGCTTTATTGCATTATTGCTTCTGAAAAAAAAATATGAAGGCCATTTCAAGGGTCACATTCTGCTACCAAATTAACAGTTTGTGTTAAATCTTATGTGACTTACACAGAAGTGTAAGCTCATATAGAGTAATCACAACTGGAAGGAACCTCTGTAGGTCACCTAGTCCAAACCCCAGCTCCAATTAAGGTCAGCATGAGGAGGTTGTTTGGGCCCACGTCCAGTCAGGTTTTGAATATCGCCAAGGACAGAGACTTCACAACCTCCTTAGGCAACCTTTCCCGGTATTTGACCGCCCTTGCTTTTAGGATATTTTTTTCCTTGCACTGCACTGAGTCTTCTTCTGTTGCAATTCGTGTCTGCTGCCTCTTGCACTGCTCCTGCACGCCTCTGGGAGAAGTCCGGCTGCCTCTTCTCTGTACCTGACACAGAGCAGTTACAGACAATGCTGCGTGCACAGCAAACAGCACCCCTGAAGGCCTAAGGCCTTCCTAAGGCTGAACCCCAGGTCTCAGCCTCCATTTCCATGGGATGTCCCCCAGTCCCCTAAACCATCCTGGTGGCCCCTGGCTGGGCCAGCATAGAAATGTCTTTCTTGTACTGGGGAAGCCAAAACACTGCAGAAGCAGAGCGAAGTAGCTACTTCCCTCAACCTGCTGGCCATATGGTTGCTAATAATAGCCCCGGATGGAGCTGGTCTTCATCACAAGGCTGTCCACCAGGTCTGTTCCTATGCAGCCAGTGGGCCCCCAGCCTACACTGCTCTATGGGGTGTTTCCAGCCCAGGTGCAGGACTCCACAACTGCCTTTGCTGAACATATTCTGCCCCCTCAAAAGCCCCTGATATGAAATAATCACGGCTGGAAAACATATCACAGATCTGACTGAAAGTCATTCTCAAATCTGCTGACTAAGCAAACACCCTTCCCTTTCGAAGCTCAACATAAAATACCAAGTTAAATCGTATTTGCAAGATCAGAACTCATCTATTAATTCAAAGAACACTTTAATTGTACAGATAGTTTGAGAATCTGCTGCTTTCATAATTCTTTAAGAAACGATTCTGAAGTAAATATACAAGCTTTTTATTAAAACATTGCTTTTGATTATTCATTTCCTACAGCACTTTGATCTGAGAAATTCTAGAAGCAATATTAAATTGCAATCTAATCTTCTCCCAGTAGGAATTAAATACAGTTTTAGTTACTATACTGTAATTTACTAGACTATTTTTAAAATATATTAGTTTGAGATGACATATTTTTAAAAGACTTTTCCTCCCTTCTCTCCCGTATTGCTGAGCAACAGACTGAAAGCAAGCATGACTGTGGCACCCTGGAAAGCACATTGTGTCTGTTCCGACTGAATTGCTCTCTGCTCGACCTCCATGCTGAGGTACAGACCAAGAAACAAGACAAAAATTGGGCAGCGTTAGAAGTATTACGGGGACAATTAGAGGTAGATGCCGCTGAGCTTCCTGTCAAGTTGGCTGGATGTGCTTTTTCATGACCTCAGGCCTTGAATACACCAGATATACCATGATGTGCTCAATGAGCACCAAGCCGCCAGCCCCGGTGTGTGGCCTGCCAGCCAAGCACATACAGAGCATGCACAAACTCAGTCCTCTGCAAGGCCCTTCTGGCCTGCTCACCTGGCCAAAGTACGGCGTGGGCACAGCAAGCCCAACGCCACAGCTGTAGCAGCCCTAGAACCCAGCAGCCCTGTCCCAAATGGCCAGAAGGCATTCAAGGCAAAAAGAAACGCCAGAAGCAGTCTGTGTGTCACGAAGCTGACGCACGCTGGGAGAAGATGACGTATGCAGGGTGTTTTTTCGGTAGGTGTGAAGTGAATGCTCCAGTTCGTTACTTTAGCTCATGCTCCCGAGAGCTGTGTTCCTGCTGTTCTCTTTCAGCACGCTAAGGAAGGCTCCCAACCAGTATGAACTGGCTACCAGCCCAGCCTTCCCCAGGGAACACTGATCCCCACTGGTACCAGCTGCCCTGGCAAAAGAGCAAGCGATGCCATCAGTGCACTGACCTCCAGGAAGATGGGTGCAGCCACACAAAAGCCCAAAAGCAGAAACCCTACAGGTGCATCGCGCTGCCAAAGCAAATGATCCGAGTGAGATTTTGGGGGAAAGAAATTCCTGAGCCTGTAACTAAAAATAAAACTACTTCTAGAATGAGAGTGTAAGAATAGAGAAAAATATTTTCATTTCTTTTAAACAACCTTTAATTTTTGTTTGACGATTCTCAGCAAAAACGAAGATATTACAATTGGACAGAAGAAAACTGAAGTTTTCTTCAGTTGCTGCAGTCCCTCCGCACAGCAGACACCAAAACGGTTAAATCAATGCTCAGCTGGGATATGAGAACAGCTGGGGAAACTGCCCTACATTAGAAAGCTTTTCAATCGTGTTTTTTGTTGTTGTTTGTTTTTGGTTTTTTATCATAGGGCTTTTATACTGGATTGTTTCTTCACCGACTTGTCCCTTGAAAGCACATAGAATACAGTGCTATCCTGTTATTTTCTTAAATCTTCAATTTATACAAAAAAGATTTCTTCCAAAATCCCTTTGTACAAACAGACCTCTTACACTAGGCTAAGGACATACCCTGCAAAACTACCACAGCATATGATTCGCCATCGTATCTCTTTAGCTCATTTTGAAAAGAAATAGGGAAAAAATAGATCTATTCTGCTTTTAAAGAGGAGTGCAAAGAAAACATGGTATCAGAAGAGAGTGCATTATGCATGGAAAGCAGCAGGTACGCATCTGAGCACTTGAATAAACCAATTTCATCTCCTCCATTTTTGCTCCCTCAGCACTAATTTATGCGAACTACACTCAGGACAATGTTCTTAATATTACTTTGGAAGCAATTTTACATTTTATTAGAGTGCACTATAAAATTCTCCCTCCTCTTTTAAGAGGGCAAGGCTTGAAAAGATACCCAGACTGTTCCCCATTCAGCTGAGCCTGTGAGGATGGGATGACTCCGCAGGTCAGCAGACTTCCAAGTCAACAGTGTGGGCCACGGAGGAGTTTTGTGTTTTATTTCTGACACAGAGGTCAGCAGTTAAACAGTGACGCTATGCAGTAAGTAATCCAGACACTGGGGTTATTAGAGGGGCTGGTGTCGCACAGCAAGATATATTGCTGAAATAAAGATGTATTAAATCTTAACGGTTGTCTCATCTGTCATTGGGAGCTGCAGCCCTTGAGTACCAAGGCAAAAATGGCTTCAGAAACCTCCAAAAATACCAAAGGCTTTCAATTTCTCTGTTACGGGATCAAAACAGCAGCACTGAAAAATCTAAGATTTTAATTTCAGCTGAGGTACAAAAAGGTATCTGGTTAGTTAAGGCACAGTCAAATCTTTGCAAGCTTATTAAACTTCAAGAAAATACATTTTGTAAAATACAGCTCTTAATTTTTAGAGTATGTGCTGTTCAGTGTAATTTGCATGCAAAAGCCAGGAGAATGTGATTAAAAATACCCATCTAGAGACACAGATGAAAAACTTCAAACATTTTCTGATTCCCTTCTGTTCCACTCATTATTTCAATACCTCACTACAACAAAGGAATAGATAACACTTGTCCTTGACATTAGCCTAAATTATCTTCAGTGTGCAATACAATACCTATTAAATAAGGCTTATTTTAAATCAACGTCAAGGTCTGTTCAAAAGGTAAAACTCTATGTACCCTTTACTTTTTGTATAACACTTCCTTTTTTCCCCCCAGAAACTTTTCAGAGGCCTTAAAAAAACAAGATTGGAATGTTTTTTTAGCTAAATTCATTATCTAGTATTTTTTAAATGACAAAGAAAGAGACATTTATTTCTGGCATTTTAAAATAACAATAACAATATTCTTCATTTTATGCATAATGGCAAAAATAATCAGCACATTAGTCAATAACTCTTGTCTCCCTTTCTTTAAGTGAGGTTCTAAAAAAATCTTTAATGCAAACGACTGACTGTTCCCCCATGACTAACTTCTTATATTATTTTTAAATGTAACAACGGTGAAAGCAATGCAACAACCTGCAGCCCACTAGGACCACCCTTACAGATCAGCATGCAATGCTCTGCCAGCAGCTATGTGCACTCCGCCGGAGAGGGGCTGATGGTAAGCAGCACGCAACAGGAAAGAGGCAGAGGTTGGCCATTCATTCCTGTGGCATCCCAGGCTTGACTCGCCTGGATTATTACATGAACGTAGGCCAGACAAAGAGCTCTGCTCTTAAGCAGAAGACACCCAATAGATGACATTTGGTAGTGCAGAAAGGGAGAGAATCCCCGAACTGTTGTAGTACAGTTCTTGCTAAGTGCCTCTCAGCTTTCTACAACTGACAGGATTATAATAATCTCTGTATGAAGAAAAAATATCCTGGTGCATCCCCACCCAGCAGTATATCCGCCCACCATACACTGTAATCTGTAGGGACTGTGTTTGTTTCACACAAAACACCCAGAAGTTAAACGATGCAGTACCTGATCCCCAGGGACTTTTACTAAAACCTAGTCTCCCAATGCCAAAATCATTTTCAAAACGATCTGGGGCCAGATTTTGAACAATAATCAGCGCACTGGGTTGCAGAAAGGCACCTCACTTACTTACACCCTGTAAAATCATTAGGAATTAGATTCCAAGATATTTTTGAAAGTCTGCTTTTAAAGGCTGCCTGGTGGCTTTTCAAATCTGACCTCTAAATGCTTATGAAAACAAACACGAGCAGAAATAAATGCAGCAAGAAGAAATGAAGATAAACATCTGAAGACCTCAGAAGAAATCTAGCCGGTTAATACCATCACATCCAATATCAAAACACAACTGCTGGAAGCCAAGTGCTTTTGTCTCTGTGAAACATGGACTGAATAGTAAAGGAGATCCCCAACATTACTCTAACGATGCTTTGCATCAGTCTGTGATTCTTGATTACTTGGCACAGAACACGCCACTGCCTTACAGTGCTCTGTTTATGTAGGGATGCGTTATAACCAAAGAGAGAGGAACACAGGCAGTTGGCTGGGACTTTACTCCTAAATCATTCAGTGTGAAATCTTCGGAGACCCCAGACTCAATTTTCAGAAGTCATTTTGGAAATTAATTCCCTAAATCACTGAGGAAATTGGACCTGATGCACCTATATCACCTACATGAACCTGAGAAACATTTTTAAAAACAAATACCCAAGATAAATTACATTTGTATGTGTAATCATTTCAAGCTACCAAACTTGGGAACACTGTACCATTATTACACTTTAGCTTGATTCCCCCCATACAGATGAATGCATTTTCCAACACGTAATACAAGTAAGTCGCCCAGACTGTGGAAGGAGATGCGAGCATTACCAAAACCCGTCAGTGTCAACCTGCATATAAGGGCTTCACAGAAAACTTCAGAAGAGATATCTTCCATTTGTTAGCTGTTCTAATTTCTCCCTGTCTCCTCTCCTCTCTTTCTTCTCTTTTCTCTCCTAGAAAAATTAAGGTTATAAGAAGCTGGCACTCCATACCAGGGCATCAGGCCTGCCTCTGTTTGAAGTGCCTATATTATATTTCATAGTGAATTCAAATATTGTTGTAAGGTTATTAAAATCATTCATGATTTTATCTATGCCAAATGGATCATTACACTGTCAACACTTATCTTTATTATGCAAAAATATGCAGAACTTAACATCTTTTGTTGAGCTGGCAAAACAGTACATTCAGTAGTAACTCTATTTTTCATTAAATTTTGCACAAGGTTAAAGCGTGTGTGGAATCAGATTACCAAAGGTTCCATTCAGAAACATCACACAGAACAAGCACTTTCACTCGTGCAGTAGAAGATTATTTATCTTAAACCTACAAACACATTAATACTTCTGACCAGTGCTCACTGAATTAATAGTGTTCCAACTCCTTGATAGTTCCCTTTAATTTTTACTATGATATGTTCAAAAAAAGCCCCTATGAACTATACCTCCAGTGCTCTTAGGGAATAATTCCCCTGTATGAATACATATATTCCCTTGTAGAGATAAATACAGCAATTGTTTAGATTTATGAACTGACAACTATACCTTTAGTTACTGAAAATAAAATCAGCTGTTGAAAAGGGGAAAAAAAATCTCAGAGAAAGAAGAATACAGGGAGCCAAAAGGCGGAGAGAAAAAAGCGGATGCCAAGGGCTGGCCATATTGCAAAGGAATATTACAACAGTTTGAGATTTGATTTGGTCACTATGGGATCTTCATTTCACCCAGAACTGCTGCGTTAGACAAGGAATGAATTTAGTCCCAATTTTCTTTGCGTTTCAAACATGGCTGCTTTTTACAGAAACCAAATCTTTCAGAACCCAACGTTTGCTTTCAAACACCCTTAAATTTGAGGACCCAGCAAAAAACAAAGTTACTTTTCTTGTTCAGTAGCTGGGAGAGGCTATCTAAGTCCTTGAAAATCAGCACGTTTGGGAGGGCTTTGTTGCCGAATTTCATTTCTCAGCAAATTATACTGAAAAATACAATCAAAGGAGCGCTCACTCTGCTTCTGTGCTTATAGCAGAGATATTTTATTAAGTTTATGTCCTTCTGAGTAAGATTTGGTGATTTTCTGCTGATACGCAGCTATAAAAAATACTATTTTGCTATAAAATATTTCCAGCTTGAAAAGTATTTTAAGTACAACATAGCCACAGCTGAAAGCAGCTTGAGGATGCTTGTTATCCCTTGCAAGGGACGAGCGAGCAAGGCCAGCTCTGGCAGGATGGGGAGAAGAGCTGGGGGCAGAAGGAGGAAGAATATTAACCCCACAGAGGCTTAGTGCCACTATGCTAACTGCCTGTGCATTTCTCTTCTCTACACTGCCAAAACCCATTTTTTGTGTCTCACCCCATAGGTCCCTTCCCTGTGCCTTCCCCCTGCTATGCCACTTCCTTCCTCCCACTCCTCAGCCTCGTGTTGGGTAGGGCAGAGCTCCCGCGGCGTGCCCAGAGAGCTCCGTCCGTGTTGCTCGACAAATCAAGGACAGAGATCTCACTAAGAGTTCATGTGAAATTCAATGTTATATTAAACAAACAAACAAAAAACCCTCACTATTTCTGTATGCCTTTTCACCTTGCTTATTTCTTTTTCTTTTTTGTGTTTTGGTTGGTTGGTTGGTTGGTTGGTTGGTTGGTTGGTTTTTCAAGCGTTCTTCTGTGCACACTTCACAATTCTGTTTGATGAAATCTCTCCATAGGTTCCAAGACTACCTTGAATCTCGCCTCTCACCTTCCACTCTTCTCTAAATGTCTTCTCACGGAAACAGGAGTGAATTCAGCCTGGTTACCCCAAGCGTAAGCATCAGTTCTTGGGAAGCTCCAGCCATCTCGAAATAGATTTTCTGTCACACT
The DNA here is from genome assembly GCF_040182565.1 of Anser cygnoides. Classification (NCBI taxonomy): domain Eukaryota; kingdom Metazoa; phylum Chordata; class Aves; order Anseriformes; family Anatidae; genus Anser; species Anser cygnoides. The sequence goes on along the minus strand of NC_089874.1, from coordinate 14,964,462 downwards.
GTCTCACTAAGCCTTCATTTAATTTTTAAGTCATCAAAAGAAGAAGAAAAAAAGCCATTATTTTCCTTGTATTTCTCCTGCCAGATTGAATCTATGCAATTGTGTGCACTTTTGAAAACACTTTTGGGGTGCAGTTTGCAGTCTGGCACTACACAAAGCAGACACATTGCACAAGGCTTGTGCAGGTTGCTCTGTAAATTATGCTGTCATAAGTGATTAACATTTAAAAGGACTAAACAGAGGAAGCAGATAATACCTCCAAGATCTGTTTTTAATTAAAACATCCCAGTAATTAATATTAAAAGGAAAAGACTGAAAATGAGAGACAGCATAGCTTCTGAACAGAACACTTTCTCATTAGGGGTCACCTTTTCCAGCGTGAAATACCACTGTTAGATTACCTGCCTCACTGGAGACCATTCACTTATTAAAACAATTCTGCCCACATAAATACAAAAAATACACATTTAATCAGAAATATTTATGCATTCACTATTTTTCAAGCATCCTTGCTTGAAGATGGTCTTACCCCTCATCAAAAGCCAGCATTATTTCCCAGTCTCTGTGCCTAATTGTTGTATCCCAAATGATTTCTCTACTTTCCAAAATAATTACCAAACATTATATCATCTCTGCTAAAACAGTAAAAGGGCATCAACATTCAACCCCATAAGTAGCTAAAATGAATAGCGCATACCAGGGAAGTCTAATGCATATAGCCTTTGCACATAAATCAAACCGTCTTACACATTCTGACAGCTCCATCTAGCCACAGCTACACAAAAGTAACTTTATCCCCAGCAGAGTGAATTAATTTACATTCAGCACATACCAGCAATTACAAAAACTCTTGTGGTCAGAAGTGTCATTTCCAGAATGCCTTTGCTATTGTTTAACTATTAGATTAATGTTTTCACAATCATATCGGTGCTTCAGGTTACTTGGGTTTCATAGAAACGTAGGATCAGAAAAGTCCCGTTTTTAAAGGTCCCAAAATTAGAGCATCTGGATAATGTCTGGAACAGATGCTGGGATCAGAACTTGGCAGGAATTCATGAGATAGGAACCTCAAATGTTCCTGTGGAGAACACAGAGCAGAATGGAGCACAACGTGAAAACCCAAAGCTTAAAATGACAGAGTGGGAGAAAGGAGACACGCAAGACGTGCGCACGGCTGACGGAACAGATGAGCAAGAATAAGAGCAAACCCGTCAGCTGCCAGAAGCAGCGGGAAGGGAGGTGAAGGCTCCTCGTTGTGAAGCTCCAGCACCCCCAGTTTACAACCTGCAGCATATTGACCAGCCTCTGGCCAACTTGGAACCTACAGACGGTTTGCACAGATCGCATGGTCAGTGAGGAGGGTAAACAGCAAAAGATAGATCATTTTTCTCTGTTTTTTCCTTTTCCATCCATCACTGACAGCTCAAATGATCTGAAATTCACCTTTTTGTGTGTACTGGGGCATTGCATCCACTAGTAAAATAATACATGTCTTTCACTGGAAAACATCGGTGCTAACTAGCTCCAGATATACAGCTCTAAGTAATTTTTATTCATTATATAAATATATTCCTATTATGTTCATCACATAAATATACTCATTATATATATATAAACAATTTGAGGAAATGAGCTCTCATTTCATTCCACATTCTTCTTATTGTCCGAAATGTGAAACACTGTTGACTTGGCTGGTGTAAATATCAGGCTCAGTAAAAGTGACCGGAGTACCTGAAACACAGAACGGCTGTAACACCCTCAGAGTTCAGAAAACACTCTTCTTTAAAGCAGAAACCCCCAGGGAGGAGGGGGTAGTGTCTCAACTATGGTTTGCTCAGGCATAACTAACTGACTAAGTATGTCTAACTTCAGGCATACTTGCTTGAAAGCCCTGGCCTACTCCTGTATCCTGTTAAGGGAGTAAGTACTAGGTAGTGTGCCTCACTATCATATTACGCGATTCCTTATGAGAAGTGACAATTGGCTAAAAAAGGAACCTTTTCAGTTTTTCAGTTGTAGCTAATACAATTTACAGATCACTGATAAAGCATTTTCTCCTTAAGCTGATCTAAATCAAAATTTTAAATGCTTGCTAGTTTACTTCGAGCGTTTGAGGTTCAAATCCTACTCTAAGCCCCCTAAAACTCCAAATGATAAATCCTCAAGTTTCAAATTTGTAATAGTTCCATTTTCTACATAATTCCAGAATAACTAATGCGGAAGAAAAGGCGATTACTCCTCAAAGGTGGACGTGTGCAACTGCCTAAAAATGCAAACACGAATTGTAAATCTGCCAAGCTGCTTTTCTTCTACCAGGACACGCACGGGTGGATAGCCCCAGCTAACGGTACCACATGGCCACGGGATTCAAAGCTCAGTCCAAAGAGGAATTTTACTAAATTCCCTCCGAAATCACACAGGAAAAAGTGCAGTTCTCCCTGCATGCCAGAGCAAAGGTTCCTTCTGTCTGGCAGAGGTAAGCGGCAGCTAACAAAAAGAGAAGAGCCAGCGAGGAGAGTCACCCCGCTGCCTCCCAGCCCAGGCTGTCACTGTCAGCACTGGCTGCCAACCACACAAGTTTCTTTTAAAACTAACCTCAATAACAAAAATTAAAAATCTATATGCAGAGAAGGAAAAAAAAATGCTTAAAATGCTAAACTTTTCCACAAACATATATCTAACATTAAGGACAAAAAAAGCAGAAACTGTGCTTTGGGTGTTATAGTACAGATATTTCTGGGGGGGAGGTGGTGGGGATGAATGGCATTGAGGGGTTTTTTGGAGGTTTTGGGCCCTGGAAAAATGCTATTGATTTTATCAGAAAGGGAAACACCTCCTTGACTGTCTCAGACGTCCTTCCACATTCATGTGTAATGGGGAAACATGAGGAAAGGAGAAAAAGAAATCATTTCTAGAGGGGAAAGAGAAGGTACACTGCAATTGAAAGTGATTTTTTAAAAAAGTTTTCATGCCTGTCATTTCTAATTCAGCACCGACAGCTTGGCGTTGTTCGAGTTTTCTGTTGCCTCAACTGCCTGTTGATGGCGTCCTCAATACTGTTCAGAGATGAGTCAAAAATAAACACGTGTGCATGTAAGGAAAGCAGCATGTGTATAAACACAGGTCATAGCTCCATGCACCAGTAAGTGCACAGGTAATGATCTTTTTCCCAGGAAACCTGTATGTTGATGGCATTAAGAGGCAACGAAGGGCCGCAGGAGGCGGCAGCATGAGGCGGTCACGCCAAGGCGAGGGGCAGGCTTACAGAAAAGGGCCACAGGAGCACGAGGCCACAGGGCCGGCCTGGAAGGCCTGGCAGGCCTGGGCAGCCATGCCAGAGCTGGTGTTAAAAGTGTTCACTGACTCCTGTTGACACCCGCTGCCAGCAAGGAGATGACAGGGCTACATCTCAGAGCCAGCAATTACAAAGCAGGCCTCCCCCTTCACAGTGGGATTCACCAGTCATCAATTTGTAGATGAAATCCGGGGAATGACTTGTGATGAAGACCAAGAACAATAAATATTTCTTTTGAGACCACTTAATCCTGCCCCATGAAAAAAGGCCTGTGGCTCCTCCACCCTCACTCCCTGCCTCCCTCAGAAAGCTGCCATGCTCGTATCTGCTTTTGTTCCCTCTTTGTCTGTTTTGTTGCACCGAAGGAAGCTGAATTTATGAGTTTGTGATGTTTATTTTGGGTTTGTTATCAGCTATATTCCTTCAGTTATAATTTAGCAACTGTATATTGAAGACATCCAGGTGGATCCCATCAAGGTGGTGGTATGTGAAGCGTCCTCTGAGAAGACAACAGAGCATGATCACTTTTGTTGTCCGAAACTCCCACAAAATAAAATCTAGCTCCACTTTGGGCTCTGTATGTGCTAGTTCTACCCTATGCCCATCCCTAAGACTCAAGACTCAGTAAAGGGCTCCCTTGAGTATTCGAACGCCTTCAGCTGGGGAGCACCAGGTGAAGCCACTTACAACCTGTAAAGGAAACACTGGTGCTGGTGTTAATCCACTGCAGAGCTGAAGGCACCAGGTGCTCAAGAGTACAAGTATTTTTAAGAACTTAATTCAATATTTTGCACTGCTCTTCTGAGCAAGAATGCAGCATGGATCCTGACACAACACACCTGAAGTAACAAGGGCTCAGTGCTTTCCAGAACAGGCCTGGGGACTGTGGTACGGGCAGGCACATGCCCTACCTCCTCGTGCACTCCTGAGAACGGAAGGACACGTAAGGTTTGTCCCAGAGGGGCTCAGGAAGAGGTTGCCCCCCTTAGCTTTTTGCACAGAAGTGAAAAAGCACAGGGAAGGGTGGGTGAAGAAATGCAAAGCACACTCATCTTTTGAGAGCACGGAACCACTTGGATCAGTCTCCAAGCCAAAAACAACTTTTGAGGCCTGTGAGCAAAAGCAATAAACAGCTCAATACAGCCTGCTCTAAATATTGCACTGGAAGTTCATTAGAATCTAATTTACACTTTGCTGATCCTTATAAATTCCACTTAAAACCAAAGTACTTTTCCATACAACTTCCAGCAAACATTTCATAGGAGAAAGCCCTGTATATTAGTTTTTGTGTTCAGATGCAAGCCTAAGGTTATTGTAGAACATTTTCTTGTGTACAAAGCAAAATTCTATGAAATAATGCTACATCAGAAGAGCCACAATAATTAAGAATATTTAACAGCCCACTTGCCACATATACTTTATAATTCAAAAAGCTGAAAAAAGATGGTTCAGCTAAAGCACTCAAGCTGTAATTAATTCTCATCAAAACACATGCTCAACCTGCATTTTTTACTTTATATCATCAAACTAAGAAAGGTTATTGCTTTTCTTAATTGGTTCTTGAAACGTCCAGTGTATCTTATATGCAAGCACGTCAGGTATAAACAGCTCAAATCTAGCTGGTAGAGACTAGAGTCTTCTAATTTTCTCTTGCATGATTCACATGCAGAGTACACACAGACAAGGGAACAGACACAATCATAAGTGTTGACAAAAGGCTCTTGACAGTGAAACCTGAGGGGATGCTTCTGCTTCCCCTTCCTCTAATCCCTAAATGACTAACTTTAGAAAGCTTGGACCACCTCTCATTTTCTGCTTCCTTAGGTAATAAAATAATTTAAGACCAGTGACTGAATTTGAGATGAAAGGCTTCTGATTAATGTATATCATCTGTCTGCTCTGCTTTCCAAAACATGGGAATTGGTTGGATTTGAAATCCTGCAGCTGCATCCTCCACAACGACTGAAGCTGAGCACAGGACAGCTCTCCCGGAGAAGGAATGTGCAGCATGCAGCCAATGCGCAGAACAGAGACTACCAAGAAACTCTTCACTCTGAGACGGTATGTGCAATAGGCTGGCCACGAACGTTGGCTTTGGCTCCTTAGCTCTGACTGCCCAAGAGAAAGGCAGGAGGCATGTGTGTTCCTACTCTGCCGCTATTTATTTGCCAATTCCAGCAGCATGTGATCCCTTCAAAACCAAAGAAAGGTGAGATAGCCAACATCAGCAAAAGCAGGGGCATGTCAGGAGGAGAAGTGGAGGATGGCCACCTGCAGGACCAGTGACTGAAGCCTACTATTAGTAAAACAGATGTTGTTGTGAGCTCCCATCATACCTCTTTGTCAAGATTTGAACATCAAATAAGAAAATGGACACTATGCATAATTTTATTTTTTGTGTTAATTAAGTCATTTATCTGCAACAGGCATGACTACTGGTGATTACAAAATAAAGGTTTAATGTGCTTTGAAGATACAAGTTGTGACTATATTCAGGCTATACTGCTGCGCAGAGAAACAGTAATCAATCCTGCCAGAAGCTGGTTGTCAATGCCAGCGAAACCCAAAGCAGTAGCATTTCACATATATTCTGTAAGATGTTTTTCTGATACCCCAAAGTCTGGGATTTTGCAAGAATGTTAGCAGAACAGCTAGCAAGCAAAAAGCATCAAGAACTAAATTGCTTGGCATCTATACAGCAGCCAGACGTACTTCCTACAGCCTGTGCACCAGAGCCTTCTACACACTCAGCTCCTTCCATTTAGATACTGTTAGGCAGCAGACAACTTTGCGAATTGACCTTAAGAGTCAACCATAAAACCATTGCCTGAACGTCACCTTTCAGTGATATTTTTTTCTGGAGAAGCTTTGCGTAACTTCAGACATCAAACTGGGATTCTACATTTGAGAAGCTGGTCTCATGCAACTCCAGAGAGGCGGGGGAACTCGGAGTGCCTAGCGCTCAATGGCTCGCTGCAGGGGCGGAACTCTCTCCCTCTAGCTCTGAGACACGACCGTAGAAGCTTAACTTTAGCACAAATCAGATGCCTAAAATTAGGCAGCTGAAATACCCATCTGTGTTACTCAACCACAGAAGTATTTGAGAAATGGAGAGGAGCAGATAAAAATAGAGTTCTGTAATATTCCACTAAACGAACTAAAAGAGCTACGCTTCCAATTATTAAATTATTAGATGATAATAAATATGAGAACTACCATCAAATGTCATTTACAACATATTAGAAACATTAAATCCCCAGTGCATCTGGTCAAAGAACAAGTATTACTTCAACCGTAGTAACATTACATGTTGTGCATCATCTTAACCACATGGACTAAATCAAGGAACAATTGACTAAAAGGCTGCAGAGATGTAATACATAAGACTGATGTGGCAATTATTAGTGTCCACCAGCCTCTTTCTAGACTGAGGCTACTGTTTAAAAGCTAGTCTGAAAGCAAGAAACAAAGGTTATGTATGAAGTGCTCATAAAATCATGCATTCTGTGATCCAATTTTTATTTTGAAGCAGCAGTTCAAACTGCATCAAAATGACACAAGAGGTCATTTTCATATCTTTGACTCAGCAACCTAACGAGAGTTGACTGTGCTCAAGGAATAAATGAACAGGCCGACAGAATAAAATTTGGACACTCAGACGTCTTTACTCTTGCATACATGAAAAGACTGCAGATTGTCTTGACAACTGTCCAGCTGCATTAGCCACCCAGGCAATCAGTCAAGTGTCTATTGATGTCATACAGAAGACTATGTGGAAAACCAGTGTCATTTTAATTAAAACGCTGCAAGCAAGTTAGGAGAAATTCCTGTTAAAAGTACTCATAATCACCATAACCACACGCATGACATATGTACCACAGCTACTGACCGCCTGCAGGTCGTAACGTGACCTGCAGAAGTATTCAGCCTTGAGAAAGAAGCAGTCTGGACACAAGCAGAAAGCGGTAAGGGGCTGCCTGTCCCAGTTTCCCTGGAATTGTCCCCCGGGCAGCGAACAAACTGCTGGTCTGGCTGCGGAGCACTCTGCTGCATCCCCCCTCGGTGGGCTCTGCCGAGAGCCTGCCACGCTCAGCTGGAACTGCCCCTCCTGGCGTTATGGGGACGCAGCCCAGCTTCCATTTGCAAGCCATTTTAGACACAGCCTAGTAACGCAGCCGAGTATAACTCTACCTCCCTCAGCGACTAACCACTCTTACCATCCCTGTTACGCTCTGACAGTCAACCAGGAAAGAAGTTATTTTAACTAGGGCAGAGCTCTCATCACAGCTCTTTGGGAGGCATAAGGGACTGCAAAAGCGGGTGGCTGTTTAGATTTAGCATCCCAGGTCTATCCATCCTCTATTAACGGTCCATCTACTTCGTTCTTTTGAGACACGGATCTTCTCAAACGCACTGAAATCCCACGTATAGGCTGCTTTCCATTACAGACTTGCAGCCAGAAGTGTTAGACTCATTAGGTGACTGAGGTCGGACGCAGGCAGCTGGCAGTGATATGAACCAAAGCAGCATTTGGGTAGCGATTCGTTTCCCCGTGCCCTTGCCACCAGGCGAGAGATCAGGAACGCATTCTGACATTTTGCAACTGGGCAACAAGAAAACAAGCGAGCAATTAGAGGAAAGAGGCATATCCTGCATCCCCCACACGCCACCGCCCAGCGAGCGCTGGGAAGGCCAGGGCTGCCTCACCGCTACGGCGCGCTGCTGACGAGGGAGCCGCATCCTGCACCCCCTTGACACAGCACCGCTCGAGTCTCTGCACGCCCCCGCACATATGCCAGGTACTCCCGCAGGCTCGGGATGAATTACTCCTCATCCCCAAGTCAGGCTCCTCAGAGTTTGCAGCACGCTCAGCAGCCTTCGGGTGCCCACGCAGCTACCACTTGTTACACACCACGCTGGGCTTGGATGAGCCAGTTTTTCTACACCAGATGTCCCAGAAAGCGTATTGCACTTTTAAAGCTGCACTCCATTTCAGATTTTTCATTAGAGTTTAAATCTCATGTAACGTGGATGGAGAAAGGTTCGAACCTGCCGAGTACAGGAAACAATATAGCACATCAGCTCTATTGTCATCACATCGCAAGTGATGGCGCCTCAACAGCAAGTGGTTGTGTGTGCTCACAAAAAGGAAAGGCTGTGGTTTTGTGTTGTGTGTGTTCTGATATCCACAAGGAATAACCAGTGCCCAGCTAACCAACGACTTGCAAGACACCACTGCAAATAAATACATTGCTTTTATTTTCCTTAAAATCATCTTAACTGGCTCTCATTCTTTTCACATCATTTCAGACGGTTAACGTATTCTCCTCCCACTGGACAGAGAATGAACACATTACCTGTCCATATTACAGGGCTCCTGACAGCCAAATAAAACATGGTTATTAATATCAGCACTCAAATGGAATATTTTGAACATGGCAAGAAGTTATTAGCCTGTTGTTCAGAAGACAAGTTTCTGGAAAAGGGAAGGAAGAATATTTTACATTTCTGGTTGGGGGTTAGTTGTTAAGTTAGGTTTTTCTTTTCTTTTTTTTTTTAATCCTCTTGAGGAGATGCAGGATATGAATTCTAAATCAAAATACTGGTAAATTAAATTATTTTTCCTTAGAAAAAAATATAATATTACCTTAAATTCTATATCTTAAATTATACATACTAAATCAACCAGGTAATGTCATTTCAGTGCACAGTAACTTCCCAGCAAGTAAAATCTGTGATACGACAGGCATTCTCTTTAATAAAGATAAACCTAGGAGCATAGGGGCACTAAACAAAAGCAGCCACTTCACTCTTTCCTGCTGCAGTTTAAAAAAAAAAAAAAAAAAAAAAAAAACCGCCATGACTGCTGACATGTTCATATACCAGCTTTACCTATTTTAGCTAGGTTCATCTGTAATTACATAGTATTATCTACTGCACCTAATAGTTGGAAAATATAAAACCCTAATGCAACAGTGAAGAGAACAGGAAAGGGAAATTCTTTTCCAAGCGGTGGCAAAAGTGGGAAATTGAAAATCGGTGAGTTCTCATCTTTCCCAGCTTGCTACTGGGGGAGCAAGTGCACTGAAAATAGTGCTTCTTATGCCTTTAGTGGAGGAGAGCATCCAGCGTGGTACGGGGCCAGTCTCATGGTAAGTGGCTCCCAGCACATGGTGCCAGGCAGCCGCTATCGCTCCTGTTGCGATGAGCAGCTGCCAAAATTACAGTTGGCTCCAGAGGTTTTCTCTGAGCATCCTTACTTTCTGAAGTCATCCAGAGGGACCAATACTGTTTGATGATGAAATAGCATCCCTAGATAGCATGCACATAAAAATGGCATTAAAACAAATTAACTATGTAATAACATTCAGCAGCAGGCCATTTTGACATTTGAGCAGAGAAGTCCACTGATACCTTCCATGTGTATTAGAGATACAATTAGGTCCATGTGGAAAAGCAATTCTCAAATGTTTCTAGAAAACCAGGCATTTATAAAAAAAAAAAAAAAAATACCCACAGCTGCGCTTGATCTACCCATCCCAAAATCCTGCCTCTAACAGTTTCCAACAGCAGATACCAAAAGACCAGGGCAAAAATGCTTCCTACCTCAGCTAGCGAGGGGCTTGCAGCTCAGGGACATCGTAGGTCATTTATACTATATTTGTATTTAGACCGTCTACGCCAGAATTAAATATAAATTGATAATAAAAATATTTTTTATCCAAATATTTTGAAACTGATCAAAATCCAGACTCTTGGACTTTGCACTATTTATGCCGCTGTTCAGATCTGATCAGACCTGTTCTTTTCAAGCACAGAGTGTTTCAAAGCAAAACTTCCAAATTACAAATCTCACATGTTTTTCTCTATTTTTTCCACAAGAATTTACATCATGCTGATCCATACAAACTTCAAAATATGTTCCAAATCAGCCTGGACGTCCAGCATGTACAATAACCTCAGGAATGATATTTCTTCTCTATTTAAAAGCCCTATTTAGCCCTAAAGAGTTCACTGCATTTAGTTTCAAATTTAAATACTATTTATGCTAACTAGGTAATTTTAAAAACTGCACTACCCTTCCTGGGTTACAGAAACTCTGAAAGAATCCTGGAGAACAGCTTCTGACACGAGAACCACCAAAATGGGGACAAATGACCCAGGTTTCTTTCAGCAGGCTGGCTACCTCCAGAACACAGGTTGCTTGCAATGCACTGCAGTGCACCCTTTCTCCAAGAGCAGCCTCTTGGCCTTCCTGAAAAGTCTCAGCGCGCAGTGGAAACACTGTCAAAACTAATAAAGAGGTGCTCTGAAATTTGATGGGCTTCTCTGTACTTCAAGGCACATTCAGAAGAAGGGAGGCGTCCTCCTGTGAGAATGCAAGTTCTGCAGTCACGCAATGGTAGGGCCACCAAGCATTTTCTCCTGATTGCAAAGTGATAAATAGTTTTTCTGTCCTTAACTGTTCAGAGTAACAATAAAACAGCAGGAACATAACACTGTTGTGTTCTGTTTTCTAAGTGATTCTGTTTTTCATTATGCTAAATCATATTATGTTGTATTTATACTCCTTTCTGAAAAGGAAAAAAAAAAAAAGGAAAAAGAACTAAATAAGATTTTAAAACCTTTTAAATATATCAAAGTACTTTGCAAACATGGTTTACGTGTTCACTTTCTATGAACGATTAGGAGTCTTTCTATAAAACACAGAAGTCCTGCTATTGTAATTGCATCACGTCTTTCAAACCAGGTACTCGATCATATATATTAATTACTAGTTCTATTTTTATAGGCCTGCATTGCCACAGAAAGGCAGCAGGAGAAATAGGGGTTGAATAAGTATGCTGAATCCCGAATTTAAAGTGATAAATGTGAAGAAAAAAATAATGTGCTCTAAAAGTAACCAAAACTGTTGGGAAAAGGAGAAACAGTTTATTTTCCCACATCAAGAGAACAGTCTTTAAAATTTTAAGCTCTCTCAAGACTGAAGTAAATATCATAACGCACCACTTCAGCAAAGCCACTGAACAACTGACAAATATATTAGCTCTGATAAACACATGCTTTTAAGTCTATTGGAAAAGTAGAACCTGAATTATCTTTTCTGAACTTTTTCTGAATCTTTCATTCATAGAATGACGAAATACCACTAGTCCCATTGAGTTTTGAATTTTTTACTTCTTTTCATAAAAATTAACACTTTCCATAGAACCCAGTTTGTGACTATTAAGTTTCTACTACAGTACCTACATTTTTTAACGTATTTTCCAACATTCAGTAATGAAATTTACAAAGACACAAATATAAAGTACATGTATAATATGCACTTCCAAGGTCCTTGTGAGAGGCCCCTACCTCTGTGAGGGCATCTTTGATGAGAATCTATGGGGTTTGTAACAAATCATTTTGTGAAACATAAGCATACTATCTAAACAGCATCTTAAAACCTATTCAAAACTGAGTTCTCTGAGCTGCTTAAGCAATTCAACCATTGATATGATTAATTTTGATGTAAATCTCTCTCAGGGACTTTAATGAGCCAAGTCAGGAAAATCCAAATCAAATTAAAGAGAGGTAAACTGGATCTCAGGAGCTCATAAGTAACGATGTTAACAATATTTCTCAATACTATCTAGAAATTACATGTTTATAATTGTTTTAAAATGTAGTTAGTTCCATAAGAAATAAAGAAATTACTCAGGGATTCCTAGAAATATTTCTGAAAGATCCAGTTCAGGGGATTCAATATGAAGACAGTGGCTTTGCTCCTCCATTAGGACGGCACCTCTCCTACCACTCAGAAATCTGCACACAGCACCTTATCGGGGCCTCAAGTTCTAAGCGGAGGGGGAAATGAGGAGATTTATTTCCAGACCTCCTCATACACCCTGGTATGCTTCTTGCCAAATGCTTCTTGCCTTGGACCAGCATGATCACGGCTGTGCCAGCCTCCTCTGCTGCGTGTTTCTTGAACAAGAACAGAGGGCTACTCTAAGAATCCAGAGAAGAAACAACCAGACTATAAAAAGTGGCAATTGCAAAAAGTGCTACTCTGTGAAATCATACACCAAAGGAAAACTGATGCGGACATAAAACTGAGTGCAGAGACAGCAAAATGTCTTCACACCATCAGTTGCAGTTGATGTTTTTTTCCCAACCCTTTCACATGAAAAACGAGCAAGCAAGAAGAAGAAGGCTTTACCAGTCCAGATAATCAGGACACCTTCACATACATCAATGTACAGTTAATAAACTCCCTTTTTTCAAATCTACCTTATATTTAAAATAAACACTCCTTGCACCCCAAAGCAGGTCTCCATGTAACCAACAAAAGGCTCTGTAAAGCTATACCACAGTTCAGAAGACAGTCCAGACACAGGAACATTAAAAGTCTGATAATTCTATCTTGACAGGGCAGCATGATAGACGGCACTTTTACTCTGTAACCTAATAAAGTATCCTCTTCTGTCCCTCCCACCAAGAGAACATTCTACTTAAAAGTTGATCTCGTTAAAACCATCAGGAGATGAGAGCAGACGTGGAGGGAGGACAGATGGGGGTCCCTGCACAAAGCCACCTGCCCCTACACCTAAGGCAAGGTGCCCGTGCCTGGGCTCCCTCCGGCTTCCTGCTCGTGCTCTCGAGATAGGGAGGTGATTAATGCACTCGCTCTAATGGTGAAGTAAATGAATCAGCACCGACACGTTCCTTACCTGAAACATTTGTTTGCTTTTCAAAGGGTCTCTAGGGCTCTGAAGTGACTGATGACATTAACATTTCTCAAAAGCCTTTTGCCGAGCAGCAGGAAGACGGCACTGCGCTTCCTTACAGGCCAGCTCCATGTTCAATATGGCACCTACAACTTGTTTTCTTTTTTCTGATTACTTTAATTATTGTTTATTACCCCTGAAAATCAAAATGCTTTTAAAGACTTGATTAATACCCCTTAACTTGCTTCAATAATAAAAATAAATAAATACAGACAATGACAAATGTCTTCAGCCAGAGGGCAGAATGCAGCATACTTATCCTTTCAGGAAATACCTGACTTGTATGCAGGGTTAAGTAGAATGCAAAATTAGACTGTGAAAGTCAACGTATTAAGTAGCTTTGAAAACTTGAATGGAAAAGGATCCTTGAATTCTTCGAAAAATGAAGGTTGAGTAGTAAAATAATCCTGTTAGCTATGCTGGAAGTATGGGGTAGTCTCCATGAAAACAACAGTTCCACTGAAAGTCAGTGCAGCAAACAGTAATCTGTGTCTAATTAAGGAAAACACCACCACAGGGATGTACTGGAAGGCTTGACAAAATGTCTTACATGATCAAGATCAACAGTACCAGATTTACATTACAGGTGGAGCAACATCAAAGTGATCTCTTAGTTATTTCTGCCCTGGAATCTGTTTTACCCCGAATAATTCCCTTTAAGTATCAGCATAAAAGAAAAAACATCATATTCTCTTTCTTTCCCCTCTCTCTTTACCTGTGCCAGACATCTGGATATGGCAGACAGTGAATTTTAAGGGTTTCAGTACTCTGCTTATCGCTCTTATCTTCCAGGTATAGCAAATGAGCACCCCTCTTCAACTACACCAACGTTTCCTTGGTGCTTTTCCTCCACCTTGAGATCTGTATGCTGTAAGAACATCAAAACTGATTTTTTTCAGTTTTCCGTGACACTGAAGAAATATTTGTTGCATACATGCTTATGGCAGAAGTCAAAGTAATTTCATCACACACATCAGCCAGTATGTGAGCTTGTTTCTGTGTAATAGGAAGTGCTTTGAAATGGGAGACAAGGGATAGAGAAAGGCACAAAAAATAAACCTGTTTATAATTTACAGCAAGGGCTGCTCCATTTGTAAAAAACAATTGTTGAGATAAATAAAAAAAAAAATCCTAAAAACAGATTGGTTATGTATTTCATATCCTAGAGTCTCTCAATTTTGAGCATGTAATTTCTGTCTGCCCTGCAAAACAGAACAATTTGATATTTCAAACCTCAAGTAATAAAACATACAAAAGGCTTCATTTACTCGGAGAAAACTGATGAACCTTCATCTATCGTCAGGCTCTTTATTGCTCAAATTTGACACAGGAGTCCACTTAAAGCACAACAGCAGTTTCTGAACAGCTCTTTGTGTGAAACACTTGTTCTAGAAAATCATTTGCTTTTGTTTTTACTTTATTGTTTCCACTTTGCAGATAAAGATAACCAAAATCTTAGCAACAGTCCTGTTCCAGAATAAACACATTTAAATGTAAGAAATAACCAGGAATACCTATATGTGAACAAAAGTCCCCAGTACACATTTTTAAGAGGAAATTTCAAAAGAAATTCAGCTACTCTAATTTTCTGTATAAATGAAAAACTAATCTACTTTGGCTAAAGAAAAACAAGTTAGATAAAAACTTTCAGCTAACAGCAAAGAACATAGAGTTCTTCCACTATCTTCTCTGAATTGAGATTTCAATTCATTACACTTTTCTATGCATTTATATTCTCAGATAAGGTTGGTAGTTTTGTTGTTGTTGTTGTTCAGCTTGCCTTTTTGCTTTTTAAAAGTCTAAGACTGCCTTAAAAAAAATTTAAACTTTTACAAATTCCCTAATTTTTCTAGGCATAGTATGCTCTAGCTAGTCAAATTGTCTTTTGCACAGCTGCAAGGAAACAAGCAAAACTGTGTTATCACAGATAAATGATAGTAACTTCAAGAAAATTATTGAAAAAACTTTTGTATTTCACTGCAAGTCAGCTAAATGGAAAAAAAAACATTGATACAGAGTAGTCCAGAGTCCTTTTGCATGTTTCCATCCTTCCTAGATGAAAGATTTCAATCGTCAGATAAACATGGGACAAAATGGCCAGAATAAAAAGTCTGAAAACAGAGATCTGATTTATTTATTATGATACACAATAAAAGATAGTAACATTTCTATGAATTATGACTTTTTGTAAGTTATTAATATACCTTTCCCCCCTTTTTATTGCTATCTCTCCCTGGAAATAATATGCCCAGACATTTTGTTAAAAAGAAAGTGTTTCATTTCACAGTTCACAGATACTCCTGAATCTGCTGAAACGTTATTTGCCAATTATTAACACCACCACCCATCGCTGACTCTGGTATTATTAGGTCTTTATTAATATGGTAAAAAGCAACTTTCCTTTCATCTTAAAATGTGAGCTGCTTTAAAATACAAAACAAGTATCATAGATAGAAATATCTTTCAGTTAAAGAACAGATTTTAATCTCAGTGCTGGGATTTAATATTAGAAAATTGCCAGGTAATCCAGGGTGAAAGCAGCATATTACACAAAATGAAAAAATAAAAAATAAAAAAAGGAGAAATACAAGATAACCGTGAAATGTTTTGAAGTCAAAAGACTTGTTATTCAAGGAGTGCTGCCCTAAAGTTTGATGTAATTAGACACACTGAACGCTGTGTGTTTCTAAAACAATGAAACAAGAAACTGAACCACATCCCACTTGATATACTTGAATGAGACTTACTAAGTTGAATGTTTGGTTCAGGCCATCAACAGCAATACAATATTCATCAAAGCTCACCAAATTAAACTTTGCTCCCACTTGCTTACCTCTGGCCTAACTGATTTCCCCTAAAAGTAAATCGATTTTGCACTGAGAGACAAAAGGATTGATACAAACACCTCCTGACAAACCAAACAAACCAGAAAAAGACCCTCTGTAGTGTGTGAATATTTAATTCCTGGACATTTAAAGAAGCAGATTTTATAGAGAGAGGTAGAAGAATAAATAGGTCAATTCAAACATTTTGAGAAAAGACAGACTACTGGACACATCACCCCTTTTCTTAGCAGTCTGCCATTAACACAAATATATATATATATATGTGCTATTTTCAATGAGTTACATTAAAATTAGCCTTCAAGAAGTGCTAATCCTCCTTGACAAAACCACTCTGGCGTGTCTTGCACCAGCTACCCAGCGCTCCCCGGCCTCAGCTCACTCAGCGCGATGCCCATAGCGGCTGCACCACTGCAGGCCTGGTCGCAGGCCCTGCGCAGGTCACTGCACTGCCGCAGCCACGTACAGAGGGCAGAAGCGCTGGCAGAGGTTGTCTTCAAACCCTCACGTCCTCATGTGGCCGGGTGGTTTCAACACACCGGGATGCGGCACTAACAGCCCCGAGTCCTTCGGTGTCTCCTCAGAAACTGTGACCCTCCGTGGAGTTGGTGATGTCCAGGGGCTCTCCATAAGCAATCGCTTCTGTCAGCCACCCAAAACTTTCTTCTCTTGGGTCTGTAAATCTACTGCTGTACATTTAAGGAAAATACGTAACTATGGGCAATTCCAATATAAGCTTTAAAATGTCCAAATCCTGAGCAGAAGCCCACAGTCCTGGCACGTATCGCTGCCTGGTTAATGCCCACCGCTTCTAATGGGCCAGGATCTGAAAGGAATAATGCCACAATAAGATCTCAGCCCATGTCACACTTCATTTTAGTGTGACAGGGATAAGTACAGAATTGTTGCTCATTATATGGCACCCACACAGCACAGCTGTGAAAGAAAAAGGCTCGACACAAAGGAACGAGTGCAGTCCCTTAAACACCTCACAGGTGGTTTTGCAGGAAGGCCAGGCTTCCTGTGGTACCTCACAGAAGAACTGCACTCCTTACTTTAAACTATTATTCCGCACTTTAATAGAGTTGCTCATCCACCAAAAAATACAGATAAACGACTAGAAAAGAGACTCCCAAGACGGCAACATAATTCGACTTTGCTCACTTACTGAAACTAAAAGTGCACATATGAACAACAAAAAAGCGCTTCTGAAGTAGATGCCGCTAATAGAAAAATATAGCAGATGTGAATACCATTTAGAAATGTTCGCATATGATCCACAATGTGATTTTATATATTAGACTTAAGAAGGGTTTTATACCAATTCTCCAGAGAAGCATGATTTGTAATAACAGTCATTTTTCAATTTGCTCATATTTCAAAACGTTCTGCTAAAAATCACAGCTCTCCCGTTTATCTTTATGGTTGACTGGGACTGATAAATTCAGCAGGGGGTTATGGCTGTGTCATTAATACAACAATAAAAGGAAGTGCATTAATGTGTATAATTATCGAAAATGTTTTATTAAACCAACAACACTTCGGTTTCTCTATAAAGAAAAAATAATAATGTAGGGAGCTGTAAAGCAAAGGTTGAAATCCACAACTGCTAAACTGCTAAACTACAAATATACCATGGGGTACGAGGGAAATGGAAAGCTTCCAGAAAACTTCCACATCACTAGGAAAGTAGCATGTAATTATCTTCACTCTATGCGAGATGACAACATGTAATTCACATTATGCTTCCCAAGACACAGCTTGTAGCAATCTACTGTTCAAGAGACCTTCAAAAAATCTTTGGAGCGATAGGTTAAGAAGTCAGAACTGCAGCCAAGCCAAGCATCATGTGTCCCACAGCCTGCTGGCTGCTCAGGGTTTTTGCCTACTAGCTGGTGAAGGCTGGCAGCCATCAACTTGAGGGGCACGCAGGAAAGAGATGATTTAGAATACGTTACATGCAAAGAATTAAATGGGATACCTACATTGCTCCTCCATCATAATTCTCCTGACTGGCTACTTACTGGACTCTTGGTCATTTTCTTGAATAACAATTGAAATAGAAAGCTTTTAATTACTCCATTTCTGACATCACTTTTATGCAAACTGTACATTACTTTATTTTTATTGTTTTAAGATGGCAAAAAGAAGGAAATAGATATCCAAGGACATGCTTCCAACATTTTACTAGGTGTACTCAATCCGAATGGCAGATTTAATTTTTTTTAGTCAAAAATTAAAGGATAACAAATTATGTAAATGTCTAACACTGGCACATTCATGAAAAATACTGTCATGAATTCATGAAAGAAATCTTCCATTCGTGAAATAAATTTTCCATCAATACATTCTATTATCTGTTCTGTATCAATAACGTATAAAATAAAGCAGTCAAAATACCATAACATCTTTGATAACAGGACTTTGAACTTTCCGTGTGTGGCGGAAGACTAGCTTGCTCCGGTGCTTCTAAAAGTTCTCAAGTATTTGGCTTGCTCCCGTAAGGCATCTTTCAGAGTTCATCCTAAGTCCACCTTCTCTAATAATATATCCAGTACTCTGATATCCGCAGCAATACATTGTGGCATGAGCACATGATTTGCTACATGTTTGCACAATGCTATATTATGACCTTTTCAATACCATAATCATCAAACACTTTTTAAAATCCTTGGACTTGACATACATGTTAAAAACATACTAAGATAGCACCCAGCTTTCTTCTTGCACGTAATCCAGTTCTCCAAAGCAAAACTTCAGCCTTTCTTCGCTGCAGCAAAACCACAGAATCACGGCGATAAACACCTGAAGTCTAAAACACTGGGTTTTCACCTTGAGCCCTCTACCATCTGCTGGTCCGCAGACCTCTTCTAAACACATCCACAGAAAGGAGCTATGAAAATCAAGCGGCATTAACATGCCAAATTCACTGACAAGAGGTCTGCACTTTCACTACAACACCATAAAGGTCTCTGCAAATTAAGGAAAGTGGAAAAATGTTCTAAAAGACCATGAAAAAATGTTTGTGTAGAAAGGCCCTGACTCTCAATTTCTCATTACTTTTTTTTTGTTTCTCATTACTTTTTTTTTAAACTGTTCACCTAGCCTTCAGCTGATTTTCAATGAACAGTATAACACGGCAAATCCCACTTCAACCCAACCTGTAAATGAAGAATAATGATCTCAAACATAATTATTATTGCTCCCCAGCAGTCGTAATGGCTGTCTTCATAGCGTAACTCTGCAACATCACCACAGTACTAAGGGGACGTACCTGTGAATTGCTATTGATAGAAAGCTCCGCAGAGACTGAGAAGCAGCTAAGGCATCTGTTCCACGTACCCATGTCTTGGACAGATGAGCTTCAGTGTAACACTATTTGATGGTAAGTTTACATCTCCGTACAAATGTCTTCAATTATATTTTTTAGTATTGCAAGGCAACCCAATGTTTAGTGATGAAAGAAAATGCCTGGAACAATCTATTAAGACTAAAAGCCCATAGAAGTGACTCTGTTTTTAAAAAAGTATTCTTAAAGTAAATCCTAAACATACCTAAATTTAGCTATTTCACAAACAGAAGGACAAAGTCTGTTCAATTATGTTTCTCCTCAAAGACTACACTGGAAATCTGTAAAAGCTAGAATAGAAAACTGGATTCCCTAGTTCCAGTCTTACATTTTATCCAACAGAGACATCCCATTTCATATACCTAAAGCCACAGCTTGAAAAACAAAACAACCCTTACATTACCTATTTTTATAAATATTTATTTATTTCTATATTGTATATGCCTAGCAACGCTGTACTGGAAAGAAATATATTACATTTGACACAGCTGAAAGCTGGCCCCCAAATATCTCATCTTGTGCAAACAACTCAATCTTCAAGTTGCTTTTAATGCCTGCAGAATTCAGATTTCACTGGATAACTACAAAGTACATCCAAAAAATGCGGAAGAATTTGTGTCACTCTCTCCAAGTTAAAATATTTTATTCACTGCCAATTTCAAGAAGGTTAACGGGGAGGCATTTCCCAAATAATTTATGAGGCCTCTTTCAAGAACCGTGAGAAAAAAAACACAAAGTTTCTTAGATCATCTTAACCAGAAGATGTTTACCAGTGTCTCCAAAACAGTTCTTCAGAGTTCCCATCCAGCAAGAGTTTGTAAATAGATGAAAAAGTGCCTGACATCATCATCAAAATATAAACATGATACATCCTATGAACAGGATGGGAGAAGAAAAAACAAAAATTTCAGAAGTTGTATTTATATAGTTTCAGATGCTTCCAGAAAGTATCACTGCCAAGGATGATATGCATTTAAATATGAAATTTAACAGATGTGGAACTTTAAAAGAGTACACTGACAATGAACGCAAAATGCATTTTATTTGAACTGCTATAATTAGCCATGCAAAAATAATTCTTAAAAAGATTCTGTTTCATATTTAGCATTACAGTCAGGTCAACAGCCTGCAGAAATGATGTCTCAGGCACAAACAAGCCTAAAGAAATTCTCATTTCTGAACACGAAATGGACAAGACTTTCATGGTCAGAATCACCAAGTAACAGGAAAGCTATTTTTTAGAAGTAAGCTGTTCTTTTAGCCATAAGTACGCAAAGGTGGTTTTGTACTCAGCAGTAACAATAAGATGATATGCACAGCAGATAACTAAGAACTGGCATCCTAATGCCAGGTTGTACCTTTCACACTCCTATGACACTCTCGATATGTGAGCCTGAGCAGTGCTTTACATACCAATGGATTTGGCCTGACGCTATTTTCCTGAGCTAGAAGGTATGATACAGGTTTCATAGAAGAAAAAAGTAAGAGACAGGAAAGTCAGGTGTTTGTTTGAAGTCCCACAAGAACTGTACCATAGAGAAGCTGACTGTGGAGCACAGTTAACCCAAATCCAAGCGCTCTGCCTTAATAACCACTGTTTCTAGTAACATGCACTCATTGAACTACAAAACGAATACTAGACAAAAAGCAAGGGTACAAATTTCCCAAACACTGGCATCTCCTGAAGACCAGACGCTGATTTGGAAACACCCTCTACATGATCTTTTTAGCAAAGAAGAGCAAATGAAACAACTGTTTTGCCAAAGCAATTAAATATGAGACTTAGCACATTTCTAGCTTGCCTTACCATGAGCTCAATATTTGACTTAAACTGGCTCATTTCTGAGTAATGAAAAAACAATGACCAAACTTCTCTCAGTTAAGTCCAACGTACAGCCAAGACACGATTATTTACAGATCAGAGCCCACTTCACCGTTAGGGTATACTGCCTAGTAGCTCATGGACAGAGACCAATTTTTTATTTTTATTTTTACTTTTATTTTTATTTTGTAATCCCCACCCTCTATGCAGAACACAGTAGGGTTGAATACTGTTTCCACCTTAAGTCTGAATTTTCTTGAATAGCTAGGCCTAAATCACGTCCCTCTAGCTCTTTTAATAGATTATGGTTTTATAATTTCCAAGACAGGACATTAATCCCCATATATCAACAAAGATGTGAGATTCGGCTTTACCAGTTCTTTATTCTCACTATCCAAATTCACCCTAGAGACAAAATTTCATCAATGTTAAGACTAAAAGTAAACTACTGCAATTTAAAGGCCCAACAAACACGGTAATATTTTCAGAGCTACAACTCCAGGATCCTCAATAATGCTCAGGAGAAACAAAAACTGCAGATTAGAAGAAATATATCCAAGAAAAACACAGCCAGCATCTCATTCTGCCGTTTCCCTGACCAGTTTGGGCTGTGTGCATCGCTTCACAGCAGGCCACCAGGGACACGCATGGGCCCACGCGATTCCCGCTCCCGGCACCAGCCAGGCTCCTCCTGCCCTGCTGAGCTCCTCGAGCCCTGAACCTGGCAGGGTATGTGCAGGAAGGGTGTGGCCAAGGCTGAGCTACAACAACACAGAAAATTTTGTTGGAAAGATTAACCAAGAAACACGGTAGCAATATTTTTACCTTCAGCAGAAGTGTTAAAGGAGCCTGTAGGCAGCAGAGACCACACTGCTGCCAATGGAGACATGTCTTTCAGGTTTGAATTTTGGACTTTCAGAATCCAAAGTCCAGCACAAAATCTGAAAACCACTGACAAGATAAATGTAGTAACTTGAATTCTCTCCTCCGGGGCTTAGCGAAGGCCCATGTTCACACCATAGAGCAGAGACGGCAGCAGGGTGCCAACCACTCCTCCAACAAGAGGAAGCTCGCCTCAGGCCCGCCACCAAACATGCTCCTTTCTGAACATAGGTGCAGCAAATTCACCTAAGGTCAACAGGTAACTAGCTCAGGTAGTCACTGACATGCACAAAAGTCCACGGGGTTGGAGCCCACGCTTCACGTGGGAAAGCACCGTGTCAGTCCACAGTAAAAAAGGTTTTCTTTCACTTGTAGCGTACGCTGTCTTTCAGAAACCGAGTTGTTAGCAGGTGTCACTAAACAGCTTGGTGATGCAGAGCACATTTCCAGTAACCTCTCATTCCTCTTACCCTATCATTTCTCATTTTTTGCACTGCAGACATTAATGACGATGAAAATGCAATCAATCCCACCGGTGAGCAGAGCAGAATTACCCAGAAGTAGTTACATATCATAGATCGGGAGCTGAGTTCTTAGAGTCAGCTTATTGATCAAGGCAGTACCTGCTATCATCTGCTTTGTCTTTGTCACTAAATGTCTTTCGTATGATGTGTCTGTGTGGAAATATTCCCTCCACAGAGCTGCTTCTTCAGTGCAAAATGTGGGGGGGGTTAACAAGACATCAGTGGGAACCTTGCTTAGGAGGGGACGCCCTGTTGACTGGAAGATAAAACAGACTACAAATCACAAAGTTGTTAAAGAGCATAAGTAACCCTATTCCATCAACAGTCGCCTATATAGCTATAAGGTAAGCACAACCAGATCCTGGCTGTAAATTAAATTGGTTCTAGTCTTCTCCATTTTGTGAATATTTCAACTGTACATGTTTATATGACATTCAGTTACTTTTATTACGTAACTGAAAAAAAAAATCAATAGATCTTAATCTTTTTTTTTTTTTTTTTTAAGACAGAAAGACATACCTTCATAGCCTGCATTAAGCAAGGGAAAAAATAGGATATGTTTTCTTAGAAGAATGATCATAAAACTGCAGTCATCTTGTGGGACTCCATTACTTCGTGCCTTTACTGTTAGGTTAGTGCCCTTAAATTGGTAAAAAGCCTGAAGCCCAAGAAATACCACATCAGAAATAGCAGGGCCTGAATTAATCTTTCCAAGGTAGGACAGTCGTGCTGGTTCCTCTTTTTAACATGCTGGAAAATGCTATTGTTTTCATGCAGGATAGAACAGAACTCTGAAGATCTCAGATAACTTCATGAAATAACGTGCGGTGGCTTTTGCTTTCCTTAACCTTTTCCAAAATAGAAAGTTTACACCCAGACTGCTTCTTCAGCCTGATCATTCAACAAACTTCCCCCAGCTGACAGATTTCGTCAATCCAAATGAACAAAAACCTTACAAGTCCAAACAGTGTCAAATCTGCGCAGCAGCAAAAAGAGAAACACATCAGCATTTGGCAGCTGTAAACACATACACTATCAATCAAGTATTGCTATTGTGAAGGTAAATACCATCAAACTTTACAAGGTGAAGCCTTTGGTTTTTGTTCTTTTCCCTAGTCTCTATGCATTATTTTAAGAAAGAATCACTGCTACAGATACCCTTATCATGGGCTTGCAGAACAGAAAGGTCACATCCTGCAAAACAACACAGAAGCTCTGAGATAACAAGACGGCCACTTACTTATCCCTCAAACAAAGCATGTCATATTTTTATCTTGATTGCTGAACTATAGAGAAGTTCCTTTCTTCTACTAACTCAAAAAGATTTAAATTGACGTATTCTAGATTTAAAAACTTTTCAAACAGTCTAAATTAAGGGGGAAAAAAGGTGGAATACAAAACTGTGTAAGATACACACTTTCTATCACATTGACATAATGCTATACTGGTATTGCATAGCATACCACTATATTCTTATCAAATCTAAAAACATTGCTGAAACAAGTTCTAAACATCCATCCAAATGACATTTTTAGAACTTGGAACCATCCTTCCTATTTAGCTGAATCAGAAACATGTAATATACAAAGAAAACTGAAAAAGAATATTCTTCCCAAATCATAAAAATATTTCCCACTCTACAGAAACATGTCTGCATTGCATAGCTACAGTTAATTGCAATGACTGCTCTGCTCCTTGGTACCTTTTCCTTATAGTACTTGGAGATGGTAGTACTGACGATTACTTGGGGTTTGAGAGAAGGAATGAAACAGCTGGAAGCAAAAGACCCCAAATGTATGCTAACATGCATATATCAATGCAGAAACACAAGGTTAATATGATACAATTAACATTAATTTTAATTTTATTGTATTTGCAGTGGCTTTAGATCATTATGGAAACTGTGACACACCTAACTCTAATCCATACAGTGCTTCCCAGAACAGGCAATGAATGTATCGTTGCTCACTGCTGGGTAAATCTGCGATTACCTCCTCACACGTACCCGTGTACCCACACAGTGCAAAGTCAGGATACCTCAAAATATGAGGTAAATCCACAAGAAGCACAAAATCTAGATAGACAAATTGTGACCGCACTGTACAGTGCCGGTTTCTCACCTATTTCGAAAAGTGCTTTTAATTCCCGAAAGTGCTGGAGCTGTCTTTGTCATTCAAAACTCACTTCTTCTCTCTCAGCATTTTCCTTAATGTTAAATGGAATTTTCTGACAACACTTCTGTGAGAGGCCTGAAGGCTGACCTCATGCAGAGCACCTACTCCAACTCATTAATTAAAGATTTAAATACCATGTTTATACACTCACTTCCAGCTTACTCTAATTTGCACTTTCCAGTAGTTATCAAATGGGCAACGTGATGATCCAATTACACGGCAACAAAAGAAAGAGGAAAGGCTGAACAATTGTTCTTACTCCCAGCAGTCTCACCTGGATTGTAACCTAACAGTATTTAACAGATAAGCCTTGGTACAATATACTTGACATTTACATTTTCAAATGTATGTTCTATCCAACTGCCCTCACAATATTGGTTTAATTAAGATACAGGGCATTACTGACCAGAATCACTTCACTAAAAAGGCATATGTTAAATAGTCCTATAACCAATATAATATAATTGAGCTCTGTCACTTGGAAAACTGCTGCTTAAGTAGACGAAAAATCAATATTCCCTCTTTTCACAATGTTCTCTGTTTCACTCTGTGCAATCAAAGCAGCTCAAACAGTACCAGAAATGCATACAGAATACAGTTAATGGTACCAGAGGAACATACAGAATACAGTGAGATTTAAGGATGATTTTAGAGTGGTGTGTTTATTAGCAATAATTCAACACCTAACATGGCATTTAATCATGCTTTAAAGCATTTAACTATCCCAGTGAACAAAGACAGAAGTTACTGAGGACATTATCAATATGAAGAAAAAGCAGCACCGATACACAGTATGCATAAAGGAAGGCAAACATGACAGAAATGAAGAGAAACTAAAGGTCAACATTACAGGATAGAAATCAAAATGCAAAACATGCGTTCCAATCATTCCTGCTGCTTCAGGTGCTGAAATCACGTTCTGCAGACAGTGGTTGAACTCAAAGGGTCATATTACCAATCATAAATCTTCCTTATAATAAGAAATGTATACAAGAGGGAAATGTACAAGTTACTATTCCTTTTTTGATGTCACGAAGATTTTTTCAACCATTATACCATTATTTTTAGCAAACCTACTAAGGTTAAGTTACCTCCTAGGTTAGTAGCATAAGAAAAAATGTACTCACTGTAACATTGCAGAAAACAGCTACAGTGTATTGTTTTAGAGGCAAAAAATGGTTTTCCTCAAAAACAAGGTACAAAAATGTCATAAAACACAAAGTGGAGTAAATAACTCTCTTTAGCAGGAAAAGATGCACCTGCTTTCCATAGAGGTATAGATCACTGCCTTCATTACAGCACAGCTCCCAGTATTAAACAACACCATGCAAGGCAATTACTGATACACGAGCTACTTTAGACTGGTAGAGGTCTGGTAAATTGAACGATAATGACACCACATTAAGGTATTTAAAACAAGCTATATTTGTGAACTAACTCCTGCATTAGGGAAAAACAAAAGAGAGAATATTGCTGTGCACACAACAATGTAAGGGTCCCCAGCTTAAATACAAGCTTTTGGGGTTCAAGACTGTGAATATCTCCACCAAACAATATTGAGCCCTCTAGTTTTAAACATCATAATGGTCTCCTAGTTTTTAAGTGATCTGCATGGGAAACGTACATTAAATCTTTCCAAATTTTCTTAAGACCTTAAAATCCTTCCACCTCAAGTGTTGCTTCCTCTCATTTCTACTCATCAGCAAGACAGAGGAACAGAGCCTCTACACACAGATTTCCTACTGCGCAGTGTTCCTTGAACTCCCCATTAATGGACCCTAATCCTCATTCCCAAAACAATGAGGAAGAATTCCTCGCATGGACCACCCACCTTTCAGAGGAAGTCACAAAAACCATAACTCTAAAAATTCCCACCTATTCTCTTTCCTAAATTCTCTTTCCTAAAACCACTGCTGAAGTCAGCGTAAGAATGAAATCATGCCTTTACAATATACGTGCATTCCACACATCAGGAGCTATGCACGTATATCCACAACTGCATATTAACTTCTAGAAACTAGGACCAATAAAAACAAAATGCATACCAAAATCTTGTTCAAGTATATTTAAGAAGCTCCATTCCCACTCACCGTCATACCAAAACCTGAATTTTGTGCCTGGTGTTTAACACCTTAGGTGTTTTGTTTTTCAGGAGCAGCAATAAGGGAGGTCAGAGAAGGTGAGAAAGATGCTGACTTCCTAGAGCTATGAAAGAAGCTCAATTTTCAAATAGTCACCAGGTAGTAAAGGGAAGTGAGGAACGTACTCACTCGTGGGTCATCCGAACGATCCCTCTGCAGCTTCACTTGCAGCTCAGCAAGCAGGTAAACAAGAGGAACCTGGGATCTGTAACAGCCAGCTCCATTTTCAGCAAAACACCAAGGCAATCCCATCCTTCCCCAACCATCCAAACAATCAGCCTTTGTTAGAGATCTCAAGAACTGCCTATTTTGCTTTATCTAAAACACATATTATTTAATGGGCTCAAAGAACCCGAGAAGAAGTTTAATATGGAAACATCACTAATGGGAAACTTTCCCTCCCTCCATGTTCGTGTTAAGCTGTTGTGAACCTGATTTATTGAGTTCTATTCCACCAAGACTTGCAGCAGTGAAAGAAAACTCACAGTAGCCTAAAGGAGAGCAGAAGACAGTCTGTCACCTTTACTTCCAGTGATATTTCATGCTGGTTGCACAAATAAGCACTGGGTTCAGAACATGAGCAGGGGAGGAAGATTCAGAAATGGTGTCAAATGCTCAGAAACAATTCCAACAGCCCGTGGCAATCACTGCAAAAAGGCAGAATCTGCACTGCAGCCTCGAGGCACCGGGCAGTGGTTTGGGAACCGCATTCCACTCTTACAAAATTCTGTTATTCTGGCTGTATGGAAATGGTACAAAATTCTGTTATTCTTGCTGTATGGAAATGATGATGCGTCTCAGAACTAGGAGAACAAAAAGCAGATGAACAGGCAAACTCTGCGGAAAATGAGAGTGTTTTCAGCTTCCTTTCCTCTCAGTTTTACTCTTGAGAATATTTTGGGTTCTGCTTCCCTGTGTCTGTGTCTTACTTGATGTACAGACCCTCCCAAGAGAATTCCTTTTATTAACACAGGTAGGAGTTTTTGCATTTTCTGCTGGGATTTCTCTCAGAAGACAACTTAAAAGTGAATTTTTATTAGCAGTGACACGGATGGTTTTAATCCTGGATTGTTTCCATACACATTCTGAGCAACCCAAAACAGCTCTCAACTGAAGAGAAAAAAAAAAAAAAGACTTGAATTTCTCTCAGGATACTTAGCAGCTTTAAAACACGCTTGTTTTTAATAGCCAAAGAACCCCACCAAGAACTCCTTTCTGCAGAGGACGTTACTATTTCACAATTTAGTTCCATTTTAATTTGGAACAAATACTTGATATTATGGAATACTATCAAGAATTAATAACTGTTATTTTTAATTCTTATTTCTTTCCTACAAGGTAGTTGCTGTCTTGCTCTGGGATGATCCAAGTACCACAAACAGTGAAAAAAAATTGCATCTCTGAATCCAAAGAAGTTCAGGAAATAGCAAGGAAGTATCTGAACTGATAAGCAGGGAACAAACTAAAATTGTGTTGAAATGGAGCATTCTCTGCTAAGCACAAGCAGTTAATTTGCATACTTGCACAACTAAGCAAAGAAAAGCAGGCCCTCATTTTCCCTCAAACACTTCTCAGCAGCCACAGAAAGGACCACAATAGCTACAGACACGATCAGCCTGCTGCAGGTAGGGCATGTCACAACTCAGATGTGTTGTGCTTACTAAGATATACCTCTAGCTTGCTACAAATTTTACCCTAAGGGTGTAAATAATAATGCATGTTTTATTTTGCAATTTAACTAGGTTCATCTATTCTTACATCCTACCAGCCCTCCTCAACCACTTCTCCATGCTGTTCCTTTTACAAAAATTTGTCTCTTTTTCTTTTCCAAGTTACATAGCTGACCTGATGGCACTTTGACTGTAGCATTATAAGTCTATATTTTAAAAATACTTCCTCACCAAATACTTTCTCAACCATCCATCTTCCATGTGAAAATCCAGATTCAATGACATCAAGCATGTAAAATTCTGCCATGGATACACTTTAAATGTATCTAAGTCTACAGGCACCAGACTAATTCACACATTATCAGCATGTAAGATGCTTTAATAAATTATATTACTCAAATTTCATTTTTATTAAAATCATATTGAAAACTAAAGTAAGAATTAAATGATTTCCTGCTTTACCAAATGCAATTTTCTTGGTCTGCTACCAGACTGTCACCACTCTAGTTATAGAAATTCTTTTCTATTGTCTTATTAACTAATTTTATAAACTAGCTCTAAGTATTTTTTAGCCTTACAGAAGCACTTTGTTGTGCAGCAGTTATTTTTAACCTAATTTCTTCTTTCTTGGTTTATCAGAATATGAGTTCAGCATAAAGTAAGGAAGATAAAGCAGGGTCAAGTGTCAATGACCCACTCTACAACAGCTCATGTGTTAAAGAGAGCGGTAAAATCTCAATGGTATGAAATATTTAAGGCTCTTGAAAAGACACTGAAGTCTATCCCAGACTCACAGGAGGAAATATATGCATTTCCAGCATATTTAATAAGTGTAATAATTGGAGTGCTTAGAAACCAGAGTGATAAAATGCTACATTCATCTCTCCTAGCACATTAGTGTACAATTACTGCTGGCCTAAAAATAGGCCAAGTCACTCAAAGTTGAAAAGATCAAAAATTTTATAACTTGAGTGACTTGGACTATTTTTAGACCAGTCTTACAAAGATCAAGAATTTCATTAGGTTAGGGAAATATATAATTGCTGTTGGTAGTCAAACAAGACATATTTTCTTGAACTGAAGACTAAAGCTAGTAACTTATAAATATATATTCATTTTTTTTTAAAAGATCATGAAATAACCTCAAATTTATGCAGCTTACTGATAAAGGACAATTCCTCGACCATCTCAGCTAACAACTTTAAAGCTTTGTATTTTTGCAGGGTACATCAGCAAATTAAATCTCTAATACTTTGAAATCACTGTTATGAAAGAGTCAATATTTTACTCTGTGTTTTGATATTAGATCATTACATTAGATATAATGAAAGAAAATGCATGCTTATATATCTTTAAACATCTTACTGCTGAAACAAACCTGCAAAGTAGTGAAACCCAATTTTCTCCCCTGCATGTGGAGGTGAATGCACTGCACAGATTGATAACTCCCATTGCGAGTGTGGCTAAGTGTTTCTAAGCAACCTTGCTCCATCATCTTCCGTGACAAAAACAAGTGAAAGAGTTTGAACTGCAGTCTAATAGAGCAGTGAATACTAATGACTAACCAAAAAAAAAAAAAGGAATCTTATCACTGATTCCTTTTGTGGAAGGTAAAGAAACTACAATTACAAAAAAAAACTTAAACATGTACTAATTAAATTGAAAATGTGAACAAATAATTTTAAGCTTATCTTCAGTAATTATGTAGGAAAAAAGAAAGCAGATTTCAAACACTGGAATCAGGTTAATTATTTTTTTCATATGCATCTCCCTCCACAGCACAAAATACCCATGAAAACATATTCATTCCCCACATCTGCAAGTACACGGAAAAGGCAACATTTCTTGGCCAGAGAACTTACTTCAGTCGTGGTATCACTTCTGAATAGCCAACCCACAACCCACATCGGCAGAAAATGAGTTGCTTTGACCTTCCCGGCCGGATACCTCACGCATCATCACACAACAGATTTGGTAATGGCAATGCTGAAAGCAGCATACTGTCATTTTACCCTAAAAGCCTAGAATGCAGAAGTACAAGACAAAAATATGAAAATTAGGGACACACAGACTTCTTTTTTACTCCTATGCCAAGACACCATCACACATGCAGAGTTGACTGGAGCTGACTAAGTGCCAGTGTCAGAGAATCCCACATGCTAGGTCGGTATCGGTGCTGCTGTGCCATGGTATACAATGGACAACTGCTTGCCGCCGCCAAATACCTGGATAAAAGCAAGATCTTCACCATGAGGGGAGTTGTGTATAGATTGAAGCAATAATCTCAATGTATTTAGCTTTAACCATCTCTGTACCCAATCATAATTCGGAAAATTATGAAGTTAATATACTTGCTAAATCAAGCACCCATCTGGCATGCTTTGTTGCTATATTCTTTGTTCAGCCACACCTTTCATATTGTAGGAATGGACAACGAAGAATAATGAATCCTCTTATAAGTGTTGGCATAACCCACCTCCCAGCCAAAAAAAAAAAAAAAAG
Organism: Anser cygnoides; assembly: GCF_040182565.1. NCBI lineage: Eukaryota > Metazoa > Chordata > Aves > Anseriformes > Anatidae > Anser > Anser cygnoides. The sequence goes on along the minus strand of NC_089874.1, from coordinate 14,933,490 downwards.
GCAACAAATCTTTGCTTTTATGTTTTTATTTGTGAAGTTTTGATCATTTCTCAATAGTTAGTATATATCTTCAGTGAATGCTACTATAAACTTAGTAGAATATGTAGTGACCACAACCACACAGGAAAAAATGCTGAAGCTCTTAAAGTTATAAGGAGCTCCAGTATGTCATACTTCAATCTATGTATCGACTGATCTCAAGAACAGAGAAAAAAAGTTAATAAAAAGTTCTAAGATGTTATTGAAAATTATTAACAAGTTAAATTATTTTGTTTTTATACTATAATAAAAGTCTGACATTTTCCCAAAGCATAAATACAACTTTGTTGCACAGTCTGCTGTCATTATTCTTTGTTTAACATAACCTTGATGATTTTAACATTCCTACGTTAACCTTGCAGACCTAAGGACTTTGATTCTGACTGCATCCCAGGCACTCTCAGGCAACGCACCAAACACACAAAGCACAAGACTTGTTGAAGTCGCAGATGTTGTGCTACAGCCTTTTTAGAGGCTTTGCTTTTGCCCAGCTGACATCTTAAGAAAAAGGATTTAAGGACAGCCACAAAGTAGCTAAAAATGGATTATGCATGCAGAAAAATTGCCAATGGCCTGAAAATTCAGTCTACTGTGTTATCTAAATGTAAGAGACACGGTCCTAATAAAGTCAAGTTGCTTTTTTCAGAGGAGGTAATAGGTTTTTACCTCAGTAGCAGAGATTTTTAGTATATTTTCTACAGAAATATGCAGGACAAAGCATTTTGCTGATGAAAGAATATGAAAACATCATTTCAAATGTATGGCAAATTGAAAATGGGAAAGCTCTTGTTGAAGCCTCTATGTAGGTTTACACTAACAAAATTATATATGAAGAACTTAATTACATTAAAAATCTTCCTTCCATCATGGTATCACTAAAGAGCAAATGAAAATACTGTACAAAATACTTTGAGAGAACACGAGGCATAAATACCAGTAATTTATGAAAAAGGTCCTTTGTAGTTGTTAGTTTTATGCAACATTACCTATAGACTGATTTCTTAGTTATCACATTGATCTGCTCTTCAAAATTGAGAGCAGTATAGACTAGACAGGGAGATGATGCATAATGAATTAATAAACTGTGAAATTACAATCTCATTACCATTTTGCTATTCTCTTCCCACACTGCATAGGATTGCTCTGACAGCAATGGGGACTTCTACCCAAAGAACCAAGAACCTGGCACTATGGATGCAGTGAGGTTTCCTGGATAAGAGTGAAATGACAAAGTAGTACCTGGACTTCTAAGATGTGTCTTTTCCCATAAAACATCTAAAGAAGCTGTCTCTAGGAGAAGGCTTTGCTAATAAAATTATAAATCATCCTCCTGGCTCCACCTGAGGTCACTGGAAAGGTTCTCAGCATCTTTCAGAGGAGCATTACTTCTACAGAAACTGTGTCATGCTTGACAAAGTGATGCTAAGAAGTACGGATTAAGCTAGCAAGTCAAAGTTTGAAGTGAGAGATGGACATCTTTTATCAGATAGAAGTAATAGTGACAATAATAATAATAATAGGTCCTGGAGTACATAAACCTTTCCTCATGTATGAAGCAAAACCCATGCATTTAACAGAAGGTAGAACAACACATAAGCATAAAAAATCCTCACTTTTCATTTTAAATTTCTATACAGAATGAAGTAGGGATCCATTAGGCAAATTTCATCTTGTAACACTTCATTAGTGAAAATAACGAACACGTTACGCAAGAATACACAAGAAAGCTTACATGACAAGAAAAACTTTTCTAAAAGGTTTTCTACTTTTCCACAAAACCAAGAAACGCTGGGGGAGTCCTCCTGCCTGGTCACAGTACCGCACGGTGACCGCGCTGATGCAGAGGCAGGAAGCGGGTCTCCACCACAACCATTTCACGTCCGTGCTGAGGCCCAATGGCCGTTCTCTCCACGATTTGCAGAGCTCTTGGACGTAATTACACCTCACAGGAAAAATGATCTTAGAAATCATATTTCAAGTCCTCTCTTACTTGCCTTGCTCTGACTCGCTATAGATGGCAAGCAAGATAGGATTAACCAAAGAGGCTTAACTATATCTTGCCGTCAGGAGATAATCACCAATTACTGCTTCAGACAAATCTGATTTAGGCTTGCTGCAAAAGGAGAATTCTACGATGGGGAGAGAAAGGGGGAAAGAGACCTTAAGAGTTTGATAAAGCAAACTGATTTTCCTCTAAGAAAATCAGATTTTATATTTGAAGCATTCTCTCCTGATTAATACCACTACATTTTCTAAAGAAATTCTAAACTAAATCAAGTTATTGTTCAGTAGGGTTGTTGGATTTTTATTATTCAATTCACTGTTGGCAACTATGAAAGCAGCTGATTTCTCTTCATCTAAGTATTTATACAATAAAAATAGAAGTAAATGGTCATCACTATGAAACCTGAGTGCATTACAAATTTTAAGAGGGATGAAATAAATGACTTCCTTGTTTCATTGAAAGCCTTGTCTAAAGTGAATTTGTCTATGATTAGATGTATACACAATAAATAAGAAATATACAGTGGTTTGCTCAGTTTGATAAGAAATACCTTGTTTCATTGTATAATTAATTTCCAACAAAAATCATTTCACCATTAGTTCTACTATTTAACATTTGCTTTTATTGCATATCTTCATATTAAGAATAAGGAAAATCAAGCAATATTTGAATATCAAATATTCAAGAATATCAAGCAAATCACTATTACAAGTCATTTGCTCCAGATCACTTTCAAGCAGTCACACTTATTTTGCTTTATCACAACAGGTTTTAAATTTCTCTCAAAACCACTGGCTGTTGAGAATGATCACGGAAGGCTACCAACCAAGTGAGGACAGAAAGAACAGCTCCATAATGGCCTGGAGTTTACTCCAGTTCAGAAATTTGGGAAATGTAGGTCAGGAAATAAAAATAACAGCACATGTTAAAATTTCAATGCAAATATATAAAATTTTTATTATCCACAAAGATGTCCACTTCATCTTCTCCATGTTTATAAAGGTGGTGGAGTTGGCTAGATATAAATGATCCTACCAGACACAACCTTCAGATACATTCATAGCAAATCAATCATTAGACTAAAATTCCCTCAGAAATCACATTATTATAACACAAATCAGTATTATAGTCTTAACTGCTTCCTCAAAACCAAGCAAAAAATAGTAAGCATGCTGTAAAGGAGAGCATGTAACAGATAATGAGATTCCACAGGTGTACCCTTAATTTTACGATGTTCTGATGCAATGCATACTTATCGAATTACAGAAAAACTAGTAAATAGCAGCAGATTGACTAACTGAATGAGCTGGCAAGATCTATATGTGGGCAAAATTATCTACAGATTCTAAAATAGGCTTTAATATACTTCTGAATAGACTAATATACATACAAGGTACAAAAACCCATTATCATTTTCACCAGACACATAATTCCTATTTATGATACACAATGTTGTGTATCATCTGTAATCACCAATTTAGATTATAAAAACCCTCAAGCAGTGGAACCAATAAATCATAGAAGAGCTTAGAGCTATTAGAAAACATTAATTCTATTCTCAAAGCTAAATTACATTTCACAATTTCTATCAATGGGTTTGAATGGAACCTTGAAATGATTAATGTTTTATCAGAGATAGCACAGACAGTGAACACAGAGTCTGCCGTTTAGGATTTAATGCTGGTAGTGTGCTACTGACCAAGTAAAAACTGATAGACTTATCACCAGTACCAGCACTGTCGAGCATTACAGATTGCAAAAGTAAAGCATGTATTTGTAATTAAGTCTGCAAGCCAGCCGACACAGTATTAGGTGGTCGACACAAAATATTACCAACCGCAACACCGTAAGAGTCACAAGGCACGGGTAATTGGTAGCAGCGTAATTGAAATGCCTGCATGTACTGCAGGTGTCTGAACCAAGGCTCCCTCTGCTGTCAGATGAACTTTTGAAGAAGGTGACTCAGAGCACTCCTGGGCAGTGCTCTCTGTTCGGTATGTACTCGTTATCCCACCAGAAGAACGCAAACCAAAAATAGGGTGAATATTCCTGTTAAAGCTTCCCATTTGAGAGTGAGGTTGCACAGAAAGGAATGACAGACGTTTGCGTCCAAGCACCTGCTACAACCAGGTAAAAAGGCAGCATTTTAGTACATAAGAAGTGTATTGATACCACAGGTCTGAAGACAAGTAGAGTCATGGTAACATACTGAAGAAGGCACTAATGAAAAAAAAAAAAAAATCAACATCTTCTCATCTATAATATCTTCCCTCGACCTTTCCTAAAAGTTGTATTTAAATGGAGTGAAAAAGCTCTGCAGTGGATCGCAACATGACTAACAGAGAGTATATTAGTCAGATGTCACTCAAAGGGGAGTTTACTTGGAGGAAAGAGACAAAATACAGACATGCAAAACTGCAAAACTAGGAGGGTAAGTGAGCCTGTACCAGAAGACAAAATGAAATAAAATCTATCAGCTCTGAAGTCAGCCATCTGAAGATGAACAAGACATTTCCAAAGAGCTAAACATCTTGCTACAAGCTTCAGTAAAGCTTCCAACATCAACACAAGCGGTGGCTGTTTCCCAAACTTCAGAATACAGCGAGGAAGATCCGTCTTTGTAACTAAACAGACTCCCCAGCATGCACACACATAATGCATATAAACAAAGAAAATGTGATATTGTGAGGGATAAGACTACTGCTAGGAATGAAAAAGTGGGTTAAAAAAAATGCTTTCTTCCTTCTCTGCTTCAAAAAGAAAACTGAATTTTCTATAGCAATAAAATAAGCGTTATCCCAAAGTCATGTCAATATTTTTTCTGAAGAAAAAGCAAATAAAGCCATATCTAGAAGATTTCTATCATGAGTTTCTCACATACAAACAAATTGTGTTTCTATTACCTGTGTATAACTATATCTTCAAAACCAGTAGCACATTTTAATGTCCATTTTCTTTCCCCACATAAGGATTGATTTACATGTAAGTACAGGACGGGCTTTGTTTATTTGCCTAGTTTTGTGTTCACCTAACAGTCCCTTTATTTTTAGTTGTGCTCTGTTCTCAGTAAAATTTCTATTAACTTTTCCTCCCCTCAAACGAATTAGAGATTAAATCTTGCCACTTTGGTAATGTAAAAATGAATTGTTCTCAACAAAAGGATTTCATATATATAGTGCAAAAGACCTCATTAGAAAAGAAAATTCAATTAGGAGAGACTAATCAGGGAAAATATCTTCCTCTTTAAAACAACACTACAGCCAAGTTGATCTTACTTCTAAAATTCATTCTCCCAAAGACTACTTCAGAAAGTTTTAGGGGAGATGGGCAGAGGAAATAGTACCAATAAAATTAGGTTTCACTGTGTTAATTAACAGCAACTTTCATTAATTGTTGTCACAAAATGATGAGAAAAGCTGGGATTTCATTTCTTTGAATTTTCCAATCTGAGATGTATCTGGTGGAAATGCATTAGCCAGCTGTAAATTATGTTTTAATCAAATAAATGCTGATGTTTAGCTACAAGACAGCTTGTTAAAAAAGCTGAAGACCTCTAATAAACATAGAAGGAAGCATGTCTTTTGCCTTTGTAAATTGCCAGCACTACTCAAAAAAGATAAACTCAACAGGTATGAAATCAGATTCCTTCTGAACACCAAGCCCCAGCGCAGATCGAGAAGTCCATGTCTGAAATGCTCTTGATGCAACTAAATATTTCTTTTTAATCACACCGTTGTTAAAAATGTATTGATGAAAGGTTTACTAGGAAAACTCTGTGATTCAGCACTCCCCACACAGACTACCTGGCTAACAGCCATGATGTAATAAATGATTTAGATAAGAAGAAGGCGCGCCATTTTCTATACTTTTAGAGGGCTTAGAGGATCTGCAGCAGCAGGAGTTGGGGAGTTCTGTCTGTGTGTTTTCCATTACAGGAAAATTAATAGGTAAGTCAAAAATTCATAAATGATAATTTTCTTCCAAATTTGCTAGTTTGAATAAGGTTTCCTCCAAATAGGGAAACGGGGAGAGAAAAAAAAAATAACACCTTTTGCAAATGGAGGCTTTTGTGAAACTGCAGTGCTGCTGCTCAACCTCAGGGCTCTGTGATAAAGCCAAGAGACGTTTCTCATAACTTTGTATTATCATTTACTTCCACTGCTCCCTTTCCTCATGCCTATTTTCTTCTCTTGGTATCCAGTTTCCTTTCATAGTTAAATATACACTCAGACTGCCAGCACGCTTTCCTTCCTACCCTCACCCCTCACACGTACCTATGGACTCAGAGCCGCTCCGTGGGAACGGGAGTTGCGGGTCCGTGCATCTCGGCCCCAAACCAGCACTTCCCGTGCCCACTGTCCCCAGCTTACATCCTGCAGTGCTAGAACAGGCCAGCTGTCTCCAGCCTAAAAAAATATCTGAACAATAGAGTGGTTAAAATCTGACCTCCTGTAATGCCATTTGGCAGGCTGTTATACAGAAATAACAATGGCTTAAATTTATTTCAATAGGAACAATTCCCACATCGCAATTTTATTATGAAAAACACAATTCTTTCTGCTAACCTCTAATTCTGTGGATTTGATCTCTTCTTTTCAGTCCTCTGAGATTAGGCGGAAGCACTTATTGTAGTTTACCTCATTAATCTACAGCTTTTTTACTTACAAAGTTTCCTCACCTATTTCCTTAGCCCATTCTCTATACCCGAAGGATTGATTCACTCAAATACACCAAATTGCAGAGCACCTCTGAAGGGGACAGTAAAAACCACGTAGCTACTGAAGTAGAGACCCCCTGCCAGATCACATATGTGTTTTCAAAATACATTATAGCCGTCTCTGAGGACCAGAATCTCTCTTCTGATCACAAAATCAAAGCCTAATCAAGAGATAACACAGACTTTGGTTTCAGCATTATGACTACTTTTGTAAAATGTCTTGTTGCCATTTGTTCCAGAGTGCCTCATCTCAGTATCATTTCAAATAGCTACACTGCGTTTGGCATACTAAGCCTTTCTGATTTACGCTAGTCACATTAATTTTAAACTAATAAACCCAAGCAGAAAAAGTCACATTTCTTTTTGTTCAGGAAATAAACTTGCCCTCAGCTATAGTCAATCCATATTGATTACTTAGTGGAAATCTAACTGTAATCTTATTTTACTGTATCTCCTAGAAAGACTTCATTTTTAAGAGAAAATCAGCTCCCAGGGAACAATAAGACTGACAGTTCATGTAAGAATTTAAGAGACAGTAGCATAAGTTAGAACGCGTAAGTCTGTGTGCGTAGATATATATATATGTACCTGTTATGCAGGCACTACCACCTTTTTAAAGATGGAAGAGAGAATCTGGATAAAATATAGAAGAACAGAATGTTGTTTCATGGTCCACACATTTGTACAGCTCAGTTAAGGCTGTTCCTGCAATTCTAGTGATTTCCTTAGAGTTTCAAAAGCCCAATGGGAAACAGACAGTGCAAGTTCAAATAAAAGGCAAAATAATTAGTTCAAAAGAAAATTTCATAAAACATATTTAGAGATGGGGAACAAGGAAAAGATAAGTTCTTTTCCATCCAATTTCATAAAAAGGAAGTGTAATAAAGATATTTGTATTTTTTGTAGCCAAAAAGTTAAGTAGACTTATGAAAACATCAGCAACTCAAAGATTATAAGGCGACTCTAAGATCATAACAGGGAGCTGGAAAACATTTATTTTTTTCCCACACAATTAGGATTCAGCAATAATACGTAATGAGACCCACATCAAATTATTATTTTGACTAGGAATATCATAACTTCCTGACAATCCAAAATTTCTATGAGGTAGATCTAAGAAGAGTTTGAGAAACATCCCCAACTACCTGGCATTCTTCTGTGAGAAGAAAATGGAAAAATTGTCTTCTCTTCTGATATGGTGGATTTACTTCCTGCCTTTCCAAAATAGTCAACAACTAAACACACACATTAGAAACACCTTTACAATGCACGGAAGCCTGGGAAAGTGCCAAGAAGTATCCATTTCCCGCTGCAATCATCGCATCCCACTCAAACCCAGACTCGGCAAAGCATTTAATATGTGAGGTTAAATTTCAGTTTAAATAGTCGCAATGAAATGAATGTAACTTCACCGTCCAAGTTCTTATTGAACCGCGTCTACGGGAAGGAAATCACCTATTTTAGGGTGTAGAAAAGTGAGGATGTCTTCTTTAAAAAAACAGAACAGAGCAGGAGTTTGCCTGAGCACACGGGCTGCCCATCATTCAGTGGGTACCCTCAAAATGCACTCACTGTTACAGCAGAAATAGAAGTCATAACAGGACCTGAGAGTCATGTAGTAATACTAAACTATAAAGCCCACACACACACTCATTAATCTTTGCAAAACTGAAGCTGCTAAAGCTTAATAACATTCCTTTAATTATATTTAGTTGGGAAATCAACAGTGCCTCACTTGTCACGGTTGGATAAATAATATTCATTAGACGTTTGCTTAGAACAGACAATTTTTCTGACACTGTAGTTGCAGGTTGAACAAATGATGTATTTAATCACAGAAATGATTTTTTTGTTGTCGTCTTTTACTGCATCCTGCCCCTCAGCCGGATCCACCACAAAATCCTCCTCCCATCCCACGACAAATACCTGATTCATGGCCTCTCTGCCAGGGATGGGAAGGGCCTGAGGAAAACAGCCAAAATTTGCCCCTGGTTATAGCTCTGCTACTGCCGCTGCAACGAGTGAGACGCGGGCAATTCGGAGCGACTCTTCTCCTTCGACGTCAATCACAAAACTGTTTTGGCCATTTTCAGAGGCCAGATGAAGGTACTCAGGGAGAAGAGCTGGCAGGCACTGTCGTTCCTGACCCACACAGTATGGTATTTATATTTTCATATGGGCATCAAGTAAATGCAAATTACCAATTTAAAAAGCATTTCTGTTACCAGCGTCCAGTCCTGAGAAAGACAGAAATGTATGGTCTTCCTTGATTTGTTTAAAAATATATAAATTCTTTTTATCTTTTAATTATGACGATAATTTTGTGAGAAGAAGAAGATTTCCTGTGATAAGTTGTTTCTTATTCTCATTCTCACTTCTCAATATATTCTCATTGTCTAGGCCCAAATGACACTTTAAAAGGCTTTTCCTGTGACCGTACCTGAGGCTCAAAGAACAAAACATTGCAGAGGGCTCTGGGAGCAGTTCTGCATCCGCACCTGAGCGCCGCCTGCCCAGGCTGGCAGCACCGTGATGAACTCTCGAGAATTCGAGAATCGGGCTCAAAAGTGCTAAAGAAAACAATCTGGATGACACTACATTTAACAGACATCTTTGATGATCTACAGCCAGTCTGCAAAATCAAAACCATACTAAGAAGCAAAACTGGCATTGGCTGCCCTGTCATCAAGTGTTGATGCTCCCTGGAACGGTTTGAGCCCTCCTGCAGTTCTGACAGGAATTTAAATACATAATGTTTGTGTGTGTGCAAATTGGGTGCAGCTTGTTTACAACAAGACAAGGAAAGTTAGCATTGAACAATATTTTCTAATCATTGTTAAAAACAGAAAGAAATCAAGAAATTCCAAACTCCATCTGGACACCAGCTGGCAGTCCTTACAGGACGAATTTAACCTCCTACGTGGTTAGAAGCTGGCATGGTTTCCTCAGGCCAGACCCTTCACAGGACTCCTAGCCCCACGGCTGCTCGCAGGTTACGCCAAGCTTACACAGCGAGTGACGGAGGCCTGGACGGCCGGGAGCAGGATCCGATCCTACAGGCCTCAGGCCTCGTGCACACCCTGCCTGCAGCCCGTGATGGACGGGGAAAGGCAAGCGACACCGCTAGCTGGAAGTTCCTTGCTTTTATCCACTTATTTTCTTGACTTAATATAATCTGAAAGCACGTTTGAATTTAATTTCCTTCAGTTTTAACAAGCACATCTTTTAAAAGAAAATCACATTTAGAAAAAGTCCACCGCATCTGGTGCTCGCAGCACAGCCATGGAACTGATAACATCTCAGCCGAGTGCCCGAGACGGCTCGATTCATGACACCAGGGCTTCTTTCCAGCATCGATGTGATCTCCCCACAAGTGTTTGGTACACTCACAACACCAATATGGCTCTCACCAAACCAAAACACGGTTAAGAACTGGGTTTCTCAAACAGCCAGTGCAACAGCCGGCATGGGCAGCTGCCCTCGTTCGGCCAGCATCCACCGGCTGGAAGAGACAAAGGTCTTCGGAGATGCACTCGGTTATCCCCAAAAGGGGTGAGAGTGGAAGTTCAGGTACCTGAGAAGGCACTATCTACGAAAAGGACAGTGACAGGTGAAAACAGCGTCGGCAGAGGGAAATGTCACCAAAAAAAGCCACTCTGCACATGGGCAGAAATCCAATCACATGCTCAAGATTTTAATACTTTTGTATGGTTGCCAAGGACTTGTCCCTTTTTCCTGATTAATAGAAGGAATATTTAAACTTACTACATTTCTAGGTGTCAGAATATAGAACAGAATATTCTGGAAAATAGATTTAGGACCCACATAAAAAACCTGAGTATACACACCCTAAAAATGTTTTGATTCATTAAGCCTCAAAATGGAGTACTTGTACAATCCTTTGTAGACAAAAATTCAAAGATATCACGTGAAAGAAGTCAAGTTAAGACCTGTCAGCTCACTCTGAGAAAGCTGAAATAGAGGTGATTCTCTTATTTTGCACTATATTAAATACAGCTGTAAAGACCTGTCAAAGCAATTTTTTGTAACTAATGCCGTACTATAAATTACCTAGCACATATTAAACATATATACAAACACATATTAGTTTTTTCATAAATCCATAGTATTTCTGATTTTTTAATTTGAGTCTCTCACACAATAAACAGATGCACAAACCATTTTTCTATTGCAGCACAACCTCAAATATAATAAGTCTTTATGGCCTGAAACATGAGCTTTTAACAACATCTGTGCAGTTAGAAAATATAACTCTGCTTCCTAATCACTGTAGGGAATAAGAGTCTTTTCAAAAGTACTACCTATTGTAAATACATATTAGTGGCACAATGTTAAAATGATTATATTTTTATTTAATTACAATCCACTCTACATGGCTTTTCACGTAGCCTACATCACAATTAATCTTGATTAGAGAAACCTGCAGCATAGTACTGTTCAGAGTAATCAGGATGATTACACAACATATGATCTTTATGTTTCTGTTTTGTCTCCACAGCGGTTATCAGATACTTATCAATTTTCTAGCCCGGAAGAAAGTTTAGACAGGAAGGCAACATGGGAACAAGCTAACCTGAATGTATTTGACTTCAGCTGAAGAAAGGCCATAAAGACAAATCAGATTTATCTTGCAAGGTTCACAGTTCTTACTTTTTTGGTGGGGGAAAAAAAGATTTCAAAACTTAAATATTTCAGGATAAATCCTCTGCAAAAATGAACATGAACAGAAAAATCTATGATTAGTGAGCTGCCGTAAATAAGCACTACAGAGAAAACCTTGAGAAGCTGATGCTTTAGTGAGACCAGCAAGCCTTAGTACCCTAATTCAGATTATCAATTTTTCCCTAAGAATCATCACTTCGTTAGGGGCTCATTTTATCTACCTCTTATGCCATGCACAGCAGCCACTTTTACTAACAATGGATCAAACTGGTGCCCAGAACAACGGAGTGGAAAAAAAGGAGGAAATCTTTTCAAAGCAGCAGAGGGGAGGACATAGAGTAGCACTGGGTAATAAATGGTCCTGGGCACGAAGGATGAGGAATTGGCACTATCTCCATAAAAGAACTGAGCGAAAAGCAAGGCAAGATGGAAGAGGCTGGAAGGGAGCAAGTGAAATATATGCAATTCAGTAGAAAGGGGCAGAAAAGTCTTCATCAGTCATCTCTCATGCTCTCCCCCACAGTCAACTGAAAGCATTTCTCTGACATACCGCACCGGTTAAAGACGTGGGTTCTCTCCTGGTTACCTGAATGCTAAGTGAGAATGGGCAAAACATCCTCCTTCTACCTGTCACAGCATTTGCAGAGGTTTGGGCAGTGGTACTGAACTCTCAATAATCCACATAGCACGACAGGATGCTGGAGCCAAACTTGGTTTCCAGTTTGTGTTTCACGGCCTTAAGAAATTACACCCAAAGAGCAAAAGACTTATAAACTACTATATGGAAATTAAAAATACAAAGATAAAGCTTTAATTCTAGCATCGCTTCCTGGGGAGTGATTCATTTGGTTATTTAATGATTATTTTAATCATACTTGGTAATTATTAACATTCTACACAAGCAGCTATGGATTATTTACACATGCAGATAGAGAATTTGAGACTGTGTGAAGAAGTCAAATCAGCAGTGAAATTTCAACAGTGAAAGACTAATTTTGCCAAAGGCTGACGTTTCCAGGTGTATGTACACACCTAACTATATATGCCATGTATTATGGGAGAAAGATAAGTAAAAATACTAGTTCTTAAAATCAGAGAATACTAAACAATCTATATTAATTTGTGCCTGTATTCCAAATTAACTTTGTGAGCAATATTTTTCCCAAGAATAATTTATATCCTAGAGGTGAAGCACATCAACAGGATTCTGTATTACTTTTGAAAATGGCTTGACAATAAAACAATATTAAAATTCTTTCCTGCCCTTAGCTGAACCTCACAACTTCCAGGAGGACATTTCGGCATTTATGATCTAATCAGTGGGGTCAACAAGAGTCACTGACCATGAAATGGAAAGAAACGTTTCAGTGGTTATATAATGACACCTTAACGCAGCTTCTCGTTAATCAACGACTGCCATTAGCAAAGCTCTGAAGAAGAAAGATTTGCGATGACTCTGTAATTAGGCAGCCTACTGCAACTGTCAACATGCAAGGAAAAAAAAAAAAAGCTACCATAAGGAAATAGGGAAAGAATTAAAAATCACAGCAAAACATCCACAGATGTTCAATATAGCCAGAATCGAGTCCCAAGCAGCCTGGTAACTGTGTTGGCAATTTCAAGTTCCTTGAGAAACTACTGTAGCTGTGTCACTGCCAGTAACATAAAACAGATGTTAAACGGTTTTTACCAATACATGCATTCTAACATTATGTACATTCCCTGATATTTTATTATTACAAATTTATCCAATCACAGTGTGTCATCTAGCTTTGCTTCATTTTAAGAACTTTTTGGACCAGCGTACTTCCAAAAAGAACAGTCTCATCCAGGCAGGAAAGTCTGTGTGCGAATACACGCTCTTGCAGTGAAACAACTGTTCTGTTAAATGGCATAGTCCTGGTTTGTGCCTATAAAAAAGGAAACCGCAGTATAGATGAGTCTAACAGATTATTATCTGTTTAGCACTTTGCTAATCCTCATTTACCTGCAAGTTAGTAAATTAATTCACGTTAATTACAAAATCACAGAATCACAGAATGAAACCTCGGAATGGGATTTCTGTATGAAATGAATTATTTCTGCAAAGCACTGATCTCAATGACTGTGCCCTGTAAATGGTAACGACAGAGCTTGAGTGTGAACGGTGAAATCAGAATGTAGAATATTGCTCTCTTCTGGGAATATAAATATCACAGCCAGCAGATTACCTCTTAAATATTGCAAAAATATACCCTCCGGAATGCAGCCACTCCATACGGTTTTACAAACCACAGTGACCTCTATAACAACACAGGAGGTTTCTTTTTCCTATCAGTCACGCTACCATTTCTCAACCTCGGTTGCACTTACTGGTATTTCCCACTAGCAGCCTACACAATCTCCAATCAATAAACTAGACACCGATGTAGAAATTACTGTTCAAGTATGCGATATTGGCAGAGACAGCACGCCGGCAGTTCTCTGCGCCGTTTGGTAGCTGTACGGACAGCACCGACACTCAGCTCTTCAATGCACAGGTCCTCGGGACTAATACAGCCGCTATTACTGTAGCTCTCAGTTTTCCACACTAAGGAATTTCACAATAGATGTTTTGAAAGAAAAATAGTGGCTTTCTTCACATGAAATTTGAGTTCAAGATGTGCAAAAATGCCGACAGACAATAGCTCCTTGTCTTACACACTTTGTAAAAGAGTATGGCCAAACAGAAACTTTGCAACAGAAGCACAAACTTTAATATTATCTGATCCACACTGCTAGAAACCAACCAAAAAAAAAAAAAATTGGCTCCAGAATACAGCATGCAGAAGTACTGCCCTTATGCTACTCTCTGTGATGCTCTCCTGCTGCTGCCCATCTTGCCACAAACTACCCTGTTCCCACTGAGTGGCAGCAAATTATCCCTCAGGACACCCCAGCTGTCAGAGCAGACCCGCAGCCCTCCTCTCTGGGACGGAGGATCAGGAGAAACAGCAACTGGCAGGACGTGGGCACATCTGTTAACTTGGTGACCTACTTGTGCTGTGGCTCTGCTGCTGGCGCGGCAGTCAGCTACAGCCCTAGTCCCGGTAGCTCTGCTAGCCCCGCGACGCAGAGCCAGCTACTTGCATCGGCGTCATCGTACAATTCCCTGTGTCATCTTCAGGGGCTAAGAGTACAGCAATGAATGCTGGAAACTGTGTCGTGTTTTGGGACTTCAGCCTGGGTCTGTTGAGAAATCAGAGACAAGAAAGGAGGCAAATTCAAAGCGCGCATCTGGTGCTGAATATAATCAAGAATTGGTTAATGGCATAAAACTCTCTGATCTACACTGCAACTTCTCTGATCTTTCATATTTGAATCATTTATGCTTTTCTGTTTATTCTTGAATACAAAACTGGAAAGCTATCCCAACACAAGTTGGTTATATGCCTTCTCGTTCATATACAGCACTGAATGGCATTATTTCAATTTAAACTATAATGGGTTGAAATAACTTTTTTTTTTAGTAATGTCAGTGCTTCTGAACAAAGATAATAAAGACAAAAAATGACTTTAAGAAAATAAGAAACATCAGCCAGTACCAGCTACAAAACTCTAGGTGAATATACAGAGGGAATATCCAAAATGCCCCAAATCCCTAGTAAAAAAAGCTGGTATTCTTGCCAAGTAGTAGCACGTTTCTGTACATCTTCCCATGTGCTCTCTGTGTTCTTCCATGTGTTAATGAAAGATTCTGTGCAAAGATATCAATTTTCACCCTGGTACCTTAAGGCAAAGCCTGCTGCTTTTCTCGCATTCTTAAAAGAATATCAAAATTTTTCCCAAGGGTGGAATTTTGCTGCTCTATTATTTTTGCCAACTTCTGAATAGAAAGATGCTCCCTCTTGTTCGTGTGGCTGGGTGGGAAAGGCACAGGGCCAAGTGAAATGAAAGTATATCCACACACTGTTCAGAATACACAAGCCATGACAGGGAGGCAAAAAGAAAAATATATTTTTTTTTCTGTTAAATTGAGATTCTGTTAAATTTAATGTAACGTTTTCTAGAAATGGACACTATAAATACAAAGCAGAAAGTTTTAATAAATCTTGCAGCTGGAAAAAAGGTTGGTGCAACACTTGGGAACCTGAATTGGCACTTGAGAGTGCAGCCAGGTCATTTTGGAGCATGATTTGCAGATCTGACCCTTTGAGTTCAGATTAATTCAGACACCCACCATCAGCAGCGAGGCCAGCTGACTTCACGCCGAAGCAGGGAAGTCATTATACGATTTCTGCTGCTAGCTAGGGGATTAAGGGAGGTAGTCATTTCCCAGAAGGTGGGAATAACACAGATGACAGGAGTTTCTACACTGATCAGCTGACCTTTTATTAGCTCTGCAATTGTAAACCGGTAACAGAAATATTCTATTACCCTACTGGGTTCCTCTAAAAATGCTTATCACATAAGGCCAGGAGGCACCAAATAAGGGTACAAGAGGAATGGAAAACCTGCAGATCCCTAACAACACGAAGGAGAAAGCTTTAAGCCTGTGTTTAACATTCAGTGTCTCAGCTAACTCACAAATCTTAGTATTGACGCCGTCTGCTCAGCTCTCATCTCCACTAATTCAGTCCTTATGCTGAATTATGCTCCTTAGCTCTTTTTGTAAGCGGCTCCAAAACATCCTGTCACTCCTGGTGTAGATGCTATAGGACAAGCAGATACCACTGCACCACGGCAGAACCCAAGGAGGAACAGAAATCTCCGCCTTCTGTTGAAGTTTCACAGACGTGGGTCCAAGTAAGACCATGGGAGATGGTCTGTTACCTTCACGTGAGCAACAGCTGCAAGACCCTAGGTGTATGGCAGGCAACTCATTACCATCGAAAAGTTTACAACGCTGTATAGTCATGCTAATGACCTTTGATTACAGGAGCCAGCAGGAGGAAATGAAATCTGACCACAAAGATGCTACCTTATTTAAAAGCAAAATTATTTATTATGACCAAATATACAAACAGTACATCTATTTTGTCATGTGGCAGACTCAGGTACCTTCTCTAGCCTTCCCAGAGAAAGCGTCCTTGTTCCCATCACAAAGTTAAAGAGGATTTCTTTGTTGAAGAGGATTTTGTTGTTCTTTTTTAGATAGTTGGTATGCTACCACAGCCCAAACCATCCTAGATGCCGAGCAATTTGTTATCTTAGTCTTAATTGCACATTACTCACTCACTAACGCCAGCCGGGTTTGGTGAGGTTTTGGTGGTGGTATCAGTTTTTTTGTTGTTGTTGTTTTGGTAGAATGAGGTTTTCAGGAAAAACTCCACTTTTCCTTTAAGATGCTTCAAGATGTATGCAGTAATGTAGCAAACCTCAGAAGAGAAAGTGAGAACAGAAATAAAGAACTAAAGAACTAAAGAAAACTGTTGCCTTCTCCACTGAGAAAACCAATTTCAGCAGACAGAGCCTCTGCTCTGCACAAAGACATTCCTTCTCTGCCAGCTTAGCTGATTCCAAATTTTCCCAGTGACCTTGCTAGATTAGATTTGCAGTCAAGCAATCCTATCTCTTAAATCAGCAAATTGGATTAGTGACATTGCGAGCTGGGAAGCACAGTTTTCACACACCCAACCTGAACAAAAACAAAAATTCCCAATCCTGTCCAAATCAGCTAACTACTTGCTACGTCCAAAACCGATTTCAGAATAATACTTCAGAAAAGGTCATAACTGGCTGCAAAACCCAAGCTGAGACGTTCACAAACTGCTACAAGATCCTTGTACACGCACATAAACACAGACACGCTTCCAAAACAAGAGCAACCAAAGCAGTATGTGATTGTCAAAGGTATGCACGGATGTAATTGCTTGCAGCTGAACTCGCTCCCCAGCTTGGGATCTGCATCTGTAAGGGGGCAGCGAGCACTTGGGGGTGTCACCAACTCCCAGAGCTGAAAATCAGCCACGCTAAGGTGCGGGACACCAGGTCTCCAGAGGAGCTGCCCTTTGGTTGTCCAGAGAACCTGGCAGTGTTTCTCCTTTGACACGCTTTTGCTGGGATAGAAACCTGAAGGCTTGCAGAGCTCTCCCATCCCCTGGCCTTCTGCATGTTAAATATTGACATGTGGAGGGTTACACAGAGCCAAAATGTCGGTAACTGATCAAAGCAGAAATAAAATGAAAGATCCGTTTCACTGCTTGTGGCTATTTCAATACTTTGCATATCGCAGCCCTCTAAATAAACTATGCTGAAGACTGAGCAAGCACCCCTTTGAAAGAAACGTTCGGTTTCTTTGCAGGGAGGATTTAACAAGCAAGTCTCCATCCTTGGAAACTGCCGGCTCACCTCTTCCACTTGCACTTCAGCTGAACCCCGGGCAGCCTGGGACACTGAATCCTTGTGCTGGTGGAGCTTCCTTTGGTTTTTATTTTTTACCCTTCCTAATCCATTTTTAAGCAAGGGAAGAATACATAAACAATAATAACGAATGGCTGTCTGCAAGGAGATAGAGAAGAGGGGAAGAAGGGGATTAGCAGCAGCTCTTCGTGTAGCGGTAAGAGCAGCAACAGCTGGCAGCCACCGGACATCTCCCCGTGAAGCCTGCCAGCAAGGTGAGTTTTGACCACGCATAAAAGAGAGACTCCAAAGCTACCCTGCCTTACCTGTGTTAAAAGACTGCAAGCAACAACGCTGAGGAATAATAAAGTCCTTGTATTTAACCCGTGGGACCACAGCTCTGGATCAGGACCCCCCGTTTGGATAATCAATCGCAGGGCCCTGCTTTGAAGCCCACAGTTACTGCTGAATTTCACAGCTTGTCCTGCGCTGTTATTTACACGTTTCTCTTAGAAAGGAGGACGGTCACTGAGAGGACTGCAGAACGCCACCAGAGAATTAATAGTTATGAAATATGTATTTGAATAAGGTAGCAATGAACTGTTTTTCTGTAAGATACACACAGCACATGAACGTGTTTAACACAAACATACCGGATATCAGTTCTAACAAGCAGAACGCTATTTATCACTAGCACCACATCCTAAACAATTTCAATTTATTTTCCCAACAGTAGGTGTTAAAATTACATTCCTACCACAACTGTCTCATCCACGCCTTAGCATGAGAAGGTTAAATTAATGTGATCTCTCATCAGCCTCCTTGGGAAAACCCAACACAGCACAAGTGGGGGCTCTCCTTTGTTTACCCAACTCAGGATCAGCCCAGAAACCGATACAAGAAGTTTTTATCACCAAACTGAGGATGAGTTGGCAATTTCTGCTTTACTATTTGAAAACGTTCTGTCTACTGATAAAGGCTGAAGGGAAATGACTGCAAGAAGCGTCCCCTCTGCATGCGCATCTTGTGCCGTGCAAGTGAGCATCACGACGGAAGGTACGAGAGTACAGAAGGTATCAGAGCTGCTGCCCGTTTTCCATCCTTACACACATTTATTTCAAGTTTTACACGGAGAACTGACACTTTTTAATCGAAAGAGCCTTAATTTTATCCACCACACTTCTGCTTTTCTCAGCCACACAAAAACACTCTTGGAGAGTGTTGGTTTGGTTTGGTTTGGTTTTAATTTGGTTGGGTTTTGCTTTTTTGGGTGGAGGGAGGGAGGATTGTTGTTGTGCGGTTTGTTTTCACTTGGAGTTTTTTTTGCTTGTTTGTTTTGTAGGTGTGTGTGGGGAAGGTTTTTTTACACAACAGCCAGAACAAAATCTTTCCATTCCCAAGACAGCAACACAGTGCAGTAGGCACAAAATTCTTTCACAGGAAGAAGCCGTAAATGCTGCAATTTTTGTGAGTTCACCGTGAGGAAGACAAGCTGTTCAGGACTAGGGGCAGCTATTGAATTCAGAAATAGTTTCTTCAGGAATCCCAAACTGCATTAGCACAACAACACCCAAAACATCATGAACTGAAGAACATCTGAAGACGGGCGCACCACAGAATGAAACTTCCTGGACATACCAACTTGTTAAAGGTAACAAACCTTCCTAGGCAATCCTCTGTGCTTTGCATGAAGTCCTCCTCTACCTGTACAGGCACATCCATAAACATGCTGCCTCAGTCATCCCATCTTTACAGAAAAAAGCACAAATACGTCAAGCTGACAACTCAAAAGGATTATTTTGTCTCCCATTAAACGGGAATTTTGTGATAAATTGTAGTCTACCAGCAAAAGTCTGCTTTAACTGACTTATGGGTGAACTTCATGTTAGCCTAATCAGTACAGTTCACCTTCAGAAAACCCAGCTGTGTTGGAGCGCGTACTGTTCGTGTAGGATGTAACAGTTTATAGAAGTTACTGCTGCAGAGAAGAAACACACAGGAAAAAAAAAATAATAGCATCTGCAGGATGTTTTTGAAAATCTAACTACAGCTTTTACACACAGCTTTAGCCAGCACTTCTACTGCACTTTGGCTTCTTTGACTTTGCCTTGTTATCCTGCAGAGAAAGGAACAAAGACAACAACAACTTCACAGCGAGCACGCTACTTTCAAAACCCGTATTTTGAAGTGTCAGTACTCCCGCCCTGCCTGGAGCTGCACCCGCGAGCTGCTCAGTGCCCCTCTCCTAGGAGCTCGAGGCTCGCGGCCCCAATCCTGCTGGCTCCGACATCCCGCCAGGGCCCCCTGCAAGCAGGCTGCTGGTACCTGCAGGCTGCGCCTGAGTCTTTGCCAAAGCTGGAGCCGTAAGTCTTCTTCCTCGGGGCACACCGACTTCGGGGGGCAACGGGGGGCAAGTGGAAGGAGCTGGTGATCCGCTAGGTGCATGGAGCAGGAGAAAAAGGGAAAGAGAGAGAGGGGTGGCACTTAGTGGGTACCTGAGGCTTGAAAGCAGAAAGGGTTTGGAGAAAGGGCATGGGGCTGTGGGGTCGGATATTGCATTGGGTCAGAGACGAAGCTAAGAAGAAACGAGAGATGGTGAAAAGCGGGACTGGGTTGGTGAGGAACTGTGATTTTGCCTCGGGAAGAGCTGTGCAGGACTGCAGTCAGGGGACGGAAGGACGCAGGAAGGAGCAGTGGGCACAAGAGAGGGGCTGGGTGGTTTGAGCTGTGTGCTAGAGGTAGAAGCAGCCACAGAAGAACAGAGCCTGGGCCGCGGAAACCCCTTCTCCCCCACTTTTGGCCAAGAAGCTGCTTTGGGAGCAAGGCGTGCTCAGAGGACTTCACCACGGGGCAAAGGAGGAACAGGAACACAGCCGAGCCTTTCACCGCCACCTACCCTTCCAGCCCCAGTGCACACTTTGGGTGTTTCTTTGGCTTTATAAAAAGAGGGTAGCGTGAATCATGACTAAGCCAGAATATAACTGAAATGATATAGGACCACACAGAGGCACTTAATTGACCATACAGTTCCCGTTTCTGGCAAGTGCCAGAAATCAGCGGTTTCTGAGGGCACAGATACACACGGGATCTATTGCAAGGTTCACCGTGCTGGGTTTCCAGTTTACTTCACCTCAGTGCAACCACAAAAACCAACTGCAGACTGACAAAGGGAGAGCAGAAACAAAGAGGATATGTGTTTGGGAGGGCTGCGTTTGCTGGTCTAACAAAAGACTCCCCCTAGCGTGGCACACTTCACAAACAGCATCCACGGGCAGCGCCCTTACCAACGTGAGCCCCTCCTTCCCATGTTTTCTTGAATGAAATCTGAGCTCCTCATCATTCCTCCCAAACACCTATTAGCGACCTCAACCCACCTGCTTCTCTCCACCACTCAAATCCCACAGCCCCCTATGCTTACGCAGCAATAGATCTGCAGCCGATGCAACACTGCAAACATCTGTTGGCACGGTTTCCACACTGAGATTAGACAAGGCCTTGAAGAAGATCAAGTAAGAAATCCAAAAGACTTAAAAGCTTCGTTAACTTCCTGGTTAATCAAAATGGGAAGCTGTCCTTAGAAGGAGGGTGACTTTTGAGATCCCTCCCAAGGACTACTTCTCATGGCTGTGATCAGTAATTGGAAAACAAAAAGCTTCAGAACAACTTTTCTCAGAAGTTCTGCGGCTGTTTTAGTTGGAAAATGGATAAACACCCTTCAAATAGCAGATAATGGCTGCTACTGATACCCCCTGTCACAATGGCACAATAATAGGTACACAGTCCAGGGGAAAAACAGCACCAAAAGGTTATTTTGCTGTCATACAGCTTAAAAAGCCTGCTGTGATGGTGAAGGGCACAGGACAAAATGTACCGAGTTTGGAAAGCAGATGTACTACTTCATGATACAGATGATCACAGCTGTCTTTTTGGTTAGAAGATACATGGCTTGTGGCAAATACAGGCAGCACCGTGAGGGATCCACGTTGTCTCAACGGCTGGGATAAGACAGTAACATCAGCACACTGAAGCTCTCCCATCAGATTCATGATAAGAACAACAGAACTAATGTCGATGGGGAGAAGGCCACCCTGTTCATTTGCAACTGTCCTTTACCGGAGAGATCACGACGGCACATCGAGGAGCACCCACTACCTCTCGGCAAGATGACTGCCACGGCAATACTCCAGAACAGGGACTCCTAATCGTCTGTGGGAAAACAAACTTCTGTTTCATCCAAAAAGTAGTTGCAGAAGATCAAAATTGCTTTTAGAATAGCAAATGCAATACATTTAAAAACTAGTTCAATCACTGAATTATGAAAGAGAAAGATTTCAAGGCCACTTAGCAATGCACAAAGCAAACAAGCAAGCCACACTCCTTTTGGACTTCGTTTTGTAGCCTTTCGATGCTGGACAAGTAGAGTCTGGAAAGGTGTGAGGGAACAGCCCTGACACGCCTGGCTTCTGGGGAAGGGAGGCATGGCACATTTTGGAAGGAGGAGGGGGTGCTGCGACAGAAGTAATCGTTTGGATAAGTCTTGATAAGTAACACTAAATATGATGAAATTCTGGGTACGTGCCACATCTCTTAAGGCTATTCAAGTTTCCTTGAAATTGTATAATCACCTCCACTTTCTACTTCCACCAAAAAAAAAGATCTTTCTTAAAATTCGTACCATTTAATCTCTAAGCTAATGCAGGCACAAGAATTTCCTAGTCATAATATTAATGTTTTCAGCCGTACATTTTGATAAGTATCATTAAAACGTCTCAACCACAAACTTACAGTGACCTCTGCTGAACAGTTAGCGCATCTTCCACACACACAGGAAAAGCAGCTACGCTGCCAAAGCCAGCACTTGCAAAGCAGTTGCACAAGCAAGGTTTTGAAAAGACTGTCACCATTTCAGCTCCAAAACACACAGCTCCGCTTGATATTAGTCAGATAAAATTTTATGCAGAACTACCAGGAGGAATCTTCCAATAACCCAACACAAACAGAGAAGCTTTGGAACAAAGCTTTATACATGACTTTGTGAGCTATTTAATGCTTTTGGCTACAGCTAATAATTTCAACTATCCACTAAAGAATTACACTTATTCCGGTAAATTAAACAACACCGCGGTGCTTGTGCTCCCAGGGTCTAACTAACGACTTGGATGAGAGCAGCACTGGCTGCAGCGCAACCGAGAGTGCTTGGTTCATGTAAGTGAGAGAATTCAGGAATCTCTGCCTGGCATACTTTTAAGACTAGAGCGAATGTTTCCGTCGCTCAAGATCCTTTTTCTAGGCTAGGCACAGAGGTACAGACCAGCCTCGTCTCTGCCGGGTCGCTGCTTGTCCCCAGCTGTGCCCTGCAGCAGCCATGCGGGGCGAGCAGGGGCAGCTCGGGGCTGCCTGCCCAGCGGCCGGGGCCGCAGCAAGCGGGATCACCTCTCCCACCTTCTTCTCCTCACGCCATCTCCCACACCATGCATTATGCGGGCGAAGTCCAGCCACAGCTCTGAGCCACAGCTCTGTCTGCCCGGGCAGAACAGGTACGAGGAACAAGTCCGAAGAATGGAAGCACTCTTCAAATCCCTCCTGGTCTCCATTTCTGAGTTTGGGTAGGGGTAACATCACTTCAGCCCCCGTTCCCTCTATAGCTCCAGTTTTCTTCCTGGCACTAGGCACTGCAACTATCTTCTCCTGCTGGCATTCTCCTTTTTTACACAGACCTATGTCCGTCATCTTTCTTGGGTTCTTGCAAGGAAAATAGCTGGTGCTCTCTGGCCAAATCCATCAGCATTTTCTCCAGGACTCAGAAAGAACACGGGAGGTGTCTAAGTACCCTCAGCCCACACAGGGGTACTGAAAAAGTAACTCCTGCTTGCTGGAAGTTAAATACATTTTTTTTTTCCATGAAGATACATGGACTCGCTCCTAAATAGGGGTCTCATTAATAAAACTTATGGACCTCAGAGAGGTCTAGACTCAGGCAAATACCTTCATCCCTGCCGTACACAGCTGAGCTACAGCTCAGCTATTTTGGTTTGAAGAAACAGTAGCTTTGTTACTACCACCTCTTTTTTATGAAATATGGAGAAGACGTACACAGAGACAGGATGCATTTTATTCAAAGCCAGCCAAACTAACTGCGTTAAAGATACTCTTCTAGCTTAAATCATATTTCATAATTTTAGATATTTACAGGCTTACAATAATAATTGAAATGCATTTTTCCAATAGACGCTATCCTCCTGCAGAAATCTGCAGCTGGATCACCGATGGGATTCAGATCCTTGGAAATTAAGTGCAAGAGTGCAAAGACGTGGCACAGCACGAGAATTTACATCAGGCTAGAATGCACGTGAACACCCAGAAGTTCTGGACAAGTGAATACATGGCAAATTTCTCTGTCTACATGGATATATAAAAACATACACACACACATACATATATATATACACTTAAACTGCCTGTGTATTCACAGAGCATTCCTGAATGATAAGCGAGGCTCCTATTTGACAAACCGCTACAACACGATAAAGCACAGTTGATGCCATTCCAATAACCAACTAACAAAGGAACACGCAGCACGCACAGCAATTTTGCTGTCAGTTTCTGGTTTATAAAGCAAACAGTACTTTTGCACTTCATGCTCAGCCCAGCTCAGAACTTCCAGGAAAGGGAATTCCCACCAGGAAAGGTCTCCAACAGAGCCCGGGCCAGAGGCTGGTAATGAAAAAAGGCTCATACCTCCCTCCCCGTGACAGCACAGCAGGCGGCTACACCTCTTCTGGATGCAGAACAAGAAGGAATAGCTCACTGGCTAGCTTCTGCTACAAGAAAACACTGCAAATGTTGAATTTATCAATGTTTATCAGCATCAAGTTTTTAATCAGTGCTTGCAAGAGTCATTTACTCCAACTATGCACATCTATATGACAAGGTGATTTTATTTAAACCATATCCAGGAAAATACACAATAATAAACTCAGACCAACATAAAAAGCTTAAATATATGCATGAAACTGGAGTAGTTAAAGCTGCATCCCAAACTGCATTACATGCCACGTTACCAAGCAAGGAATTTGCATATTGTGCCACCAAACACTAATCCTTCCCCGGGAGGCTCTCGGATCGCTCAGCTCATTTAGACACAAGTGCTCCCAAGGCCATGGTGCCATATCAACGCCACCAGACACCACCTCTTCTGTGCCCTCCGGCCCTAAGCCATGCAGACTCATCAGTCTTGAGATTTTGTTATCTGACACACTTGAGCAAAGTTTCTTTTTATGACTATAACAAAACTTTTCTTTTTTAACTTCTTAAATACCAAAGTAATTTTGAATTAAGCAATAGAGCGATGGCTGGAGTGGCACCAAATTATGGAGGAGCCACAAACCAGCACATTTCCATGATTTCCGTATTGATTTCCATATTTTTGGAAATATGGAAATATTTTTTCCATATTTTTATGGTTCTAAATAAAACTAAGATTTGTTTTGAACAAATGGAAGTGACGTTTCAACTGGAGAACGCAACGTTAGTTTTTACAACATTCCGTAACATACAATATGTACAGAGGGCTTATTTAGCTTCAGAGACATATTTTGACACCATAAAATACTCTGTCTTTGGCAGATCTGAGGGACTGGAATGAACTTATTTACTCAAATTAACATAATAACTTAATCAGATGGTATGAGAGTTACAGTTGATTAGATCAATGACAGTGAGGCCACTGACTCTGAGCATCTGACCTTGGCAAAACAATATTGCAATATTTACACACAAATCTGTGAAGAATGGCTGTTGGGGCTGTTGGTAAATTGTTGCATTAGCACAGAGCTTCTCGTGAAAAGAATACATTAATAGAGAAACTGAATGTTATCTTGTCACCTGTTTTATAAAGATGCCTCCATTCTGAGAAATATTTTTAATATGTGTACTTCCAACCACCACGCATTTACATAGATGTACTAATTTTCTCTTTAACCGGTTCATTTCCAGATTTAACAGACAGTTAGGTAATTGAAATTTTATATAGCACACTAAGCAGAATGTAGGTCGTGCACTGATTTTAACGTTTTTATAAACCAAAATTACAACCAAGTAATATACACGCACCTTTTTATTTATTGCAAATAGTTTAAAAAATGTACTTCATTAATATATTTCTGCCCTAAAGCTTTTTTGAATGCCCAAATAATTTCCCAATTGCATCTCAAAATTAAACTCTCTAGTTTTCATCTCTGTACCCCTGGGCTTTACCACACAACGCAACATATTTTAATATGGTTAAATGCTACTGATGTTGCAAAATGTTATTCCTTATTGAAAATGGTCATTAATATCGCTTCATACCTCAGAGAGTATGGTAGTAATTTGGTAATAAAACACACTATTATCATCGTCTTCTAATAACCTGAAAGTGTTGTAATCCTAAGGCCCTAAATGTGTTATGGAATATTATTAGAACAAGCATATTCTGGTCATTATTTAGATGGGAACATTTCCCATGTCTCTCATACCTCATTCAGTAATTGCACACTCCTGCTATAATTAAATTTGCCCATTTTAAATTGTCCATAATATTATAAAGTTCATTTTCTGGTCCTGTGGGACACATCATTGACTCCTTTTGGGGCACAATATACTTTTTAATGATGTATTTTAAATTGTTTATTTTTATTTAAGTGACTGTCTAGAATAATAACTTGAAATACCCCGAATTAGATAAAACAGCTTAAAGCAGGGGAAGGGAAAAAGAAGCAGTAGCTCCCTAAGCACATAGAACAAGAGTGTTTTTCCCCCGAGGTGGCTACCTACTTGCCCAGCAGTAAAAGCAACATCTTCTAGGCAAAGACCCTGCTTTGAGATGAGCGACATTTGTCGGGGTACCCCAAGCGCGGCTGCCAAACGTGAGCCGCAGGTACCGAGCACCAGAGGACCAGATCAGCACCTCGGGTCAGTCCCTGCTGTGATAACACAAGGGAGAGCAGCGCATCGGTATTTGGAAAAATAATAGTGCCCAAAGCATCTTCCAAGGCAATGCAAAATAAATACAGGTCTGCACGATGGTACAGGTCTATGTAACATGTAAAGTGCTGTAAGAAATAAAGCTCTAGAAATCCCTCTAAAGTAAATACTGTGCTTAATGAAACACTATTTATTGAAAGGGGAAACAAGCTATTCCTTGCATCTCTCCACAATCACCTCTGGCGTTTTAAGAAGATCCAGCAAAAACATTTTGCACTACATTTCTATTACACCATGGATAACAAAAACAAGCAGTCCTTTCAGGGCTCAATCAAACTTCCAGGAGGATGACAAGTCTTCTTCAGCTGTCTGTCAATACCGAGAGAGTAATAGCATCCAAGAACAAAAAGAAATTCCAGGAAAAAAGAGGAAACAAGAAGATTCAAGTGACTGAGAGAGGACAGCTTTTATCCTCAGAGACAGTCCACACTGAACACAAACAGGAACTGTCATTTGTAAATATGAAACTCTTACGGAGAACACTATAGTCGAGCACTCAGAAGCCACTGTACTTACGACGTTTCCTGAACGCTGGTAATACTTCGCATTCCCACTTAGAGGTGATACTTGACCCAAGGAAAAATCTACAGGTTAGAGAGCATATCTGTTGATGACGGACACGTGGACGAACAAAAGCTGAACAGAAATCACCAAACAATGCTTATACAAACACTGGAAAGTTTCCCTCTTTTTTGCAGCTAATTTAGAAATAAAGATTTATTTTTTCTTTTGCAGCTGTCTTCTTAAATGAGGTAAACATGCTACAGAATTACCTTTGCAATGATACTGTTATCAACCTAAATCACTCAGAATTAGTACCCTTTACCCTCCAAATATTATTAAAAACGTATTTTTTTAATTTCAGATTCAAAACAAAATACATATGCTCTGTCTCCATTTGTTGAAATGGGTGGAGACTCAAATTTAATAATGGGTACCTAACCTCCATTAGAAAAAGTTCAGGAGTTCACAAACCAAAAAGGTTGAAGAGCCCTAATCTATAACAGTGTCATCCGAAAGAGAAACTGGAATTTTCAAGCAATGATATGATTTCAACAGTTTAGATCATAACAGAATATGGTGTAATATCTTGCAGCACTGTGATATGTATTCCTATGTATTCCTTCTACAGAAGTTAATCATATTTGAGTCCTTCAAGACAAAACAGATACACAAGAAATTAAAACTAGCAGGCTGGATTCTCCCCAAACATAGCTTAAATATAAAAGAAAGATTTCCCAAATGCTTGAAAAAAGAAGCATCCAAAAGATAGGTCATTTGATTGGATTTGCAATGTATTTTTTGGGGTATTAAGCAAATACTGAAAGATACATATTATAAAATTTTGCCTATATATATATAATCCATCTTCATTTATGGAACATATACATATACCCAGACATCTATCTCCAAATAAACTACAGATTTTGCAACACTGTAATAGGAAGTAAAAATGAAGGTTAGTGAATTAAGATCTTCTTTTATTTCCTTAACAGCTTCTAAGTTTCATTAATGCAAAATACAAATGTCTCCTCTAAAACTAGGTCTTAAAAATATATACCTTATTAAAAGAGATACGGGTAAAAATATTGATTCACTTTTCTGCACAACAGTGAACCACTGATGCTACCACCTGTAATATTTCAGAAAATTGTCAGAAATACTAACAACAACAACAAGCAGCTGCCCAGTCTTCTTGGGGAAAAAAAAAAAAAAAAAAGAAAGAAAATCAGAAAAATCTCTCGTGAGTGTAATTAAAGAGATTGAACACAAGAGGTAGCTAGTGTCTCCACGTTCTCACATACTCCTCCCAACATGAGAGGACAGAATGGCAAGTGAGTTGCCACACGGACTGATTTGCTTTTAAAGATGAGGAAAAATGAAAGTTTTCCAGCCTCAAAAGGTTCAGGGAGAACAATGAGTGGATTATTCTGGCTTCAGCCCCGTGGGAAGCACCTTGTTCGCTCTGAGTCATTTCATAACTAAGCCCTGAGTCCACACAGAAAAGTTTCTGTCAGCTGCTGCTTTCCCCCCCCTCGATGAAAATGAACGCCATCTGCTTCCCCCCAGCATTTTCTTGAAGATGATTTTGACTGACCCTAATTCTAAGCACTTTTCGTATGATAAATGTACCTTTTTGAAAGCACAGTAACAATGTTACTGAAGATATAATTATAAATGCACAAGTTTTCATACTGTTCAAGTATGTTAATTAAACTCTGGCACAGTTGCAGACAAATCAGCTAACAGGAGCATGATGTGCATAACATATCAAGTAGACTATAATTATTACCTCTTCTTGATAAAGATGTTCAGAACATTAATGCTTCGACATTGTGCATCTAATCATCTTAATCATCATTTAATACAATGGACAAATCCATCAAAATCCAAAGGGATCCAGTTACTGTTACGTTTCCAAAAGCGCACACTGGGAACTCCCAAATGCTTCCTAATGACAACAATTAAACACCTGGCTGTGATGACCCGTACCTGTCTGAGGTTCGTTCTCTAACAGTTTCTCCCATTCATTACGCACACGCTGAGAACTGGAAGAGGATGCTCATCATGCGGCGTAGCGCGGGGCTGCAGCGGGCCGAGACGAGCGGCCGGGCTCCTGCAGCAGGGACCAGGAGCTGCGGGTAAGCCTGCGCGTTCTGCAGCCCCAAGCCAGGTGCTGCAGACACTTGGGAGAGTTCAGAGCTGGGTCTCACGTGCTGGATATAAACGTGCTGGAAGCAAAGGGGCTTTTCGAAGAATTTTTAGGCTTGTCTGAAAATATAAAGCACCCAAATGTTCGTAGTTAATTTGTAGGAGGTATCCGTTGTTTAAACCACAGAGCATCTGAAAATAATGCCCAAAATCTTGGAAAAAAAAAAAAAGGACATTTTATGACGTTTTGTCTTTTGCTATATTCATGAAAACAAGTATGTAAACGGCACAGGTGCAGCTCTTAACACAACCTATGTACAACTGCAATGAATTTTGACGTGCGAGCTCTCAGAAGCACTACCAGAACGAAAGCTCTCTATGCAATTGATATGCAGCGTTCTCCTGTGTGTGTACACACACAGGGACAAACATACATATATATATAAACTGCTGATTAAGATCTGTTCTTAGGGATGCCTTTATCAGAGCAGGCATGCCTCTGCAGTGGAAGGTTCCCAGTCTCAGCTAACATTCCTCAAATGAATGAATGCACCAAACATAAGAGATCAGACTATAAGTTACGAGTTAATATTTACCACAAAGCCAATGCTAAGAACTGTCTGAAACTCTGTACTTTGAACTAAAGCTTTTTTTTTTTTCCAATTCTGACTTCCTTTCAGTTCTCATTGACTCCACACAAGCACATGTCATTATGAAAATTTTACAAGGCATAGAATAAGATAAACCGGCAGCCCTTTCATAATTTGTATATTTGTTTTACTCCCCATTTGACTTTTTCACATACCTATTTGAGTTGTTGTTAAAATCATTTGGAGCAATGATTTATTTGAATCATGCTTATTTTTAAAACTTTTACAGTTTGACATTTTTAGTGAAATGTTTAATGTACGCAGCTAAACATGCTTAAGTTTCAACATAGCTGTACGCACTGAATGGAAGATATAATTGTACCAGTTTACTAGAGTGGCACCTGCACCAGCTTCGATGCTAACAGCATAGACTGCCTTGCTGTTAAAATGGAGAAGCAGGTAATTCAGCTAATACTCTTACCAGCTCACCTCATTAAATGCTGACATTCATTTGACAAGACAAACTGGAGGAATCCGATCCTGGAACATACACGCGTTGAAGCACCAAAGGAGATTAAGTATCAGCCAGGGCAGATGGATGCCAGTCTCTTTTGGCCTGAACTCAAACAAAACAAAGTCTACACAGCCTGACTGGGGAACTGACAAAGGCCTACATCGAGGCCTACAGGAGCCCTAATCCAGGACCTGCATCATCCCCCACTTAATTGCATGCTTTTAATGAGAACTGTTTTATTGCACTCCCCAGTTTTGCATAGGCTGCTTTGCAAATGGGAATGAGGACGCGCGGGAGGAGAAGCCAGGCAGAGCCCGCCGAGGGCAGGCTCGCTATCAGGAAGGGGTGAGAAGGAAGGAGCCACACAGACAATAAGCATTCTCCTGCAGCTCAGCCATTTCTGAGACACGTGTTCACAGCTCTGGGTACGATGTCTGGACTCTGTCAGAGTCAAAGGATTTAGGCCGTTAGGCACCCAAGGTACTTCTTCAAATTGGACCTTCAAGAGCATCTGGAAACAAGACCGCAGAGGCTTTCACAAAAGCCAACTCTGGCACCCCATGGCTCAGAGTGCTGCCCCTCCACGAGCATTCAGAGCCTGACACCACCAGCTAGGGAGCCGGGGAATTTAGCCTTGCGTTCCCTAAAGTCAGCCTTCAAGGAAGGTCCTCGCAGTTACGTGGTACGACATGGCACGGGAGTGCCTGAGCAAGGCAAAACAGACCCTCTGGAAAGGTCTTAACAGAGTTTTTAAGTGATGAATGTTAAAAATTGTTGTGACTACTATCAACAAGTTATATTACAAATGCCAGATTGAAAACAGATAGCAAGAACAGGGATGCACTTTTCATGGTGTCTGCGATGCAATTACTCTACCAGCATTCACTTGCCCATTTCAGATTTGACAGGGTTTTAAGGAAATAAAATCAAAGTACAGTACTTCTCTTATTATTCACCTAGTCCTCACTGTAAATATTCTAGATAAAGAAGTACTCCACCTATCGGGTTGTGGACAGAAAACAAAGTGCCTATATTTATGCTCAGTGAATACGTTTCCACACTACTACACCACTAAGCAGTAGGATTATCTCTCCATCCTACCGATAACAATTGTGGCTGCAACACAAATAGAAATAATTATTTTAAATTGCTATGACAATGTTCACACAGCTTTATATACATCTATAAATAAAACTGAAAAACTACTATATAAACTAGTCGCTTAATAAAAGTAGGATGAAAATTTTCCTATGCTGTAAATCCACAAATAAGTAACATCATTCCTCTAGCATTAGAAATTATGAGGTTTAAACCACCAAGAAAGGGAGGGAGAGGGGGGCCTTTTAGTCATATGCTACAGATGAACCAGCAGATTTTAATTGGATTAGTTTTTCAGGCTCTTCTTTGGAATAGTAATGGTTAAAATCTTAGTTGTATTGTAATCAATAGGAGCTCTGTCATTCGTTTCAATACACAAACTTTTCTAAAAATGAAACTTAGGATACATGTTCATATCTAATTCCAAAGCTTGTATTCCCAGTAAAATCCAAGTGAAGCCACCAGATCTGCTGTAACACATACCAAATCGACTATCCTGGTATTTGTTGTATCTAGTTAATGCTCCCCCTGCTGCAAAAAGCCTGTTCCCACCTCCCAGCTGACAGCTCCTCTTTTCTACACGCCATCCAACTTGCGCAGTGCCAGAGCAATATGATCAAGGAAAGTCTTACAAGTAATACATATTGAAACAGAGGGGAAAAAAAATGGCTGATATATAACTGTGTGTACATAGAGTTCATTTCAATTCATTAAAAAAAGCAACAACACGTAAGAGGAGCAATCAGTTGGTGAAGTCCTTCAGCTTGCTCCTCGGGAACTCAGGCCCAGCTCCCTGCCTCCACGCAGTTTTGTTGTGTAACACAGCTGAGCTGGCCCTGCCACATTCCTTCTCCTCATTACCGATGTGTGCCAGACCAACCATTTCTCCCAAACAGACCTGCCCACAGTCATACAGGATGCTTGTGACGGAGCCAAAACACAAGCAGCCACAGAAAGGGTGAAACATCCCCTTTTCCCAGAAGTCCCCAGGCTGTTCCGCTTACTTCCAGGAGAGAGATCCTTCCTTCTATTAGCTCAGCTTCGTGATCCTTCTGCGCATCAGCCTTATTCACGCTTCGTTCTTAAAGTTGTTCTGTCTTCCTTTTGGAAACTGTGTTGTTTATTGAACAACCCAGGGTACTATATGCCAGGGGCTCTCGTGTTTAACAGTGGTCTGCTGCTCTTTGAAACGACAGTCCTATTTGTGATTTTAATAAATGTGAGGTTTAATATACTCGTTTTCTTCTACTCAATGTCCATTTCTGTTAATCAGAATATCATAATTAGACATAACTGCTTGTACAT
This sequence comes from Anser cygnoides, assembly GCF_040182565.1. Classification (NCBI taxonomy): domain Eukaryota; kingdom Metazoa; phylum Chordata; class Aves; order Anseriformes; family Anatidae; genus Anser; species Anser cygnoides. The sequence continues at coordinate 14,900,563 of NC_089874.1, read as the reverse complement.
AGATGAGACTTGTAAAGTACCTGCAGCTCGCCACCATTAGATCTCTGGGATTTCTGTAAGTTGTGCTTATCTCCTTCACTGGCATTTTCTAAAAAAACAAACCTAGAAATTATTTCTTAATTTCTTCAATCATCTGTCATCTTAAAAGTTTTTATTATTAAATATTTTCGAAAGTTACTGTCTTATTTCTGTCTACACTGAAACTTGTTGCCTTGTCACTAATTTACTGCTGCCAAATTTCTTCCATGAAATTAATTCACTGTTACAGATGTTGATATTGATTTATCTGCTAAGCGCATAATGAAGCGGAAGGTAAAACCAACGAGAACAACAAAAAAAAATAATGCTCTACTTTTTTCCCCACTAATTTTGTCATGGTGCCAAGAATAATTCCTGCAAGAGAAATAAAAAACCGCATGCCTTTTCACTTCAGTTTCTCAGTAAAACTTGAGTTTCTAGCATTAGAATTAAGTAAATAAGTAGCGACAGAAAGATAAGCTTGAAAACAAAAGAAAAAAAAAACATTAAAAATTCAAGCTCCATCTTAGAAATTAATATAACAGAATAAATATAAAGAAAATAATAAAAATTGAAGGTTTTATTCTTAAGATTATGATACATATGGTACAATTTTAGGTACAATTTTAAGCTTATAACAGATAAACTAGAAACAAAATCTGTAAATCTACAAAAAAAAAAAAATGGCTGATCAAAGCATCAAATACAGCTGCTATGTTTTATGAACCCAACCAAAATGCTGATCTAAACAGTCTGAGTGCTGGGACAAACTAAGTCCAAATCTGCAACAGGTTTTCAATTGCAGGGTATGAGAATAATGAAACGTTTACTAAAACACAGCAAAAGATTAATGTGTTAATCTCTGCAAAGTTACCAACACATAAATTCACAAAGTACATCAATTCATACCTATCAACTTCAGGAGCAATTTAAAAGTAGCCTACCTAGGCTCCATATCACCAGGCCATCACATTTGGAAACAATTACGAACAGGTAAGAGCCATTCCAAATATTTGCTTAACCTGGATTCAATTTCCATACGGCATCTGAGAGGTCCTGTGGAACTCGGAAGGAAACACTGACCTTTCTATATGATTTATGCAATACATTCAGAGTGGCCAGTCAAGCAGTTTTCCACCCAATAAAAGTAAAGTGAGGGTGTACATAACAACCTTTTTTTTTTTTTTTTTTTTTGGCAGATAAAAACATACTTGCTTTTTGGCAGCCATAAAAAGGAAAGGGGTTGGGAAAGGCAAAAAAGGGTACATTAAGATGTTCTTCTTGATCCTTGCACTAACTACACATCATGCACCAGCTCTGTAACATCTCTACAGGCTAATACTTGAATTATTAGCAAATACCCCCCTGCTTTCATATTTGATGGCTACTTAAAAGACTGAGTATCTAAATGGAGGCCAGAGAGCCAAGAGGCAAAGGGCTAGACACTAATGCCCTGAAGACCTGCCCTACCCTGGCTGCACCGCTGCTGCATACAAACACAACCTGCAAGCTATACAAACGACAAGGATATATGTCGTATTCTATATATGCAAAGAATAAAACACTTTACAATTGAGCTTATTTGCTCTGTAAACCACACTGTGTCATCTGGAAGGACTCAAGTCTTCTTGTTTGTGTTTTTTTTAAACCAATTAGCAGATGTTAGCTATTGTTCTTTTAAGATGCATGAGAAAATTATTTTTAAAAAAAAGAAGTTGAATTTCAATACTGTGTTTCGTACTCCAAATATAACCGTTCAAGTATCTAAATACTAAAGTAATCTGGCACCAAGGTATTAAGTCGCAGGCAGTGCTCAAGTTATTTAATTCAATATATAGTGACTGCAGCAGATTAAGTGTTTATGGTCGGCCCACCTAGCTTCTGACAGAGCATGGAATGAGGAAGAAAAAGGAATTAAGTACAGGTAAAAACATGAACATATTTTCACATGCACAATACTAATTAACTCGGTGAATTGTTTTGTAACATTAACATTTTTAAAGATTCAGGAAATCACTGTTGTTCCAAGATGACAACAAACTACTACCCCACCATCCTGCAACTGCTTCCCTCAATGCAAATCTATCAATGTCTGCGAGCAAGACTCAGCGTCAGTACTCCGGCACTTTTCCTGTGAATCAAACAGGTGCAGCAGGCTGATAGGGAAAAGATGGATGTCTCAGTCTTGCATCTGCAACGCTGGTATTGTACTCGACTAACGCAATAAAGTATAACGCCAGCGCCGGGTGTCATTCATCAATGCCGTACGACGGTGTCAAGGAAAGAATTATGTTCTCTACTGACAACTTGTTTTAATGAAAATGTATTGCAATATTTAAAAAGTTTTCAAAGCAGACTTCTATTTATGACAGGTGACATATTTATGACTGTTATTTTTGATGAAAAATGTGCAACAAGAATAACATAATATTCAAAACAAAGAAATCAATGTAGTATGCCTCAACAAGTATTAATAGAGGAAGAGCAGGCAATTCAGTTACTTAAATGCTAAATATTGGAAAGCAAGGATCGTAGAAGATACCCTGAGGGAGCTTAGTAAGAATATTTCAGGTTTACAATATTGAAAAATTGGAACAGTCCTTAACGAACAAATTGACTTCAGGAGTGATAGAGACTGCAGTCCTCAAAAGCACCAAGTTATGACATTCCATGTTTGATCTTGCTCTCAATAAAACCCGAATGAAAGCAATGACAGCCAAATATATGGCAGAGTCATCAGCACCGCAATCTGCTTGAGCATTCTTTTTGGGAAATGGAAAACTGAGGGGGTTCTGTGTGGTTTGTTTGGCTTTGTTGTTTGTTTGGTTTCGTTTGTTTGTTTGGGGGGGGGCTGTTGTTGTGTATTTTAAAGCATTAACAGATAAAGTGGAAAATTGTATTATGAAAACTTTCCATAACATTTTAAAGATGACTGGCACAAAAATAAATAAATACTCTCTAAGTTTATAGTAAGCTTTCTAACCACCTACATATGGCTGACATGAGACCAAGCCCTGGTGCAATTTTTTTTTTCTGATCAGTATCTATAATATACTACTTTGTTATTTTCTCAACTTTATTGATCATTTTTTGATTATATCCATTTCAGTTGAAAGGTAGCTTTCATAAAATTCACAAGGAAAATAAGATCTTGATTTTTCACTTCTAAATTCACAGCACATGAAACATCTCACTATTTGTGACCATACTGAAAACCAAAAAGACTGCGAGGGAAAAAAAAAATTGAAACAATGTTGAATTTTCCCAAATGAATTACCTAAGGATGTCTGTCAGTCACAAAAGTTGATAGGATCATAACAGGTGACGTGAAGCTAGTTACAGCGTAAGCGTGAAATGTGACCATCACTCTCTCACTACTATTTATTTTAAATAACAGATGAACAGTCATTAATATTTACTCTATTTCGAATCAGTTAGATAATGCCATCAGCAGACTGAAGTCAGATTAGGCAGCAGCTGGTTAGATGGATGTCATCTGTCAGTGGCTGTTCTTCTAAAAGCTGCTAATACCGTCAGTGAAAATTACAGTCCACAAATCAAAAGAATGTAAGTGCTCGAACAGAAACACGTATGAAATCAGACAGCTCCCTCTGGATTTTCCCCATGTTCTATTACCTCCATGATCAATTCACGGTTCAAGTGACAGAAATTGCTGAGAAAGCAAAACACTGCTTTCTTTCTATCTGAGAACTATACTTTGAGCCAGGGGACATATTTTTAGATAATTAAAATTAATTTTCCTTCCCTTTTGTCAAGAAACATTAAAATCAACCTCCTGTAAAGCAAAATGCTCACCCACTCTCGCATGGAGTAATGCGGGGCAAAGTTCATTGCTTTTACCAAAGCGACAAACTTGTTGTTTGGAGACATGTTAAAATTATTTTCAATCAGCAAATTCTGTAACATTAAACCATGGCTTTTTCTAATAGTATGAAAATGACAGAAAAGACCATGCAATCAGAATTTTTGTAACTATTCAAATATATGTCAAAATATTGTTTATACAGCACAAAATAATGCAAGTTTCAACCCACACAAGTGTCAAAGTGTTCCACAAAAACACTAACTGTGGCAGAACACTTGAAAAGTACTTTCAAGTACTGAAAGGAAATAAAACATTTGCATTTCTGCTAAACCATTGAGAATATAAGCATTCTGAAATGAGGTGGTACCAGTAGCTGGGCCCAGAAATCATTCCTCCTCTCTTTCTTTTTTTTTTTTTCTTTTTTTTTTCTTTTTTTTCTACCTGATTTCTTCTTGGGTCTTTCACCCTTTAATTGGAGCAGGATGGCTAAAAAACCTAGAATGGGAATCTCTTACTAGCATTACTTCAGCTGACAGCAGCGTGCTTTGAAACCCATTATCGCCACTTTCAGGGTACAATCCTGCACAAATAGCAAATGAGCAACAAAATACATGTATACTCCAAGACAGCAGAACTCAGACAGGGATTTTATTTAAAAAGTGTGCCATTTGCCTGATAATCGAGGACAGCTGCCAAGAACTTTAAACGGACGACCTGCGTGCAGCAGCCCTGGCTGGGTGCCAGTCTGTGGAAACGCAGGGCCAGGTGCCTCCCGGCAGCACTCCGGAGCCGAGTCAGGAGCAGACCCTCACATGAGGGCTGTGCTGGCCTGAGGGTGGCCAGGAGGTGCAGGAGGGAATTCTCCTCCCCTGCTCAGCCCTCGTGGGAGCAGGTGTGCAGCTCTGAGACTGCTTTGGGGCTGCCCACCCACAGGCGGCAGCGGGTCTGGTGATGGCATGAAGCATGGCTACGGGCTGGAGCACAAGGAGATGCCAAAGGAGCTGCGCTTGTTCAGTTTTCAGAGGAGGCCAACAGAGGAGATTGTTGTTGTCTTCAACTGCCTCACAGCAGGCCAGAGGGAGAAGAAAGGTGAAGGGCGGTGGGAGGGGAGGCACCACACGCACCAATTGCAACAGCAGGGACTCAGGTTAAGGACCACAATTTCCACCAAGGAAGCAAACACTGCAACAGGTGCCCAGGGCGGCTGTGCAACCTCCATCCTTGGAGACACAGACTGCACAGGCCCTGCACAAAGCGGCGCAGTTTGGAGCAGGGGTTTGGACTGGATGACTCCAGAGGTCCTTTCCAGCCTAAATCCTTCTGCAATTCTGTGAGCGTTTTGTTTCTCACTCTCCTTGGCTTGCGCCTACATTTCAACACCGGATCAAAAGCCTCAGCCAAGGCAAGGTGCATAATTTCAGCCATAACAAGTGCAGTGAATCCACACATAATCCATCAGCTCAGCACGCTCCCTTTGGCCACCCTTCACCCAGCCCTCTCTGAGTCACCGCCGCCCGCTGTGGGCTGACAGCCCGAGGCCCTGCCCTCCTCAGCGCTGCCTTCCTGAGGGCCTGCCCTCCACAGCGCTCCCATCCCAAGGACCTCTGCTCTCCTCAGTGCTCCTGTCCTGCCCCACATGTGGTGCCCCCCTGCATTGCCAGACCAGAGCCCTGAGCCGCTGCTCTGCTCCCTCGGCTGGCAGGGGCCGGAGCAGCCAACATGGTGCCCCAGCCTTGCTGAGGAACCAGGCTTGCGATGAACTCCCAGCCTCCAGACCGCTCCTTGCATCAGAGAGCTGTGTCTCTGCCCCTTCTGCCCCTCTCTCCTCCTCATGCAACCAGCAACAGATCCCCTGTACTTCCCACCACCACCGTCCTTTCTCCTGGCAGGGTGTTTTCACAACGGACAATTCCTGCTGCCAGCGCCAGGGAAAGGTGGAAAGCCAAGGCCTGACAAGGGCAACAGCACCCCTGCGCAACACCACAGCCTTGGATGTGTTGAAATCCATCACGAAGCCACACCTTTAGGAACCAAAGCTGTGGTTAATCAAACTAACTCATAAATGAGTTATAACTACAGTTATTCAGAGACAATGAAAACTAGTAGCTCGGTGCAGAGCAGGTGAACTTGTAAAATTGTCAAAATAAAACCTAATAGTTGGCTTGCATCAAGGAAATCACCAATTACATCTGAAAAGCTCCTGGCAATACGCCATTATTTCAACACTATAACAAACTATTTTCTGAGCTAGTACGATCGTACGTGAAGCCATATCAACTACCAGGACATGCCGTCAAGGGAGGGAATTTGCTGTGCCTAACGGTGGACATATCTTCCTCTGAGCACTGGAAGCCAGCACAGTGGAGGGCATGAGCGCGGCCAAGGCACGGTGATTTATGCTCTACATATGTATCTTTTTCCTTATCCCAGGAAGTATTCTGATGCAGGCATTTACCACAATCTCCACAAACAAGCCTCGGTAAGAGAAAGAATGCAAGAACTCAAGGCTAGAGATCGCCAAGCCTCTCACTGCCAATCCTCTTTGCTCTGATTTTCCTCTGCATTTCACGGGCCTGCTCAGCCGGCTACAACACACCATGCCTTGCTGCAATCACACATTTAATAACAACAGCTAACCACCACGGTTCAGATCTGGCCATGTTCCAGAGCGACCAAGTTTTGATGGTCTACGCTTCCTCTACCAAACTGCCAGAGGAACCAACATGCTGTTATCTCCTGCTGCTCTGTTGCACACTTTTTTTTTTTTCTCTTTTACGTGCTTGTCTGGTTTTATCTGAAAAGAAACAGGATCAGATTTTCACAACAAATCCTGAGAGCTCACACTTGAAGCTGACTTCCTGCTCCCTGGAGAGGACATTTAAGATTCCCAAGGGACTTCAAAACAAGCTCTTGCAAAAAAAAATAGTAAGTAAAGCAGTAGAAGAAAAGTGATCACAGATTATCGCTTTCAGAAATAATGTCTGACAATTAATTATTAGAGATGAGGGATAGAGATGTCCCCCACCCCTAATTACAAATAATTTGAGTTGCTGGTGTTGGCTTTATGGGATGTACTCACCAGCCTTGTCACACCCCAGAAACGCTGCACCTGGCACTATGCTATATATATATATATATAGTCATATTATAAACATTCCCTACAACAGAGTTCAACATGATAAATGCTCACTTTGTATCCATGGCCCCCTTCCCTCACATTCTCAGCCTTCCCAATGCCTTTTTTCCACACAGCGTTTCCTTCTAATAAGACAGCAGAGTGTAATCCACAGGCCATAGCCTACTGAGATGCTCATAATATGGAATCTGGAACACTCCTATTCACTGAGTCATATTTAAACACAAGGATCTGGAGATTTTCTAACAACACCCTCTTTGTATGTATTGTTCTGCAACTGGGATACCGGATGGCACATCCCACACGGTTCCAGGATTATACAGTTTAAAAGAAAAGAAAAAAAAAAAAAAAAAGCTATTCAGCTCAATTCCACAGAACTCCATAGGAAAAATAGGACTATATGGAAAAAAAAACTAATCTGCAGTACTATGCATGTTCTCTGTATTCTACCACAGCTTATAAACCCAACCAAGTTCCACAGCTGGAATCCAAAACATAAGTAGTTATCAGGAAAAGAGCCTCAGATCATAATTAATCAACTGAGATCCCAGCCCACGTCATGGTTATCAGACAGCTGGTGATGTCAGAGAGAAATAGGACTTCAGAGGTTCTCACAAAACAGTTGAAAATTGCACTGCATCTCTTTTATACGGTATCTTGTACATAAAGATCTCAATCTTCAATTTCCTTAAAACTTATGTATGGGTTTTACTTCACATAACTGAATTTGTTCTTCATTCAAAATGTAAAAATAGGCAATTTTTTCTCCTAAAACTGTCATTCATTTCATAGATTACATTGCATAATACTCATGTGGCTGAGAAGTCACCTCCAGCATAATTGTGCTGTGTGGTTTTACATTTAGATCAACTAATATGACAGTATCAGCAGACAGTGAAAGTAATTAGCATCATATTTTCTATTTTAGAACTGATAAGCCTTGTTTCATTTTTTTTTTTCCACCAAAATAACAGAATCCGCCAGCAATATTGGAAAGCAAGTAAGCAAGAACCACACACAGAAATCCCGTAAGCCAGGAAGGCACAGAGATGCCCTCCTGGTTGAAAGAGTAGGGGGTAGAGTAGAGAGGGTGCCTGCCATAAACCGCACTGAAAAGGGCCATGAAAAGATTTTCACTGCAAATTAACCGTGCTAGTTTGAACAGAAAATGAAAAATGTGAACAATTAAAAATGGCTTCATTCCTGAGATTTGCATCAAAGTCTTCAGGTATTAGGAATGGAGAGAAAAATCATTAAAGAGTATTAACAAATAACTTGATGGGATGATTCTCTAGGATGAGGTTGGTTCCCTTTTATATTATATGAGGTATTTAAAATTGTTGGTTTTTAAAAATTTATGGTTTTCAATTTATTATAAATAAACTAACTAAAAAAAAAAAAGCAACAGTGCAGCAATTTGCTTTAAACATAGCCATATCGTTGTGATACAGAAACTGTGACAAATGCCTTTTTAAAATGTACTCAGATTCTTATTAATATTTCATTAGTGATATAAGAGTCTTAATGTGTTATGAAAAAAAGATCAAAATTGAATTTTTACCACCACAAAATGATTTTGCAGAGTGTTATGATTTTAATGGACTGGGATTGATAACACTCCTCCAAAATGTTGAGAAAACTAATTTTAGCTTGCCTGTCTCCATAAACAGAGGCAATCTTGTTCCTCCAAGAAATGACTCCTAGAAGGCCTCTTACATTGTCAGCAGCAAGTCTACTATTGAGTCCCAAAACAGCAGAGAAAAGCAAAGCTTTAAATATTCACAGGTGCCAAACACACATTAAAAGAATGTTTAAAAAAAAAAAAAGAGAGAGAGAGAGAGAGAGAGACTAAAGCAACAAAAAAGGCACTTCTAAGAACTATTTCTCCTATTGCAATAATTGACCTACTGCTCGCTCTACAGCTCAGGCCATGAAGAAGCCAGCCCACTCACTGAAGTTACGCTGTACTGAATGGAGTTAGTTAACACTGATCAGATTCCAATAAATTCAAACCTATAACTTTCTTCACTATTTTGAAAGTTTGACAATAACAAAAGCAGTCATGTTTTGGGTTCAATAGCATTTCCAATGCACCCATCAATAGCTGCCATTGCAAGAAGGGACAGAGCAGGGAGGAGGAGAAGATGGTTTGGTCTCAATTACAGTGATCTAAAGATTGAAACAAGACCAAGCTTGTAGGAAAAAGCAACAATTTTTAGAGTTAATTGGAGCATTTAGAGGGGAAAAAAATTCATTCTTGAGGCAGAAAAGCCCTTTTGCAGCTACAGAAGTTGACCAAAACAAGGCTTCACGGAGGGTACTTCATTTCAGTAATTTCATCCTCTAGCATACATTCACCAAGCCAAGGTAGTAAAAGGTTTTTAATACTACTCTTAAAATTCCCCATCTATCAGTGCTGTTCTTCAGACACACACCCATGTGTGTAACGATTTTAGCAAAACATTTTTTTCTGGAAGTGGCACCATAAAAGATAAACTTAAAGCAAATTATATTATTTTCTTTTCAATAATAATAAGAGAATTTGGAGGATCAAGTGATTAAGCCAACAAGTAAACATTTTAGGGACTTTTTCAAGCATCAGTTTGAATTCAGTAATTGAGCATATTTTTCATTAACCACTAGAGGTCACACAGTAACCATGGCAGTTATCCAAAAGATGAGAGGCTGCAGAAACCTTAAGGTCTGGGAAAATTAGAATACAGGGGTACTCACTGATTTGCACTTACAAACAAAATTGTCAAATTAATCTGAGTAGTCTTTCTATTTCCTGAAAGGATCCAATGAACTGGAATGCTCACATACCTCTGTACAAGTTAGAATTGTGATTTAACTTCTCAAATGACATCTGATAATAAAGCAAAACAAAATTCAAGCTTGGTGTCCTTTTGAAGGTGTTCCTAATTTCTTCAAATATTCCCTCATTTTAAAACTTTTGTTCAGACAAAGGGGCTTCACCTATGACTCTAATTAACATTAAAGAACCACACTAAAGCTTGGATATCCTAATACTCCAATAGTCAGTTTTTGCGATTTAAGTAGACATACTAAGCATTCAGTAACAACAGAAATAGTAATAAAACACGTAGGAACCCAAATACATTAAATCCATTATGTTTTTAAGCTTACTCAGGGCACTATAACTTTCACGCTCTTAAATCTGACTGGGTACACTGTCATCAAAATTTAGGAGCAGGTGTAGTGGTCAGGTCCTGAAAATTACTTGCGTATGAGAAATTCACTAATACTGCTTAATGACAATCCAGTTTATTTAAAGCATTTGTGGAAGCATTATTTGCAAAGTATTAAAAACTTGTATGTTCTACAGCTAATTAGAAATTCCCTTAAAAGTTACTTCAGGCCTTTCAAAAAGGCACCCTGCACACACAAATTCAGAGCCAGAGCGCTGTGGAGTCCGTGAGCCTGAGCTCCTTCCATATTAGATTAAATCGTAGATCAGTACACAAAGACATTTCATGAACTGACTCACTTGTTTTTATTCCATTTGCTCCAGCGCACAGTACGTTTGCTCTTTGGAGAAATTTCATTTAATTATATTCCAACTATAAAAGATAAAGACCTGCGTATGAGTCTTTTACTATTGAAGTGCAATAACGCCGAGGCATTAAGCTGCCCTCTAACCCTAGGAACTGGTCCCACCAGAACAGGTGCTGCCGCTGACTGGCACTACCTGTTCTGGAATAAGTAAAATATTTCACTCCCTAAAGCTCTCAGTCTGGTACGTTTCAACATTTAAAAAAAAAAAAAAAAAAAAAAAAAAAAAAAAAGGAACAATAATAATGAAGAGCAGTGAAACATTGTTTGTAACTGGAATAATAATTTCAGAAGGTTCAGTACCCACCGCGTTTGTCAGCACAACAGACAAAACGCTACCAAAAGCTCACGGGGTGCGTGTTACGCTACAGAGGCAGCTCCCCACAACAAAACAGAAATCTCAAAAGCAAAGAAGTCGGAGGCTTTTCTTGCAATCCAATTCGCACCACAAGTTTTCACTAGCTCACAAGAAATGTTAGAGAGAAAAAAGAAGCCACCCCAGCTTTACCTGCCCACAAGCTTGTATATGTACACATACGTACTCACACACAGGTTGCAAATCAGCAGAGACTGCTTTCCGCTTCACGTTACCAAAGCAAGTTTTACAATCTTTATATGAATTTTGAAAGTAAAGATATTTTTTTAAGAAACAGACAAACACAAACCTGCTTTTTCTTTGCCTGTCTTTTCTGAGCATCCAATGTAGCTGACTTAAAGCTAAGAGACTTGGACTGTCTCCTAACCTTCACTGAATCTCTCCGACGATCGTATGAAAAAGACGACGACTTCTTTGTAATTTTCCTCTTAGGTGTGTCTGCCATTTCATCCACCAAAATGTGGGATCTTCAAGCAAACAGTGTCCCAAGAAAACAATGCTTCAGTACCATCAAGCTTCCAACCGAGCTTACAGCGAGCAGTCTTCAGTCCTGTAGGAAGCGAAGCAACCTCCAAGGAGTCGAGCCCACCTAAGAACAATCTGTTTTTCCAGCAGGATGTACAGATGGAAAAAAGGCGATGGTCCTGCAATGCTGCGTGTCACTGAAGAGCAGGCAGAACTCCTTCTTGCTGTATAAACTCAAACAGGCTTCAGCAGTGATGCTAATCTGAAAAATGTAGTGACTATCCTGCTGAGCACGCTAAAGGTGAACGGAAGGTAGTTCCCTACACACCAGGAGGGTGTGGAAGTACACCAACAGGGTGTGGGGATGAAGCAGAAGACTTTGGGTTCAAAGCATCTTCTTAACTCCTTCCTTTCTAGGCTACTACTAACAAGGTATCTGAAAAGTCAGGCTGCTGAAAAGTTCCCCCAAAAAAACAGCATTACTTTCTTATTCTTGGACCCAAAGCACTTGCTGAAGGAACCTTTCGCATGAGATAGCTGCCCCATTCATTAGAGACCCCGTTTTAACCTGATTCAAGTCATCCCTTTGTCAGAAAGGCTATTCACGCTACACATTACTTAGGAGGTACTTAGCTACTAAGCCTTCTAGAAAATGACGTCCAAGCCTATGTATGAATCCTACTGTCCTTTCTGGCAAGTAACTATGAAGTTACAGCACTCATTTAAGACCTATTAGTACTGATGGATAAGGGGGCAACGTAAATGAATTCTCAGCCTAGTGACAGTGTGGGAATCTTATCAGACAGCTGAGATTGCAGCTTTTGTACCAGGCCTGTGTTTAGGTAGGAATGTTTCCCTTGCATAACAGATTAGTCAAGGAACACTACGAGGGTGTAGAAGCCCAAGACTCCCTGCTATTGGTTTTGATTAAACAAAAAACATCTCCAAAGCGCAAAGTTGCACTGATGGGAATGTGCTTGCAAATCTAACAGCATCAGATTCAAATCTGGGTTAAAAGACAAAAAGGAAAACTTTCTTTTGACAAACTTATGCCCCTGTTCAGGGTCTTCTCCAGAAACTTTTCCTTAATTTATTCATGACACTACTTCACGTACAAAGCAACCGTGAATAATTTATACTTGCAGGATTATCCATTACTATAATTAAGCTTTAATATGGGTCAGTCCTCTGGTGTGCGAGTCTCACCATCTCTATTAGGAAATATCTGTGAAGCTATTGCTGTGAAGTGTTTCTTTTAAGACCTGATGATATCAGTGAGTAAGAAGATAATGAATTCCCACAACAAACCTTAACTGCAGGTTTTTCTTTTGTTGTGGGATGAATAACACACCTCTAGGACAAAGTGATTTTGCTAAAATTAATGAAAAGATATCAGAATATCATGCATTTATTAGCCATAATGACCTAATTCTAGATTCACTGTGAGATTTATACTGTGAAGAATTATAAAACACTTGTTCATATTATCTACAACTCCATCTAGTTAGTGAATCTTATAATTATTACAAGATATAGAAAGAAAAAATCAATTATTAAATAGTTTTTGTACAGTGTCTCTTAATTATGATGAGTTTATAATACTGTAGCAGCCATCATCCATAGCCACAAATCGACCTTCCACGCTACCAGCATTAAATACTGTGAGACCATCATCATTTCCACACACTGAGGTTTTCACTAGAGTTTAAAGAGATTCCTACTTACAAACAATTTAAATATTTAAATTAACATTTCCCATGATTTACCAGCATCATCTTTCTGAAGAGTAAAACATAATCAGTTAAGCCAGCATAATGTGTACTTTTAAACCATGACATCTCAAAAACAATTACAGCCCTTCAAAACTTCTTTAAGCATCTGCACCATCTGCCAAAAACCACATATACTCTGATACACCATAAAAATTAAGGTCAAGGAACGTCTGAAAGCCTTTCACAAGTAGCTACTCCTATGAGTCAGGCTAATCGTGTTTATTTGAAAACAACAGGCAGTATTTTATCCAAGAACTGTATCTCCTTTCATTTGCTTTACTAATGAAAACTTTAGCTTCATCTGATGCCCCCAGATCATAGAACCAGAGAATTATGGAGTGGCTCTGGTTGGAAGGGACCTTAAAGCCCATCTAATTCCACCCTCCTGCCATGGGCAGGGACACCTCCCACCAGACCAGGTTGCTCAAAGCCCGATCCCGCCTGGCCTTGAACACCTCCAGGGATGGGGCATCCACAGCTTCTCTGGGCAACCTTGCCAGTGCCTCACCACTCTCCGAGTGAAGAATTTCTTCCTTAGATTTAATTTAAGCCTACGCTCTTTTAGGATCTTGCACTGAAAAGGCAAAGAAGAATTCCTCAACCTCACTGGTGATTTTACAGTCATCTACAGTTTGCCACTTTCATCCTCTGTGCAAGGCTGAGAGTCCTGGTCCATTTAGGCACTGCTGCTGAAGAAACCGTTAATCTACACCTGGAATCAGCGTTGGCACCTCTTCTGTGCTTTAGCTATGTGTACAAAACCCCTTTTGGTTGTTGGGTGGTTGGTGGCTGGAGGCAGCCTGAAGTCCCACCACCATCACGTAGAGCACCAGGTGCCTGCCTCTCCCCTTCCCTGTCCTTGCTCCACCGCAGGGACCCCCCGGTGGCTCCACGGCCACCAGAAGCCTCCCTGCACTGACAGGGAAGGTCTCACCCTGCTCTTCCTCCTGCTCACATTCCCGCCCTCCATCTTCTTCTTTCACACCTCAACTGCTCCCAGCAGCGACGTCCTCTCCCTTTCTCCACCACCTTGCCAGGTCCTTCGGTGGAACAGCAGAAAAGCATTCAGTTATTTTTGTAAGGGTGAGTCCTCTGGCGTTCTGGTGAATTAAGTGGCTGAGAGACAGGGTCAAGAGTGCCAGAGCCTGCACGAGGTAAGTGGCAGGAGAGGACAACAACGTGGGAGAGAGGCAAGCACAAGGGCAAGCTGCTGGGAGCCTTATTTTCTCCTGTTAACATCTCACAGAGCCATACCTTGCAGCGTAAGCCATGGTTCCAGAGATCTATTACAAAACCAAGAACATTTTCCCAAATATAATAGCTAGCTCAGAACTCATTATTTTGTGTACTCAATTAAGGGAGGCTTTCACTGAAAGCACATCACGTTTGCCAACATCTTACTTCATGAACCACGCTACTGTGTACTCCCTCTGTAGCACGGGACACTTCTGCAACTCCCCAGCCAGCGTTTCACTACCAACGTTCGGGTTCGCACACAGCAATGGAGTGTGTCACTCCCGTATTCAAATCCCCTCTTTGCTTTCTTCCAGGGCAACTGCAAATACGCGCAGCCACAGATGTCCTACTTTCCATCACATACTTGTCCATAAGACCCTCTTTTTCATCCTGTGGTAGGTTTGTGGGTTATTTGATTACACTAACAAGTCGCTGTTGCTGAGGTGTTTCTTTCTGCACAGGATTCCAGCAGATTTGTCAGGCACAACTTTCACAACACTGCCGTAGTCTTCCCCAGTATATCACGTTCATGCATGAACCCACTATTATTTAAAGAACAGTTTTCACCAAATTATTTAATTTTCAGAAGTCAGCCCTACCCACAGCTCTTCAGATCTCCATGGAAACTAACTTCCAAATAATAAAATTGTCTCAGTTTCATGCTTCTCTTACCTGGGAGTTGTTAGTGCATTGATACAACTACTTCAGTAATTCAGCAAGGGAATTTGCATATTGCAGTTTATCCCCAAAATAAACAATGGATCGTGAACAGAGATGCTGTCTTTACAGAGCTAGAAAAAGTAAATGAGATTAAATGAGAGTAAATTTGGAGGACAGCACTGAAAGGGATATAAAACTCAGATGGGATAAAATCTTTAGTTATCTCTAATATCTGTTAGTGACTGGAAAATCCACACATTTTGGTATTAGTATATTATGCCCTGAATTTCCTCAGTTCCGTAGGAGTTAGTCTCATCCATAAACATGGTGAAGTTAAAATTTATTTTATTAGAAATACTACAAGCATCTTAATTGAATTATTTGAGAGAACACAATGTTTATGTCTGGAGTATGTTATTTTCAAATATGTGTTCATTAAATACCAGCTATCTAAAGGACATTGATTTTCCCTTGGTTTAAATCCATCAGCAAGATGAACCTAAAAATCTTTTGGCCATCCCACTAATAACAAGTCAATAGTGTTAAAGCTAGAAAACCCGAGACATTAAAACAGAGTCATTCTGTTTTTATCCATCAGTTAAAAACAAATTGCCAATTCTGTCAAAATGTATTTAAAATAAAACATGCTGCACAATACTAGATGACATGAAGAGTTCATTGTTAAACTAAAGTTTTTAAATTTTATTAGAGAAAAAATCATGGAATTGTTGTATGAGAGGTTTCTTTCCCAATATCAATACTTTCCCAAGCTCAGCTGCACAAGAAGTTATTTTAAGCTGTTACAAGAAAAGAATGCCTTATGCTCAAAATGTGTTTTGCCAAGTCACTTATGAGTAACAACAAATTGTTTCAAGGTCATTCTGCTTTCCTGGGATACAGCGAAGGAAGTCACAGAACAAAATGAGAGAAGCTGGACACTGCAGCAGAGAAACACAGCAGTAGATAAAAATTAATTCTGTGGCAGTTTTGATGAAAAAGGGAACGAGAATGGCATTCAAAGTATATATTTGAATAGTATTGGGGGCATTTTCAGGTTCTGCTATCAGATTTGCTGCACTGGATCTAGATGTTCTAGGGCTTTAATCTGCCAAAGGCACACAAACCTTAGAAGCACAACAAAAAATGTTCTTCTCTGTTTACACTCTTCAGGTTAAATTCTTAAGTTGTCAAGTCAAAGAAAATTCAAATGTAAATGCAGCTGTAAGTTTGCTTAAATGAGGCAGAGAGACCCAAATTTAGAACAAACAACACTACTTTGAGTACTCTGATTATGTGCTGATGGAAATCTAAAGATAACGCAAGTTTATCTGTGCAACTTTCATCAAGTTCAAAAGCTCCTTAACATCACAGAGAATAAACAGACACCGGGTTACCAGAATCCCATTCTTTCTATGAGCATCACATTGTCACTGGTCTACCCAGAATTTATGATAAAACTGGAAGCCTTGCATAACTCTCCAAAAAAATAAGAGCGACAGGCCAAAAATCAATAGCAGCAGATATTGCAGTCACAGCTGTCCAGACCCAAGCTGGCCTTTAACCTTAGGACCATAATGCATTTGCTCAAAATAGAGTTATTTCTGTGTTGGTTTCAAGTCGACATTTGTTACAAACAAATAGAGTCATCCTTTCCGAAGCCACATTTTGTGTATCACATGCCTCTCTAACTCAACAGTGCTTTCCAAGAGGAAGTAAACAAAACAACAGTATTATTTAGAATTGACCGTATGTTTAACACAAAAACCAAAAGTTCATTTCCTTTCCACTATGCTGGGAAAATATAATATGCCTAATTTTCCTAAAATGCCTTCATACCGCGTGAAGAAACTCATCAGACTTTCTCCTATCAGGACAGAAACAACCAAGTATTAAATTCACAGTAATCCTAACAGAGCATTTGTAGGTTTCTCCAAAAAGAGGATGAAAATGAATTGCAATTGATCTCACTGCATTTCAGCTGCAATTTAATTATTTAAATTAGCTAACTCTAGATTATGAACATTTATGAACTTTGTTTTGACACAGATCTATTAAATTAATGTTAATATTTAATTAATGAATGTTCATATTAAATGAATATTCATCCCATTTCCACCGGCAGTATTTCACTCAAAAGAGCAACGTTTTTTTTCCATGTCTTCTAGGAATTTCAAAGTATGGCTCACCAGCACCAAGCACCAACATCACCTTAATCTTACGCTGACCCAGATATGACCAACATGCACACAAACACCGTGGTAAGCACCAAAGTTCACTTCAGACACTACCAATCAATATTGCTCCATTTTGTATGTCTGCACTAAGTGGACATAAATATGAATTATGCAGGGTGCAGACCTGACCAAATATTTGAAAATGGTAAATCCAGCACAGAAAGCCCATTTTTCAGTTTAGAGAACATTACTCAGACTGTAACTCAAGTATACACCAAAATACAGCAAATTAACAGTGGTTATTTTTGAGAACTAGAGTGTTGAATTTATTAGGACAGTGATGAGTGAAATCATAAGATGCAAATGCCTTTACAGCTAAGGGTTGCTAATCACAAGCTAAAAAAAAACCTCATACATTAGGGTAAATGAGTTTATTAGTAATTATCCTTAGCTTCATACCCTGCAATGTTTCGAACAAGCTCTATTTGTCCAGCTGCTTACCAAAACCAGTAACTCTTAATGGCAGCTCCTCATTGCTTTCTTGGGGAGGAAAGCCTCTAATTTCTCAGAAACGCTGTAGCTACACGGAGAACAGACATTGCAGTCTGTAAAATTTTCACTGAGTAACAGCCTGAGCATTACTATGAAAGAAAGAATTATATATAATTACACGTTGTTGTTTTTTTTAATTGTCCAAAATACAAGTGACATTTTCAGTGAGAATTCAATTGGGAGTAAGTAATATTCACTCACACACTTTTAAAATAGGAGATTACACAACAATATCTTGAATATTTTTTTCCATAGACAAACAAGAGTCTATGGGACCCCTGAATAAGTACTTCCATGTAATACACAAAGTATGAGGATCACTGAAGTGTCCATGTGCTTTGATCTGCCAGGAAAAATCATCACTAAGGATAGTCGTTGGGTTTTGTTTAGTTGGTGGGGACTTTTTTTTTGCTGCTGAGAATGTCTACCTAGTAAGAACTGAAGTCATCCATTATGTTATCATCCAGCTGGAAACCTGACAAGTTGACATATGTTTTTTTGAAAACCTTCAAATGAAAGGCTACTTCTACAAGTAACAGAAATCCAAATAAAAGTTTATTAACCTAACTTAAACATATTGTTCTAATCACTGCGTGGACAACAAGAACCATGTATTTTTAAAATAATTGAAATAGGCTATGCATTCACTAAAAGCAAATTGAAGAGAATTGTTTCTCCTTTTGTACTGGTGCAGAGATCTTGGACATTCATCATTCATCTGCCCAAGCATTTCAAGGAGCTTCCTCAAACAGTGAGGAAAAAAAAGAACAAAAAAAAAAAAGACTACCTACTTGTATTCATGAAGGGTGAGAGGGAGGGAGAATACTGATGCATTTCCATTGGAAACTACCTTCCATAACAAAACCTAGACAATTTTTTTAATTTCAAGCATAAAAAAATGATTTCCATGAAAACACTATCCACGTGAGCATTTATTAACTTTTGCTTTAATTGCTTTAATACTGTTACTGCAAATAACTGCATTAACCAAGTCTTCATCGCCAACTTTATGTGTAGTGACATTGTGTAGTATGAAAGTCGGAGCTGCATGCCAGCTAATTTAGAAGGCATTATGCACTTTGTCAATGAACTATGTTAAAAGGCTTAAGGAAAGCTGTTTCAGAAAGGAACAAACAGCTTAGCAAAATCAAATTTTTCCATGTAGTTTGTTTTGTGTTCTTCTCTCTTTTTTTTTTTTTTAAGGGGTAAACAACACTGAACTTTGCAAATTATTCCAAAGAGCAACTGGTTAACCCTTACTCTTCTGTTCTGTTTTACCAAGTGACAAAAGAATACCAAAATACAGGGACAGAAAAAGCTAAATAAAGTCACCCTATCAGCCTGCACGTTAATGGAAAGGATACTGTCACAAAGATACTTCTCTTATTCCATTCAAAACAGCTGCTGTCTCTAAGGATCTTTGTATTTGTTATAGGATAGAACACTTTCTCCATGGAGACAGTGGAATAGGGGTAAATATATTCCTCACATTTCTTAGAGTTCTGTTTTACTAATATAGTTAACTATAAAGAGTGAAAAGTTTAGCAAGAGGGCAAGCTGGTCCTTAGCTGCTTCACATTCTATACTGCGCTTGTATGACATTGCACCAACAACTGTGGCATAGAAGCAATATAATAAACACAAGTTGTAATATTTTTCACTGTGGGAACAATGCTTACATCTAAAGAATCACGATAACAGCAAACTGATTTTCAGAAGTACACATGACAGACAGTAAATAGCACAACCATCTTTGTCACCAAGAATGTAAATATCTTCCTTGTGAAAATGAAATGAAAACTAAGGTACTAAGTTTACAGTTTTGCAATATTCGGGATATTTTTGTCCCAGTTAAAAAAAATTGCATAGGCTTATGTTTAACTTTGACCGTAACTAAACATGCAGACCTCAGAGATAATTGAAATGTTTAGACAATCTATTTTTAAACAAGACAAGCTGAAGTGGGTGGGTATATATATAAAATATTACTAATTGGAGTTATACTCAGAACCTTGGAGTAATGAGACCTATATCAGGTTCTGCTAACACAGAACTAGCAGATACACTCGATATGGAGGAAGCACAAAACACAATGCTAACAATCCAAAACTACAGGGAACCAGGAAGGTCAGCTGTAAAATGTAAGATAGGAAACTGAAAAACAATGACTAATGATTGAGATGCTTGAAGAGAATCAAATGTGAAGGTCAACTGAGAATGATTAATTCAAGGATATAAACCAATATAGCACGGTGCATGTTTATATTGCACCTTCCTAATCAATCCTACAAGGTCTCTTAAAAAAAAAAAAAAAAAAAAAAAGGAAAGAAATTTAACTTACAAATGCTACCAGTAGAGATATGCCAGATTCACAAAATCAGAGGAAATAAGCTTGGCAAACACGGAAATAAATACTACTAGCTATTAGGTATCTTGTCCATCTGTACACAAAAACACTATTGCAATAATGACACTGCTTGTTTCAGTTGCAGTCAAGAGTTTTTCAGCTATTAGTCATGCACACATAAACACCCACAGAGTTTCACTGGGAGGAATTACCCCACTTGAAGGCGGCAAGCTAAGGTAGCAGCCAACAAATGAGGTCTTGAAGTCACCAGAATTTAAACTTCTCCTTTTGAAGGGAGGAGCACGTGAGGAGCTAAGAAGTGCATGATTCAAACAAGTCATAAGTCATACTTCTACGTGTGTGTGTATATGTATATATATATATGTATGTAGTTAGTGACAGCTTCCACCAGTCTCCTTGAGGCCCGTAAGCAAAAGCTAAACTAATCATACAACTTCAGGCCTTGAATATGAGATAACTAGCTGGAGGTTTTTATTAGCTTTTCATGAAATCTTAGATGGGCACTATTTTTATTGAAGAAATTCCTGAAAACTCAGCTCTGTTACTCTATACAGCTTGAGTAATCCCAATATTTCAGACAGCGAGGAGTCTTCATGTCCCAAGACTCCTCTCATAATTTTTATTTATAAAGTCCTGGTTGAAATAACCAAGACAATTAAGTTTTGTCACAAGAAATGACTGCAGGCAAAGTATTTATTTCTGAAAAATTAACTGAAGAGTCATCATTTGGCCTCTTTTCAAGGAGTATTCAGAGTGCCTGTTGCTTCCAACAGAGGCAATTACGGATCCTGTCCGTGAAGGGAGCAGGGTCCTAAAGCGCATTTCCAGACTGAAGTCTGCATCAGGCTCAGGCACTCTCAAGACCTTCAGCAAACATATGTAACTTTGCAGAGAAGAGTGGCATATTTACATAAGCCTTTACTGTTTGCCACAGTGTTTCTTACCTTACCCTTTTTGAACATGTAATTTAAAGACACGTGTATCTGTAAGCTCAATCAACCAACCAATAATGAAAAACCTCCTAGATGATAGTGATCTAAATCTCTACTTAAAAAGCACACACAATGCCCAACAAAAACAGCGTATAGTTATTTTCTCAAGATCTGTGTATCCAGCAATTCCACCCAAACTGATTTACAAAAACAATCAACCCTCCACAGTTGAAATGCATTTTTCATATATTCAACCAGTAACATGAAGCTAAAATCTTAACTTGCATATTCAATTTTTTGTTTTTGCATTATTGTTCTCCTTTGAGATTTTTATTTTTAGTATTTTAGCTCATTTTCTTACTTGAACTTAAAAAAAAAAAGCACAATTTAAATAAAATAATTCCTGAGCTTTTTTGAAAATCATAATAGTAACAAACTCCTACACCCGTCAAGCAAGCTATATCAAAATACTAAAACCTTTGCACTGTTTGACTCCACCTCCAGCCATGTGCTGGAAGCACAGAATACTGTCCTAACCACGTACAGTGCACGTCGGGCTTCTTTCATAGCTATTTGTACTTACACGGTCTTTGTCATCGGCTACGTCACAAAGAATGTCATCCAGATCTAGGATCCCACCATCCCCATGCTCCAGTCGATGTACTTGTATCCAGTAGTTTGGATCCTGCATAAAAGGCAGAAAGAAAAAAGAAAAACATCACATATATATATATATACACATATTTTTTAAAAAGGAAAGAGGTTATTCACACATATAGTTAACGTTGCAATCAACATTAAAAAACACCCATTTAGGTCATATTCCTGTAAAGAAATGTGAATTGAAATATGAAGCCAAAGGTGTTTTTTTTTAATCATCCATGTACGTATATACATACACTTCCCCCTTTCATCGGACAGGCACGATTCAGTGCCATCACTGACAGAGAAGAAAAACGTTCCCGATGTTACCAAATGTATATACACATACATGTTATATATATAAAAGCTAAATACATCCTCCTCAAATGAACTGTCTCAAACAGTGGTCAACAGGCACAAAGCTGTACCAGAAAACTGTAATGTGTGTTTCTTTATTTTGTGTGGTTTTTTATGTGACAGTCGTAATGGTTTAACAGCTTATCTTACGGGTAGAAACCAATATTGCAGTGGTATCAAAGAACTTTCTACCTGTTTTGTGTTTTGTGTTTTGTGTTTTGTGTTTTGGTAGAGTTGGTAGGTGGCATATCTGATTCTTAGACAAAGAACACTCCATATGTTAATTCAGAAAAGATACATACACACACAGACACATATATGTGCGTATATGACACATATATGTGTGTGTTTGCATACAGATATATATGTCTACCAGTAACTGGCAAAACTGGCTTTATAGTCTTCGCTATTAATTCTGATACAGAAGGAAGCCAGAACTGACAGAGTGATGATGCACCCACAAAGTGCCTGCTGCATATTGCTGTATCTCCTGGCTGCAGCCTAGTACTCAACCTGCTCTTCTTAAAGGGTTTGTTTTCCAACAGGGAAAAGTTGCACTATAAACACACCACCTGAACATGATGCATTATGTTTTCTTGCTTCTCAAACATTCTCCCTTCACAAAGCCAATGCCCTGGGCTGTTGTTACAGGTGGAATAGTAACAGAGCTTTGCTGCCTTTCACAGAACAGACACGACTGCAAAAAGTGACTAATTTGAGGACCTTCCAACTTGCACCATCTTGCAAAGTGTGCCTGACTTCCTAGAAAGACAGGAACTAGCATCAACATCTTTTCTGGTATCAGTGTCTAGAAGGAAGAAATTATTATTATTATTATTATTATTATTATTATTATTATTATTATTATTATATAACCTTGATTTCTTAAAGGATAGAACAGGACAAAAAATGGGACAAGCAGAATTCCTCTAAATCCATTTGTATTTTTAAATCTCGAGAGGACATGAAGTTTTGGACAACATGCTTTAGGGAAGAACATCAAGTGACATTCATTTTGTTTGTAATATCCTAGAACACGATTTCCAAAGTTTGAAAACCAACTTTGCATGCGATATGTGTAGGTCAATGATTTTGAAGAAATTTGATAACCGTGAAAGTTGCTTCATTTCTATCTAAGTATATCCAGCTTAAGTCCTGCTGTAAATTATCACCATCAGATGCTCAGATTTCAGAATTACATTTTACAGCCATTAGGCTATTCATTTCAGAAATTAAATCAGTGATGTTTTCTCTAATTTCTGTAGTTATTAAGATCATTACCTTAAATTTCTGCTAAGCAAGTATTTGTCACAAAACTAGCTGATTTTCCTAATGTATGGCTTTCCCCACGCTGCAATTAGCATTGTAGTGCATTATAGAAAATAACTCAGCATCCATTTCTGCAAAGTAAAATTTCAGAAATAATTTAAAGCAGCACTACATTATTCACATTATCATGCATGCAGAGGAACTTCAAGATGCTAAGGAACTTCAAAGATCCTTAACAAACGAGTTCTAAAGCAAAGTCCACCGAAGACGTGCCTTTGCAAATTCTGCTCCCAAGCTACAAGGGAAGACACCTTTCTTCATCGTCTAACCCATTATGAAATACTCCTCTGTCTCTGGTACCTAAAGCAGACACTGAAGCACAGTTATGAAGACCCAGGCTTTGAAGACACAAGAGAACTGACAAGCTCTGAAGCCTCAAGGACTTGGTTCTTGTTTCCACTGCTGATTGCTCCAGCTCAAAACCCAGTCAGAACTGAATCATAAGCTGGGCTTCACTGCAGAAATAGAAATGGAGAAACTATTTTGGGGTTTAAGAGGGAGTCCGATCCCTCACATTTCACACGCATTACAATTTGTGTGTGCATCACTCAATCTTCTTGGTGAAAAATGAAACATTGGAAACAGAGAACTGCAATCCTGGCTCAGTGACTGGACTACAGCCATCAAAACAAAGAGCACCCAAAGCAAAGCTTCAGTATTCTTGGAGGCTTTTTTTTTCCTTCCTACCACAAGTATTTCTCACCTCCAAGGCAAATATAAGGAAACATTCAAGATTACAGAATGAGGAATCAATAACAGGAACGCCCACTTCTGATGCACGGTTGTGCTATTTCGGTGTGTTCAATCTGCATTAAAAATAGCTTTGCTATACGCTGCATCACTTTGCTAATTAGTTCCTTTAGAAGTTTCTCAGTGTTGCATAAGCCGTTTCAGATAGCCTTCTTTTTTCCTGCAGTACCTATTTGTTGTGCCATAACCTGAGCTATTCTGGTCGCTCTTCCTGTTTGACGAGGCCTTGATACAAAACAAGAAGTTAGCAAGACCAGACAAGAAATATAGAAAACTAGTTTGGCAAGAACTCACTCTGGCAGGATTTGGTAAGTAAATATGAAATAACAATGAAACATTTCATTAAAGCCTTTTCCAAACTTCACAGAGCAGCCCTGCTCTTGAGGCCCTTTTGCTCTATTAACATTTTCCCATAAATCATGGATTTGGTGGGGGAGGCTTGGGAAGGAAGAGAGGTCTAGTGGGGAGTCACATTTGGTAGAGATTAGTTATATCATAACCCCACTAACCTCCAAAAAAAGCTCGTCATTTCACTGCACTAACAAAATCCATAGCAATAAGATGGCCCCAAACTGTAACAATTAATTCTATGCAATAACTAAACAAACAAGATGGAAACATTTAAACTGCGTAAATGCTCAAA
The DNA here is from genome assembly GCF_040182565.1 of Anser cygnoides. Taxonomy (NCBI): domain Eukaryota; kingdom Metazoa; phylum Chordata; class Aves; order Anseriformes; family Anatidae; genus Anser; species Anser cygnoides. The sequence continues at coordinate 14,875,754 of NC_089874.1, read as the reverse complement.
TTAAATTCCTACTCTGTGTTCTGCCTACAACAAACACATGTTGTATAAGCCTATACGCTCTATTTGCTAAATGCAAAAGAAAGTGAACCAAACTTAGCTCTGACTTGAATTCAAGCGCATTGGCTTCACAAGGGTACCCGTATTCACAGCTCCGTCAAGTTGCATTTCTCAACTGCATTTCTCCTTGCAGCCAGCACACAGCCATTCATAATTTCCTATGCAATAGCAGTGGCACAGTCTTCAAATATTTTCTGAAGCAGTCAAAAAAAAAATACTGTTTTGGCTTAGAACAGTTAGTGATTCATAATGTGGAAATCGGCAATTAACAGTTTACTGGAGTTTACACAACTTCATCTGTGGGGTAAATTGGTCCAAATCTTCCTTCAAGACACCTCAAAGACCTTCACGATCGCCGTCTCCTGGTGGCAGTGCACAGCCCACAGGTGAGGGCTCACAAACGAAGGACTTGCTCCAGCAACAACGCCTGGAAATGCTGCCTGCTCACAGCAGACGGAATGGGGTGCTTACAGCATTGAGAAGGAAATGGCTGCTCGTTGCAAAATATAAAAAGTGCAAAGGACTTCAAGTCTAGAAGGTGGAGAAGTCAATTTCTGCAAAGATGAAAAAATACTAAACAAAAGTTAAATGATAATTTTAAAAAGCCCAAATATTTTCAAGAAACCTGCTTCAGAATTGTTCTGGTTTAAGAAAGCAACATCCCAGGCTCAGATATTTTCCTGTAGCTTCAAAATTTGATTTTTTAAATTACAATTAGGTTTGCACATTTTGTTCAACAAAACAAAACTGTATTTATAATCTCTCTCACTCTTGCTTGTCATTGCTCCAAAGGGTACTTACACTGTCCAACTCTGCAATACATTTAGGGGTATCAAAACACACTGATAGAAAACTCATTAGCTACACTGCTCTACCAATGTGTAAATTAGCAATGCACAATTATTTCATAAAAACTATATATAAGTCTTTGTCACTAGTGCATGCAGAAGAACTAGCAAGTTCACTTCATTGAATACGAGGACAGAAGTAATGCTAAACCTGATTTATAACATCTTCATTTAAATATTGCATCACTCAGCTCAAGTCTAAGCAAGTCAGATCTCCTATTTCCTGTGTACACCCATTTAACTATTCTACTTGATGACTATTATAAAGGTACTTATAATTTAAACACATGAGCACCACATTTTCTGCTCCGAAGTCCTCTATAATGGAAGATAAATATTTGCTAAGTGAACACTAACACTGAGAGTGGAAGCAAAAACAGCTTAGCAAAGCCAGTATGAATGCAGTCACTCATATTCTGTTTATTCCATATGACATGACTTGTAAAAAGCACAAAGGAAAAACTGAGAAAACCATTCACTTAAGTAGCATCAATCAATATTCTGCAGCTAACAATTTCATGTTCCCACATAATGGAAACAAGGACCATATGTGGAAAACAATACCTAGAAACAGGAATGGAAACTACAATGTGTTCTTACTAATGGCACAGAAAGATTTCTTACCCCTTTATTGCTAAATATGTCTTGGTTTGTGCAAGTGTACTCCTTCAAAGAATGTATAAAAGTGTTTAACATCAAAAGTTACAATAAAGAAGCTTGTCCTTTGGAATTTTTTTTCCATATTGTACAAGAAGAGAACACCATAAACTTCATCAGAAGAAGCCATTTATGTAACAGAAAGCCAGCCTCCTAAAATGTCCCGTCCGCCTTATGATGTGCAGAGTTTCCACATCTATGTGCCACCAAACGATGCCTGCTGCTGTGACTCCACCTCACCTGCCGCACCAGGCGGGTCCCAAAGCACCACGGATATTGCATCTGCGTGGCTAGGATCATGCAGATGGGGCTGGGCAGCAGGGGTAAGCTGTTGTGTTCAGTCTGATGCCTGCCCATGAGGCCTCCAGCAGAGAGCAGTGCTGGAGCAGGGCAGTGAGTGCTTCCCAGCTCCTGCCTCCACGCCCCACCTGCGGCCGCACAGCCCGGGCGTCCACCGTCCGACCTCAGCCTTCAGCCGGGTGCACGCCGGTTGCACTCGCCACGACAGTTTGTTACACATCTGGAAGTCAGGTAAACCAGATTTTTACCACACACACCTACGTTCTCTGATCTGCTAAGGCCGAAACGGCAAGAATATTTCTTAGCATGGCAAAGTACCTTGGGAAGTGGGTTGTCATTGCCACGCCGAGCTCATCATGCGCTTCCTGAGCTCCTCTGTGACCACCTTTCTAAAACTGAAGTGATTTAAATTTGGATATCACTTACAGCTTTTTCTTTTAAGACCGTTTTCAATACACAGATGCTCAGAGGATTTTTAAAAAACACTCAACGAGACAGTTGTGCCCAAATATTGTAGCGCAAGTCTCAAAGGAAAAGAGACTCTCCACAAAGTGTGGAGCTGCAGGAGCAGCTCCCAAAGTTTCAATACAACTTCTCATTTGTAAATGAAGAGAGAAAGGGAAAGTAAGCATGCATTTCTAGCTTCTGCTTAAAATCATCTGGAGTTTAAGAGTACATCACAACGTGTGTGGCTATCTTCATTGTTTGAGTATTCTGAGAACAGATAAAGCTTTTGTGGCGAGAGACTACACACGGATCAAAACTAACACAATAACCCGGCTCGGGTGTGGACTGGACTTGTCTGTTCAGCAGCATATGGCACTTGGGCGTGTTAACACAGGCTGAAAGGAAAATAATGGTTAATAAAAACTAATGCATCTGAAAATTTGCCAACGAGTTCATTCATTTCCCTGTCTAGCTCTGTACTGCAGGAGGGAACCGTCAAAACAAGCTGTCAGGTGCCAAGGAAAAGCCACGGACGCTGGGCTCCAGTCACGTCGCACAGCCCCACAGCCCAGTAAGGAGGGCAAACACCTGGCTTTGCGTGGCGTCTTGCCCCCATCACAGACCCACTGGAATTTCAGACACACAGACCTGTGTAACGCACTGCACCAACACGGCGGGGGGGAAAGCAGCTTAAAGACAACTGCTTTCTCTTAGGCATGCTGACACTGGACCAGGGCAGATAGCCGTGATTTTCAACATAAGGATGTTCACCATCTCTGCAAGGGCACAAGCCTGCAAAATACTTAGCATTAATGAAAGTACTCCGGCATGCCATCAGAAAGAGACTGATACCTACAACTCTCAGGTTACCGGGCCCTGAGCTGCACTGACAGTCACCTCCGCCTTTTCTGCTGGCACTCCCCCTGCAGTCACTCCCCGCCTCGCAGTTTTGGAGCGTGTCTACTCTACCTTGCCCTGTGCCCCACGAAGGAAAGAAAAACAGGGCTTTTTCTTCCCTCACCCATAAAATTGCTCTTTGGACTAGGTACCACGCTAAAGTAAATTTATTAGTATTTTGTACAACCAAGAAAGAGAGAGCTACAGCTGGGAAGGTTACATATACATTAAGAAGAGGGTTTAATCTTTTTTTACATATAGGTATACATATGATATCTTCAACCAAGAGTTACATAACTGATTGCAGATATGAACCAGCCATGAAAAAGAAAAACATGCAAGTCTGATCACTGAAGCATCTTGTTCCATTTTCACATTCACCAATACTTTTCCAGCCTCGCTAAAAGGTCTTTAACTTAGCAACAACCCATTCAAGATAACATAAGAACATCTGGCCAGTATCACTCTTCCTGAGACAATGAAATGTTGGAAAGGGTGTTTATGAAGGGAAAAGCAATGCTAGCTTTTGCATGCATCCTACATGCCTACTTTCAACAATAACAGTGATTTACTTAAAAATTTATCACGTTACACCATCAGCTTCAGTCCTCAGTACAAAAGTCTGATAGCCAAAGAAATATTAGCCAATTATTAGACCACTTGAGAAATTAAACGTCTCCAAAAGCCTACTCATTGAAATAGTCAGTAAATCGATGGGGCACTACCATATACTGAGTTGTGTTGCATTACTACCGAATACAAAAAAACATCAAGGAACTACTGGTTCTTGCTCTAAATAGCAAAAGTGTGCTGCTAAAAACAGGGAACTTACTTTGTCTGTTAACCACAATGAAGTTTGCATAAACTTTCAAATCCCAGGATCACAAAATGGCTTGGGCTGGAAGGGACCTTAAGAGTCATCTAATTCCAACCTTTCTACACAGGAACCTCTTGCTTTTGTGAAATAAATGTCCTTGTACGTAACGATTTCCTAAATACACCAGTAAAATAGACGTACTCTAGAGGTACCCTAGACAACTAACACCCACGGCACGGCTGGGGCTGGCAGGGACCCGGGCGAGGGATGGGGAGCGGGGGGCGCGGCCCCTGCCTCCCCTCAGGTCGCAGCCTGCTGCCACCCGGGGCCTCCCCGTCCCCGCGGCGGGCCCTGGCCGAGCTCTGGGCGGCTCCTGCCGGCCCCTTCCCCCGGGTACTGCCGAAGGAGGCCCCGGAGGGGCTCCTGGGCCCGGGGACAGCGGCTCCGGGGCCAGCCGGTGGCCGCACGGCCCGCCCGCCGCTAGGAGGTGCCGCTGCCAAAGGGCAGGGGCCGGCTCCCGGCCGCCGCTGCCGCCCTCGGGGCGCCGGGGCCTGAGGTAACGCGGGAGGGAGCCTCGCGTCTGTCTGTGACAGATTAACGCGCTTCTCCTGTTTGTTTTTCTTTACCAACGCTACTGTTCGTTTGTGCTGTGTGATCGTGTTTGCCTGGGGGAAAAAAAAAGATAAAAATATTTGAGGAAAATGTATGGAGTGGGTCTATAAACTCCTTCACATCCATGTTGTGAGCACTGAGTAGCACCACCCTGCTTAAACTGCGAAATAACTTTTATGTGGGATTTATTCCTCCACAGGAAAATCCTAGACCTCTATCCCAGCACTGCGACAGCCTCCAAGCGTGCTAAATCCACAAAGGAGGTAAGAGAAACTTGTCCTTTTCAGAGTATTTTGTTGTAATGCAGAGATGATGCCAGAAATCTGCATAGTAAACACAACAACAACAACAACAACATGCAACAAAACAGCTCATCAAATACAATTTATAATTATTAGCACTAGCTTCAGATTATGGATATGAATCACAGCAATCAAGTCCAGAGTTCACAAACGCGTAATAAAATGTACTGACTATAATGGTGCACGATCTTCTATGCAGACATGGGAATTTGGGCAACAACGGTGAAAGAAATGCACAACATCTTTGGTGTGTAGCTTGGCAATTGATCCGTGAGTGAATTTGATTAGAGAGAGAAGTGTTTTCTAGTTCTCCTGAGAGCTCCCTTACATCCATCCATCATTACAGCACTGCTTGGATTTAAGCTTCCATTGGTTTTTCAGCCACAATGACAGCTCTTCAAACTCAGAGCTAGATTTAGACTGGAATAATGTATTTTACTGGAATAAACAGCCACATGTGTATGTCTTCATATACAGAAATAGATGTTGCAGACTGACGTGTACGATTGACCTATGTCAATTAAACGTTAAAAAAAAAACGTGTCTGACAAAATGCTTCAAGGGAAGATTTAGGAGGGCACAAACACAGCTGTCTACTCTACTGACAACCAGCGTGAGATGAAGAGCCTAATTTATTTCAGAAATGTACTGGAAATAAGACTTTCATTTGGGGGCTATTAATATCAAGCACCATGAAAGATGGAAACAACGAATTCTGATACATGCTCCCCAGTGGGCAGAGTCAATTAATCTTGTAGTATATGAGCTCTAAACTACGATTAATATGCAGAGTTGTAAAAAATACTACAAACAGAGCCTTACATTTCCAACACCTTGTAAGCTATGAAGTTAGTAAAGAATATGAAATGTCCTTCTCTCTCCTGAAGACTACTATTCCTCTGGAAGCTTCAAAGTCAAAGTGTGGTGGGTAGGACTTTGCAATACAAACAGCTTTGCCGAACCATGTAGAAGGAATGCACAAGTTATGTGAATCACAGGAAAAATCATCACTTTTTAGGTCAGCGATACGGTATCTTATGTTTCTGATAGGATTTAGTTTTATTAATTAGTCAAGCAGAAAGAATTTTTTTCCTGAAAACAGAAGCATGAGTAGACAATAGACAACTGTGAAAACAATGTAGATAGATAAAGCACTTGTACAGCACTGTGTGTTCAATAACAAGGATAAATGTGTTCTAGGAAGGCACAAACCAATGCATCTCTAGACACCAATATGGGAAAGCACCTGCCCTTGCTCTGCCAGGTGGCCCAACCTCTGCGCTTGTTGCTAATAAGTAAGATGGGGACTGAAGGCTTCGGGAGTTTCCACTGTGCCCTACAGAAGTGCTCCCAAGACTACAATGACCTTGTCACCATTTGGAAGACAAGGAAATGGCAATTCTTCCCCTTCCTTCATCCTCCACACCTGCATGGAGATTGTAGCTCACACCATAGTCTGCTTCTATGTGTCCTAAGTAGGCTGACACGAGGACAGAGGACCCTCACACCAGCACCCCATCATCGCATCCACAAGGATCAGGCACCAGAGGCAGAGGATGGCTGTTTCACACACACCTGTGCATACCCACATGAGTGCCTGTGGGGCAGACCCACCAGGGAAGATTTATTTCCAGTTAGTCTGCAAAAGCAATGTGGAAATAATCATAGTAGCATGTTAATTTATCCGTTAAATACTTTTCAAGACATTTTAACCAAAACAGGCCTTATTTTCATCTCTGGGGGAAAGTTTTAGCAACAATATTTAGCTATTACTTTTCCAAACTGCCCAATCTTTTTGAAGCAGTGTAACTTCAATATTGTCTTGTGGCTCTGATTGAAGGGTACGGTCATTCATTTCTAGACACTCCTAGCATTTGTCTAAAATGTTGAGAACAATCCCTATATAAATACAACTATTACAATCATTATTATTTTTGTAAGGTTAAATAAAACAGATTTGCCAATCTTTGAATTCAGGACTCTGAATACTGCCAATCCAGAGCAGGAACTGCAAGGTTTTGCTTCAGGTATGGGTGAAAGAAAGAAAACACCTTACCTCCAAACTCCCTAATAGTAATAATCTCAAGGATTATTTGCTTTGTTTTCAAATGTTTGCATAACTTCTAAAGATAAAGATTAAAAAAAAAATTTACTCTGAGGTAGCCTTAGATTTAGCACGGCTGTATTATAGCTGCCTGACCATGCTGCGTGGTATTACCATTTTTTTATGATAAAGAATAATTAGCACCATAGCACGCTGGAGACTTCATCGGGAAAATAAAGACAGAACAAATGCTGAGAGTTTGTGTCCGTGCTTAGGTCAAAGGTCATCAGTTACAGTTCTTCCTCACAAATCTGCTGTAATCCTCTTTTTCAAATCAATAACCAAGCTCATGCCTGGCCCAAGCTCAAGGCCAGCCCCATTTAACCAGAGGAAACCAGAGTCCCAGTTCCCACCCTCTGCGTAGTGAAAACAGCCCCTAGCAGGAGAACCCTAACCATTCTTGCCCTGAGCTCTCATCTCTGCAGTGACTCTACCCTTACTCTCCTCAAAGTTCTCTCTTTTCCTTCAACCTTATTTATGGTGCCAGAATGCCATTTATACCAAAAATCACCTGGTCCCTGAGGCTGCCGGGTGCACCACAACCTCCCCCTTCTTCCTCTCCCTCCTCAAAACCTACTCTTCTCCTTCATCATCCATAATCATTTATGGCTCACCATCACTTCCATAGCTGGCCAGCAGCAGCAACAGAGAGCACTCCCAAGATATTAAAGCAAACACTGATGACAACTATCGGGAAAAAAAAAAAAAGATTTAAAAGCATCAGCCTTCCATTTACTGCACCGCAATCACTACACTGGTATTCCTTCCAACTTTACCTCGCGATACCCTTGCAGACCTAGCTGCATTAGTGCCCAGCAACATGAGCAAAGCTTGCAAAGTTAAGCCCTGAAAATGAATCCACTAACGTAGGAAGTTGGGGGCTAGCATTAAGAGCCTCATTTTACTTTCTTAGTTATCTTCTCCCTTGTCACCTACAGCGATAGGGAGCAGCTAACAGCAGGGCACTGAACTCTAACCCATTACGCATCTTCCAAAATTGCTTAAATCTCTAACAGCATGTCTGCACTCGTCAAAATTAAAGCAGAAGTCTTGATTAAGAGAGAAGCAAAACCAGCTAGTCTTCTTGACCTGAAATGAAAGCAAGAAAAAAAAAATAACCATTAAAACCAGTGAAGCAATGCCAAGCCCTATTTTGAACAAAAGGTAAACTTTTAAGTCTTCTCAACTGAGCTGTGAGTACATCATATAGGAAATTGTAAAAGCAGCTTAATTTTTCCAGCTCTGGACACCATGATCTGTGTCCCTAGACACTGGTGCTCTCAGTCCTAACCTATAATGTGGTCTAGGTTAGAAATTCCCATCTTCATAGCAAAGTCAACCCTGGCAAAAGATACAGATAAATGACTCAAATGTATGCAGGGTAAATATGTTAGAAATGCACTAAAATGCAACACAATATTCCACCTTCAATTGTATCTTTCAGCCCTGTAAAAAACAAGTAATTATCTTTCCTCTTCTGGTAGATAAGTAAGAAAGTATTTGTTACTTGCTCAAACCTGGGTTTGAAACCTCCAGTTTCTACTTCCTTACATGCTTTGAGAAACTGAATTTATAAAAATGCTTTCAGTAAAACCATATCCTTATTTCTGAGAATTCTTCATAGAGCCAAAAAAAATGATTAAAAACAAAAACAATTCAAAAAAAAAACTCAGTTCATACATTTACAGAAAAGTTTTGTTTTGAAGTTTTATTTTCTGTAAGTAATCCCTTTAAAATGAATACAGTACATTGGAGAGGAAGAAAAACAAGTAGCAAACCCTGGCTAATGAGCCCTAGAAAAAAAACAGGTTCTTAGAAACTACACAAGTCTTTTTTTTTTTGAAAACCTGTCTATATTATTCATCTGGGCTCTCTCCAACTGGTGCCACACCAAAAGGCTGAGATAGGAAGGTGCCAACATCTCTTGCTAACTTTGAATTATTAGTGTTTAACCACTACTGCTGTTACTTGCATTAAGATAGTGTCTTAGGTTCCAGTGAGGAGCAAAAACTGCTTGCTGTTCTGTAACCATACAGGACAGCAAAACGAAAAGAGCTTGCTGAGTAGGAATAGATTAAAATACGGCATCTTTTCGGCTGTTGCAGCATATGTTTTAGATAGCATACACTCCCAAACAACTCCCAAGCCAGTGCTACATCAAGCTAACTGAAGTTTTAAACCATTTCATCTAACCACAGCCTCTGTCCATGTATTTTTGCAAAACACTTCAAATGAATTAATTTAACTTTGCAAGTTATCCCCTAGCAACCAATGGTCCTTTGTTGTGTCTCTTCTCTTCTACATTAATAGCAGCAGCACTGCTAAAAATACAATGAAGTTTCAATAACTGGGATAAAAATATATTAGAAAACAAAAACTTTTTAAAAACTGGAGTGACAGAAGCTTGCAAGCAACAACACAACCTCCTTGCATAAATAAAACCCACTCTCCGATTTTTAAAACTAAGAATATTGTTCCTACCGAGGAAATCTGCCACATAAAGGTTTTGTATTTGGATTCTCAGACTCTTCCCTTATGCTTGGCTTTGATTCAGAAAAGGGAAAAACAAAACAAAACAAAACAAAAAATGATGTGCACTTAACCAATTGAAAACACTAAGAAAAAAGAAAGCACATTCAGGAACCCAAACACGCATTTCCATTTCGCAGGTACTGAGGACTTGCTTTCTAGTGGGGAATTCTTCAGTTTGGCTGGAAGTCTTAGGGCTGCTTTTACAAGCATTTTGCTACAGAAAAGTAACTCACTCGCAAGTGTGCACAGAGGAAAGCGCCAGCGCCCCGTGGACAAGCCAGCCCCACGGAGAGGTCAGTTACACCCGATACCTCCCCAGCATTACCAGGGGATTCAGCTTCTCCGTGGCTTTATGAGACTTACTGCTGAGAGAATTCCCAAAAAAGCCCCCAGTCTATATTTAGTGAACTTTTTCAGATATGGAGAGGTCATGAACTTCCTTGCTTTGGTGAGACAAGAGCAAGATCTACGGGCTGCAAGCTAAAGATAAAGTTGGCTGGGGGCCGTTGCTATCTTGCAGGCAGAAAGCATTTCTAAATCAGAGCCCCTCGGCACTTCAAGATTAAGTAGGAAGGGGGAGAAAGCAGCGTTTTGCTGCATTTTTACGCATCGGTGCCGAACAAAAGGGTGAGGCAAAAAACCTCCTCTTCATTTAGTCCTCAATTTAAAAAACAGACTGTTTATACAAGCACATGTAAGAGATTGCATGACCATAAAGTAGGTGGGGGGATGAATGCTGCACACACACTAGGTAATGGAGGAAGAGGGATTATATTCTCCCGGCTGTCATGAATCAGACGCTGACTCACAGCGATACTCTGGGCCAGGCCAAACTTCTGTTCCAAGTTCGCGTGCATGGATTTCATCAGGAGGTTTGCGCCGAACAGTAAAATTTAGCCCTAGTAACATTTTATTTTGCTGGATGACTCGTACCTCTTCTATCCTTCCTATTTTGGAGGTGATTTCATTTCTTTCTACTCTTGAACAGCATGGACATTTTCACACTTGGAATGCTCTCGTCCTGTCTACCAATACCAAATATAACACAACAATTAACAATAAAGTGAAATTTTGTGATTTGATAGAAAAGAAATGTTTTAGATGGCTTAGAGTAATAGAATAGAAATCTAGGATCATGTAATCATCTAGGTTGGAGAAGACTTTCAGGATCACCATGTCCAACCACCAGCCTGCCCTGCCAAGTCTCATCACTGAAGTGTGTCCCTTAGTGCCGCGTCCACGCGTCTCTTAAATCCCTCCAGGGCTGGGGACTCCGCTATTCCCTGGGCAGCCCGTTTCAATGCTTCAGTCCTCACCCTCAGGAGAGTTTCTTCCTTCCATGCAAGCTCCTCAAAAACACAACTTGAACTAAAAATGCCAATTTTGACGGTGCTGACGGCACCTGACACCCGGGCTGCAGGAGACGCAGGCCTCGCTGCCGGCCTCCTACTGCCCGGCCTCTGAACCAGCTCTGCCAGGCACTGCAGGAATTACTTCTTACAAAAGCTCCCACTTCCATTGAAATGCCAAATAAAAATCAAAACCTTATTTTCTTCACGCAACAGAAAGCTTGTTGACTAGCTAGTTTTGTTTAAAACTTGGTTGTTTGAAAACTTACTAAGCTGTAGTGCTTCATAAATACATTTTTTGAGCTGTCTTGGACTCAAATCTTTCAGACCTCTCAAGCTCAAACAATACATCCTTTTCAGACAGTTTTGGCATCAGATGAGATCAAACTTAACACTGCGATAGTCAAATACTCTCCTAAAGTATAAAGACAGAAAGAATAAAAAAATGTCTTGAACTCTGGAATTTTTCATGCTCGCTATGAGAAGCACAATCCTGTTGCACAACACAATTTAACACATTAAGCCTGTATGAGCTGTTCTCTGCACTGCTCTGTAAAGTGAGAGCAAAAGCAGATGTCTTTATGCTGTTAATTGAGAACAAGGCATGTTTTGTACAATTAAACAAATCAATTAGAATTTAGCACTCTGATGTCTTAAAATGATACTTTATACAAAGTGAATCTAATAAAAATTCTTGTATTTTGAATCTTAAATCAGTCTTGCATGGATGACTGATGCAAACACATTTTTAAATATTTAGAAAAAGAAGACTTCCTTGAAATCTTTAATATTTCACCACACAGAATTTGATAAACTATATGCCTCTCTCAAGATTCACAGGGACAAAAAAAAAAAAATCTTCAAAACAGCAACCCTTTTCATCATAGAACAGAATTTGTGCTTACAGTGTTATACTCCTGCCCAAAAGAAACATACTAGACTGAAATAACTCAGATCAGTGTACTAATGACAGACATCAGAAATAGTTCCATATGTAATTATGTCTGCAGGTATTACACTTTCCAGAGATATTCAGGGTGCAAAAGTTAGACCTGGGTCAAAATGGAAAAGCTGCCTGAATTTGATTCACAACACTACCATGATCAAAAAGGGTAAAAAAAAACAATGAAACAAAACCAAAAAAATCCAGAGTACTTCTGCTTTGGGACTTCCACACTTCAGGATCCAAAGATCCTTAGATAGAAAGCTTTGTTTGAAGGTAGCTTCATACAAATGCATCACAAATAAGCAAGGCCCACATGTAATAACTTGTTGAAGTCACACAGAGCAAGGTGCCACGCAGGGAAAAGCGAGCACCAGGGGCAGCAGGCTGTGCACAGCGCAGCCCACAGAGGTGCGGGGACACAGAGGAGCTCAGCAAGATCTCCTCCTCCTCCTCTTCCTCTTCCTCCTCCCCACAGCTCATCACTTATCACAACGGCTAGAGATTTCAGCAGGAATCGGGGTCCTGCTTTCCAAGAGATGGAGCGTCAGCCCCAGAAAACTTAGTTTATAGCCGATCCACTTGAAGTTATAATGACTTACCTAGCTGAATTTCCTAAAACTCACTGCATTTTTTCCAGAGAAGCTGGTGTGGGGATAGGGGTGTCCCACTAAAGAGACGTGCCCACAGCCACAAACTGAATGCAAATCTAGCTTTTAACTCTGCACCAGGCTTATCCGCAGCAGAATTTGGTGCCAGCTGGGTGAAACAAGAAACACTTTTCACTTCTGTGATGGGCTGAAGCCTGGCCCCCATGCCAGCTGCATTTCTGTCCTTGCATGGGCTCTGCCCCCTCACCCCTCTGCCCTCCTGGCCGCCTCTGCAGGCAAAACAAGAAAATGAGAGAGGGCTTCAAACCAGAAGTAAACATCAGCGTGCTCTAACCAGCAGCAAAAGAGTCTGGGGAAATGACACAAACCACTGCTATTGCAATCACTTCAGAGGCTTGGGGTTTTTGTCTCACATCGAGAGGCCTTAAGAGCCTAAATTATAGGGATGGGGCCTGGGTTAGCCGAGGCAAGCAGAAGGGAGGGCAGACACAGCAGCTCTGTACCAAGATGATGCTCAGAAATGTCACAGGGAGGAAAAAAAAAGAGAGAGAGAAAAAAAAATTTACAGAATTTGTCATTACTAATAGGTCTCCATCCCTTAAAAGAAAAACTCATCATTTCTGCTGAACTCTGAAAAACATAGCTTGTCTTCAGACCACAACTCCCAACTCAAATTTTCACAAAACAAAGCAGTCAGCACAAGGTAAGCGCAGGTTTTTGTACGATTAACTCAAATTTAGCTTTAGGATATTGCTGTCTATATAAGTCTTTCCTGTTTCAAATCTTACAGGCGAAACAGGATCAGGGAAAGGTTATTTGAGACTTCTGTTTCATGCATTCCCTTTTGATTACAGACTAAATCCAAAAGAGACTACTCAAAGGCCAAGATAAACGTGCAATCACATAATTGGTTCTGGCTCAAACGGCCTTGGAGTCAGTAGAAAGTGCCCCCTGCCTCCGGAGAGGCTTAGCCTGTGCCTGAATGCAGCGTTAAACCCTATTTACTATTTGTCTGAAAAGCCATACACATGCACTACAGAAATGTTTTGCCAGGCTCAGAGAGCGATGGTGGATCGACGATGAAGAGCCCTTGTCTCCTGCCAATCCATTTGTATGGCATGCCTGGGTTGTATTTCTGGCTGGCTCCAACTCACTCTCAGCAAACATTTTAACCTGGCAGAGAAGGCCATGGTCTATTCTTGTGAGATTCTTGCATGCTCCGTCTTTACAATGGATCAATGTTAACAAACATTTGCAAAATGTTCAACTCCACATGCACACGAACCACTTAAGAAGCAAAGCAAATAATCAAAGTCCAGAAATACGTTTAACGCATAACCCGCGGGACAAGGCAAGAGGAAAACGGTCATTTTGCTATAAAACAGGTACTGTGCTGTGACACAGGGCAGTTGGCACATATGAATAAATAATGAAAGTGTGTTGTTATACATAAAATGTCTATATAATAGCTAGCACATGACTTTAGGACTCCCCTCTTTGCCAGAGAGCAGATTCAATGCACACAGAGGACTTAACTGCCAACAAGCAAAAGGAAACTCTCAGACTTGTTGCAAATGACTTTGGGGATGGCAGGATTAAGGAATTTCAGTGTAATTACTACCAGAAGTTTTGGCCAGCTATGACATGCAGGACAGAAGCAACTGGAGGTCGTATATGATGGTCTCCAGAATAACTGCACTGCCTGCCCCTGGGAAAAGATCACTGTGAAGGTCTGAGCTCTCCCAGTCGAGTTTTCTACGTACATTTTTGTTGCATATTTTGTTCCTGTTTGTGCTGATAAAACTGTTCTGATTGCTGCAGTACAATCAATACTGGAAAATGTTTTGTTAAAAGACTAAAATTATGTTGTAGTTCAGGACCAAATAGGATGCAGGGTTATGTCCAGCTGCTTCTAGACTGAAAAAGGGAGAGAATCGAGGTGCCTAAGGAACGTGGCATGCAACTGGAGTGCACTTTGGCCAACAGCAGCAATGGCCCCGGAGCGCCACGTGGTAGCTGCTGTTCCTGCTGTCAGAGCCGGCAGCCTGGGACTGAAGATGAACCCAAACCACGAGGTGTGACGGCCTCCTCTGTTGCACCACTGACTAACATGGCATGTGAGTAAGGGAGGGCAGGAGGCTCAGCGGACAAATTCACTGCAGCCTGGCAAAAGACAGCAAGATCCTTCCCAACTTTGCCCCATTTCTTATTAAAAAAAAAAAAAAACTGTCTAAGCGATACAGGGTTTTCCAAGCCCTCTGCCAAGAGAGGAGTACAACCACACAGACCAAGGACAAGACTTCATGACAGAAAACACGAATGCATAGTACTACATCTCTGGGGGGAATAACATATGCCCCAGCCACCATAAACCAGGTGACCTTAGATTATCAGCTCACGAATAGTCTTCATAATGTGTTTAAAAGCCACAGCAATACAGGGACCAAATACTGTACTGCTGCTGAGCAGTCACGTATACACACAGCATTCCCGCTGTCTAGCAGAGAACAACAGGAGCAATTCCCAGCAAAAGGCACTGCTGAGGCTTGCAGCACAAACCCTTGTCTAGGACCAGCTCCATAAATTTAATTTCTGGAAGGTAACAAACGTGCGGGAGGGAGGAGGTGCAGTCTCCCTGCATATTAAAGAAGTTCATGGAGCAATCACTTGCACCAAGTATTTAAATAATGCTCAAGATAAAGCATCCCCCCCATCACCTGAGCTTCAGCATTCCCTCTCCTGCCACCAGCGGGCTACCACCAAGGCCTCCTGCCCAAGCCGGTCACACCTGCAGGAGCCTTTTAGCATTCACCACACAGATACCAAGGGAGCTCCAGCTATTGGCGTCATTTCACACAGGGCTCTTCAAATACTCTGCCTGGTTCTCACGAAGCCTTGATCATATGTCTAATGACCCTTAAAAAAGATAATATAACTACTCATTTTGCAAAAGATCTTGCAGGAGAACACGAAGCTGCTCTTGTAACCCACTTGCTTTGTTGATATTGTAGTATTTTAAATGTTACAAAAATAAATAAATCAGAAAAAACAACCACTTCTGGAAAACTACACATTTATCTCCCCAGAAAACAGAGGGGTTTGTAGCACACATAACTGGAGGGATTTTTTTTTCAAAAGCTGTCAGCACCAAAATCAACAATGAAAAGACAGGCTCCACCAAATTAAGATTTCAGAGAGAATTAAGCAAGTTCCCCACAATGGCAGGAAGTGAATCTGTGGACAAAGCAAATAAAATACTTTGCCTGCTTTGCTCCAAATCTTAGAGTATTATTTAAGTGGCTTTTGCTGCGTACACAAGTTTTAATGCTAATTACACTTGGAAAATGCAAACAAAATGAAATCTGATTTACTGGCATCTTTAAAATAGCATGGGATAGCTGGAGAAACACAGCTATGGGTGCATTAAAATGCAGTTATCGCTGCGCAGTGTGGAAAACCGATCCATACCTAAGGATTTAGCTGGCAAATCATGCAATATGGACAAAAATGACAAAAACCAAAACAAGTACAAGTCAGCTTCCTCGGTGAGCTGAGTTCACTGGATAAGACAAAGAAAACCACATTTTGTAGCAAATCGTGTTTTACCATTCACAGCATTTCGCAGTGCTCTGTTCCTAACACCGAACGCTTCACCCCAGCCCAGCCATTCAGAAGCAAAAAAAGGGAATGAGAAAAAAAAAAAAAAAAAAACAAACAAACCTAAGAGCTCTCCGGATGATTCACTTTATTAGAAATTAAAACACAAATTCGCCCTTTCCCCACAATAAGGCTTTCTCTTTCGTTCTGCTGGCAAAGCCGCCCTTGCTAGGCACGCTACACACACTGGGGCCAGCTCTGGTAACTCAGGACACCGCACGTTTCCGCCATGTAGGCCCAGCGAGCTGCTCCCTCACGGAGGCGCAGGCCGCAGCCAGCGCTGCCCGTGGCAGGCCTGGTACCAGGGCCCAGCATCGCCTCCTCTGGGCTGTAGTGACCCAGCTCGGCTCACACAGCAGCCGCGGGCTCCCTGTGAGACACTAAAAAGGCCCCAGCAAAGCACGGCCATATGGGAACACCGCCCCAAGCTCAGTGGGGTCAGGGCACTGCTCCATCAGCCTGCCTTCTGGCTCCCGATGTCAGGAGAACTCCTGCAGGCAGCTGTTTGCGGACATCCAAGCTATTTGTATATATCCAGCATGGCTATTTGTATGCATCCAGGTCATTTCAAGTTATATCTCATTCTGATATGTAGAACTAACAAACCAGAAATAAACAGGGCTTACTCGCAAAGTACGTAAAAAGCCCGTAAATGCGCACACCCGCAGCCATTGGGCTGGGAGCACAAACACCTCACAAGCACGGCTTGATGCGCTGCAGTAAGGAGGCTGAAGGAAATATGAAGACAGGCCACAGTGAAGTGCTGCCTCCGTTCTTCCAATTTCCTTCCGTCCGCCACTGATAAAATTATTCCTTTGACTAAATGTCTGTTGCACCGACATATCGTATAGTTACATGTACAGGCCTTGTACCACCTCCTGAATCAGTTTTCATTTTATTGGGCTATATATTAAACAAGCTCAGCTTTGGGTTTTTTTTTTTTGTTGTTTTTGTTTTTTTTTTTTTTAATGTTCATGATGAATCAATTCCTCTTGCAGGAACCAGTTGTGAGTACTCCATTGCAGTGGGCTCAGGCTTGCCTTCCTGGTGTACCTCAGTGCACATGTGCCCCCAGCAGTGCAGCATCCATCTCCTGCGCAGAGCTTTAAGAAATGAAGACGACCCCAAAATAACAGAAAGACCATGTTCAGACCTGGCATCACAAAAAGAGATCTCCAAGAGCCCTGCATATTCTGCAGTATCTTCCATTTCCTGCAAATGCCTGCCTTCACTAAAAACACACTATTCACTAGTTAGCAAAATTTTAAGTACAAGCAAACAAATTCACTAGTATATTGTTTCCATTCATTTAGACTGAAAGAGGTTCGTATTTTTAAAATCTGAAAGAAAAATTATGGACAACTCTCCCCCACCTTGTCTGGAAAGAATATGCCTCCTCTACTTCAAAAATAAAAACAAAACAGTAGGATACAGTGGGAAAAGGGGAGAGTATGATGAATACCTGCTTGGGCTTTTTTGATTTTCTGGTTTGTTTGTTGTTTTTTTTCTTTTTTTTAACTGTTCTAATTATTATTATTATTCTAAATTCAGAGCTATCCTCCTATGTCAGAAAATTTAGGAGGAAAAAAACATCAGCTCTGCAAGAACAGTACTTCAGCAATAGACCTGAAAACTTCAAAGTACATTTAACATAATGCTATATAAATAAGAATTGCATCTCAACAACTCTGAAGAACTTTGTTCTAATGAAGTGGGCAAGAGTCTTAGTCCCTTCTGCTGTCACAGCGTCTGATGGGAATGTGCTTACTGGAAAATTTGGAGGAATACCCTCCATTTTATACCCTCAAGCATAAAAAATTTTGTGGCAGTAAGTAAAACATAACTAAAATAAGTAATCACAGAATCACAGAATCATCTAGGTTGGAAGAGACCTCCGAGATCATCTAGTCCAACCTCCTGTGCCTTCCAGAAATTTACAATAGCTTCCAATGTTGGGCATTCTTATAAATGCTGTTTAATTTCTCTTTAACTAAATTAATATATTTACTCAACAGAGAGGTATCGGTGAAAATGCACAAGCAATGCTCACAACACGGTGCAAACTTGAAATGGGTGCCTAAATCACAAATATAAATACTCCAAATGCTGCATGCAACGTTGTGCAGCACAGCAGTGTGCGGATCCGCTCCCGAAGCCATGGACACCACACGCCTGCAAACACCAGTCCGGCGGCAGCGCTTGGAAGCCTTCCAGCTCAGGATGCCGGAGCGGAGCAAATGATGATGTACTGCATTTGTTCAGTATTAACATGGGAAATGCTACTGCCCTCGTTATGCACGTGCATAATTTGAACCCCTAGAAAGATCTACTTTGTGATTATGCGCTTTGTTGGTCACTAAAAGGTTCTGGATCCACTAAAAGGTTCGGGATTAGGGTAAGGCTGGGTGCTTGATGAAACCCCTGGTGCCAGATGAGATAGACACTACTTTTTGAAGAATGTGACCACTTTTTTGAAGACTGGTAACCTGTGGGCAGAGATGAAGAGCAGGCAGAGCCCACTCGATCCAAGCATCTGCAATGACACAATGAAACACATGCAAGGGGCAGCTGAATGCAATCCTCCTCTGCCTCTTCATGATTTTAATGATTTCTGAATTAACCGCAAACCTTCCTGACACACAATAAAACTTGTGTTAACACAAGCCTTCTTAGTCCATGGAAATCCTTTACTGATTTTGTACTTTTTTACACTAGCACACTGAATCCCACTTGTGCCCAGTGACAGCCCAACCCCGAGGCAGCGGCTGTAGGGATGGGTCCCAACCCGCCAGGACAAACAGCAGTTTTACATCGCAGCAGAACCATTTGCAGATACAAATGGATCTCACTGCCCCATCCACAAGCTCCAGGTATCTCGTTAGGGGCAGAGTTAAGCCCATACAACAGAGATCAGCAATTTCTGCTAAAAACATACGTATGTAAGGTTACCAGCACAGGAGCACTCTTGAGTCTGTAGAGTTTGGTCACGTTCTTCAAAAAGAAGCAAACGCAGCAGGACTTCCACACTGTGATGCAGCACAAATTCAAGACGAGCAGATTTACTTAGCTCAGGTCTTTCTGTTCTTCACTTACCTCACTCTCCCTGCCTTGCTCAGTGCTGAGGCTCCAGCCCATCTCTGCCCACTGCAGTAGCTACACAGCTAAAGCAAGGGTGCATCCTGACCCACTGAACTTCACCGAAGTCACAACTTCCACACAGAAAATCCAGACTTGTAACCGGCTTGCTGTTGTCATGGTAAGGGCATCCCTTCCCCAAAGCAGACATGCCCATCTTGTACATCATGTGAATTATACCCACCCTTTATCCTTTAAAGCTGTCCTATTTTTAACCCTCTGCTCCTTCCTTAGAAGCAGATACCTCCAGTTCTTCCCCTTCTGTTCTCAGCTTTATTGTTCAGATAACATAATGCCTGTAACAGAACAAAACACTTCAGCTCTGCCCTTCATTCTGTTTATTATTATTATTATTATTAATCTAATCAATTTACGAAGCAAGAAGCGGAGATCACAGAAGCCAACACAATGCAGCAATGCAAAAGCAATGAAATATTCACCCCAGGGAAACTGCTGTCTACTGAAATGAGATACAAGCGCCTTTTTGTTGTCATCAAAGCATTAACTAGGGAACATGCCAATAATTTATAAAGGAGTAGACACCAGTATAAGTGGTGGGAGGAGGGGAAGATCTATTAGCTTCTGTGCTGCAGACAGGCAGAAGACAACGCTGACCAAATAAGGGACCAGAAAGCAGGAATTTTTAACTGAGACCCAATGTTTCTTAAAATAATTATTGATGGATAACTTGCAGCCCAGACTTAGAAAAACCTCTCCACATCCCTCCTATCGATTTCACTGGGATCTGTAGGTGCACAGCAGTTGAAAGAGAGCCAACATCCTGCTGCCCCTGTTTTCCTTTTCTGTGTAGGAAGAGCAGTGTGAATATTGAGCATTCCTATTAAATACGAAAAACAAATCTGTGCAAGTATTTAAAGATAGAAAGATGATGCCTGCACGCATTTGTTTTTATTAGCACCCTAAAAATTAGAAATTGAACCAAATGACACAGAAAGGTGGCTTGTGGGGAAGGACAGTTTCTTGGTAGGACTGTGCTTTCTGGGTTGGGTTTGTTCTTGTTCATTTGTTTGATTGTGGGTGTTTTTTCTAATATTTTTTGTTTGCTTACTTGTTTTATGGGGGTGACTGTACTGATAAACATGACGATGTTAAATTCCTGACTGCAGTTTGACTTCAGCTCCAGTTGGCCCTGGTGTGCAGCCGTGCAGCTTTCACTTTCCCCCAGCGCTCCCAGGATGACACACAGGCTTGCAGTTTTCAAGCATCTCCCTTCCTGGTTCCTGCCTTTTTCATGAACAGCAGCAATCCTCCCTTGCTCCTGCTGGTTGCATGCAGATTGCTCTCCCGTCCCGTCCCCCAGCAGAAGTCCATACCCTGTCCAATGAAGTTTTAAGCAAAACAATTTCTTTCACAACTATTTTCTCACCAGTGTTGTCCAAAGGCTACAGGAGTTTCTGGTCCACTTCAAAGCGTTGCTGGCAGGGCCGTAACTGAACCTTCCTCTCTGCTCAGCACGGCATTCCCGGAGGGATGATTATCCTTCCTGGCCTTATTATTCCTTGCCCCTGGCTACAACATCCTACCCTTCTCCATGGGACCTACCCTACTCGCTTGTCAGGTTCTTCCCCATTCCTGCCACTGCTTACACTTTCCAAAGCTTTTCCTAGAAGACCACTTGCTCACCGCACCCCAAGCAAACCTTTTCGAGTTTTTGCCCCAACAGGGTCTCAGCAGGAAGCTCTGTCCCTTTCCTCAAGCAAATCCCCTGCACGGGCTCCCTGCCCCTACTCACCCCACCCAGGGGAACCCACTGCTGCTGCATCCGACCTGCAGCAGGCTCCCTCTGCACAGGAAAATCAGCATATTTTGTGTTTTAAGATCAAAAAACACCTTACAATGATACATCTACAGTGTTATTGATTTAATTGCCAGTGATAATATATATATATTTTTTTAAAAAAGCACTAAAACTTTGAGGATCTCCCACCACAACCACCTACCGCTTCTGAAAGCATATCCAATTTTGGTTGTAAACTGCCAAGTAATGGCCGTTCGTATCTCCTTAAAC
Source organism: Anser cygnoides (assembly GCF_040182565.1). Taxonomy (NCBI): domain Eukaryota; kingdom Metazoa; phylum Chordata; class Aves; order Anseriformes; family Anatidae; genus Anser; species Anser cygnoides. The sequence goes on along the minus strand of NC_089874.1, from coordinate 14,854,457 downwards.
TACTGATCAAAACCCAGGCTAGAGGGCCTGGAGGCAGAGAACCACTCGGAATTAGGAGGAAATGGTGAAAATCAGAAAGCGGATTTCCTGACGGCCACGGTACTCTCAGCTCCCTTACAAAGCATGATTCTTGAGTTTCCCCACATCTCTTTTTTCCCCCACAATCTTTCAACTTACAGTAAAATAAGCTACATTTGAATGCAATGTAATTGAACCAGAGAAGAAAAACTTAGGCCTAATAAATTCAGTCTGTTCACTGAAAGGAAGAATTCCTTCTCCCGGCCCTTTTGGTGTACGTTTTTGCAATGCTGGGTAGCAATATTACTTTTGCTCAGAAACCGGAACCTAATCAGCAGACGCATCTTAAATAATCATAACAAATTCTGCGTTGAACTTCCACCACACATAACAACAGATTTTAGAGCGGCCCATTTTAAGGCTGGGAGCTGTTAATTGGAGTGTATCGTCTCAAACAACTTCAGGACACAAAAAGCCTTCCTGTATCCGTCTAGCAATAGCGGCACAGTGAGACTTCCAGGAACCTCACATTTGTGCAAACATCTGAAGCGAATAAACTAAGCAATTAAAAACTTCAAGCAAGTATTAAACCCAGAATCTCAGGATTTACCTTATCTGAACTTTTATGCCCGTGATGCCTGCCCGGAGAGGTTTGTGCGCTGCCAAGGAGCTGGGTTTTTGCACTGGAAATCCAACACACCGCCCAGAGTGCTTCACAGGTCACTGCCGACCATAAACCACCGCAGTACCCCTGAACATTGCTTATCCGTTCCCACGTGCTCTTGCACTTGACCGCCAACTCCCCCCATCCAGATTTACTGTCTCACAGCAATTGCCGTTAATGCTACTGTGCGTTTGTTCACGCTACCAAGGGGAATAATGCTGTAAATTCAGAGTTGTCACCTCTAGCTCGGCACTTTCATTTGAAGGATGCAGGGAAACAAGACCTCGCAGCTGTGAAACATCATTTTTAAGGACATGAGCAGCTGCGGGTTCAAAACCCCAAGCTGTCAGCATCGTGTAAGCAGCTCTTCTCGCTCCAGAGTAGATGTTAACAATGCTGGACATGAACGTCAGTGCATGCAGGTAAAAGCATCGCCATTCGCCAGGGCAGAGCAGCACTACAAAATCGAATGGAAATTGAGAAGAAAAAAAAAAAACAGGTAAAAATCACTAAAAAGCAGAACTACTTTAAAATATTTGCTCTTTTCCCCCTGTGCTCTCTCTGTGCCTGGAAGCATGTTGACATAAATGAAGACGCGACTTGTAGAGCAAGGGAAGCAACACACAGAGATGTGTTTATCTTCCCGGCTCCGTAACTTCAACACAGAGCAGCTCTGGCAGTTAAAGCTTTGTTTCAGTAGTAAACTACATCCTTAGAAATGGACAGGTTCACAGCCCTGAAACAATTCTCAGTATTTTGCTGAGCAATGGCACGCAACAATATTGTAGAAACAAGTCACAAAAATGTAAGTTCAAGAATAACCCCGGCAGTGGTACAAAATTCCCCGTGCTTGTCAATCCTCAGCTGAAAACATTTTATTTCAAAACCACAAACAAGTATTTGCTCTCCCAGTCCTTTTGATTTCAGCATACGGTGACAACTCAACTCTGCGTGATAGAATTTATGCCAAGATACTATGGATGTAATGAAAGATTTCATTCTTACACTCTTATAAAAAACTGAAAGAAGTTTTACTACCAAGTTTACCAACACTGCCAAGCCATTAGCTTCAATGTTTGTTAGCTTCAAAACAGTGCAAGTAACAGCCTGCAACTTTACAGACCTGCTTCTGTTTGCGACAGGTTGCCTGCAGATGAGGGCTACCTGCCGCTGACTACATCCGTAAGGGCATGCCCCCAAAAGCGGCTTTATTTTTCAAATGACATTACATAAATTGCAAAACAATACCGTTTGTTTCCCCCAACACACCATTCAACAACTCCCTACTTGCAAAAACAACTGTTGTCTTCTTATACCTTTTAATTAGAGTTACAAAATGTTTACATTAGAAGGAACAATGGCCACGATTTCTTTTCGAACAGCTCCCAGATCTGCTTCAACACGCCTGTGTATCTGCCTGACACCGCTTCGCGCTCCCCAGGAGCGGTTATACAACCCTGGTGCTTCTCCCGTGCTTTTTTTCAATATTTACGGGCCACATTTCACATGTAACAGTAAGGCACGTGTAAAACCCATTTGCCTCCATCCCATCACCACTTAGCTATCTGGTTTCAGAGCTGTGGAAAGAGCAGGCACGCAGATCTCGAAACACTTCAGTATAGTGCATTATTTTGTTGGAGTAAGTCATTTAAAATCACTTCTGCTTCCATTTGTAACAGAGGTCAGTGTCAAATGTTATCCAGCTTGGAAGCAAAGGAACAAAAGAAAACAGATGACAGATATGAACAGGTTCTTATGCTCCTTTTTTAAGTTTGAACTAAGACCTGTTGGGTTTGGAGATTTTATCTGAGCTTATTTAGTATAAAATATATATGTACATATATGTGTGTGATTTTTTTCTAAACATTTTGATTCATAAATAGCTGGCCTTAAAAAAAATCACTAAATTATGTGGCTGTCATACTGAAAACTGGAGTAGATGCCACTGCTGGGAGGAGCGGAGGAGTCCCCAGCTCTCCTCCCAAGAAAAGACAAAGCAGCATTTCTCAACATGGAGCTGAGTGCTCCCCAGAGAAGTCTGTAGTTCATAACTCACTGCTGAATTATCATCTCATACACTGCCCAGCTCTCACAGCAACCTGCAAGATGTGAGCGTTTTGTCCAAAGTAACATAAAAGTGCAACATCCCTGCAGCCACACACTGAGCTGGCAGCAGAGGCTTTTGGTGGCTTGTGTTTTATTTTTGGTATCTTGTGCTTTTTTCAATGCATATGCTTACTTTTACACAGAGCAAGCAGCTGCTCAGCAAGATCACCCTCCTGTGTAAGGGGGATCTATGACAAGAGGACATGCATAATAGATGGGATCCGCTGGATGTCAGCAGCAGAAGCGTGCATGCCGAAGGAAGGCACGCTGCTGCTTTTGGTGGTGGTGCAGTTGCAGGCATGACGCAGCCAGCTCCCAGACTCTAAAAATTGAGCTATTTTACATGGCTACTTAAGGATAAGGGTGAGTCACACCTTAAAACCATGGATTTCCCTGCACCGACTCTGTACAGCGCCTGTGGTACCCAGATCACTCGTAGACACCAAATGTGTAGATTTGTACTTATGGTAAATTAACTCTGCTCTACCCAGCGAATTTAGCTGGGGTGGGAGAGGTGAAGATAATATATCTCAGCCTAAGGATGTCAGTTCTTAAGGTCAATGGGAGATCACAGCTTTGTGCATGGGATAGCACGGTGTTCAGTACAAGGAAGTGTGCTGCAAAAGCACCCGAGGCTATCCAAAAGAAACTGATGGTTGCATGAACTCTTCTCTTCCAAACAGGGTTTTAATCTCAGAACCTGAAATATGAAAAAAAAAGAAAAAAAAAAAAAAAACAAGAACAAAGACTTTGGTGATGACACCTCACACATGCTCTGACATTATATGCAGTAGTGGCAAACTGCGTGGTTAAATCCTGACATGTACGAGGAGCCTTTGCACTGTAATACTCAACATCTATCATCTCCCTGGTTGGGTCAACGCGACCTTTCCTCTTTTTCAGAGGCATCAGTACCCACTCCCACGTCGCTCTGAGTGTTTTAATTTAACAAATTCTCACACCACACAGCTGCGCCTCCAGCACAACTCCATCGTGCTCAGTCCGTGAGCGCACGCACCCACCCAGCCAGCGCTGCCTGACTCATGTGCAGGGCATGGTGTGAGCTGATTTGTTATTTGATTTATTGCTGGTTTCCTAGTGCGAAGATACACCTTTAACCAGCAGCGCGTTTACCCGGAGCAATGAGACTGTGCTCGGCTTCTTTCGCAACGATTTACATTTGGGATCACGTACGTTCAGAACAAGCGCTCTATGTCTGGTGTAATTTCATTGAATAAAAAGAGATACAACACATCACAAGACAGCAAAGGGTTTGTTTGTTTGTTTATAATTACTAAGATTATTAACATATATTGGCTTTTTGGGGATATTAATTTTGTGAAATAGCAACACGAGGAGGAGTCTGGATGGTCTCCAACAAGACTCAGCACAGGAAACATAATATGTTCTATGTCAAAATGAACATTTTGCTTCAAGGCTTCAAAACCATGTTTATTGCTACAAATGGACGAATTTTAACAGAGATCATTTACTGGGGAGAAAAAAAAAAAAGGTAACTGTTAAGAGCATGAGCTATGCCAGCACTTGATTACAATCAAATCTCCCAAAGCTCCCTCTATTATAATATTACCAGAGCACTTCCACGCAGCAAATGAGTAAGGACAACCTCTCGTGCATGTCGGGAGGCTTCCAGGCAATGTGATGACAACACGTGATTCCAATGAGACCGCCAGCACTGAAGGACACCCGTCAACATGCAAGGCTACTTGACGGTAATGCTTGAGAACTCACTGCTCATGATCCTAAATCTAAAATGTAAACTAGGTAAACGTGCTGAAGTAGCTATTGCGTACGCTCTTGAACATATGGAATTACGAAATCTGTGATTTCTTAGATCTCTCACCCTGAGCTCGGGGCCAGCTGGCTCCAGTCCCTCTCCCACTTGCTTAAGAGGTGCATATTGCTAAAGCAGCCCGTGCTGCACATTTGTAAGAGCCCAGAGACACCAGGGCTTGTGAATGCTGGAAAAGCTTCATTTCTTGTGTGAAAGCAGATTGCCAAACACCACGAAACAGTGCTCAGATTCCGTCTTTTTCTTTTAGCCTTGCAAACAGCTGAATCATTGAATCCATTCAGCACTGAACAGGCTTCTCTTGAAGAGCTTTAACACTTGTAGACACAAAGCTGCGAAAGGAGACACTGCAGACACCAGGTGCCCCACTCAGAGGTATAGTGCTATGCATGAAGAGCAATTTAGCAGAACTGCAGAAGATGAAATTTAGAAGAAAAAATACTTTTTACATGACTGTGGATTTCTTTCTCTAGAAAGGAGGATGCCATCCTGTGAGTCCTTACACTCATGCAATTCGTACACAAGTCAGGAGCATCTCCCTCACCGGGACCGTGTCACCTGGACCAGCAGGAGGGCTGAAACCTCAACCCTTGGCCATGAAGGCAAGCAGGCCACCTACACCTGCTGACGCCAGTAGCATCGTCACCCAAAAACCAAACTGCATGCTCAACTCAGCCCATGACAGGGGAGCAGCTGGCCTTCTGAGTAACTGAGCATTTCCACGCGCCCCCACTCCTCGCCCGGACGAGAAGCAGAGCCTGTGTGGAGGCCCTCGGTCACACAGCTGGCGTCAGGGGGCCGCTGAAACCCACTCCAGAAACTTCATTTGTTTTCTCAGAACAAAACTCAAATTCTTTCTGGAAAATACAGCAACTAAAATCTACTTCAGTAGGGTCTTTGTACACTTGTGCGAGTGTGAGAGTGACAATTTAAAAGGTATATTAATTAATTAATAAAAGCCCATAAACTTTCAACCCTTAAGTGACTGCTTAATTTTCATTCAAGTGACTCCTCCAAATGAAGGTAACCTGACGCTGAGGACCATTCGCTGAACTCCTTAATTACGGACTGCTCCTGTAACTGAAATCCAATGAAATTCAATCCTGAGATTATCCAGAGCCCAAATACTGAGGGAGACTTCACCTGAAGGAAGCCATTGCAAGGTCAAACGCAGTCTCTTACCCCGTTACCCTTCTGCTCTGCATTTCTCTATATAAATGATATTTAGTTCAAACTATTTATCCAGAGCAGGAAGGACAAACCACCACAGAGCCTGCAAGTATCTGTAGGAACCGAACAATTTGATCCATGGGGCCCTGCAGTGGCATGGGACCACCAAAATAGCTCAAGCAGAACCTGCTCCTGAAGACCGGAGACCCACCGTGTTGGCTTCAACACAGGACCTAACGCAAGGCTGGAAAACGCAGCACTGAATTCAGCCTGGAAATACAGTGCACATTCTCAATAAAACCACTCCTCGTGGCGTTTACCTAGAAACGTGGCACCTTCACCAGAAGCCTGTCACACCGCAGCAGGGCCCTCTCTCAGGAACTCTGTCACCATCGGAAGGGGCTGCCGCCCCCTCGGGCACCTCACTCCACAGGGACAAGGCGGGGGCTCCTGGAAGGGTAACGACACACAGGCTAACGAAGCAGAAGGCCCCCTCTGGCCCTGGAAGTCCCAACGGCCCCCTGAGCCCCTCCTTCCACAGGTGTCAGCGCAGAGTCACTCAAGAAAGCGCTACCAGTGATGGTCACCAGCTCCAAAGAGCAGGCTTACAGACGTGGACAGTCATTGTAATGGCTTAGGACAAATTCTTCCTTCCGTCCCTCCGTCCCACCCCCATCTTCAGCTGCCTCTGCGCACCAGTAATCCCCAGTGGCCCAGCCCTACCACAGCACCGGCCCTGCTGGGAGCCGGGGACCGAGCACCCGCCTCTGGGCTCGAGGCCACCGCTGCTTGCAGGGGAGGGGGCCCCATCACAGATTTCATGACAGGACACGAATCCAACAACAGGGCTACCGCCCGAAGAAACTGCAGATCCTAAATGCATATCCTCACGAGTTTACCTACAGAATTTGACAAATTGCATTACTGCCAGGTCGCTCTGCCGGGACAGAAACCTGCTGACTTCAGGGTCTTTCCACCCAGGTCCTGCCTAAATGTGACCCTGGTCACCTAACACATTACAACAGCGATTATTCCCCCAAAGGGGACTGGTCCCATGTGTGCTCACCATAATACTTGAAGATATTTTTGTATTTGATAACTGTGGTACTCACACTGTGTACAGCAGAAGCTGGGCTGAGATAATTTTCAGGTGCTCTACCTTTCAGATTGTATTTGTAAATACCAAATTCTGGGCAAGCACCAGATTACTTTCTCAATTCATTCACACAGCATGAACTGTAGGATGTTTGCAAAGTTTTTACGCTTTGCACTTCCAGATGAGATACGAGGAAAAATGCAAATTGGCTCTTTAAAAACAAGAAAGGCAGATAAGGTATTTCAATGGCCAGTGCAGTCGGGATGACTCCTATTTATTTTTTGTACACAGTCCACCCGAATGCTAACAACCAAGCCTGTGCCCTGTGCAAGGGCAATAAAAAGGAAAGGTGCTATGTAAAAAGAATAGATTGAACAGTTTGCGCTGGACTGATAAAGAAAGAAGCAAACAGCACAATTGTATGGAAGCGTGCTTGGCTTGTGAAAGCTGACAGTCCATCCTTGTTAGCTCTACAGCTGCAATCTATTAAAAAAAAAAGAGGAGAAAAAAATGAGAACATTTCCCATTCCAGCTGGAAACAGAAGATTAACAAAAAAGGAGTGTCATTCAGTGCTCCTGATCCTCAGGTGATGCTGCTTTCTCTTAGGAAAGAACTTCAGTTGTCAGTTGTCTTAGATTGCAGTCATGTCTGGCAGCCTGTAAATCAGTGAACAGACCTGATTTTATAGGATTTGTACTTCAATGAAAAGTATATTGCGTATGGCAGACAATTATCTACTTAGATTTTAAACTAAATTATTTCCCCTTCTTCAAAATTATGTTCTGTTTTTTCCTGATACTGGTCTCTACACCCAGCTTGCTTGGCTGTAAGTTCCCACAGCGCGTTTCGTTTCTGCTATCGCCCAAATGCTGAATGCACATCTTCTCGACATTGTTAAAGCAGGTAAGTGAAAGAAAGTTTCACTAGCTGTTAAAGGTTTAAACTGGGTTTATTTAATGGTGTACAAACTCAAGATAAATATATCCTGGGCTACAACATTAAAACAGACAGAGGAATATCCTTTTAAACCACTACCAGAACAGTCTCCACTTGCAAACATATCCCACTCACAAACTACAGGCAGTGGGCAAACAGAAATGAACAACACTGGCAGACTGCTACCACCACACGTGCACTGATCACCATGCCCAGCACTTCCATTGTGTGCAATACAACTCAACTTCTTGTTGGGAATCCTGCCTCTGTAGCATTTGCAGGAATCCCATGACAGTCCTGCAGGTAGGTGAACACCTGGCCACCTGTATCCTCCTCATACGGCCAGACCACAAGTATGAGAACAGCACGGTTCTAAGAGCACGACAGCACCCAGACAGAGAGCACGCTGCCATCATCATTGCTGCACACCAAGCACCCCTCTTGGTTTGGTACTGCATGCCTTCGGGAACGGCTTGTGTAATCAGCATGCAAGATTAAGATGGCTGCGCAGAATTCCTTGATTACTGTCCTGGTATAGTGAATAGCCTTATTCTAGGACAGCAAAAAAGAAGCCCCAAGACAGACTAAAAATGTATGTGTGTGTGGCAGAGTAAAGGAAGAGAAGTTTATACATCATTTATAACCATCTGCAGACTATCTCCTCTTTTCTTCTACTGGAGGACAATGCAGATGAAGCAATGACCACAAATGAGATGCTGCTTTCTGATTTCCCTCCATGTTATGGAGTCAGTAAGGCGTGAGAACCAGGAAACTCTCTAAACCAGAGCCTTTGACACATGTATAGCTCATATGAGGGAAGTGGATGTTGTCATATAACTATCAATTGCAAGATACAGAGAAAAAAAATAGAGGGTGTAAACTAGTAGATGGAATTAATTTTGATGAAGAAGCTGGTAATGGCAATGCATTGCACAGGTGAGAAATAGCTCTGTTTCCAAAGGCAGAGAAGGCTGAGGAGAGAAGAAAGCCAAGCAGCAGCACAGTGAACTTCACAAATGGTTAAATCTAAATCCAAGCAGCCTGCACTTTCTCAGGGGCTTTCTAATGAAGAAATATGTCTAGAATGAGAGGAATAGGCCACAACAAGGAAGAGACACAAAATAATACATGCAAATCATTACAGATATTTGTTAATAGGTTTTGTGGAAATCTCTCCAGCTATCCAGTTTCAGGAAATTACTTCGCATTGTGTGTCCTTATGCCTAATAGCAGCGTGCTTGTCACAGGCATACACAGTCACTTGAAAATAAATCATCTAGAGGCACGAGATGAACAATGGTTATAATGCCATCTAAAATTGTTTAGTAAATGTGTCCATTTGCATAGCCCACCAGCTGCGTTTTTCCAAAACGCTGGCGATAACGCGGCGGCTATGTCAGCTGCTGACAGAACAGTTTTTTGTCCTCAACAAAAGCAGAATAATGAACTGCAGTTGTGCCGTAGCACGCTTTTCAAAACACAAAAGAATAAATGACTGCTTACTAAACTCAAAGCAGTCATTTTATAAGCTGTTTTAGGGTGAAATTATAATCTGTAATATCTCAATTTTCAGGGCTTAGTATTATCATTATTTAATACATACGATAGCAAACACAGTCCTACTCCAGCTCTACGTGTTTCCTTACCCCTAACATAGAGAAGTACGTGGCGCTATAATGTGGCCCGATATGACATTAGAATCACAAAAACTTACATTTACAAGGGGAAAACATGCTTTCTTCTGCACGGCATGCAGAGGGGATTAAAAAGTTGTGGTAGGCTGAGCTCCTTTTCAGTCAGCATCAGTAGCACAGTAGTGCACAAGCAAAGCTGAGAGCATGGCAATTAACCCCATCAATCTAAAAGGAACACGTAGGCATGCAGACGAGTCTTTCACTCGGGTACTTGCCTTTTGACCCGGCAGCTTTTCTTACCAGCATCAGCTGAACATTAGAGCACTTACTGCCTACTTCAGACCACCTTACTTGCGACACTTCAGCATTAAAAGAAAGTTACAGCACTTTAATGAGGGAAAAAACAGACTTAAGTTTCACCAGCATGGACCAATATTCTCCCTCCTCTAAATTTCTCATATTTCAGCCAAATACATCACTGATGCATCTCCTTATGGCACCTAGCTCTAAAAAAAAAAAAAAAAAAAAAAAAAAATCGATTTCCATTAATATAGCTATCTGAATGGATTTAAGTGAAACATAAGCCTTTGCTTTATTTCAAAGTTACAACCATTTCACCAAGCGTGCAATATTGGAATCAACATCCTCGGTGCCAAGTACGGATTACCGTCTAAAAGTTTCAACCACAGTATGAGTAAATTGAGATCGGTGAAATAAATCACATAAGAAACAGTAATTAAGCAGTTTAACACGACAGAGCCCACGCTTTCCTGAGAGGAAGATACTTTCTTTTCAGCAGGCAATTACCACCAGATATTCCCTTTTCAGCCTGGCGAAGCATGGCGTGTCTTTTCATAGAGAGGCTAAACTGCTGAGGAGCAGAAGGATTAAATGCAGCCGTATTTTACCACATCCTTACTAGAGGGGAAAGATAGACTTGCGGTTAAGGAGTCAGCAGGTCAGTGCTTTATTTCCAGCTCGGTGCCGAGCCGCCTGTGTGGTCCTGGACAAGCCAGCGACCTTCTGTGCCTCGCTTCCCCCGTTTGCTCAGTGGGTTAATTATGTACTTGACAAACACTGTGACATTTGTTCGTGGATTTGCTTTCTGAAGGGAGAAGGCAGCAAGGCACAGAAGGAAATTACCAAATTAAGAGGAGAAGGTGCTGAAGAGCAATCATGTTTTCCGAGCCCGCACGCTCCACACAAGAGGGAGGCACGGCTGTAAATATTTACGCTCTCCCCCTCTCTCCGCTGATCCACTGCATGCCCGTGGGTGCAGTTCCTTGATACCTTTTCACCAAGGCAGAAAGGAGGACTCCCCTTGTCTCTGAGAAGTGCTTCCAGATTTCCGCAGGCTCACACTACCGCGGCCGATGTCCCTGCCCGCTGCGCAGGACGCGGCTGCACGGCCGCCCGCTGGTACACGAGGAATATCCGCGGTTACCCTCAGCCAGGCTCCCACGTACCCCCTGCACCACGTTTTCCCCTACACCACGTTTTCCCCGTTGCTGCTGTGCTGCAGGTGGAGGCAGGGTCTCAGAGGCCGGGCTGCCAGATGGCCCAGCGCTGTGAGAGCTGCAGACGGCAGCGGACGCGCTGCTGCACCTGCGACACAGAGGTTTGGCTGCTGTGTATGCAGCACGGCGTACTTCGTTTCAATAAAACTGCACTGAAAGCCCAGCACCACAGGCACAAGGCGACTGCACACGCTGCTGAAGCTCACCTGTTTCACCCCAAACTACTCAGATTGAAGCTAGCTGGGGTACAACACGCGGTTGTAACCAATGGGTACATCACGGATTTGCTGCAGCACGGACAACGGGTACAGCGAAGTACTTCCCTCTTTGCTAAGGTAACATAAAGCTGTGATGAAAAACCACAGCCGGACGCTGTACAAGCACCGATTGCTGCAATTAGCACGGTGCCGCTGTGAGAGGACCGGCGCTCCCCGGGGAAGCACCTCCATCTGTGCGAGCACTCGGCTCCTCCGGGAGAGCCCGGCCCTGCTCTGCGCTCCCCTTTCACACCTGACACAACGGGGCGCCGACAGATACCTCTCCCCTCTCAAACCGCAGCACTGGTGGAGCAAGGCTAAGTAGGTATTTCCTACATCTTCCCCGCAGGATTCAACCGATGCCTCTGAAATGAGCCAAAAGACACTGCAGGTGTTTTCTTGAATCCTAACCACACCATTTATAGGCTCCCCCATTTCCTGCATCTCTCTACCCCTGAAGTTTGTTTGCACTTGGACATTTGTCAAAATGGAATAATTTTCACCCAAAAAAAAGCACCTATCACTAATTTCAATAGTGCAAAGTCCCATTAAACTTCTCCGAAGACGCTGCTTTCAGAGCTGCACACAAGGTAGGGAGCCTTTTAACTCTGTGTAGGGATGCAAAGCATTTGGTGTTTACCAACAGCTTGTACAGCCTGCATGCATACTCTTACCTCCACGTTAACCATCAAGGTAACTTGAAGCAGTTCATCCCATAAGGCCAGCAAGCTATAAAAGCCAGGAAGCTCCTAGAGAGCAGTACGCCGCGGCAGCGCAACCTCGCTGCGGGTCAGTCACCTCGCAGTAATGGTGCTGGTGCCTGTCCTGCACAAAGCAAGCACAGCTCCTCAGCAGTAAGTGTAGATGCAGATCTGGAAATTGAAGCCCACAGCAATGACCAGGATGAAGGTGTAAAGACACAAAGACAAAAAGCCTCCATGCTTTTAAACATTTTAATTTCAAGAGGGTTTTGCTAACCGAGTTCCAAAGGCTTCCCAGAGGGGCAAGTCCTATGACAGTACACAGCTATAAAGGCTACTTTAAAAGTGGTACAAAAAGCCAGCTAAATGCAATTGTCATCATTGAAGTGACCTAACAAATAATAAAACACAGACCTGGAGTTTTAATCAGTGGAGTTCTCCTATACTGAGCATAGCATGCATTAAAATCCGGGCTTTAAAATAAATAAATAAAGGAGTAACTTTTATCAGTTCCACTTTTTTCCTTCTGTGTATTTACATTACATTTCTTTCAAAATGACTCCAGTGTTTTTTGTTTATCCCTTCTCCATTTAATGGCCCTGGGCGAGCAGCAGGGCCGAGGAGCCCTGAGACGTGCCCTGTGCTGCCGCGTCACCGCCGGGCACGAGGAGAGGTCGGCTGCAAGGCTGCGGCTTTCTGAAAGAGCCTGGCAGCAGGAGTAACGATTTGGTCTGCAGAACGAATTATTTATGAAGATGCAGGATCCAGGGGGAGGACTCCACTGCTTTGCTTTTACATCTCTCATTGGATTTTAGGCCTGCTTCTTCAGAGGGAGGGAGGGGGGAGCTTTGTAGTTCAAACAGGTGGAAGAAATGTTGTCATCGGACATCAGGGTTTGATTCTGAATTTCCTCAGCTTCTGCAGGACAGACGTAAGCCCATGTTGTTTGCCTGCTCTAGGTACCAATTTCCAACATGCTCTCCTTCCCACGCACACTATAATTTATACACAGAAGAGCTGCACGTTGAAAAACATTACGAGGAAAAAAAAAAAGTACATCGTTCTGTTGCCGTCATCAGCAGGCAATTTCTGAGAAATCTGGACTCAGCCACCGGCAGGTCTTTGATCCAGATGCTCCGGACCACCCAGGACACCGCTCCACAGGCAGCAAAGCGAGGAGGTGAACAGCAAGGGGCTGGCTCCTCTTTGCCAGAGATGTTCCGGAGGGCACGAGATGGCCAGAGCGGCACGAGATGGCTCTGCGAAGCTCAGCTCCTCCTGCTCACCGGCTGTAGGCACAGCCGCACGGTCTGCACTGAAAGCCCACTGTCGAGCCAGAGCATCAGGTGAAAGAGATTTATTTATAATAAACTGTTCCATTTCAGAGCTCTGCTTCCTATGTCAGCTTTTAGTTTATACTGCAGAATAATGCAAAACAACAAAGTGAATTATTATTTGCTCTGCACTCGAGTTCAGAAAGGAACAACACACTTTTTGGAAAACAAATGACAGAAAAATTCTGGATTAAATATATATGGCACGCATCTGAAACATAATTCATTACAGAAAAACTATTTTTTTAATTTCAATATTACATACAACTTTAATCTCCAAAAGCAATCAAGAAAAACTGTGTTTTACTTGTGTCCCTGCTTACAACACCTTTGGCATTCACTAACCTTTGGAACCAACGCCTTTCAGAAGGCAACAAAGCACTGACACACCAAAGCAGAAGCAAATTGTGAAAGCATCTAGAGTTAGGGCAGCCTTTATAACTGTCTAATCGCAGACATAATACGTGGTCGAAGAAAGCAAAACACAGGCCACCTATAAAACACAACATACCTTTTACAGAATTAGCGAATATTAAAATATTTTGGATCTGAAATCATAACTCTCAGACAGAACAAGGAAAAACATCCTTCTTTTTACTTTGTCCCACTATGAGACCGAGCAAGTACCGAATTACGAAGTGGAAGTAATTTAGAACAAAATAAACCATTTCCTACAAAGTGCTCTCCAGTACAGTAGCTGCCTATGGTAAATACTGAACTACAGATTTTTCTTTTTTTTTTTTTTTTTTAAGCCAGAGGAGTAGCATCCATGCATAAGCAATTACACGCCCACCTCGAGAGCATTTTTAGAAGGGGGACTCCCAGGTGGGTCCATCAGACCTCCCGGTACCAGACCTTCCCCAACCACACGGCCCCACACTCCTCCCAGCAGTCGCTGCCCACCAGGGAAACACCGCAAAAAGCAGATTTGGTGTCAGCCTGAAGCACGCGATTGCCAAATCCGTTTCAGAAGTAGATTTACGATACAGTTCCCTTCAGCAGCCTGTTTAGGCTTCTCCAAATCCTAAAGGGTAAACAGCAGTACATCCAAGCTAATTACTCCGTATTCAAATATCAAAAGAATACTTAACTCAGCACAAATTAGCTTTTCTTATAAAAAAAGCTCTCCTTCGCTGCTGCTGTCGTTCTCCAGCTAGGGAATTCCACCCAGCAACGATGCCTCTGCTCCGGGGGGAGCAGGGCCAGGCCTTGCCAGGTCGGTGTTTCCTCAGCCCCAGCGGATGCGATGCCGGACACGGGTTACCTGTGGCCCCCAGCTCGGCACGGGGGCTTCCAGCCAGCACCAACCGCTCTGGGGCAAGGCCGACACAACGAAAGGGGCATCGGAAATTTACTTCAGACATCTCTAACAATAAAGGGGAGGTTTGCAAGACCCTGAATACAATAACATTTCACACATCAACATCTGGTTCTAGTTTACCGAAGCATTATGCTCTGGAGTGATTGCTGGACACACAGTGAGACCGCTCCATTGCCTAATACAACAAGCTCAATACCCTGTTTTACATACAGGGCATAATATTTTCTTTTTCGACCAGGCTGGATAAGTCTAAAACACTTAGAAGGCTTTTACCTTTTTTATTTTTTAAAGCAACAATTGAACATACAAGCATTTTGCATGCACAAAGTTACAGATTTTTAAAATCCTGTTCATTGGCTGCTTTACAACACAAAGCCCACACTGACAGGCAACACATTTAAAAGCTCTATTTATTTAGTCTAGTCCACCTTTTCTTGTGATTTCTTAGTTTGGACTTTCCAGAACTGTAATAGGCACTGTCTATTTATGCTGGGTTTTATGAAGAAAAACTAGAAGAAGCAACAAAAGCTGCTGTAAAGACAATTCAGCGAGAGCAGGAAATATTGATCTTCTCAAATTAGTATTCTTAATGCCAAAAAAAAGAAAAAAATGATATTCGGTATAGGATTGGGAAATGACACCCTGCCCTACCGGCAGGGAGGACCCTCCACCTGAGGACAACGGGGAGCCCCCCGTGCTGGGGCTCTTCCTCCCCTCTGCCCCCGCTCCCCTTGGCCCTACGGCGCAGCAACACCTTTGCCAGCGCGACAACCAAATCCCCGGGGACACACCCTCACCTCCATCCGCGCCCAACGCGCCGTCGGAGCGCCCAGCCTCCGGCACATGCCTCGGAGGAGCGTTCACGGAGAGCCAAGCGGGAAGCTGGGCGCAGGCGAGGCGTTTCCAGAGCTCTGCGCGGCCAGGCTGCGTGGCAGGGCCCGTCGGGCAGGGCTCCCGTCGCCTCCTCGTACCGCGGCACAATTCCTCGCCTTACCTCAGCCCCCGCTGCTCTGTACTCAGACAGACGTTTAACCCAACAAATGAGAGGTACGGAGATGACCGTTCTCCAACCAGCCGCATTATTACCGCTGCGCGATGTTTTTGACTTTCGGCAAAGAAAGGGCTTACTTCGGGCTAACAGTTTCTCCAGCAGCACGGCGCTGCCAAGAGATGGGACCAGCTTTGAGACGGGTTAAATGCTTTTGCTCCTCATCCTCGGTGGCAGCACGGAGGCCGAAGGCTCCCTGGCCAGGGGAGGCTGCCTGCCTTCCCCCCGCGCTCGGCTGCGGACAAGCAGCCTCAGAAAGGGACAGCACAAACAAACGCACGCTTAAAAAAAGGCAAATAACATTCGGTGCAACAGGTTGGGGAAAACAAATTAAATCGAGCCCTGTTGCTCCATTTAGCGGTTTATTAAAGAAGCTAAAAGTTCTGAAGCTCCAATTTATTTTTTAAGCTGCCACTTAATATGTTAGGGCAACATCAGAGTCATCTCGGCGACACTCCAGCATGCCTGCATTTCTTCCGTATTTCACAAACTTCTGCTCAGGAAGATCCTGAGAACTGGAACAAAGTAGCGCTTCTCGTTACACGCACAAAGAGGTGCATCTCTGCAAGTTTCTCACAAGTAGGATATTGCTTCTGACATTTAATAGGGAAGAAAAAACTTTGTGGCCCTTGCCTAGGGGAATACAGAGTAACTCAAGAACTTTGAAAGCACATGCAAAAAAGATGGGGTAAGGTGAAACTACTTTTTCATTTAGTAAGTGCGGCTTAATTTCTTCAAACAAATGAAAACACCTAAGTGGGTGCGCACACAAATATACAGACACTCCCAAGTCCTATCTCCATTTAAAACATTTCATACCCACGTAACTTTCTTTCTCCTATTAGTAATTCAGCAAGAATACCAGAAACATTTTAAATTCCCATCTGAGTCTCTGGTTCAGTAACGACATGCATACCCGGAACAGAAATCCTATAAACGTGGCCACTTAAAAAGAAAACTGCTAACGATGTACCAGCTCGCTCCTCCTGCAAAGGGCTCTGAATCTCGCTGCATCAGCAGCAGGCTGAGCGTGACAGAATGTGGAAAGTATGTCCAAAAATGTGACATCACTTCTCCAAAATGGTGTCTATTTTCCCTACCAAGTCAGAGATTCACTACTTTCAGTACACCTATTAGCACAAAAGGGAAAAGTTGCTAGAATAAATTCCCCAGGTTTCTTTTTTTTTTTAAAAAAAGCCCTTTGAACGACAGCTGTGGTGTCACTGAAGACATATTTTTAATCCACTTCCTAAATGGACTGCTTACCTCTGAGTTAACCAGTTCCTTCCTACCTTCAGCTCCTTTTATTTGTCAGTGTGTGACTCATGGCCTTGCTGCCACACAAGCTCCCATTTCCTTTGTGTGAATGAAACAGTACCAGGAGTTGCATCCACTTATTGCCCCGAAAGCTTTTTCCCTTTGCCAGTCTCTAGGGCCATCCCATGCTTTTATTCCTCCCCTCCAGGAGCCCGTTCCTCTCCCCAGTCCTTCTCCTTCTGCCAGCCCAGTCTCCTTACCACAGAAGTCCCGACGAGGCAGGCGGGACGGCGGGGAGGCCGGACGAGCCCCGTGCTGCACACAGGAGCCTGCAGGCGGGCCTGGGGCTCTCAGCACGCAGCAGGGACACAGCAGCAGCCCAGGGCCAGCTCTGCGGGACGCCGCAGCGCGCCCCCCGCGCTCAAAAATATTTAGCCTTGGTTAATTTTCCCTTCCGTCGGCAACCTGAGCCCTGAGACACGGCGCACCATCCATTTGGCCATAATTCAGTGAAATCAACAGCCCCCGCACCTCATCAACGCAGGTGCTTTTGCTGGGGTGCGTGCCTGGTGAAGCCCCTCGCCTCGCACGGCACTCAGGGAACCGAGTTCGGGTCCAAAGGCCCTCTGCATCAACGCTTCCTCAAGCCACGGGCGCTTACTGGGCACTGCAGACGGCGAACCAGAGAGGCCAGGCACTGCACCTCCAGCCAGACAGGGAAAACTCCCGTGCACGTTTCCAGCAGGCCTACATGCAAATAGAGCAAACGGGAACTCGTCCAAGAGTTTTCAGTCGGGAGGCATTTCGCCTTTTGTTTAGGTCTAACTGCGTTACTACGTTCCGATCGCTCCACAACGAGAAACTGAAGTGGAACATACGTCACCCTCACGTACCTGCTACCTGCTTAAGAAAAAAATAGACTAAGTGCAGCAAAATAATTATAAAAATTATCTCTGATTTAACAAATACCTGGAACCAATTTGAGAAAATAGCTAAAGCTACCGGTTGAAAACAATGTGACACTGCTACAACAAGCAAAATGAATGTGATTATTTGAAGAACAAAAGCACCATCTTGGCCTCTCTTTATTTAAAATGACTTTTTCCTGATTTCAGAATTTGACTCATTTCCCTTTCACTAGCAGTATCAGTCCTTCTGACAAGTGCTGTGTACATCTGTGCTTGCTAGCTCTCGAGTATTCATTTTTTCTTTCTCGTTTTTGTGCAGTTCCACTGGATTATGTAACTTCCCTCAAAGGCGGTTTGGTTTGCTGGATTTTTTTCATCTGTCTTCCAGCACCAGATTTGCTGAGCATTACAGTAAAATGACCTCAAAGAAACAAGGAAAATATATACTGTATATTAAAAAGGAAACAAAAAACACAGATGCTCTAACGTATCTTGCTGATTTTTTTTAATACTTTTTTTGCTCCACTTTTTATTTTCTTACTGCTCACAAAACATTTCTGAGTGAGAACATCTGTGCTATGCTCTGGATTTATGTTAGAAGAATTCCACTTTATTTTCAATATACATAAGCATCGGTTCAGCATTGTTGCATGTTTTATCCATTCAATTTCTGCTGGGATGAAAAGGTTTGTTTTCCTTTGAAGAACCAGGAAATTGTTTTAAAGCTACATGAGCCATATTCTGTATAACTAATATCGTCAACGTTTCTCCCCCATTTACTCCACCTTATTTTACCAGATTAAATGCGCCACAACCAAAAGATGTCATAGTCTGGTACAACTGAGAAAGTGTTACTTCCAATGGTGTTTTTATAACCCAGCTACAACATCTGCAACCATTAGAACTGAAGCCGAAGTGCAAGAAACTATGAGAGTCAGATGGTTTTCCACTGGTCGTGGCTATCGCCCGAGACAAGAAAGGCTGGCAGCTCCCTAAACCCCAAATTACAGACGGGAACCACTCACGTAACGTGCTGAGCGCTTTCACAGACTTCCACAACTTCTTCCACGGAGCCGCAGGCACCGGGCTCGGCAGCCCAACAACGCTTCTGCTCGTAGTGAAATCGCTCGCAAGGCTCTTCCACAAACGTACGCTCCACTTCTGTCATCAGCGAGCGATGCTTAAATATTGACAAACCACATAACGCTGAACCTAAAGCGATGACACACCCCATCCAGCTACAGATATGTATTGCTCACATAAGCAAAACAAAGTAATACCACACATACCCTCCACTGAAAATACTTCCCAAGCTGAAGGACTTGCAAGCTGTCCAGCTTTCGTGCCCGGCTTGCAGAGCAGTCTCCTGTCCTGTGGGCTCGGCGTTTCTGCACAGCAAGGTCCGGGTGCAAGGGACCCACGGGGCCACCACCACACCTGCGGGCTGAGCCCTACCTCTACCCTGCAGCTTCTCATGCAACGCAGGAACCCATTGCAGCACTTTTCCTTCTTAAACCAGCAGCTCTCCCCCGCTGTCTGTAGCTCTCACCAGGCCACAGCTGAGCGAGGTACCAGTCATCTGGGTTTCACCACCACTGCCTGGAGCACAACATCAGCAACGAGGCCGAGAGCTGGCTCCAGAAAATGCCCTGCGGGGAGCCAGGGCTCTCCTGGCTGAGCTCACGTACAGCATTTCAGTGCCAGCCGGCACATACCACAGCAGGAGCAGAGAGACTGCATCCCCACGCTGTCAGCTGGAAGTCAACGGTCAGCTGAGCAGCAGGGGTGAGGGGGTTTTTTCAGGTTTGTGTCATGGACCTTTTTGGGGTGGAGAAGGTTCGTGCACATTCTGGAAATAGCCTGTAATGCTTCTTTCTACTTAAAACAGTCTCAAGATTTAGAAAGGTATCAACAAGAAGTCAAATTTAAAAACAAAAGTCCCTGCTAGGCTACATGTCATTTACGCCATTAGTGCCTGTAAGCGTTTTCACTGTGACTGCAACGGAGTGTCCCTGGAGGAGCCAGCTGCACATGCACCCAAAACCTAGCGGACAGTCTTAAGCAGGGAAAACACTGAGATCAATACAAAGTACACATAAAATCAGTAAATTTTCATAGTGACCCGCTCCTGCGTGCTCTCCACCATGTAATAGGACATAAAAACCATCCCTCACGACATGCTCACAAGCAAACGTAAAATTGTTTGCTCCACTGAACATGAGAGGCATGAAAGTTGTCACTGCATCTGCAAGGCAGCCTGCTGCTTGGCAGCTGGTTTTTAAGCAAATAATTGTTCTGAGAAGTCCTGTTCAGCTGGCACTGGAACAAAAAGAAAAATTCAAGAAGAGAAGAGAAGTGCGTCGCACTTTCCCTAAGACTACAACCTTCCCCTCACGCTTCCCTGCCAATGAATTTCAGATCTACCAACGAGGTGGAGCTCTAAACTTTGGGCGGCATTTGACACTTGTTACCTTTGCTTACACGACCAACTTTTTTTTGAGTTCCGGTCCCGTATCAGCAGCTGCCTTCAAATGCTATCAAGGAACAGATTACAATTACTTCTAACAAACATTAACGCACTGCGGTTTCTAAATTAACAATTCAAGCATTGTTCCCCACGGTATCGCAATCCCTCCAACATTTAATCTCCCACAACCTTTTGGTGAGGCTGAGGGGAAAGGACTCTCAGAAGAGGTCTCCTAAAATATTTTTGGTTCCCTTGGAGTTTTGGTTAATTTTCTTAGTTCTCCTAGAGCACTGGTGTTACACGCAGAGCCTACGAGCACTACCGCAGGCTCACACGGTCTGTGGACACTACCGCAGGCTCATGACCCACAGCACATCAGACTGAACAATCACAAAGAGCCTGAACAATCCCTGCAGGAACCGAATGGGAGACTGAACAATTTATAAATCCAAAAAACTATGAATTCCCAATTCATATTCTTGTTTACTGTGCTCATATACGTCACACAAACACGTCACACTAAAGTAAAAAACTGAAAACTTTGTACCTACCATTGTGTATGCATGCCTATTTACATTTGCAAGAAAAAGTAGTAAAATGCTTATATCTCAAAAAGCTCAAAACCTACAAAGGTTATGGCGACAGCAGAAAGTTACCAATAAATAAATAATCAAAAAATAAAAAAAAAAAAATCAGAAATATCTCTGACTGCAGTCAGGTTAAAAAAAAGCTACAGGATGTGCAATTCTTTTTGACAAAAGGTTACTCGATGCATTCCACCCTTACATTATTTTTAGGAAAACTTTCCACCTTTTTACATTAGGTTACAGTCAATCATTTGCTATGTTTCACAAACGCCTACCTGTCTGTTCCCTTTTGGGGTAGCTGACAATTTCTTTCCATTAATGATATGAAAATCAAGTGTGGCTGACATCCCTCTCCTCAAAACTCCTTCCTACCTTACTCCAGCAGTTTTCTGTCCTCAGAAAAACTGACAGAAAACCATGAGCAGAACTAAGTAAACACACAAAACCTGCAAAGCCTCTGACCTCCCCAACGAGTGGAGTTTGGGAAATGCACCTAAAACTTCACAGGCCAGCCGCCACCTGAACAAACCGTACTCGTTTAATGCTTACTGCAGAAACTGTGCCAGAGGCTGCACCAGTCCAGCCCCACAAAACATCGTTAGTATGCCACCGTGCAAACAAGATTTCATGGAGTGTGATCGATTTTGGCCACATCCAGTTACTCTGGACAGCTGGACTCCTTAAACATCTCTTTTCACTTCTTCTTTCCCCACAAACACAGCTCGAAGAAAAATGGAGCACACTTCAGACACGAAGCTTCTCCTGCACTGTAAGCAAAGGATCAGAAAGATTTCCTGTACACACTGCACGGATCAAGCCCCAAGCACAGCCCGCCATATTAAGTTGTTCCGTACTTAAAGATTTAGCATTGAGAGCTGTGTTAATCCGTACTGATTTTTTCTGCTTTGAGATTTATGCATCCTACGCAAAGCCAGCAGCACCCCCAACAAACTGCAGTAAATTGTGCGCTATCCATACGCTTTTCAACAGTCTTAACGTTTCACAGAGAGGAGAACCTTACTATCACCTTCCTTATTTTTGTCCGCATTCCTTCCGTTCCCAGCACGTCTACTTAACCTAAATAACACCAAGTCGAGAAAACTCGAACCGAGGTCAAAGCTTGAAGTTACTTGCTCGTGGCAGCCTGCAAGCACGAAGCCTTGCTGTCTCGCCACCGCTACCCAGGCAGGGCAGCTTACTGCTAACCGTAACCTGAAAACCACAGCAAAGCGCGAGGCAGGCTCAGAGCAGCTGGCACTTCAGCTCTCGCGTGCTTCAAGTGGTTCTCCTGCAGGAACTGCTGCATAAAGCAGGCACGCTCTTTTTTCGCAGGATGAGAAACGCTGTTTTTCCTGTCAGTATGAAAACCATAAACATAATTAAAGGATTCTGAATAATGTTCCACCAGATACGCTTTTTTCCCTAACAGCACAGTCGTGGTTAAGCAGAGCTCGGTGTCAGCTTGATGCCAGCTGCCAGATCCTGCCTTCAGATGTGCCCACATACCTTTACCCTGGCAGTGCAGGAATTACTTTGTTTCCTCTCTGTCTCTTTCTGAAGCAAAGACTTGCTCAGTTGCTACACTAGCACAGACACCAACCATCTAAGTGCTACAAACAGACAGCAATCTATGAAACCCTGCCACTGAAGCCATGTTACGCTACAGCGAGCACAGGAAACACCAGGATGGGTTTGCTCACGAGGCACTGAGGAGCCGTCTCCTCGCTGCCACACATCGCCGTGGAAAAGCTTCAGAAGTTAAGTTAAAAGCAAGGTGTGACAGTGCCTATGTACAGCACTCAGAGAAAAGCCCGTGGACTCTGCTTACTGTGCTTTCAACCACACTATTTCCATATAATAGAAGCAATCTCAGTAATTATGACTACCTCAAGTCCATACCGCTGGCATACAGCATAACCGCCATATAAATACTAATAAATAAAAAAAAAAAAAACGTGTCATTTGAAACCCCGGATTGAGAGCTCTGGGGACGGGGGACCAAGGGGCAGGCCAAGTCTGTCCGCACATCTGCAAATGGTCTTGTTAGTAAATACACCAGCACGGTTGAAGAAGAGTTACATCATAACGTTTTTGTTTTTCCACAGGTGGGCCATCTCCCTCCCGGACAAGCCGTGCCACCTGCAACCAGAGCCCTTTCCCGGTGACCAGCACGCCTTCCCTCTGCTGCAGTCGCTCCCAGCCTCCACATCACACCGCAGGGCCTTACCGCCATCCCCGAACTCCATTCAACGGCTGGAAGCAGGAACGAAGGTCAGTGGCACCCGAGCTACCTCCCCGCGGGACACAGGTTTGGAACACGAGACATCAAAATAATGAATCCTTATCAATGCCGTAACTCTTAAAAATGAATTCTGCAAGCTCTCCTCATCTGAACGCCCCGATGAAGCACGCAACACTCCCCCGGGGGACGTGCTTGGCTGCTCACTGTTACCTGAAGCAGAGGCACTTTCGCCCACCGCCTCACCCGCGCACGCAGCTCGCTGCGCGCACCGCCGCAGCGCGCAGGTAACAGCTGGTGTGCAGCCATTCCCTAGCAAGCTGTTTTATTCCTCTTCCAGCCAGAGACACAACTGCTGCAAGAGGTGTAATAAAAGCGTATCGAGAACATTTCCTGGTTTTTCCCTCCAAAACCATGATCTTCAGGAATAAAGCAGGGAGGTGAGGGGAACGTCGGTTACTTTTCTCCCCGCAGCATACAGGGCTCTAAGGAAACCAATCTCAAAAACTTTGCTGGGAACCCCCTCAGACCAGTCAGTACTATTCACAGAGCTCCTCCAGCAGCGAGGCGCGGTTTCAGTGAGCCTCCAAGTCAGCATTTGCCAAAACAAAACGTCCAGATTGAGTGAAGACCACCGGAATGGCTAAGGAAGCGAAGCTTAATCCACCACTTGAATGAACCAGGTGGAAAAAAAGGGAAGGGAGCTTGCTTAAGTTTCCCGTCCCAACAAACCGGCTGACTGAGAAGTTTGCAACAACAACGTGCAAGAAAAAGAAGAAGGATTTTTAAAAACGGGGGATAGAAGCCCCAGCAGATCTGCTGCGGAAGGCAAGCCGAGCGTGCTCGCACCGCCGGAGATTTCAACATGGGGCTGAGGGAGGCCGGCACAAGCGGGAGCCGGGACCGGCCCCTCGGCAGGCCGGGGCCTCACGCACCCGCGGAGCCGCTCCGGCCGCCCCGGGCCCCTCAGGGGGGCTGCCCCCGGCCGCCGTCCCCGCGGGGCCTGGAGGGCCGGGAAGCCTGGGGCTGGATTTCCAGCGGCCCCCGCGCCCGGCCCGCAGCCGGCCGGCCGCGCTCGGCGCCTCGGCCCCCGGGGCAGAGCCGGCACCGCGCCGGGGCCCCGCGTCCCTCCGTGCCCGGCCGGGGACGAGGCGGCCCCCGCGGCTCAACCGCACCCCGCCGGGGGCCGCCTGCCGCCGCCGGGCACCGGCGAACAAAGGGCGGAGCGGGGCAGCCCGGACTTTTCCCTCCCCGCTCCGGGAAGCGCCATATTGATCGCGGGCGCCGCTCCCCGCGCCCCCCTCCGTCTCCCTCACCTTGGCGATCGCCTTCTTGTAGCGGGTGACGGCTTGCTGGATGAGGCTGAAAACTTTCATGTTCCCGTCCCCGCAGGGCACGACCACCCGCGTCCTCCCGAAGCACACCGTGACTTTCATCCTGCGGGGGTGTGCGGGGGGGTGCTCCCGCGTCCCTCCGGCCCCTCGCAGCCTTCCTCCTCCTCCTCCTCCTCCTCCTCCTCTCCGCCCTCCGCCACGGCCGCCCCCCGGCGGGGCGCGGCGCTCAGCCCCCGGCCGGCCCGGCGACGGGGGGACGGGGACACGGCAAGGCGAGGGGGCCCGGCGGCCGCCTGGCTGCGGAGGGGGAGCGGGGAGCAGCCGGGGGCCGCTCACATGCCGCTGCCCGCGGCCACCTGCTCGGCGCCTGCCCCGGCACAGCGGCGGTGGCGGCGGGCGGGGCGCTGGCGGCGCTGCCTCCCCGCTCCGGAGGCTCGGGGCATTGCAGCGGGGCGGGGGCAGCCCGGGAGGACCGGCGGGGAGCCCCCCTCCGAGCCGCCGGGGGCCGGCGGGGGGCTGAGGTGGCGCTGAGGGGCCGCGCCGGCGGGCCGCCGGGCTGGGTCGGGGTCCCGAGGCCGGGCTGGCGCTAGGGACCCCGTAAAAACCCCTGCTCCCCTCGGCCCGGTGTGGTTCTCTCAGGGAATGCTTGGCACAGCTCGCTGCGCCTTGACCCAGGCAGCTGCCTGCTAGCTGAACCGGAGAACCGCAAAGTAGCCCCAGTTGGAAGGGGCCCGCAAGGATCATCCAGCCCCCGGCTCCTGGGTCCGCACAGGACCACCCAAAAATCAGACCGTATGTCTGAGTATTCTCCCTCACATGTGTGAGTACGAAGAAACCAAGACACTAAACCACAGAGAATTTGGAAACGGAAGCTTTCTGCTTTCCCACCTGATGTCTGAGGAGAGCCACCACACAGAACCAGGTGCTCCTCGTGGTCCTTTGCGCTTCTGTTAGTGCGACAGAACCAACACAGAGTGAGGGGAGAAAACTGGTGCATCATCAGTAACCTCAGCATCGATGAAATCGCTGAGCAATTTTCTCCTCAAAGCACTCAGAAGTCAAAAGGTTTTGCAAATATCACTCGCGTTTTTTCATGGATTTCACCCAGGACAATGGAGTTGCACAGTTCACCGAACACTCGGTATGGGCTGACAGCGTATTGCTTTTGGGTATAAACGGTGAAATTCAAATTAACCGCAGAGTGAAGGTGGAGTTTGGAGGACAGCAAGGCAGGAAAAATGCTTTTTTTCCCCTGAATTTATTAGTGGTACCAGAGCACGAAGCAGTTGGTAGTCCACTCTGGTGCCCATAGGCAATAGTGTTAGTAACTTCCAGAACTTCAGACGTGATACAAATGGCAAAGCTATCGGCAGTTTTGTGGCTACACAGTTAAAGGGCAAAATTAATGATTTTCTTAAAACTTCAAGGGTGAAATTATTGCCTAATTAAGTCAACGGTATCATGAGAATGGCATCCCTAGCCCTTTGCATTCTAATTAGCACTTCCAAGTGAAGCAAGCAGAGTTGGTTTATACTGGTCCCTCAAATATCTGGTCCAATTTCCTTGAAATCCATAGATTTTTTTCCACTAATGGCAGATTTGGAAAGCTTCTGGACACACAAAGATGAAACAGTCCACGCAGTAGTCTACAGATGATTCTGCTTTGTTTAGATGTTAATTTTATTTCCATTACCCACCCGACTTATCTGAACTAATGACTTAGATGAGGATCTGAATTCTTTATGAGAAATGATACGGCTGCCTGTGAAAGCAGGAAAAAAAGCACACCTGCCCTATTATAATATTTTATCTTATCCCCAGCATTTCAATTCTGCGGAATAGAAAGGCAGCATGCAGGAGTTCAGAAAGGCAGAAATGAAATAAAACGGGAGTACACAGCTTCCAGCTTGCAACTGAGACAACTGAGCACACTCCACAATTTTATGGCCGTAGCCTATCAAATTTATTATTGGAAAACGTTGAAAATTTCCATTAACCTGCTGTTTTTGTACTTTCTAGGTGATCATAAGAGCTGCTGAGAACATACTGAGAGGATAAAAGAGTTATAAATCCTTGATTTAATAGGCATCATCTGAGAAACTTGCAGGAACAGCTGTAAAAATGTGAAGTCAATAGAGACTCTTCCAAGACATACTGCCTTTTAGAAGCAATTTTACAGTGGCATAGACTGTAATGATCAACATTATGTTTCGGCAGTCATTTGCATTTATCCACTGAAACATAATGTTGCGTATCAGGAGGAACTTTACCACACTGCTGTAAAACTTATTATTAATAGATACAGTTGCTGGTCAACAGTAATTATTTCACTGTTCCGACACTGCTACAGGTTTTTCATGTTTTCCTGTGATCTAATCCCAGCTCTTACTGTCTTTAGCAAGGTTCTTGGCAGTTTTCCCAGCTGTTCTAACAGTCTCCTGGAAAAAAAAAAAAAAAAAACGTAAAACAGTTTAGAAAGAAATATTGACAGTTTTTCTATTCAGTGTTTAAAATGGGAAAATTCAGTAGTGAAGTACAAAGAAAAACAAGCTTATCCTGGAATCTGATTTGAGGCCAAAACTCTAGGACTATCGCTTGAATAGTGACAGTGCTAACAAGAGCAAAGACCTTTGAGATTTGAATTTCTTTCTTGCTGGATACACACACACATACACATTACGTATACATGATTCTGAAAACGTTTCGGATACAATTTACCAAGTTTAGTGTTTGTTGATGTCTTAGAAGGAAGAAAGCTTTAACAAACAAAAGTAACAAGTCTGTGAGAGTGCCCAAGGTCTAATTATGTAAGATAAATGAAGTATAAAACATTATTATAAGAGATTATGAGAAAAGGATTATACTAATCAGGAGAAAAATTGGCAAGAGCTGCTGGTTTACAAAAATTACAAGTACATTCTGTGTACTTAATGAGAGGGCACCATGTTGCAGTATGGGTGGCAGGTATATATAGGTCTGGATGTTGAGCTTTTCTGGGCTAAGATACCCTAGAACCTGACAATCCATTTATTAACCAGTAACGGTGTTGGAAGGCTTCCATCAAGAGGCAATCTCCTGTCTGGCAGAAGGAAGATGGAGATGGACAACAAGGGGATGGAGAGAAACAGAGCTTATAATTACTAATGATAAATATACATATTCTGTTTTAAAGTGCCACTGGGTTGAAATCTCTGGTGTAGATACCACAAACATACAAGGAGTGAGCATCTTGCAGCCCAGTGCACATTACTACAAGTAAGTTTTATCTGAATGTTAAAAATCTCCAGGCACTGGAATGTTGCTAATTTCCAGAACCACTTCACAGTTTATCCTCCAGTTCTACTCAATGTTGAGGAACTGATATGGAACTATTTTGCATGTGTTCGGATTTAGTAATCTCTTCGTGGCATGGTCTGACAACAAAATGCCGATTTAATTTACAGTATGCTTGAAGCTGATGCAATTTCAAATATAGACATTCCCTTAATCCAAGCAGAAGTTAATTTAGAGCCCTGGAAAGACCAGTGTCAAACTGAAGATCAATAGTGTTCCTCAAAGAACTGAAGTTAAAAAAATAAAAGAAGTTATCTAAATCATATAGAAGTCAAATTAAAAAAAAAAATAAAAAAGTGGGGGCCTAGGTTACATAAAGCAGTCAAAAAACAAAAGACAACAGCAACAACAACAACGAAACACCTGCAGCACCTGATGTAAGTTCAAAGTGCCATTTTCAAAAATTACTTAGGGACAATAACAAAACACTACTAGGTTTTAATGAATTAAGATCCTCACCTGCCCTAACTCTCCTCTTGCTCAATATTAGACAAACTTTAACTTAGATATGTTTCATTTCTTTAAATATCTGACTTTTGATGTTCTAAATAATTGACATTTTACTCTGTATCTCTGCTCTTACCAAACCAAGCATGCATAGGGCTGTTTGAGACCTTCCTGTGCATATCTTTATAACTACAGGAAGGGGTTGACTTCTCTGCTGTTATATTTCATGTTTTTTTCCTACGTACTTCCAGGACTTCCACAGAGGAGCAAGGCAGTAGTTCCTAGCATCTACTTTTATGAATGAGACAATCATTAAGGCTTATTAAGCAATTGTGGCTAGCTCTGGCCTGGAAAAAAATAAAGTTGAATTAAAAATTATTGCCTACAACTTCTCAAAAGAGGCTGGGATTTGGAGAATGGGAAGTCCTTAAATCATTAAGAAGTAATTACAGAGACACGGGTGTTAATGTCATGCTCGGGAGACTCAGGCACACAAAGTTTAGGAAGACAAGAAGAACTTTCTTTGTGGTATAACAGAAGGAAAAAATTGTAGCAAAGAAGAATCCCTGATTTAAAGGAAAAGCCACAAGACTGCGCCTTTCTGGGGCTCCAACCTGTGCCTCCAGCCGCTGCAGGCAGCAAAAAGGTGGTTAGGGGTGGAAGACAAGTAGAGGTGAACTTACCGCTTTGTCAGCTGGATCTGTACTGGCTTTACTGTAGTTTAAAAAGAATTATGTTCAAGGGGTTTTAACAATTTCCTTACTAAGTCTCTGGTGGTTTTCAGCCCTTCTCAAACTGTTTCGATTGGGGTGTTTACTGTAGGACGTCCCATGTACTGGCTTCACTGCGCTGAGCACTGTGAAGGGCTGAGCTTGAATTTGGGGTCACTTCTTGGTGTGGACTCTTGGAAATAATCCACAGGAAAGGAAACAGAATGGCTAGAGATGTAAAAAGCAAAAAAATGGGATCTACAGAAAGAGTGAAGACAGCAGGGGTGTCCAGAGTAGAGAAAGAGGCAAAAGGGCATTGCCTATGCAGTCTGCATGAATGCTGAGAGGGTTAGAGACCCATACCCACAACTACAAATTGTCATAAGGAAATCGTGCGTGCACCCTGCTTTGCCCGTTCTCAGCTGTCATCCCGTGCACTGTATGTACTCCGTGGGTCAAAAAGGATTAAATTCACATTACGAGAGGCCAGAATACACAGAACGCTGTCCTGTGCATCCAGCACTGCTCGGGGAATGACAGCGATCCTGCAACGGAGGAGAGGGCAGTGCTGTAACAAGTATCAGCAAAGCAGACAAGCGTAAACCTGGCACTGATGGACCAAATGCTCTTTCTAACAGATTTGGAATTTCATCCCTGACATATTTCAAAGGGCAGCTCCAGAGATTTGGCTATCAGATTTCCTCAACAAGAAATCCAACATTTTAAAAGAAGATAATCACAATATTTTTTCAGCATGGAAAACATTGGATAATCTAAGTAGGTTGCTGGCTCTCTTCATAATACTGAGAACAAATATATAAACATTTGATTAATAAAGTAACTTCTTAGCAACTTTTCTGTAAACCATCAATTATCTTTAAAATCAGCAAAAAATAAAACCACTAAGAACAGTAGAACTTGGGGGATTTACGAGCACCACAAGAAGTCAGGGTGAATGTAGTTGATTTACAGAAGACTGAACTACACGCTACTTGCAGAGTAAATGGAATTTAAGACCCGAGATGTTAACTTTAATTTTGTCTTAAAGCCTTTAGAGTCTCAGTGCTTCCCTGAAAGTTTCAGAGGTTACTTATCTTCTCAATCGGCATCTACAAAAGCTACTTGGAGACATTTTGTCTCTGCTGAGAATTTATTGCCGGCTTTCATTCCCCTTTCCTCCTTTCTGGCTGTCCAGAAGTTTACTCATCGCTCTTCTTCCAGCTTTTCAGTTATTGACGAAGTTCCTGGCACAGATTTGCAGACTCTGAGACCCAGAGCTCAGGATTCCAGCGACTAAAAAGGCTTGTGGAGTCTCTCGCTGACTTCTGCGGGCACTGGATCAGGCCCTAGGGCCTTATCTGCCCTACCCAAATAATGAATAAACAACATTAAAACAGAACTACAGCACTGGGCTCTGTTTGTCGAGCACTTGCCAGAGCTGGAACCAATTCAGATACCATCAGAGGAACCCATTTTCTGAACAGAAGCGATGCCAAATTATTTGCCACAATCAGGCTATATCTATTGATGAGCATTCCTGAAAAAATACCTTCCTGTGACATGAAGAGGAACACCCAGGGGGTATGTCAGACAAAATACCTATCAAAACACGATGGTATGTATATTCCCCTGTACCAACTATTCAAGTGGTTTATGAACATGTTAGGAATACATTTCTCAGCTGGTGTTCCTGTTTAGGGATCCCTGTTTAATACCTTTCTTTATTCTCCTTCTTGTTGTAATGAAAGGGGATGGGATAGTGTCATGGCTTTCAATAATAAGTTATCTTGATGATTACAGGAAAATATTGGTAGGTATGGAGGGAAGCACTTCCTTTTGTCAGCTTCTTCCCTGTCAGTGGTAAGAGGGAGGACTGCATGGGGCGCTGATATGGCAGCAGAGGCTTTCCGATTTGTGCAGGAATTTGGGGGAACATGGATGCAGGCATGCGCTTGGAACACATGCCCTGCTTGTTACACGCTGAGCTAAATGCGCTGCTCACACTGAAAACACCCACTATCGCTCCTGTGTAAATGTTTGCTCCCGAGCAAAGTCCCGTAGCACCTGCAGAGCGCTTTTTGTAGCACAGCAGCCAAGTGTCGGAGCACGGGGGACGGGCAGGCAGTGAGCTGCACAGCTCTGTGTAGGCAGCGGGACCAGGACACGTGCGGTCACCACCAGGGCTGCGGCAAAGCGGCTCCCTGGCAGCCTCCCCAACGTCCCCAACAGGTGCTTGGGCCAGACCTGAGCGCTTCTGGGCACCTGCAGCTCCTGGGAAAGGGGAGTGAGCCAAAACAGACGCTGGACACTGCTTTTAAAATCATTCATGGCTTATTTAGGGAAGATGTAATAGGAAACAAAGAACCAGAGGTGCCACGTGGTCTGTTTCATGCTCTGCTTTCCCCCATGTTCCTTTAACGATCCTCAAAGCCTCCTTTCTTCTCCTCCCACTCTGTTTTATTCTTTTCCATATCTTCTCCCATTTCTTCTTTCATCTCACATCCTTTTATTGCCTTCTCTTCCTTTTGTCTTCCTTAAATGTATGTTCAGCTGCTGAAATCAGTAAAAAGAAGAAACACATGAAACAGGAGAATCCCCAGGAGTTAAAATACATGATGGGTTGTCACAGCCTGCCAAAAATCCATTTTATTCAAGACTGAAAAGATGACAGTAAATGAGCACGTTTTCTAACATTCAGTGCTGTGTTTTACAGCAAAAGAATGTTTTAATTCTTTACAGAAAAAGCCCAGCAACTGCAGCTGGTCTGCAAAGATTCAAAATCTGTAATCAAAAGCTTTCTCCAGTACAATGCCAACGACCAGCCTGGCACAGGTACACAGCGAGAGCATCGAGGTGCCACTGGCAAGAAGCGCTGAAATCAGCAGCAATGAAATCACAAGATTTTGGGTTTTAATCTGCTGCTGACTCCTGCAACAAACGGGCTACAGCGCACTGCAGAAGTGACCCCAAGGAGAGCAACACCCGAGCAGCTCAAGAGCCACTGCACAAGGCCACGAGGGTCTTCAGTCAGGTTCATCTCGTTCCACCAAGCAGCAAACTGTCCTCTGCACAGGCCCCTCAGCAGATGCCACACGGGGACTCGCGCAGATGCTCAGCAGTCCATTGAAAAAGGAGAAGTTCCTGCACCTAAGATTACAGACTCATAGAGCACCACGCACGAGCGCAGGTCCTGCTGCAGGCCCTGCGTGGTCAGATCTGAGAGCAGAATTTGGAGCAGATTAACTTGCACATCCACAGCAAACCAGATGCATCGGACAGACAGGATTAGCCCTATCGATCCTCTTGCTGCTGGGCAGGCACCGGCTCCGCAGCCCTCCCGTGTGCCAGCGGCTCACACGCTGCTGCTCCACACTGATCCCGTGGCACTGCCCTTACACCCCTCCTGACATCTGCTCCAGGACTTCAATTTACCCTGCCTCTAATAACTACTCCTATGCAGAGGTAAACGGGCATTAGACCTGCCCCAGTAGTATTTCTTGCAGTTCGTTTCCTCTTCTGATTAAAAACAAAACTTCTTACTAGTAAATTATTCAGAACTTAAATTATGCCTCAATTTGATGAATTCCAGCTCAGTGAATCATTAGTATAGTTCAATGTTCAATCCAGAAAGACGGTGGAATTGAAGCATGGGATATCGCTATGGATGTGTGTTATAACTTAAGAAACGATAATCATTTTCAAGGAGCGAAATATTGGCTGTCTTCCTTACACCACAGAAATTACAAATGCACAGCCTCACCTGAAACCCGGGGAAGCCGACAAGGAGTTTAATTACAGATAGGCTGTTGCAAGAGTTCGATAATTAAAATCTGCCAGGGTCAAACAACTGTTTTCTATAATTGAAAACTATTTCTTATTACCCTGTTAAGCTGATTACATAGTAGATAGAGATGATTCACTCAACACATGGTTTTGCAAAGTATTTTCTTCCTTGCAAGATTTATCAATAAGCTGCTGAAGATTTCAGGCTTGATTCCTTACCAAACCCAATGCTTACTCCAGCTCACAGCTTGAAGCGAGAGCACATGATCTCTGTTTTCCCTATACTTTCTTTTAGCACCTGGAATAAATTGTAAAGCCTAAAACTGCTGGGCAGAGATGTGGACTGAGCCCATGTTTTCCAGCTCCTACAGCTGCAAAGTTGCAGTGCTGCGGACACGGCTACACCAGAGCCAGAGAGGTGTCCAGAGGTGCCCAGGGGTGTTCAACTCCAGCTCTCTCCTGCAGGTTGCTGTCCTGGTCCCAAACGGCCAGACTGCACGCTCAGCACCACCGTAGGTCAGATCACAGCCTCAAATGGCCGGCGTGCTTCAAAGCCCTGGCGCTGACGAGATGCCCTCGTCCCCAGCCGCAGCAGCCTCTGCGGGGAGGCAGGACAGGCGGCGGCCACGGCTTCATGGCTGAGTCCCTGCCCCGCCTGGACAGGCTGCCCGGCTTTGTCCTCCCAGATTGTTAGCTGTGACACTAGCCCTTCTCCTTTCGGCACTACTGGGGGGGCTTTACACAGGTGGGAACAGCTCGGGCTGGGGCTTTTAACACAGCTTTGGGCTGCATGGTTCGGGCAAGAAGTGCTTGAAGTTCACCTGTTGGCCACATTTTCTGAAACACTACAGACACACCACCTACCTACCACCTGCAGTTCTCAACCTGCTTTAGACAGAGCAGAAAACTTTAGTATAGTTTCGTAGTGTATTCCCAACCTCTGCCAGCTCTCTGAATTGCTTCATTTTTTTACAGAGTGAATAATTGTAATCAGAGAATTTGGACAATTAATCTGTCTTTCTATAAGCAATGGTAAGGGTGTTGAATTTGTGCACTTACTTAAGGAGAGGACTATCTCTGCATATTCTTACACACCGAGGTTCTTACCTGTGCTCAGAAAACCTAGGGGTTTTCATGAAAACTGAAAAAACCTTATGATAAAGATTTACTATATAATTTTATATTTTTTTAAACAACAACAAAAGAACTGAATTCACTTTAGTCATATAATCCACAGCAGTCTGGTTAATTTGAATAGCCATGTATGTGCATGGGCAAAATTGTAAGAAAAAGATGTCGGTGTGAATGTTCACACATGATGTGATTTATGTCAGCACTTAACCTCCTAATATTTGCTCTGAGTTATACGCCTGCCACAAGGCTCGCTGCTCAGCCAGCGTCATATTGGCAGCCAAGTAAATAAACATCCTCACCAGAGAGCTCTGCAGGGAGTGATTGTCTGTGAGAAATCTCAGTTCGATGGATCCTCTCCATCTTACCTGAGGCTTTTCTGTTGATGCACCTAATCGCCTTTTTTTTTTTTTCCTTCCAGACAGGAAACAGCTCCTACGTGTAAGTCTCTCACTCCTTCTGTACTCCCAGGCACCCTCTTTTGCACAGAGCAATTTTCTGAACTTGTTCTGCTCTTACAGTGGCCACAACTTTGGATTCTTGCAGTTCATCATAAAAATGTTTTATATATTCTGCCCATCTTTACAGGTCAGGTTTGTTTCCATAGCATCTTCTTGCATTTTTAATTCTGATACAGTGAATATACATTCTTACCTTTTTTAATGTCTCGAGCTTTTAGGATATGATGGCTTTTTCTAACTTTTCACATTGTTCTTTTTCATCACATTTTAATTTCATCTATTCCCTTTTTCTGAATTGTTTATGTAATATTGATATTCCTTCCTTTCTCTATTTTTATGCTTCCTCTTTGCAGACTGTACATGATATTACAGCTGCTTACTAAAATAAATCTTTCCATCCCTAATGTAAACCCAACCCATGCGCAACCGAGGGATGTGAGAGACGCCCACTCAAAGCACTTGAGGGAGCTTCCTTTTGCTAATATCGCCTCTCGGTCTTCCCATCCCTACCATCATTTCTCTTTCTGTTCCTCTTCTTTAACATGCCATGGTGGGCCCAGGCAGGATGCGACCCAGTACTGAAGGATGACTCTGCTGCAGCTGCCAGCATCATCGGGAGGCTTTTTCTCGTCGATGCTAGTGGGACTAATTGTAAAGCACAGCCGGAGTGCGTGGGAGGCTGGAAGTAATTTTAGTGGCGGTGAAAGGTGCCAGGCTTATCAGACATGGAAGATGTTTCTCTAGATTTCGCTCATGTGGTGCTTTATACCTACGCTAACTTAGTGCAAAACATCATTGCTGGTTTCACAGGGGAGTTGTGCTTTAATAATCCTGAGCGCTTGTTTTGGAGCACTAAATGACTAGGCAAAGTCAGAACAGGTACTACAGAAGCAGAAGGACTAGCAGCATCATTTTGCTTTGCTGGTGTCTGCCTATTCTGCTGTGGAGTCAGTACTTCCATGTATGCAAAATTATTCAATGTACCTTTGGTACTGCAACTAAGCAAATTAACAAGCTTTCCTAGGCATCAAAACAGGGAAACCATTCATTTGTTATTGTGGAACCCTGCACAGACACTCGGCACTGAACTGTCCTGTGATGTACTTCCTCAGAGAAAAATACATATTTTGGGGGATTTATGGACTCTGGAAATACAGAGGAAAATACATTTTGTGTTATCTTACTAAACCAGAGACTCCAGAGTTATTTAAAACTATTTCTTGGTTTGCCCCGCAGTATTGTAACAATTGTAGTGAAATCATAAAATATGATATATTTTTATTTCATTGAATTCTGTGGACTTTATTGAAGGGCAGACGGAGAATATATTGTTACTGTGCTATACAGATTCCAGCAGTCAGACAATAACAACCAGCCATTGGCTCTATTTGGGATACATTTCAGAGATCTTGGCTTTGTTCGTCACAGCAGACAGCACTGGTTGCCATTTTAAGCACAGGTATGCCCAGGACAAAGCCTTCAGTGCGACACCCTTGACTTAGAAGAGAGCTTGAATAGTAGCACAGCATTTCCATCTGAGTGTCAGTGTCTACAATGCAAAGAAGTGAATCCAATGGGAGCCTGATCTACCTCCAAAGTGCAGTGAGATTTGGCTCACTGTCACCAGGCTCAGGCTCATGTTCTTATTTGAATATCTGCTCCGAGGATTACACTGCCTACCAAGGAGTCAGTAACACATCCAGGCAGTCCTGCCCTCCCTGCGGGCAGAGGTTCCTCGGGAGTCCAGCGCTTTCTTCCTGGAGCTGCCTAATCCTGGCTGTGCTTCCAGCTGCCACTAGCTCAGCCTTTCTCAACAGGCACTCTGCAGAAGCTTGTCTCTGTTTTACTCTCACCTGATGGGGAAAGAGAGCTGGTAAAGCACAGATCTCCTTGAGAAAATACCACAGAACACCTCCCTGCCCCAAATCTCAATATATTATCTCAAGTATCTCCTTTTTCTCCTGCAATCGTGAGAACAGCGATCCCCGACGCTGATAGGGCCAGTTTTCCTCTTCTTCTTGGTGACTGTCTCTCTGGCCAATACTCCTCTGTCAAAAGCTACACAGACAGACTTTGGTCTCCCCATGCCTCTCCTACCTCCTGTCCCCACCTCCCTGTGGCGCTGCGATGATTTCCCATCCGACTGCATTAACGTCTGTGGCCGAGCAGGTCGAATACAAAGCGGAGTTGCAACTCCACTTTGTGACCAGCGGCTTCCATTACATACCTCACCACTCCAAACAGAGACCTATATAAAAGGATTAGTTTCCTCAGTATTATTTTCCGATGTCTGATGTGTCTAACAGAGGGATGGAAAATTCATGAAGCTGAGGGAACAAGCGGTAGAAGAATAGCAAAGTGTAGACAGGGCCCGGACACATGGCCCTGGGAAAAAGCCTCACAAATAGGCCTGAGTGAGCCTGAAAAAGGATTTAGATCTGAGAAACTGCTGCTGCCTAAGATCTACCCTATACTAATGGAAACTAGGCTTTGATTATAAATAAACAGGACTGTGCCACAGACACACCTGATTTCATCACCAGTTTCTCATCAGACCATGGAATAACCCACAGCACTGAACTTGACTGTTCATGTCAACCAGAGGAGTCCAGCACTTAAAAAAAAAAAAAAAAAAAGCATAAATATAGATAACTGTGCAAATAGTAAATATCCTAAGCAGCAACCTGAATTCAGGCAGCTTTCAGGTTAGTCTGAAAGGGGAGCAACTCCTTCACTCAGCCCATTTTTGGATCCAGGCAGAGCTGGCATAGGAGAGAATTAAAAATGAATAAAGAAATAAAAAACTCAGCTCTGTAAGCCAAGGGCAAAGAAACAACGTAGGGAGCAAAATGAAAGTTACCTTGCAAATGGCAAGTTTCAGCTTGCTTCTAACTACGGTAATAAGAAAGCAAAGTGATTCACTCTGGCAGCGTTTTCCAGCTCGAGGAGCCTGAAATCATGCGACCGCCCACCACCGGCACGGCATGCGAGCGAGCCCGGGGGAGGTGGTCAGGGGCTGTCGGGGGGAACCGAGAAGATACGGGGAGGGTTTGGGGTGGACATGGAAAGTTCGTTTTTGGTATGGTGGAGATAAATGGTAGCCTGCCAGGGCGGAGGGAAGAGAGGCTGAGGCAACGGTATTGCAGCCTCGTAAAAATAAAATTGAGTAATGATGATTTGTGCTCTGAAAGAAAACCATTCTGCTCTTTCACAACGGGCTGGAAGATTGATGTTCATGTGCTGGTGCTTCGGAGGAACCCTCAAGTCACCGTACAGTCTGTTCTGCGAACTGTTGAGAGAAGGTATATTGTAGAGATGGGTAAGACAGGTTGAGTGATTTACTCAGGCTAGAGACAGAATGACAAATAACCCAAAATATAATATCAATTGACTGCCCGAGTGCGGTTAATATTTACCTAAGTGTTCAAGCCAGATATCAGATTGCAGCTTATAAGAGGTTGGCCAATCGTAGCAAGATTTTTCAGCTAAACTGTTAACATTTTTCAAGTACAGACATGCTGATACAACTTGAAAGGAAAGGTACAAAATATCAGGTCTCATTATTGTCACTTAAATAAAACCTACAAGACAGTTAATTATATGCAGGTACGTTTAACTTTGTCAAAATGTATGTAATAGGCAATAAATTTAATTTTCTCAACCTATATTTAGGGGGGCGCAATAACATTTTTTTTTATTATTCCCAAATCCCTTATCACCAAAATTGTACTTTGTCCCCAGGCACTTTTCCTCATTTCTTTATATTCTGTAATTCAATGACCACAAAATTACATGAGCTTAACTACAGAAAGATTAATTTTAAGTTGTAAAACTGTTTCATCTTGCTTGGGCGTTTCTCTTTGTGGGCCATCTGTGTCTGATAGTGTGATACTCACATTTCATTTACCTTTTTTTAAGGGTAACTTATGTTTAGTGGTTTCAACCCTTTTCAATCCTTCCCCTAAAAAGCATCAATGGACTTTGATCCTTCAATAAAAAATTGAGGCCTATTGACAACAAGTGGCTTTTTTTTTGTTTGCTGCTTCTTTGTGGTAGCACCTCAGGGGTCCATGGACCACAAAGTTAAAGCTGCTGAAAGCCTCCGTAAGTTGCACGGACCTACTCCACCTGTTCTGCAAACGAGTCTGACTTCAACTTTTGTTGTGTTAATGAACAACACTAAAGCTGTGGGCAGTGTATGAACATTTATGTACTGCATGGGACACACAGCAAATACACAGGCTGTGTAAAACATGAGCTAATAAAAATGGCATACGGGTCTTGGATAATGGAGGTACGAAGAAATGCCAAGTTGCTGTATCTAAAACTCGGATTTCTAGTTCCTTCCTTCCTGTAAATCTGTAGGAAGAAT
The DNA here is from genome assembly GCF_040182565.1 of Anser cygnoides. NCBI lineage: Eukaryota > Metazoa > Chordata > Aves > Anseriformes > Anatidae > Anser > Anser cygnoides. Next base: position 14,815,812 of record NC_089874.1, on the reverse strand, counting down.
TGGCCGTGTTTGGGCCAGTTCAACGAGAACTATTTTACAGCCTGGGCGTACGAAACCTGACTGCAGCATGGTAGGACAAGCTCATGGAGGTGAGTCCTCCTCCTTCCGCAGCCTGCCTAACCCTCCGGCCCTGAGCGAGGGTTTTCCCCGGGGTTGCTCATGCCCAAGGAAGAGGAGCTCAGAACGAGCCGCACCCACAAATATTGGGTGAGCAGCCTCATTAAAAAAAAAAAAAAAAAGGTTTGAAAAACTCGTATTTCGAAAGATCCTGTTCACTGGCATGGAAGATTTTCTTCTCTGATGACATTCCTCTCTGATTTATTTTTAATAAGTTGAAGCAGCTCTCGCTGGTACAGCTGCTGCCTGAGTTCTGCCAGAGGAACCATAATTTCTTAATAGCCTCCACCGATGAGTTGCCATGTTAACAAAACAGGAGCTGAGAAAATGTAGTTGTAGAGCAGGCAGATGTAACCTGGGGCTAAGGAGGCAGCTGCTTGTAGCACCTTCTCCAACGCGGCCCAGAGGAAACCCGGCACTGATGTGCCCAGCAGCAGGTGGGATGTGAGCCTCCCCTCCGAAACTACCCAGTTTCTGTCCACCTACTTAGACATCCAAAGCCCCGACCTAGCTTCAGCTGTGCCCTGACCATGGCCGAGGCAGAAAAACAAACCCAGGAGATTTCGTGTGTCCCGTTCACTTCTGAGGAGGGGACCAACAGTAAGTACTGGATTGAAAAGATGAGCCTTCAGTTATTTGAGACGATCAGGAACAGTAACTTTTCCCCATTTTCAGAGCTCTCGGCAAGCAGAGCTAATTAATTCTTGCATCACTGCAGTTAAATGCAAGTAAGTATTCATCTCCCCCTTTGACAGACCGGGAACCTGAGTTCTGAGCAGCGTTTAGGGTCAGAGAGTGAGTCACTGCCAGAGCCAGAGTTGCAAGCTCCAGGGTCACTGACTTTTCATTTATTAGATTGAAAAATACCTCCTTCTTGGTGTGAATTAGAGGAAATATAATGTTCTGTTTTCAGTAAGAACGGGATAACCTTTTCCAGAAGGCGATTCCAACCATCCAAGTACTGTGACTAACGTGCAGACTGCAGGATCTCTCATCTGCAGGGCTACTGAGGTAGGAGAGATGAGGTGACAGAGAGGTCCTAGGTCTGGTGGGCTGGCACACAGGACAGGGAGGGCTCACGAAGTCCCCTGCTTACCAGCCCTTACCTTGGCTGCCTCCTGCCCTGCAGATGTTAGCGCCTTTGGCCCCGACCAGCACAGAGAGCCCCACTGCACCCGGAGCCTCACAGACTGTGTAAACGGCTCCTACCCCGGTAAGCGTTACAACAAGACACAGCAGGTGGATGAAAGAGAACTGTAGAAATAAGCTATCAGTGAAATCAGCCTCTCTCAGGTCTGCTTTTAAACTTTTTGTTTCAAATAATCCCATTTCTAAATATGATGCACACATAATTTCATTTAAATTTATCAAATTTATGTCATAATTAGGATCCAGAATAATCTAATGTACATATAATTATCTACGGACAAAGAAGTAGGTGTGTGCATGGGCGTTTGAAGGCAATGACTTCTTAAAGCGCGTGTTGCCTAAACTAACCTGCCTCAACCTGTAATAACGCTTTTTCCAAAGCATAACAGTGGGCCAGTTTGCTGGGCGTAGCAAAACTGGAGAGTGCAAGTCAGAGATTGGAAAAGTGGCATAAGTATCACTTTTATATCACCCTAATCTTGAGGTTATTCTCTGAATCGCCTTTTCCCTTTGTGCTCTGGGAGTGTCTCGCCACCTTTGTTACGCAGGGCTACGAACTCAAAAGCAGCTCGGGAAGAGCATCCTATGAGGGCATCTGCCCTGGGCGGTCCTGAGCAGCTCTGCCCACACCCCCACACAGGGTTGGGAACAGAGGTAGCAAAGGATCAACAGTACCCAAGATCCAAATTGCTACAGGACATCCTTCCCAGAGACGAGCTTCCCAGGACCAAGTAAATCAGCTTTGTGGAAAAAATAACCCTGCTATGTTGTACAGGAGGAAATGGTCTGGTGGACATGTTGAGTGATATCTCTGCAGATAAGTTGTACCCTCTTTACCCTTTTCTACCTGGGGAAATAAACAGTTCAGAGAAACGTCTGAAACACTGGTCGTCGTGATTATTAGCAAGCCATGAAACTAGTTCACATTCTGACTTCAATAAAGTGTTATAGATTTGCAGGACTACCATAAGCAAATCTTACAGACAAATGTACTTGCTGGCATTTATTCATGTTTCCTTATTTAAAATTCATATCCAAACTGGGCATCTTTCTCCTCTGCTGAATTTCATCAATGGCTATCATCTGGTATATTTTCTTCACCAACCTGCAAATATTATTGCTTCTGAGCTAGATAATTCAAAACTAGCTTGGGGTGCAGTTCTATCCTCAGCAGCCCCATCTCAAAATTTGTATTGCAGTCAGAATACTTGCTGATCAGATTAATATCAGGAACCTGGAAGCAGAGCCCCAGCTGCGTGCTGGGATTGTAGGCAGTCATTCTGACAATCAAGCTGATAACTCTGCTCATTTTCATTGCTTGCACTGATTCTTCCAGTTCTTTGCCACAGCTCTTGAGGACATTACCCAGTCTGACCAAAATACTTACAAGATAATGCATAATAGCAACTGGATTCAATTGCAATAAGCAATAAAATAATATTTGCTGGTCAAAAAGCACCTCTGACTACAGTTTCTTTCATTCTTGTCTTCCACACATTCTTTCTGTTAATAACTTTTCTTTCACTGGATGCTGGTTTTCCTCCAATCCACAAATTAAGGTCATTTCTCTCCCTCTTTTTTTTTTTGTTTTTTTTTTTTTTTCCTAAGACACAATTTAGGAATGCATTGCTGTAACAAGCAAGACTAAATTAATCTATATGTATAAGAACATAAAAATGGCCATACTGTGTCAAGAATCAATACTCATCTAGCTCAGTATGGCAACTCCAGAACTAGTAGAAGATGTTTTGGGGAAAGACTACAGAAGAGAGAGCATTTTTAGTGTGAATCTCCACATGTATTTCTTCACAGCTCACAGCACCACATTAAATTTTTATCTGCCTGATGTGATATTACATATTTCCATGTTTCCATTTCTCCTAGTGCTGAAGTATAAAAAGTACCCACTAGAGAACAGTGAACCTCCAGGCTGTTCTGAATCAGCCCATCCAACGTCACTCTCATCACCAAATTCCGCATAGTTGGGCTTTTTTTTTTGTCCATTGAAGCAAGCTGATTAAGAGTCTGGATTAGTGTTCATAAAACACTGGGAATACTGGAGAAAAAATCTCTGAGGCACAGTCACTGTCACTGCATTATTCATACATGCAAATCCTGCAGCTAACGCTGCACAGACTTCTCATACAGGGCCTGTCTCAGCCCTGTGACCTTCTGCTCCAGGGCCCAGGGGGTGAAATCTGGGTCTGTTTTTGTATTCAGTCCTCTGACAAGGTTTGTGTTTATGTCTCAGAGTGCTGAAGTTTAGCCTTTGGAGATAAGTCTGTCTCTCATTCAAGACAATACTGTCAATCTCTTCTAGGAAAACAGATAGAAGAACTGCCCAGTTTATGGCCATGCATATGCTTGCAGTGGCACATTTCTAAGAATACGTTGGTTCAAAGCAGATCACTGTGATTAGAAGACCTACAGTAATGCAGGATCACTAGCCAAACTTCCCAAGAGGCCTGTTTTCTTTGTAGGAATAATGTTGCCAGATAACCCCCAAACGCAAGGTACAAGCACTCAGGGCCGTGGCAGAATGGCTGCCACCAGGGGCGGTGACAAATGATCGGAGTGACCGGAGCAGCTGCCTGGGAGCAGGGCTCAGCCCCAGGGCCGGGGACACCCGCACCCACTCTTCTGCTCGTGCGGCTCCAGCTGCCACCCCGCTGCCCAGCTCCTCTTCCTCCACCACCAACACCGCCGGGCACCGCTGCCTCCGCCTCGGGCCCAGCGCCTCACAGGGTGGCTGAGGCTGGCAGGGAGCTCTGGGCCCAGCAGGCCCAACCCCTGCTCACGCAGGGCCACCCAGAGCAGGGAGCCCAGGGCCATGTCCCGGCGGCTTCTGAAGGTCTCCAAGGAGACTCCGCCGCCTCTCTGGGCAGCCTGTGCCAGGGCTCCGTCACCCCCACAGCACAGAAGGGCTTCTGGTGTTCAGACGGAGCCTCCTGTGGGCCACTTTGTGCCCATTGCCTCTTGTCCTGGCTCTGGGCACCACTGAAAAGAGCCAGGCTCCATCCTGTTTGCAGCCTCCCTTCGGGTATTTATAGACATTGACAAGATCCCCCAGAGCCCTCTCTTCTCCAGGCTGAGCGGTCCCAGCTCCCTCAGCCTCTCCTCACAGGAGAGGCGCTCCAGTCCCTTCAGCATCTCAGTGCCCTCCTCCACAGCATGTTGTAAAGACCCTGACAGACTCTTGCTGAACACAAATAGCTTGCTGTGCATACAAATTCTAAAGTCAGACTAAAGCAAAAGCTCTTTTGTAGGCGATGGCAAGTTCTACCTCTCTCTGTGATGTATGTCCAGAGGGGGATGCTGTGCCTACAGCTTTCTTTTTATAGGCTCTGTGTTTTCTCTAGCCAGGTGGATTTTCTTTCTTAATTTCTCATGTGCCATTGGCTTTTCTACTGCCTTTTCTCCATGGAAGGACTTTCATAAAGGGGTTTCTACTCTGCAGTTTTTAATATCAGAAAAAAGATTTTCATCACACCTTTAATTTTTTGTCTCACCTTGAGTCCTTCTAGACAATGTTTTTTCCCGCTCTCTTGCACGGATAGAATTAATTTCTCCCTGTGTCACTAGTATTTATCAGCCTTACTGCATTGCTGTAAATCATACTATGATGAATTTTGAAGGCAGAAGAAGAAATACAAAAATATTCCTTCATCTTTTTATGTATTATTTTTCTTGCTTTTCCAGTAAAGCAGCATGTTTTGCTAGGCAGCTGCACACTTCCGAAATGGATCACAACACTGTGCACCTTTTCAGAGCCACACAACAGAGAGCTGCTGCTAGTCCGTGCTCCAACGCGTGGCCCAGGCGTGGAAAGCGACCATCTTTCATTGTTTTCCCACCAGAAGACTGCTTTGAATTGAGCAGGGTTAGGTCAGTACAGTATTCGTGGGTACTTATGAGCAGTAGCAACAGCTGACACTGGGAGGAATCCGGAGTGGGCTCCCACAGCCCAGCACGACTTGTTTTAAAGCAACAGAAATAGCTCTGGTGGTGTGGGGCTGCTGTGTCAGCCGGGGGCTGAGGCTGGGACCAAGCACCCTGCTGCTGACAGAGGTCAGCAGCTTTTGGCTGCTGGCAAAGCTGCTGTCACCCATCCAGCTGCCCTCTGCTGAAATCCAGTTCTCCAGTGCCGTAAGCACAGGAGACTTCATAGCAGGTGAAGGCATTACCTAAAGGAATTCTGCTAAGGAATTTATGGGTTAGCAAATATTCTTAGCTGCATCTTTCTCTGCTAAACACAGAGCACGTAGTGATCATCGACAGCAATTTCTCTGGAGCTCCTGATAGTTTAAAAAATCATTAAGACTAGGGTAGAAGTTTAATGAAACCTCACTGAAGCAGAGCATGGACAATATTGCAGCCTTCATTCAGGATAAAAAATAAGCTGCTAAGTTCCTTTTAGGAATAAACTAGCCCAAATGAGAAAAAAACAGCTGCGTCTGTTAGATGTTCCACTGGTGAAAAGTAAACGACGTAGGTGGCAGTGAGAGGGAGGTGGGCATTATGGCTTCACGGAGATGTTCCTGGGAAGAGCAAAGAAGGCAGTAGGAAAGGCAGGATGACAGCAGATAAATGCTCTGAGCCTGAGCTTAGCCAGCCGGGAGGGCAGGCAACCAGAGCCCACTGCCCCCAATGCTGCCAGGAGGGGAGCTGGGGCTGTGTAAGGGAACCACCTCCTGCTCTTCTTTGCCTGCTGCCTTCCTGAGATCATTTCACATATGATACTCATAAATAAAAAATAGTATCTCAAATATATATGGCTTATTGGAAATGAAAACAATACAAAAGAAAGAACTAGGATCCTGAATATTGACTGTGTGATCAATGGCTGTTAAATTAGGCAGAACTCCCCTCTCCAGCTGGGAAATTAAAAAAGAATAATAATCCATATAGCAGTAAAAACATCACCAGTAAACACAATCTAGAGCAAAATTCTTGATTAATTCACGTAGGTTTAGACCAGTATGCAGCTAGATTGTGACCACAGCACCAGGGTAGATGTGGGGAGCTTTGAGAGAGCTGGCAGATTTCTCGTAGTTTCACATATATAATCCAGTGGTTGATGGCTGTTTGGTACCCCACTACCACCCCCAATGAAGCAGCAGCGCGGAGAAGGGTATCCCATGGGCCTTTTTCCAGATGAGCAGTTCTTGGGTCAAAGCCACCTTCCAAAAACTTGATGTTATTCTCAAAGTGCTGCCCTGGTCTTCTACAGCTAGCTCCTGCAGCCGCCTGGCTCCTGATCATCCTTGTCTGCTGTGAAATCCCCTCGCCATTCTTATCCCTCTTAAACATCACCTCCAGAGAACATTTTTAAATGTTATGTAAAAAACAGTGACATAGGTGAACATCTCCACTTCTAAGATTTGATTATATCACTTAGCTCAATTGAGCCGTAATTTGTAGTGTTATGTTTTAAGCTTTTATTTCTTTCCATTAACATGAACTTATTTCAACACCAATCTGAAGGGTCTACATTTTCTCCTCTAACATTTCTTTTCTCTGATATTTGTTACAGTGGAGAATCATTATGTTGTCTATACTGTGTAGCAGCCCATTTAGAGTATATGCTATATGAGATGTAACTGGTAGCTATACAGTGATAAATTTGTAAAAAGCCAGTCCAATAACTCCACAAGTAGGGAGTGTATTTTGTGTTTCATAATTATTTGTGAACGAAGCAGCTTGAAAATTCCCAAAAGAAATAAAAAAATTATAATTAGAAATGATATGATTTATGTATGCTCCTTTAGGTTTTGTTTGTTTTCTCAGTTACTTCACCAACAGTTGTAGATTAGGCTGAAAGCATTCCCCTGAGCTGGTATGGAATATCCATGGTTAAAAAAAAAAAAATCACAGGATCTGCTCCCAGGATGTGGTTACTGGAGTTAACCTTTGCTTGATGGTTAAATGTAGTTGTTCTGGCTTGCCATTAAAATAATAATTTTGAAAAAAGTAGAAACACGTTGATCTGTCAAAAGAGCTTTCCTTCCCGTGGTGACTGTGATCCTAGGAGCTCTGCCATAAAGACTTCATGACGCAAGGGACAGTTAAATTGTGTGTCCATTCTGATGCAGCTGCTGCCTCCCTTGGACACCCAGATCTCCATTCCCTGGCTTCAGCAACCACTTCACAGTGAATTCAGTCACCCACAGACAGGTGAAATGTTCACTGAGATGGATGAGCAGATTAATTCTTTAGTGTTTCTTCCTTGGAAGACTCTGCTTGGCCTAATGCATACCTTTGCACTAGAAAACAATCCAGCTCCAATCTCTGCACGACTTGACTGTGTGAATGCTACATGATAACATCTTTGGTAATCAACAGCTCAGAGAAAAGAAAACATCAATAATGTGGTACGATATCAAACTACTGATTTTAAATATACATATATGTAAGTTATTAAATACAGGAAATATACATATTTATATAAAAGTACAGCTCCCAAATCACTAGTCAAGTATGGGAAAACTTAATCCATGAACATCTTGTGTTACTATCCAAAATCCTTAGCTTTATGCACTATATTTGGCTTAACAATTAAAATAGATCGCTTCTGATTCTGGTCCAGTTCCATTATCTGACCTCAGTACCAGAAGTAGCAGCAATATCTAAGCTGGAAGTTTAAACTTAAATAAAAATATTTTTGGTAAAACTTTGCTAGGTAATGTCAAGGAGATATTCTTCCTGTGTAGTCAGTGAAAATTATCCCCAGAATAAACCCTTCAGCATTATTAGCAAAATTTATGGAAGGAAATATGGCTTATCCTTATAACTTACTAGAACCAATCCAAGAAAGCAGCATCACACCAAATTATGCAAATCAGATTTTTCTCCCTCTCCAACCTGCTACTCCTTATCTTGTCTGTATTTAATATTCCCTCCTTCTGACTTACTATTTTCTGGAAGCTGAAAGCTATAGAGTTTCATTGCTACTCTTCCTACATGCTTTAAAAAGACATAAGGATTGAATCTAGAAGGGTAGTTCATCTGTTTTAACGTATTTTCCGTAACAATACACACATTTCTCACTGCTATACAATGGTTTAACCATTTACTTGAGCTGCTACATCTTTAGTAGGGCAAGACATACTATTAGTAGCATGTGTCCTTGAATAATGCATTTTACTTTAAAAAACTCATTTGAAAAAATATACAAAGCTTAGTATTAAGTGTGGTGAGTTTCTGTGCATTGTGATTACTGTAAAAATTTGTTTCCTTTTGTCCTGGTCTTGCTCAGGTTGAGATTCACAGCTCCTGCTCTGTGCAGGGGGGTCCTCGCCCAGGGGCGCACAGAAGCAGCAGCACGCAGTAGGACGGGTCAGCCAGAGGTGGACCATAGTTTTTAACAGAGTTATGAAGGCAGAGAGGGTTAGAGTTTTGCCAGTAAGTGCTGAGAGACCATATCAGGCACAGCATTTCAGGAACACATAAGCATTTCCATGCATGTGAGAAAGTCATGATGGCAGAAAACTTTGCAGATGGGGATGCCACAGAGCTCAAGGGGAGATAAGGAGGAATCAGACAGCTCCCACCGTCAGACACCATGGCTTAAAACCACTACAACAACTTTCCTTTCTGCAGCGAGCAAAGCTTTTACTTCTAATCCTCCAGGGCTCCTAGCTGGATGTGGTGGCAGCTGTTCACACCATGATGCAGTGACAGAAGAATTTTAAATATGACGTTTTTGAATCTGGAAAAAGCCTCCATGCTTCAAGTGGCTTCCCTTTCTGGCCACCTTACACAGTTGGTTGCTGCACAGTTTGCACAGCTGTGAAGGTCTCCATTTTAGATACATTTTAGACAGCTACTGAGTCAGAGTGAGTAGAAATGGATAAAGTGATGTATCTTGAATAAAACATGTAAAGATAAACTTAGGTTTCTACATTGGATATATACTCACACTGGCACTATGGCTTAAATATTGCTAAAGCTGATAGGCGTAAATGCTACCCTCATCTTGGTGCATGAGAGAAGTACAAACCAGGCTCATCCTCTAGCAAGCATCATGTACAAGAAGAAAACTCGCGTTGACAAGCCACTTCTGTGTGTCACATATTGCCTCAAACTGGCGTCTGTGGAAAACATGTACAGACCCACAGGGAAGAAAGTCATCATTGGGAAAAAAAGAAAAATTTCTTCTGAGCTCAATCTTCTAGTTCACAAACAACCCCTCAGTCTTTCAAACTCTCCATAAAAAAAAAAAATAGATAAAAAATAAAAATAGAGTGGAGCACTGGCAGATCTCACCAGAATCATAAGTGCAAATGCTCCCAACCTGCCCCCAGAAGAACTATAAGAAATGTTCTTAGTTCCTGAACCGTCAAAGTTTACATCCAGACATGCAGTTTGCGATACACATCATACAGTGAACCAAAGGCCCTTGTAGTGTACATGTGGGTGTAACCTGCCTACCACTATGTACTAGGATGAACTCACAAGAGTTGGAAATAAAGCACACTTATCATTTAACATAGCAAAACAATAATTCCCTTTCACATATTAATCTCAGTCCTCAAGGAAGATTTACAAAACATTTGGTATTAAAGATTATTACACTACTTAGTATTAAATAATACAGACTAGACATTGGTTTTATGTTCATTACGGTTCTCTCAACATCTCATCTCCTGCTGATTTTTCCCTGTTGCACAAATGCTGACGTATTTTACCTGTCCTTACAAAGCTTCTTTCTGCTTAGAGTATTGGAGCTACAATACAACTTCTATAAAAAGTGAAGGGGCGAAGAAGTGCATTGCAAGGGCACCATCAGGGAAGGGTGGCAAGAAGGGAACAGGAACCCCAAGCTGAGCAGCTGCCTACTGAGATCCTGCTCCTGCACTGCTCACAGAAACAAGCTGATGTATGTTTTGAAATATTTGACCTCTCACACTCTATTATCTGGTGAAAGTCATACGAAAGACTCCGAGTGTTAGTGTATATATATATATTACACTTAGATGTACAGAAGGTATCCTTGAACATTAGCCAATCTATTAATACAGTACAGCCCCTTCCCAGAAGTACTGATGAACTTGGAGATGATTTCTGCTAATGGAAGCTCTCATGCTGCATCTTCTGCCCATATTTCTGCTGCTGTGCCATGTCACCAAGGCCAGATTGAGTCTGAATTTGTGAATGCTGCCCATCTTCTCTTCTGTACCCTTAGCACTCCCTTTCACACTCTATCTTAAGCTTTCAGACAGCCATTTATGTTCCTACCCATGACACAAACTGAAAAAAAGTATTTTATACATTTGCCATATAATGGCAAAGACATCAGTTAAGGTTTCTTTGACAATTACCACCTCTCTCGAAACGGAAAGCTCAAGATACTCTCCAGAGCCCTGCCAGCAAGACCCTGCAGTGAGCAGGGTGACAGCTGGAATTCCTGCAGCAGTTCTGGTCTGGAAATGTGTCCAGGGGGAAAGCCCCTGCCGCTGGCAGGGCTGCTGCTGACCAGGTTGGACATGAAAACCAAGAAAATAAGAAATACTGTTTCAGAAAGGCACAACTCCAAAAAAGAGAACAAAACAAACACACACACAAAAAAAACCACATTTGTTTTGATGATTTTCTTCTTCCAAGCATCGAAGACAGATGTTATTTCACTTGACTTGCTTTACATACAGTAGTTATGAAATATTTCTGTTAGAGTACGATCATTAGACTCAGGTTCCTATTGTGTAATGTGCCATGCAAACACACAAAACACAGTCGCTGTTGAACAAAGCCGATTCTTTAAGAAAAAAGATCTATGAAGAAAGGGACTAGGTATTTAGATCAAACAAACATCACACTCCTTCCTCCCTTTAAATCATAAATAGTAGCTTCTTTCATTTGTCCTACACTGTTGTTACTCATTGTTTCCTTAGACAGGCATATTCTGGGGAGAGGGTTCTAATCTTGCCGATGAACTGGGGGAGGAATCTTTGTATATAGGGGCAAATATGAAACAAAAGTGTGTACATATGCGTATATATACATATACAAATCTCTATACATGAATGAAAAAAGACAAGTGGGTGGAAAATGAAAGTATCACTGGTAAAGTGAAGGTTATGGGTTAAGACAGGAGAAGATAAGAGAGAGAAGCAGAAGTCTGAAGGGCATTCAAGGTGAAGACAAGCAGCTTAAACTTCACATGCTGAAATAAGAACAAGTCATCGGGATGGAATGTGCCCAAAGTGACACGCAAGGAAACTCTGCAGCAGCTCTGCACCCTGAGGACTGTGCAAGGGCTCCAGGGAGCCTCAGCTCTGACTGCCCAATTTCAGCAGTAGGACATGAAGAAGAGAACGCAGAGGGAGAGCTTGTGGTAACTGATAAAAAGAATATTTGAGTAGCAAAAGCCATGATTAGTACGTGGAAAAGAAAGACGAGTATGAGGGACCCGGGAATCAGTCCATCTGACTGCTTTTGCACTAGTTGTTACTTCAGCACCTCAGTTAGAAACCAGAAGAGGACTGGGTCATGAAACCACCGTAATGGACAAGAGTCCAACAGTATGTCCGTGAGCTATAGCATAAAAACACGGCTGTGAATGTTGCATAAAATACGAACAATGCGTATATTGATCAGAGCTACTCCTACCTCTATAGATAAACGGGAGCAAAGGAGGCATGCACCTGGACCATGTTTACTACTTATCCTGAAGCCCAAAAACCAGCAGTGTATATCAGCTTCCCTAACAATTTCGCAATTGATCATTTAGAACAGGTCGGGAAGATCCTGAAGCCCACAAGCCAGCTGCAGCCTGCAACATCATCTGTCTGGCATTTTGTCTGTTATTGTTGGATAGCACCAAGCGTGCAGTGCTGCGTGGGCCTGTGATTTAGGCAGAAGCAGCCAGCTACCAAGCGTGGCATAGAGCTGCTGACTGTCCCCCGCAGCTGTCCGGGTTCCAAAAACCTCAAGCTACACACTGCAGCACAGCAAGTACGCCAGTGCACCTCAGGTTACCTATATGCAGAATTACACCAGATTTAAAACAACAACACAAACAAAAAATGCACAAAAAAAACACAACTCTGACAACAGAGAGACCATACTATACAAAATACACGCATATAACTGATTCAGCTTTAATCATGCTTATCTTCAAATTAATCACAACTCTTTTTAAATATTTTAAGTAACCCTTTGGAGGGTATTGAGATCTCTGTGTTGGTTGAACTGCAAGCTTTGTGGTCCCTGCTGAGGAATTCCAGCTTATCCCGTGGAGCGCAGCTACAGCAGCAATTTACAGCACGCTCTCCTTTTTATTTGTGTTTATATAAGATTATTTTATGACTTCTGAGGCTTCACAATGATGCATAATCAGAATGACACTAGCAGAGAGAATTCAAACGCTAAATATTTTTGAGTAATCAGCAGACCTGCTCTCACTGACTGCAGACAGTTTTTACGGTTTGTTTGTTTGGCTCTATCAAAGAGGTCTTACCTCCCACACGAGGGTTACCCTGCTGTAAGTTTTTCTAATTTGTTTACTGTACTGCTTTCAGATGTTGGTGTTTTTTTCCTTTTTTTTTTTTTTTTTTTTAAACACAGAGAACATCTTGCTCTGCCTTTGAATTCAACTCGCTTTCCTTTGTACAAAGTCAGGCAGCACTCACACCTTTCCCAAAGCACAAACTATCAGACTCTGCTAATCACAACTGTCTCTGAAGAGCTGGTCCCAGATATTGCCCAGTGCCAAACTCATGCTGGTGAGGAATGTGTGCTTGACAGGTCGATGGTCTGAAGGCATTTCAGACAGAAACATTCTCAAACGCAAGGTGCAGATCAGAAAAACCAAAAGTCCCTGGACTAGGTTGCATTACTTCAGCCTAGAGAAATACCTCATATCTCAGTGATAATCTCACTGAGATTTTTCTGAGTTTTATTTTTTTTAAAAGGAGTGCTCAGCTCCACCACCCCAGCCCCCAGACTGAGCTAGAACCTCAGCCCGTTTGTCAAAATGAGAAAATAAGGCACAAAAGCAGTGGGTGGGTGAGGAGGAATTAAAGCAAGGGTTCGGCAGACTGAGCAATTTCATTTCTTGGCCTTAAATCCCTTTTTGTTATGTCAACTCATTTGATATAACCATATGAAGAATAACAAAGTCTGTGAGAAAGTCAGAGCTCAGCAGGACACAGGCAGGTCTCACAAGGTGATCGTGGCATCGGTTACATCTCCGCGTATCAAGTCTGTGCTCCTCCCCATGTACCTCAAAGAGGGGAGGAAAGTACGAAGCGTGGTTCATAATATACATGGCATCTACAAGAGGGCGCATCATCTGCTGCTTCAGAATCAGGCAAAACAGCAGTCTGAACATTATGAAGAGAAATAGAAACTTCCTAGTGTATTGATTCAAACTGCTGCCAGTAGAGCTTCAGTTTGGAAAAACAGGTACTTTCCTCACTCTTCTTCAGAGCTTTAATTTAAAAATCAATTATTTCAGTAATATATGCTCAGCTGATGTGCGAGCTATGCCTTGTGGCTGTTTACGACAGAAAATTAGAAGTCAGACCTTCTTGAGAGTTAATTTCAGGAACCTCTAGGTAGCAATTTCAGGAACCTCTAGGTAGCTGGCTCCGTACTTGCGGGCTGAGCCCTGCAGAAGGGCAGGTAACAGGAGTGGGTGCTTTCCATGTGCAGACCTGGAGCCACCACTGGCGCAGCCCTCTCGCTTGTCACAGCCTCAGGGCTCTGCTGTGTGCCTGCAGAGCAGGTCGCTGCTCCTGCCGCATGCCAGTGTAGCATCACAGAGCCTGGACGCAGCTTCCACCTTCGCTTTCTGCTGTCATTTCTAAGGCGGTTTGCTTTGAAGATGAGTCAGCTCACCCTGCACATTCACCACTAATTTTTGTACCTGCTTCTGACCAGACAGAAATTGTTCTCTTGGAGCAAATCCCTGGGAATGGGAAAGAGAGAAATAAACACCTGTTTTGCAGCACAGCACTTCTGTTTTGCAGATACACGTTGCTTCTCCTCCCCTGACTTCCAAGCTGAGCAGTACAACGTTACCTGTGGGAGTAAGCATGGAATAGCGCTAGCAGGTGAAAATGTAAAGGAGCTTAGTGCACACTCTTCTGAGCCCTTACGTTGTGGGTAATTTCTCAAGGTATCTGTTATCATGGATATGTTATTACCTGTTATCACCAAGTATACGGGCTCATTCCCCTCTGAGCACAGCTTTACTCATAAAAGGTTTGTTTGGGTTGGCTTTGTGTGTTGTTTTTATTTCAGGTTTGGGCCACGCTTACTTTGCCTAAGCATTTGTGCAGCTCCCCTTGCTGCTAAGAGCAACGCGTTACCATTGCTGTGGTACAAGTGTCATCATTTATATTACAGAGGTATTTTAAATCCCTAAAAGCTTCCCTGGGCAAAGCCCTTCACATATGCCTGCCCATGGGAAAGCCGTGCCTTGTCCAAATGCCTGCCTGACTTGCATTCTGTAGTTGTGACAGCAGCACCAGGAAAAGACAGAAGAGGTAGAAGTGAGACCACACAGCCACAGGGCTCTCCTGCCCCAGGCCTCCTGCTGCACCCAGTCATTGTTGACTCACTCCATAGGTCCTCACAGCCGAGCCCCAAACCTTCCTTACGTTGCACGACAGTCTTTGCACTAGGCAGAATGGCAGCCATTTCATACAGGTTTTAAAAACAAATTTACTACGGCATCCACATGCTTTTCCTTTCATTAATTCTGAGCCGAGCTGATACTTCCTGGGAAATGGGATAAGAGTGTCTGAAGCAGATGAGGGCAAAACCAGAACTGCTGCAAGCACGCTTGTTTTTAGATGCTTGAGAGGAAATTCTGAGCATCTCACTTGTCAGTGAATTTTGCAGTCTGCAGAGCATTTGCATGTCCATTTTAGACATTCAGAAACAGTTTGTTCTTGAGGTAATTGTCCAGGATTATACAACTGTAGTTGCATAATGACAATTACACAGCACAGTCAGAAATATTAAAGCCAGATCTTCCACTCAGCTCTTCCCACAGCAAAAACCAATGAACGACACCGACTTGGTGCACTCTTCCTTCAGGTCAGGCAGTGTGCTGTCAGCCCTCACCTGCCACAAACCCACAGCCCACCGTGGGCTCCACCATGCCGCATTCTTCATCAGGGGTAGCAGCAGCCCTGCAAGCTGCAGGCTGTCAAAGCACACCTCGCTTTCTCCAGATGCACAACTGGTCAGCTGGGCACCAGGCTCGCTTTCACCTGCCTCATGAGCATCAACCCAGGCAAACACAAAAGGGAGAGATAAGTATGGTTCCTCTTGTCAGAGCAGATAAAAGTGGAGAGCAATGTGCAAGTGAACTTCCCTTTGGATGGGGATTAGAAAAACCATAAGTGCCTCAAGGTAACAACTTTCCT
The DNA here is from genome assembly GCF_040182565.1 of Anser cygnoides. NCBI lineage: Eukaryota > Metazoa > Chordata > Aves > Anseriformes > Anatidae > Anser > Anser cygnoides. The sequence continues at coordinate 14,800,168 of NC_089874.1, read as the reverse complement.
AATTAGATCCTATACCCATGGTAGATTTGCATCAGCCCCTCTATCTAGAGCTGCTGATCATGAAAGCAAAGAAGATTTGTGTACTTTCCGTTGTGTAGCTATCTGCACTTCTTCGTGATTAATGTCACCTCTCGCATCACCCGAGGGTTAAAAAAAAAGTACCCTCAGAAAATTGAGGAACAGTAAACAATCTTCCCAGACTTTCTCTATTGTCTTAAAAGAAGAACAGTGAGTAAAAAAATCAAAAGTCTCCAGTATTTATTATGCCCGTTGTAATTCTCTGCGCTTCCCACAAGAGAGGCCTGGCATGTTTTGTGCCATTAATTCATAGCAGGGTAAGCAATGCCAGCGCACCCCTGGAGTTGCTGCTCATCAGCTTTTAGGACAAGCTCATAATTATTAAATGTCAAAAGTCTTCTGAGATCATTTTAAATAATTTAAAGAGAAGCAGAAACAACTCTTTGTAGCTTATTCTGGAAGGCAAGATGAAAGTCTGATCTCAGCAAGTTAAATTTACATCTTCTGGGAGATCTGTTTTTGTACTTTAGGAGTGCTTTGGCATAAATCTTTTTTTTTTTCCTCATTTATTTTGTTCCCCTGAGATGAATATCTCATTTTAAAAATAAACATGAGCAAGACCAACAAAACAAACAATTACAACATGACAGGAAAAGATATTTCTATACTATTGCAAACATGCAAAGTTGCTCTGGAATAAATGCAACCAAATTAAGGAAGATTAAGTAGTTTCCTACACGTGAAAGATCACTCACAATAGTTGTAAAATGTCAGTGCTGAGGTGCATCTAACCCCGTATCTTGTCTCCTTCAGCTTTAGCCCAGATCACAGTATATGAACAGTGTAAGAACACGTTGTACTTCTGCCACTATTCTCCATTCTCAGGGACTTGGGCTCCTCGCTATTCGTAGCCCTTGACAGATTGCTATGAACTTGTTCAGTCTCCTTCTGAGCCACACAATTCTAGCAGTCACAACATCCTTTATGTGAGGAGTTTAACAACTCAATTACCCATTCTATGAAAATCCACTTTGTTTTATTATCATCATCATTTTTATCCTGGCTCCCACTACTCCACGGTCCTTGCATCAGAAGAGGCAGCGAGCAATAATCCTTACCCACCATTTCCGCAGCACTCACCACTATGGCCTCTATTGCCAAAGTCATTCTCAATAAGCACACCCTTCTTACTGCTTCCTGAAGAACTGATTTCCCACAGCTGCTCCTTGCTCATACCCTGAACACTCCTGAATTCAGGATGGAGAGATTTCCAGATTTTTTTCCGGAAAAATTCTGGGCCTAGCCTTGGTTCCCCCTCATGGTATTCCTCATGGCCCAGCTCCTAGCACAGGGCTCACCTACGTAAGCGTAGGTGCCTACCCACAACCTAACCGCTCGATACTCCCCTCGCAGTTGGCAGGCATCTAGTCGATACAGCCAATAGCATTTGTGGAGCCTTGTTCTCTGCAAGAAGCCAGAATAGCTCTGAGGACACCACAAAGCACCTACTTTTTGCTATTGACTACACAAGAGCAGATGAGTAGCTCAGGTATAAACATCTGCGCTACGGACTTCTGAAGTTAGACGACTCATAACATCAAAAAAGGCTGTGTATGCTATCGGGATAAAAGGGCATATTAATTCAACAAATAAAAACTGCAACAATTCCCATACACATACGTTTTAAAGTTTGTTATTAAATGCAAAACTGCTTATGATTACGAACTGCCTACTCACTGGAACAAAACCTAAGACGTTAAATCAGAAGGCCCTTGCTTTCAGTAGGGACCTAGAAAATAATTTAGTGGTTGAAAACAACTGCAACTATACTGCAGATAATTTAGTGAGATGCAAGCAAGTGCAATTGTATTTAAAACATATATTTTTTTTAATCTTGTATTTAATTTCTGTAAAGGACTAATAGCAAAGCTCCTCGGAGCCCTGTGCATGTTCTCCCCCAGCATATTAGCTATTTTTAAATCCAAGCACATCCCTTGAAACCCGTGCGTGCTCTAAGAGCTCACCTGTGATCCTGCAGCCCTCCTGCCACGCCGCAGGGCTGAGGTGCCAGTCTCATACTTAATGAGGGTTGGCATCATCAGAGCAGAGCCACGCTGTGCACTGGGCGATGCGGGGCAGGAGCGCAGCAGGCTGGGCTGCAACAAGGGAGGAAACACCAGCGACAGCCAGCCCCAGAGGGAGTGCTACAGCTTGTGCTAGCATAAAGCTACTGGTACTTACACACAGGACGAGTTCAGGTACCACCACGTTGTCTGCAGCCTCAGCAAGAACTAACATACCTTTTTCCCTGTGCTTTTGCAAACCTGATGTTATTTGTTCCCCCATTCAGCTTCGTTCTGTTTTCCCTCTAGCTCCTCTCCCAGAGGTTTTAATTTTCTCATGCAATTTTACGCATGTTTATTTCATTATGTCTTCTGAGTATAATCACTGACCTCAGCCCCATGAACAAGATGCAATTTACCCGTAATTAAAATCATTCCTCACCTGTAAGGTTTCACACATGGCAGTGGAAAGGACATTAACTTTAATTGGAACAGCCTGAAGTGCAAACTGTGCTGTCCCACCACGGCTTCTCAAACAGCTTCATATCACTGCAGCAATCTAGTCTCCTGCTGGGACCTACTGTTATTAATGTTTTTTTTTTTTCTTTTTTTTCTTTCCACTGAGAAGGGATGCAGGTGCTATTGATTAAGTGCTAAAGAAAGAAGCCAGAAGGTGAGGTTGCACTCCTTAGGGCTTTTAAATCTGTTTCTAAATGTTTGCATTGGCACTAGCACAGGGATGCTCTGGTGAAGACGCAGGTACCACAGTCTATGTGCTCTGCACATGGATGCTGCGCACAAGGACCAGTGTGAACAAGCAGGGCACGCAAGAGGCTATGGGGACTTCAAGAAAACCTGTGGCACAGACATGGGTGCAGTTGTAGATGAAAAAGCATATTTGAGAAAGGCAGTGGATGAGGGTTGTGGAAGTAGGGATGAGCAAGAAGCTTCTCAAAAATCTGAAGGGCAAAAGGACAGAACATGTAAATAGAGAGGGACAGTGAAAGGATGTGCCAGGTAGCTGTGGGAAGGAGAAAATGGCCAATGTGCTCATGACCAGCTTGTCCAGAAACCTACAGGGGGTACTGAAATATTTACCTTGTTACAGCATTGCAACTAATACTAAAGCATCCAGCTAGAACAGGCTGTTCTCTTGACAGCTCCCTCTGCCACCCGTTCTAAGACGTCCCTGGTTTCATGTGTGTGTGTGCTTTTGTTTTAATAATCATATAAGAGGATTGCAGATATTTTTTCCCCTGGTGCTTTCACTATATTTAGCATTGTCAAAATCTCCTCCACTTTGTAGTTTATCTCTGCCTAGGGTTAGTATTTTGCACGCTCTGATTGAATTAGGGCACTAATCCATCAGTGGGGTTGCCCGCAAAAAATTCTTCAAGACCTTTGCTATATGTTATCAGGAAAATAAATAATAAATCTCTGCTTCTCACAGAGATAGATGGGGATTGGTTTTATTAGGTCAGGATGTATTCAAAATTAAAATACGGTGCCATATTATCAAGTTAAATCCAAGAGTGACAAAAACATGCCATCCTGAAGTTTCATACCAAGAGGTATCAATGGCAGATTCTTCTTTTCCCTTCTCACCTACCCCTTGCGTTTGATAGCCTCATGGCTAGCACATACGGCTAGGAAACAGAAGACCCAGCCTCAGTTTCCAACACTGAGCCCCAGGTAATTCAAATCAGCGCCCTAGGGGCACACCAGTCACTAAGCACAGGTTAATTTGCTCCTCCCTGCTCCTGTTAGTGAGGCCATGCTGTGGTGCGTGGAGGAAGCCAGGACTCCACCCGGCCAGACCGAGAGCTCGCCCTCGTTGCTCAGCTACCTGGGGCAAGCCTTGGCTTCTGCTCCCTGATGTGTCTCCACGTTTCTCCATCTCCACAGCACTGCGATCCACCCCGCTTCAGATCCACCCTGCTGTGACAGCTTTGTTCCGCAACGTATTCCTGCATTTCTTCAGTGGTTGTTGAAAGTGGGAGAAAACCGGTCATCTGGGAGCCAAAGTGTGCATCCAGGCCTCTCCATCCCTGTGCAAGCAGCCAGCTCACCGAGCGAGGATCCCCCTGGTTCTCCTTCTGAACTCGTGTGTCTTAAACTTCTGTCAGCACAGCAGACTTGCTTCCACAGGTTGGGTATAAAATATTTCCTGCTCAGCTTATGGCATCGTGCTTTGAGCATTTTGCTGTACTTAGCATCCATATGTAATATATTTTTCAAAACAGTTTTTCAGGGAAGGTGAGTGAATGTGTGTGTTCTTAACCTCACTCAATGGACAAAATGGACTCCAGGTTTTGCATCTCATTTATCCACAATAATAGTGATGAAGTCAAAAATCCAATTAAAGATTTTTTTTTTTTTTTTTAAGTAAGGTCCATTCGCAATCAAAAACTGCAACTAGTAGTTGTTCTGACGCAATCACTGTTCCCTAAAAAAATGGATCGTTACCTGACCACAGGCATCTCCAGAACTTCTCAGCAATATCTGAACTTTACTGTAGTTGGATGATGCTCTTGAATGTTCTGAGGAAACAGCAGTAGATAGGGGGGGGTTGTTTTATTGAATTTGAAAAACAAGCATCTCAACTAAATGTATTTTATATTTAATTAATTTCAAAAGTTGTAACTCTTATTTTCTAATTCAGATCTCAAGGATTAATGTATTTTTCAACTCAGATATTATCAGACAGCATTAAAGTAATATTTCTTCTCCTTGGTAAGCACAAAACAAAATTGAAGAAATTCCCAAAACACAGTCAATGCTCTACCTGAGGGTTGAATAACGAGGCCCCAACTTTACACACAAAAGGCTCGCTGCCACCAGAGGGGCACATTGCCTAACCCCACTCAGTTCCCTCACTCCTGCGCACAAGCAGAAACATCACTGCCAAGCTGATTTTGGTATCTTTATACCATGCTGACGTTCAAAATGCTGAAAACTTTTTCATCTCCGGTGTGCTGAAAATGCATCTGGTTCTATAAAAAATGGTATTCTGTAGCACAACTGGTTAAAATCTTTAGGACAACTTATAATCAGAGAACGTAAATATTTCAAACTGATTAGGGGAAGGCAACGTCTATAGTTTGTTTTCTTTAAGAGTTTCTTCTGCTACAAAATTGGAAAACAAACAAGCAACAACCAAACCATAAAGACATTACAAAATAGCAAACAACATTCAGACAGGAACTTCAAAACAATCAGGAAGCATTAAGCAGTGCAGTACTAGCCTCCTAATGACAGGATTTATTACATCCATTTTCTGCTGTCACATCTTCCTCCCCCCACAATGATTCACTGCAGCTCGTTTCAAATGGGACCACAGGTGCAGGTCCCTGGCTCCATTCCCGGTCTGCTCCTCTGCTTCAGGGCTTCTCCCATTTTCTCCAGCCCACTCCTCTCAATACACACATGGGATTCACACACAGCACTGCTGACCCATTTCAAGAAAACTGGAAGGAAAACTTGATACCTGCACCTGGAACTCTTGCCGGTTTCACTATTACCAGCTTGTTCCCAAAATCGAGTTTACATTTCAAATTCCACTCACATGCATCACCCTTAGCTGAGGAGCCCTTTGTTTTCAACAAGGCTCTGAAAACTCACAGCATCACGTACTCCACACAAAATCAAAGGAAGGAGGTTTGGGGCTGAGGAACTTAGGGAGGGAGGATATCAGCAAGCTGTGTGGAATCAGACACCAAGTGTCTCATTTGTTACCTGTACAAGCTTACTAACTGCCCAGGCTGTAGGTTGTTTTTTTCTTGCTCTAGACAAAACTGATGCACCACACACAGAAACACTGCCAGTATTTCTGTACTGTCAGCTCAGTGTCTGTCTATTCTTTATTTCATACACTGCTACATCCCCAAACTATTTTTGTTCACACTTCTAGAGTCCTTCTACCATGAAGAGGTGATCCTTCCCCTTTATTCAACATTGGTGAGGCCGCGTCTGGAGTGCTGTGTCCAGTTCTGGGCCCCCCAGTACAAGAGAGACATGTGCATACTGGAAAGAGTCCAACAGGGGGCCACTGAGATGCTGAAGGGACTGGAGCGCCTCTCCTGTGAGGAGAGGCTGAGGGAGCTGGGACTCGCTCAGCCTGGAGAAGAGAGGGCTCTGGGGGATCTTGTCAATGTCTATAAATACCCGAAGGGAGGCTGCAAACAGGATGGAGCCAGGCTCTTTTCAGTGGTGCCCAGAGCCAGGACAAGAGGCAATAGGCACAAAGTGGCCCACAGGAGGCTCCATCTGAACACCAGAAGCTCTTCTGTGCTCCGTGCAGGTGATGGAGCCCTGGCACAGGCTGCCCAGAGAGGCGGCGGAGTCTCCTTGGAGACCTTCAGGAGCCACCTGGACATGGCCCTGGGCTCCCTGCTCTGGGTGGGGTTAGGCCTGGTGGGCCCGGAGCTCCCTGCCAGCCTCAGCGAGTCTGTGATTCTTTAACAGTGATTTGGCCATGAATAGCTTCACACTGTTGTGGTTTTACCTTCTACCTGCTTCTCTCTCCTCCCTCCAAGTGGTGCAGGGGAACGGGCTATGGGGGCTGACACTTTGCCTCTACCACTCCCTCATGGTCCCTCTCTGCCCCTGCTCCACGCGGGGTCCCTCCCACGGGATGCCGTCCTTCCCGAACTAAGCCTGCGGGGGCTGCCCACAGGCAGCAGCTCTTCAAGACCTGCTCCCACACGGCTCCGTACCACGGGGTCCGTCCCCCAGGAGCAAACTGCTCCAGCACGGGTCCCCCACGGGCGGCAGCTCCCCCCAGACCCCCTGCTCCTGCGGGGGCTCCTCTCCACGGGCTGCAGCTCCGGCCCGGGGCCTGCTCCTGCGGGGGCTCTCCATGGGCCGCGGCCTCCTCCAGGCCACATCCACCTGCTCCACCGGGGGCTCCTCCACGGGCTGCAGCGTGGAGATCTGCTCCGTGTGGGACCCATGGGCTGCAGGGGGACAGCCTGCTCCACCAGGGGCCTCTCCACAGGCAGCAGGGGAACTGCTGCTGCGTGCCTGGAGCACCTCCTGCCCTCCTGCTGCACTCACCTTGGGGGCTGCAGGGCTGCTTCTCACTCCTTGCTCTCTTTCTTTTTTCTTGCTTTCTTAAATCTGCTCTCCCAGGGGCCCAACCAACATCACTCGCTGGCTCAGCTCTGGCCAGTGGCAGGTCCAATTTGGAACCTTCTGGAGCTGGCTCTGATCTGACATGGGGCAGCTGCTGGGCTCTGTTCACAGAGGCCACCCCTGCAGGCCTCCACTACCGAACCCTTGCCACATAAAGCCAAGACACACATCTATCTTGCTTCTTAGTTTTTGTACCTTTTTGCTGTACCTGGGCTGCACAGACTTGCCAAATATCCCCCAAATACTGACTCCGCAGTGGAGCGCATGCCCTCTCCTCCAGCATACTCCCAGTGCCCGCTGCTGTGGACGGGGGCTCGGGAGCAGCCAGGAGCAAGCAGAGGCTGTGCTGCGGGCAGGGGGAGCAGCCCCAGCAGAGATGCTGCCACCTCCCAGCACCCAGCCTCTCCGACACAGCAACCTCTGCTGGCACAGGGCTGCAGCGGAGCTCCTGCTGCAGCACAGCCAGCGTGCACCCAGACCACCTCCCTGCTAACAGAGGGAAGCACCGCATTTTAATTTCTTTGTGCTTGCCTCCCAATATTTGACCTTTTCAACGGAATGTATTTTCACACTGCTCTCTCCCCAGTCTCAGGGGCTGGAAATGTTCTCATGAAAGCAGAGCTTCTCCTGTAAGAATACAGTTTGAGGAAAGCACCCAACTTTCCACACTCTAATCCAGAGTAATGCTGTTGCAGAGCTAGCAGGCAAATTACATTTTACCTTTGGCTTCAGGAAAGATGAGAACAGCCTGCTGATGGAAACTGCCCCAAGCAGGCTTGACAACTCTCTGCCTTCTTCCCCAAATTTTCCCAATCAGCCAACAACACTGTTGAATGAAGAAGTTAACAATCCCACTATGTGAAAGCAAAGCAGCGGAAAGATGCCTCCCTTCGATGCTGTAGCTTCTCCAGCAGTGATTTTAGTGCAGTTGTTATTGAACGTAACAGCTGTTGCTTCCTCCATCAGTACAGACAGCAGCTCAGAAAGGAGTTTGCCTTTGTCTTGCCTGCACTCCACCCAGTATGTAGCTTAGTGCAGGTTTTCACAAGCACTTTATCGAAGAACATTTTAGAGGCACAAAAATGAACAAAACAACCCCGAAAGGATTTCTAAGGACAACAAGGAGTTACTTAACTATATTACTCTAGCATGTGGAGGACTAATCGATGGCTTGCAATGCTCTGTAGAAGCAGAACCAACAACGGCCTGCATGGGCAGGATCTAAAGTGATTTTTTAGTTTCATAATTGATGTACAAAACAGCGGTCTCTCAGAAATTACCAATGGCGAACACACGAATAAATCCTGTTTTAGTATGCACAGCTCACATGGGTATGACAGTAACAAAATCACCCTGTGAGGAATGCTAGGCCAAACTGATTGCTACAAAAATAGACAGGAGTAGAAAACTGACATACAGATTTGAAAAATAATAAATTTAAGGCACTATGCATAAATGCCATGTACAAAGCACCTTAATGAGGCAGCAAAATCTACGAGGGTACAGCAAGAGAGAAGAGCTCCACATAGGTGTCCACAGCAGGAGCAGGCCCTGCAGAGGAACAGTTTTGCTACTTCTGGAGCTCCGCCAAGCCCAGCGTTACAGACATGGACCAGCACAACAGCTGGTTTAGACAACGTGGACGGAAATTCTGGAAGATGAAAAACCCAGAGGTTCTGTCAGCAGGAAATCTGAATTATACGTCGCATAAAAAACCCTCCAAAGTAAACTTTGCGAAGACCAACTTTTCCAAACTCTGCATTTTATTTCACAACAGGATTTATGAACGGATCAAAAAGGGCAAAAGCAAACCCGTGCATGAAGCTGCTGTTCTACCAGCCCTATTTTCATCTTTGTCAGTGCAGGTGACCCACACAACCTGTTGCTTCCTGTGCCACCTCAAAGATAAACTACGAAAAACTTTATCCAGTGAAACCTTCTAATGAAGTGTGAGACAAATAAAATAAGTTTGATCTGCTCAAACTTGTGCAACGGAGCCACATCGTGAAGCCATGCAGAAACATGTGGTAGATGCCGCTAGGGGATATGTAGTCATAGAGCGTTTCTACGCTTCTCGGCATTTTTACAGGCAGTTTACGGCCTCTGTCCCTATCTTAGAATTAAGCCCACACGGGTGACGCCTCCTGTGCCACCTGCAAGCCCGTAGCAGCCGGGCAGGCCGCCCGAGCAGTGCCCAGCTCTGAGGTGCGCCGTGCCCCTCGGAGCCAGCCGGCAGAGCCGGGCCTGTTGGGGCAGGCAGGCCTCGCGCTCGCAGGAGCTGCCCCGGGAAGGGAAGTAGATATTCCAGCTCTGCCTGTCAAGTCTGCATTTCAAAGGTTGTGCCTGGGTGTGGGAAAGAATAAAGAGGGTCTGTCAGTCCACATGCAAAAGCCCACACTCTTTTGCCCTAACTGCCAGACTCTGTCATTTGGGACCGGAATTCATGTCCCCACTTGCCCCTGCCCACTTCAGTAAACACCAGTCTCGCTCAGGGACACGTGCCCTGCTCCTCCTCCATCCTATCTGTCAAACTACGTACGTGTATTTTAAAATACGCACCTCTTAATTTAAGCACCTAGTGCTCTGAAGGAGGGAGGACATCCAAAACAGGCAAGGCCTTGAGGAAAGCGGGCTGATGAGCAGCTTGTGTAATTTGTCAGTTACTTTATTCAAAAGTGAATGAATTTGTGGGGTCTTCTTAATGGTAGAGATTTTTTAAGGCTACAGTCTGCTTTTATGCAGATGGAAGGTTAAGGCTACCGTTGTTCTCAACGGGAATAATACACCTTCCTAAATCTCTTTCAGCAGCTGCAATGGGCACGTTTCTGATTCACAGCTATGACTCAGATTTTAAGCAGCACATGCTTTGTGGGTGTACATCTATTCCCTTCAATTTGTGGCTACAGCAAGGCTTACGTACATCATTACCAGTACACTAAAACATGTGGCAGCAGACACCCACCTGGGGAAGGAGAGAGAGAACCTCACCTGGAAGCTTTGACATGAGTCTACAGGTGAGGTTCATGGATGGAAAGAAGAAAGGAAAACAGATGAACTCAACTGAAACTGAAACATAATGTGAAAACTACCTGAGAGTTCTTATCCTATATACTTAGGAAGTTATAAATGATATAACCAACACTGGAAGACAGGCAACAGCAATCTGCCACGTTTCAAAACAGGCCTCAGATCACTCCTCTTTAATAACTGTTGGCAAATACAGTGCCACTGTTCACAGCTGCTGAAAAAAAATAGCTTAACACACATCAGAACAACCAGCTTCCACCTAAAGGTTATAATTACAGTGTTTACCTGTTCAATGATTGGGCTAAGAACAAGGCCTCTTTCAGATGAAAACATGCCCAAGTCTCCTTATGTATCCATCGCTCCTGTAAACACTAATACATCAAAAGTGTGGTTGGATAAGAGTCAGACTGAAAGAATTGATCCCTTAGCTATGCAGACATTAGGAAGCCTTTCATCCATCTTCCTTTACTTTCTGTAGTCTCAAAATACAGAAATTTCTGCTCCTGCTATGTAACACTACATTAGAGAAGATAAGGGCGAGAAATATTTATGGAAACACCAGTGTATTATTTTATTTATCTCAATGGAAGAGTAGAAGGAAGGGCACACAGATAAGTATATCCCTCCTGAATTTAAAATACCAAAAGGTATTTCTGGCTAGGCCATGAAAGGGTTTATATATGGCAAATTCATTAGATTCTACTTCACTGGTGGTTCAAGTGTAAAGTTTTTACTTGATAATTGTAATAGTAATGCACACACAACCTTATTGTCCAACATATTACCATGTTAATGCAAGCTGTTCATCACTTGGTTGTTCAGAACAACCTAGGGAGCATTTCAGTTTTGATTAACTCACCTTTGAGAGCTTTCAGAGCTTTGATAGCTTTTGAGCTTTCAGTCAAAAGGGTCATACAGAAGGTGTAGGAATGAATGGTGAAAGTAACTTCCTGAAGGTCTAGAACCGTTTTAGAAGTGACTATCAGTACCTCTTGACTTGCTTCTTAGTACTGCTCAGGCTTAGAAGAGTCCTTTACTTCTCTGGTGCATATGCAAGACTGGACTTAGTGGGGAGTCTTAAGGGAGCTTTCAAGTCTTGTGCTGCGCACTCCTGTGACAGTTGCTAAGAGCAGCACAGTTATGTCAAATGCACTGCTTCTTTGAATATCCTAACAGACTTCTTCAAATGTGCAACAAGTCATCATCACTACTGGACTAAATAGTAATCTTGTTAATCACATATGCATGTTTAAACTTTTCAAAGATATATAACAAAAATATAACTCGAGTACTTCTAAAAGCAAGTCCAGCTGGACTGCCTCTTCATCCACCTCTTTCCTTTAGCTGGCTGTTGTTTTCTTACTATTGATGCAAGCGTGAGTTCCGTGGAGCAGACAGTAAGAAATGCACCTCTAAGTTACATGAGCCTGCTGACTTTTATTGTCATTTCTTCACCACTTTAAAAGCATAAATACACACTAGTGTTTAGCAAAGTCTTGCACTGTTTTAAAATTGTACCCAAACAATGTTTTGATGCTTCCTCTTCTTTTGCCTAGCAACACACAAAACCTCTGTTATCAGCTTGAAAGTGCAGGATAAGTTCCAATTTGTTAATTATAAGACCAGATTATAAGGCCAAATACTCAGTTCAAAAACAATTGCTTCAGGAGAATGTTTTCATAGACTGTTATACAATAGATTAATTGACTATAGGTAATTATCATATTTGCAAAGCATGGACAGTCCTAACATATTTGCCCCAGGGTACTCGTGAACCAATACTGTGCTGTAAGGATTGCTCTTAACTTTAAGGATAAGAAATGGATTTTGAAGCATAGCTGAAAAATATCAGCTTATAAATTGTATTTCCCCTTTGACTGATTTCTCTGCTCTGCTCCTTATTTGGAAATGCAATGTACTCAGTAAAAGACTTCTTACAAAGCATATGTTCAGTAAAGAATACTATCAGGTTTGAAAACTGTTTCTCCTGTTATGCCCATGTAAGTACCTTTCATGCTCCAAAAGCATTGTATATATGAACATAATGAAATATAGGCACACATTTTTCTTTCCTAGAATAACCCTGTCAATCTAGAGACAAATTAAAACCTCACAGAAGTATATTTTCAGTTAGCATAAGAATTATCAATAATGCCCAGTACCACAGGCAAAACGCATTTTCATCTTAGAAATGCATGAGATGTATCAACGTATCATGCTTCCAGACTCAGCTGTGTGGATCCCAATGAACTAGTGGGTCATACATGTTAACAGGCCTTTAACAAAAAAAATCCACACCTATGTCAGTTAAAAATTCATGGCATTTTTAGGCATCTTCTGTTCTTATAACTCGCCCTTATGTTAATACCATTACCCATGAAATTACCCTTTCTAGACGTATTTAGTTGCCAGGTTGCAGCCCTACACGATACGCTGCATCACTGCGTGCCAACAATGACTTCAGTGACCTAACCCAACCACAGAGGGCTGAGGCTTTTCACTACTTCTTTCCTTAGGGGGAAGGTGTGAGTTATAAAGTAGGATTCAACACCTTTCCCAGCTATGGCTGTGTTTCCCAAGAGGCACTGAAAAGACCGAGTTTGTGTATAATTATGAAAGACATTGTCTGGGGATGCCAATTGTGCTGAAATATATGAATGTTTTTAACTCACTAAACAAGTCTCAACTCAGCAGCATGCTTATCTAAAAAACAAAATACTACTTTTGATGTTTTAGGTATGCAAAAAATCAGAGATAAGGTAATGCTAAAACCTTACACGTTCGGGCTGGAGCAGTGAAGTGGCTGTTTTGTTTATGAAGTGATTTTGAAAATAAGTTCAGTAGAGCTTTTTCAAACTCAAGTCTTACAATTTTGGTACTACAATTCAATTTAAATACAGTTTTTATTAAACCTTTAATGAAGAAACAAGCTTAAAATCTGTCGACTCAGATCACAAATTACAAGGTAAAATACATTTGCTTTCAGAAGCTTTGGTGCCATTGTTTGTTTTTCGGAGAAGGGATCTGATGATTCAGTGTTCAAGCAATATTTTTTAATTTTTTCTATTGTGTCATAGAATATTTCCTCTATTCTTTCTTTTTCTTCCATAAGTAATAATGAATTACTTTTTATAAAGGACAGATTTTTTCACACTGAAATAAATTAAAAGTCGCTGTCGTGAAAATCTATGCTAACGTGTCTCCTGTTTGCTGCACTTAAAGACACGATAAGCATGCCTGCTGTCTTTCAACACCCATATACAACTCTGAACTACCACTTTGGATAGCGACCTACTGCACTACATTTAGATCAAAAAACAGTTATTAAAGGCAAATTCAATTTCAAAAATCTGTATCTAAGTGCCATGAATATGGAAGAAGTGTTTAGTGCCATTCATTGTTTACTGCCCTTTATTTGCCTTCAGCAAAATCCACATAAGAAAAACTTACCATGTCATGATGCATTCCCTAGTTAGCCACGGGATGTTTACTATATACTCTCCAGAGGACATATGAATGTGAGGCTACTTAAGAAAAAGGAGACAGGAACAATCTGAGAGGCAGAGAGAAGCCAAGCCATTCATACAGTGAAGAACTAGAAAAAGAAAGAAAACAAAAAAAAAAGCTCCCTCCTAAGGCTTTTTCCCTTTGAAATTAATTCTTGCTCTGTGGACTTTTAGTAGGTCATGAAATATCAAAAGAACTGAAAAAAAAAATAAAATCACAAATAATACATATATTCATATGCACCCAAATAAAAATCAGCAAAAATAGAACATTTGAAGTTAATACAGATCTCATCAATGACTAACAGCAGGCATAGCCATGAGAAAGCTCTTTTCTGCAGCAAGTATTCAGTATGTTCATGCTCTTAATGATCTTAAACTTTAATTATTTACATTGGTAGAGTTAACACTTTTAAAAATTACACTTTGCTTGTCTGATACTGAGCAGTCACCATGCCATCCCTGATGAACAACAAAGGACACGAAATAGCCCATGGACTCCTTGTCCCACCCAAACTAGAAACCTGACTGAGTCAGGGGAAAACATGAGATAAGTAAAACCATAAGAGTTAGGAGGGAAAACAAGAAAAATGCATTACGGGCTTATGTGGAAACAAGTATAGGCATCTACCCATGTAGTGTTTCTACCCAATACGTTACAGAAAGAACACACTTTTCAGTTACCAGTCTGGTATATTCTTTCCCAGTAACAGTGTGGTTTCACAAGCCACTGAACTATACCTTCAATGTTTACAACAACCATTCCTAACTCTTTGTGAACTACTGAACTTAAATTCCCTCAGACATCTGTTGATTTTCTCTCGTAACATATTCCTGCAGTGAGATTAACAAGACAGAGTAGGCCTTACTAAGAGTAGAAGTTAGCTGAATCTCAAGAAAAGGGAAAGGCTGTGGATGTGGACTGCCTTGACTTCAGCAAGGCTTTTGACATCGCTTCCCACAGCATTCTCCTAGAGAAACTGGCTGCTCTTGGCTTGGACTGGCGTACGCTTCGTTGGGTTAGAAACTGGCTGGGTAGCTGTGCCCAAAGAGTTGTGGTGAATGGAGTTAAATCCAGTTGGAGGCTGGTCACTAGTGGAGTCCCCCAGGGCTCAGTACTGGGGCCAGTCCTCTTTAATATCTTTATCAATGATCTGGATGAGGGGATTGAGTGCACCCTCAGTAAGTTTGCAGACGACACCAAGCTAAGTGCGTGTGTCGATCTGCTCGAGGGTAGGAAGGCTCTGCAGGAGGATCTGGATAGGCTGGACCGATGGGCTGAGGTCAACTGTATGAAGTTCAACAAGGCCAAGTGCCGGGTCCTGCACCTGGGGCACAACAACCCCAAGCAGCGCTACAGGCTGGGAGAAGAGTGGTTGGAAAGCTGCCTGGCAGAGAAGGACCTGGGAGTATTGGTTGATAGTCGGCTGAATATGAGCCAGCAGTGTGCTCAGGTGGCCAAGAAGGCCAACAGCATCCTGGCTTGTATAAGAAGCAGTGTGGCCAGCAGGTCTAGGGAAGTGATTGTGCCCCTGTACTCGGCTCTGGTGAGGCCGCACCTCGAGCACTGTGTTCAGTTTTGGGCCCCTGACTACAAGAAGGACATGGAGGTGCTCGAGAGAGTCCAGAGAAGGGCAACGAAGCTGGTGAGGGGTCTGGAGAACAAGTCTTACAAGGAGCGGCTGAGGGAGCTGGGGTTGTTCAGCCTGGAGAAGAGGAGGCTCAGGGGAGACCTCATCGCTCTCTATAGGTACCTTAAAGGAGGCTGTAGAGAGGTGGGGGTTGGTCTGTTCTCCCACATGCCTGGTGACAGGACGAGGGGGAATGGGCTAAAGTTGCGCCAGGGGAGGTTTAGGTTGGATGTTAGAAAGAACTTCTTTACTGAAAGGGTTGTTAGGCATTGGAATAGGCTGCCCAGGGAAGTGGTTGAGTCACCAGCCCTGGAGGTCTTTAAAAGATGTTTAGATGTAGCCCTTAGTGATATGGTTTGGTGGAGGACTTGTTAGTGTTAGGTCAGAGGTTGGACTCGGTGATCTTGGAGGTCTCTTCCAACCTAGATGATTCTGTGATTCTGTGAAATCGAGATATGCACTTAAACATAGGTGGTTTTTTTGTGTCTTGTGTTTTTTTGCAATCATATCAAACATAACATCATACCTGGTACTCAGTTTTATATACAAGTCTTATGACAGTTTTTACAACAGATCTACTTCAAAGGTTATTCAAAACCTGAACACAACATTATTTTCAATCTTACCAGCCTCAATATTATTTACAGAGATAAATGCTATATCCATTTCTACAATAATTAGAGACACATCATATAACTTTATTTTTTTATTTGACAAGCAGCAGTATCATGTTCTTTTTTTTTTTTTTTTACATTTTAATGTAGATACAATTATTAGGTTATCTGTCATATTACAATATTTAGTTTTTTTTTTCTTTTTTTTTTTTTTTTTTTACTTTGTCTTAAGATACATTAAAAAACATCAACTGCAAACGTGAAAGGGAAGGGGAAAAAAAAAAAGCATGGTACCCAACCAAATTTCCACATTTCAGCAATACTTCACTCATTCTTTTAGTAAAGTTTTAAGAAATGTCATAATGACATGAGCTTGAAATATCTATAGGCATTTTCATTGACGCTCATGACATGGCACTGGTGATGTTGTAAACAGCAGAAAAACAGGGGCTGCCAAGTGACCAATTATGGAGGCACAGGCCTGCCTCTTCCCACAGGAACACACCAAACAGTGACAGCAATGATCTCCTTACAATCATACCTGCAGGATAGCAACATCATGCTACATAACTGTATTCGTCTGCAGAGGCCTGGCTTCGCTCTATGTACTGTTTGTCTATCAGAACTTCAATACACTTCTTAATCATGCTGATACTTGGGTTAAACCTAGCTCTTGATTGGCTAATCACCTGCAAAAGAAAAACAAGTTTTATGTGTTATTTTCATTTACAACAGTTATAAATGCAACAGGAAACTCAATAAGCACTTTAAGGGAAAAATCAGTTTACTTTTCTTTTAAAGTCAAGATTAAATAAATACAGGACAGTTAATTTATAACAATAAACAAAGCATCTCTGTACAGTAGTGTCAAGAGACTTAAACTGACTGCTTAACTCATTGGTTCAGTTTGCACATTAACCAGATTTTTTCAGTCCTCTTGCTTGCTTAATTTGTTCCGGTACAAGTGAGGATAAATATCCAACTTAAAATTGATCTAACATTTCTTCACTTTTATTACTATTAGTACAGTTTAAGCAAAGCGAAAGCATTATAAAACCACCTGTGTCCTTTCCAGTATCTATGCTGGCTCTTCCTAAGTTAGGTACCTTTTACTTCCGTTTATATACTTTTGTTGTTCTGTAATATTTCATTTATGGACTCCCAAAAGTCTTACGAATTTATGGACTTGTCTTCAAGTCTTACTTGGAAAATAAATGCCTAACAAATATGTTAATCTTAGTTTTCAGAACAGTTTATACAATTATGAATGGTTAAATTTCACTTGACCAGTTTTCTCAAAACTATTTCTAAACCTGAACCAATTTCCCTCTCATGCATCACCACCTTTGTTGTTAGGAACGGACAGAGAAGACATTTTCATTTAATAAAGTTTTGTGAATCATGTGTTTTCTTTATGGCATTACAAATAGTAACTGACATGCACGCAGATAAATAGCAAATTCCCCCGAAGTCTGACTAGGATCTTAATAAGGGGTTACTCATTCTTGATTAACAGTTTAAATGTATTAAAAATGCAAGCCATCCTCCTAGACACTATTGCACTAGACAATCAAATTTGTAAGATAAAGTAAGATTTACTTTTTAAAAAATTTGTTTTGTAAAGTTACACTACAACATTGTTGTTTCAGTTGCCACGCTGTATGATGTAAGCTAGATTTGTTGTGCTGATTCCTGCCATGCCATGCTGCATACCTGGTCCTGAAAGGCACCTGAACCCCTGAAGCAGCGTAAATGGAGTCCCCACACTCCCACCACTGACATCTTTTTCTCATACAATTTGAGACTATCAGGATGAACCTTTATTTATGTCACTAAAGACCATCCTACAATTTGGCAAGTCCAATCCGGCTGTGCTGGAACTTTTTAACAGATACAGTAAAAAAAATATTTATGGTAAAATCAGATCTATATGTGCATTGCAGAAGAAACTGTAGCTGCTGGCTAAACTTCAGATCTCTCTTAATAGTTTTAAATTCTATGGGTTCTCTTCTAGGTAAGTGAGGAAATGGTGTGTAGTAACACAACATCTACCTTGGAGAGTTTTTGACATTTAAACTTTTGCGGCCAACTTGTAGCAAAGAAAGTTACTATTACTTTCTCCTTTCTACTTCCTAGCAGTGGGAAGTGAGGGAAACAAAAGACCTAACTACTCAAGTGTCAGAATATATTTAGCCTGTAGTTTCACATTTGTTCTGTAAAGAAAGTGATTTTTATTTCAGCTGGACTTCCTGTTTTCTTTACAACTTTTCGTGGCTGGCTTTGTCCCAGCTCTAGTGAGGAGCTGGAGCTCTCTGCGAGCCAACAGAACTCACCAGGTAGAACTCACCCAGCAGAACAAACAGAAAGCTCAGAAGAGATAGTTTTGTTGGGCTAGCAGCCAATGGTCTGATAAGTTCCACAGCAGTCAAATGAGAAGAAACTAGGTAAAATTTCCAC
The DNA here is from genome assembly GCF_040182565.1 of Anser cygnoides. Classification (NCBI taxonomy): domain Eukaryota; kingdom Metazoa; phylum Chordata; class Aves; order Anseriformes; family Anatidae; genus Anser; species Anser cygnoides. The sequence continues at coordinate 14,781,719 of NC_089874.1, read as the reverse complement.
CTATCATGAAATTTTCATTTTTAACGTTAAATATACAAAACCTGTCTCCCCACAATTTGCTCTACAATCTGGCAAGAGTATCTGAAGTACCCAAGAGTCCATCTGTATCCTAGACTGCAGAGTAGATACCTAACAGATTTTGAAGAACCTAGCTCATACGTCCTAGTTAAAGTTTAGCTGAGGAAGCATGAAGATTGGCACAAATCCAGACAGCTAAAAAGCACGAAAAATTAACTCTAATGGATTTTTGTACTGCTTCACATTACTGCTTGAAGTTCTACAATTGCTCATTTAAGATGACATCAGGTCTCCACAGTACATTGCAACATAGATAAGAATTATTTAGAAGTCTAGCCTTCAGTTTTTACTTATATTCTGGGTGGATTAGAACATTTAATATTAAAAACTGAGAACTACAGACTAAATGAATAAGGACACGATTTTCATAAATTTATAGGTCATAAATTTAGTTAAAAGCTAAAGTTAAAAAAAACTATACAAGTTGATGTGGCTGGTGATAGATAAATGGGGCACCAACTTTATTCTGTGCTGTTTTTTAAGCTGACTTGCTATCAAGATATTCACTTTTCTGGAAAAACTTGAAAAATCTCCTGATGTTAATAGACTGTACTATTCTGCAAGAGTACTGCACGAGCAAAATGCAGCATAAGCATGTCAGATACTGCCTCCTGAGCTGGACAAAGAAGGAAATGACCATAAAGTAGTTCTTCTGTTTCTAAGCTGTCCAAGTTTGTTCTCTCTTCCACCATTTAAACGGGTCTCAAGTAAAGCACACTTTGAAAACTTTTTTAAGTTGTGAATATGGGGGAAAATATTTTCAAAGATGAATCAGGGCTTGCCTACCATTTTCTAGTTTTAACATAAAAATCTTAGAGGATTTCATCATGATTGTATGAAACAGAAGAGCAAATAAACAAAGGTTTTGAGAAGTAATCAAGGCCTATGCTGCCTCATCTTTTAGATGTTCAAAATCAGATTTCTTAGGTTAAGCTTGCTTTCAGAGAGTTTGTGTACAAACACTATTTATTTAAAGATCCAAAACCTTTCAGATGTCTCGTGTTACCAGTCAATATGAAAGCTCTGGACTTACAAGCTCTCTGCAGCTGCTTATTTTGCTTAGGAAATAAAAAATAATTGGCAATTATGGTAAACTAATTTCTCCATCACCACAGGACAGAAAGAATACAGAAGACCTCAAAATGACAGAATGCCTCTCCACCATGTTCAAAATAGTCCAGAAAAGCAGGACTCTATTCCCTCTCCCACCAATCTGCTCTGAGGCTATCCAGCAAAGCTTGGGAGACACAAGAACGACTTGGAAGGTTGAGAAAAACTAGGGACTGGTTGGTATGAGTGAAGGTTTGGTTGGAATAGGAAATGCAATTAGGCAGGCAACTATCACAGATGGAAAAGTAGAAGAAAAACGAAAGAAATAACACCTTTTTCCAAGCCAGTCCATGACAGTTCACAGATCATTAATTTAGAATACAAAAAATCTAGACAACTGTACTGCTGCTAAAATAAAGATTAAGAGGTGCACGTCTACATACTCAGACAACTTTTAAAATATAAGCCATGAATTAGAACAAAATCCAACTTTACAATTAGAGCTCAAAATTGGCGAGGTGCTTCTGTGGAAATGTAATGTCTAGAATATCCATACTCAAGTGTCTTCAATTGAACCTACAGCTCTGGCAACGATTCCTACAGGATACAACATCTGCAGGTATAGAACCAGCCAACTGGGAAGAGCAAGCACAGCACTAAAGCATTAAGCATCTCTAAGACATATTTACAGGGCTGAGTGATCACAGGTAAGTGCCCCAGTACTATGGTTCCAAGTAGACTCCATTGGAATTCTCATCAATTTCACTGAAGTATTAGTTTTGACATGGGAGTTTTGTGGTCAGATGTTTTACCCAGCTATCCTGAAGATTTTCCTCCAAATCATGCTTAAGAAGAGGATTTTTATCTTACCTCCTGAATAAGAGCATTATGTCGCAACACTTTACGTGCTTTCATGATACGGACTATAGCAGCTTGAAGATACATTTTTCTGTCTTCATCTACAGCGCTTCTGGTCTGTTCCATCTCCTGCGATATAGGAAGAATGGTAAAGCTTCAAATATAGTAAGATCAACAAACACGTCATAAAAGTATCTTGAATCTAAACTTTTTACTTTATTAAAAGTGGTCAACTGATATAAAAATCTAGATAAAGATCAATGTAAAGCGCTTCTGTAAATCAAGAACACCAGGTTTCATGAAAGTCAGCAGGTAGGTAGGAGGAAGACAGCCAAATCAGATTCTGCTATGGAGAAAAGTGGGCAAAATTTACTGTAAGATATTGAGTTTGTCGGCACATACGTCTCTTGTATACATGTCTATGTCTTAAGAGATATAGAAGGAAACTGGATTATCAAAATTTGAGTTGATTATAGTTGATGGACACAAAACCATATGAAAACAGAGTTCAGTGGATCTGCTGTTTCTGGATTAAATTGCTTTTATAAACACTACCAACAAAAGAGTCTCATTAGATAAGACAAGGTGAATGTCAATTCAGTTTGGTACAAGAGGAATAGCTCTTGTTCATTTTTTATTCTTATTCCCTAACCCTTTTTTTTTTCTACCTGTATTTTAAGTACAAAAAAATTGCAGTGCTTAAACTGTAAACTTAAACAATGTTTTCACAATGATATAAATCTTACACAGAGACTCTTATATCTGCTTTTACCAACCTAATACAATCAATTCAATTTTAGAAAAATAAGCTTCATAAGCTCTTCAGTTTACAAACATCAAAAAATACTTGCCTGTGGTGTGTCTTTCTGCATTGACGTAGTAATTTTAAATTTCGTTCGTTTACTGCTGAAGTTCATATTTAATGAAAACGTAGACTCTGCCTCTACATCTTCCTGCAATAGAGAATCTTTTTAAAAAACAGAAATGGAACCAAAAAAGAATAAGCAGCAAGGATTTGCCAGGATAACAGTTTACTTAGAAAAATCACAGGTAGGGGCTTGCATACATACAAATAATTACAGTGGATTTGTAGTTGAAAATTCTAAAGAGCCACTTGAACCAGGTTAGTTTTTTAAGTTACAGTTTAACTAACCTAGAAATACAGTCTATTTTACAAGACACTATAAAAAACTCTGATATACATGAGTACTGTTAATAAGTCAATATTATGAATAGAATAGTTCCAGTCCGAAGGGACCTACAAAGATCAAGTCCAACTGTCAGACTACTTCAGAACTGACCCAAAGTTAAACTGTCATTAAGAGTGTTATCCAAATTCTTCTTAAACATGGACAGGCACGGTGCATGAACCACCTGCGTAGGAAGCCTGTTCCAACATATACCTACCATTTTGGTAAAGAAGTTTTTCCTAATGTCTAGTCTGAACATTAAGAAAAACTTCTTTACTGAGAAGCAATTAAAGCAATTTCAGTTTTAATAACTGAACAGCTGTTTTAACTTATGGTTTAATACTTCAATAGCTTATCTTAGTTGCAAACACTCTCCTTTTAAACACATTTTTGTCCCTGCAAAGAAAGTAGGATTTGCATTTATTTATGGCAGAACCTCAAGAGAGCAAGCTATTACTTTCACAAACATTACTAAAGTTGCCTTTAAGAACTTAAGGAAAAAAACTAAACATTTTATGTTGTATCAGAAACAGTTGATGAACTGCACCTTCTACAGCTCCACAACTGTATGCAATTTCTCTTTTTTTCTCATCTGGATCTCAATTTTTTCCCCTACACATGTCAAAGTCCATTTCTTTCAATAAATTTTAACTATTCCCAGCAGTCCCAACACCTTTACATTCAACTAACAGGATGACCTGAACAATCTTTCCAATTTCCAGGCAAGAGTCTGTACAAGTATTACCAATTTCCAGCAGAACACAGTTACCGGGCTTCTTAGACTTCGGAATCTTGCCAAACTATGGTTGCCTCAAGTGCAAATACTTGAGCAAACTCTTAAGCAAACACTGTCAATATTTATTTAAAAAATATACCAAATACTATTACTTTTAATTTTATACTCTGCAGACATTCTCTATTAGAATATAACATCTAGTCATATATAATATCTAGTATAGAAAATTTAATACGGAAGGGCAAAGATCAACAGCTTTAAAAATGTCATTAAACTTTAGTGCTGTTGTGTTTATATGGTTGAGTATAAAACAAAACAAAACCAATAAAGATTTTGTCAAAACTTTGTTTAAAAAAAAAAAAAGAACAAGCAAAAGCAAACTGCAGTATATAATACATTGTACTTTGCTGTGTAGCTCAGACACAGGTAGAGAGAAGTCAGTATGTTTAATTTCACTGTTTAAGCCACTGAAGTTCACTGGCTTATCCAATGAGTAAGCTGATAGACTGCATACAGATCAGCTTTCAAATTGCTGGACGGAATGCAAAGAAAACAGAATCAGCTAATACGTTTGAATACAACAGCCTGTAAGTTAAAGAACCAGAAAATGCAGTGGTAAACATTAAAAGGTAAAAGGACTGGAAAGCTATACCATTCAGCCTTCAATGACATATGCTTAAAGAAACTAGATGAACCTTATATGGCAGACAAATAAATGTAAATCCTTTAAATAATGGGCAACTTTCTAAGATTATGAAAAATCTCACTGTTTTCTGTAATAGCTCCCAGTGTTATATTTCACCCATGGTTTAACAGACATCTTCCCAGCCACTGTTCCAACCTGAGCTCATTTCTAGATATTGGAAGCATGTCCTATGCTTCAGCCAAGCATCAGATCTTCCTTGCGATCTCACTTTCCATTTTCTAACATTTTCCTGGTTAAAAAAAAAAGCAGCTATCAGAGCAGCTTTGGATTTCTTCTCGTAAGCCAAGTGAACAGCTTATCAGTTTGTTCTGCTTGATACTGTCTGAATAACTTGGGCTTTCTGGGCTAGCTGGAAGCACATACTAAAGTTTGTACGGTATGCAAAGGCACTTCTGTAGCATTACTGACGTAACAGACTTCTGTGCCCTTCACTGCATGGGGAAAAAAGGTAAGTGATTTGATGTACGTCATACAGAAGTGTGAGGCAGAGTCAGTAATAGTACCTGTATGAACCTTTGCCTTAACCACAAACAAAGCTCAGATGTTACTAGAACTCCATGAAACTCATGGAAAGACAGAGTTTGGCATAATGCAGCAAAAATCCTCTCACACAAGCCCTCCTTGCTGTCTGTCCTCCTCCCTCCTTCTCCTGTAACATGTCAGCCAGGAAGTATATGGTTGCTGTTACTTTCAGTCTCTTAACCCCACAAATTTATTTTAAGGATCTTTTTAAGTCATTTTGATTTACTACTCAGGCTCCTTCCTGTGATCCCACTACTTTGAAAGTGATGTATTTAAAGAGAATTCCCATCCAACAGTAGTGAGTTTAAAGCCACATGGATTCAACAGGAACAATAAACAGTCCCAGCATTATTACCTTTTTAGCAGACCCTGCTTTTATAGGCATATAGACCAAAGATAGTCTACTTCTTCCCCTCTTTCCTTATAAATATTTGTAATTGCTAACAAGGCCCATAATATGTTAAAAAAAGAAAAAAAGAGCTGATTGTTTTGTATTAAAAAAAGCCCTTGACAAACAGTAGAATGAAAAGACTGAGAACATGAAACACTTTTATATCATTACTGCATACCTTGTCTGAGTCATGGTTGATCATTTTGACATCGAGTAAGGATTTGATAGTTTTTGTCAGTTCCTTCTCATTCATTTGTGTGCTGTCCTGAAGCTCCTTGTAACTGACAGTTTCACTGTTGTTGAAGGCAAGCAACACTGCCATTTGGTATGTTGTCACCATGGCTACATACGGTTTGCACAAATAATTCATTTTTACTTCACCTGTAATGATACAAGTAGTATTTTATAAACTGATTAATGTGCTGAAAAGACATCTGAAGCCTAACTACTAGAGCTACTCATACAGTTCCTACACACATGCAATTCCAGACATGCAATTCAGACCTCAATATGGCATGGGAACATGAAAACCGATGTTGTAAATTTAGACACGTAGGATACGGTTTGCAAAAAAAAAGCACTCATTAATTGTGAATACCACAACAGTAGTGTTTTCAGGAGAAAACTGAAAGCGTTGAATTTGAATAATGCAATACAATTTAAAGTAGTAAAAAAATTCCAAATACCCTCAATGCAACACTGCAACACGCAAGCTTCAATTAGTAACAGCTTACACAGAATCACAGAATAGTGATTAAAAAAGGCACTGAAGAATGTGCATTAAGAACGAACAACTCTAGTTTTCCCTGGATTTAATAAATCACAGGTGACATGCAGGTTTACAAACAAATTTTGGAAATACTAAATAGCAAATATTATATTACTTAATGATGCAAAAATAATAAACTGACTTAATATGCAGTGTAATGTTCTACCTCCAATGTCTGCCGTCATTTGACCTTTAACAAACAATTGCCAGTTGTTTAGAGCATAAGTTAGCAAAGCTTTTGTTTTTACCTGTACAAAGATAATGTAACCAAGTAAGCTTCCTTCCACTAAAATGTTGACTGTAGAATAATTCAAACTGCAAAACAAGATGAACTTCAGTTAATCACACATATAAACTTACAATAGTTTAATATCACACTAACACTCCAGCAAAGAAATACTGGTTTTATGCTCACTGTATTAGACACAGACCTTGCTGATAAGTTCATGACAGCACCTTCTTTTAGAAGACGGGTGATTGAGCACCAGCCAGTTAGTGAACTACTTGAACACATTAACATACCACTTGATGACTCAATCAAAAAGATTGTTGAGACATTCATACTCTCAAAGCATAAAATATTGTAGCTAAAATTAGTGTAACTTGACTGAACCCAACAGAGTTCCTCAATGTTTATCAATCTTGTTATGTTTTATCATTCTGTTCCTTCCAATTCCATATGAAAACAAATGTATTTTTGTTTTTTCACCTTGGTGAAATCAAACCTATATTCCATGGCTTTAACTTCATTTGATTTGTCTTGATTTAAAATCAAATCAGAAAATCCATTTTACTGATTTTTTTTAAGCATCATTACAAAAATGTAAGCTTTTAGTTAACAGGTATTTCCCACAGCCAGCTATGCAATGATGAATCTCATCCTGCAAATCTCAAGATGAATCTCATCTTATGTTCCTCAACACATTTTTAGGGGAAAATTTCAAAAAAAGCAAGCTTAAAGGCAGGTATAGTTTTTGTCACTCTTCCAGTTTCGGTTTCCGACTAGACACAACTAAACAAATGGAAAACATCTCAGAACCAAGAAACAACTAGGAATCCTTAAATTTCTGCTGCCAAACTTGTAAACCTTCAAAAACTTCCAAAACCTATTTTCAGAAAGAAACACACATTTATGATTTAGAAGGTAACATTTCAAACTTATGTTGACATCAAAAATTGAAGCATCTCCTTAAAATCAGTATTTTAAAATTCTTATTTCCTAAATTGCATTAGTAGTAATATTAACTTCTTCCTGATTTTTTTTCTTTTTATAAGAATTTATAGTCATTATGGAAAGTGTTACATCAGTCACTCTGGACAGCAACTTTTCCTGATATTTAAGATATAAAAAGACACATAAACACATAGAAAACCAAGAATATGAAAAAATCAACCTCTGAACAAGAAAAGGACTTAAATTAAAAATTCCTCTCTTCCTTTAGAAACATGGGACGACTTTGTTCCTTGCTTTCGTGCAACTGAAAATTAGCTATGCAGTTTGAAATTTTGCAATAAAGTACACAAGTCTGGCATCTATAAATGAGATAGCTCTACAGAAGACTCCAGAAATGCCATTACCAGAAGATTCTTTCAAAACTACATTTACCTACATTTAAATATAATTTTCATAGAATAAGAGAAGGAAAGGCATATATGACCGGTGGATTGTGGTAAGAAAAATCAAGTTTACAGAGAAGATGCAAAATTATCCTACTTTCGTATTATATGCAATTTATCAATCCTGCTATTCCTGGAAACTAGTATGCAGTGCAGAGATAGAAAACAAAAAACAAAACAATCAAACAAACAAACTTGGAAAATAAAGGAAACACTGGATTTTGAAGAACAAGTAAAGATATTCCAGAATGTTAAAAACAAATAAACAAAAAACTTTCAAGGAGACGGCTTCCAGGTTACTTGTTCTGTGGGCTAATCAGACTGATGGAGAAAAGTTACTCTGACAGAAAAGAATTTCTCCAAAGGCTAAAGAAATTTATGGTAAGGCTTATAAAGATCAGATTTTATTTTAACATATGTAATAAGTCTGACCATTTTTCAGAAGAAATAACACTGGGAATTTTAGTAGACATGGCATTCTCTTGGATGTCATCTGAAAAGAACTGAAATTTGGCTAAAAAGCTAACAGAAAAATTAAAATATGAAATGGACCATAATCCATACAGACATGAAGGACAAGTCAGACTGCATAGTCATTGCCAAGTGCCTGGTAAGCGTTAGTATTTTTTGTTGTTTGCTTATTTTTATTTGTTTAGGAAAAAAATCCAGACATTTTGCCCTCATACTGCCTATTTGAAAGGAAAAAGAAAGTAAGGCGTGCAGACTAATCCTAATGTTAGGTCTAGCTATTTTTTGGCAATGAGAAGAACTCTGGCAAATTCAGTCTTTCCTTAAAATTGGATGGAAAATCCTCACATCCCAGGTAGCCAGCGCTACCATTTAGAACGTAACAATATAATCAAAATTAATGAAACATTCCACCCGTACAAAACAGAAATAATTTTAAATAGCAAGAGAATATGTGGCCAAAGCTAAACTTCTAATGTTTTGAGAATTCTCAAAATTATCTTTAAAAGAAGTTTGCATGAGTTTGATTTTGAATGAAATGTGGCTCATATGAAATACATGACAAGAAAGTTGTATCTGCTTTTTAATCTATGAATTCTATGCAATTTTAATATTACTTTTTATATTATATCTAGATAATTTGTTAAAATCAGTTGGAATTGGTTTTAAAGTTAAGAATCAAGTCAGTTCACTTGATTGTATTTAGTGGCATTTTCCTCTTCGATCACTGAGTGTAGAAAACAGAAGAAATAAAAGTTATGCAAATGCATACATGGAAATCAATATGTCATTTGGGTGACCTTTCCAAATTTCATATAACTAGAGAAAGGGTAGCCTTGATTTACAATCAAAATGAAATAGCTCCGGTTTTCCTCTGTTAGAGTGATCATCATAGTGGTGTTTTTTTTTGGAGTTTTTACATTTTCCACATGTTTACAAGAAGCCTCCTACTAACCTACCATCTGTACACTTTTTTCCAGTTCCTGAGGAATTGCAAATGTAGAAGAAGGAGCCTGAGTTAGAGGCCATGCACCAGCCTAAGGGTATCAGGAAAAATGAAAGCATTAACATTTTCACATGATATATACATCAAGAAAAAAAAATAACACCACTAAATAGTTTTACAATGTATATTTTCATAAGACACTCAACTGAGACCAGAAGTTTGAGCACTGCTCATTACGCGTGCCCCAGTGAGACGTAAACTCAGGTAAAAAACACAAGGCATTTTGCATCACTACTATTTAGTGTGCTAGCAGGTTAATTTTAAAAGTTAAAACTAGGAAAACAAACTATTCCACACTGATCACAAGGTGTCATATGAGAAGTGTTCCTAGTTAGAAAAATATTTCACTTGATATCAAAACATAAAAAATGAAGTACAAATAACTCAGTAATAATAAACATACATTAGTACCTGTAGAACATATATCTGAAAACTAATTCCCAAATCTATAATCGTGTCTTGGTTTTTGATAAAGTTGTTGAATTTATTGTTGAGATCAGCACTAACACTCATGTCTGTATACATTCGATGCAGCTTGCTGGTAAATTCATAACCACAGGCTTGCTGTGAAAAAATATTGTAATAAGTTTTATTGTGAAAACAATACTTATTAAATAAATAATGCACATTCACACATTTATAATATGAGTATCTAATTAGTAGAAGTGTTATATACTGTTTACAGAGAACACCACGTATAATAGAAAACAAACACTATGAAAGAAAATTATCAAATTTATCTTAATCCTGCTTTGTACACATTAGTTTAGATGAACAGTATAATTTCTTATAAAATTGAAGGATAAATCTAGTTTATGACAGGCTGCTTGGTACTTTTACAATATAAAAAACAGGCTATTGAACACACTTTATAAAACTACCCAAAAATCATAAAAAAAACTTTCATATTTAAGTGATACTTCACAATATATCTTTCATACACTATGAAAAACTTAATTTTTCTTTTCAACTACTGTAAACAGAATCTACCAATTACTAAGTTATCTCTGGCACCCTCTGCTGCTCCCTCTCAACACCACATTCTCTTATGCTTGTTTACATTGCATTAGAAGAGGATTACATTACCTTTAGTTTATTAATCATGGCTTCTTCAGAGTCCATAGACATAGACAAACCATGAATTAACCTTTTTGCCAACATTCTGGCATAGAACTGCAAGGCAAAAAAAAAAAAAAAAGACATGAGGATTCTTGAAAGTATAACCACATTGTTCGTGTATAGTTTAAATTTGAATATCAAAAGTTACCTTTTGGAATACATCTTTGTCATCTATGTATTTGAACACGGTAATGAAACTTGTAAGTTTGTCTTCTACTTCATTCTCTGTCATTCCCTTCGCTGACTTCTTCAACAAGTTGTCACAGTATTTGGCCAGCTCAAGTTAAAAAAAGAGAAACCCAAACCTACTTGTCAAGCTTGAGAACAAATGTATACCAAAGTACTCTTAAATTCTACATGAAGGTTAAAACATGAAGTAATTCACAGTCCATAGTCTCATGTTCTATTATAAGGGCTGTATTCACAGGTAAAAGATACCAACTACACACACCAAAACCACAAATTCTGTATTAAAAATTATAACTGCACCATTTTTTGCATACCCCCAAAATGTGAGGGGGGGTTAAGTAACCACTACTGACATACACACCTGAGGCTGACTTAGAGAAATGGATATTCATGTGATGGTCCCTATGCTAATTCGTTTGATAGTTATAAAGAAGTATTATTACATTCTACAATAATACTTATCACTTACCAACTCAGGTGCTTTGCAGATCGACTTGGGCTCCCTATAGTTAACTACTGATGTCAAAGCCTACATAGGAACACAGAGCAAAGATATAAAATGGAAATTACTTGAAACTTTTTCTGTTATGAATTTTAAAGTAATTAAAAAAATATTCAGGTACAGACCATCCAAGAGCCTATGAAACTCAAAAGAAACAATGAATAAAAGGATTTGGATTACTGCTCTGTGAGAATTTGTTGAATATTTTAAAGTTGAGTTGACTTGCAAAGTTAATTTTTAATTTGAGTTGAAGTGCAAAAAGTAGAGGAATAGGAGTTAATTTCAAAAAGCAGGAGAGAGAATTAAGTTTCTCTCCTTCGTTTAAGTTAATTAGAAACTTAAGCACTGAAGTATGAAGGTTTTGGTATACAGCAATAAGTATTGGAAAGAAACTAAGGAAAGCTGATAAAGCAGATTTGAGCAGCAGCACATCAACAGTAGCTTACAAGACAACACAGCTTGATTTGAAGAACATACTTGGTACGCAGTAAGAAAGAAAACTATTTTGGTTTTCAGATTTTTGTTAGACTAAAGAAAATTAAAAAAATACTGTTGAGAGACATTATGTGGAAATTTGAAGCAGGGCGATACAAAAAACATGCTAGCTGAAGAAGGATATGAGGAAATAGAAAGGAAGGAGATAAATGGCAGTTTGGAATTGGAAATTGCACGATAAAGATACCAGATTCATTGAGATTAGTTTATAAGCTATCAAATTTGAATTAACATTTTAAATTAATACTGGCCTAAAAATATTGCATAACCATAGTTTCTAGGAATTTAATCTGTTTGTGACTTTAGGTTCAAAATTCAGTAAGACTTAAACTAGCAAGAGTCCAGGAAATTACTTCCTTGAGTTGCTATATCATGTTACAAAAAATTAATGCTCAAATGAACCTATGCAGAAAATATAATAATAATAATAATTATTATTATTATTAAGAAGAACTGACAAACGACTTTTTGTACAATGCCTCAATATTCCAGTATTTGACAATAGGTCCCTAAAATCCCTATGACAAAGGAATTCACTATTTGACAAGAAATATGGAAATCTGAAGCTTGGAGCACTCTTTTGTAATAATACTGGAGGAAACAACAGCAATTTTGATACTGACCATGAAAATTGGCAACAGATTAAGATTTTAAATATCTGTTGTAAAAAAGATCACTGAAGTGACGAACCGAAGTGTTTCAGGAAAAAGTACACTGCCTAGGTACCAGTAAAAGTAGCTGTCAGTCTCCTTTTACTCCACCTTCTGGTAGATGACTTTAGTTGCACTTGAGATGCAGCATGGTACTGAAATAAGCATTTGTTTTAAAATACTAAATAATTAATTTCTAAGTATCACAAAGACAGATGGTTACCTATCAATTGTATTATTGATATCTTTGTCCCTACGTTTTTCCAGACTAACCTTGGCTGAAACTTATCTAAAGCTTTGAATAAGACTAACTACAAACTCCGAATACTATAAACACCAGAAAAAAGAGTAATGAAATGTATGCATGCATCTTATGACTTAAAACTATAGATAGGAAAGCATTACATTCACTCTCCAGGAAAAAAGATACAATGATGTATCTCTAAGAGTGGGATATTAACAAATGGATAAGATCAAATGTTCTTCTCTGAGAAGGAACCACCCAGTCTCGCAAGAGCCCAGGCATGTTTTGCAGAATTAAATTATTGTTATTATTAGAAACTAAATGTATAACACTTTGGAGTGTTATCTTAAATATTTTCATAGGTATGCATTCCACAAAAAAGGATGTCAAGCAGCTTTACTTAAAAATGCTTATTTAAATTCAAATGCAGTTGTCTCCTAGAAAATGTTACTGTGACCAGTGATTGAAGTGATATTATTTTCCAGATATCCTTTGTAGTCAGCTTGCAAAAAATCTAAACAAAGCTGCTCTGTAAGTAAGACTATCAGCATTCAGAGTTTAAGTGGAAGCAAATTCAAGTTCAAATGCATCTAAGAGTTATCACAGAATGGTTAGGGTTGGAATGGACCTTTGGAGGTCATCTGGTTGAAACCCCCTGCATGAACAGAGCCACCTAGAGCATAGTGCCCAGGACCACGTCTACACAGCTTTTGAAGGTCTCCAAGAAAGAAGACTCCACAGCCTCTCTGGGGTCCCATTCCAGTGTTCCATCACCTGCACGGAGCACAGAAGGGCTTCTGGTGTTCAGATGGAGCCTCCTGTGGGCCACTTTGTGCCCATTGCCTTTTGTCCTGCCTCTGGGCACCACAGAAAAGAGCCTGGCTCCATCCTGTTTGCACCCTCCTTTCAGGTATTTATAGATGTTGACAAGATCCCCCAGAGCCCTCTCTTCTCCAGGCTGAGCAGTCCCAGCTCCCTCAGCCTCTCCTCACAGGAGAGGTGCTCCAGTCCCTTCAGCATCTCAGTGGCCCTCTGTTGGACTCTTTCCATGTCTCTCTTGTACTGGGGGGCCCAGAACTGGACACTGTACTCCAGATAAGGCCTCACCAGTGCTGAGTAGAAAACCTTTTGCTGAGTTGCCAAACCTCTTGCAACACACAATTTGTCTATTCATTACCTTAAACTTATATTAAATGGGTCAGCTCCATTTTTGTGTTTTGATTTTTGCTTAAAAGGCTTCCTTTCAGTAAAATTTTAAGTATTACCATGTTTTTCTTTGTACATATCTATTTTTTTCCCCAGTACTAGAATTTCTTTCATATCATTGCATTTCTAAACTAGAAAAACTACATGAGAATTCTATCAATAAATGTGCTGATGCCCTGAAGAATTCTCATGAACCTGAAACAGGGTTCCACATTGATTTCCAATGCTTTTTTTTTTAAAACTGAATAGGTTAAAATTACCTTGTCAAGGGCACTCATAAAGTGTTGATCACCATTCAAAACTGTGTTGATAAGTTGAACAAATTTACTATGCACTTCCAAAACTGACTCCACAAACTGAGTTGGCATCTAAAAAGGAGATAAAACAGAAAGCAAGTTATTAAGAAAAGGGTTATTATTTACACACAAACATAATTATATCTACATTAGTTGTACATTTTTTTCTAATTATTCTTTCTGATAAAAAGTTAAAATCACTAATAATTAAGTCTTTGAGAGGATTGCTTCTGCAGTCATACTCTTGTACTAGAGTGCTTGAGCATGTTTTCAAATTAAAAAGTCTATGGCTACATTTAGAGTCAATCACACATTTGAGTCTATACTGCTCCGATGCTGTCTAATCTTTTCCATAACAACCTAACATAATTTATAAGCATTTTCAGAAATTGTTAACGCTAATATGCAAATACAGAAATCAAGTGGAAAATCCACTGAAATAAGGAAACTGTTTCTTCTACTGACTCTGAAGACAGAAAGCTGGATGAGACGTTTGAACTTTCCTACATAGAAGAACAGTTACCAATCGAATTTAGTGTGCCACATTTCAGCAAAATATTTTGTGTGGAACCAGCTAATGTGAATTCAAGGAGCCCCCACACAAATAATATAGCAGGCTGCAATGTAAGAGTGTGCAATGCACTCACCATGTCACTTGACTCCCCAAGTGCATTATCAGGTCACACAGCAGAAACGTGTTGATGCCAAAGCACTCCACCATAGTGGAGCCAAGTATTTCACGTTTTGAGTTTACCTATGTAAGGCTGTGAATTTTCATCACCCTCATGGGTCTGCATTGATTTCACTATGGAGACACTATTAGCTTGAAAGAATAGACTTGGTAAACTTAATTTTTTGAAAGAAAAATGTGCTACTAAATACTTCAGTCAGTTTTCTGAAGGTACAGAGGAGCTATGAGGAGTAAGCAGACTCCTGTGCAGTCAACAGAAGTTAGTTTACAACAGCCCATGTCTCTGTATTTTTATAGACAGAAGTACTGGATGGCTAAAGTCACTGTCCTACACTGAGCACAGATCTAGACAGCAAGATGTATAAATGTACAAAAGAGCTTCCATGTGGCATTTTTTTTTCTCTTCTGAACAGCAATGTTCAAGGAACAAAAATTGATTTCAGTAATTTAAATACACATAAGTTGAAAAAAAATTTAAACAAAAACACTTCAGTAGAGCAATTAAGCTACAGTATTTTCAAACGTCACATACAAACATGAAACTACAAAATTATTAGTGAAAAACACCACACCAAAGCAGGACAGGATGTTGAGTCTTTACAAATAACACATCGTTAAACTAAATGGTATCACTGGTTACTAATATATGAGAACAGCAAATGTCAGGGAAAAAAATAAAACAAAAGACGACACAAAAAACCACATACAACAAAATGACCTACTTGCCATGACAGCATTAAACAAGCAACAATGAAAAATATCTATCTGTAGTTGCTCTGGTTAGATCACAACAATCAACTCTCAGGATAGATATGTGTTGTACAGCTAAGATTGCTGATTGGAAACTACAATTTATCCATAAAGTTCCAACCCAATTTCATATAAACAAAATTAAAGAAACATAATATACTAAAAAGAAAAGGGTAAACATTTCATTAGGAATGTCAATCAAATAGGTAATTTCAGCTGCCTAAGGAAACTCACATTTTCCTGAGAAAGATTGCTGGTTGCTCTAAGGCCCTCATCATGGATATGGTTTTGTAGTTCCTGAATCATATGAGGTAAACCACTTGACACAGCACGAAGGAGAGTATACATATTTGCCATGTCTGTAACAGAGATACATTTTTATAGAATATGCTTAGAAACACTAAAAATCAACACTTAATATAGTATCATAATTTCACACACAACTTTCAAACACTGAAACAGGACCAACCGTTTTGAAAAAAATATTTAACATACACTGAATCGCCGACAAAAGAAGAAAAGGAAAGAGCAGGGCTAGTATCAGCATTTACTGAGTACTGCCATTGGGACTACATTACTCTTCCAATAGTGCGTATCTAGGATAGACTCCAAAAGGACAGGTAGCCTGGTAAAGAAAAGTATTGTGCTAGTTTATTTTTAATCCTCTGCCTCCCTAAGTCTCCCTTAGCAGCAGCTGACTAAGATCAGTTTTGATGTCTTCTTGACATTGTTTTCCTTCAACGGTGGCTTGAGATTTTTCTCAGGTAAGAAAATAAGCAGTGGCTGGCTTTATTAAATTTATGTAAAAAAAAAAAAAAAAAAAAATCCAAGCCATGATCAATTGTGCAAAAACTCTTTGGAAATTTATCACTAGTATTAAATACATTCTGTCTGTGAAAAATAATTTGTTTCACATAATAGATACAATCCTCCATGCAAGAATAACTATTCTTTCAAGGGTAAAAGGCGTGTAGTCATCAGGAAGCTTTTTTTTTTTTCTTTACAAAAAAAAAGGCAGGCAGGGAATATAAATGTAAGAACATCTGCTTCTGTAAAAAAGGATTTGGGAGGGGAGATCACAAAATTCAGGACAATAAAAAGTGGCTATGGAAAGAAGCCAAAATGTTTTATAATCCTGACCCGTCAAATGAAGATGAAGAAATCTGTAAAGACAGAGCCATTGGTTTACAAATGAAAACACAAGCATAAAATATGATTAATTCTATAGGACAAAAGACTTCAGTGTGTTTTTAAGCTGACTAAGACAAGGAAAGGGAAAGAGTTTTGGCCAAAAGAAGGACTGTTAAAAGTAAAATGCAAAAGAAGGTTTAGACTGTATATTTGGAAGAACAATGACAACTTGAAAGGTAAAAGAAAAATCTCATTTGGAATTTAATTGAGCTTTCTAGATGAGTAATATATATTAGCTGAAAATGCTTACGCGCATCAAAGGTCACTAAATAAAAATAATAAATCTCAATGCTAAATTAATAAAATAAAAAACACTTCATGCTTTTTGAGATCAGTGAGTCTTACCACTTCTTTTCTCTTGTCTGATAATATTGTGACATTCTGCATGTAGAAACTGCAAGTGATCTGCTACCATTCTCTGTTGGCATTCATGAATCACTTTGCCATATGAGCTGGGATGCAAATATTTCCGACACCGCATCTCTTCATCTTTTAATCTACCTAAAACCTACAGACAAGTTTTCAAACTGAGAGCAAATGAAATACTAACAAACAGCCTAGATCCATGAATGTACAATAGTATAAATACATAGAATAAGAGACAGAATCGAGTAACCAAAAGGTAAACTCGCCCAAAATGCTGAATAATTGAATTTGCTGATTTGAATCAGGCAGTTACTGAATTAACATAATCTTCTATTTCTCAGTCACTACTAGAAATCTAATAGCATTCAATAGTCCTCAAAATTTCTTCTTCCTTTGACTTTGTGACCAATTTCTCCTACTACACTTCTTATTCCTTCTGAGAAAGTATGAATATAATATACATATATAAATATAAAAATCAAATTTCTGTTCTAAACCCATTTGTTTGTATGTAAATATGTATACATACAACATGTATAGATCTACACCTGAGCTATTCAGAAGAACTCTCTTTACAATCTCAATGAATGAAACAGGTATTACCATAAAAGAAGTCATGAATACTGACATAAAAGTATTTATAACCGGTGAATGAGGGGATGCTAGGGAGACTAGCACAGCTGCAGAGCACTAATGATAAGCAAGATAAATCTGCATTTCTTGCAGTTCAGTTGAAGCCTTAGCCTTTCCCTGAATTTCACCTCAGGTGTTCAACCATTACTTTATGCTTCCTACAGTTATAACCAATCTCCCAGCCTTGTCTTCAACTTTTCCATCTTGTTACTGTGAAAAGCACGGCATCAAGGACTGATTCTTAGTCTTATATTAATCTCTGCCTTCTCAACCAAGGTACAGGTACCAAAACTTGACTTCATAAACCGCAAAACAAAATTAGACCTACTTCAGAATATATAATCTTTAAAAAATGCTCTGTAACTACTCCACCATATAGTCTTCCCTAAACATTACACTGCTAAAACTCTCATCTTACAGATGAAGTGCTTTTATGAAAAACAGAAGGAAAACAAAAAAGTGAGGAAGCAATAAGGATCAACCTGCTGCTTTTTAAATATCTGTATTTATTTGTACTTTTCATGCAATTGGTTTATCATTTATTATAGATTGCTAGCTTCAAAATAATTTATCTAGGCAAAGTTTTTAATCTATATTCAGATAAAGCATGCCATCAGAATAATCTCAAACTGTAATAAAGCACAAGAAAGAACAAATATGGAACAGAACAGGAACACATGAATCATTTATAAATTGGTAATCTTGTATTTCGGTTACTGCACATGTACAAAATAATCTCTTACCTTCTCCATGTATTGTGAGCAATTTGACTCTTGCAATAAATTTGAAGCTTCTTGTTTATAATACTCCCCTGTTTCATTCAGAAAAGGACACTCAAAAATTTCCTGATAAAACTAAAAGGGAGATTTTTTTTTTAAGTGCAAATAATGCATATACTAGACTAATGTTCACAATTCAGAATATAAATCAGAAATGTGTATCTACCTTTAGGGGGAATTTTTTCTTATACTGTTCAACATGAACAAAGGAGTTAATAACCCCATGGATTACTTTCTGGTTTGGGTCTTCTCCACAGCGATCACTGAAACAGTCAAAACAAACATTCATGAGAATGGAGATATCTAGGTGTAACGAATCCGATAGCCTAATGAAATAACTTTGTATTAGATGAAAACATTTTCTAGTAAATTCCTCTGCTTAAATTGGCCAAAAAAAGAATAGGATTAATCTCAAAATAAATAAATACGCTGTTTCTTCTCTCCTGTATGTTTAAATTGTTGAAGTGGCAATTCATAAACTATTCACAAGCATTTGCAGAACGTGAAACTTCCAAATATTTGTTAAGGATTTAAGTATTCTAAACTACGTAGTCTAAGCAAGAACTTTAAAAGTTACATCAAGCTCCACCTTGTATCTATAGCCTTCATTGAACAGATCACTTTCACACTACCGTCTCTGCCATTAGAATCATTTTTGCCAACATCACACCAAGAAGCCTAGTATGTGCTTTTCAGAATATTTGCTATTCAATCAACATGCAGACGTCAAGTAGAACAAATAATGTACTTGGCACAATCTTTACTCATATGTTGGAAAAGAAAACCTTGCATTTTCCAGTCAATTTCTTAGCTTCAAACGAGTGGGCTCAAATAAAGTAAATATACCCTTTAGTTCCATTCAGTTGAAAACAAAAGTAATAAAAAAAAGTGTTTTGGCGTTTTGCACTGCAATTAGCAGTGATCATTCTTTTGCAAAGACTGGAAATAACAGACCCACTCAGAGCAGCAGAGGTACTCCTGAAACATGAACTGTTCTAAAAAAGACTACCTTTCACATATACTTTGCCAAAAAAAAAAATTCCTTAACTCCTACTTGTAGATAGGATTAAAATACCACTTTTAAAAAAGTATATTTACAGCCAAACATCCAAAGCTGTAATTTCAAATGCTTTCCATTTTTAAATACATATACAGATATATAGTTGTAGATATAAGAACTTTACTGAGACTGCGCTGAAAGAGAAAATCAGTTCTCTATTGGAAACTGTTGTTGGCTCAGGAGAGTCAGTCACAGGAATGACTTAAAAATTAAAAGGGGGGAAAAAAGCAAAGCCAGCATAAACACTTCAAATCCAAACATTAACATACACACATCTAGGCTGCAGGTGGAACGATGGAGAAATCATCTTTCCTTGCCTTTATTTTAGAATTGATGAAAAAAATACAGAGGATGCCCATGAGAGGCATCCTAGAGAGGTTTAACAGGGCAGCCACAGCAGCAGTTATTGCGTTACACGCACCACACCATATTCCTATGTTCACATTACTGATTATGAGTATTGCTCCTAAATACCACCGCATCCTAAGATCCTTAGATTTAAGCTCATGATGGCTAGAAAGAATTTTCTTTCCCTGGGGGGATAGGAAGGTTTCCTTTGGTTCTGGCAGCTGAACCAGCACAAGAGGTCTGCTTTAGGGTACATGTAATCACATCCCACGTTCTTTCCAATACTCCTCTCCTAAGTCTGGTTACGTGATGCATAGGTGGCAGCACCTCACAGAAGAGAAGTGTAACACTAGACCACGACCTGGAAGCAGTTCCGTCCAGGAGGTGGCAGGCAGCACAGTAAGGCTGCACAATGCATGAGCTCTGAACACAGAACAATGTCACCGAGTGCAGGAAGCTATGGGACCAGAAGTTAAACATGTTGGACAGCTGGGCTCTGCCAAGAGATGGTGCAACCTGCCTCCAGCATGCAGGTTTCTGGACCTGGAAAGCCAGGGGTGATACAGCACTGTAACTGAGTAAGAACCAGCTCCCTGCTGCTCAATTCACAGGCCACTTCACAGACCTTAGCTCACGTAGATGCTGGAGAAGAAGAGGCAGGAAAAGGTCAGGACAAGGGAATTCAAAGGACAATGTACCATCAGAAAAAGTTTTGTGTTTTTTAATAAAAAACGGTAGCAGATGCAGCTTCTTGCCTGGGCTGCAAGGGAGAAGACAGGCTTTAGACACAGAGGCCATACAGCATAAAGGCAATAGAGGAAAAGGATCGCAACGCAGAGCTGGCCTTCCATGGGGGTAGCTGGGTGTACACAATAAAAAAAGTAAGAATTGATGATCTGCTGTTGAATAGGGTGGTAGTGAGGATGGGGTTGCCAATCAAATGATAAACTTGGAACAAAATTCTTAGTATCAGGAAAATTATACACTACTGGATTCACCTGATTTCAAGGCCTTCAAAATTGTGCAGTTTTCCTTCAGAATTTTGTAGTTTTGTTTAACTAAGATCATGTTATAATGCAGTAAAAAAAAAAATAGAACGATTGCCAAGAAGTACTTAACAGATGCCAACACTCCCCATTCTTTTCCCCCACACTCAAAGAATTTTAAGCAGTTTAACCTAGGTTTCCTCTGTGTGTGAGCACTATACATCTACAGCAAAGTTGTTGCAAAATTTATTGACAGAACTGTGTTATAAACTTCATTATGAGCCTGTCTTTCAGATGAACCTATTTTCAGCCACACAGTTTCCCAGACAAGCAGCATGTGTCTCCAAAGTATCATTCTTGTCAGTTGGGTAGCATCTTCAGGTTTTTATTTACAGTTATTGAACTCCTCAAGAAAACTTACAGAACAAATGGGTAGTTTCAACAAAACTTGATAGAAGTCTCAGTTGTTACAGAAGTTTCAAGTTTTATTGTTATAACAGTTGCAGTAATGAGTGTGTACTGAACTCGAATGAGACAAACTGGTGACCCAGGAGGTGGATGTTTATGCTGCATAGTTTCTGTGTAGTGGTAGCCAGCAGGCAGTACGGATGCGAATTTTTACAGAAGCAGCTGCCACGCAGTGTGAAGTAGGGATGTCACAAGACATTGTGGGAGGATGGAAAAGAATGAAAGAATAATGTTTGGTGGGGAAAATCAACCTAAAATATAAGGCACCAGAAAGAAAAGCTCCTCCAATTCTGCTGCTGATATGGTCCCCTTTTTCAAAATCAATGGAGAAAACTACAAAGCAAAAGCTCAAGGAAATTGTGCTGTTTTATTAACTCCATCTTTAGCCTTAAGACTAAAACTAACAGTAGAAGTTTAACACATACTGTACAGTGTACTATTATATCCATACTGAACATATTTAAAGGTCAACATACAATAATAAATCCTATATTCATTAAAAGAAGATTCCATTATTCAAGTGTTCTGCTGTGTCAGACTGATGGCCTATCTAAAACTACAGAATGTGCCATGAACCAGAAGAGCCTGTTTGGAACACTTTAAAAGAAATTATTAACTTCTAATAGATTTTCTTTCAAATGATACATTATTTGTATCAGCTTAGAGAGAAATAGGTTCAGTTAGTTAAAAAGCGTTAGTTGAGTTTAGTAGAGAAGCATCTCCCGGTTAGTCTGTGCTAATCACACCAACATTTGAGCTAGCACCTGCATAATTTCCAAATTATTTAAGAATTTCAGAGATGAATTTTCTCACAATTCGAGATCTTGTCGGCTTCCTGTTGTGTTGAAACAAAAATGCGTAAGTTGATATTCAGCTTGCCTTGCAGAAGGAGTGCTTGGGCTAGAGGGAGGGGGAAGAAAGTGTGTTATATTCAGAACTCTGTATTAAGAGAACTGTATTAAGAGAAGTGCAGTCAGACAAGACTAGCTGAAGTGCTTTAACAATTCTCTGCTGTTCAAGGGGGCTAATACTACTCCCTTTTGCTTCGTCACAGGCTTCTGGGTCCCTCTTGCACTGCTTTGGCACTCATCTAAGTCTTTGCTGAACTGATTCATCATGCCAATCCATAGAAATATTAAAACTAGACCTTGTTCTGTTGAACCACAAATCACTACTTGTGCTTCTTCATTTTCACATGCCCTGAGTGTTTAATTTTAATTTATTTTAATGGGTATTGTAAAAGTTTATAGCTTCTAAAAAAGCAGGTGTGTGTAAGAATTTAGTCAGTTTGTGTTTTGTTTTTTTCCCTTTAAATTCCAGTTCAATACATTCATAAAAACAGAAAGCAAAACTTGTGGCTTTGCTCTCCATATCTTTTCTGGTACAATAAAGATATAGTTAAAACATACTTCTATATACAGCCATTTGACTACTTCGTTGGTTATTAACTCTGTGTATTGTTGTATTCTATGCAAAATCTTCTGGTTATGAGAAGCTCAACTGTCCATCTATTTAAATTGTATTTTCTCTGTAAAATAAATTTTAATAAATTAAATCATGCATGTTTAAGTACTACACTAAAGACATCTGATGGATAAGTTTAAGTATATATATTAGTAATTTTATTAACTTTATTATTTTTTTTAGATAACAATCATGCATATTCTTGTGCCTCTGATAGATGCACTTTATTGATATCCATTTCTTTAAAAACATTAATCCCTGATTTGCTGAACTCAACACTAAAAGACATTTAACAGCCATTTGCAACAAAGACTTCGAAATTGCCTCTTGCAACATGCCTCGGCCAGTGGACTAATAGCAAAGAACAGTAACAGCACTACAGTTACATGCAAAGACGATCTTCAGAATACAAATAGCAATCCCCCCCTTTCACGGTATCAGGAAGAACAGCTGTAATACTAAGTTGTCTTATACAGTTCATTACATAATATACAGATCAAAAATGACTAGAACAAAATTAATATGGATAGTTAGATGGATATTTTTAGAAAAAAAGGTGTGTGCGTGGGGGGGTGGAATTACAGACCCAACTATTGTAGACAATTACTCAAGCTGCATTTAAAATGTTTAACAAATAACATTAGTATGTTACAGTCTCAAGATCTAACATCCTGTGAAGCTAATGACCTAAACATCCTTGCAAGGTCCACAGTTAGCCTCAAGGTAAATATATACCATTACTTTTAAGCAGCATCAGATGTTTGTTTAGAAAGATTTTAACACAGATTTCTGCTTCCACCACTAAGTGAAATATACAGATTGACCAAAACAAGCATTCAGTGTCACTGTGCTTGATGTAAAAAGGCAGAATTTTATTCACCATGAATTAGGGAATCTTCATTTAGTAAATATAAACCCATAGTACAATTGTTATGGTAAACATATGAAAGAAGCCACATAAGCACTGGTTACAAAGAAAGCACAGTTCAACAACCAAAAGCGAATAGGTCCTGGCTTCAGAAATACCATCTGAGAGAAACATCCTGCCAGTTATTGAGTCTTCAGAAATGTAATTCAGAAAGGAAAAAAATAAAAACATTAATACTGAAATCAGTCTTCCAATGCTTTATGGATACAGCTTTTTGCCTGACCAAGTCTGCATTCTAAGGTATCTCAATCTGCCAAATTAGCTCATTCTTTCAGTTTATATCATTAGCCTAGTCACCTGAGTCACTGAGGCATGCAATTCCTTAAAAAATCCCAGTCATTAGGCAACCCCACAACTACCGTAACTAGCAGTAAAAGTGTAGAAACTGATAGAACTTACAACTACACACAGCATCTGTAGTTGATTTCAAAATTTCTGGTTATTTATAAATAAAAAGATCTTACAGGAGCTAAATAGTACAAAGGTTTTAAATCAAAAAACTTAAAAAGCCCTAAGAACTTAATGGGGATACTACAACCATATCTACCATGGAATTACCAAGGATGTCAAGGAACAAAGATTCCGAAATAAAACAAATTCCCTTGAAGTCCAAAAATAATTATTTCCACTTCACAATTAATGTAAATCACCAAGAACATTAAATAAAGTCACTCATCTGAGCAACAGAAACCCAGACGCTGCGGATAAGCAAGAATTTGTTTTGAATCCCAGGCAAAGCAATGTAGCTTTACTGTCTTTGGCAAATCTGTGCATAAGACCTTATGTTTACTGACAGCACAGAAACCATAAGCAGTCAGCATAAGATAGAGAAAAAGGCAAAAGACATCCTTTGGGCCCTGGAGAATTATCCCAGCTATTCCCCCATCACATTATTATTAAGACAGGTTGCTGAAACAGAAAAAAATCATTACACTTTGGTTACAGTAAATGAAGTTTTCTTTCTTCTCAGTCCTCTTCCACATACACAAACAGCAATCATATAGCTACATTTATAAAAACTGATAGAATAGCATTATCAGGCAAGAACATATCTTCAATTAAATCATAAACCAGTTTGGTCAAAGTGCTTAGACTTTTCGAAAGAAAGTAGTACGATAATACCCCCACTGTATCAGTAGTACTGATAATACCACACCACTGTGTAAAAGCAAAAAAATAAGGACTCACTTTTTGATTTCTCGGAGGAGCATCCGAATAAGGATGGCCTGTAGTGGCTCAATCATTAATTTTCTCCACATATCAAGAGCTAGCTGTCAGGACACAATACCACAAGTTTATATCAGTAAAAAAAGAAAAATACAAAGAAAAATAACAAAGATAACAACTCCCAATTCCCCATTCAGGATTTTAAAAATAAGTAACTTAAAAAATAAGATTTTAAAAATAAGTAACTTAAAAAGAAGAGGAGAATATCCAATGATTTTGTTTGGACACCCCTTCCACATCTGAAATGTGTGCAGACACACAATTACTAGCATAAAGCATAGAGAAAACAAGAATGAAGAACACCATGTTTGCCCTGCAAATCTCAAGAACAGACCCCATTTTGTAACAATCACCCGTATTTCTAGAAATGGTATCAAATATCCTCAGCTGACAAAACAGAATGTCTCTCAGCCAATCTGTAAGAAGGTAGCATAAAAGATACAGATCCCTTGTATCCAACACAACACCTCCACATTAAGATGCATACAACTTAAATCAAATACTAGCCTGCAAGTGGTTTTGCTTAAATGGAATTCAAATTACTTTCACAAGAATTCCAGATGAATGTGACCCTGTCCTTAGCATATCACTACAAGGATCAAACTGTCTTGAATATTTCAAACTCTTGTGGATATAGTAATCACTCCCAAAACATGCCATTCTTATAAACATGGCTGCAATTGTTCATATGAGTTTTTGCAACAGGGCAGTCAAAAATCAGATGTGAAGTCCAAAGGGGATAACGTGAAAGACCCCCACATATTTGAGACTTCTAAAAACACCTGCCAGTAGGGGGTAACCTGGGAAAGACTGAACTCCCCCAAACCAGTGAGGACAGAGGCAGTTTGCTGCTAAAACAACCTTTGACGCAACTAACGGCTCCCTAGCTGTTAAACTTGAAATATCGGGGAGGTATGTCTTAACTGAAAGTAGGCATCTAGCTACTAAGCATCCAATCTGATTCACTCTGCAAAATAAACCTTCCTTTTAAAGACCAATTTGTAAGAGCTTCAAGCTGTCTGCTGGAATTTTCTTGTCAAGCAAACTACAGACAGATCAAGCCAGGAACCTGGTCTATCAGTTCAGGAGACCTTTTTGTCCTTGAAAAGAGGAATTGATCTTACTTCTCCACCTAAGACTGACAATACAGAACATGGCAGTTTCCTCCAATTTCCAGAATTTGTTCCCCTGTGATGAAGGAAAAAAATAGAAGACAGCCTACCTACCTTCTAGCTCAGGACTCCCCTGAGTCCTCTCCCTCATTAAAAACTCAGAACTCTGAAGTCACTGACATGAGCTCAGCTCAGAAAAAGCAATACCCTTCATAAAGCATTCATAAAATATTAACAAAAAATATCTCATTTTGCAAGCACTACCAGGCTACTTTCATAAACCGATTTCATCCCGTTTTCCTAGTACGAGAATTACTGAGCGTCCGGAACACCTTCTGGAATGATAAAATGTTTGAGGCCATGCCGATATGTATCTCATACATACTCCCACAGTCTCTCGTATGTTCCTAGTGTTACATACTCCAGAAGAACCAAGCAGGCATGTACTCTTGTTTAAGATTATTGAAAAGCTCCCAAAGTTTCATGAATACATATCAGTGATGTTGAGACAGAAACTTAAAAGCACATAGAGAATTCTGTTTCTACAAATTCTAAATACTGGATATTATTTTTGTAACTTCATCATGAGACTGAAAAGATCTATACATAAAATACGCCCATTTGTTCTTGAATAGATAAAGGACAGATCATCTCAGTCATCCAAAAGTGTTTAAGTGATAATTCCGTCCATTCTAAAGTGATGAACATCGGAGATACTTTTGTCAAAGCCCCTAGTGTAATCCAATGAATACAAGGCAGAATCCTAAACAGGAACCACAATGAAAGAAAATGCTTTCAAAACAAAGACTTGATACATTTGGCCAATGCCTTGCAGATCAAGAAATGTGAACCAGTTTTATTTCTGGAGCACTGAATTCACCAAAAACAGCCCTAAGTAGTTTAAGTGCATTAAATTATGTGTGTAGGACTCCAATCTCCACTGCTTTGCAGAGCAAAGGAGTAACTGCTATAAATCTACTCCTACATCAGTAACGAACAAAGATTAACTTCACTGCCACAGGACCCAAAATTTACCTCCTACTATTACAACTTACGAAGACAGCATTTGTAAAGAGAAATGGAAAGAATAGTGGCGAGTGAGATGATAAAAAAATGGTTAGTAGAATTTTAGACATCATCCAGAACACCTTTGTCAAAACCCATAGGCTGTCTGGTGAAGCTTAAAAACCTTGATTCTCCCCTTAACCTACCGAAATGATGAGCTACAGATATACTGTACTGTCCAAGCTGGGAAGCTTGAAGAAAAGTGTCATCATTCCTCTCCCCCATGATTCCATAAATACGAGGAAAACTAGATAATCAAAAGATGAATTATCTGCTGTTTATTCTTTTTTGGTAAGTACATCCTAGGGCAGAGAGCTATGGACAAAACGCAGAATTGCTACTACCATTCTTTGGTTGATACTTCAGAATGGAGCAGAGCACAAATTCCTAGCCCCAGGGAGCTCAGAATAGCCCAGAACTATTCCCAGTCCCAAAAGCAGCTGAACTAACATAGTCATTTGCACAGAGCTGAGGACTACCTCCAACAATTGTGGAGGAGTCAATTAAATCTCAGCCTATGGAGATAATGAAAAATATGTAGTGCATTTTGAAGACCGCACAAATAGCACAGAATTACGTGCTTCCAAGCGCTGATAAGCTCTTACAGATGACACTGATTAGAAAACCCAGGTGACAGTACAAGTAGACCAGAGAAGTATTTCCTTTTCTAAACTGCCTTGATTTGAAGTGTATCATGTTGCTGGTATTTTTTCCAGCCCACCCATAATCTGTCAAAGAATTAGCAACTTCAACTGGCAATGTCATCTTCATCAGGATAGAAGATGCTTCCTCACGCATCACATTCTCTCTGCTCTTAACTAAGACAGCAGAGATCTACTTAAAACAATGAAATCTAAGAGCTAGAAGGACAGTAAAACTTAAAGGTCCAGTTCTGACATTAGAAAAAAAAAAAAGGCTTCTAACTTTCCAAATCAAGAGAGGAAGAAGTATTTGCTTCCTTTTTAGAGAAAAACCATAAATGTAGAGAGGAAAGGAAAAACCACCACACCACTTTGAGTGTTAATAGAATAAATTAATCCTCCAGCTAGCACTGTGTATTTGTCACAGAAGCAAAGCAAGCAGATACACAAAAAAGTATTCAAAATTAAAGTTTCTATTCAACTGTGGTTTTGTTCCAATTCATACTCAAGTGGTGTTTTCAAAGTCTTCCTAAAGACATACAAAAATATTCTGTTGTGAAAAATCTGAAAGAAATTTTCTACTGGGAAATTTTCATTTTACTTTCTTTTATTTCAGGGCTTCTTGGCTGCAATAGTAGCCACGAAGTGACAGAAACAATGTATACTTCACTTCCCCAAAGCCGAATTACACAGGGTGGTGGTATCTCAGAACATACTATTGACTTTTTTCATTTTACAGATAACTGAAAATGAGCCTCAGACTCTCCAACTTACATAAGCCAACTGTAGTTGTCAACACACTTGTGTTTATTCCAATTTTTTTTTTTTTAATGATAAGCCCTCCCTACATGATATTTAAGTGCACAGAAGGCCTATGTTTTCTTCCAAAATCTGAATTGTTACAACTGAAGCACAGGAGAGCCTGCACTGGAAAATAAGATGTGCAGTATTGCTGAAGACTCTACTCTCAAAAAAGCTGTAGCACTTTGCGACAACGCAAAATATAAGTCTAAAAGTAATATTTCAAAGATTTCCCCAAATAAAAGTATTGCCTCTTTAAAATCTTTTCTAGATGATAGTGCCACATGAAAAAAACAATTTTCCCCAATAAGAGGTATCATAATACTTTGAACTGAAGTTCTGCAACAATCTTCACATTTGCTTTCTACCCTCCACCATATAAGTCATTACACACGTGTGTGTTTATATATATAAACATCAAAACTGTATTCTCATTTTCCATAGGATTCAGTACTTGTATCTTCTACTTTAATTAATTACTCAGATTCTGTGAAACACAGAAGTCAAAATTTGAAAGGACCAAGCTGTGGCTGTAGTGCAGCTGAACACAGTTGATATTCGGAGATACCTACCTCTCCTATTTCCATCAATGGTTCGTTCATATCCACCCCTCCATAGCCATACTGAAGATCAGCTTCTGTCAATTTGTTCTTCTTAATAAACTGTGTATTGAGGTACCTGTACAAATAAACACATTCTAATCAAAATATGGAAAAAATTGAGCTATTAGTTTTTAAAAATAAATTTGGAATTCTGGAATGTCTTCCACATCACAAAAGATAGCCATGATATTGGTTAAAAGTGGTTATCTGTTGAAAGTTCTTAAAATACAGATGACTTGAATATCGAAGAACCTTATATCATGTTAAAGCAGTACTGTGGTAGTAATTGAGATATTAGTCTGATAGATCTCTGTCAGCATTTTCTTGGCAAGCAATATACTTGTGTAAGGATCCACAGTAGGTGTAGAAGAAAGTTCCCAAGTATCATTTTTTTTTGCACTCCCCCCCCCTTTTAAAGTAAAATGTGTTTTCTACCTATTCTGCTTATTACTTTGCATTGCTCTCAGTCTAAAACACCGTTTCACTGTACTTCAGGTACAATGATTTATGCAATTATTCTTATTTTTACTACTCCACAGACGTCATCATCTATTTAAATTAAGAATACATTTTCTACTTTGGAAAAATACATAGTTTACGCAATCCTGGCTAGCTTCAGCATCCCAAAGGGGAATGCTTATAACAACAAAAAGCTACATCCTAAAAATCAATGATTATGAGAACCACTTGAAAGTTACACTGAATTATTGAAAACTCCATTGCCTCAGCCAAGGCAACACGTAGCACAATGTACAATGAACTATAATCTAGAATAAAAGACTGACAGGCTAAATTAATTCAATTTGCATTTGTTTTCCTGCTAGTATTCAAAACTATGTTCTCAACATGTACGCTGAACTCCAACTGTTTTGTTGACAAAGGTGAACTCGAAGCACTTTGGGGGAATCTAAATGGCCCTTCCAGTAGTACTCAGCAACAAAATCTGCTGAGAAAAAATGCCTGTCATTTTGAGATTAAATCCTTCTTATAGTGGAACTGCGTGGACGATTCAAAGATTAAGACTCACGCACATTCACTTGCCATAGATATGTGCTATAGATATGTGCTCCTTTCAGTATTTTGATTTTTTTTCTGGGAAGCAATCCAAAAATAACGTCAATTTTAACACGGTCAATTTGTTAGGTAACATCCCTCCCTCAGATCATGGTAACTGCAACTAGCAAATAGCTGTATCATAAATTTTAAAGAGAAGAGAAGAACATGCATAAATTAACCTCATGAACAGTTATATAGAAGAAATGTTATAAATACCTTTTAAAATTATTTTTTATTTTAGGATTTGATATTTATTATCATATGCATAGTTTTTAGAAAGAACAGAAAACGGCTTTTGCACAAGACCTGATAAAACATCCATCTTAATTCTCAATATTCCTCAAGAAGGAATACAGTAGCATTTTCAAACAGAACCGTTCTCCCTCTCCTGAAGATTTTCTAATTAGAATTAGAAATGGTATTAGAATTTTCTAATATCATTTCTCATAACTACACTTAAAATATCTATGTTCTTGCTTAAATGAGCTAACTAAGAAAACTTAAAATGTCATATCCATCTAGTAGTTCTAAGATGCCTGGTTTCAGACACTGAAGAGAGCCCGATTACCAAAGCACTTTTAAGGGATGCTGATTTCAGAGGCTGTACCAGGCTAGCGGTGTCTGAACGCTTTAGGTAGGAAGGTAAATGACGAGCAAGAAAGACAAGGAGAAACACACTACAGAAACCTCCAAACTTGAAAGAATTTAGCCACCAGCATACAAAGAATGAAGACTGGTGATACCGCAGTGGTGACAAACTGGAAAACAGTGGGCTAATCTCCTTTCAGACCCCACAGAGTACCAAAACCCACACTGCTACCATCAATCATCATCATAAATTTTCAAGTACTAGTCTCTGTGGAAGGCTCCAGTCCCACCACTTCACGTAAAGCGTGTGTGGACATGCAGAACAGTTAGGCCTTAGTAGGCCTTAAGCAGGCACGTTCCTCATTTTTGTTACATGGGGGAAAGTCAGCCGGTACCATACTACTTGCTTTTTTAGCCAGCTTAAAAGGAAAAAGTCCTATGCTCTGCCTATTCACAGCACATGCCTTCTCAACAATCGCAGACCAGGCAATTGATTAAACTTAAAACTAGTGTAACCACAAGTAAATAGATGAGTTTAACCAAGATGAAGTACTTCTTTGCAGACCTATCTAATTCACCAAAAAAGAGGTGGAAAGAAGCAGACAGGCAGAACCACTCTTTCGAGAAGAGCTCAGAAATACTGAGAACAAACTTGCCTCTATTTCCCTTCCACTTATCTCACCATCAGCTCCCAGCACAAGCAAATAACTGAAAAAGATGTGCAAACAGTATAATCTCACATCATCCTCTCCACTGAAGCGATAAGCCATTTTTCACCTTGAATAACTACTCAAAATACTTAATCTGCATTTCTTACTTGTAGAAGACAACCCGTGAGGTTCATCAGTAACTTACTTCAGAGACAAGGACTAGGTACGAATTGATAATAGCAGAAAATACCCACAGACTCTTACTGCTATTGAGATACAACTTTCAGGTGAAAATTTGGAGTACCTGACCACACAGCTTCAGGCTCAACTATTTGAGAGTACACCTATGCAGGCTTATGCTATATTATCTAATAAAGAAAAATGTAAAAACGAAACAAAAGAACAAAAAAACTTTAAGGTTTGTTTCCTTTCACAGTGTTAGTGAAGCAATATACTTTTCCGTACCCAAACCTCAAAACACACCCTCTGAAATATTTCACTCCAGAAAAAGGTTAAAACAGTTCCAAAAGTGTTACAGGAGTCATTTAAAACCATCACCTATTTGACAGGGGAATACTGGAAGCCAGTGTTCCCATCTGAATTACCAGTTAATGTCAGGAAAGTGTCCAGTAAATAAACACACATTTTGGGGCACAGCTTTTCAGACTAAAGGCACCCGATAATTCAACAGATAAGTCCTTTAAGTATTTTAGCAAAAAATTAAACAAACATTAATTTAACAATTAGAAGGGTATCTAATTACTGGGACAGACTGCCAGGTTACATGGGAACTTTCATGTATTTGGTATTTTTAGATCAACCAAGGGCAACAATCTATCCAGAGATCCCTGTTCTAAATACAGCGACCACATTCCCAAATCAATGTTTCCAAATCACAATAACACGCAATGTCCTTGCGGATACAGACTTTGCAAAGCCTTGTCAGAAGGATTAGTTGAACATACATATTTTTTCTTTAAACATGTTACGTGGGTTTAGTGATTTGAATTGCACACTCCTGGATAAGAAACAAATATTAGCATTGGCAAAATAGATGTTGTGAAATTTAGCCCGAATATAATAAACCCAAGACTGTACCTGTCTCAAGACAACTCCTTGTAATTTTCTATGTTCTCCATCATAAATCCGAAAAAGTTTACCTTCATTAAATCTTTGTCCACCCATGACAGGACACCACAGAACAACACATTTCTAGAAGTACCATACTTCTTTAAGCAAAAACAGTGAACCCTTCCTGTTCAGGTTATTTCCTTCCCAAAAGCTCTCCAAACGTATGGAAGAAACTTTTGAGTAATGGTTTTTTTTTTTTCCTCCGAACTTGCCCCCACTTACATGTTACATATTTTAACCTTAAGCAGCATCCTCTAGGGTGCAAAATAAGTAAAATCTGTGCAAGGAAAAACATGTTAATTGACAATGAAATACTATTTATGACCAATTGTCAATCATTCCTCTAAATTAAAAAGAAAGAAAATAGTTCTAGCTCGATCTCTCCGTTTTCAGTTTAAAGTACCAACCCTAGTTTTCACACTTAACTGGCAAATAAGACAAGCAGCTACTTCGAGAACTGTTTTCTATACTGATCCTCAAAATGGCACATGAGCTCAGCAGGACAGTATACAGAAATAAACTCAATCAAGTGCTGAAGAAATTGCTTTAAGAAATTTGCATCAGAAGTGCAACAATGTGAACAATTTTCACAAATTGTTGCAAGTGCTCATGGATAAATGGATAAAGAGCCTACACGACAATACCATCCACTGTTCTGAGGCATAGGAGGCAATTAAAACCATAACTAATTAGTCCTAATTATTATAGATAGTTTCAGAAGAATGATTTATTTATTTATTTAACAAATAAACTGCTTTGCAAGCTACTGAACATATAGGCATATACATTTACTAAGTACATGGCAAAATTATAAAGGGGTACATTACCGTACAACAGCACATAGCAATCTTATTAATGCTTTCGATGATTTGCATGCGCTTTCATATGCACTTATGCTTAAAACCAAAAATTTCATTCTTGATATTTCTGCCTTTTGAAAAAGGAAAAATCTCCAAGATCCAAGAAGTTTTTTTTTTTTTTTATCTCGACTGTCACCCCAGTCAACAACAAAACAAAAAGTGGGAAAGGGTTCTTTGAACATAAATTATTCTAAAGCCCACAAAACACTTGAAAAAGTCTTTACACACTCTTTTCTAAGAAAAAACACTTTTTTTCTATCTTTTCAGTTAACATGACAGAACTGTCAAAAAAAAACACCAGAAACACCTACTACTGGTGTCAGAATAAACAGTCAAATTTTAAAAATAAAATATTCAAAATTTTATATATAAAGAAAGGGTTACTTGCACTCATTCCTTAAGGAGGTTTTACCTCTTGAGCTGGAAATGCAATACAGCAACAAACTAGGGACTTAAACAGAAGCTCGACATGACTAAGTCTGTGATAGCAAAGGGGGTGTACAGGAGTGTCCCGAGGGAGGTAGGGAACACCACTGCAAGGTCACACTCTATCATGTCTGAAAGTCTACGACAATCAGGGGCAACACCTAATGATTTAAAAAAAAAAGAAAAAGGCAGAAGGATCTGGGGAACTCCACCAAAGTCACACCTCAGTCCCTGGGAAAATAGCAGAGAACGCTTGAAAGTCATTTCTAGTTACAAGATAAGAAAGCAACTGGGAACAGCTAGCACTGATTTACCAATTGCAAATCACACCTGAGTAACTTGAAATAGGATGAAATGGGACTGTGGATGAGGGGAGAGCAGTGGATTTTATTTACCTTTGGTGTAGCTATCCACAAAGTCTTTTATAGTATCATTGTAACCACACAGGAAGAGGCTGGATCATGGACTACAAGGCGGGTGACCTGTCAGACTGGAAAGGCAGGGGTCAGCGGTGCTAAATCCACCTGGGGACCAGTTGCAGACAGCATTGTGGGTGGACACTAAGTCAGCAAATTGCCATCGCAGCGTTGACAATTAACCACTTCCTTTGCGACATCAGCAAGAGAGTCACCAGCAAGTGGAGGGATGCCATTGTTCCATCAGCGCTGCCCAGAGCACACCTGGAATGTTGGCTCGAGTTTCAAGTACCCAAATACAACAGAGGTTGACAAGTGGGAGTCCAGAGAAAGCCCAATGAAATAGAATCATTAAGGTTGGAAAAGACCTCCAAGATCATCTGGTCCAACCGTCCCCCTACCACCAGTATCACCCACTAAACCACATCCCTAAGCACCACATCCAACCTTTCCTTAAACACCCCCAGGGACGGTGACTTCCTGAGCACGAGACATACCAAAGATGAAGATAAACTCTCCTCTGAGGAGCATAGAGGAAAGACAAGAAACAATGCACACCAAACATGTGGGAAAATTTCTTAGAATGAGAGTGTAAGTATGCTGCACAGAAAGTTGCAAAATCTCTGTCCCTGTAGGAGCTCAGAATTCAACTCAACAAAGCCTTATGCAACCTAGTATACCTTTGAAGTTAGTCCTACTCCAAACATAAGGTTGAACTGGGTGACCTTCAGAAGTTCCTTTAGACCTAGTGTGTTTTTTTTTTAAAGGAAAAGTCACCATTACATGTTTCAGTGAAAACATTCATGAGAGTTACACTAAAAGCAGCAGAACCACTCTGCTTTATACAAGCAGGATGCTTTAATGCATCTAGCAATACAGATATACAAGTTCTTAGCACTCGAAATTTTCATAATCCTATCTGTTCTGATTCACTTTTAAGCACAGATGAACTATTCACTGGTTGACAGACCTGTAAAACAGGGTTAAGTCATCTAATCACAATTGGAGCATTAGCTAATAAATGAAAGCGACTTCAACATGACAAAGCACTGCAGATAATAAAAATGTTGTGACTTCAGCAGTTGTAACAAGACGATGAGATCATTAATACATACCTGACGTGGAAGTAAACTTCCAAAGGCTACAAAATGCTATAGCTTAAAATGAAGGCAGTCCTTTCAGTTGAAATCTCAATAGAAAAATATTGTTCAAGTTAGGTTTGAAAAGCTGAAAGGACTTATTGTTTAAATCTTTCCCGTATTTATTAAGTTACATATTTAGTAAGAAGGACTAAGAACAGCAGCCTCTTAACACTTAAAAAACAAGAGAAGGGACTGGAACTAACGTCAGTTTGAATTATGTGATGGGTTACTTAGGGGTTGCAAGATATCTCATGTAAAGTGAGAAAAAGATCCAGATAAGGCTGAAGACCTAAAAATTACTACAGATGAATATGCTGGTATCATTACAAATGCTACAAAAAAGACAAGATGGAACAAAGCAAAAACTGATATTTAGAAAAAAGCAAACAACCATTTAAATGAAAATCAATTTGCTGGGTATGAAACCCCCTCAGTTGTTTGAAATAATGATACACGAAACAGAATTTGTACAATTACCTGTGAAAACAGTTACAGCACCATGACACAGGTAAGTGTCAATGTCTAGCACCACTTTTGTCTATTGTTAATCTGCTAATAATAAAACAAACCCTACAGTTTAGTCAACATCAAGCGCTCCTTATTCCATCAGTTTTATCATCTTGGGTTAAGTCAAGTGTGTGTGGGATTTGAATTTTTCAAATTGAATTCAAATTTGTTTCCTTAGGAAAACGCAGCCAGGAGGGGTGGGAGAAGAAATAAATATATCAACCACATTTTAGTAGTATTTCAAATATTATCTATCAAAGTAGAAGGATTAAGAAGACATGCAAGCCTACTTAAATTTTAAAGGTACCTATTTAAAAAATATTATTAACTTTGGATCTATTATCTTTATTATCTTTGGATCTATTAATTTTCATTGCTGAAAGAATTATGCAAATTAGATCCTGGGATAAAACTGGAGTTAACTAACTTATGCTACCTTCTTGAGAGCAGGAACACAAGAAAACAACTCCAACTAGTTTATAAAAACAGAATATCAATTTATGGTCTTCAAAGGTATTTTCAGCAAAAACATTTTCTTGGAAAATGAAAGAGTGACATAACACTTAATGAAGTGCTTCCAACGCATGAAAGCTATTATGACTCTACTAATCAAGGCCTGAATTATTTATTGCCTTCACTTAAGAGTGTCTTTCAGTTCCCATTACAAGGTGTGTTTTATCATAGAACATACAGTCATACTTCCACAAAGTCATACCCTTTATAGACTTTTCAAAGATACTACATGACAAAACTCAATCTCAAAAGAAGGAAAGAAGATACAAAGCACTCCACTAAACTTTAAGGTAAAATTATTTCCAACAAATTATCTAATGTTAAGTAATTTTTCTGGACCAAAATACTATATGCAAAGTCTGAAGAGTTAGAACAGACAGAGAAGAGTTAGAATAGACAGAGCTGACATGAAATTAACTACACAGTTTAAAAATTTGTCATCACTGAATATCATTACACAGTTACTGACCTTATATATACTTACAGGTGTGTTTGTATGCACAGTAACTGTTACAGAAAAGCAAGCCCTAGGTTGTTTAGAAGTAAAACAAGAAAGCAGGTGCACACTGCTGGAAAAGTATTTTAATTTGTTGGTTTAGGACCAGAAGCACCCAAGAGCTCAGAAAAAACTGTTACACAAAGCAGAATCAATGAGATTCCTACACACTAAATGGAACTTCCCCCCAGCCCCCGCCCCGTATCAACCCTCCAATTATGTGAGACTCCAGCACATCCATTCCCAGTCTCCTAGAGGTCATTTAACAGATTCTTCAAGGTAACAAACAGTTCTGCTAGAGTAGTGGTAAAGGTCTTGAAGCTCTTTGTAAATCCTTAAATCATATTGTCTCATGTTACCAAACACAATATTAGCAGTACCTCATAAGTTATATTTACTTGCTGGGTATCACAAGCATAATGGACACTAGTATGTTCAAACTGCAGCCAGACTGGAACTGAAATTCAAATCCTAGTATATCTAAAAACATCTCAATATAGTTACAATTCTGTCAGTTCATGCAGGAGCCGGTTTTATATGCTTAAGCTATCACTAGTAGCAAAGAAACACACTCACAATTCAGGCAACATTAAAAGTACAAAAATAAAAGGGACCAGTTGTATTTTTATTTGCAGACTTGGCTATAATTTATTTTTTTAAAAAAAGTAAAATTTATTTTCTGTATAGAGTCTATCAGCTTCTGAAACTCTCTGTAAGGAGTAAAGAAAGATGTCCATTGCCTCTAAGACCTGTAGCCTTAACATCCACCTGATAAGACCCCAACAGTACTTAGCCTTGTGAGAAAGGCTCTTCTAGAAGGGAGAGGTATGTTTTTTGCCAAGGTACACGGCCAAGGTTTGAAATAAACCATGCTGGTTCAACAGGACGCTTCAGTACAATGCCATCATGTAGAAAAATACCGAGTATTACAAGCTGCTTCACTACAGAGCTCGTTAGCGCTGACATATTTGGCACTGGAACATCAGAAACAACTAAAGTAGGCTATACTAGTAATAACAGAATTGTAGGAATAATCTTGGATAATTACTTTAGTGGTAAGGAGCAGTACACAAAAAAACCTGTTGGAGCATTATTCCTGTTTTCTTACGTTCTGCTGCTATAACTACATTTTCTCCAAAACTCACCTGGGGCATATACACCTCTTGCTCTCTTTAAACATTCTTCAGTTTAATATGTAGATCCCAGTAATAATCTCAAAAGTTTAACAACTCATTTGCAAAACTTACCTGTATAAGCAGTCCATATAGTCTGCTCCTTTGCTATACTCTTCCCAGTATCTGTGATACATAACCAGTACTTGTTCTTCAGATTCCAGAACTCTCTGTGAAGGAAGACAGGTGCGCACAGGTGCACACACACACACAGGTAAAATTAGTAAGAAAATAGTATAAATTGAAAGTTGTAACAGGATTACTGTTTTAGAACAACCACAGATGCAAAACTAAGACCACACCTAAGCTTCAACAACAGTCAAAATAACATTTTTGCAATGACCTGAAAACTACCAAATATTACTTAGAAGTTTTGATAAGTTAACTACAACAGCAGAAGTTGTTTTATTTTGTGTTTTACAAGGACAACCTCTATAATACGTTAATTTTCTATTTGTCCTTACAGAAGCACTGGCTTGAACAAGCACTGTTCATATTCTCAGCATATGCTGGTGGATAACTCACATAACTACTTCTCCACTGACATGAACTAATTTTAAACCCATGCAACCACATGCACACTGGGGGAGTTGCCTCACTCACTGTAACTATTTAAAATCAGTATGCATTACTCATTTGAAAAACCCTCATACTCACCAATAATCCTGGAATAAAACAACTTTAACAAAGCACAGGTATATGCAAACTTATACACATCTTAAATTCTGTAAAGCTAGGCCCAAATTTTTTGGAACATCAGCCATTTATCACCTGAGAAGTTGTTGGTATACTAAAGTTCTCAAAATATAATAGTATTTCAAACGAATATAGTTTAACTAATTTGTTTAAATCTAAATTGTATGATTTGTGGAGGCAGACAAGATCCTAGGAATTTAGCTCCAGAATGCAATTTTAAACTGTCTCAAGCAGCAACAAAGCTTGTTCCACAACAATATAAAAGGAAAGCCAGTAGGCCAGATAGAATCAAGAGTGCTTTCCTCTGTAGTATGAATTTCACAAAGATTTTTCAAAATTATTTCAAAGACAAATGATGGGTAGCCACTTCCAAGAACTGGATGTATGCTTTCCACGCCTTCCCACAGCTTCTAGTGTGCCTGAGTGTCCTAAGTGAGCTCGTTCAGCTCACTAAATAACTGAGAAACAACTTTGTGACTGAGTTGTCTGCCAGTTTTGTGAACTGATTTAGTCTGTCAAAGCATCAGAGGTAGCCTCCCTGCAACCAGTGGAACTACCTATTAAGGTGTCTAGCCTATGCTGTCAAGCATACAGGTACTTAAGTTGAAAAACCAGCAATACGCCACTCAGCAGTGCTGGCCAGAACTTGCAGCTCTTCACTCCCTATACAGACACCAAAGAGAGGCAGGCATCTAGTTTAACTCTTTTTACTGATGCACAAGGAGATACTGTTCATCCATCCTATATATGCAGCGTGATAAATCACGATTCTGTTGAATTTCTGTGTCATCATGTAAGACACCTAAACTAATTTACAGCTATATTGGTATAGAAGTACTGTTATATGTCATAATAAATAATTTGTCATTACTTCCTCCCATCTCAAGCACTTTTCTTTCTTAGAGTATACACAGTCGGTTTTCAAGACGCTGGAGTAGTTTTACATTAAACAGACAGCTAATGACAAACTATTAACACATTCTGAAAATGAAGACCTTTCTGTAACTCATTTGATTATAAGCAGTGAACAGAGAAGAATGAACATATTACAAATTGTATGCATTTGTTGTTGGCTTGAAAAGTAAGTCTGTGATGCATACAGACATCTGTCTCTCTCATAGATGTATATTCTGGTGCCAGAACACTGACACCTCTGATTTTACCTCAGAAAATATACACAGCTTCACATGAACAAAACAAAAACCCACCCTGAAGTCAAAAAAGGACAAGCAATAACCACACACACATCATTAACTGTATAGGTTACCTTGTGCAAATGGCGTACATGATTTTCCAAAAAAATTTTAGTCTCAGTATAAAGTCTCTCTCCAAGAGGTTCAGGATAGGCCACACACAAAGCATAAATGTCTCTGGGTTAGGAGTCAAGGCTTGTATCTGCTTAAAGTATGAAAACTCATCAACAGAATTTAAAGTTTACATAAACTACCCACCCACATTTTAGAGGTTTTAATTTTATTTTTTTTGTGTGTGTGATTAAATCGATCTTTTTCTGAAGTTTCTCTAATCCCTGATTTGCAAAGAGCAAGTTTTCAGCTTCAATAATCAATATCTCTGTTTTAAGTAGTGGAAGCAGAGGGAACATTAGGGCTCGGATCCTGGAACTTCTGACAGCCCCACACTGACATGGCTACCACTTATTTACCATCTACAGATAGATATGATTATCTGAAAGTGAAAATCAGCATTCATCTAAAATACTTCTGTATCTGCAGCCAGTATGGCTGGTGGAACGATCAGTTCTCCAGCTGAAAAAACACCAAGACAATTACAGGAAGATCCTGACGTTCTACCTGTCCAAAAAAGTCCAACTGTTAGACAGCAGTTATCAAAGTACAGTTATCAAAGTTCTAAACTACCACTCCCTATTCAACTCGATCAGCCTCTTAACTTAAAGAACACACCCTAGCCAACCGAACAGTTAGAAGCAAAGTCTTAAAATTTGTATTGGGCATTCGTAATAACCAAATTCTTATAAATAATATCTCAAGTAGAGATTTGTAACTGTCGCTTTTTTAGTGGACAATGAAACATCTCCAGAATCACTTGTTTCCACAGAGAACCGGTGAGGAGATCTGAAGGTCAAAGGTGGCTGGAGATGACTCACAGTTTAAATACAGTGACATATGGTCTTTCAGGTGATCTTTTCCAGAAGATTCTTTAACCCTTACACAGTTAGGGCTCTCAGTTCCCTGGCATTCTAGCATTTCGAGGTATTAGCTAAGTTTAAAGATGAGCCAGGTTTAACAATAAAATTATCATCAAAGTTACAAAGAAAACACTATATTTGAGTTTTGGGAAAGTAATGATGCAAGAATTAGTTCTAGAAGATGAATCTGCACATTGCAAAGCTTCTCAGCCCTAAAAGACTGCTAGCCTGTGTACTGCGCCTGACCTCAGCTGTCTCAAGCAGCGCATAAGAGAAAGCAATCACTTCTGAGAACAGTGCTGCAGACTGAAGTCACATTCCTCTGCTGTAGCTCATTCTTTATGTCATTGTTGCGACTACAGAGGGAGTACGCTGATCACCTGGTACTATAATCAATAAAACAGCCTGGATTAACACATTGTGCAAAGCTATTAGTCATCTCTTCGTTATGCTTATTAAGCAGCAAGAAGAATAGAGTAAACAACCAGCATTTCCTCACCCATTTTTAAGTCAGGTCTATGAAGAGGTCAGATACATACACCAATTTTACAATCCCTCTAGATGTTTAGAAACACGTTACTCCAATTAAATTAAATTTGGCAGAGAGTAAAGAGCTATCACAGAACAAGAAGATACACTGTAGGAAGACTTGGCATTTCAAACTTATTAATAACATCTCAGATTAAAAAAAAAAACACATTTAAAATACAAGAAAAATCTTCCACGCTAGCTGTACAGAAGAGCTACCAGTTTCACTGAGTTGTTCAAGACTCAGTCACTAGTTCATGTTAAAACATACAGCTTGGGTAATGTAGCAAAAGTACCAATCCGCATTTAAGGTTGGCCTGAGGGGCTCTGTAACTACCAGTCTGCCATGGAGAATACTCCAAAAGGCTCCTGACTGTGCCAAATTAGGCAGTAACAGTGCCACCTTCCCAGGAATTTAACAACGCCATGCTTTACTCTCATCTCTCAAAGAATTACTTGCCAAATGATTCTTCCCAGACTGCTTCCTGAGTCTGCTATTCCCAAGCGTTCGCCTCCTGATGCTCAAGCAACTGAAGCAAATCCCAAAAGAGGATCAAAGAGCAGACCTGCGTACAAGGTCCCAACATAAGAAGTTCTAAGTGGAGAAGTATGACGAGGAATCAATCCAACATCTCATTCAACTATTCTGAATATAAAATCCACTTTGGGTGCCCTTGTTAAAATGGTTAGAGTTTTACACTACACAAGTTAACTTGTTAAAGACTGAAACGAGTGGTTCTTAAAATCTGCTTAGAAAGAATTACTACAGCACTACCTGTAAGCATGGGAGCGCACATCTAATTAACGAAAAAAGTCACCAATGTTTTGGTGTTGTTTGAACTTGACTCAAAGACAAGGCGAAGAGTCATGCCCCCAGAAATTAATTAAAAGTTTTCAAATGAAAGAGCCACTTAAAGATTATTGCACCATACAACCGCATAACCATATTCTACGTGGTCTATGAGCAACTACAATTTTATATATTTACATACACAAACTCAAAGTCAGAGG
The DNA here is from genome assembly GCF_040182565.1 of Anser cygnoides. Taxonomy (NCBI): domain Eukaryota; kingdom Metazoa; phylum Chordata; class Aves; order Anseriformes; family Anatidae; genus Anser; species Anser cygnoides. The sequence goes on along the minus strand of NC_089874.1, from coordinate 14,739,156 downwards.
CAAACTGAAAACAAGTCTAAGAAACAGTAACACGTTCAGAAAGAGAAGAGGCTTTAGAGCCCAGCTCCTGCACAAAGAACGAGGTCACACTGTAATAACTTATACCTAAGAGTTCTCTTGGAAGCTTCCTTTTTCACCCAGCAGAAATTTAAAAAAACTGATAAACAAGTCTAAACCATTCTTCCACCTTATAATCAAATCCAACTCAGTCAGATTGCCTGGGAGCAGCTATGAGCCTCCAAAACTTCTCTCATTATTCACCCTACTGACAAGGGTAATGAATGCGCAGACACAGGGCACAGCTTTATTGCTGCAAAAAAAGAAGTTCACTGAAACAGATCTTATTACAAGCCCACTTTATGTGTAAAATGCAAACCTTTCACTACAACAATATCACTTGTGCAGTTATAACTTGAACTGTAAGCCTGTACGATCACAGCTAGAAATCTATGTTGAAAATAATCACTCTTAACTGTTCAGGACCAGGGAGCTATAACAGTGGCAGAAAAGAAGGCTTTTCTATAAACCCTGGCTACAGAAATGTTTAACGGCATACTTAGAAGTACAAAGAAGATGGAGATGTGTTTAAGCAAAACAAAAACAATCTCACCTCTACCGCCAGCAAAGTTTAAAGATTAATTCTCTGTCTTAGATGCTCCCCTCACAACACACACACTTCAACATATAAGAAAGAATCATTATTACAATAGGGGAAATTGATGCATGAGCTTTTGTGAACAACTGTAGCACAAGCTAAATATTGATGGTAAAAACGAGCAAAAACTCAGTCTCCACTGACTCATGAGCTTAACATCAGGTACTACCTGAAAACGCACTCCTGATCAAGACCACTGACACTGTCACACAGCGCAGGCTTGCTCCATGCTAAGCACATCACACAACCATATCAGGATTGGCACTTAAAGGATACGAGAAGCGGTCGTTCCACGTCGCTCTTTCAACATAATCCAACATAACAACAGCTTTAATTGTTGTTAGAAGTTTGTTCCATGTTTCATCAAAGTCAACTACTCGTGGTTTCAGGGACATTGTGGGGCTTTAGTGTTAATCTGCAGAAGAATTAAACATATCAGGCAATGCTGCACAATAATTAAAAAGAATACATCTCATTTGATTTTTTCAGTTTAAAGTGTATATACTGCTGCAACACATCAGCACAGCAACATGAAAGGTGCCTCCCTCCTCCCCCCAAAATCAAGCTCTTAAGCCCTGATTTTTAACATTAAGGAAGGAACACTAATGCTGCACGAGTAGCCTACAATGTAACACCAGTTTATCTAACACCACCACGCCTCAAAGCTCATCACCTTACAGAGATGTCCATTCAACAGCACCATATGAAGAAACTGACTTTTCTGCATGCCTTTGGTCACTTTTACACAAAGACTGCTTCAGCTTCTCAGTAGCTGAGGGAACTTTGAGCAGAAGCACACTCAACAGATTAGCAGTTTATCTGAAATTACTGTTGTCAGCTCGTAGCCAACGTTCACCTCAAGCTTTCATGAAACGTTTGTTGGCGTTATATTTGAAAAGCCACAAAACCCAAAAGCTTTGATCAAGATGACAAAAAGAAAACACTTAACACAGAGCAGTATGCACAGCTTGCGCAGCTTATTGCTCTGTGCAGCACGACAAACAGTGAACTCCTTCAAATAAAACGTGGCTTGAAAATACAGAAGTCATGTTAATAAATTCACGTAAAAATACTTGGAGATTTATTGAAACAAACAAAAAAATAAATTACTGAAATAAAGCTAGGAGAAGAGTAATAGAATTCAGAAAAGAGGTCCTGAGAAAGACAAAAAACTGTGAAGGCCTCTTCTTTCTGTGTTCCCATTTGCCTCCGTCCCATGCACCCAACCCAGCAAGGAGCTGAAGTGTGACACTCCATGCACAGAGCGAGCCTAGATCCTGCTCAGAAGGATGGCATCATAAGATAAAGAACAGGAATAAGATTCCTATTCCCATTTTATTTAGATGGGCAGGTGACTTCTCACTTGATTCCCACATTTTCATGGTCAGAAGGAAAAAAAAAAAAGAAAGATACTGACAGACTTTTAGCATGGAGACATGTCTACAAGGTAAAGAATCAAAAAATACATTGAAAAGGTGGTTATCCAACTTACTCCCTTAACCCTACTGGCTTTGTATTTTTTCCTCAGGCACACAACTTCTTTCAAACTGCAGGATATGCAGCTTCTCAGATTAAAGAAAATACTAATCATGTCAAAAGCAGCTTCTACACCTTGTATCTGCAAAATGTTACCCTGACTAGTTAACCAAGCTCCTTAACTGCTGTAAACTCAGGAACCTCAGAAGGCTGTTTTCCTCTCCCTGCAATACAACAACTTCCATTTGAAGTGTAATCAATTTACTACCTACATTTGCTTTGATTTCCTAAAAAAAAGAGTAGCAAATAACATCAAGGAAGTGGTATTATCCTGGGCATTATGAGCAGGACTTTTTTTTTTTTCCCAGCAGAAGAAATAAAAATCAGTAAGCGATGGTTGGACTGGACGATCTTGAAGGTCTCTTCCAACCTTAATAATTCTATGATGCATAAATACTTCTCAGTTCAACAGTAACATGTAAGTTGGTGTATTTGCAACATGGCTACTATCGCTTTGGGAAATAAAAGAAAAGTCTTCTACTGCCATATACGGGTTGGAATGTGTTACGCAAAAAAATCAATGAGAATTGACAAAATAAACAGATATCCACCAAAGGTAAACTGAAAAACACAAACTGATGCATGTTTCAAAGAAACATGAACTTCAGTAGAAGTAAACAACTTCAAAGCTCTCTTTTAAAAGAAAAAAAAAAAGTATTTTTCTAAAAGCCTTAATGTTAATCTTCTAGTAAACGCAAGAACACTTTCAGATGATGCCAAGAAGTTTTCATGGTCCATAAAACCTTTAAGAATCCCAAGAAGCACTTGTGTTAATGAAGTTACACTTAATTGAATGTTACATGTTACAGGCTTTTCTCTCTAAAACATGCACTTGGTATCTCTAACTAAACAGGCACTCCTTCAAAGATAAGCAAAACCGAGGGGAGGAAGGAAGGCTGAAGAAAAATTCTTCCCTACAATACATCCCACAGGACCAGTAACATTGTATTTAGGGTCAGCCAAACATGTAACATGCAAAACACTGCGCATCCCTGTAAGCATAGAAGTATTCGGGGTTAAACAGCTTAAGATAGAGCTGACTAGAGCCTGGTAACCTCTTACAACTTTTAAGCCAATGTGAACCTAACTTTTACGAACGCGTTGACAAACCCGGTGTAAGTTTTTGTGTACAACACCGGGGTTTTGGGTGCTAGCGGTCCAAGCTTACCACCTCAGAGCGCTAAGCGCCCCGCGGTGCTGCACGCCGTCCTGATATATCTACTCGGCGGTCCTGATACATTTACCTCGGTGGTAAAAGTTACACCAGCGCCGAACGCCTACCCCGGGGTGCACGCTACCGAGGGGCTGGGAGCCCTACGCGACCATTACCAGCCCCGCGGCGGGCAGCCGGCGCTGGCACGCCTTCACACGCGGGGACGAGGAGCGGATGCCCCCCGTCCGCCCCCCTCTCAGCCCGGGCAGGGAGCCCCCAGCACGGCAGCCCCGACCCCCAACCCCCCCCCCGGCCCTACTCTCCCCGCCCCGGGCACCCAACCAAAACCGAAACCAGGCGGGGCCGGGCCCCGCCGCTCCCTCCCCACAGGGCCCGGCCCGGGGAACGCCCAGCGGGGCCCCCCCCGAGCCCCCCGAGCCGGGGGCGCTGCCCCGGGACCCCCTCAGGGGGGCAGCGGGCGGGGAAGGGGGGGGGGGGGAGCCCGGCTCCCTCCCGCGGCCCGGCCCCGCCGCCCCCCGCCCCGAGCCGTGGCCCCGTCCCCTCAGCGCGGCGGGGGCGCGCCCGGCCCGGCCTTTACCTGGCGGCCCCGAGCACGCGCCTCGCGCGCGCGCCCCCCTCCCCGCTCCCCGCCGCGCGGCCGCGGTCCCTGCCCCGCGCCCCGTCCTCACGGCGCTGCCATTACCCAGCCGCTCGCGCCCCGCCCCGCCCCGCCGCCGGCCGCCGCCACTGACGGGGCCGGGGTGACGCGCGGCCCCGCTGCCTCCGCTCGCCTCCCTCCCTCCGCCGCCTCACCCGCCCCGCCCCGCCGCCTGCCGCCGCCGTTCGCTCCCGGGCTCGCCCCGCCGCCGGCAGGATGGGCGGCGGGTGGCGGCTCCCGGCACACCGAGGTTTTCCGGCCGCGCCCCCCCCCGCCGGAGGGGAGGCGGTTGGTACGGCCCGCCCTACGGCAAGCACGGCGGGCCGCAAGGCCCCGCGCCGCGCATGGGCCGTGGGGGAGCCTCCATGGGCGACGGTGCCCGCGCCGCGCATGCGCGGGGCTCATGGGGTCTGGGGGTGTGTGTGGAGATGTGGTGTTGTGCTTCCGGTGCTCCTGAGCCCGCAGTCCTTACGTTATTAAACTTAAACCCTCTTCTCTGTAGTGAATCTGTATCCCTTCTGTGGGTCCTTCTGTGTTCTTAAGAGATCCCTTAATAATTATCAGGTTACAAAGAAATAACTAGTAACTCCTTAAGATAGTATATATTCTCCTTAATATTTTTCCCTTAGTTGCGTGAGATGCCATTACATCACACAAAACGCTTCCTGATTTTTATTTCCTTTGTAAAATGCATCCCTGTCCAGAAATGCTTAGAAATAGCTCACTATAAATTTTGTGGGTTTGATTTTTTTGTTTTGTTTTGTTTTTTCCTTATGAAGTTCAGGAATGTGAAGGATAGGAGGACAATAAGAAAACAAAGACAAACAAAAAAACACATCAAACCCCTATGGAAGAAGAAAAAATTCCAAATTCAGTGTTGCAATTGCTAATACAATTCTTACTCAAAATATAATACGTTTATAACTCCAATTTCTCCTTTCTGTTATTTGTAGTGTTTCCTGCCAGAGGGGAATCTATGTTTGATTTCAGCCCGCATGTTTGTTTGTTTAATTATGGAAATGCCGCACAGCTGCTCTTATTGTTCAAGGCGGTTTTCATACGTGTATCCTCCTTCACATGCTATTCAAATACTTTTTTTTTTTTCCATCTGCCCAACTGTAAATAGCAATTGCAGAAATACACAGCTGGTACAGTGAGGTCGTTTTCTGAATAGTAACTCAAAACTGTTCTACACTTCTTGTAACTTACAGAACAAACTTGTTTAAGGCCTGGCGTGTAGCCAAAGGTGGATTTCTACACGTACATGTAAAAATCCAGTGACATCAAATTCTTAAACAACTTATTTTTCCTTGGCTGTGGAAAAACAAGGGTTACTTTTTTCTTAAAAGTCAAGTCCAGTTCTTCAGTTACGCAAAAGCAAGCCTAAATATGTATCTTATAATGAAGTGGTATCTTAAAATAAAGAGGTATTTTATCATAAAATGGAAAATGAAGTTCTAAAGATATGAGTGCTAACTCTGTAGTCTACATTGAAAAGATTGTCATCAGTGCACATTTCTGTATCTTTGTAAAACTGTATGTAGGTGTCAGGTTTACATAATTATAATTATGGTACTCCAAAATATCTTAATTTTATGTGTATGCAAAAAGTATCAAATCTAACTGACCTTAAATTAAAAAAAAAATAAGAATATTTTAGACTCTCAGTTTTCCAGTGGTCTTCACACAGACAGCTGTAAAAGAAATTGCACCAAGTAAAAATGTAGTAATCAGGCATTTAAATCAGCAGGTAGTCCAGCTGATAAACTCCAACTGTTAATGTTCACAAGTTCAAAAGTCCAAACTAAAACCTCTGAAAATCACAGTGTGTGGATACCAAGTTCTCAGCACCAGCAGTTTTCCATGGATGTGCTCCTCTCGTGTCACAATAGTGAGTGTAAATAGAGCCAAAGAAAGAACATCAAAATACAAAAAATGTTTATAATGTGTAACAGAATGTTTTTTTCTGGAAATCTTCTTTCCATCTATTCATTGCATAAGTTATTAATTTGCTTTCAGTGAGCTACACAGGTTAGTTTGTAGTAGATGCGTATGTGACCTTAAAACTATGCCACAACACCTATACAAATAGTAAGTACTCTGTGATTACATCAACTATCTCCACATCTTTATAACCAGTACTGCAGTATTTCCTGAAATTCCCCTGGTGTTTATATGTATTTGTTCTCTCTTATCTGATACTTATGTTTCTCTGTCTGTTTGTATTAGTTTGTTTTCTCTTCCATAATTAATTCTTTTGGCAGGAGCTGCCTCTTTTGTTTATGTTTATACTACAGCTAACGCAGTGTTATTCTGGTCCAAAATTAGGAATCCTTAAGCCTATGATAATACAAGCACTGTATGAAATATGCCAATATATGGCCTACTGCTTTATTTAAAAATAACCTCACCCTTAAACTGTGGTTTCCTCATAAACTGTTGGCAAAGCCTGGTACCCCTCAGCAGAAAGTAATCAGTCAAGGCCTCCTTTTTTCGTAAAGGTATGGATCATCCTTATTTGCACATTTACTTGTCACTCAGCTAGTTCTTTGTGCCTGCCCCAGGCCTAATTACACTGTGAGAAATCATAGAATCGTAGAAGGGCTTGGGTTGGAAGGGACCTTAACCCCCCTGCCATGATGCCTGACTTCCTTAGATCTTGGTATTATTTCTTCTCCTTTCAGACATGTCTGAGTTGCATAGTTATTTATCACTGGGCATATCTAAAGTATTATTAATAGTATTACCACCTCGTGTTGTAGTAAATGAGATAGTTTATTCCTTCCTGCATTTGTTCCAGGATCTCTGGAAATTCAGGTATACGTTGCTGCCTTAGCAATCAAAGCAAACAAGGGAAAAAGCCAAGATGATGACTATAATTATCAGCAGAAAACATTATTATCAGAGGTACAACGAGATACACGAAAGGAAGAATGAACCTTTATTTCCTTACAGATATTTTTAATCTAGTCTTTTATCATGGCTTTGTCTTTCATGTGGTGGCGTATTAAATATGAGTATGAATGGAATGTATATTTTGTGGTTATTAAAAACCACAGTAGCAAAGTATTATTCTTTTAGCTTTCATTTTAAAGTTTATGAAGTGTGATAATTTCATGTTTCAAAACCTTTAATTCTTGAAAAGAAATAATCTCACTGCAATCATGTCCACTAGATGGCAGTGCTGAATATATAAAAATAGTCTAAGAAGTTGCACATCATACACGGTGACTAACAAAATCTAAATGTTATTGTACATGAAATAGGAAAATAGACAGAAGTTGAACTTTCTCAAACAGCATTTATTAGTTATCCATCAATGGCTTAGTTCAACTCCCATATTTGTTCTGTCCTTCCCCAAGACCTGAAAAAAAATCATGAGGCAAATTTTCCTTCATTACTAAAAAAGGGGCACCAACTAATTTTCATGTCATTGTAACCAAACAGTTAAATTCAATGTATGTATGAACAACCCTAATTAATTTCCCTTTCTCGTTTTTTTTTTTTGCCACACAGTTATTGTTAGTGAAATTCCAGAACACGATTGACAGGTAAAATGGCATATTTAGAACTTGTATTTAAACATCAGTGGGTTGTTTTTTTGTTTTTTTTTTTTGCAATAACTCTGAATCAAAATAATAGTATTTAAAGGACTTTTAAGATATAAAATATCTTCATATCGTAGAATTATGATTTGGGTTGGAAGGCACCTTTAAAGATCATTTAGTTCAACCTCCCCTGCACAATGCAAGGTATCAAAATAGTGAAGACTTTTAGAGCTTTCCCTTGTTCCATTACAAGATTTTAATCCTCTTCTGTGAGTGTATTAAATGCAAACATCTCAGGTACTTGTTACTGACTGGGATTAAATAGCTATAATAAATAACAACACACTGCCTCAGGATGTTCAAGTAATCTGGCATATAAAAGGCTTCAGTGTTCCTAATTATCACATTGCTAATCTAGGCAAGCTCTAGAAAAACAACAACAACAACAACCAGCTTCTAATTGAAAGAGGTATGCGACCTTTTTTCTGACCTGCTGGAAACGGAGCAGGCCTAGCTGAGTCATTCCTTACCAATGGGTTTGAACTGATCATTGGGATTTTGCTTTGAGGTTTTTAATTTGAATATAAAACTGGCCCCAAAGGCTTACTGTAGTAAACAAGATACTGTTTGTAGCTTTCGTGCACTGTTGTGTATATAAAATCCCCAAGACAGCATGTGTTGCAAAATGTAATAACAACTGAATACATAGAACAGTTAAAACATTATATACAGCATCTGTTGCATTAGGAGACCAAACAGCCACGTGAGGGCACTGTATACAACTGAAAGAAAGTTGAACAAGTTAGAGAGTAAGTTATTTTACCTCTACTCATCCATGATTAAGCAATACATCTGTTTACGCTACCAGCAGTGAACCAAACAACCTGGTCAGTAAGCCCCTCTCCTTCCCCTTTAATTCAGAAATTGTGTAACTGCCCTCAGATAGCGATTCTTCTATTTTTTATTTTTAGCAGTATGGCTGCTTTTTATAAGTATATACCACATTAAAATCATATTCAAATAATCATTTTAATATTCACAAGGAGATGCTCATGAATGTAGTGATGCAGTGAAAAAGGATTGTTTAACAGGTATTGTGAGAGGAAGAAATCATCTTCTTTCTGTTTGCTAGGCACAATGAAATGGAGAAAATAGTCATTTAAATCTCGAGTGGTTCTACTACAATACTAAAAATATAAAATCCAGCATATTGCTCTTTGACATCTCTGTGTGGGGTATGTATAAGCACATATAGAAAGAAGAAAAACATTGAAGTTCAGTGACTGCACAGTCCTTAGTGATGACGAATTTTAGGCAATAGAACTTAGCTTTGAGACAAATAGAATTTACAGAACGGTTTCCAGGAAAAAGGAAGGGGGGGGGGGGGGGGGGGGGCAAGTAGTATTGGTCTTCACTGAAATATAATAAATAGAAAATGTCTAGTGCCTATTTCTGAGACATCAATTTTCAAATCAGAATAGAGATCAGTCCACTGACTGAAGTCCACTGATAGTTTTCTCAGCTTTTTTTTTAACGAAATTATTTAATAACGTCTCTCAAGTACTTCAGCAAAACACATTTTTCATACTTAACGGAGACTGAAGCCTCTTGTAATGTGCAAAAGTAGCAGACAAGTAGAATGAGAAAAAAAAACGGTCATAAATAAGTCAGCTGGCAAAAGAGCATCATCAAGGAGACAGGTTTGTTGAGCCAGCATTTGATAAAAGAGACAAGATGGAGATTTCCTCTCCAGGAAAAACACATTGCTTTAGCCATTTATGTGTATTACTGGGAGCTTAAGAACTAAATAACTCTTGACATGAAAGAAATATAATGGCTCTGTCACATAAATAACACGGTGAATAGCTTGATAATCTCCTGTTATACTGAATACTACTCCATTTAATTATTTTTCACTTGAATCTCTTCCTGCTCTTTACTTACCCAGACACCTCTATTTTGTGGCTGGTGAGCTCCATTTATTCAGTTGCTTTTGCTTTCCATTTTTTCTTCTTCCTTTTTAAACTTCATGGTCATTTACAACCATCTAACAGGAAAACAAATAAACAAAAAAAAACCCTGCCCCCCCCCATCAAAAACAACACACAGGTGCTAGAAAATGTAGTCTACAGCCAGACTGTTAAACGAATGCATTTTTTATATATTTTTGAAGGAGTCTGAGACCTTTATACGTGTTTCTCTTTTACTGCATTACCCAAATGGCTGATGGCATTCACCTTGCATTCACCTCTCAATGTCTGTAAGAGCGCCTGCCACATTATTACATCGGCTTGCCTTGCTTTACAGCAGGAATCTTTTGCAAAGTGTGTTTGTACGACAGCAAACAGGTTGTGGTATGCGCATTCCTGTGGTACAGTATATTCTCATTAAGCTATTTGAGCCTTTTAAACCTTTCAGGAAGCATTTCATACAGGTAAACTCCATGTAGTTCTCCACGTAGTTCTATCCATGTAGTTCTCTTATGCAGCCTACTCAGGAAACTTTTAGTGGTACAATTTTGTGTATTTAAATTTTAAATAGAACTCAGCCAGTTGTGTGCAAAGGGACATGAGTTTATATTCATGTTACAAGTACAAAATAATGTGTTACATAAACCTCATACTTTCCACCAAAGAAGCGCAAAGATCTCTTCAAACAGTACTAAATTGTAAATAATCAAGCACACTGTAAAGTACATATTATGTCCATGCTATAAGCAAGGAAATTATTATACAGGGCAATAGAGAAAATTCATTACTCTGCAGAAGAAATAAAAGAAATCACGTAATAGATCTCAACTGCCATTTTTTTTCTGCTGCAGCAGAAATGCCATCATTCGTGTGTCTTGAAATTGCTAGTCGATGCATTAAACATGAAATGAGCATGCGACAGATGAGTACACAGCAAGTCAGAGAACCTCAAGCTACTTGCCCAGCTATGAGTACTTACAGGGTTCCCCAGTTTTTGGCTCCTCCCGGCTCCGTTGTGCATGGAGAGACCTAACCTGGGGATGGCAGAGGAGAAGCAGGCACTGCAATTTTTATTAATTCCCCTTCTCATAAAGCTTTTCTTACAAACACCACACCAAACATCCAGCTGCACATTCACAAACCATTTTAACTGTTGTGTTACTTGGGCAGTGATGAATAACATTCAATATAAACCATGGTTTCGCTGCAGGTGTACTCTGCTTTCCTTTGTCAGGTTTTGGCACACCAGTAAGCAGCCCTCCTTTCAAACTACATGACATGTCAGGTAGTAGCGTACCACTTGTGATTCCAGTTTAGTATTCATAAAATTAGATTTTGGTTTACAAATCCTAACAAAACGTCAGATTTTAAAAGTACATCGAATTGTTGTATATCAGGCTGTGCATCTGTGCTTAGGGCAGTAAAATATTGTAGCATTATTGCAAGTTATTATCCAAAATCAAATCACCACAAACCCAAGAAATATCAAAGTAATGATACCTTAAAAATGTATTCCTTGAAACCAGTTTATATATATATATATATTAAAAAAAAAAAAGAACAGGTAAAATAAATCATTAGTTTTATATTTTACCATTATGGTATATTATATTTAATGCTTTTTACAGTATACTTCTTGCCTAATCTGTTCTCTGTTTCAGACAGGTCAGGATTCTGTTGCATCATGAGGGTACTGGTTACTTCTGCCTTTCACAACACTTACAAAATCAGTTGTGAAAACACTGGCTGTGTGTTATGACTGCACTTTTGTATGACCATCCTACAAGTTCTGCACATCAATTCCTTTAGAGACAATGAAAGAATAGAGGTAGAAGTTGTTTAATGACCCACTAAAATGTGAGTGGTCCATGAAGAGATCTGTGGTACAATTATTTTTTGGTAATTCATGGAATCAGAGAATGGCTTGGGTTGGAAGAGATCTCAAAGACCATCTGGTTCCATCCCCCTGCCATGGGCAGGGACACCTCCCACCAGACCAGGTTGCCCAAAGCCCCATCCAGCCTGGCCTTAAACACCTCCAGGGATGGGGCATCCACAGCTTCTCTGGGCAACCTGTGCCACTGCCTCACCACCCTGAGTGAAGAATTTCCTCCTAACATCTAATCTAAATCTCCCATCTTTTAGTTTAAAACCGATACCCCTTGTCCTATCATTACACTCCCAGTCTTTTCTAGGTTTATATAACCACTGAGGAATTAATTTATGACCTATGACAATAATTACAAACATGCATTCTTTAGGGAGACAAAGGAGATAAAGATGTAGACATCAAACATCAGATTGCATAATCAAAGAAAAATATAGCACAGTTAGAAAATGCTAACAGGGAGTTTCATTAAGTGCTACATGAAAATAAATTTATTGGACATCTTTTAGCAAAGAATTCAATGGGAATTATTTCTGGTATAAAAAACTACCTGTAAATTATCATCTTCTTTATACAAATAACTATCTTCGTTATACAAATAACATTTAGGGCATTTCAGACATAATTTGAATAAAGGCTTTTTTTAACCTTTAAGTTTTATTTCATCATTTCTTAATGTTTAGGATGTGTAAGCGTGGAATGGGCTGGAAAGAGATATATGTAACACACCAAATGGCTAGAAGATGAAAAAATTCACAGAACAAACACTTAAACATCAGTCAAGGTGTCAATATTGGGATCATTTTTAAAAGCAAAAATACTAAATACCAGTATTATTTCAACTAGAATGCCATTATTTATTTATTTATTTTCTGTCAGTCTAACCTATATTATCTTCAAATGTCTGGACTCTAATTAAAAAGAAATCTACAAATATAAGCAGCTTATTCATTTTTCTATTTTTACTTATGCTGTGACAATCTATGTACTTTTTACAAGAAAACTAGATGTATCTTATAAGACTATGATTGAAATGCACGAAGTTCTTTTAACTCCATTCTTTAAAAAATCTATTTGAAAGATTGAAGACCCAATATGTAAAATCAGTTTTTTGAAGATTACAGTGTTTGTAGTGATGTAATATACCTAGGTGAAGGATTTACGTTCTTAGCAAAGGGCATCGTGTTTCTTTTGCGTTTCTTTTGGTGTCAGTGCCAACTGAAGTCACTTGACTCCCTGCTCATATATTAACCCCTCAGTCAAGATCGTACTTCTCTGTGTGATGGTGCAGAGGGCCAGGTTGATCCAGGTTAAAAGCAACTGTTTTTTTCTTGGTGTACTGTTTCCAACTCAGATTACTTCCCAGATAGGCTTCTGGGTTCCCCCAGTGGTGCGAATGAGATGCCAGAAGATACTGGAGGCTGCTTAAGCTGGCACTGACTCACATTTTTAACTCCTTAGAGAGGTCCTGACTTTGCGCACTAAATCCAAAAAAAATAAAAACAAACAAAAGCAATTAAAAAGTAACTGCTATTGAATTGCTGGTATTTCCTTGAAGTTGTAGGACACGATCGGACATTTCAGGTTGGAGAGGAAAGATGACCCAGGTGGTCATTGTGATGGCAGTGAAGTGCCTGGATTTCAAATTTTTGTTCAGAATCACCTCGTGTAAATTATGACAATCATAAAGAGTCCCGCCCTGTGTGGTCTTCTTATGTATGCTTTTGGCCTTAGCCTTCCAAATTAAATTGGTTCATGTCAGGGACTGATCCCACTTAGAACAATTTTAGGATGATTTTAGTTGCAGCGATGCACGTTCGTAGCAAAGGCTGTTCTTGCCTCAGCTAACAAATACACTACCCCAGCCTCGCCACAGTAAGAATGCAATGTTTCCTGTTTTTTACCTTCCTCTTCTAGCCCACTGACCCTGTGGCCAGACTAAACCCAGGCAGAACTTTACCGGCCTCAGTAAGCCATGTCAAGTATTCAAGAGCTGCAGCTGGTTAATCATCTCTACATCCCTAAAGACTAAATCCCTTTGGCAGTTCACTCATTCCTCTGACCAGATGTTTCTCAGACTGGAAGTTAAATTTTCAATTTCTCATTTAGATAATATCACAGAATCATTTAGCTCGGAAAACACTTCTAAGGTCATCAAGCCCAACCTTTAACCTAGCACACAGTTTAATATACCTCGCTAAACTAGATAAAAAAGGTACAAATAGTAACAAGTTGCTAGGTAAGCATTTAAAAGCTGCTAATGACCTACTTGAAAACTAACAGAAAATAACTGCTTTTCCAAATTCACACCACCAGAGTTCCGTGGAAATTTGTGGTTTGTTTATAAACAGCTCACTCCATTGGTTTCCATTCTTTAACACATTTTCTCAACTTTTCTGTTTGTAATCAGATTTCCACCTTTAAAAATACATCTGAGGTGTTACTAGCATCACAGCAGCTGATTTTGACTTCTTGAATACACTAGATGGGGACAGAATTACTTCCAAAGGCACCAGCACAGTTATTCTCAGTATTTTTATGCTTGCCTGCTCATTTGATTATGTTATTATTCCACAAAATATTTTCTAGTTCAACAGGGGGTTCTAGTAAAGCACGTATTTGACGGATGGGCATCAGAAGTCTGTCCCTAATGGGTTGTTAATCACGGGAAGAGCAACGCCTGTTTAAAACCCCGAAGAGACACACAGCAGTGTGTGCAGCGAGCCAAAGGAGGGAAACAGAACCGAAACAGGAAGGGGGCTGTTCGGTATTTCGGCAAAGGAAATGCAGAATGCAAACTGACAACTTTCATCAGCACCGGGGACGTTAAAAATGTATTATTTGCTCTGGATTGTGATCTGGGTAGGTGTGTTGAGTAACTTCTGTGAGACGCGTTAACAACGTTAAGTGGTCAAAGGCAAAGCCCGTGTAGATAAATGCAATTCCCTTCTCACGGAGTCAGAGATAAGGGTTATTATTTCTGAAAACGCAGGAAATCGATACTTCGGCTCTCCCCGCTCTGTGAACAAGAGAAACGTGACGCGTCCTCCCGCTCCCCGACCACTGCCAGCCAAGGGAACACAACGCTGGGCTTTCCTTCTCACCGGGCGCACCGCCGCACGGTTTCTCACAGAAACATAACCCACAGGCAGGGGCAACACCTAACGGTGTAAGACAAACTGGGCCATGTAACTCGGGCGTGCAGCGGCGCGCCCCTCCGGGCCCTGCCGGGTCCCCCCGCGCCCCCCACCCCAGCCCCGCTCCCCGGGCCGGGCCCGCCCGGGCGTTACAACCAAGCCGCCCCCCCCCCACACCCCACACGCCCCGCCCCCCGCCGCCTCGTCCCGCCCCTCAGCCAATGAGCAGCGCCGCCCGCGGCCCCGCGGCGCCGGTTGGCCCCGCCGCCTGCCGTTGGGGAGCCCCTCGGCCACTCGGCGGCGCCGCCCGCGGCCAGGCCCCGCCCCCTTCGGCGGCCGGCGGCGCTGGGAGTCGCCGCGGACGCCATTTCCTCAGCGCCCCCGCGGCGGCGCGGCTGCATCAGCGCTGACGTGAGGCCGACGCGCGGCTCCGCCCGGCCCAATCCCCCTCCACCCCCACCCCCCTGTGACGGGGGCAGCGCGCACAGGGCGCCGGGTGAGTGCGGGAGGGGGCGGGGACACGGGTGCGCGCAGCCCGGCACCCCCCACGCGCCCTCCCCCCCTCCCTCCCCCCTCCCCCAGGCGGCGGGGCCGCGCGCGGGGCAGCGGCGGCGCGCGGCGGGCAGGGGAAGGGCAGAGGGGCGCTGCGCCGCCGGGAGCGCGCGCCAGGGGGCGGGGGCGGCGCGTCCTCGTCGGGAGCGCGCTCGGAGGGCCGCGCCCGCCCGCCGTGGGGGAGCTCGGGGCCGGGCGGGGCGGGGGGGGGGGATGAGGGGATGGGGGGGGGGGGCAGCGGCTCTGTCCCGGCGCCCCCCTGAGGAGAAGGGGCGGCGGGGGGGGCCCGGCGGCGGCTGGGGATGGGCGGGGAGGGCTGTGCCCGCTTCCAGCGGGGTTCGCTAGCGGTTAAACGGGCCCCGGTGCTGGCACGGCCCTCAGGGGTGTTCAGGGCTCCCCGGGCTGTGAGGACCGGTACCGGCTGCTGGGGTCGTTGTGGGTGCGGTGATCCTGAGGTACCAGGCGGGGGGGGGGGCTAGCTGGGGTCCTGGTGAGGACGAGGAGGGTGGGGAAGGAAAAGGAGAAAAACGTGTGGAAGTTAGGCGATGGGAGAGCAGCGTTGTGCCGCCACGGAACGCCGGCAGAACGCGGCTTGCCCCGGCTGGGCGCTGCGGGCGCCGTGGTGCGCTCCTCACAGCGGCACGGCGGGGCAGAGGGCAGCGCCCCCCTCTGAAAACCGTCTTCTCCCCCAAAACCGGCGCTCCGAGCGCTTCCACGCTCGCTGCCGGGCCGCCAGTAAGTGCAAACCAGGCCTGTGTAAGTTCACACGCTTGCTTTCTAGTAACTTCCCCGAGAATAAAAGCCTTCAAAGAGGTGCGTGGAGCAGGGGTTGAAGCGTATTGCTAAGCCTCTTCCTTCGTCATAAGCCGCCTCTGTAAACAGCCACCGATGTACGAAGTATTGTGGAAATAAAGAAGCTACCTTTAAAACGTCTCTGGGTATTTAATGAGAAAGTCACGCATGCAAGTTTATACCGGTTTGCGCATGCAGTTGAATTTCACGGTCAAACGTTAAATATTCACATTAATATTCACTGATATGCTTCTAGAACAAATAGCACTATTGATGGTAAAATAATTTTTTTGTGATCTTTATCACAGAAAACTATATCATTAAAGATGCTATCCTTGTCCTTTATGGACAAAATATACTAAAAAATGCCACCTATAGGTACTAAAGGCATTACCTACAGATGTAAGTGACTTCCAGTTGTCTGCTTTTCCCTCGAGCTCATGCTGTCAGTTTTGTCCCGTTGGCGATGCTGCTGTTACCAGCTGAAGAAGCTTTTGGTGTGTTTTATGTGCATCTTCATCTTCTTAATAGGTGTTTACCTGCTACTGAGCTACTGTACCTAAGTGTCAGTAACTATAGTAAATACATATATTAATAGGCATTAAGATGTTATTAACTAGATAACAGTTAAGCTTCCTGCCACATCTTGGAAGATCTGCTTGTAGGGAGAAAGGGCTATCTTTGCTTAGGTTAGGGAAAGCCATCCCCCCCCCCCCTTTTTTTTTTAGTGGGAGAGGTATGTCTTGTTTATTGAATTAAAAATCCAGACTAATATTTAAAATTAGTGTCCAGTCATCATAAACAACCAAGGTAGAATATGTAGGAAATGATTGTATTAATGGTGAATATTATAGGACTAAAGCTTGTATATCGTTAATCATACAGTGAAGAAAAACATATCATTTTAGATGGAGGTTAGGACTGTATCCATTAAAACTAATGGATTAATTTTCCTGTAAAACAGGAGGAAGGTTACAATATTATACAGAGGGTAGACTTTAATAAATTTAAGCTGTAGTGTGATGCGTACTAATACTGATACACCTATACAAAGGATTTTAAGTGGTTGACAACAGTGTTTTTTTTTCTTTGAAACTTAAAAGGAAAAAAATCTTTTAGAATTTTATTTTAGTGTGGAGTGATTGAGTATGAGACATGAAAGAAATTATTTGGTAGGTTCTGCATTACTAACTTTCTTACAACTGAGGTTTTAGAAAAACATTGTTTTGATCTACTCCGTTTTATTCTGCATATTTATTGAAGTACTTCAGTATTCATGGTTAAGTGATATATGAGATAGTACAGGAAATAAACAGCCTGTAAGGCTCAGGCTATATAAATCGGAGAGTTTATGAAAATGCACTAAAGACAGCGATACCTGGACCAGATTGTGGAATTCAGAAGTTTCGTAGCATGCACAGTCTTGAGCTGCGCATGAGCCCACGTAAGGTGATGTGGCTGTACCACGGCACCGTGGGCGCCAGTGGCTGCGAGTGACCTTTGCCTGTGAGTTTAGTTATTCCTATGGTTATGTTTACGGAAGGTTCTTAATCTTGTAACATGTATGATTATGATATTAATAGGCTACAATATAGCTTCAGTTAGCCTTCTCATAGAAGTTTCATGTCAACCTAAATCTTTTAAAAGTACTTACGTATTTGTTGTGGTCGTTTTGGTTTTGTAGAATGTAGTTAGACCTTTGTAATTGGGATGGGGGATTTCTGCAGCATTGTTACTCAAGACCCGGTTTTCCAACATACAGCCATATTTTCAAAAATAAGTGGGTTTTAGCTTACCTAGAAGTAGTGTTTTGCTATGGTCTAGGGTAAACTTGAATTTAATGGCTGTCAAAAAACAAAAAAACTAAAGAAAAGCAGCATAAAAAATTTCAGCATAAAAATCTTCAGTTTTTGTTCTTCTTTGCTAAAGATTTAAAATAAGGCATCGTCTATGTTGACTCAGAATATACACATTCATAGGTGGAAAATATATTTCAATTCTTGAGTTTTTCATGTATGCCATGTCTTAATTATGTTTGCTGTTTCACTGACGTATATAATGCTTGTTGTTGTTCTTCTAATTTAATGTAGATAATCTAAAAAACAGTTCTTTCCCTGTACTGTACTTTATAAAATACTAGGAATAACTTTTTATTGGAATTTCTGCTGTGCTGATGCTGTTTTCATAGCTATTAGCTAACTGTTACTGGACTGCAGCAGCTGGAAAAGCTGTGGGAAAGAGATGCTGATAATAAAAGTAGTAAAACAAAACATTTTTGATAGTGTTCTGCAATCAGGAAAGGATTAAGCTACAATTTGGAACATAAAACCCGTTTGTTCATGAAATGAAGTCTGGCTCTTGCCAGGTAAAATTTCTGTGAAATGTTTTCAGTGGGATGAAAATACTTGTGTGTTGGTTTTCTGGTTTGTTTTTTTGTTCACGTTTTCAGCAGTAGGTTATGTGTGACAGATGGCTTTGGGTAACAAAATACTTCAAGGCCTGTACAAAGTGAATTAAATCTGACTGTATTCATATAGGAAGAGGTTGCAGTGACTGTGGTGCCCGTACATAGTCATCATTTAACCTGCCCTGGTGGGTGAGCTGTTCTGAAGCTTACGGAGGCATTCGTAGGTGAACCAGATACAGATTCAAACATGAAAGCTCTGTGGCTATTCCCAGTTTACTAAGGAACAAATACATTTTCTACTTTTTTATTGTTATATTGAATACATGTATACAAATGAAATGCATTAATAAGATAAACATTTTGAAAAATTATGGTGGAAAACTTGGTGAAAACATTCTCCCCAGAGTTGTCCAGTTTGGTGTATTAAAGTAGCCCTTCAATTAGCTCGTACCTAGCGAAAGAGTTGATGAGTTATAACTACGAGAAGGCAGGAATGTTGAAAGAAATTATGAATTTGATCTGAATCGGCGCTGACACAGAGTGTAAAACTTCTGTTCGCAGAAATACCCCGACAAGTGTAAGCGCTTAATTTGTGAGGTCCTGCCAGCAAGGCAGGCTGTTAAATCCGGTCAGTAGGACCCCATTAGAGGAACGCAGGTTTGAAATCCGCTGCTCTGTGTCATTTCAATGGGTTCATCTCTGACCTGTATGGTTTCAGGTTACCACAGAGGTAGAGCAGTGTTTTCATGCCTTTATTCTGTGTTGCCCCAGAAGGAGCTGAGTTGGGACGCAGCGCCGTTAACTTGCCGCATGTGGGACTCTCCCAGCCAGCTGGGACAGCTGGAGGTGGCGCTCAGCCTGGCTTGCCGTGCCCTAGTTCCAGGGCCTGAACCCAGCTGATCTGAGCCTGCAGAAGCTCTGTTTTCTGCCTCTTACAGCCCCTAGCGGTGTCACTTCCTCCTGTGGTCTTAATTCCTTCCCCAACACCGCGCGCAGTTGGGAGCGCGTCTGCGGGGCACGCTGGGCTCTGTAGGTTCCGTACCCCCCGTCTGCCCAACCTATATCCCCATCTTTGTTCTGTTGTGACTTGCACGGTTGCCATGGCAATGCTTGTGACTTGTCACTTGTTCCGTGTTACACCTTCAGTGCAGAGAATGGTAGGAGAGAGAGAAAGGGAGCCGAAGAGAACCTTGTTTTAACACACACACATCTTCCGTTATGACTAAGAGTGCCAAGAGATATGGAAAAGCAACCGTAAGGTAACTGCATTTCTATACAGCAGATATATTTAGAAGCTTTCTCTGTCGAGTTTAAACTTGTAGTTTAAGTTGAGGGTCAGGGAGTTGTTTATTCTTCTCTGAAACTTGCCCTAATTTTAAAACCTGCAGAGTGAGAAGAATGGCTGAGGGTCTTGAGCCCCGAGCAGTTTACAGATAGTTGTACTACAAATCCCAGACCGGGGTTGTTCTCAGCGGAGCCTTTAGAGGGCTGTGCCAGCACGTGGCCGCTGGGAGACACGAGGGACCCTCTGCAGGCAGTGCTGGTGGGCTGTGCAGGAGCACAGTGCTTGTAGACCCTGGTCAGCTCTGCTCAAGACCCCAGGGCTCTGTTCATCCCTCCCCTGAGAACCATTTCCAGAACTGCCCCTCCTTGCAGCTTTCCAAAGCACACGTTTTATAGCTCTTGGCTATGTGAATGAAGATTTAATATGAGTGAGTGGGAAGAAAGGACTTCAATTAATCTGATAAGTTTGAGAAAGATCTATGTGTTTACTGTTAGTTGTTAGTTTACTGCTCCAAATATAAAATAATCTTGTAGTGCTCTTTTCTCCCTAGATGCCCGATAAACCTTAATACAACAAAATTTATATATGTGTGTACTTACTTTTAGACAGATGACCATGGAAATGGTTGAATCGCAACAGGATGAAAATACAGTGGATTCTCTGCCAGACAGAGATGCTGTTCACGATCGGAGTCAGCCAGGCGAAAGTCATATTTCCTCAGTACCTCAGGTAAGCTGAAATGTGGAAAGACGAGAAGAATCAATAAAGTGACATTCAGAAATGTTACGATTCTTTTATTGTTGATGATGAAATTACTAACTTGTATGGTGTTGTCATGTGCTGTTAAGTCTTGTTGTTAAATAGGAAAAAACACCAAGCTTATACTGAAAACCATACCTGCTGTATTTAACGAAAGGCCAGTATAACATCAGGTCTGTTAAAAGGTGACACTTTTAGGAGACTAGGCTTTTCAGAATGATCATTAGGGATCTTTTACACTTTTCTCAGATGATCGTATGTATTTGTTATGCAGATGAGGATAGAGTCCTAAAGAATTGAGGTGGCTGCAAGATCAAACAGTGGAAATGTGTGTCTTGAAGATGTGTTGCATAACAAAAGTGAAAATGAATAAAAATAGTCATTGCTCTTTCCTACTTCCATTTTTTTATAGCATGTGTTTAGTCTTGCAAGTACAATTGTGCTTGTTCTGTTTCATCTCTGTGCATGTGGTGACAGTATCTGGGTTTCTAAAATGTACATGTTCTACATAGTAATCATACCTGGATACTTCTTTGGCAGTTAATGGATAAAGATGACATAAAACAATGAAAATAAGCACTGAAAGGTTCAGCACTTGAGAGAATGTTCTTGCCAGTGCTAAGATTTATAGCTTCAGGATGTTGTGTAGACCCCTTTGAAGGATCTTCAAAACAGCTTTGTGAAATAAAGGAACTGAGTTTAAAAAAAAAAAAAAAAAAAAAAATTAGAGAAATTCTTCCACATCAAAAGTTAGAAGTTAGTAAGATTTCTGTCTGAACTATAATGGAGGGATGCTCCATTATTTCATGCCATGTATGTGGCATGTTAGATACTTGATTTACATTATAGATTTATTTTCAAGAGTGAATGCAACTGGGTTTTTCTGGGTCTTCAGACACCAAGTAGAACTCGTTTGTTTTTTCTAACCTGTGGCATTGGGTTGTGGTTTTGTTATCTACATCCCTGGAAATCCTGTGTTGTTTTTTTTTGTTTTGTTTTGTTTTTTCCCTTGAAGAATGGAGTATGAAACCAAGATATTTTTTTTTCTGCTGATTTCACCCCTTCATTTCATCTTTCTTTGATAGTTCAAATTCGGTGTTTTAACGTAACAGATTTTACTTGTAAGCCATTAGCTCATACAATAGTCTCTGCTGGTATCTCTTGGTACTTGAGTACTGCGTGGTGGTAACTGATGAGGTTCAGCCATGCTGGGCAGGGGCCTTAGGTCTTTCAGTTAAAACCAATAACTCTTGAAGTACTGATGAGGAGAAGAGTCTGGAGTTTACATCTCTGAGTTCCTTAGGCCTTCTGACCAAAAGGAGGAGCTGGGGCAGAGCTCAGAGCTGCTCAGTGCTCTCAGCTGGAGTCCATGTCCCTGTGTGGGCCTTCCAGAACAGCGGGTTCAGCAGCGTGGCGCCGCTGAGGAAAATGGCGGAGCCGGGAGGCCTCCAGCGGGCGGCCCCTGGAGCCCCCGGTGGTGGCCACTGACCAGCGGGGGCCCCGCCACCTCAGGCCAGGCCACCGTGCTCCTCCTGCCACCCCTGCGGCCTGTGGGACACACACTGCTGGCCTTGGGCAGCCGGGAGGCTGTGCCCACCCCCTTGGCGCCCTGAGGCTCAGTTGCCACCGTGTTTCGGTGGGTCGGCCTGACCCGGGAGGAGAGCTTATTGCCGAGAAGGGGGAACGGCCTGGTTTTGCAGGGAGCTTTGTTTGGCCTAGGATGAGGAGGACTCTCGTAGTTTATGTTCCCGCCTGGCACGTTCTGCAGGTGAGAGGTCGTCCCAGTGAAGGTTAGAGAGCCATGGTGAGAGGGGAAGCAGGGACTTTTTGGGATGAGGAACATCCCTACCTGCTTCTGCTGGGTGTGGGATGGGAAACTCGGGGCGCTTCTGAGGGATTTGTGGCTGTGCTGCTGGTCTGGCACCTGTGAATTTGGGACAGAAGGGCACAGATAGCTCCTTCCCCCTCTTTTACCTCTGAAGGAGTGCAGTTAAGGCAGCCACTGAAAGTGACTGTCATGTAGCTTTCTCCCACTTCCAGTCATCTCTCCTAGTAATTTTCTTGAAGTTGTGCAGTAATGTGAGAAAAGTAGGATGAGTTGGTTCCTACCAAGAGGTAAAATGTCTGCTCGCTGAACTTGAGGGTTGTTTTTCAGACATCTGTGTGGGGTTTTTATTTTTTTTTCCAGGCAGATATTTTTTCAACCTTGGTTTTGTTCTGTTAGAGGTAAATCATTTTCATACATTATCTTTTAATACTCAATTTGTGGTTCTCTGTATATTATCAAAGAATGACAGAATGGTTGAGGCAATGAGGGACCTCTAGACCAATAGCCCTGCTCAAGCAGGGTCAGCCAGAGCAGGTTGCCCAGGACTGAGTGCAGGTGGGTTTTGAATATCTCCAAGGATGGATACTCCACAACTTCTGTGGTTGGCCTGTACCATTATTTGACTTCCCTCACAGTAAAAAACAAACAAACAAAAAACACAACAATTTTTCTTGTGTTCAGGTGGAATTTTATGGTTATTAATTTCCTTGGCCTGTTGTTGAATTAATACTTTGTTCAGGGAATGATGAGGAAAATGCTGAAGGATATAACTGCATAGGAGTGTGTTTTGTTTGTCTGTTTTCCTCCTCTGGAATTCAGGCTTTTTAGAGAAATACCTGCCACCTAGTGTGATAAAGGCCGACCAGGTAATCAGTGTGGAGATTGTATGAAGAGAGCAGGCACTGTTTTTGTGCTGAAGCATTCCATTGATACTGTTTGGATGGAGAGCTGTGGTGTGGTGGTATAACCTCCAGTGCCATGGGGACCCCTTATAATTTATTAGCAGAGATAAGAGCTTTTTTTTTTCTTATGTTGTGTAATAGATAGTTATATGCTCCTGCAATTTTTGATGATGAAAGTAAAACATTTTTTCCTGCAAAAGCAAAAATTAGCAAATCAGAAACTAGCAAAATGAGATGCATCTTTCATCCATTGAGGCAAAACTGACAATTTCTGCCTTTAAAGGGATATTTTTGTAATAAAATTAATTAATATAGATTAAGATAGGTATGCAAGGAATTCAGCCACAGACGCTAAGTCCCAGCCACCAACAGAATTATGTAAGAAAATATTTATAAAAGTTTTGGTTGTCTTTAGAAGCTGTTTGAACTGTGTAGAACACCCAAACGAGAAGATCGATGCCTTTTCCTCAGTGAAGAGCAGAGGTGTGAGGTGGTAAACGTCTCCATGGGTTTTGTCTCGTATGCACAGGTGATATGCTAATGCATATAGGGCTGCTCTTAGAAAAATAAGTTAATTTGGACTGAAATATTCTCGTAATATCTATGATAAAATTTGGAACAGTTACATGCGCATTGTTATTTAAATTAATGTTCATTTTGCAGCATTTTTAGAGTCTGTATAGCATTCTGTGGTGTACTGTGCTCAGCTACATAAATATACTAAGTATAACTATAAATAAGTAAGAGCAATATGCTTAGAACTTTTTCAATTTTGACAAAGTACTTTTTTTTTCTTTAATCCTGCATCCTGGATAAGTTCTTTGAATCAGTATTTGCATTTGTTATATTCCATCTATTATTAGAGCTGTGTTTGCTGCCTTGATCTGAAATATTTTCTGTTGACCTCACCGTGCTGGCCCTGAACCAGACATGGGCCAGGATTTACAGTGTGAAAACTGCTGTCGGAGGGATTAGGAGGGACCTTTCTGATGCAGGCACTGCAGAGCTGTTGTGAGCCGGGACTACTCAGGTTTAGCACTTCAAGGACATTCACTTTGGGCTCGCAGCACGAAATGTTGCATTAAATCTTGCTCCTAGGAGATTGAGCACTGTAGAAGTTCTCCACAGTGTTGTGAATGTGGCTCTAAAACCAGCCTGCCAAGTGCAAGTCCAGGGCATTTAGGAAAATTGATGTTACAGCATTACGAACCTGCAGCTTTGTCACTGCTTTGTGCTTCTTCAAGTGTATCCTATTGACAAGTGGCTGAGATCAGTCTAACCTTGATTTCCTTAAAACTAGGAGTTTCCTTCTTGGTGTTGGCTGTGCAATTGGCCAAAACTTCCCTGTCTTCAGCTTTTCCTCGTAAAGGCTAGGCAGTACCTGAACGTGACAAGTCCTGTGCTCTTCTGTTAGGTGAACCCACAAAGGGTTTGTTCTTTTCCAGAAGCACTCCTCTCATTACTTCTGGAGTCCTTGCAGCGTTTAAATTCTACAGCTGAGGCACAAATCAGGTGGAACTGCATGTGGTGTACTTCCTATTAGCCGTGTTTGAGGCATGAGAGGTTGAGTGTCAGTGTGAACTCTGTAGTACTCTGTAGGGGAAAGTTATCTGACCTTGAGTGACAGTGTGTGTACGCAGGACAGCTGTGCAGTGAGCCGTGGATCTTGAAGTCAGAGAACTGATAAGCAGTTGAACTCCTGAAAGAATACGTACCTCAGTGTGAAGATAATTCATGTTTATTTTTCTGACGGGTGGGGTGGGAGGGTGCCTCTTGCTTTGTTTCCCTCTTTTTGCAAGAGGGAGCTCTTCTGTTTCCAAACATACAGAGTACGGGCCCACGCTGCCATGTCAGACTACGTGGTTGGTATTTGTTGAAGCTATTAGGCTCGACTGTTGCACACGTAAGAGGCTCGACCATCAAAGGATATTGCAACATCCAAAGTCTCTTAGCAATTGCTGGGGCATAACCCTTGCACTGTTTAATCAGGTACTTGGGGTGTTAATCTTCCGCTCGCTCTCTGTGTTGCTGAATTGCTTAGGGATTGTTTTCGGGCATTGTGCTACACAGACCTCGGAGTGACGATGTTAGAAGGAGCATTGCTCATCGCTGACGGCTGAAAGTAATGTGTTTTTTGCCAGGGTTGTGTCAGTCAGTGTGTATGCATGATAGCCTCAAATGGCAAAAGTATCTCGGCTAACACAGGACTGTTCAATTCGAAACAATTCAAAGCGAGATGCGAATCAAAATTATTTTTACAGTTTTAAAAATTTGTAAAAGAGATGCAAAATACGACGTTAGAAATTGTCATAGTTCTAGAAAACAAACCTAAGACAAAGTAGTCACAGACTTTAAGTGTAGTTCGTAGGGACTGCAATAACATGAATGTGCACACAGTATAACTTTCAGAAATTGGTGGAAACTCAGCCATGATCACATCAAGTTGAGATGTTTAAAGCAGATATAAATGAGCAAGCAAATCACTTTTTGGTTTTGGAACCAGCTTTAAAGATACTATTGTCTCTCCTCCCCCTGCACCCTACACCTCCATTTAATCTCCTATCTGAATTAATGGGAACAAAACAATTCATCCTGTGATACTGTCGACTTTAGACTATTAGCTGAGTGATTTTTTTATTATTATTTTTTTCCCCTCCTTTTGCGGTTAGACTGAATGAATAAGTAGCTTTTAAATGACAACAGTGTTTCTTAATTTTGAGTACTGGTTTACTTCCTGCTTATATGTGCCTGACCCATTGTGTGCCAAACACAGGAACTAATAAACTGTACATGTAGTGCAGTTTGGTGTTTGTACTCAACATGTTCTTCCTGATACCCTAGAGAATTGTAGCAGATTACTGCTATCTTTGAGAGCAGCAAACTGAAAGGTTTGGTGAAATTGCCTTTGTAATGTTTTGAAAAGTTAGCATGCTTTGTAAATGTTTAGACTGCTCCATGCTCCTTCCTTGAAGCTGGGGTTTGGGATGATGTCAGCTTTGACTGACAGAAAATAGATCGCGATCTCCAGGACGTTCAAGATGTTCTAGATCTCAAATATGTATTCTGATAATAATGTTCGTATTTGTGGTATAGACTGGGAAGAGAGCTTGTGTATCCTATTTACATGGTGCCATTTAATGCCATTTAAGGAATGATTGCTTGCATTTAGGGATTAAAAATGTCCTCAATTGTTTTATTTCCTGAAAATCTGTTCAGTTTACTACAACAATCGAGCAATTGCATAGTGAATGTGTACAAGCTCCTGTGTCTGTTCGCTAGAAACATCGTTTCTTTGAGATAATGTGAGCCAACATCTGCTCTTCTTGATAGCAGCATGTCTTAATAGTAGATAAACGTTTTCTCTTGCCTTAAGAAAGAAACGTTTCCCAGACAAGCAATGGCTTACCGATCATAAGTAAAGTGTCATTTAATATTAGGAATTTAAAAAACAACAAAACCCCCAAAAAACAACTTCAGTGTGAATATAGAAAAATACAAAACTCTTTAAACAATTTTTTTCAAATTGGGCATTAATCATGTTTTTCTTCTCACTCGCATCTCTTTTTACCTCTACTGCTCGCACCAGCTACCTTTTTGGGCTGAGAACCAAGCTAGGAAGGGGAAGATATCAGCATCTTAGATATGACTCAGGGCTTATTCTTGTTCATGCGGAAGTTAGAAATTAAGTTTTTCAATGCAGTTTACTTTCAGAAAGACTTATCTATTTTTATCGTATGATTTTATGAAGTTGTTTGTAATTTTTTTCCTCTTCACTCTGAGTTTCAGGATGTTTCATCACAAAGAACTTGAGATCAGTCTTAGTGTTTTCCCTTTTGCTTCAGTATTTGTTTCTGATAACAATTTTAGCAGTAAGAGAATAAAATCTGAGTTATTTCTTAGTCTGTAGATGCTTAACTATTTCTTAACACATTCGGCATCAATACACGTGATTGAGAGCCAGGGGCTGGGCAAAGCAGCTTGTGCTCTGAGATGTCATTAGAAAAAGGGGTCAGATGTCTTCCTGGACAGAACGGGGCTACCTTTTTCTTCAGCTCTGCTAAGTTTAAAGATTTGTCTGTACGTTATTTTAGTTGTATCAAAGTGTTCCAACTCTGTCTTGGTTTTGTGAAATATGTAAAGTGAATTTATTAAACTAAAACAATTTACAAACCCATGCATTGCTTTATTGAACGCTTTTTTCCTTCCTATTATCGCATCCCTTGAGACATATATCTGAAAACCAAAAGTTGAACCTAAACTTTTAGCTTAACAAAGCAAAAACAAAACAGTTGTGGATATTTTTTGGACCAAGAACATTCTGCTCTGTATCTTTTTGTTGCAGCATACCACTTGAATGAATATTGGTGTTTTTGGTTACGTTTCTTGAGCTTCTTCCTAGCCTTCATGCTAGCGACAGCAGATTTACTCTGTGATAGCTTAGGGTTGTTTTTGATTGAAAAGAAAATGTGAAGTCTCTGGGGGGAAGGGGGGGAAGGATGAAGATTTGCAGTTTGGTAGGGCTCAGTTTTCCACACCATTTGGAGAGATACCACGTTTTTCCTATGAAGACTTGTGTACTTGCGTGTGAGATAAGTACGCACGCTTAAGCTGTTCTGGGTACGGCATCAGAACCAGTTTGTTTTAGTATCACTTCTAAAAGCATTTACTGAAATCTTGCGGCGTGTTTCTTAAACATGACGGTTGTAACTTTTGCAGGTTTCTGTAGCTGCATCAAGTGCTGGAAGAGGATCTCCAGCAGTAACTCTAGTGCAGTTGCCTTCTGGTCAAACTGTTCATGTCCAGGGTGTCATTCAAGCCACACAGCCCTCAGTCATTCAGTCACCACAAATGCAAGCTGTTCAGGTTAGCTCTTTTATTGTTCTGTTTTCATGAATATTTGGTGCTTCATTACTCATGCCCCTGCCCTCATCTTCAGCTTCTCTTCATTCCTGCCGGCGCTGGGAGATTTACTAGTGCGGTTGTAGGAAGGTGGGGGTGGGGAGGGCGGTGGCAAGCAGCCAGCTAGTAGCAGCTCTGCAAGCATTGTGTAGCGATTCCTTAATGCTTCCTGTTTATTTCTTAAGAAATTGTGTCTTGGAACCCTGAACTTTTGCAACAGCAAGTTTGTGTAATAACATGACCTTGTTTTAGCGTACCTTGCAGTTCTTCTGTTTCGTTCAACTCCGCGATCGTCCTGATTCTAATGGAAATTTGCAAGTGTCTCTTACGCTGTATTTCTGAGAGCATCTGGATGTGATGGAAGTAAACATAGCTTCAAATGATTCCTTGTTGGTGTAGCAGGCTCAGTTAGAGCATCTGGTACTGCTTTTTGTGGGTGTGTATAAGTAAAGAGCAAAAATAAGGGCAGCCTCAAAATAAACGTTTATTTGGCAAATCTTCACGTTTGAACCTGCTGATGTTAGAAAACAGGGACCGGTACAAAATGCTTAGAGAGCTTTCAGAGCTTTTAAGTAGTGAAAAAGACTGAAGAGAATGACTTTGCACTATTTTGCAAATGACTAGGCAAGCCTCCCATTAGCGTTTCTCTTGTAGGCAGGAATGTCTTTGATCCTTCCTTAAAAACTGATTGCAAAATGAAGGCTGAATTGGTTCTTGCAAGTAGAATTGATAATCTCTGCAAAGAAAGGCTAGATAACAGTTACATGTGAACAGTTTTACCTGCAGTCGTTGCAATGTAGTCAGGAAAAGACAAATGTATTGTCAGTCTTCTTGAGAAGCTGCTTTGAAACTTTTTAGTAGCTTTCAAGTGTAATAGATAAAAAGGCATGTGCAAGTATATTTATCCTAGAGACTAGAAAACAAGAATAAAACCTTAGCCAGGTATTCAGTAGTTTATTTGTAGGTGTAGATGAAAAAAGTAAAAGTAGTAAAGGTAAAGTAAAATGTAGAATGGTAAGGTTTGGAAATTCTAGATTGCTACTGAAAAGGTGCAGGAGATGGCTTGGGTTTGGTCAGACTTGAAGGCAAATTGGAATATTCAAAAAATAAATACTCTTTTTGGGAATTCTTTCTCACTATAATTTGCCAGGGTGAACTTTATCAAATAATCATGTTATAGTCATTCCTAGTTTCTGTCACTGCTTTTCTTCATGTTGCTGTGCTTGGGGCATGCATACAAAAACAGGCCTTGCTTCAGAGCTCAGGAGGAGGAATTTCTCCCGAATCTCTTGACAGCTGCTGCTGTGTTGTCTTAGGGGGTGGAGATTGACTGTTTGTTGTATTGAGTCAACTCTGTCCTCTCTTTCCCGAAAGAGCAGAGATGGGAAAGCTGTGTCCTGGTTAATACTAACTTGTTAGTTCCATTTTTTTTGGCTTTGTTTTCGTTTGAGCACGTTAATGGTAAATAGTGTGACTCTCCCAGAAGGGCTTGAAGATGCTGTTTTAAAAAAAAAAAAAAAAAAAAGTGAAGGACTCCAGTACAGCATTGCAGAGGTTGCCTAGGCTCTTCTGTGATCTTCTTAAGCGCTTTATCCTGCCACCTGGCACTTCCTCCAGATTGTTTGGCTTTAACTTAGCGTATTTTTCTGCCAGATAGTAGGAGACTTGGAAAATGGTATCAGTCTGCTTAAATAAATAAATAAAATACATAAATAAAAATATCTTGAAGGCTGACGTTAAAGCCTGCATGACCTCTCCCTCAGACACCTGCAGCTTTAAGCTGGAAGACATTTAATTGTATTTTTTTTCTTGTAACACTGTTGCTTTCTGGATGAAAAATACTTATCTGCGTTGTGTTCTTTGTTCTGTTATTGTTGTTTTACTTGTAGGAAGGCTTGCAATTCAGATTATTTGACTTTGCTACTTGCTTCTCCCCTGTAATATATCAGGTATTGACAGAGGCACATGAGCTCATATTTGTTGTGAGCTATATTTGTTCACAAATGCAGAACAGCGTGTTAAGGTTGGAGAAGTCTGACTGATGGCCAGGAGAAACGGCACTGCTTCCCTTCTGTAAGCCTCGTGGACATGGCTGCTTGCTATTAGAAGAAACAAACATTACATTTCTCTCTTGTATCCTGATGAAAATTAGAACTTTTGAAACTTCTTGCAGAAAATTTCCTCTTCCACATTAAAATGCTTACATTTTCTTGTTAGTTACTTACCATCTTACCGAAGTGCTGCTGTTCCTGACTTCTTGGTTGTCTTCACAGTCAAGAAGGGGTGGCCATTAGTAATTCTAAGTGGAATGACCAAGATCTTGTTTTCCTGCTGTTTGTCCTGGGATGTTTTTTTTTTTTTTTTTTAATTATTTTTATCCTGTGGAGTGAAAGCTCACTTTCTGAGTTATGCTGCTCTTGGCTGTGTAATGTTGCCTTTAAAGGTTTGTGCCAGAGGCTTGAAGATTGATCCATGAGTAGATCTGCATAGGGCACTGGAAATGCCTTTCAGAAGATCTCTGGTCAGCAGTGGTTCATCCTGCAAAAGAACGAATACAAATGTTTTGAAACTCTCGTGTCTCCCCAGTCAGCTCTGAAGCCTGGTTTGGAGCTGGATGCTTGTAGACATGCAGAAGTGCTTCTCATTATTTCCAGGTCTGTTTTAATTAGATAGGCATAGTGTTTTAATCACGTTCCTATCTACTACCCAGCAAAATTGAGGCTACGTTATTAATGTAATATTTTTTGCACAAAATTGGAATGTAATGAAATTAATATGTAGAGAAAAACCCTCATTCTGCAGTAACATGTAGTTCTTTCAAGGTGCAGTTGTACAGGTTTGAGATGGAGTGACACAGGCCCATGAATTTCCCGAGCCTTCCAACCAGTCATTTTCTGTTGGTCATGCAGGTTTTGTTTTCAGGCACCAAGCGCTGAGGCCTAGCAGCCACAGTACTTCTCGAGGTTTGTCTGGTCTTTCCTGAGCTGTAGAGAAGTCTCCACCCAGGTCGAACACTTGAGCCTTCTAGTCACTTCACTCTTGTTTAATGACGTGAGTGCTTGTTCAGCGTTAGTTTAGAACAGTATTTAGTCTGCAGCTGCATTATGGTCTTTATGTAAAAGGTCATTTTCCACGCCACCATTAGCATACTGTTTCAGTTTTGGAAATCTTATACACCAATAGTTCTGAGTAGTTGCAAGAATCAAGAAATTCGCATGTTTTTCTTGTTCAGTAATCGGTTTCTGTTCTGTGTAATGTAATATTTGCTGGCAAAGAGTGTGATTCAGCTCCAGGCCTTAATGCTCTGGGTAATTTTAAGAGACAAGAACCTGTGAAAAGAATGCTAATAAAGTCTTGAGAAAATAAAATAGATATTGTAGACTTCACAGAAGTTTCTAAAAGTTTCATGAAATTGCTAAGTTGTATTTATGAACGTGTTGATAAGTGTAATTTAATAAATGTATATTTAAATAAACTTATTTTCTAAATAGATTTGGTGTGGTTTTGAAGAAGTTTTTGTCTTGTATACAGTTATTTAAGGTGCATTCATGCGGTATTCTGCATTTTAAGTGTTTAATTTTAATTTAAAAGCTAATTGTACAATATTTTTACATTTAAAGAAATCTATATCAATACTTTTTCTTGATGTCACTAACGTTGTAATGTGGATTATTTATATTTTTTTCGAAATGGAAGATGTCATCTAAGTGCCTGTGTGTTGCTTACGTCATAGTTTGTGATGTGTTGTGGAAAGAGAAGTCCAAGATCACATGATTTGTGATTTTTTTTAAAAAGTGCATAAACTTCCTGTATGCAGACATGGAAGGAAATTTTTAAATATGATCTTTTTACTTTTTTTTTAATGAAGTTATAAATTTCAGAAACTTTGCTATTACAGGTAGCATCGATTGCAGATGAGTCTGCAGAATCAGAAGAGATAATTGATTCTCAAAAACGTAGGGAAATACTTTCAAGAAGGCCTTCATACCGGTAAGGACTTTTGGTTTTGTTTTTGCTGGTTTTAAAGGCAGGTTATATGTAACAGCAAAACTGTCTGATAAAAGCCAGTGACTTAGTTTCTCATGGGTATGGAATTTCAAATATATAAAACTATCTTTGTTCTCTTCTAGAAAAATTTTGAATGAACTCTCTTCAGATACTCCTGCAGTCCCGAAGATTGAAGAAGAAAAGTCAGAAGAAGAAGGAGCGCCTTCTGGAATTTCTCCAATGTCCATGCCAACCAGCCTGTATCAGACTAGCTCAGGGCAATACAGTATGTTTGCAAAGATCTGTGTTTCGTTGCAGAACACAAATAGGAACAGTTTTTTTTCTAAAAGTTCCATAATGAAGTAGAGATGTTTTGGTGAAGAAGAATGAGAGCTTCTATATTTCTAAATAATCTAAATTTTTATATTTAATTTCTCCTAACATGGGCACAACAGACATTTTAGCCTGCTTCTCTTAATGCTTGTTGATTGCTAAGTTTAGTCCTTCTAGAATTCCTACGCATTAAAAATGTGGAGGTGAGGCTCAGATGAAATGACAAATGTTGGCACTGGGTTATGTTTTGTGTGCATGTACAGTGTTATAAACCATTGCAGTTTCATGTTGCTGTGATTTGATATGTATTAGTATTATACGCTACATGAAAAATGACAATTGGTGAGCAGTTACTTTTTTAAACATAGGGTTGGAGCATGAAATTCTTTATTAACTTTGAATTTTCATTTTTAAAAGAACAACCTATCTATCTCTCCAATTGCCAACGATTAACACTCTCTTAACTGCAGAATTAACCTCAATTGTAGTCTTCAACATTTGGTACTTTATCCAAACACAGTCTAAAAGTTAGTTTCACAGTTCTACTCTCTAGATTTAATTCCTGCGTTTATATTGAAAACATTGCATAACTTGCTCCATATATCTTCTTTGTGCTTAATCGTGTATCATCTAAGGGATACCTTTCTGATAACTTTTTTTTTCCAATTATGTATTTGATAAAGCTTCATTCCTGCAGTTATTTTTTGATGTCTTTCTATGCATAGACCTGCTGAAATGCAGGTATTTTCCCTTTCATATAATGACAGCAGAATTGCCAAAGGAATGTTGTTTTCTGAAACTTTGCTTTGAGAACAGAGGAAGTCTATTAAAACATGAACAGTAGAATATAAAAGAAGATAAAATGTCTTTCTGCATGCAGTGTTCTAGTCACCCTTAGAATTCTTCATTTATTTTTAGTTTGTACAACTGAGTTGTTATCAAGTCAGAGAAAGCAGAAATCGCATATAATATCTACACTTCTGCATAGAAAATAACTTTGCTTGGAGTTCCTAAGCTGCTTTTCTTAACTGTCCTGTAAAGCGCGGACATAAAGGTCTGCTTTGTGATGTCCATCATTTGAAGTGCTCTTTTCCATGGACTTCTGGTCATACTAAATGACAGTTACCTAGTCCAGAATCTGCTTCTTTTTTTTTTTTTTTTTTTTTTTGGGTGGTGGTGGTGATGTTAGCTTCAGAGAAGTATTTGCAGTTTCAAGACTAAAAAAGAAAGTGCTATAGTGTCCGTACTATGCTCTAATGAGCCTTCAAACCTTAAGGATTTCTAAGAAATCAGGAGTTTAGATTTCTTACTCATAAATTCCTCTGCGAAACCAGACTTGTGGTTGCAAGAGACCATTCTCACGTCTTAATGGAAGGATATTTTAGTTTGAATGTTATGTATATAATAATGGCAGGGAAGCGTATAAAAGAATAATGAAAATCTCAGTTTTATCTTTCTTGTTCAAACAAACATTTACTTTTGAAAAATCAAAGAGCAGAGAGCATCACCAACAATGTGCTTGAATTAGAAGAGTCCATAGAAATTTAATTTAATCTAATTTATCTTAATTTAAGCCTGGCTTGAGCATGGAAGCATAGAAGAATTCTGCTTCATGCTGCTTTTTCTTTCAGTAAGTTCTATTGGTAGCTTTTTTTTTTTTTGCAGTACATTTAAGATAACTAAATCTACAAATATTTATTTAATGTTTCAGACATAATGAGACATGGCTTCAGGATGCAATGTCAGTCTTCATAGACCCTACTGATTCAGGCTTAAAAATACGTTTTGAGAGCCTTGTCTTCCTGGAAATTGCTTTCTTACTCAATTTATTCATTTGATGTTTTTTGTTTTCAAGTTTACATTTCCAAGTTAAAATGTCATATATCTTTTTCTGCAGTGAAGTCTGTTCTCTCCACTTCTGGTTAGGGAAAAAATACAGCCTTTGTCCTTAAAATTACTGCTTGCCGGAAAAGTTACGTCTGAGGTTGAATCCAAGTGGTAGCAAGGATGGTCATCTCCTTGTAGTAGATGGAGGCTTAATTTGGAATTTACCAAAGAGAGCTTGGCTGTTTGCTTCTAGTTCTGACAGCAGGCCCAAAAGGCACAAATCTGCAGCATTTCTGAGCAGCTGTGCTGCTGCCTGCCTGGGTTCCCCTAAATCCCCTGGAAGGCTGTGTGGGAATGGAACATCTCCTGTGCTGACTTCTGGCTGGGTGCGATGCAGAAGGTCACGACAGAGATCTATTTTATTTTTATCTCTCATGTCAGTTATATCTCCTCATCTGCTTATCATCACCGTATCTGAGTACCTCTCTGTCCTTGGCCAGTGTTGGTGGCCTGGGTTCTCCTGTGTAGGCAGCCAGCAGTTTGTTTATAAAGGTTTTGTGGTGTCCATGGCAATGAAGGCTGGTCTTGTAGGGTCACTACAGCTGTCTCTACTGTGGCCTGGTTTAAAATGTACCATATGTCACTAAATATGCTGAATCCTTGTTTTTCTTTATTTCTCTCTCTATTCTTGAATGGGAGAGGCAGGTTAAGAGTAGCTGAAAAGATAGTTTTGGCTGTATGTTGGTGTCGGTAGGTATGTGGTAATTATTTTTGGAAGAACTTGATAACATACTTGGTTTTAAGATAAACGTGCTTGGTTCTGTTATCAGCAGTGATGGCTGCTCTTTGCTTACTTTTTACCAGCCAAAAAATACGTTGCCATGGTTTCCAAATACCATTTTCCTTTCCTTAGGGTTCTTGGCTTTGGCCTGTGGAAGCAGATGGACTGACAGGCATGACCAGCTAGATGAAATGTGGGTTTACATCCGTCACCATGTATGTTGATTTTTCTGTAAGGAGAACATACACTTTTTTCCTAAGGCGGTGTCTTTTGTATGAGCCACGTAGCCTGATTTGCTACAAAACTGCTTTGCTGGCTGTCGTTCTGTCACAGGGGTTGTTGAATACTGAAAAAAATGGTTTGCCTCAACTGTGGTGGTGGTCTAAACACACAAGAGTTGTTTGCTTAGATGGAGATTGTGAATCAACTTCCTTCTTGCCTACTCGTGCATGTCATGATGTTCTTTCTGGACCAGTGCAGGGAAAATGAAAATAACTAGTTCTTTTGCCATCTGTTTTGGTTACTTGCCGTCTTAGGAAAGGTTTTTAACAATTTTTATCAATTGCAGAATTAGGAAATATGCTGGGAAAGAGCAGCTTTTCCTTGCCTTGGGAGGGAGGGAAAGGTCTGATCTTTCTGAATTAGGGGTGTTGATCATACTCAGAGAATGGTGTTAGTTTCACCTTCAGTCCTAGCTAGAAGAGAAGCTGCCATTTATTATACGCAAGTGCACGATGTACAAAACCAGGGGATGTCTGGGAAAATCCAGTATTCTATGAAGGCCCAATTTCAAGTAAAGCTCTGACACACGAAGTATCTGTGCAGTGGTTGGGATTAGGGCAGTGAATAGGGTGGGAGGAGTGTCATGTCCATAATAGGGTAGGAATCAATCCTATAGGAGGGAGAGTGGAGTACCTTCTCTGTTATTTAAAAAGAACTGAATTGTGATCTAACTAAACAGTTGAACTGACTTTTTTGTGTAGTGTGGTACTCTAATGGTATAGACATACCATTTTTTTTTTGGTGCTAAGTCTTTGTGAGTTCAGTGTTCGAGTAAATTTCACTTCCCTGGGAGGTACTGACGATCTGCTGAGAACCTGCTATTGTCCTGGACCTAATGAACAACAGAGGAGACAATGATTTATTCTTACTTCTCTTTCCTCTAAGCTGCCCCCAAATGGGGCACTTCCTGCTTTGGAGGCCAGACAAAAACAGCATATTGCTCTTTTATTTCTTTTTTTTCTTCCTGTAATGCCTTACGGAGCCCCCATGGAGCATGCGTTTGGTTCTGTGTGATGTTCCCCATCCTGAGGGTAGGGCTGGAGGTCATGCTGAACCTTGTTGCAGATAAAGCTCAGCCTGAGGGGAATTCCTTGTTTTACCCCAAATAGAAACTAAATTAGCTAATTGTATTTGGCCACTTTGGTAGGTGATTCCTATATTTTGAAATAAATCATCTGAGGTTTTAGTAGATTGCTACTATTCCCGAAGTTACTAATAACTGTTAGTGATTAGTAAGTAATCTCCTGTTAGCGTTTCAGTGCTCTTTGAAGTGTTACTGTCTTATGTTGTACTTTCAAGTTAACATACTATTGTCAGGACAAAACATCTGAAATCAATAGTCTACCTCCAAAATTCATGTAGGTATCTTAGAAATCATGTACCAGAGCTGAACATTCAAAAATGTCCTCAAATACTGTCAACCTGGCCATGAAATCTGAGGAGTTGAGAGTCCTGAATCTGTACTTACATACCACGTTTGTACCATCTCAGACCACTTCAAGTACAATGCCAATGATTGTCAGTTAAGTATCTTCACGGGGAGACATAAGCCCATTACTTCTTGGGAACTGGGTTCTCTTCTAAAAGTTTTTAATTAACATATTCCTGTTCTTGATGAGGGCAATGCTAATTTGAAAAGACAGACAATTAATAAACTCTGTAGGGAATTTCGTTTTTGCCTGATTATTTAATTATGATGAGCTAGCCGCAGGTTACACAGCATGTTTTTTTGTGGGGAAAGTATACCTTTCGTATTGTTGACCACATGGGAAGAAGACTCCGTTCTGTTTCTTTTCACATAAGCCAGTAAGCCAGACTCTTTACAACTTTCTAAAACTTGGGAAAATGTTTTTGTCCTAGGCTTTCAGTCAAACTAAGAGAAGGAGGAAGAGTGAGTGTTAGAAGAATTGTTACTCTTCTGTCTAGATGTCCTAGGTTTTGTGTCATGGGATTTGGTAAAGACAGATTTTTAAAATAATCTTTTTATATTAGTGTAGAAAACTGCAATTCTTTATAGCTAGAAGCTACCAGTCTTTTTTTTTTTTCCCCTCTTGTATTAAAACTATTTTAGGACTTCCAGAAATATTTTTAATATTGCTGGAAATTTACAGAGAAACATATGTGCAGCAGTTTTTTTTTTTCTTCCCTTGTTAGACACATGGCATGTACTACACAACAGGATTCATGTTTGCGAAAACCAGTATTAACGTTGTGTGTTTTGGGTTTCTTTAATACAAGTGTGCATTCAACAAGAAGAGGACCTGGAGTCCTATCAAATGATGTTTATTTTAAAAAGGGCGATGTGCTTTTAGCATGTTGTATGTCTCTTTCTGTTGACTAACCTGTCATTTTCTTTTTATGTTTAGTTGCTATAACTCAAGGTGGTACAATCCAGATTTCTAATCCACCCTCTGATGGAGTCCAGGGACTGCAGGCCTTAACGATGACAAATTCAGGAGCTCCTCAGCCTGGTGCTACCATTGTGCAATATGCAGCACACTCGCCTGATGGTGCACAACAGTTTTTTGTTCCTGGAAACCAGGTTGTTGTTCAAGGTATTGTTTATTAGTCTACTACACTTTACTTTTTTCATATTAAACATTTCTTCCTAAACGGCTTTTATTTTGTGTTTACGTTGTAGCACTATTAAATAACACTTACATGTAATATGAAAGATGATCCTACAAGGAGACTGAGTTCCTCTGTTCAGTAAAGCAGATACTTCTTTAGATTAAAAAAATTACGAGGAGGAAATAACAGGATAAAATCAC
Organism: Anser cygnoides; assembly: GCF_040182565.1. Classification (NCBI taxonomy): domain Eukaryota; kingdom Metazoa; phylum Chordata; class Aves; order Anseriformes; family Anatidae; genus Anser; species Anser cygnoides. Next base: position 14,701,206 of record NC_089874.1, on the reverse strand, counting down.
CTTCTGCTTTGAATGCTTTTATCCATATTCTGAGAGACATGTTTAATTGAAGTAAAGATGGTGTTGCAGTTTGAACTGAGATGCTGAGTCTGCATCTCATCTAGTATATGAAACTAATTTGTTTTTTTCAACAGCATTCATACAACACGAGTTCTGATGGTACTTGGAAGTTCACAAGGCTATGTTTAGGGCAGAATTTCCTTGCAGTTTGTGTCTTGCCATTATTGGAAAGGAGATCCTTTCATGAAGCTGATTTTCTCACAGAAGAACAACTTACAGGTCCTGTGAAATGTACACATGTGAATTGAACTGTGAATAGTGAATTCTTAAACCTTACTGTAGTTTATACAGGATTTCCTATTCTTCCACTGTTCCCAGCCATTCAGAAATGCTGAGGGAAGTGGAGAACCAAACACATTGGATTCTTATCAATACCAGTAGGGTCGAGCTTTAGATTATATTGAGGAAACCTTTTGGAAATGTGTACAAGAAGTCTATATAGAGACACCAAATTAATGCTATGGAGGATATAGGGAATTTAGTTTCCATTTTCCTGTTTGTCTTTGTGTCAGTACAGAGGAGTAAAGTAGGAAACATGGCCAAATGCTTTCTTAAGCCAGAACAGCTAACTGAAATAAACCATGAGAAGGGTAGGAAGACGTTAAACATGTATTCATGGAATGGATGAGTGTCATCAACTAAATGCAGACAGATAAAGAATCATGGAGTGGTTTGGATTTGGAGCAGCCTTAAAGACCATGCAGTTCCAACCCCCCTGACGTAGGCAGGGGCACCCCCCACTAGATCAAGTTGCCTAAAGCCCCATCCAGCCTGGCTTTGAACACTTCCAGGGATGGGGCATCCACAGCTTCTCTGGTTCCAGTGCCTCACCACCCTCTGAGTGAAGAATTTCTTCCTTATATCTTCTAATCTAAACTTACCCTAGTTTGGTCTGAGATAGTTGGTGAAGTCCAGGTCAAGGATTTTTTTTTTGCACCCTAACAGGGACGTTTGGGATAAGTTCTGTCTTTAAGTGGCTGTTTCTCTCCCTTTGCTGTAAAGGAAGCTCAGGATGTAAATAACGCTATTAGCTTGTAAATATTTAGCTTTTTGGGATAGTACTAAATAATGACACCAAACTTGAATTCTTCCGTTGCCTCTGGTCAATTCCTTGCTGAAATATCGTGTCTTTCTAGGACTTAGAAGCATTTCAGTGAAACTTTAATACTATAATGTGAAAAACCTTGAAATGGTATTTGTCATGGAGACAGCACTGTTGTAACTACCTTAAGCGTTACTAGGTATACATTCTTAGTGAAGCCTTAAGACCCAAATTTGTTGTGGTGTTGTGTGTCGTCCCCCTCCCCCCCCAATTTCCCATTCTGGTGGTGGTGCATGTATATCTCACCTTTGATGAAAACCTTCAAAACAGATTCAGAGACAGTTACTGAATACCTGCTATGTCCTGTTTCTGTAAGTTTCTAGATTCTTTTAACCGAATTGATTTGTTTTCTGTCCATGCTTAGCAAAGTTGAATTTTCCTGGAATTCTCTGTTTCTTTGGCCCAAACAAAGACTGCTGCTTTAGTGATGCTCGAAGTGGTTGACACTGAAGAAAAATGCTACATAAAATATACAGGAAAAATACAAAGGGAATAGTAAGCATGCTTGAACTCAGAGATGATCAGAAGCGGTTTCAAATTATTATACACTATTGTTCCAAACAAATCCTTTAGGTGAAAAATAGAAGTAGGAAAGCCCTTGAAAATGTATAAGGTAAGAGAGATCTTGTTCTAATAATTGCGTATCATCAACAAACCTGAGTTACGGAGGATGGCGTGAGACAATGGAGCAGTAAGTCCTTGCTGCAGGTCATGTTGTTTGATATAGCTGAAAGTCTGTAGGTATATAGGTGATGAAATGTGTCATTTATGTACACTTTGACTGGCTATCAATACATGATATCGTGACAGTGCAGATTATAAGAGGAAAGCAACATTCTGCTTAGTAAACTGTCAAGCTGCATGTCTATATTTTTATAATGGTTTTGGTAGACAACATTTAAATTTGACTTATAATAATTATAGAAGGGAGATGGGGAACAAACCCAACAAATAGCAGTCCTGGACTGTATTTTACGGTTTCAGAAATCTGAAATTTATACTGAATTTGAACTGTATTTTACAGTTTCAGTATCTGTTTCAGAACCTTTCAGATTGGGTATGTATTCAGATTTTTTCCTAAAGGATTTGTTGATGAATCTGTTGCGATAATGGATGGCAACACATAAACCCTGTGCTTGGTATTTTCTGATAACCTGTGTGATGGGAAAAAGGACTAACATAAAAGGGCCAAAGATATTGGTCTGAGTGATATTTTGTTAGCTACTGATTTGCCTCATTTTGCCAACAAATGGAGCTCTGATGTCCTGATGGTTTCCTAATACTCTGGGCTCTTTGCTAGCTGAAGAAAAAAGTGTTTAATTTTTAGTGAAAATGAGTGTAGGAAAATCGTATCAAAAATATTCTGTTGGGACCTAGGTGTGTTTTATTAATATGGTCAGTGATATTTCAGAGATCCGTGGTTGGTATTTCTTCAGTGCTTCAGTTCTGATCTTTTATTCACATGATCCTGAAGTGGTCTTAGAATCACGGGGGGATCCTCCCTTGCACTGATGCTCCCGTTACTGCTGTCCTTGGCATAGCTTCACAGCTGATGAATTACCAGTGTAAATGTGTTACAGGCACAGGCTTTAGGAGTTTGCTGTGCCCTGTGTACAGAACAGTGCCTGGGCTGCTGGCTTGGGTCTAGTTTCATTCAAGCTGGTGTAAAGGAGTAAATACTTTAAAGATGAGATTGTTTTTCTTTTATTTTTTAAATAAGTCAGCCAGATCTCTTGGATGTATTTTTTTTTTTTTTGAAAAAGGAGGGAATGGCTGGAGGGGCTGCCCTTATTCAGAGTTACTGGTCTGCCTGTTAGACCAAAGTCACTCTCATTAGGTTGACTTATTTTGTTGGAGCTTTCTTCAGTCTTTTCTGAAGCTTTTAACTGAAATGAAATGAGTGGGTTGAAAGTCTCCCCTGGCCTTCCCCCCCCGCCCCATAAGGAGCTGTAGCCTTTCGTTTACTTGTTACAGCTTGTTAAGCTCTGCTGCCTCACACGGCTGTCTGTCAGATTTCTGCCTTCTAGTGGAGCTGCTCAAACCAAAACAATTGCACAAGTCCTTATAAAATGCCACTGTTTTCTGTCCAGTCGAGATTTTATCCTAAATCATTCATGAATTCTGCAGTCATTTTCTTAATTTCTGTCAGTCAGTGCTCTGAATCTTTGTCTTGTTATACAGCCAGCTCTGTGGTGAGTGCTTTCTGTAGCTTTATGTATAATTCAGGGGAAGAGAACAAAGCTGGGTTTACAGAAATACGGAAGGAAGAAAAAAAAGCTTTACTGGAAAAGCAGTTCTTTGGGCTGCAGTTTCAGTGAGCTGTTCCAGTGACAGAGCATATTAATGACAGCGGTAGGCAAGTGAGGTCACTGTGATGTCAGTGCTCTTGCTTGTAATCCTGCACATGCTTGCTAGTTTGGAACAGTTCATGCTGAGCTCTGGTAGAGGGACAAGAGAAGCCTGTGTGCAGAAGCTGGTCATGGCTGTAACAGGAGATGAAACAGGTAAAAATTATATTAGTCTTTTACATTATATTGGGTTTACATTATATTGGGGATGTTTAAGCAATGCTCAGTGTTTGTGACGTTTTCTTTTGAACTTGTTGCTGTAACTTAATCCTTCAAAACTGGTACAAAGGTTTTGCTTATACCTAGTCAGTGTAGGATTTCAGAGTGATTGTAACAGTTTCACCTTGGGGGGGAAATTTGTGTTAGTTTGTAAGTTCTTGTACAGATTGATTCAGATAACTAATATTTGATGGAGGATTCTGCTGAAAAAATCCATTACTTTTAAATCATTTAATGTGGATATAGTCATATATATTGTTGTAATTGTTCTTTTTATTTATTTTGTAAAAAATGACACTGCCTTTTTTTGTTTAGCAATAACGGCTAACAGATTTGGTAGCTAAAACATGCTTAAGCATAGCTGTAAGATAAAGGTGTAAGTTGTTTCAGTGGTATAAATGAACCGTTTTGCTTTCCTTATTAAAGAAAATAGCGAATAGAAGCAGATTTGAGAGCAGAAATTTTAAGTATTGCAATGCCTGCGTGTGTTCTCCTCCGCTGTTAAAATGGTCTGTTCCTCAGCTAATTGAGTTCAAAAGGCTGACGTCACTAGATTTCCTGGAATCGTGTTGCAGTAGGGAACTGGAAAAGTTAAACTCCAAACAAGATACACATTGACGTCAGCTCCAAGTCATGCTGTGATTTAGTCAGTTCCTTTCTGCTTCGTCAATTGCCTCCGGCAGCTCTGTGATGTTAACCAGTTTGCAGCCGGTACCGACGTGCTGCTTGGTGCTGGTACATCTTTTTTCATTAATCCAAAGATATTTATCTTCCCCGAGTCTGTGCTTTGTGTTTTTATACACAAAGGAATAATGATTCATGTCTTGTTTAGCCAGTTCAGTGGTGAAGTTTAAAACCCTTTGATAATTTAGTCTCATCATTATGACTCACAGGAAGGGAGAATAGATACACCAATACATAGCATGTATCAGTTTTTTTTCTCCTGTGTGGTTGCTGAAAGAATTCAAATGCAGGGGTGCTCTCTAGTGTTCAAGCTATTTATTTTTCCCCCAGGAGCTTGCTGATACAAGGTGTTTGATTTTTTTTGATAACTTAGGTAATTTTTATTTTTTTCCCAGAAATTAATTTATAAGGGTAGTTGTGCTCTTGTGAATGTCATTTTTTGTTTAATTTCCTGTTAATAATGTCCTTTGTCTAAGTCTCAACTCAAAGCTTTAGGTTTTTGGTGACATTTTTCTCCCTTGCAATTTTAAGGAGGGAAAAAAAAAGATGATCTATGGTAATGTGCTAGGAAACTATACCATCTACAGGGTTGTTGCTCTGTTAACATTCTCAGCCCTATGTCTGATACGTAGGAATGACTTTAAAGCTCCGTAGGGTTTCATTAGGAATGAACGCTGTTTTTAAAGGTCTGGCAGTCTGGATCAAGGTGTTGGGGATTTGTGTCTCAGATGCTGAAATGGAAGGTACCCTTCTGTGTAGTACATGTGTATGTTAAACACCATGGTTATGGTGTACCCCATGTGTATGACTTAAACACCATGATTTTTTCCAAGGGTATTTTAGCCTTCCTGTTTAAAGTCTGTTTCATCTTTCCCAATCTCTTTTCCAGGGGAAACAGTACTTTATTGTAACATTTAGAGATATTACACAGAAATGTGCCGAGTTAGAAATAATCAGTTTGTAATCATGTCATTTACTTCATCGTAAAGCAAACATTACTGAGGTATGCTTTTTTTCCTTTTTTTTTTTTAATCTGCAGTGCCTGGGTTTGCTAGGTCTGTACCAACAACCGGTTATTTCTCTGTGAGCACACTTGGCAGTTCATAGCTGGGCCGAGTTTTAGGCAGGGACAGACACTCTGGAACGTGGTCAGCCCCTTCGCACAGACGTTGTTGCTTGCTTACGTGGTGCTTGTTGATCCCAGCTGAGATAGGGGCTCGCTGTTGTTGAGCCGTGCTGCAGGTGCCTATTGCAGAGTCCTTTTAACAGCAGCAACAATAACGCCTGTTAGGTAACGTCTGAGTGTAAGTCAAGCAAAGACAACAGAGTTGTTGGTGCTGTCAGGCTGAGGTGACCTGGGTTATGGGCTTTTCCCTGTGACGTGATCTAGAAAGGGCTTCACTTTGTCTTCTAATTCACTGTAGCTAATGCAACGTAAAATATCATCTCTTTTTTTCGTAACATATCACCTCTTTTTTTCATAAGATATCATCTCTTTTTTTTCCTAGTGAAGAGAGATAGACAAAGGTAGTTCTTGCAGTAGCCTTTATAAAAACAAATGTAATGTGGCCAGCGTGAAGGTGAGCCTAGAGTCTCTTTAAAAAAATTCCGCTTTTATAAGCTGAAGTATCATCACCATGATATACCTGGGGCTCCTAACAGAAGCAGAGAACGCAAATCAAGGGTTAAGTCATTCTGTGATAGCAACACGAGCAGCCCAAGGCCGTGGCAGCTGCCGGGCAGCGCTCCAAGGCCGCCTCGGTGGCGTTCGCTGCCCGCCCAGCCCTGGCCCCGGCGGATTAGTCAGAGCCCCGCTGCGCTCCGCCGGCCGTGCTGCACGCCCTGCTGCTGCTGGAGCTGGTAGGGATTTAGGGACAAGGCTGTGGAATTGTAGTCTAAACAGAGCTTGAGCCTATTTTTTCTATTTAGTTAGTGAGCCACCTGCACAAACTGCATCAGATTAATGGTAATTTTTTTGTGAGGTTGAGGATTTGGTTTTGGTTCTGTCAGTCTGTTGTTGACTGATGTCTCTTTACTGCTCCAACTGTCAGCCCCCCCCCAGACTGCTTTGTCTACATTTTATTTTTCCAGTTTAAGTTTTTCTGTCACTTTAATATTGCTTTAAGTATAAATTAAGCATAGTTTAACAGCCCCTGAAATTTCATCTTTTATGTTCAGTTGCTTTAATGACAAAAATTGAAGTTCTGTTCTGGGATAATAGGAAATGTTTGTGGAGTTAAATAGGCAAATATTTGCTTAAAATTTTAAGAAGGATGCGTTTTTTGTTTGATTTTTCTGTCAGACAAGACAGCACTTAGGACTCTCACCGTGCTTGAAAGTTGAAGTACGCAATGCCATAATGTAGGAACAAAGTATTTTAGAAAAATGGAAATGAGGTGAGTGTATCAGAAGGGTATTGGTTCCAAGATCAGATTTTATATCTGCATTTAGTGTGGGAGAGCTCAAAGCCGGCAGGCTTGGGAGATGAACTTTTGCACCCCTATTACTGTGTAGCTACGCCTCTTCCTGTGCTGCAGCCACTGCTTCCTCGTGCCTGCTGATGCTGCAGCATCCTATTTGTGCTCCTGCTCGCTGTGAGCATTTGGCTGTTCTGTTTCATTTTGGCAACGGCAGCTCTGCCCAGTTTTCCAAGGGTTGCCAAGCTGCTTCTTCTAAAGGAAGGAGCAGGAGCTGGTACTGTTGCTGTCACAGGGAAGAGGAGCGAGTTGACTCCTGAAGCCCTGAAGCATCTGTTAGGGGATAGTGGTAGTATATAACCCTCAGCAGGACCGTCTTTTCGTGGGATTGTACAAACAGGAAATAAGAGGGCACGATCTGACAGCATTTCTCAAACAGCTTTCCCTATGTTGTTTGAAAAGAGCCATGTGGAAGCTTTCACAGGCTTCAGTCTGGCCGGCTGGTGGGAGCACATGCTAGACCAATTTAGATGGCTTGCTTTACAATAGAGAAATGAAAGCTAGTCAGAAAAAAAAAATATAGTTGTGACATTACAGGCCTGTGAAATACTTTGTGTAGTACGGATCCTGATAATTCATCAGCCAAATCCTGTTATTTCCAGTGAGACTTTTTGCATAGTTCTTTTTTTTTGCCATAAAGATTTAAATGTGATTCTTTAATACAGCTGCCACTGGAGACATGCCAGCTTACCAGCTTCGAACTCCCACTACTACCTTACCTCAGGGAGTGGTAATGGCAGCCTCGCCAGGGACTCTGCATAGTCCTCAGCAGTTGGCAGAAGAGGCAACGCGCAAGAGAGAGCTGCGACTTATGAAAAATAGGTAAGGCTACGTAGCAATAGCTGCTGTTGCTAAATAAATAAAGAAAGAAATCATTCTAATAAAGTTTTCTTCTTAAGGTCATGAGTACTGCCTGTGATTGACGAAGGAAAGAAATTCTTTGTCAGTCATCCCACCTACTTAGAGAATTTATGAATATTGGGCACTAACACTGGAAAGTTAGGGCTGGCCTTATCTCCATGGATTTTTAGTTCTAAAATTTTATGGTAATTCAAAAATCAGTATTGGTGTTGTCCATTACTGGTCATTTCTGTGATGATCCGGAAGTATACTTACTGTTGAATGATTTTATTTTTTTTCCACTGACAGCACAATGACCAGTATGGGCATGCTCATCTTGAAACTTCCCTGGAAAGAATTGGTTAGAATAATATCTGAGAATCTCATTAGCAGCTGTCCATTTATGATGCTGTGAAGAAGAGTTATTTTAGGATCGAATGATAATTACAGAATTTCCTACCTACCTCGCTACTGTGATAAGTTATTGTACAATGCTCTTGGCATTTAGCATACTGTGTGAGATGGCTGTATATTTTTTTAAATTAGTTGACGTGGAATTGACCGTATGCTGTAAATACCTGTCTTTCTCTGCACGTTATTCTTGCTATTTTTAGGGGACTTCCTTTTTTTAAATCTGTATCAATAGAAATCAGATTAATGCCTTCAGGAAGAAATAGTCTGCTGTGCAGATCTCTAATACATTGAATAGCCACTTACTGAATTCTTGGTATTGCTTTGCTCTCATGCCTGTCCTTACTTTAAATTACTCACGAGGACTGCTGCATTGTAGTGCCTCCCTTTGTTTCTCCTCTCTGCATTTTTAAAACTAGTCTCTATGCTGTCTCGCATATAACTTGCTGCAAAGTTCTGTTCTCACAATCTGACACTTCTTAAAGTTCCAAAAAGTTAGCAGAGTGGAATCCCAGTGTTTATAGAACTTCTTTTAGAATCGAAAACTTGTTGAGATGTGCTTCTGAAAATGCTATCTAAAGTGCGTAGCTTCCGTATAGCAATTCTGAGCAGAGCTATGGGAATGGCTCTGGGCTGTCACTTGCCAACACGAAAAAAAAGTCATTGAAATATGCCCAGGTGGACAGTTCTGAAAGGCTAAAAAACTGTTTGGACTTAACTTCTTGGTTAAAAGCAAAAAACTACAGCAGGTTTTAAATTTGGCATCTATCTTTTTATCTGAAGAGAGTAGCGTTATGGTTGTATTTTGTGAAAGTAAATTCTTTGAGTTTGAATTTAAGATTTTGAATGCAGAGATCATACTCCAGATAAACACATCAAATGGAGTATGACTGGAAGAAGAAATGCTGCTTTCAGTCTTAATGTGTCCCTTGGTCATCATTTACCGTGCTTTTCTCAGTTCCTCTGTGTATTCTATCATTGTATTTGTTGGTGCTGAATTTGTTTCAAGTCGGTTTAGTTGTTTTGAATTGCATTTTAACCATGTTATTGCTTATGGCTGTTATCTGCTGTTCTGTTTGTGCAATCCAAGAGTTGTTGTTGTTAGTGGTGGTGGTGGTTGTTGTTGAACCACAGGGATTGCAGGTAATTTCATTTATCCAGTCTTTGCCGTATTGTGGCTGTTCCTGTAGTCATTTGCCTTGTATTGGTTCCAGGGAAGCTGCCAGAGAATGTCGCAGAAAGAAGAAAGAATATGTCAAATGTCTTGAAAATCGTGTGGCTGTGCTTGAAAACCAAAACAAGACTCTCATTGAGGAACTCAAGGCCCTCAAAGATCTTTATTGTCATAAAGCAGAATAACTGTCTTTCATTTGGACCTTGTTTATTATGAACTTTAATCAAGGCATGAGAGGAAGCAATTCTACAGATTGCCATATGAACTTGAGAAAGAGACACTTGAGGCCCTTGTGGAACCCAGTTTTGCTTAGTGTTTTCAGACTGATTTGGGAGATATTCCAAAATTTGGAATTCAGTCGTAGTCTCCCTACTCTGCTGAGCTTTCTAATAGCATGCAAATGGCTTTTTTGTTTGCACTTTTTACTTCTGCTTTTTGCAGGGAAGCTGCTAAAGAATGTCGACGTCGGAAGAAAGAATACATAAAATGTCTGGAGAGTCGTGTTGCAGTGCTAGAAGTTCAGAACAAGAAACTTATAGAGGAGCTTGAAACCCTTAAAGACATTTGCTCTTCCAAAACAGATTAGTAGAAATATTTATTATACTGTGAACTGACTAAAATATTTCCAGTTGCTTTATAAGGCAATACATAGCCAACATGAATTATGGTTTTCTCTTTGTGTCATTTATATTATATTCCAACTTCTAACATTCCCAAATGCTTTCCTGCTTTTTGTCAATTCATAGCTCCAATTTCAGGTTTTCCACGCTCCTCCTTTCTACCATCGAAGGAGCCAAATGCTGTAAAAAAAAAAAAAAAATAACAAAGTGAAAAAGTGCATCATTTCTAAGAGCTGTTTCTTTGCCATATATTTACATACTACTTTTTACGTGTTACTGCTAGTGGCCTGCACATACAAAATATTTTACAGTTGTTTTAAATGAATCACAAAGATAATGCATCCAGTAATACAAGAAAATCAAACAACCCAAGGTATCTCAGGAAAGAGTTTATAAAAGAATGTTATGATTACATGTATGTACTAGCATACTAGTCTACAAATGATTTTATGGCATATTTTTATATTAGTTGCTTTGTGGGGAAAAAAAAGTATTGTATTGCTGTCACTGAGTGCCATGGTTAAAGATAGTTTTTAATAGAACCATGTTGTTTAACCTGTGTAGTGTCTGATTTCCTTTAAACATCTGGGCTTTTTTTTGTGGGGGTGGAAGGGGTGGGAGGCTTTTAAACCTGTGAGAGTCTAGAAGGGGAGGAAGGAGAAAGGCATACGTAAGCTCTTTGACATGATGTGAAGTATGTTGTAAATATCTGAAAACAGCTCTCTGATATATGACTGCTATTCACTTACATTGTCTGTAGTTTGTGAAATACTTGATTTATTAGAGTTCTATCAAAACTATTTGAGTTATATCAAAATTCAATATTGCATCCTGAATACTTCATTTTAGATTCTGGACAGTTGTACACAGTTACCTGTAGTGAAGGCTGATCCTGTAGCTCTTTTCACACTTTCTGCAAAGTACCAGGAGGAAGTAAACGTGGCTTACAGAAGGAAGCTTCCCAATGACAAGTAGCAATTTGCTGATTCACAGGGTTCCAGAATATAGGTGAGAACTGAAGATTTTTAAAAACAAACCCGTGCATAAACCAGATTACAGTTCCAGTAAATGCAGTGTGCCAATTTACTGTAGTACTTTGAAAGAAAATAGAGCTTATGCAAAATCTCTTCCAGGTTTTTGTTTAACTCAGGAATTATTTAATTGATTGGTGGCCTGTACAGTCTATGAGCAGGGTATTTGGGAACTTTGCATGTGTGTATTGGAGAAGGGGGGTGGAATTCTGCCACTACTGAAGTCACTGAGATTTCTTTGCTTAATTTAAACTGAATTCACCTTTAACCCAATCCCACATTCCTTCCTTCTGATACTGTTGGGGTGAGGGCTATTTTTTTGATCTTTTTTTCTGTCACTTTCTGAATTTACTTGAAGTAAACAGGATATATTTCTCCAATCCTTTTGAAAATCCCTCTAGGTACCTAAGTGAGACCATTTGTAAGAAGAGGTAGTATCTCTTTTTCCTGCAGCTACATCAATTGGTTTAAGAAGGAAACAGACCAGCTTTTGGACCCACAGGCTCTGCTTCAGGTCTGGAACCAAAATGAAATAAAATTTAAAATAACCTGTTTCACTGTGAAAATGCATCCCAAGTGCTAAAGTCAGCAGGGGGTCCGTGGGTCTTTTGAAGATGGACAGGATGAGCACAGGCTATTGCAGGTCCACATTGAAGCCTCTAGACTGCAACAAAAGTGTCCAGCAAATTGTTTGTTGTGGCTCTGTCACTAGAATCTGTTTTCTGTTACAGGTAGGCATTGCTCCTGACTCTCACAAGGGATTTGGAAACTAAGTGGAAAGAAACTTGGGCACATGGTGGATACCTCTCCTGTACAAACCTCTCTTATCTTCCTCTTCCCAGTAGTATCTGGTACTACCTCTAAATAGAAATGACAGGAGGAATCCTTGTCTGCCTCACATCTAAGTAGTCTACAGTCTTTGCTAATGCACTTAAAACATTTGATTAATGTGCATATTTATGTAAACAATGACTCTGGGGAAGGGTGAGGAAGTCTCTGTTAATAACAGAGCTAAACCAAAATGTTCTTGGGTGTATGTTTGGTCGTTCTGGAAAAGTCCATTTCATATATTTGTCTGCACTAGGGAAAAGTATTCTGCTTTCAGAAAGTCCACTGCACAAAACCTGGCTCATTTGGACCAAGACTGGGAAAAAATATGTTTATGACACATGCTTCTTTCATTCTCAGTTATTTGGCTTGACGTAGCGTTGATGTTGACAGAATTTTTGTAAACTAAACATTTACGGATTTTAAAATGAGAATGAATTGGTGAACAAGAACATTTAAGATGTATGGTTGGTAAATTAGATCCAAAGCGCATCTTGTGGTGAAGGAAATGAGTTACTTGCAAATAATTTGTAAATGAAGGCCTGCAGAAATGCCAAGGATCTGATGTCAAATTGACAGTGGAAAAATAGAGTACTTACTAATCCTGTTTTGAGTTGATTTGAGAAGGTGCTCTGAAAACTTTTGGAGAGTTCCCTGAGGTTAAATGAAGATTTGAAGGAAAGCTCAAAGTACCACTGACATTAGTCAGAGAAGTAACACCATAATTCTTACGTGAAATGGGACTGCTGGAACCATTGAAATGATAGGATATATCCTAGGATATATGAATTAGTTCAGATTATAAAGAAACACAGTATCCTTAGCTGTTGAGGTTCATGTGAATACCAGGACTTGCTCCCTCTCACTGTTCTAGTTGTTCAGTTCTCTTGAACCAGCCTTTAGCTGAGGGGAAGAAAGAAAACGGAAGGAAGATTACATCTTTGTAGAGCTTTGTCTTTGCACGTGGGGAAGCACGCACAAGTCCAGTGGACTTGGAACATTTTCATTTTTGTACATCTTGAATTACATTATTGATGTTTGTCTGGATTCACATAGGATGTCTCCAAAAGCAACAGCTGCAAAAGAATGGTAGTTTTTTCTGGAGCGCTTTTGTTCATGAGCTGGACCAAGTATGGTTTCAAGTGGCTTTCATGTTTTATTCTTGACTTTACAGTCAGGGCAACAGTTGCCAGGTAAGTCTTGTACGGAGAAGTCTATTTAGAAAAAGCAAAGTCAAAATTTTTGGGTTTAATCTTCTGCTGAAATTTAACTTTGGACTCTGCAGTAGCATGCAAATGTATAGATTTTTATTATACCTTATAATATTATTGTACGCATTGTTGGTGACTGTCAAATTATTCACAATTTGAATTTTTCAAATATTTGGGATTTAAATGTTTAAAGCACAGTATTACATACAGTACAAAGTGAAAGGGCTGAAAAGAAGAAGGTAGATTGCTTGTTACTCCTTGCTAGTAACAGGGGAGAATAGCAACAAAGGATTTCAATTAGGTTCAGCCTATTCTTTTTTTTTTTTTTTTAAAACAAAACAAACAAAAAAAAAACAACCAGCCTTTTCTGAGAAGGCATACAGGACCCTCGATGCCTGCTTTGGTTTCTTCTGCATGGTTAATGCTTGGCCTTTTAATTATGAAGCTATTCTATGAGGACTTTCATAAAAATTTGTCCTAATCCAGTTGTTGAAGAGGGAACTACTCGTGTGTTGAGCTGCCTGAATTAATATTTCAGATTTCCTGTGCTCTAGGTCTTAGTTGAATTGATAGTGTTCGTATGATAACCAGATTGTCACTCATCGCATAAAATCCTTTACACCAAATTTATGGTATTAATTCATAATTTTGTAATCTTTTTTTTTTTGAGTGTGACAATCTGTTCTGGTATCTGGTATTATGAAAAGCAAGCTAGGTAACTACGAAGCTCTACCAAACTATATTAGAAGCATCTACTGTCCTCTTCTGTATTGAAGATGATTGAGTTCCCTCTTTTTGTTAGAATCCATAACCACAGAGGTTTGATGACTGTTAATAAGGGAGACTCTTCAAATAACTTCTCGACCACAAGATCAAAACCCGCATTCTGTCTTCTAGCATGTATATCATTGGTTTTAATGCCTTTTCCCACAATTTGATGCTGTTGTTACTTTCAGAAAAAGAAGTTGCTAAGAATGTACAAATAACAACTGGAGATGTGTTTAGTCTTAATTATCTTATTTGATGGCTGCGTCACCATCGCATCAACAAGTTTGGGAAGAACCTACTTCCACAGTGAAAACCTAGCTCTGAGCTCTAGATACCAGCGTAATTTCCATAGGAATCTGATTCTAATTCAGATTTGTGAACTCAAGTGCTTGGTGTGGTACAGGAGAAGGGCCTTTTGGACACAGTATTGTTCTCATTATAGAAACATTAAATGAACTTGAGTTTATTAGAGGAGAACTTGAGCATTGTCCAATCTGTGATTTATCAGAGCCAGGATTTTTTTTCTCCTGTACCAGTTAGAAAGGCTGAAATAATTGTGATTTCTCTTTCGGCAAGAAAATCATATCCATATTGCACAAAACTATTTTCCTTTGCTGAATCTGAGATAGATAGCCAGAGGATCTGCTTTTACTTCACAGGAGTATGCACAAAGGACTGCATGGATTTTTTTATTATTTTCAAACGTAACTTCATGTAGCTCAGGGGAAATGGTCTCTTCAAGAATGCCTTCAGCCTCCTAGAGTTGTGGGTGATGAGGAATGTAATAGTCAGCTTCCTCTTAAGGTACAGCTTTGAGTCATAGCTGTTTTCTTCCCCATCTAAGCAGATGGGGGGAGCAGAGTTAAAAAGAAATCTCTAGGCTGTTAGCTCTTGAATGTCTAAACCTCAGCTGATGTGAGCTGGGAAAATTGGGATTAAAAACAGTATATTTTGTGAGTAGGTGTGGGCTTGGTGGTTTGGGTTGTGTGGTTGGTTGGTTTATTTATTTATTTATTGGATTGTTAGTTCCTATGGATTTTACAAGATCTATTTGCAAGAATAACTGTAGTTTTTCTGCCTGCACAGATGTAGACCTGAAGACTGTAGGCTCTATAATCTCTCACTTGGTTCTCCAGGGTTTTCCTTGTATTTTCAAACATAATTGTTGATCTGTCCTGTTATCCTACAGATATCAGAGTAATAGCTAAATCCAGTGTGATCTTTTTCTGAATGAAGCCTCACTTCAAAGAGAACAGCAGCTCAGCTGCTATTTTGGATTGCGTCATTTTGCCCACAGTTCTTTTCTGTTTTATCTCACTTCAGATTTTGTGTTTGGGTGTGTACATGACAAGAATGTGTTGAATGCTGATGCTGAGCTGTTAAGCAGCTGATTTTTGGTTGTTAGCATTCCTGTATAAAATGTAGTCTTATGGGGCAGTGGGTTTCATTTGAGATTTTCATGGCACTATGAGGCTCTTCTGGATGAGAGATACCAATGATTTCATTATTCCAGCCAAAGTTGTACTAGTTTGAGTATTTGCTTGATTTAAAAGCTTAAGAAAATGAGTTAGTTAATTTCAGGTCAGTTTGATAGTATCTCATGAAGACTGGCAAAGGCTAGTAGCAAAAATCACTTTAATCTATCTGTAATGAATATTTTCTAGTTTATTTTCTCAGGTTTCTGCTTTTTTCCCACTTCTGAGATGCAGCTTCCTTATTGCAGTGTGTTTGTTCGCCATGTTACGAAGCAGAAGGTGTGTATGTACACAAAGTCTCAGAGAGGGTAATGTGAGAGTTTAATGCTGTGTGTAGACTGAGGGGGAAAAATAACTTCATTGTGTTATGTATGAGTTGAATGGGAAAAACAGCAGAGGAAGTGTCTTTGTTATGGTAAGTGCTGAGGTTTTTCCTCTCCTTTAATAGCCATATCAGTGGAGTCAGGTGTGATTAATACGTCTTGTGAATGGAATAACTATAAAAATGTCCCAGCTCAGAAGTCTTGCTACCTAGCCAAGTTATTGTTTTTATTTTGTGGTTTCAAATTTATAACTTCCAAATGGTCTTGAATGAAGCTTTTGTTGGTCTTGTTTTCATGATTTTTTCCCCGAATGTGGTTGTGCTTATACCAGGTAAAAGCTGCATCAGAGCCATTTAACAAGATTAGTCTGGAGAAGAACATTAGAGGTAGGAAGAAGCCTCTGCCTCATCTGAATCTATGATGGCGTAAATCTCATATGGAGCAAGGCAGGCTCTAATAAAAATAATACAAAACTAAGACACATTATTCTATAATGTACAGGGGCTGCTTCTACTAAAGTAATTCTTGTAACATTTTTTAAAGTATTATTGTTTCAGCAGGGTATTTATGAAGTTTCTAACTGCCCTTACGTCTTACAGGAATGAGAGAAGTGCAAACACTTTCTGAGTTCAATGCATGCTGACATGTTTTGGTTCTGAAGAATTAGATTCTGAGAGATCCTAGCTGTATGTAATAAAAACTTTCAGAATTTTGTCAGCTGCTGTACAAAGAAAATACTCAGTTCTTACACATGTGCCTCTTCACTAGTGAGGCTGTCAGTTGCTTCAAAGATCAGGACAGGGGCTTGGAATTACAGCCTTCTTGATGCAAGTACACGACCAAAATTTGTTGAGAACTTTAAAGTAGATATTCTCCTGTTCCCCTCATCTGAGCCCTGACCTAATTAACTTTTTTTTTTTTTTTGAAGTGTGTCTACCAGAGTTTGGCTTGACATGAAATATGGCCAGAAAGAAAGAGAGGAAAAAAAGTCATGAGTGAAAAGTCATTGAAAGCTGTAGTGTTAGAGTAACACAAGCAGAGAGGTATTGTCAGTTTGTACATTGGAGCTTTTTTGCTTAGCTCTGTATTGTTTTTATATAAGAATCCAAATACTCTGTGCAGGGATCAGAGCTCTGTTGTAGTGAGCATAGGATGAAAAGCATTAACATTTGAAAATTGCTTCCAGTTTTTGCTCTAGTAGCGTGTAGCTTGTCAACTATAGCTCTCATGCTGACAGATCTATTCCATATGTTCTGTGTCCTTTCTCAAAAATGCTTTTCATTTTCTTGATATATTAATCTTGTTTCCTACAGAGTGATGGGCAGTCATGTTTTTGTCTGATTTCTTCTAGTATGTTTTGAACCCGGCAGTCAATTTCAATTAAATAGATGTCGTAGGAATCTCTCGAAAGTTTCATGAAAATAGGTGTTGCCAAAGAAGGCCATGCTGTTCACGGAGGTAATAAAGAAAAAACTACAACGTAAGCATTGTTAGATACAAAAAATCTAATTGGAATTTTTCCTCCTGTTAGACTCCAGAGACTTAATTCACTGATTGCAGGTGAACCGTAGAAAAGGAGGTTTCATAGTTTTATTGCTGACAACTATTTGTATTTTGGAGAGGCATACAGACTTCTGTGGAACACACCATATGTATTTAAAAGGAAAATGTGTTTATAGACAAAGCATTTATTTTTATTTAAAATTTTACAGTTTAAGTCTGCAAAGTATTTGAGTCTGAAGCTGTACTCTGCCTCTTTGCTAAGCCAACAGGAGTTGGCCAAGAGGCAAGGAATGAATGTACCCTGATTAAATGTTGCTGGATGCTATCCTGGATTTAAACAGTTACTGACAATTTTGTAGGCTTCAGCTAGGCACAAATGTTAAATAAATATATATATATACATATATATACTGGCTTTGAAATGTGTTATTTACAAGAAAAAATACCTATTGCCCTTACAGTGTTGCATTAAAGTAGCTTTAAGTAAAGAAAGTCTGGTAGTTCACTCTGTTAGATTACAAATGCTAGTCATTTCTGACCTTTTGGGTCAGAGCTTGAAATACAAGACACGAATTTTACAGCTGTTTTAGAGTGACACCTTGTGGAGTATAAATGTCTACACTTTATTTCCAAAGACTTATTAAGCAGTCAAAAGGTATTACAGAAGGAGAAGTTTTTTGTATCCAGAGGTAAGAACTTACAATTTCTTTTATCCAAGTCGGGGGGGAGATGTTTACTATAGTAAAAGGTGTTCTGTGGTTGAGAATACAAACTCAATTTTGTGTTGTTCCTGTGTCAATACATAGTAATAAAAATAATTTAAGTTTTGATAGCCTTTTAATGGGAAAGAATACTGTATTGACAAAATTTCAATTTCTAGAGTCTTCCTGACTGATAGTTTCATTTATTTAAAGATAAAATGACAATTCTTTACTCTTGATTACATTCATTCTAATAATCATGGAATGTTATCTAAATACATAAAAATTGTTTTTAGAAATACTGCAATTGAAGCATAGCACTTACTAGTTCTGGGGTCATGAAAATGAAATGCAATAAATAAGCATATTTAGAAACCTAATTGTGTGACAATAACAGGAAATAATTTTAATCCACTTTTAATGCAACTTAATGAAAGATCATTTTGGCAGTAGGAAAGGAGGCCAGGGTTTGAAAGAGGGAATATAGAAAACAGGAAAAGATAAAGGCAGTGATGAAGAAAGTCCATTCTTCAGGCTGGATAATAAATCTTCTAATAAATCACCCATTTCTGCATTACCATGAATATAGAGTATTCCATCCGATGGTCACATGTGCAAGCGGCTCTCTGTATGCATAGATTATACAGAACTGTGTAGTATAGTGGTTTTCCCAAAGCTCTTATGAGGCCTGAACAGAGCTCCTAAATAGACTTTTTTTTTTTTTTCATTAAAGAGATATAGCCAAATACATGGGTTTTGATCTCAGGTTCAGCAGGTGAATTTCGGAATTGTATGGTAAGTTAATGGGCGTGTACTACAAGAAACCAAAAGATGATGTATGGTTTCAGAATGGTTGTTATTGATTAAGGGATTAATTCAAATTATATAATTAACAAAGCAATTACACCATGTAATTTCCATTCATAAATGTAATGTTAACTCATAGTTTAAAACTGTTTTTAAAGTTGATGTTGTAGGTGAGACAATCTAAAGAGGGTTGGTATCCACTTTCACTGCAGTGTCACAGAATGGTTGAGGCTGGTAGGGACCTCCAGAGACCATCTAGTCCAACCCCCATGCTCAAGCAGGGTCACCTCGAGCACATTACACAGGATCACATCCAGGCGGGTTTTGAGTATCTCCAGAGGAGGAGACTCCACAGTCTCTGGGCAGCCTGTTCCAGTGCTCTGTCACCCTCACAGTAAAGTTGTTCCTCATATGGCGGTGAAACCTCCTGTGGTTCAATTTATACCCGTTACCCCTTGTCCTATGGCTGGCTACCACTGAGAAGAGTTTGGCGCCATCCTCTTTACGTTGTCCCTTGGGTATTTGTAGAGGTTGATAAGATCTCCTCTGTCTCCTCCTCTGTGCTATCCAGGCCCAGCTCCCTCGGTCATACCTCACAGGACAGATGCCCCAATCCTCATCTCCGTGGCTCTGCGCTGGACCCTCTCTAGAAGTTCCACATCCCCCGGCAGTATATGGCTGCCAAGCTTATACAGTCAATTTGCTGTTGCAGCTGTTTTCACCATAGCAAATTTAGCTGATGTTAGATCTGGATGCGTGACTTTTCCCTGGATTGAATCATTTCTGAGGGTAGAAACGCTGTTCTTAAACAACATTTACCATTAGTTTTTGCTGTTTGAGTAGATCAGTCAGTTTCACAAAAAGAGCCATTCTGTTCCCAGAGCCCTCCCTCTCCTGAATGAAGGAAATAATGCTCCATTTCTTTAGCAAACATTTTTGCTCTAGAAACACTCAAGCCTTCTGCTTGGTCTGCTGTGACTGCCATTTAGTGCCCTAAGGATTGGAAATGGATTTTCCCTGATAACACAACTGACCTCTTCTCTTGCAGCAGAGGTCTCACCATCCTACTTGAAAACGTTTTGCAGAAGAGGAGAAGCAGCTAGTACAAATACATATGGCAATATCTGCAGGCCTCAGGTCAGAGCCGCATTATAGTGGTACAGTTGTACCAGTTCTCCTTAATAAATGGCTGACAGCAGAGCCTCTGCTTCTAGTGGATATTTGCCCAAAGCCAAATACATGGAAACTTGTACAAGTTATTCTTATTTCTGCAGGTATCTATTTTTTTTTTTATCGATTTCTTGTAGTTTCTTTTTCAAAGTCTTCTCTTGGGGTGATGGCTGTTGTTGCAGAGTTTAATGACCTCTCTGGCTCTAGGTAATAATGGTCACATTCAAATTTTTCTTGAGAAAGGTGGTTCACATCTACCTTTGGCAATGGCATTTGTTACGCTTTATCGTACACACTTCAGTGCCAGAGAAATGGCTACAGAGACATCAAAGAGCTTTTCCAAGTGTACTGGTGTAAAATAAAGGTATATGGTGAAATCTGAAGGTAGGAAAAGCTTCCTCACAACAAGAAAGGCATCCCCATAACAAAAATACCAAAGCTGTGCTCTGAAGTTTTACAGAAGGCTTTAAATCAGGCCAAACCATTTCCTTGCCTACCTGCACAGGTTTTGAAAAGGAGATTTCAGCTATGAAATCTAGACTCTGACAGAATCAGTTTACAACAGATAATGTAAAAATACTCATTCAAATGTCTACGTCTGCTGAAATTATAAGAAACATAAAAACAAGGGGTTGTATGCATTTATGTATGCATGCACTGCATGTAGACTTATATTTAGGACAGAGGAAAACATGATTAAAAGTATCTACATAGACTTTATTTTTAGTTAGGATATGGATTTAATTTTACCTGCCTCTTGGAAAAAAATCTTCATGTACAGAAAAAAATGCTTGACTACTTCATAATGATTTATGCAACTGCACGAGAGAAATTGTGTATAGATGAAAACATAAAATGTGAGTCAATTGGTGCCCCTTGCAAACTGGCACAGTAGTTAAGTATCTAGGTCACTTTTTAGATGTTATTTTTCCGGGATCTCAGACAGATGCCCAGTGAAGTGAAAAACAATTAATGGAATTGTTGATATAAAATTAACCCTATTGCAATACAGAGGAATGTAGTAAAAACAGCAGCTTGGTTTTAAAATACATACTTGATCAGGTGATAAACCTATCGCATTAATAAAATCTCTTCATAAGCACAATGGCTCTGAATCTTTAGCAATATAATGCAAAATAAAGGGTATTTTAAAATAAAGGGAACAGAGCTAATACCTGATCAGGTAATACTTGATTTTAGCCTGAGTCAGCAAATTTTTTGTTCATTTCAGTTGGTAATGTAGCAGAAAGCATGGTTGGACCTGACAGTATGTGTTCCATGTGAACCAACAGAAGCTATTCTAAATTCTTCTCTTCTTTGAAGCTGCTTACCTAAGCCAAAACACTAACAAACAAAAGAACAGCAAAAGAACAACAAAAGCAAAGTAAGTACCTGAGGCAAAAGGAAGGAGTTTACTGCAAGAAATGTGATGGGGGGAAAAAAAGTAAAACTGGCAGTCTTAGCCCAGTATTCAGTAGGAGTGGTATGAAATGCTATGGGGAGCTGGGAGTGCTATGCCTGGTTCTCATTCAGAGTTCCTGAGGCTGAGTATGTCATCGTATGAGAGAAGCAGAACTGGCTGAATAACATTGTACTTCGCTTCTGGGACTTGAACTGCTTGTTTGCTTCAGGCTCAGTGGTTAGTGGATGCAGTAGATGGAGCCAAACTGACAGCGAGACCTTAAAGTGCAGCCCACATTGAAGAGAACTGCTAAGAGAACTACAGCAACATTTCTGGACCTACTGCTGGAGATAGCGTTACCTTAATGTCCAGACAGATCAAGCAGTAAATTGTTTCACATCTAAATTCTAGGTACTTGGTCCTGAATGTGGTGACTGGATCTCTGTGTCAGTGTGTTCAGGCTCCCAGCACGGTATGTGAGTACTCACATTAAAATTCACAAACATTCATAAGAGCAGGCATGGAAAGTCCAAGACTGCTTTGTCTGCATTCCTGTGTGAGTTTTTATAATTGCTTGAAGTAATATTTGTTTTATCTAGAAAATAGTCATCTAAAATCTAGGTATTCCTCTGTAGTTTTAATTCCCTCAGTGCAGTAACGGGCAGCATTTCTGCAGTGCAGTCCATATCTTTCTGAGGATGGAATTATTTGCCGTTGGTGAAGTCCATTCCCTTCCACTGAATGTACAAGCAGTTCAGAGATGAGCTATGAGGAAGAGGACGAGCCTTCCAATAGCTCAAGTTAGTTGAGACGTATCCCACAATGGAGTTATCTTGACCTTTCTCAAGACAGAACAATTTTTTTATAAAATCACAGAATCATTAAGGTTGGAAAAGGCCTCCAAGATCATCTGGTCCAACCATCCCCCTACCACCAATGTCACCCGCGGAACCATGTCCCCAAGCACCACGTCCAACCTTTCCTTGAACACCCCCAGGGATGGTGATGTCATCACTTTCCTGGGCATCTCTGAGACAAAAAATTTTGAGAGGAACAGCTTTGGTAAAGAAGTGGAGATGATAGTATTGTGTGAGAACGATGCTGTGCAGATGGCGGACCCTGAGTAGCGTGGTCGTTAAAGACTTCCTAGGAGAGGTAAGGTTGAGTGTTCTTGGACAGAGGAGGAACTGAAGGCAAGTCCCACAGATCAGGAGATGAATCCTGATTCTGCCATAGATGCTGTATAAACATGTCATGGATTGTGTCATTTTAAAGGGTAGTAATAGCTTGGGCTTCATGGCAGTTTGATCAGAAAGCACACGGCACGTTTTGCAACTTTGCAGTTAACTGAGACCCCCCGTGGTATCGGGCCTGCGTTCTGGACTCTGAGCTGGTCACATGCAGCCTAACCAGCCCTGGGAGGACTGGAAAAAAGCGTAGCTGTTAACAGGAGGAGAACTGTAGTCATGTCAGGTGCTCTTAATTTTAGGAAGTGAGGTTATCCACATTCATTTATATCCCATTTTAGATAATGAAGCCTTTCTTTAGATCTGGCCTTGTTGCGCTATGTCTTGTCAAATATCTGATCGTGTTCTCATTAATTTTTCTACCTTGGTGAACCTGCATAGAAATACTTACACAAAACTGAAGTACTACGGTATCTGTGGCCATTAAATACTAGATAATGATTATTTTAATTTCAATTTTCTTTACACCTTCTTAGCAACTAGCATGTTTTACCTTTCTTAGCATAAGCCACTTACGGGTTTAGTAAAAACTTAGTTATTTCTGAGTACTTCTTAATCTTTTGAATATATTCTAGAAATATTTTATGGATATTTACAGAAGGGAAGAAAGCCATTTGGGGGCAATTGCATAACAATATAAACAGGGTTTAATCTAATGTGATTCTGCAACTCTTGGGAAGGAGTCAAATGTTCATTTGGAATTCAATCCCAGGATAAAATTCCGAAGTGTTGTTAATATTTTGTTAAAATGTGTTGGATTTTTGTCAATAAATTCACTGTCAGTAATGGTATGTTACTGAATTCACTGTTGCCTGTGAAAAGGTCTCACAGTAAAAGCTCTAAACTCTTCACCAGATTTTTTTAAGGAGAAAGGTTTAAAACTGAACATTGCACAATATAAAAATTGTACATTGTAACTGCAATGAGGTTTCCCAACCTGTATCTCAAGTCTAACCCAAATTGTTACTTAGCTTATTTGGATTCCAGATGACAACTTCAAAAGTTGTGTTATTCACATGAATAACATAAATTAATAATCAGTACAGATCTGAAAGTGTTCAAAGTTATTTTTATCTTTGCAGTACCACTTACCACTGATGCTGGCAGCATTAGGGCACGTGTGATTACTTCTCCATGCAGACAGGAACCTTTTTATTACCCTGTATTTAAGTATATGCACTCAGTCTTTCCAGTAACACACACCATTTTTTACTTACGAAGTTGTGTTACAGCTGCTGCCTCTGCCATTCTGTGTGTTTATGACCCGTGCAACCCTGTCTGGAGTCCAGTGGCTGTCTTGTGCTCTTGCACCTTCTGGGCATTACCCTCTGCATCTTGTCATTCTCCTCACTTGTATGATCAGGCACATTGGATTTAAATTGCTGTCGTTCCTGCTAATGCAAATCAAAGTCTTTAACTGGTGATGCCCAGTACGTATGGATGCAGAAATACAAATTAGCTCATTGAAATAAACTGCTATAGAAATTTTCCATGAAAATTGGTTTTATATTTGGTCCATATAGCTAAATTACAGACATTAATAGGGTTCCAAAATATATATGCTTTAAATATAGGGATACTCATAGAAATCAGTGGTGAAAGTAACAATGACATAAAGAGTTAAGAAACTGAGCTCCTTAGTTGCCCAAGAGAGACAGGTACACACAATCCTTCTCCCTCAGAAAATCCCACAGACAGAATTAGGCTCTACTTGCAACCCATCAGCACCTCGATACTTTCTTCCACAGTGCTTTTTGCTGTTATATAAAGAGAATTGGTTAGTGACACAGGCAGCTGCCTCCTGCTGTGACTGGCTAAAAATATTTGGTTTGTAATGGACTAATGCTTTTAAAAAGATGCAAGAGTTTGTGTAAAAGTATATTTGATAATGCTTAGTTAAGGGCATCCACGCCTCTCATTGTGATGCACTCCTCTGATTTCAGAACCTTACATCTATGAACCTTCAACCTAACTCCTCTTCTTGCCATACCTAACAAGTTCTTGGATGGGACACAAGTAACCTCTACATGCCATGCCAGCAGTGAAGTCCTGATACATTTGTATTCTGCCTAAACTTCCTGTGTAATGTTCTGGGGACGTTGCCTTACACGGATAGTTCTGTAAGTCACGTTGAACTTGTGCTGAGTTTGATGGCCAGTGAGGACAGCACATCTTTATGTGCAGAAGCTTCGGCTGAGAACAGCGTTGTACTGTTAGCCTTGTGTCTTAATAGGGATACCACGTGAAAAAGTGGATTCAAGTTGTGCAGTACTTCTCTGTTTCAGGCCTTATTATGGTTGAGAGCGAGACAGGGTTTGTGTTTCTTTAGACCAAGTGTTTGAATCCACGGTCTGATAGCTTGCGTTCTATCCCTGCCATCCTTATGTTATCCCTGAAAAAGGAGAAAAACAAACCAAAAAACCACCGCAGGAACATTCTCAGGAAATACGGGCATGCTAAAACTGAGCAGTGGTTGGTGGAGTGAGGAGCAAGGAGTGAATAGCCCAACTTAATTCTGCCTGTGTTACGTCTGGCCAAAGCCGTTAGAGTTATTTGGATTCTCCTCGCTGACTGACCTTATGATTCAGTTCTCAGCGATGCATTCATTATTCCACAGGAATAAACGCATACGTTTACTGCTTGGTGTCTGCAGATTTGTACGTGGCATTCAAGCATGCTTAAAGGCAGGATATTGAGCACTTGCAGGCAGACAGTTAACGCAGTGTTTGTATTTCTCTTTCGTCTCATGGTTGCTTCTGGGATGCCTGGTTCTGCAAGGCTTTTTCTTTTTTTTCTTTCTATTTTTTTATTTCATTTTATACCCTGTTGTCAGTGGGAGTGTGCGTGATTAGCGGTATAGATCAAACCCAGACCCTGTGAGCCCTAGCACTCCAGATGAATGACAGAAAATGTGTTTTGCATTACTGTCATGTATAAAATGTTCTTTTGTTGGCTACACTGTGGCCAGCAGCGTGATTTATCCTAAACACTATGCCAGCATAGCATTTTTTTTGAGAAAAAGTAGCCACCAACAAATAGGCATACTTTTTAGCAATATAGAGAATCCCATACAAGTTGCAAATTCATGTCTCGGTCTGAACAACTGGGAAAATTAGAAACCAGCTAAAGAAAATACTGTGTGATCATTGTGGATAAACCAGCACATTTAGCCAGTGAGATGAACCTTTAGTAATGCTCCTATGGTCAAAGATAACAAAGGTTGAGGTTAGGGGCTTGAATTGTATAATTTGTATACATAAACTTGTATAATTTGAATATATCAAGTACAAAGACTGCATTTCATCAGCTTTAAAGCTCCAAGGGGCAACTGTGAAATCTGATCTGAACTGCCAAAGCCTTCCAAAGAATTTTGCTTTGTAATCTTGCACCAAATTCTGCAATTCATGTAATGCACCCATTGCAGAAACAAAAGCAGCCTTCTTTAATTGTGCTTTTGCTATTTATTGAAGAGGTCTTGCTGCTATTTTAGAAGTTCTGTAATAAAATTTAAAGAAAATGTGCATATGCTTGTATACAGATTTTCTGCCCTGAATTATACAAGATGTTTTTCTGTTTGTAGAAAATAGAAGTGACGTTTGTCATCTACTTTTTCAGCCAAGCACATCTAGCAGAGCTATAATTTATAATCATATGTTGTAATATGCTTTCGTGTTCATCATTAGAACTTAATAAATTGTCAAAATGTGTGACAGTTCGAAGTTCCTGAGATGTAAAAAATGATGTCTCTAAATCCTTTTCAGTTAAGTAGCTTTAAAATAAAGGGACAGAGTCATCACTGAATTAGTAAGTTCTCTTTAAACAGTGTCACTCTTGTAACTGCAGCAAAATTATGCTGCAGTAAACCTGGTGATGCAGTGAACTGGGCCAGAGAAAAAAATACCTTTCTAATGCATGCACTTTATGTCCTGTAGCACACCCCCTGAAGGTGTTTTATGACTGATAGAGGTCTGTCAGAGGGGACGTTTTGGAAAAGTGTTAACTGAAGAGTTCCAGCAGAAAAGGGCAGCATTAACTCAGAAGGAAAAACAGCAAGGTAGATCCTTATTTGAGATAAAACTGTCTTCAGTAATTGTATTCTCAGTTATTTGAAGTATAATTCAGACTAGGTTCTTGCCAATATTAGTCAGCAGTTTTCTACAGAAGTTGCTGTGCTGAGTCCCCTCTTCAACCATAGATTCCTGGATGCAGCAGCAGATCTTAAAGCCTTCTGGCTTGCCAGCTGCTACAATTCCAGAGCTGCTTCAAAGACTGCAGAGTGGTGAAAATATATAATCACCTCCTCTTAAACAGTTTGAAAAGTATTCCCTGATTTTTATTTCCATTAAAAAGTATCTTTAAACAAGCCACTTTCCCTTTTGACTATTTAGAACAATTGCACAATAGTATTAATGTGTTTTCGTTACTTCTTGGTTTTATTTACACGTTTGCTAGGACAGTCTATTCTTTATTTTACCATATGGTTCTGTTTCTTTATCTGCTTTGGCTCTTGTCACTTTTAACTGTGTGAAATGGATTCACAGACATCCAGTGGGAAGTGTTTGTAGGTCAGTGACTAATTTTTCCAGGCCCATATTGCAGACTCTGGTGATTTAGACTGATTCTATTTATAGAGAAAAGATGACTTTTTTTAACCTATGAACTTACACTCTCATGTTGGCATTTCTGCACTCAGCTGATGTATCTGCTTGTTGAGTGATGATGACAGCAAAGTTAATATGCCACGCAAGTGGCAAAAT
Source organism: Anser cygnoides (assembly GCF_040182565.1). Lineage (NCBI taxonomy): Eukaryota > Metazoa > Chordata > Aves > Anseriformes > Anatidae > Anser > Anser cygnoides. The sequence continues at coordinate 14,674,048 of NC_089874.1, read as the reverse complement.
GTGTTACAAGATACCAGAGTTTGTTTCACATTGGATGACAGATACGGGTGCTGCCTGCATCAGGAAGCATTAGTGTGCACGTCAAGCACCACGACAGGGTAGAATATCTATGATGATGGAGTATTCTGCCATTTTATTTACTTGGTCCCCTTTTCTATGGTACGTGAACATCTTGCTGTTTTCAAGATTTTAGACTTACAAATATCACTTGAGACAGTGAGATTTTATTCCTGATTCAGTGAAAGGGATCTAAGAAACAGATGAAGGGTTGATGAATGTCTTGCACGCAGTTTACAGAAGAGCAGAAAAGTGAATTTGGGTCCCTTGACTGCATGCAAATCAATGGGTTGTTATTCCCACAAATAAAGCCAGCAGTGCTACTATCTCTGCGATTACATAGTTCAAAATATAGAAAATGAATAAGCAGAAAGTTTTATGGCAAAATACAGTTTAAGCTGTATTTCAGATCACGTGTCTGACTGACGGCTTGCTAGTAGCAACTGAAATGAAAATAAACTTCACCTGGCTAAAGGAGGCAGCCTTCTCTTCCTTTTTTTGTCCACAGAAATGGAAAGTGATTTCAAATTCATGCTGGCTTTTCCTACGTTTTGAGGAAAAATCTTGAACGTTCATATCACTCCCATTTTCAAAAGGGGCAGAAAGGAGGACTCAGGGGAACTGGTGAGCCTCACCTCTGTGCCTGGGAAGATCCTGGACGAGATCCTCCTGGAAGCAATGTCAAGGCACGTGCAGGACAAGGAGGTGATCCGAGACTGCCAGCACAGCTCCGCCACCGGCCTGACCAGTCTGGTGGCCTTCTGTGGTGGAGTGGCTGCGTCAGCTGACAAGGGAAGACTGACTGATGTCATCTACCTGGACTTCCGCAAGGCCTTCGACGCGGTCCCACATGACATCCTGCTCTCCAGACTGGAGAGAGATGGATTTGAAGGGCAGACCATTCGGTGGATAAGGAGTTGGCTTGAAGGCCACCCCCAGAGAGTGGTGGTCAATGGTTCTGTGTCCAGGTGGAGGCCCTCAGGGGTCTGTCTTGGGACTGGTGCTGTTTAATATCTTTATCCACAACATAGAGAGATTGAGTGCACCCTCAGAAAGTTTGCAGATGACACCAAGCTGATTTGGTGCAGTTATAACAGAAGGAAGGGATGCCATCCAAAGGGACATGGACAAGCCTGAGAAGTGGGCCCACGTGAACCTGATGAGGCTCAACAAGTCCAAGTGCAGGGTGTTGCACCTGGGTCGGGGCAATCCTGGACATGAGGACAGACTGGGAGAACTCATTGAGAGCAGCCCTGCAGAGAAGGACTTGGGGGTTCTGGTGGACGAAAAGCTTGACGTGAACCAACAGTGTGCTCTTACAGCCCAGAAGGCCAACTGCATCCTGGGCTGCATCAACAGAGGGGTGTCCAGCAGGGGAGGGAGGGGATTGTGCCCCTCTGCTCTGCCCTTGTGAGGCCCCACTTGGAGTCCTGCAGGTCTGGGGCCCTCAGCACAAGAAGGACATGGGTCTGTTAGAGCGGGTCCAGAGGAGGGCCATGAGGATGATCAGAGGGCTGGAGAACCTCTGCTGTGAAGAAAGGCTGAGAGAGCTGGGGATGTTCAGCCTGAAGAAAAGGCTCCAGGGAGATGTCATTGAAGCTTTTCAATACTTAAAGGGGGCTTATAAAAAAGATGGAGAACAACTTTTTCCTCAGTCAGATAGTGACAGGACAAAGGGGAATGGTTTTAAATTAAAAAAGGGGAGATTTATAATAGAGGTTAGGAGGAAATCCTTTGCTCAGAGGGCAGTGAGGCACTGGCCCAGGCTGCCCAGAGAAGCTGTGGCTGCCCCATCCCTGGAGGTGCTCAAGGCCAGGCTGGATGGGGCTTTGGGCAACCTGGTCTGGTGGGAGGTGTCCCTGCCCATGGCAGGGGGGTTAGAACTGGGTGATCTTTAAGGTCCCTTCCAACCCAAACCATTCTGTGATTCAATGATATGGGAGCCTTAATTTTAATTCTGTAGGATTGGTTATGTCCTTGGTACTTCTTCATTTAGAGGGAGAGGACTTTGAAAATCATACATTGAGGTTAGCATTACTTTTGTAGTCCAGCCTTTTCTTTCAAAGGACACTGGGACCAATGCCCATTGATAGTGGATAGAATTCACTGTTCAAATAGAAAAATAAAGGAAAGATTTTCCCCCATTTAGGTGAACAGTTTTTAATTTTACATTATTTTTCAAAGGAAAGGGTATTGCCTAATCTTTACAGGACTTGAGAAGGTTGAATAAAATATTTATGAAATACACAGTCAAACTGATATATCTGCTGTTTTGTTAAGTACAATAATTAATTTGTTTTTTGTTGCTGTTGTTGTTGCGGTTTTTTTGTTTGTTTTACCTCTGTTTCCATTTTCTGTATTTTCCAGGCATATGCACAGAAACAGGGGATTTGTCTTGAGGAGAGTAATGTTACAATTCTACAATTCTAAATGTGTTCCTACAGGTATTCACAATTGTAGTACTCTGCTAAAAATCAGTAAGGCTTATGCCTGGACACTTCTCTGTTGAAAGCTTGGACACTTTAAGAGCTTTAATTTCCATACTGACTTTTTTGTCCATACTCACTTTTTTGTTTCACCTCTTGGTTTGAAAATTAACTGCGGAAAGTCTATTTTCACCTCTATATAGAAAATGATAGCAGAAATTTAATCAGTTTGAGAATGTGTTTCATGGGGGCAATTCTTGAGATGAGTCAGTACAGTTCACAGTATTCAGCTTGGTTCCCTGTCTCTGAAACCTTTAACTTTTCTTTAAATCAGTTCTTCAAACACAGCTTTGCACTATTCTGGTTAAAAAGGCTGGTCTTCTAGGGAGCTGACGGCTAAAGTAAGATGCTTCCCTGATGCTTTTCTTCATATAAAGGGCTCAGCCTGAGCATATGTGTGTACAGTGAGCTATACTTCTAAATAATTAAATTCCTTGCATATTAACATATATTAGCTCATGTTACACACAAATGTTTGTAACTACAAGCTGCCATGACTGATACTCAGAAGTGCTGTGTATTGAGAGTTGGGTGAAAGTTGTTTATTCTTTCAAAAATATATAATATTTTTATATATATAATATTTTTAAGCTGAATTAGAGAATAAAATATGTCTGAACATGCTAACCTAAGTTTCTGTTCCTGGTTCAGGTCTCATTGTACAAATTGTGAGCAGCTTCAGTGAAATTGAAGGAGTTACTCTTGCCTAGACCTGTACGAAATCAGAACACATTAACAGATACCTCTTTACAGAACGGGATCTTTCACAAGCAGAAAGGACTAAAACACAGTAGCCTCTTATTCATACTCCATATAGACTCTCCAGTTGGCAAAGCCCTTCGTGGCAGCACTGTCTGTTTTTACACATTGTTTTGTTTTGTTTAGTTAGGCTTTGCTATACAAGGGGTTTTATTGTTCAAGAGGAGGCAGTCCCACCCTTGCTAGTAGTCACCATGCCATACCATTGGGTAATTATAGCTCTTTACATGCCAAGATCTCAGACCAAGAAAAGGCAGCCAATCCTGATATGGGAAGACACACACTGGCACAAAAAAGAAAAAAATAGCTAGAGAGACAATGAAGAGAGAAAAACAGAGAGAGACACTGTATGGGATTGTGCTTTATCTGCCTATGACAGTAGCATCAGGGGCAATGTTGTTTTTCCCCAGTAGTTTTCCAATATAGTTACTCCATTCACTGATGAATTAAGACTATGTGAAACTGTGCCAAAGCTAATCCAGTCAAATTCCACCCAGATGGTTAAATCCAATTGCCTGTGCCTTCCCCCACAATGCAAAAGCTTCCCTGGTACAGTCTGCTTTGTTACTGCTTTCCTCCCCTGCCAACCGGCAGCTCTGTGCTGTACGGGTGATCTTCCCTCGTGTGCATAATGCCCGGGCTTCTGGCTGCCTCCACACACAGATCTTAACTTGTTCCATCCCTGGAGAGGTACAAAAAATATGAATGGTTAAGTGTATATATAAATATTCCAGTGTAGCTGTTCTTCAAATGTTTCACCCAAAACGATACTCAGCCTTTCCCTAATTGAGGGAAACTGCCTATTTCTGCAGTAATTTCAGTTTGGTGAGAGAACTGGCAATAATATTCCAGATAATATATTATCTGGCTATGTATGTTTAGGGAAGTACTCTAATGCCTGCCTGAAGGTGTGTCACCTTCATTCCTGAATCCCCTATTTCCTCCTGCTTAGCAAATGAAAATGGCTAGGATTCTCCAGTTGTCACACACTTCAGAGCAGGACCGTGACTTTGTGCCCTGATTTACTGCCTAGAATATTACCTCTTCCGTAGCTGGCAGGAGATTAACATCCTAATTCATGCACTGCAGTTAAATACATTTAGTAGGTAACCTGAATTTTGCCCTTTGCATTCAAAAGAAATCTTGATTTACTCTACATACTGCTCTCAGATTCAGAAAAGCTGCTTACTCGCCAAGTAAAAGTGCTGTTCACCAAAGGGCTGCCTTCAGTTGATGAGAATTCATTTGAAATGTTTTCAGTTAGGTAACACTGAGCAGGGACTCCATAACTTACATAATTCTTGTTGAGTCTTGATGTCTTTCCTGTGACCGGTCACTGCGGGATCACTCTGCCAAGTACCCCAGAAACCTCCAGGTGCCTCTGATGACAGCATAATGGTTGGAGTAGGCATAGGAAGGGCTCCAGATAAGTTGTGACACGGCTGAAAGGACATTTTTTGGCAAGCACTGAAATACTTCCTTCAAGAAAGAGAAGACTGCCTTAATCCTAGAAGAATCAACACCTTAAACAAAGGGGGAACGTGCCGCAGGAGTAGTCCACCTGAACCCACAGGGGTGGACATCTCAGTGAAGTCTGAGCCGTGATGGGTGAACGCGTCCTCCGGAGGAATGCAAAGACTTCGCCTTCCTGGTTGGGTCAGAATCAAGTACGAAGAACTTGCCTTGAGGAAGAAAGTCTTTTGCTGCCACTGAATTTGGGATTGCAACATAAATAATAAATAATAATAAAAAAAAATCAGAGGGTTGATAATTAACATCCCTCAGCTGTTCATCACTGCTGTGCTAGGTAATATTCTAGTCAAAATAAATTTAGGCATGATTGTAAACAGAGTTTAGGGTATGATTCAGTCAACCAGCCAGATCACTTTTCACATTTGTACATAGGAATGTTCATTTTAAGCTTTCTTTTAAAAAATCCCATACAACAATTAACCCTGTGATAAATTTGGCAATACAGCATTTTAGACTTTAATGCCTAAATTGTTAGTAGGACTCCTATTGAACATTAGGTGGCAGTGTGGGGAAGGTATTGTATGACAAATTTCTCAGAGTGTATCTGGAAGACAATCTGGAGTCAAAAGATCTAGCTGTCACCAATCCTTTATTTTAAAGGATTTTATTTTATTTTATTAACCTGTGTTTCCCATATCACTAGGTTTGCAAGCAGAAAGTAGTTCAGGGTTAAAAAATATTTACCACTTCTACGTACCCTAAATAGGTAAAAACCTTTTCTAAGCAAAACAGTGACCTACATCTGCTACACTTGTTGATGATGTACTAGGAAGACTTCAGGAACAAAATTTAATGGGTCACATTATTAACATTAAACCTATAAAAGTACATTGTCTTCCGAACAGTGGAGATTTAAAAATATCTTTATGCAGGAAGAAGCCCTTTGTAAACACAGGTAGCTCAGCACTGACCAATCTTGGCCTTAGTTTTAGGTGCTTTATGGTGTTCCTCAGCTGATGTATTAAGTTCCTCGGGAGGACAAACTCATGAAAATACATAATCTTAAACTTCAAGGACAGAATGATCTCCAAGCAAGGAAAGACACAAAAGATCATCTTTTGAAACACGACATCTAAGCAAGTCATGAGGTACAGTGAAGTGTTTTTGCTTTACAGTGCCAACGTTTATCAAATGATAATTTACATTATACACTTGATACAGCTGAAATTTGATACAGCTGAAATAAAGTTGTCACAATTGAAAACCAAACATGCTTTCCTGACGTATTTCATTTATTTACTTGTCTCAGCTCTCAGATACCAGCGTGAGACCATTACCCTAGAGGAGCGTTCCTTTTCTTTGACCTTCTCCGTAAGTAGGTATTGTAGCACCTTTGCCATTAGAATGTACTTCAGCAAGCTCTTAGGGCGAGAGGAGGAATAAAGGCATATGAAAAATTCAGAACAAGAGACTGCAAGTAGGAAAATAGGTTGCTACATAGTGATTACATGGTCACAACTGGTGATCACAAGTATTAAATATTTCATATTTTAAAACATTTTTAATGTTTACCTTTAGAGTATATGGACTGAAGTATAAATCATTTGTTTCTAATGAAGAAAACATCTTCTTTAGCTTCTCTAGTTAGATAAGAAGACTTTGCAATTAACCAACCTCCATCATTATGTTTTTGCCTGTTTTGTTTCAAAGATTATGAAAACTGTGGAATATGTACAACATAAAGATTTGACTAAGGATTTGTTATAATAGATTTAGAGATGTTAAAAAAAATCTAAATCATTAGGGGTTACGAAATGTTTGCTCTGTGCCCAAAAAATTAAGTGGTATTGGTACAGCAAAGCAAGGTAACACAAAGGCTTCCCCTGAAGGCAGTACCCAAGCACATGTTTAGAACACAATGCTGCTGGCACCTGAGGAGCAGTCATGGTGGGAGACTACAGGTCAAAACGGCTGTAAATGGGAAAGTGTCTGGATTCCTACAGGATGGTAGGATTTAACGGGGCAGGGCAGGGAGCCATGGCAGGCAGGCAAACAAGTACTTCTTCCACAGAAGCCTTTCTAGCCCTGTCGAACTCCTCCTGTGAGGTGTGCTAAGCTAGACATTTCACTAATGTTTTATTTTTCTATTTTATGTATCCTAGGATAGATTTGATTCTTGCAAAGTTGTGTTTGATTTTTTTCTGATGACTGCTTCTGACCATCTGTGACTTAATCGGCTCTGGCGAGGTGAGCATGGTTTATGCCATGTCCTGGTCCGAGCAGAAGAGTGGGCTGGCAGCAGGCTCGGGAGCAGCTCCAGCCCTCCAGCTGAGGAGCTGGGTACGCCTGATGGTTGCAGCGACCTACGTGGTGGTGGTGGAAAGGGCTAATTAACATTACATCCTACTACGGGACAATATTTCTAAGCTAGAGCACCAGCAAGTGCTTAATTTCCTTTCGTTTGGACACAGACTACAGAATACAGAAGACACTAACACACAAAAGATACTAAACGTATTTTTCATCTTGCATTACTCAAACACAAAAGGACAATGTAACAAACGTACATCGCCGCTTTGGGGTATCACAACATTATTTACAGAAACCCATCCTCAACGTGTTTTTTAAAATGTTATTTTTCTTTATTGTTTTGTACCCCACCAGAGTACATTTGTATCAAATAAACATTGAAGCTTGTTGAAAAATAAAAATGATTTTTTCTTTGCAATGTAGGGTCTGAAAAAAATTTAGTATGAAAACTTAAAGTCTTTCATGTAATTATCCAACTTGGGGCATTATTTATAAAGACACAGTTGTGTCTTTCTGTAATCGAATTATCAGTGTAACCATTTGACTAACGTGACTCAGACCTCCAGTAGTCATGAGATTTGCTTAGATTATAAAGATTAGAAAACAAAACTAATGAGAAACATCCCGAGTCTCCATCGTTAGGATTACACTGATACTGGAGAAAGGGATTTTGACTGGGAAAGCTCTGAATACATGGTAGGGGCACATCACCAGTCGGTTGCATGCTCTCCATCCCCTCTGACCACTCATCTGTGACCACCAGTGGAGTGGGGAGCTGGGGGTTGGCCTCTTCTCACAGGTAACTAGTGGTAGGACTAGAGGGAATGGCCTCAAGTTGTGCCAGGGGAGATTTAGGTTGGAAATGAGGAGACATTTCTTCTCAGAAAGAGCAGTCAGGCATTGGGACGGGTTGCCCAGGGAGGTGGTGGAGTCACCGTCCCTGGGGGTGTTCAAGGAAAGGTTGGACGTGGTGCTTAGGGACATGGTTTAGTGGGTGATACTGGTGGTAGGGGGATGGTTGGACCAGATGATCTTGGAGGCCTTTTCCAACCTGAATGGTTCTGTGATTCTATGAAAACCAAGCCCTCGCAGAATGGAGACGGTTGGACCAGATGATCTTCGAGGCCTTTTCCAACCTTTTCAACCTTTATGATTCTGTGATGCTCTGAATTCCTGAAGGAACCGAGGACACACCCCGCTGCTGGGGGACACGGAGCCGTTGGTGTGAGGGGACCCCGGCGGGGCAGCGCCTGCGGGGGGACAGCGGGGCTGACGGGGGGCTGCAGCCCCCAGGGCGTGCAACGCCGGGCGGGAGCCGCCCCCTCCGCCCCGCCGCTCCCTTCGGCCACCGCCGTGCTTCGTCTTCCCGTCACGTAAACGCACACGGGGCTCGGCACCGCCTGGCAGCGGGCAGGCGGCACGGCCGGGGGCCGCCCCTCAGCCCCCGCCGAGCCGGGCACGGCCGCCGGCCCGGCAGCCCGCCTGGCAGGAGGCGTCACCGCCCGCTTGAACCGGAACCGCTTGGCGGAGGCCGCCCGGGGCGGCTGCTGCTGCTGCTGCCGGTGCTGCCGCTGCGGCTGCCGCGGTGCCGAGGGGGTGAGGGGGGCCCGCGGGGGCGGAGGAGGAGCGCGGCGGCCCCGCCGCCCGGCGATGGGGCTGTGCCTCGGCCGGCCCTGCGCCGCCCGGCCGCGCAGCAGCGCTTAGCTCGCCCTCAGCTGCCGCAGCCCTCGCCGCGGGGCTGCCGCCTCGGATGACCCAGCGGCGGGATCCGCCGGCGAGTGCAGCCGCAGGGCGCCGCAGCCGCCGCCTCTCCCCATCCTCCTCCTCCTCCTCCTCGTCCTCCTCCTCCTCGCCCATGGCCGCCCGCCGCCCCCGCTGACCGGCCGCCCCTCGCCTCCTCCCCGGCCGGGGTCGGCTGGAGCAGAGAAGATGGGGAACACCACCTCCTGCTGCGTCTCCTCCAGCCCCAAGCTGCGCAGGAATGCCCACTCCCGGCTGGAGTCCTACCGCCCCGAGGCCGACCTGAGCCGGGAGGACACGGGCTGCAACCTGCAGCACATCAGCGACCGGGAGAACATCGACGGTGAGGGCGGCCGGGCGGCGAAACCCCGGGGGGCTCCGGTCCCTTCCCCTCGCCCTGCCCGGGCGCGGAGCCCCCGCGGTGTCCCCGCGTCCCAGCCCCGGCCGTGTGGTGCCGGGGTGCGCTGCCCGAGCCCTGCGGCACCTCGGCGGGGGTGCTGGGGGTCGCCTGGGCTGGGCCGCGCTGGGACGGGCCTGTCGCGCATATCGCCGGCCGCGGGCAGAAGCCGCGGGGCAGAGCCGGTGAGGCAGCAGCGAAGGCAAGAAGTGACCTCCGCGCTGCCGCCGTGACTCTTCCTGCCCGCGGTGCTGTCGCGATGAGGCGCGGCTGCTGGGCTCGCCCGCGCGTCGCTTCGCCCCCTTTCCCCTCAGCCGTGCCCTGAGGAGCCCCGGCCCCCCGCAGAGCCCAGCCGAACTCGCAGGCGCGGGTTAACCCGCACAGGCCGCTCGGGCTCTGGGTGCCCGCACCGTTCGTCCCCACAGCTTCACCTGGGGGAAGGTCAGCGGCGTCCCGGAGCAGTTCACATGCAGTGCTTTTGGTAGGGAGCCAGGAGGAGTGACTGTGGCGCGCCTCACTTTGCCTTCCAGGGTTTTGTTTTTTATTTTTTCGTAGCTTACGTGGTGGTGATTTTATTACGGTTTTGTGTTAGGTCAGTTCTTGGCACCGGTGAAGTTACGAAGTGCCTGGTAGCAGATGGATTCCCTCTCTGGTTAAGGCCATTTCTCTGAATTCTGGAATTTAATCCTGGAAATATGAATGTTTTTCAGATGTCTTCGCTGCACGCAGCTGAAAAATCGGAGTGTAATAGGATCAGTAGGTGGAAAAAAATACATAATGGTCTGGTCTGAGACAGTCAGGGAAATGAAAGAACCAATTGTTGATCTATGAATGATTAATTCTTCCAGCAGCAGCGTTGTCCAGCGTAGCAGTGTGCATCTATATCTACAGCAACAGATCCTGCAGTAAAGTTTTTGGTCAGATGAGTGGATGAGTGTGGGCTTTGTGCCTTGTTCTTGAAGCTTTTTTTTTTGTTGGTTGTTTCCCATGGATGGAAGAAGGGTATAGGTGAAAATAGTAAGGCATGTGTGCTTGCTAAAATGAGCATATAATGCAGATAACTTTCTGTATCTTGGTAATTATATCAAGAAACAATCTGTGTTGGTTGGTTTGTTTGTTGGATCAAGGCACATGTCTGCTTTGTCTCCCTTTAAACCGTGGTATGTTTCAATCCTGGGGTTGGATTTTTAGTGTTCTAACAAGTTACATTTGTATTAATAATTTTTAAATGTTTTTTTGTTGTTGTTTGTTTTTTTGTGTGTGTTTTTGCTATTTGTCTAAGGCTGCTGTTGGTGAAATGCCGTGTTTTCAAATGGGCAAGCTGTCTGATTCTTGAAAAGACCAAACAATTACGAGTTTTGTTTTTGTGCCTTGCTCTAATCTTGCTGCCCTTTATGGGTAGGGGCCACAAAATAAGATGTCACTGAGGAGACTGGTGGTCAGTAAATGTCCGTAGACATGAAACAACTGGAGATGATAGCTGGGTAAAACAGCTCTTTGGAGCGTGCTTTGTTGCAGAGCTGCTACCCTGGAGTCATGCTCGCTGCAGGTCTTTTAGGCAGAGGTGGCAGGCTGATTGCTAAGGGTAGGAAGGTGATACTGTGATTCTGAAATTTTATTTCTTGTTAGACTACCTGTTACGTTTTTGTGGTCAAGTTGCTTGAAGTTATACGGCACACGCATGTTTACAGACGAGTCACAGGGGTGAAAAAAAACTGCTTAATAGGGAGCTATAATATTTTTTTTTATCATTTTACAATTGCATGAAGATATTTGAACAAGGGAAGAACAATAGCCTGCTTATCTGTGTCGTGCAGAGAAAATGCTGGGTGCTGATTCCTTGATATTACCACAGATCGTGAACTATTTCCAGGAGTTTCTCGAATTGCTAGCGTTTGCCAAATGTACTTTTTTTTTAAGCAAGTGATGATAGCGACTGATGCACTGAACGAAAACGTTTCTGACACTTTTACTTCATATTTAGTTTTCTTGCTGCTCTTCAAATGAGAACCCTTCCATCCAGCCCAGTGCCAGTGCCAGAGGCTGCCAGGCACAAGAAGTGCAAATTCACGTCTCTGGCGAGCCCCGGCTCTGCGAGCGCTGCTTCCAGGAGCTGAGCGGTCGTGACATGCAGCGGCTGAGTTAACTTGGTTCACGTGGAAGTTCCCTTCATGCTCATGTTCAGCGAAAGTCGTGACACTCTTTTTTTTTTTTTTTGAGTGGGTAAAGCTGCATGAATAGAACAGGAACTTTTAAAGCCTTTAAATCACTTGTGGGCCGTTTCTAAGTTTTTAAGAGATGTGTGGTTTTCCTTGTTGCGGACCCTGTTCCTGGCAGTATCAGAGGGAGAGGGGAAGAAGAGGGAGGAGTGACCCAGCTCCAACAATGATTTAAGTGGAACCGTTAGTACTGGTGGAAGTGGAACTGTTTGAAGTTTGCCAGTGTTAAATGCCTTGTAAAGAAACATTTGTCAAATCTGCCTTCAAGATCATGCCTTTAAATCGTCTCATATGATGCAACCCAATCCAGTAGCAGCTTTTCAAAGAATGGTTGGAGGAGTTCTGTTTCCTTAGGACTGGGTTTTATAGCAAGATACTATCTCTGTGGCGGTGGTACCTTGTCAGAAAATCTCCATTTCTGTAATGCTTCGCAACTGTTTATGAAGTGATATCTGAAAGAGAAGGGAATTTTGAAAGAAGATAGAATGGGAGGAATTTATCAAATGACATGTCGGAGAATACTAATGGTGGATTTATCTCTCTTTTAGGGTGTTTTTTTTTTTTTTTTTTTTGGTCCTAAAAACTTTTCTTAAAGGTAACTGACTTCTTTAAGACTCCACACGTGCACAGTTGACTCTCTCAATTATGTGTAGTCCCCAGGATGCCTTTTTTTTGTACAGGCTCATGATAGTGAAGACCACCCAGCAGATTTTGACTTTTCTTTTTGGAGACAGAGCAAGAAGATGATGGTAACGTACAGTTCAGAGGTTACCCTTCCTTGGCTACCTGCTCTGTTTGATGATTATTGCTGAGGGGGAGCTTCGACATTTTCCAGTGCTTCACATTTAAAAATCTACTTCAAGAAAATTCTGGCAGTAGCTTCAAGCCTTGCAGATTCCTAGCTCAGTCCTTTAGCCAACAGGACGTTGCTTTACAAGTGTTGATGACAGCAGTAAGCAGAAGCAGTAGAAGCCTTGACATTTCAGGTTCTGTATCCTATTTGTGTGTAAACGTCTGTATGTGCAAGCCATGGAAGCGGCTCGGCTGTGTGTTTAAATCCCGGCTAGCTGGAGGGCTGCGGTGCAGGCTGCGCTTGGTTCTGTACCCCAGCAGCTCGCCCTGCCAGACCCGCTGCTGCCCTGTCTCGTGCAAAAGCTGAGCTGGAAAAGAGGGCTCTCAGGCGTGATTTCCCTGCTGGGGGCATGATTTCCATAGTAAGCTTCTCAAGTAGGGGGCTGTAGGGAGGGGACACGGGATATCTTACCGCAGGTAAGATGGCACGAAGCGAAGCTGCTCTACCTCATATATGGTTAAATTGGGCAAAAGGAGACTAGATGGAGAGTTCCTAGGCCATTGGAAGGGAAGATTGTCCTTAATGATTACACCCTCCCCCGTCTCTTCCTTCCTTCTCCCCCCCAGAAACCAACCTATGATATTTTTTTTCCTCTGTGTAAACTCCTGTTAATGTCACTAGGTCGTTTTTCATTGCTAGCTCAGATAATGTCATCCTCTGCAACTGGGCATCACAGATAAACCTCTTCAGCCCTTTTCATCATGTGCCAGTCATGTTAATTTTTTTGCTCTATAATGCACAGACTCCTAAGACTGGACTGGTTTTTTTTAAGCCCTTTTTTGTTCTTTTATTTATTTTTCCCCACCCTCTTGACAATAGCATGTGGGAATCCCTGAATTGAGATTTGTTAGTATTTGTATATCTCTGTCTTCAAGAGCTAGGGAATGATGGGTTGCATGTTTTGAAGGAAATGACTTACATTCACAGCAGTGAAGATACATGCACTTCTGAAGCAAATTAAGGATATAATAATCTGTGTTTTACACGGACGTTCCCTGCTAACATCTGGATCATAACAGGATAGCCCTTTTTTTTTTTTTTTTCCCAGAACAAATAGTGTGGTTTACATGAGAGTCTCTTTCAATAATGTTCTTTCTCCTTTGGCCAGAATGCTTGCACAGTGGTGTCCGTATGCTTTTCAATGCTGTCGTTTGCATTGTGCTCCTAAGCATTTGTCAGAGGTCATGCATTGGAGTAGCACAGCAACCTTGTACGTTCAAAAAAATTAAAAAGAACCTGATGTGGTCCTACCTCACCAAGCTTCTTCCTATACTGCACACTGCATGTGATGCATACCTCACAGCTTTCTTTTGTACTTCACTGTCAGCCTCATCTGTTTGCTGGCGTGTTCCCTGCTCCTCAGAGGCACCATCATGTTGTACAAACCCTTCTAAAACCTCACTTTTACATCATTCACATCAAATCAGTTAATTTACACCTCTTATGAAGTGAGTATTTTGATATTTAGCAGTAGAAGGTTTCAGATGCACGCATGCTAAGGCTAATCGTATTTGAACTTACTGCTAACTAATTTTATTAGTGCACTGCCATCTGATGAAGACTTCCTTTGAAAGTGAGTTACACGAGATCAACAGTCTTGGCTGAGTAAATTGGTACTTGAAGTGGAATGACATGATTTAAAATTATAGGTCTCTGAAAATGTGAAGGACTACCGTGTTTTCTGGTAGGTTTCTTCCTTAGATTTTACGTGCAGTAGAAATAATGGATTAAAAAACAGAGCAAACCTCTCCGCTTTGTGGTTATAGCTGTTTTACCTGATCTTGTGTGCTTCATGAAGTTCTTTCAGGCTCAGAGGGCGTGCTGCATCTTCAGGCCTTGCTCCAGATCTGACTTCTTTGTCCAAAAAGCAATCCTGCAAGTTTGGCACCCACATATGGCGGTGGGATGCTGCTTTCTGAACCGCGTGAGATGCTGGGTGCGTGTTTGCTGGGTGTCTCTCGCACCTTTCTGTGAGTACCACTCGCTCCCTGCTGTCTGCAGTGAGTCATGAGCTTGGAAGGCGACTAAGAGAGTACCTAGCACAGCCGTAGTGGTTCTTGTTTTGCTGGCCAGCTGCAGATCAGGCATAGCCTAAATACCTTCCTTGTATATCTTTGCATGCATATGAAATACATTTTACAAACTGGCAGTATAAATGCTGAACAGCCTTCCTCTGAGCTCGCTATGTAGAAGTGAATTGAATCACTTAGCTTCTTTACTTTTCCTTTGAACTTGGACGACCAGAGTTTCTTAAATCCCATTAGTTTTCTATGTGCATTCTGACATACGGGGTGACCTGTTTTATTTTGTCCTGCAGAATATCTATGTTCCAGAAACCTTTGAAATCTATATGAAGTGACTGTAAATGCTAATAAACTTTTAAAAGTTAGCAATTTGTTATTTAGACAAAATATGCCTAGCAGTAGGCTTAGGTATTGCCTTCACTGGAGTGGTTACCAGTTCCTGTGTATCTTCTGCAGCAGTTTTGTCTCCTTACAGTCCAACTTTGAAAGCAAATACTCCAGAATTGCCGAAATGAGCTGTTGGGATATTTTCATGTTTCTCAAGATGAAACTTGCAGAAGTTGACCAAAATTCAGAGATGGATTTGTTTAGCTCAACTTAAACTACGTCACTCTGTAGACCATATGTGCCATCCTAACTCCCCCAGCCAGTTGGGTTTGAGCATCATCAGCCCTTGTATTTTATCTGGGAGAATTAATTAAAACTCAGAGTGTTCCCTAGCCCGAACTGGGGAAAGAACAGCAGCAGCGGTGTCCTGAAGACTGGTCCTTGGCTAGTATTGAAACCAGCCAACGGGCTGTTGTTGGGGTATTAATGAGAAATTATTAATGAAAGCTGGTTGGAGAATTTGGTTGAAATCCTTTTTCTTATTGTTCTTCTCTCTCCCCGCCCCCCCCCCCTTTTTTTTCTCTTTCCTTTCTCATCACAATTTAACATTCCAGGCCTGCAAACTCTAAAGGATTTGTAAGAGCAACCATCATTCAGCTAAGGCAAGTTTCTTATGTCGCCCGGATTTACATTTCCCAGTCACTGATGTTCTTTACTTCTCGTTATTTCTTTGCAAAGGGGTGCTGTTTCTGTGAAGTGCGGTAATGTGACAGTCTTACTGAAACACCTTTACGATCCCATCATAGATGCAGGTTGCACTGCAGAATTGCCCTCTTGCCTATAGCTTGTGATGAACGAAGCTTCGGTAAAAGCAATGTTTTGTTACTGAGTGGCACTTTACTACTGTCTTTGTTAGAGTAAAAATGCTACAGAAAACTGTAATATTTGAATGCTTAGACAAGTTTATGGAGTAGAGCTAATACTAAGACTAAAAGTGAGTTGTGTTTCACCTCGCGTAATACTTGCCACACTCTTCTCCACTGTGCTTCTTCAGGGGAAGAGCGTCTGCACTGGTATCTCTGTGGTATCATTCTCTCTGCAGAAGTCAGCCTTCAATTACTCATTCATAATCTTCCCTGAAAAATAACACCACCCAGCTTTACTTAAAAACCAAAAATAAAAACAAACAAAACACCAAAACTTTGAGCTCAGGCTATTTGCTTGTTAGTTTCTTTGTCTGCAGAAATGATTCCTACACACCTGTGGCTGAGATCCCAAAGATGCCAGGTTGAAAGTGAGAAGATTTACTTTCAACAGTATAGAAATCAATACGAGGTTGTGTTGAAATTTTGAAAGCTCCTTTTCTTTGCAGCATTGGTATTTCATTAAAGGTGGGGGTTGATGAGTTTCTATTCCTGAATCCAAGTCTGAATGGCTAGTCACGTTTTTATAAAGTCAGGCTACCCCAAATGTCACGCATAAGGGGCGTTGTTACTAAATGAAGGTGTGAAGCTGGTCGTACAGGGATCCTACTCTAGTTTTGGAGCAAAACTAGCAGATTATTAGCATGTTTAAAGCTGTTTCTGGTACACAGTTTATCCCTGCACACAGGTATTCCGAGAAGGGCTGCCTTTTCGTTGCCGCGTTGTGGTGTTATGACGTCTTACCGAATACTTATTACCCTCTTTGTTCCTGGAAAGAATGCATTACTTTCAGATACTGGAAGTAATACTGCATGAGGAAGAAGTTATACGTGATCAGCAAAGATGTTCTGAAATACTGCCCTACATCTGTTTGTGTCTGAACTTCGTAGGGAGAGGGTAATTTAGAAGTCACAAGAGCGTGTGAGGCTGTGTATGTGCAATGACTGGCAGGAGTTACGCTTCTGTGCTTGGAGTTCTTCTTGGTCTTCATCAGTATTTCCATTTCCTACCTAAGTATACTGTGGTTTCTTTGTCCTCTTTTCTGCCCTTCCTAGGGCAGGAGGTTGCTATACTTGAAGATCTGAAGTTTGGGAGTTGTACCTGGTCCTGACCAAGACAGGACACGCTTACCTGCTTTGGGAGCAAGGAGCTCGCAGGCTGCGGTCAGGGAGCTTTACAAGCACTGATTACATCTCTCAGCCACTCGTGGTAGCCTCTGAAATGATGCAAGTTGTGTAAAGGCCTTGAAGAAGGTCTCTCAGAATCTGAAAGGGATTAGAGCTAGCGGCTCTTGGGCTGATGGTCAGAATTTTAGATCCTGTCTGTTTCTCTAGCTTGAAAACACTTGTCCGTGTGTTACACCATCCCGTGTACCATTGACATTCAGTAAGCTGTAGTCTCTGGTGTCTGACAGCCCCCACTTCCTCCTCCTCAAAGAAAGCTGTTAAAATAACCAGTGCGACATACAGGTTAGAAGGAAAAGAAATGTTATGATGAGGAACATACAGATAATTGTCATATAAATTTAGATTTCTAGACGTTTGGTTATTTTACTGCTGTAGGATTGCAGCCTCTGGTGTGTCCAGGGGATATATCGCACCTGCTATGAGTCAGGACATTTATCACCTGTTCTGTTATCTATTTGTTCTGTTTGCTTTTTATTTTGGAGGATTTTGGAGCAGACTGATTTTCATTTTATTAATTAAATTTATGAAGCTATATAACTGAAATCAGCAGAGATAAATTCAGAAGGGCGAGTCTGGTTACTGCAGAATGTTTTGCCTAGTCATTCAGAGCATTATTCTGCTGTGTACTTCGAGAGAGGGGAAAAAACAAACAGTTTCAGATCCTATCAGCGAGGATTTTATTTCTAATTGCTCACGCAGTTTCAACTACAGCTGTAGGCAGGGCCTTAAAGTTATGGGATCTCCAGGCTCACGAAGTTTGTTGAGAATGATCTGACTTGAATTTGGTACTCTCTCCTCTTATTGCCATTAAAATAGGTAGTGCAATTAGCCTCTCGACATAGGAATTCAAACCATGTACCTGGACAACTGCTGTTACTGACTATTAAATAGTAATCAATCACAGATTTATGTACATTTGAAATGAATGTTTCCTGAAAAGAGATTCTGAAACCAAGATAGAGGAGCTTTCTTCCGATGGGTATTTTGGTATTTCTTCCTACGTGGTTTGATGCAGCAGATTCGAAAGTCACACGTTAAAACGGACATCAAGATAAAATCCATCATGAGGAGTGAGTGATGAGATCTTTGGCGTGTCTCTGCCGTAGGCCGTGTGGCCACCCCACCTGAATGCCCCCTGTGACCGCGTAGCTCTCGGTAGCGCTTCCTTCTCCAGGCTTTTTGTTGTGGCTCTTCCTACCTGACAGAAATCCATGTGCATTTTATTCAGTCAATGGAGGTTGAAAGGGGGGTGAGCGGTTTGGAAATGCAGTTAGATTTTAAGCTTTCAAACCGTGTTGCCTGCAGCTAAATGTCCTCTTTCCTTTTAGAATAATTCATTTGCGATGCTAAGTGTCTGCTGTACTGCAGCGATGATGCACAGCTATCCTCCCTGTGTCACGCATAGGAAGAAATTGTTGTTTTACTGTGTACTTTTTCTGGGGTTTAGGTAAGAGGAGGATGCCTTTAACTGAAGTGGTCCTGGAGATCCGATCTGTGGTAAAAATAGTGTGCAGAAGGAGAGCTCTAACTGGTTGTTTTGGGGAAGAAAACAAACCAACACCGCCTTGGAAAGCTAAAACAAACAAAAAAATTTACAATTCTTTATTTAAGCAGTGATGTAAATTCCACGTCTAGCAACGCGTTTCCACTTGGCAAAATGGATATTTGAGTGAAAGGGATGCTGCCAAGCTAAATTTAACTGGAAGCGAATGTTTTGCGAAAAGTAAGCTTTCAACCTCAAGTCACGTTGAAAAATATTATAGTAAACAGTTATTTTTATAACAAGTGGTTGAATCACAGTTGATGTAACCCAAACACTGAAGCATTATGTTACTACGTGAGAACCTGAACTTAAATGGAACAACTCTAGAACAAAATGCACATCGATACTGGCTTCTACAGGGCGATTGCTGAGGACGCAGCGAGGTGCGGTGCCTGGCAGAACTCGCAGCCCCGGGAGGTACGGTACGAGAAGGTGGGAAGAAGTTGTGCTGACCAGGTCCGGGCAGCTCGCTGCTGGCTCCGTTCCCCTGTCCCTGGGGGCTGGGGGCAGCTGGGGAGCTGGGTGGTGTGAGCCCAGCACCGGCTTTGTCTTTGGGCTGTTTGTAAGCTGTGAGGGCTGGCCTTCGTGGCTTCTTTGGAAATATAAACTAGGGGTAGGTAGCAGGCTTTTTTTTCACTTGTTCTTTTTTTTCTAACTCTTTTTTGGTGTTCCTTAGTGAATTATTTATACCTGAGATATTTGTATTCAACAAATCTTCTGGTAAATACCATTGAAAAAGTAAAATGTTATTATTTTTTTAATCACGTTGCTGGTATAATCTTAAACAAGCTTTGATCTGAAAGAGAAAAATTTCCTTTCAAATACTGCCCTCCTCCATCCTTGTAACTTTAATGAGACTCTGATTTTTCTGCCTTCCCCCATCCCCTTTTTTGTACATCTCTGACAGTCTGCATTACTTGCCTCCTGCCAGTGCTTGGCAGCTCAGCATTTTTTTTTTTACCCCAAACATACCCAAGTTCCTGCCTCTAATCTCATTGCCTTTTATTTGACCCCTTCTGTTCTGCTGTGCTTTTTGAGCTACGAGAAGTGAACAATACAGACAGTGTATTCTAGGGCAGGGGTTGTGTGATGATTCCACGATGACATCAGAAATTTCAATGTGAATTTCAAAACCCTGCTTTATATTTTGTCATGTTTGCATTTTAACATTTGCTGTGCATTCCTAGTTCCTACCTCTCCTGCATGTTTTACAGCCAAGCAGATAAAATAATCCTTACTGTCTCCGATCAGCACATTATCCACACATAGTAAGATACCTCTATTTTTTTTCCCGTATCTTTGCACTTAAAGGGCATTGAGCACATTTTTTGATCTCCATCATTTTCTTCATGACTTTCGGAAATGTGTGCTTTGTGATGAGTTTGTGTCCTGGATTTTTGGGAGTTTGGGATTACAGATACACTGCAGTGCATGGGCTGTAATTCTTAAAATACAGGCTGAGGCTGTGTAGGTTGTTTCTTCTCAAATAGTGGAATGCATATACACTGCTTTCGTCTAAATAAAAAGCTGAAGAGAGATTTAGTTAGTAACAGTATTAAGATTTGCAATTCGTGGAAGAAAATTCTTGATAATTACCATCTCTGTAATTGATGCTCTGCCCGTGCTTCAATGTGTCCAGCTGTATGTAAATCTCCAACTACATATTTGTGCATTTCTTCCCTCATGTAAATGAGGAATCTCCTTGGTTTCTATTTGGGGACCGGGACCCGATTGATTTGGCATTGCCTAATTGAAAAGCAGGATATGTTGCCAAGAAAGGATTTTCCTTCTATTCAGGGAGTGGGGCGGCGTGAGCTCCGAGCTCGCAGGCGTTTCCGTGTGCTCCCCGCCTCGGGGGCAGCGAGCGGGCAGGAAGGTTTGTAGTGCTGCCCTGGTGGGTTTCTGGGGTCCGGCTGCACCTTCAGCCCGGCCCTGGCCTGCCGAGGAAGGATGGGACCACGTTTCCATCTCCCACGTGTGGCCTGTGCCTGGCACAGTTCCTCCCCATGACTTTCATCGGTCTGCGGCTCTTGTCCGTGTGATGGTTTGGTCTGAGGCTCTGTAGGGCAGAAAGGCTCTCCAGCCTCTATCTGCTTTTTCTCTTATTTTCTGTTATTTGTAGAAAGTTCTTGAAATGGTCACGAGTGTTTCCTGTGCCCTGCTTGCTGGCCATGCCATCGTCTCCAGCAAGCAGCTCCTTCAGCCTAATCCTGCTACTCGGACCTGTACGCCCCATGCTAAGTCAGCACGTTGCCTCATGCTGTTGTAGCTGTGTCACTTGGCTGGTCTTATTTATGTGACAAAAGCGAATGGAAGCACCGACATCTCAGGAGAATTTGCTGACCTGCCTGGTCCAATGCCAGCTCTAACGTGGGGATTTTAATCCTGTTTTTCACCTAGGCAAAGTAGTTTTGATGCAGGTATACCAGTTGCTAAAGGTAACCTATTAAATAAGAAAATATACGTGTGTGTGTGTGTATCTCCTGATATAACTCTTTGGCAGGGGGCGTGGAGCAGTATGTAACTAACCCTGTGAAGCTTCAGTTCAGCAGTGCACGTAAGCTGTATACTGAAGCCCATTGCTTATATCTGTAAGGCTGTTATAGCACCTGAGCTGGCTCTTATCATGCAGTTAAGTCCTGGGATAAGTTATTTGCTAAACAGGGCCTGTGTGTGAATAATGCTTGTTAAAATAATTGAGAGCATGAAGCTTGCTGCTGCAAGATGCTTAGCGTTCACTTGTCTGCTCGGCAGAGCACTTGTTGAGAGAGGATATTGCATCTGATTTATAAATAGCCCGATTAACTTCCTCCTGCTTGCTGTGGTTCTCTTTCCTTAAGTATCTCTGGTACTTTTTTATGATATCTGTTGGAAAATAGCAGAGAAAGTGTATGCTGATGCCTTCTAGAGAGGTGGCAATACATAGCTGGAATCTGAAAAATACTTTGAGCCACGAGCCTGTTTGATCTCTGGAAAAATCTCTACAGCATCTTTCAAGTAAAAGCCTGCCAATATTGACTTGGTGTTTGGAGAGAAACCTAAGGCCTGGTTCGGGAAAGCAGTTTTGTGTCATTTAGCAAATAGCGTAACCTCTGCTTATCTTACTGTCTGGGTCTCTGTCTTTGTTCACCCACTATATTTTCATTGGATCCTGATCTTTTGTCTTTGTTTCTCCCTTTGCGGCAGGGATTATTGTTTTGCAACAAGTATGCTTTCTTATCCTAGCAGGATGAGGTTGTTACCCAGGACTGGGTCATGATAACTTTTTTTTTTGCTCCCGTAATAATAAATAAACTTGTGTTTAAGTGTATTTTCTGAATGGATCTGAAAACAGATGGGAGGGATAAGTCTGTGTTTCTTCATGATAATGTATAGCACTTAGCCTCAGGCACGTGCCTATGTATCTTAAATATCTAACACATTGGTAGTTAGCATTAATTATTTCCATCAGCTTCATTCTTTTAATTAAAAGAAATCATTATCATCTCCATGGTGGTATATTGACCTAGTGAACAGTGGAGAATCAGAAATGAATCAGAAATGATGAACAACATTCCTTACGTATTTATGCCTCTGCTTGTTAGTCTAGTGGTAAGGGGTGACTCCTTGTGTTTTCAAGCTCAGACAGCAGCGAGGAGATGTCTTCAGCTCTCTGTTTACCAGAAAGATGGAAGTAAACAAAAAGGATTGATGAGATTTAGAAAGAAAGCTGAAGGAGATTTGGATATTAAGTAAGCTGGCAAATACTGTGCCTGAATCTTGGGAACAGGATTTGTTTTTAAGCTAATATGTGTTCTCTCCCACTTAATGGATTTTTTTAATTCCCCAATTATAAAAGATTTTTATTTTTTTA
The DNA here is from genome assembly GCF_040182565.1 of Anser cygnoides. Taxonomy (NCBI): domain Eukaryota; kingdom Metazoa; phylum Chordata; class Aves; order Anseriformes; family Anatidae; genus Anser; species Anser cygnoides. The sequence goes on along the minus strand of NC_089874.1, from coordinate 14,651,897 downwards.
GAAACAGTGTCTTGATGCTACAAGCTAGCATTAAAATTAACAGTCGGCATCTATCAAGCAAAGCAATCTCCATGTCAACAAGTAGTGTTTGGAAGACAATTAGAAGCACTTGAAACACATTAGAAGATGTATGGTGAGTGGGTAGGGAAATGCTGTTTTATTCATTTGTACTACAGACTCTAGGTGAAATTTCAGTAACCCTAATTCTTTGCTTACCCTTCTCTCAGATTTGAAACTCACTTAGGGTCACATACTCATCTGTTTTAAGTGAGCTTAAAGGAACTCAGTGGAACTACATCTAGGCAAATCTGTTTGATTTCCAAGCTGATGGATGGACACAGCTCTTGAAATCAAATCCAAGGTTTGAGACTTCCTTCAGCTTGCCTCAGGTTTGAGGACTGAGCATTTTTCTGCCATGTAGAATTAATTTAGTTCTTGTAGTAAAATTGGCGCAATACATTTTATTTGTGGGAGTTTAATTTACATGTATGTATATATAAAAACCCCACAACAAAAAAGCTTTCTGTAAAGAAAATCAGGGATTCTGTGTAAGTGTAGAAACAATTAGGACATTGAGTTTCCTGCCAGGAACGGGTAACTGAAATAGAGCTGGTAACAACTCAAAGACTTATTCTGCTAATTTCTTCATGCCTCCTTATGCTGTACAATTGGTCTCCTTGACTTCTGTTTTTATTTCTCAAAAAAAAAAAAAGGTGAAAAATACCTTGCCAAGAATGCCTGCACCTAGAAACTAGGTGTCTTTTTCAGTTTTTTCGTCCTTAGTCCAAGGGTGATGTAGAAGTTTTTGATTTTCACCACTCATGGCTGGACTTGCAAGGTGGAGAGCGCGTTGTATCCTCGTTAGGGTGGTTGCTTGGGCCGTAAGTAAGACAAGATCAGCAGCTTTGCTCTTCTGCTGAACGTGAATTTAGCATTAAATGATCTGTTAGACTTGCTTCTCTCTTTCAGAGGGATGTTCAGCCGTGTCTCTACTTAGAGCTTAATTTGTAGTTGCTTTGATAGTAGTTTCAACCCTGAGCTATGGAAATCCTTTCTCATCTTTTTGAGCTCCTTGTGGGTTTTATCAAAGGGTGGAATTTTTCTTTCTCAAATATTTTCTCTGTGAAAGTATATTTAGAAAGTAGCTTACCAACTGCTCCTCTGCCTCCCTCTCTTCTTGCAGACTCGGGGTCTGCTACTTGCCTACGTTATTTACTGCATAGCATTTGCTGTGTATATACTGTGCTAAAATATTCACGATGTAAGGCTGACTTTCAGAAAGGCAAACCACTTGATTACCCTGTAAAGTTAAAAAATAATTACAAAATAAGACTTATTAAAATATATATATATATATTTTTTTTTAACTGAGTCTTACCTTTTTCCAACTAGTGCCTTACATACTTGCCTTAAAGTGTTGCATTAGACTGTAGCAGAGAATTTGAGAAATCCCACAGTTGGTCAAACCAAATGTCTTTGACAGCAGCAGCTGCTCAAGGAATGTGTACAGAAACATCTGTAGCGTGCTGTGTTAGATAAAGAGCCTTACAGGATTGGAGAATACCTGGAAACATTTAAAAGACATGGAGACGTAATACAATTGTGTTTGGATGTGGAATTATTTTTAAAGAAAAGATAGCCTTAGCCTTAAAAAAAAATAAAAAAGAATGGACGTTGCTTGTTTATAAACCTCTGTATTAGATTTGTATTGCTTCTGATACAGGGAAGTAAGTTCATCCATGGGATTGTTTTGGAGCGCGCTCCTGTATTTCTGAGGCGTATGTGAGAGTCCTACAGAAATATGCAGGTCTGTGAGCAGCAGACATGCTTAGATATTTGACACTTTAATTTTTGTGGGCTTAGGCTATGTTGATGGTCTAAGAGAACACTGAGGAGTTTTCAGTGTCAAGTAGAATGTTGAAAAATACGTGTATTTTTTTTTCTTTGCTTAATATTTTTCTTAGCTAAAAAACTCAATTCTAAAAAGCAATCCTTGCGTACCAAGAAGTTTCACAAGGACACACAAATGAAGTTGTAGTTTCAATGTGAAATATGATTTTAGTGCTTCTGCAGTAAAATTCTATGCCCTTACAGACTGAAGTGTGCTTTGGGCCTTAAAAGAGCATGGGGTCAACTTATCCAGAGTCAGCTACGGAAATGGCTTTCCAAAAACAAGTTTTTAGTTTACTTCAGCACTCACTGCCTCATAATTTCTGAAGGAGAAAGGTCAGCCTGATGGTCTCAGTAGTTTTTTGGTTTTTGTTTTTGTTTTTGGCATAGCATGCTGGAGGGTGAATTGGGTATTACATGGCATGTAAATACTGTTTGGGGGGAATGCAGGAATGCAGTATGCGCTTTACGTTCTCTCTTATTAGAGCAGGTTTCTTTAACTAATAATGTGCAAAGCAGAAAAAAAGAATGGAAACATGAACTTCTGTTAATAGATTATTTCTGCTGCTCTGCATATTGGAGAGCGTTGTTTGCACACTGAAAAGAAAACCGGGTTAATATAGGGAAATGCTTGCTACAGGATAAAAGGAAGTATTTTCTTCTAGAAAAGGTGTCTTCTGCACTTGATTATTTAGGCAGCTTTAGTAATTACAAAAAACACACACTAGAAAGGTAAGGAAAATTCAGAGGTTAAGCTGAAGTTAACCATGTGGCTAGTCCACATCTCAAAGTGGGTGGGCATATCAAATCTGACGGTGCCTTAAAGCAATGTATTGGGGGGTGAGGGGTGGAAATCTACCCTCACCCCAGCCCCTGCTGCACGTACTCACAGGACATTCGATGTGGAGGCAGGAGTGCAATCGGAGGCCGCAGCCAAGTGTTCATACATTTGTGGCGTTAGTGTTTCAGTTCCATTTCATTTCAAATGAATAGAAGAACCTTTTCAAAGATAGCATTTCAAGAAAGATTAGGCTTCCAAATACTGAGCTGAGCATAATCAGCAGGTGACATTCGAGACCATAATTTTTATGTATTTTAGCTAAAGCCTGTCCATAGCACTGATTAAGAAAATGCTTCTACTCTCCCCTCTTATCCCAGCAATACTGAGTAAGCTTAGAAAAGAAAAGATTTAATTTCTGTAGAAGTCTGTTTCGTATCTTGATTTGAAGTCTAATGCAGAACACGACAGATGAAACCTACAAAGCGATACCCTGTCACTATTTTTGAAGCTGCCCCTGATCCAGCCCAAATTCTGAGCTTTGAAATCATCTCTGTTTTTAATACGGTTTTATCATAGTTTTAAAGACCTCCCCAGTCATTCCTAGAACCACAGTAAGGTCTCTACGTTGCTTAATGCTACTTTACAAAGCGTGGATATGAAATTAAATAGAAAGTGTTACAGTGATGATTCTCTCGTTTCTCTCTGATTGCTGCTACCCACTGCTGCCCACTTCCTGCGACTTCATGGAGACCCTGTATGACCCGTTCTGCTCGGTTCCTGAAAGTAAAAGCCACACACGTGTGTTACGAACAACCCTTCGGGGGTCTGCAGCTTCTCGTGTCTGCAGATAAGAGAAAAAGAGCTGCCAGGTACCTCCAGTGCAAGCGTCCAGTGGCATGAAATACCGTCCACCAAAGCGGGTTTTAGCACAGTGGCTTCTGCCCGGCGTTGTTCTCGCTCTATCTGACATTCATTACGTGTGTTCCGCAGCGGTAGCTGGGTTGGGGGCAACGTACAACATCCATACTGTGTTTCTGCTCAGAGGTGGCTGTATTTAATTGGTGGATGAACAGTCAGAGTCCACTAACAGCTTTAATCTTGCTATTTTTTTTTACTGGAATTGCTCAGTGATGGGCACTGAAGGTCTAGCTAGGCAGGTGAAAAGGCTGCAGAACGGAGGCCTTTAGGTTCAACAAGTGCAAGTCCTTCTTTTGGCATTTACCATCTCAGTTGTTCTTCCTCTAAGGAGTGGAAGAATATTGCTCTCATTAAAGAAGAATACTTGCAAGGAAGTGTTAATATTGTTAATTTCGGTTTGTGTTTGTTCTTTCAGCCCCATCTGCTAACCAAGATATATAACCATTTTCTCTAGGAGGCTGCTCTTCTGTCATTTTGATAAAATTAAGTTAGGCCTCAGCCTGTTAGTAAGTAATTCCAGTTTTATCTGTGTTGCCATTGGAATACTCTTTATGCATTCATGACTAATTTTCATGCTTAAAAGCACATTTTCTGTTATTTATGAGCATTGCTTATTTTTGTTTCAGTTGGACTTCCTTACCTTTTGCTGAGTGCTGCATAGAAATCCCTGCAGACTGCTGAAAACTTGTCTGCTTTCTAGATGACTGTTCTTGTTTTCCCTTGCTCTGAATAGTTAAATATTCTGGTTTGGAAATGAATAAATTTTCAGAAGCTTCTTGTTAAAATTGAAACCCTACCAATTTACTTCCAACATTTTCCATTTCAAGTGTTTTTTTAGAGTCCTCTTGACTATTTCTGCTATTCTCGTCTCTGTTGCTATGTGAAAAAATTTATTTCTGCACAGGGCAAATTCACTGTTTGCTGATAAGCTCAGGTGTGGTGTAATATGCTCATTCTTAACCTGTATTAATTTGAGCGATCTTAATAACAATGACAGACCTCTCATATACCTATACACCTATACACAGTGTTAGATCAGGGTATTACGCTTACATTACAACCATGTTCTTAGATTAGGGTTGTAAACTCTCCCATTTAAAATCTCCAGGATTTTAATAAGCCTGGTTTGGGAGTTCTGGTTGTTTATACGCTGCAGAACATTGAGAACTGTAGGATACGAGAAAAACAGAGCCAAGTGGTACAGAAGCCAAAAATACTGTCAGGGTGATTCTAAGCAACTATAGGGTCTCTTCCCCTCTCTTCCCCTCCCTCTCTGTTTGTGTATTACCTGTAGCTTATTAAATGTTTTACAGAGAAAATTAAGGTGGATTAATATTTCTAGAATAGACACATCACCTTGAAATGTAAGTGTGCTAGAAATTGAGATGAACAGTGCATTATATTAAGAAAATGTTTTGAACTAATAAATACTTTTTTAATTTTAATTTTGATTAAAGAAGAGTTTATGTCAGTGTTTGACTAATCATGTAAATTAACTTTGTTACGAGTGTGAATTGGTTATTTTCACTCATAATCTGGAGAAGATTAGTTACCTGAAATTAAAAATGATTGAAGTAGTTTCCTTATATTACCACTTTTGCATGGGGAATTCTGTCTGTACAGTTAGGAAAGGCCATGTATGTGTGTGCCATTTATAACGAGTTAAATTAGCGTTAAGGGGGTCTCGTTTTTCAAATAGTTTTCTAATTCTTTTCCATTGTGCTTTGCAGTTCTCAAAGTAGACATCCACAAAGAGAGGAATCAAAATCTCCCTGTAGGGAATGCGGCTCGTTGTATCAGTGGTAACAGCACCAGCCTGTTTTATTCTCATAAGTCAGAGAGGACTCGCTGCCGTAAGAGACAGGCTTATTATCCTGTTGAAGTACCTTGCTGGGATGGCACTGGGAAATTAAAATACAAGAAATCAGTCTCTAAAACCTGTGTTGTAGTATTTAAATGTGCAAAAGATTGGACTCAACAGTTATGTTCCTATCTCCTTTAAAGAAAGAAAATGATTCGTTAGTCTTCAAGCATGTAATTGCCTTTTATTTGCAGGGATTTTCGGATAGGTTATTTTTAGTGAAACATTTATCAAAATCACATCTGTATAACTTAGCATTTAAGTGTTTAAAGTGTTAGAAAATGGATTATTTTTTTTAGGTTTGTATCGATCAACACTGTTGTTGGAAGGTATTTTTGCCCTTAACAAAGAAACAGAGTTTCTCTTTTTAAGGAGCTTTACCTCTGCCTTAATGCAGAGATTGTTCATTTCGTAGCAAAACCGAAGCCAGAAGAGAAATGCAAGTGTGCTGAGAAAAGAAAAGCTGCAGGGTTAACTCTGGTCTCTGTGGGCACATCGATCCTTTTGAAGAAGTATCTTTGTGTGTTTTGTCTAGCTCTAAGCTTTGCTTCTGTTCTGGAGAAACTTTACTTTGGAGTAATGAAGTTCTTTAACAGATCATTTTCCTTTACCAAATCAATTATTTACAGACTTTTAAAGATTCTATGATTTTGAAAGACCCAAGCCCTGATGCTAATTCCAGATAAACTGGTGACACCTGTGCTCATTTATCTCAACACTGTAATCCCTTTCAAAGGCTTGAATTTTCCTGGTTAATCTGCAGGATCACGTCACAGTGTCTCCTTTCAAAGCCACTTCTGTGTGCTCTGAAGTTGGTTGCTGATACCATCTGAGGCCATGCCAGGCTGGAGCCTGATGAGTTTTTATCTCTGTCTGCCATAATGTGCCTATGGTAGGCAAACTTTCTGGTGTAATTATTTTAGTTTTGTATTCTAACAATACTGTGCCAGACAGTTTTTTTTTTTTCTCTGTGTAACCAATACAAATAACCAGTAAGTAACCAATACAAAGCTATAACTTCACAACAATGTTTCTTGTGCAGTTGATACGAAGGTGGACTTCAGAAATGTGTGAAAAACTTTGAGTTCTATAATATTTGTGACGTTTCTAGGCTGTTTTCTGAGCAGTGATACCACAGGACATAAAATGTACAGCATGCTTCATTTTTGCCTTTGGAGAGTGCTAGCAGACGAGTGCTGGGTACTTGCTCCCACAGTTTTAAGAGGCCAGTGGGACAGTGGACTTGGAGTCTGTCGCTCCAGGGGGAACTCCCAGCCCCAGACCTGGTAGGGTAGAAATAAGGCAAATTTGCATCCTCCCTATGTATGTTGCTCTTGCTTTTTGGGGTTGGATATAAGGCTCTTTCAGACCCTAGAAATAACAGCGATCAGGGTGGGCCATAGGATCTTGACAAAATGGAAAGGGGGCTCTGGCGTGCCTTGGGAGAGAAATTGGATAGGCTTTTCTTTGCTGCTGAAAGCTCCTTTACGTTTATCTATGAAGCCACTGTTATTGCTGCAGGGAAAGAACGATTGTTTTTTCTCCCTCTTTGCCACTATGAATGTTGAGTTACTGCGTCTTCACTTTGGGGAGTTTACTCAGCTGGGAGCAAACTTGAAGTAGAGGCACTGTGAAGGTCCACCTTCAGGGTTCCCCATATCGGAGCCTTTATCAGAAGGGAACTAACTATACAGCTTCTAAAGTTCACATAAAACAAAAACAAATCCCAAGCCAGTTATATCTTTTGGGTAAGGTGAATGGATAACTAGTAGAGGGTGTGTTTTATGTTCTAAAGCAACACTCTTGTCAATAGAGTGTGAATGAATAATTTCTAGCTGATACTTAGGTTTCAGATAGAGAGGAATTGAAATGTCCATCATGGGGGCAAAAATAGATAGTGTCCGTTAAAAATATATGGGCAACAATGATAACAGGTGTTAAGAATTCGTAAAGCACTGTATTCAATTTGCTTGTTTGTATGTTTCTGGTTTGTTATTGTAGTTTGTTTTGGGAGTTGTAAAAACAACCAAGGATCCTGAAACCATAGAATGGAAGTAACCTGTTTGAGTGAGCAGCAGCATGTCACTGTCTTAAAAGATCTGTTTCACATTTAGTCATCTATGTTCTCTTCTGTTTGTTAGAGAGAAATATTTGAGGACTTTTTTTCAGAGCTATATAACACCTGCAATCTGTATTTACTGACAACAATGCTTAAAGACACACAGTAAACTGAATTTGCAGTTCCTCTTATCTCCAGTCTGACTTGCAGACTTCACGTGTTTCATGCCAGAACTTGTTTAATTCTGAGACGCTCCAGGAGTTAGGGCCCCGTTAATCCTTCCATTTCAACATCAGTGACGTTTGTAATGGTTTGACTGATCATGTATATACGATGGCATGTTGTGTGCTGGGAGGGCTGAAAGCTGCCACCAGAGAATTGACTGAGAAGGAGTCTTTTGAAGTAATTCTTGCTACAGCTGAGGCTGCTGCGAAATGGATTGGATTTTAGCTGGTATAAATGGAGATGTTGGAGGTCTGTAATGGTCTCAGTCTTGGCTTTGCACAAGTGAGCACAGGCAACCACTATAAATAAGTGGTTAGAAAGAGCTATCTGAATCGTAGATGGCTTGTGCAAGAGAAGAAAGACAAGAGTAATGCATTGTCTCACCTGTAGTAATGAATTTAATGGTGCTGTTTCTTAATCTTCCTAAAACTTTTCCTCTGGTTTGAGGGTTTTATCTTGCCTTTTTTTTTTTTTTTTTTGGTCATTGGTTTGTGTAGGTCAGGGCTGCCTAAGGTTACACCAGGCCTAATAGTACCATGCGTGTCTACCTGTGGTTTGCCTCTGGCTGCCCTCTTCAGAGGACCTCACAAAGTCCCTGACAGCTCTCAGCCAGTTTGAATACGTCGTGGTAAAGGCCATGTCACGTGGAGGAGTTGTGTGTGCCCTTGAGTTCCTCAGATACGGTGTTCCTATATATAGGAACATTGTGCTGCACCTGTGTAGAGAAGTAGGAAATACTCTATGTGGTATGTGTACTACAGAGCTCACTTTCAAATTGTTGTTACGTACCTGATGCCTAAAGTCAAGTTTTGTTGCTCTAATGTACGTATTTACTCATTTTGCTGTACTCAGAATTAAATACACTTCATGTTCTCTGAACTGATTTGGCTCGCAGGAGTGTTTTCTGCTTTTTTGTGTTTGAAAGGTCATCGAAGTAAAAAACCTCGCCCTCGATTCTGTTGCCATTGCAGTGAAATGTTTGGATTGTGAATCACATGCGTGCTGTCACCTTTGAGTTGCAGTTCCTCTGCCCCAGTCATTCTGCCTTCCGAAAACAGGAGTGCTGCATCATCAGATGTCAGGAGGCATCCACTGGAGCTCTCTGCGTGGCCTAATCTCTAAGTTTGGCAAGAATCTTGTAAGAATGAGCAATTTGAAGCAAGGATCAATTTCCCAGGGGCTAGTAACGCTGCGAGGAAAGTGCCTGAATTCCAGCCTCTTTATAGTTGTTGAATTTCTACCAGTTTATATAACCGTGGAAGATCTACTTAAAATTATTTTCTGGTTGTGTAAATGTTTATCTTCTTTCTGTAAATCCATTTTTTACGAAATGACTTTGGATACATTTCTCCCTTCTGTCCCCTGCTCCAACAAATCAACCCTCTCCCAAACTGAGTGCATTTTAACTTTATTTTTGATATCAGCTTTTGTAAGAAATAATACTTTTTCAATGCTACAGTGACAGTACCATTACATTTTAACTTCCTGGTCATGCTTCTCTTGGCTGAGTGCTTTGTGACAGGAACGAAAACCTTTGTCTTCGTGCCTGGCTGATCAAGCGTGCTTACCCAAAGTGAACTGGTAGCCTGAGCAAGCCCTGCTCCCTTTCTTAGGGATGTACTGAGTGCTGATGCAAACCTTGGAGACTTGTGTTACAGGGCAGCTTGTGGTAACCTCATAAGGATATATTGGGTGCCCAGGGGCATGTTGTATGCACTTGGAAGGCTGTAAATACTTTCCCCTGTAAAGAGGCAATATATCTTGGAAGTGGGAAGACATTTGCCAACAGGAGGTGTTTGTCTGGAGAGCTTTACTGTTCCAGCATGTTTGTTCAAATGTGTGACCTTCTTGCATGCAAATGGTCACCCTTCCTGGTGTTTGCTCTTCCCTGTGCTGAAATTTGTTTTCCTTTTGAACTGAAACGAAGCCAACTGTTGATTTGGCTGTCTGTCTTGTAGCTACAAGTTCTTTTTTAGTTTGCCCTCTCCTCTGGTTTTAGTGTATAATTTCAGCGCTATTGTGATGTTGGAGGAAATAAAAAATAAAACATTAGTTGTTAGTTTGTCGGTATGAACACAGCTTGAATTTCTGCATCTGAAACTCCCATTCCTCCTTGGCCTTCTCTTTTGTCCTTTGGTTCTGTAGTTACTTTCGTCATTAACAATGGATTGACAGCTTTGTCCTCTCTCAGGTGAGATAGCAACCGGGTTGGTAACCCAATGAGGCCTACAGGTGGAAGCCAGAACCTCGCATGTGGTGATTTTGTTTCGTTCCTTTATGACCGTTGTTCTTTCTGGTAGAGTTGACAGAAATTAGTCAGATTGCAGCCTCGCAGCCAGACCTGTTTATCAGGGATGTAACGCTTGTGGTGAGAGCAAGAGGTGGGGGAGGCGAGCGGAGGGTCGTGGATGGAGAGGGAAGAGGAGGACATTTTGTGCAGGGGAGAGGCAAGGCTGGAGAGGGCGTTGAGCTATTAGACCAGCCCAGCAAAACCCAGTGCTTTGGTCTGGGGACTAAAGTGAAGTCCCCAGAGGGACTTTTTTGGGGGGTGGAATGAGTGGTCGCTAACCAGGGGGCTGTGCTGGAAATGGTGGGGAAGAGAGCAGAGTGGAGATAGGAGAAAAGCACATGGGTCATTAACTCCCTTATCCTGTTGGCATCTGTTGTCCTCCTCCTTGCAGTACACAGAGCAGGAAACAGTACATGTTGTGTAACTTTTATTTGTGTTTTTTTTTTTTTTCATCTTGTCTTCTAGATGTGCACTAAGTGTTTTCTTTAGGGATGCTGAGTAAAATATCCAGCTAGAGCTCTGAGGAGCAGGAGCACCGTGATGGGTGGCTAGGTTTCCTGATCTCTTATTCTTCTTGTGTCTATGGAGGTTTCCAAACCTGGAACTTCTATGGTGATGAGTTTTAATATAAAATGAAGGAGATGGGAGGGAAGATAAAGATCTCTGGGTCTCTTAGCTGATCTTGTCACCAGATTGCAGCAGACTTTAGCAATCTGCAGAATTCTTGTGTTAAACTTCAGTCTCTTAAAGGGCTGGCTGTCGCGGCGAGGCCGTCCCTGTGAACCGAGCAGAGCAGTACCACTGGAAGTGTTTGGGCAAGTTCATCTGTGAGGCAGTAAAGAGGCAGAAAAGTTAAGCTGAAGCTTGTCACATGTTCACTTACAGTTTTTGTTGTTGTTGCTGTTCTGCAGTGGAACTGGTAGAGAAAAGCATATGATATTTTATACCACAGTGTGTATTTGAGTCTGGCTGTGGTGAAGGAAAAGATCAGTAAGGCACTCGCACCGTGCTGGAATGCACTGCAGAACAATTTCAGGATAGGTTCGTAAACTGCAGAAGTATCAGTTTCTGTTACCGTTCCCTGATGCGTGGTTTTCAGATGACTGTTACGGTGTACCTTACTTCAAGTCTGCCTCGTTTCCTGTGTAAAGCTGAAGTCTCTGAAAGAGCCTTGTATGCTTGAAGCATTTATTGGTTCCCAGTGAGCAGTTACGGCTTCTCAAGCCTGTTTTCACTTTCTATGTTGCACTGCATTTTAACAGTTCTGAACGTGAGACACAAAGGTTTAGTGGGCCAGAGTTTGACAGTTTACTATTAAATATAGCAATATGAACAGCTTAGTTTTCAAATGGCTTTCTTAAAGCATACAAACATCTCAACCAGGCTCTGGGCTATTTTTTTTTTCCTTTGCATAACTTGATTACATTTACGAAAGTTTGTCATTTACTAAAGTTTGTCTTAAACTACTGCGAAGTTTTTATTAAACTTTGCTGGAAAGTATGAAAACAGTTTATCAGAAAAATGCATTTATCATGTTTCTGGCATACATTAGCAAGGTGATGCGGAAGGTGTTGTTATTCAGTAACGTGTATGGCCTTTTACTAACTATTAGGATCATAACTTACTAACTTAAAACTGCATTTGCTATTTCTCCTCCACAGGATGAGGTAAAAACCGTAACAGCGTGTATCTGGGAAATGCTTGAGTTCCCTATTTCTTTGTAGAGCTTAGAGCTTAGGCTCTAGATGCTCAGGCTTTTAATTTGTGATAGTTACTCTGAATTACACTTCTTTGTGGTTGTATATCCTCTCAGCAAAAGCTGATAGATAGACAGGTAGCGTCTTGTGTAGCGTTGGTTCTGTCCATTCTTCTTTCATCAATGTTGAGCAAAACTGTTCAAAATTGAGTAGTAAATTGATAATTAAAAAACTGAAAAGCCTGTTTTTCTGTTATGTGTATTTTTCAAAAAATTAGGCACAAGAACAATGAGTTCAGATCATTGTAAAATCTTTCCTCGGAAGGTATTTTGTAGGATTGTGTGTAATCCCTGTTTGGAAAATAATGTTTCCTGTAAACCCCTACAAATGTGCATGTCCACTGCCCCATCTTGAGTAGGAAAACTGAACAAACCCGAAGTCTTGTTTTTGTTGTTGTGCTCTCTGGATTTGAATTGAAACTATTAAGAGAAAGACAAATCATAGTAACTACAATCACAGAGACAATTTACAAGTATTCACAGCTTCTTGCAGTCATTTTCCTTTTGACAGAGGCTTTGGTATTTACTCTTAATTCCTGCTGCTTTACCATATGCAGTTGACTGGAATGGCATTAATTATGATGCTAGATAATAAACATTTTGAAGACAATGATGTGATTATTCCCTGCTCCTTAAAGTATTGCAAACTGAGATCTTCTCTATAACTATTAGGCATGCCATACAGTTGTTGGTGCTTTGTTTTTTTTTCCCTACCACCAGTCTTGTTCAGAGAAACCCAATATTCTTCTCGTGCGTCCTAGCAGGAAGTCAGCTGCCTCACATTAAATGAAATGATTTTTAGTGATCTTTTGAGGGACTTGGGCTGAGACCACCATGCTTACTCTTTGAGACTTCAAAGTAGAATCTCAGAAGTGAAATAGCATTCAACCCACACAGCTCCCACCATATGGATCAATAATATTGGGCTTCTTGGTTATTGAGTTAATCCAGAGAAGCTAGTTCCAATTATTTTTTCTCTTTCAAATGTCTGACCACCGTGTTTCTGTACTCAGGATTGTAAAGCGAGTGCTAGTGTGCTTTCCCATCACGGATTGTTCTTCACATTGAAGTTGCATTTCTAACATGTACTTCCATACACCTCGAATTTCAGGTTAGTAACTCGTAGGGGCATAATGTGGGCAGATGTGTTTTGGTGACCTCTTACTTTTTCCTCCTCAGCAGCAAACATAATGGGTGTAGAATGTTTGTGTCCGATGAAAAATAGAAAACTTGTTCATGTTTTAAAATTGCCCACATGGTAACTGTATAAAATGAATGGCTAAATTCAAGTTTTTTTTTTTTTTTGTAACAATCGTTTCTCTTCTCCTGTTCTCATTCTTTTTCCATGAGTTCCTGTTGTCAGACTCTGCATCTGGTTTCATTGTCACTTCTGCTCGTGTACAAGAGAGGCTAGTTTGGAATCTTGTCATATAGATTGAGATCCATGCTTTCAATTTAATTAATCTTTTATTTCCAAGAAATTAATATTTTAAATTATTCTTTTAAATCAAATAAATTAGTCTTTTAAATAAAAGGCGCCCTGTTATTAAAGGAGTGCTGAGCATATATTATTTCTGTGCAAGTTGTATATGACCAGCAGGCCAAACCTCTCTGATTTAGGGTTCTGATCTTAGGATAGTATTTAACTTCGAAGCAGCTCATTATGTTTATGCTTCAATGATACAGAACGGCACATACTTTTTGTCCTGATTTTTTTTGGATATATAGATGACTTAAAAGCATAACTTCTGTAGTATTTACAGTTGTATCTGTGATGAGGCTTTGAATTGTTTCCCATATTTTTAGCTGGATTAGATGATGAATCCCTTGATGGTTGGTAGAACCTGTTTAAATATTCATGTGCAGCAGGAGTTGTCTTGGCAAACTTCTTGCATGTAAAGCTCTGAAGGCTGAGTCAGGGAAGCACAGACCTGCTTCTGCCGAGTGGGACCAGGGTGTCCCGGTCGGTTTTTGGTGTGCTGTTCCTTTACGTCAGGTGTCTGGTAAAGTCTTTGGTAAATGGTCTGCCCTCAGAATTGCAACATAAATAACTCCATTAAGACAAAGGGAGGAATAGAATTACAGCATCTTCCGTCTATTCACAGTGACATCATTTGGCTGTTACAGTTCTTTCTCAATGTATAGTCAGCTAGCAAATTTTCCTAATGCCTTCTGCAGCCTGGGAATTTTATCTCCTGTCCTTTCTCATGGTAGATTAATGGAAGTGGGCTTTCCAAGAGCTGTGAAACAGATGTCAAAAATGCAGCTAAGAACAGTGACAAACGCTGCCTTCTGTGTCTGTGTTATCGTTGGATCTCAGCATGGTTTCAAACCAGGATGAAAGAAATCATGTCGATATAACAATTCCTTTTCCTTGTGGTGGGTGCTAATCATAAGTGTTGCCTTTAGAATGTTTTTGGTACCTTCAGAAAAAAAGTCTGAAAGAAGCAGCAGAAAGAAGCTGTTAGGGATGCATAGCTGCAGAGCACTGGGGAGTCTCTTGCCTTACAAACACCCAAGTGCATGGTACCACATAAGAAAACAAAATGTTTCCTGTGGTTCCCCAGCCTTCCTTTCTTCTTTTCTCCTGAAATGAAAAAACAAATGAGAAACTATATTAAAGAAAGGAGTTCTAAATTGACTTGAATTTTTAATGTTTGTTAGGACCTGTCATATACGAAAAAAAAAAACCACAAAGATAGAGCTCACATCTTAAGGTATTTAGTAGTCTGAGAGTGTGCAATTTGGAAAACATGGTAAGTAAAAATAAAATAAAAATACTGCAAGTTTGCCTCACTGTTTAAGGATATTTTTTCCTTATTTCTTCTTCAGTCTAGTCTGTTCTTTACAAACTATCCTTAGGCTAATGTTTTCAAGCTTGGGAAGAGGAAAATAAATACCACCATACAAAAACCGTGAAAGAAAAACAGCCTTAAAAAGTGCTCACAAGTGTGTTTTGTTGGAAATAGCCTGAATTCATAGCGTGTCCTGATTTGGGGAACATTTGCTCAAATGATACAGTTTCATTTGCACAAATGATCTACAGGCTGGGTCATGTAAAGGTAGATTTATTCTCAAAGTGAATATTTAGCATCTTGTTTCTCTTTAGGTATTACACGGGTGAGTTGTTACACTGAAGTAGATCTAAGTAGGGGATACCTCCAGTTGTTCACTCACATTATAACTATTATGTTCCAGGTAATAACAGATGTGCTATAACACCATTTTTCACCATGACTGTTCCCATTTCCATGTTTTTCTTTATTTTTAATTAAGATGCAAGATTTTATGAGCCTGTACGGTTTGAGTGAAGTTTTTGCCATTGGCATCAGTGTGAGCAGGCAGAGGCTTTCAAGTGGTGTTATCTCTGGGGATTAGTTTGATGTTAAGTTACCATGGAAAAAAAATTGCTGCAGAATTTACCGCCCATCCTTTACTGAAACTGAACCGTGCTGCTAACAGGTTTCCAAAGTTTTTGAGAGAGCCTGCAGGCAAACGGTGGATTATTAAACAGGTTGTTACGTGTGTCGTAGGAGTCAGTAGCTATTGTCTTGTATTGACCCTGTGGGATCTGCCTTTTTTCTCCAAATAAACCAAAACATTAGTTTGTATTTATAGTATAAAGGATTGTTTATGTTAATTATTGAAATCTTTATTTTTTTTTTTAAAGCTAAACTTCTGCCTTAAGAAATAGGATTTTGAACCCATGTAGCAAAGTAAAATATGTCAGTGGCAGGTGCATGGGAAGGAACTTACTCAAAGTGTCTACAGACTGTCTTGCTGTTTTATTTTTAAATTCCTGAAGCCTGGATATAGTACCCACCCCGGCTTAGTTTTTGCTATCAGGGATTTGACATAAAGATGACTCGCTGCAGTCATTTCGTGATTCACTGTTGCTGTGCAAATGGCTCAGGTATTTTGAGGTGCTTTTTCTTCAGGCGTCCCATGCCACATGGCAAGTTCTGATGTTTTAAATCACTGTAGGAAATCCATCAGTCTCCCCGTGTATACTTCTCCGAGGTACAGTTACAATTACTTATAGAAGACTGCATTTAAGTTCACATTATTTGATAGAAGAAGATTTTGGCGAAAACACCATATTCTGCTGAGTTCAGGACAAGAATCTTGCCCATGTGAAATGTTTTATTTTGTTACTATGCAAGACCCAGCATGTATCCTTATATATTCCCTTTTTTTTCTTTATTGTAGCAAAATACAACTGAAGTGTTTACCTTTAAAATAGATTAAGACATTCAACCTTAATTTGATCACTTAGAAGAATCACCACATCAGTAGATAAATTTGCTTTTAAAGGTTAATTGTTCTCACGGTTAAATGTAAGTTTTATCTAAATGTACTTATCACTGCTTTCAGCTATTAGATTTTATTACGGCTTTAATAATACATTATATTACATCTTGTGTACACACATGCTTCTGCAGTTTCCACTTCCTTTTTTTTTTTTCCTTAAGAATTCGGTGCTCATCAAAACAATGCTGTCAGTAGGTCTTGGGCGCTGTGCTTTCTTGCTTCCCAGCTCTGACTGGTAAATCTAATCATTGCCAGAGTGGTAAATGATATTTTTATTTCCCAGCCTTTTATTCCATTTAGTAATTGACCAGTTTCAGACGCAATCACTGACCTCCCCCATCTCGCCCGTTATTGAACCACTGTCTTTCCCCGCTCCTCCAGAAGGAGCTGGCCTTTTCTCCCCTGGTTGCGTGCTCTTCTGAGGGGAGTAGAGGGGAGGTGGTCCTCTAGCCTCTGGTGCCTGATGTAGTCATAGCACGGCTTGCCTGTACTACAGTTTGTGACAGCCTGCACTTCATATTGATGAATTATGTCTATTAGGCGTGTCGTAAAACAACAAACTCCGTGAGAGCATTGGCAGTAAGCAGCCAGTCCAATTTACTACTTTCTGGTTCTGAAAGTAAAGAGATCTGAAGATGTTTTTTTTTTTTTCCAGAAGAATGCTTGTAAGTGGCCACGGAGGGATCCTGAAGAGACGCTGAAGCTTCCCCAGGCGACATGGGGCCGGAGCAGCAGGGAGCAGTGTGTACGCTGGCTGAGGCCTGGCAGGGCTGGCAAGGCCTGGCACAGCGAGAGCTTGGCCCTTTGGCACCAGCATGCCGTTTGTAGGGCTGAGGACGCCTGTCTGCCAGGAAGCCCTCGTCTCAGGCCACGCCTGAGGAGCTCTGGGCAGCGTAATTGTGGGAAGCAGCTCTTGGGCAGTGATGTCTGGGGGTGCAGGCCGGAAGCAAAGAGCTGTGCCTCTTTCTGCCACTGGAATTTGTTGGCTCGGTTCAAGCGGTGAACACCAACATTTCCAATGACTCGGGGAGGCACGCTGCCAGAGATAAAACGGGGTCAGTCAAGAGTGCATAAAGCCATCCACAGTCTTTCCTGTTGCTCCATTTTCAGCAGCAGGCAGGGTATTCAGACACGTAAGGATGCTAAGTGCATTTCATCTGCTGCTCTGTGTACACCAGTGCTTTGCCGTCCTGAGAGAGGAGTACAGCGGCAGCGGACCCTTCCTCCTGTGTTGTGCATTCACACGGTTGGGAAGAAAGCCAGGCATCGGAGCTGTTTTCTGGCAAATCGCCCAGCAGGGAAGTTTGGCATTTTAGCAGTGTTTTCTGCCTGGTTTTGGAGAGAGGTTTTATTTTTAACTGCCCTTCTGATCAGGTAGAAATTATTGTACAATTAAGTGCAGCAATATTGAGATTAAACAGCTAAAAAACCCAAAGGAATTAAAAAAAAAAAAAAAAAAGGAAGGCCCATATTCAATGCTAATTCAGTCTTTTTTATTGTTTATTTTTTAATTTTTTTCTCGTTACTTGAGATGCTTTCTTGTGCATCTCAAGGTGAAAAAGCTCCTTGCGTTTTCTAACCCTCTACAACCTTCTGTTAAGCTTTGAAAGAGCTTTGGGATTAATTAGTTTTCTTCAAGAAAAAAAACAAGCTATGCTTATTACACCGGGCTTGAATTTTGCACTTAGGTTTCATTTTAATAAGGTGACTGAGGTGTGGGATGAAAACATCTCTGACATCTGTCCCAGCTATATGTTTCCTGAAACTATAGCTTTTTCAGGGCTAAGCTCTAGATCAAGGCAATATGCAAGATACATTGGCTACATTAGCTATACCTTTTTGCATTTGAAAAAGAATTTAAACTAAAGCTACATTTTTCTTTAAATGTAGATCATGATACATAAATAAATGCACTGTTCTGTGATTCTGTGACATCTCCAATACAGCACTAATTGGTGACCCCTGATGACCCTGCTTTTTAACATACACATTAATTGCGAATGGTGGTTGGTAATCTGTGGTTTCTGTTACTTCTTGCAAACTTCACTTGAACTGGGATGTGCTTTCTTACGGTTTCACAATGCAGATGAGAAGGGTAAGGAGCGCTAACCCTCGTGTGCTGCAGATTTCTGTCCTGCTTTGCTGTGGTTACCTGGGACCAAGGAAGTACCTGATTTTTGGAAGAAATGCTTGTCTCTGCGTCTCAAAATGTTAGACCCTAATAAATAATGTTCTAGTAGCAGTTGTATTCATGGTAAAGATGGGTAAAATGAACGGTGATCCCTGAGAAGGACAAAAGCTATGATAGATTCCATTAATGATCTGAACAAATCCTTTAAAATGTTCTCAGGAATTAAAAAACAAAACAAAAGCAACAAAAAAACCCTTACGTGGAGAATACTTGACATAAGGAATGGCTGACAGCCTCTGATGGTTGAAACTTGTTTAAAAGGATGACAGATCAAATGGCTTTTGTAGGATTATTGCTTGCTAATTGTCTACCGTGCACATTTTTGATTATATATGGTACACAGCCAAATATTAGTTTGTTGTTTTTGTTTTTCAAGAACCACTAGTAAAGAGGGTTTTTCTCGCAAGCTTGCGTTTGAGTCATTGGAATGCTTATCTGCCTTGTGAGATGCTTGTCATAATTTTAAATCATAATTAGTGAAATTGTTTTTAAAGCGTACACTCTCTTTCCAGTGTCTTCTCTCACACTTACCTACACGTTCTCCAACTTAAATAGTGTTAGGAGCTGCCCTCAAGATGTTTTTGAGTACAGTGTAGGAGGAAATTAACTCCTGCAAATTACTACCTAATTATATGCCTTTAATGGTACAGGAATTATTGTGGGACATGATTTCAAAGTCCTGGAGGACAATATTATAGTTGTTGCTTTTTTTTTCTTTCCCCCTACTCTTTGATTGGTCCTATAAAATGCAAATGAGGTCATCTTTTTGGCTTGCTTGTTTGTTTGGTGTGTGTGTCCCCGGTTTGTTCTTATCTGACATTAAGTATTTCTTTTTTATTCAGGGAAGAAGTCTGCTTCCATAACACAGATACACATCAAAGCAGCATTCTTTTTGGAAGTGTGCTTACTGAGTTCTTGATTCAGGGTAGACTTTTTTTTTTCTGTTGTTGGATTTTTAAAAATAAAATATTTGACAGTGTAAATATATAATGCATTTTTAGTTTGCAAGGTTGATAAATCTGCCACTCTGACTCTTGTTGAATAATTGACTTTCTCAGTAAGTGTATCTTTTTTATTTAGTTTATATGGTAGAAATACTTGCACAGTAAGATTCTTTCTAACATGATTAAACTTGCGAAAATAAATCCAACGGCATATTGCATGCATTCTCTATTACATGGGAAAATGTTTCTTACAGTTTCTCCCCTACTATCACAACCTGCTTTTATTATTGTAATTTATCAATTTCTGTAATGCAGTTTCATGACTCAAATTGTTATGGAATTACACTCTGTGTCAGTAGGGATCTCTTCACTTCAATCACTGCCAACTACTGCAAGCCTTTGCCCTGGTTAAAAATACAAGTCTTTGCCTGCACACCAGTAGTGAAGCAGCTAAAAGATGTGCTTGAATATGCCACAGACTTCTAAGGTTGATTGACAGGATTTAGCCCAATGCTAAATCTTGTTCTGTCTATGTCTAGTAACATTTAAAATTATATTATAATCCTCATTGGAGACCATCTAGATGGAAGCTTGCTTTTGAACATGAACTATGTGAGCTTGTGCACCACAAAATGTGACCAGGTGAACAACGTATTACTTGCTGATTTTAGTCCTGAGACATAAGCATTTATTTCTCTAGCAAGTGCCATGCTTCCTGCTTCTTCAGCCCTGGATTATATGAGCTCCTAATGTGTACAGCAAGAATGTGTTTGCTTTTGTGTCTTGTATCTGTAGAAACTATTTGCCAACACCAAAATACGGGCTTGTGGTTGAATTGATTTCTTTTAGTGCAGGTCCCACTTAGCATGTTGTGTTTCCTGGTGCATCGGGGTTGGTGCTATTTATAGTTAGTGACTGAACAGAGATACAGAGATTACAGTGAGTGGAAATCTTTCTGATGTGATAGTACACGACAGTGTTGATATATACATCCTGTCATGGTGTCCTTTCTGCTCTGTGAAAAAGCCATAGATAGCCTTTTATAGCTGCTTTGAATTGGACCTTGACTTCTGCCGATCTAGTCTCAATCTGTGAATATTGCATTATGTTTGTTTTAGGCCTTCAAGAATATTAAGTCACCCATGGATGCCTGATACGGAGTTTTTGTCTATTTTAGCTAGATTACACAGAATGTTGAATAAGTCTTCATTATAAAGAAGTTGTTTTTCTTATAAAAAAAATTGAATTCTGGAGAAGAATTAGCCTGAGGCAACCAAATGCACATAGAACAGGATTATTCTTTAAAACATTTAACATTCTTTAAATTTCTGTGTGCCTTAAACCAGAGTTTTAAATTGTCTTTAAAACCGATACGGTTCAGAATAAAGTGCAGGTAAGTGTGGAAACATTTTATTTGGCTTTGTAAGGCAAGCCTTAGTACTGTGTTGTACAGTTGACAATTTTCTCCCTGTGTTAAGGGTTGCCATTTATTCAGATAACTAATTTTCCTTTCTTGCTCCCTCTCCCAAAGTAAATCATCTGCCAGGTGAAATGGGCTACATATTGGGCTGCCTGAGCATCCTGGAACTTTACCCACTTTAGGTAGTTGTTCTTATTTTAAAGAAAGGTCAAGAATCATAGCATTGGAAACAAATACTTGCTAGGTTATGGAACCTGCTACTATAAAGGAAATCTACTTAATAGCAAGATAAAACCTTGTAATAGCAAGTAAATCCTTGATATTTGGAAGCAGTCATTTACAGTGGGGGGAAAAAAGGAAATAATTAATCCCCAGTTTATTCTCTTTGTCATGCCTTTTTGGGGCATTAAATTCAAAATTCAGCAGTGGTCTTTATGTTGAGCTTCAGCACACTGCAGAGGGGTGAGGTGGACCTGGGGTGTCGTGAACTTGCATAATGCTTCTTGCCAACTGCTGCTTGCTGGGCTTTAATGGCAGTATAGGTGAAGTCTTGTTGGCTGAAGTACATGGAAAACCCCAGGCACCACCACAGGCTGGGGGCTGATCTGCTGGGAAGCAGCTCTGCAGGCAGGGACCCGGGAGTCCTGGTGGGCAGCAGGATGACCACGAGGCAGCAATGTGCCCTTGTGGCCAAGAAGGCCAACGGGATCCTGGGCTGCATTCAGAAGAGTGTTGCCCGCAGGTCAAGGGAGGCGATCCTCCCCCTCTACTCAGCCCTGGTGAGGTCTCACCTGGAGTACTGTGTCCAGTTCTGGGCTCCCCGGTACGAGAGGGACATAGAACTACTGGAGCGAGCCCAGAGAAGGGCTACGAAGATGGTTAGAGGACTGGAGTACCTGTCATACAAGGACAGGCTGAGAGGGCTGGGCCTGTTTTAGCCTGGAAGAGAGAAGACTGAGGGGACACCTCATTAATGTGTGTAAATATCTGAGGGGAGGATGTCGTGAGGATGGAGCTGGTCTCTTTTCAGTTGGGCCCAGCGATGAGAGGCAATGGGCACAAACTGAAGCACAGGAGGTTCCGGCTCAATATGAGGGGGCACTTCTCTACTGTGGGGGTGACAGAGCACTGGAACAGGTTGCCCAGAGGGGTTGTGGAGTCTCCTTCTCTGGAGGTATTCAAAACCTGCCTGGATGCCATCCTGTGTGCAGCATGCTCTAGGGGATCCTGCTCGGCAGGGTGGTTGGACTACAGGATCTTCAGAGGTCCCTTCCAACCTCAACCACTCTGACTCTGTGGTTCTGTGAAAAAACACAAAACGTGAGGTTTTACTGGGCTCCCTGAACATCTATGTCTGTCCTTCAGCTGTAAAGAAAATGGTGTTAATGGACAAAGAAGTGGGCTGAACAGTAGTGAATGTGTCGTGCATCCTTTTGAGTCAATGTGTATGCACTTCACAGCGTTAGAGCCAGCGTGTGCCGGTGAGAACTGCTTTAATCCATCTGCAGCAGTGGGGAAGGGACGTTGTGCATTCCTGAGTGATGGTTTCTGTTCTGGTGTGGTCATTGTTTTTTTTTTTTTTTTTTTTTTTTTTTTTTTGTCTCCAACTTGTCTCTGGAGACAGGTGTGCCTGTTGTGGGTTTCCTACAAGTGCTTCCTATAAACACTTGAAAAATGTGGCCTGCAACCAGTTCCCTCTTTATAGGTTCTCTTTGTTCTTCAGCAGTA
Source organism: Anser cygnoides (assembly GCF_040182565.1). Taxonomy (NCBI): domain Eukaryota; kingdom Metazoa; phylum Chordata; class Aves; order Anseriformes; family Anatidae; genus Anser; species Anser cygnoides. The sequence continues at coordinate 14,629,523 of NC_089874.1, read as the reverse complement.
ACAAAAACCTGCTAATCTGTTTTGGCAATATTTTGTTATTTGTCACAATATCTTCTGAGTTGTCTTGTAAAATCAGTGAAGTCGTACTGATAGAATTGGCTAGTCTATGCTGTGGGGTTTTGGGTGCTAGAGATGATAGATATTTATCCCTTTGCGTGGGTTCCTTCTATCAGAAGCGTGTGTTTGTCTAGGGAGGCGTGTTCCTGGAGAGGAAGCAGAAGAGATTGCAGTCCTGGAGATTGCTGCAGAAGGCAGTCTGCTTCAGGAAGAAGCTACACGATCTGATAATTAATTGTGCTGATAGAATGAGACAAAACACTCGGGTTCCCTTCTGATGCCAGATCCTTATCTGAAAGGCTCCACTCCGTGGAGTGGGGCTCAGCAGAGCCATCTGGAGAGAACCATGTGGGTGTTGGCGCTCTGCGTCGTATTGCCACAAATACTTCTTGAAATGTTTGCTTTCTGCTGCATTACAGGTTTTCTTCCCTTAAGCATTTTTCCATTATTAGAATGTTAATGGAAATCAGTTCCTATCCTCTCCTGGTGAAGTGGTATATCTGGAAGTTGTACATGTTTTTCTTCAGGTTTTACTAATAAAGGGTTTAAATGCTATTGTACTGTGCTGGTCAACAAAAAATCCTGTGCTGCCTTTCTTTTTTCTTTAGAAGTCCCGTTGCTACCGTTTGCTCCTTGTTTTTTGTAATGTAGCTCAGTCTGAGTCAGAAAGTGATCTCTCCTGCCTGCTCCCCAGATGTTTTCATCTACATTTCTTTCCTTGAGAAAAGGATCTTTAATTTTGTATGAAGATTATTCCTAAAATAAACACCATGTTTCTGGGGATGAATTTGTTAGATTTCCTGCTGTTGGTAGTAATTCTACTTGTAAAAGGTTGAAACCGCAGATTGCAGTGTTGTTCATGTATTTTGTTACTTTTTTATATAATTTCAGTGGTGCAAGGCTCAATATTTTGCTTTAAAAACATATCAAGATAATTTTGTTTATTTCATTCGTCCTATTTGTATATTCAGAGGTCCTTTTCTTATTCCACATCTTCTATAATTACATTAAAAATGTCTCTGACAGAGATCTTGTGCCTGTTTGCTTACTCCAGCTGCAGCATCCTATAGAATGGGCCACGGTGCTTTCAGGTGGCACACTGCTATGCAAGTTCAAAAGATACTTAAGATGAAATATATATATATAAAAATCTTTTTAAAATGCCTCAGCTTGTAGGAAGGAAGATGAAAGGACTAGGACCTTTGAAAGGACTAGAGGAATTGCTGGTGGAGTAATGTATGTTTTTCCACAGTTTGCCTCATGGAAGCAAGGACTTGTCCTCAAGGTTTGTGCCTGCTGCATGAAGTGCACGTTGTATATATTCCTTAGATCTAGTTTGACTTTTGTTATCTTCTTGGTCAGTATAGATCTAACCAAACTCAAGACTGAAGTACTGCACAAGGGAGAAAGCAGGTCTGTTTAGTCGTTCTGAAAGTGTGGTCTTCCTTCCTGAATCTGGTACGGACAGTTTCCTCCCTGCCTTTTAAAGTCAGTACCTAGTTTGTGTCTATGTATATCCAGTTTTTCAACTAAATATTTCAAAGTCCGTTTTGACATCATGAAAGAGCTGAGCTAATTAACTGAACTAATTCTCTCTCAGCTTCGGAGGCACTCTTAGTTCAGTAGTGGTATTTTTCACTGGCTTATCCTAATGGTTCATTTTGCTCTTGTACTGTAAGCAGCCAGCATACAGGATATACATTTGGAGAAACGTTGCTGCTTCTCTCTGTAGACGAACTACCTTGTGGTTCACTAGTTAGTGTCTTAAGAATAATGAATTTGCTGTTTCAAGTATAAATGAAGCTTGGTGTAAGGACTAAGTTACATGAGTAGATTAAGTGACTTAAAACCATTTTTGTTTAATGCAGCAATAGAAATGATTTTAAAAATGCTCCGAGAAGAACTTTTGTGCGTGCAAGGCTTGAGTCTGCAGAGATGATCTCTCTGGAGCTGTAAAGCTGACCACTGAGGGCAGAGAGCTTGGCTTTTGTAAGGAGAAGTTCTGGTTAAAGTGACTGGTGGTATGTTAAAAGGAGTAGCAGAAGATGGGTAGAATTAAACTACGGCTATAAAAAAAAAAAAACACACAAAACACTAAAATATTAGTATAAACTTTTATTATGGTCTGTGAAATGTCTTCTTTCACAGTGTCTATTTTTTTACTTCATTGTAACTCTCTTCTTAAAGTGCTTTGTGAGACCGAGCGCTTTGTGAGACTGAGCTTTCATCTCTTTGTTGCTCACAGCTGTCACTGACGTGTTTTGTCACCCCCGGTGGGGAGGTAACATTATTTAATCTTAGCATGTCGGATTGCTGCTCTGGAAGGTAAAAAGTTGAATTAAAATCCCTTAAAAATGTACTCGATGCTGCAAAGTAGTATTCCGGGCCAGGCAGAACTCAGTTTATTACTGAGTTATAATAAATAATAAACTGAGTTTATTATTTATAATAATATAATAAATAATAATATAATAATAATATAATATAATATAATAATAATATAATATAATATAATAATAATATAATATAATAAATAATAAACTGAGTTTATTATTTACACCTTGCAGAACTCAGTTTGTTAATGCCGTTGGGCAATGTCCAAGGCACAGCAGTAACACAGCTTGTTGCAGTAGTAGGTACTAGCCTTCAGCATTGTATTTCCATTTTCTTCAGGCAGTCCACTACCTTTATCTGGTATTTGCTCTCCTGTTCTGACCTTCATCAGTCCTGGGAGGGGTTTTCTTCATTTTTCTGCCCTTCTCCCCCTTGTTGTGCACAAAAAGCCCCATCCCTGCATGCTTGCCCAGTGCTGGCAGGCCATGGGGCTCCTCGCTGCTCCTTCCTGCTCCGTACGTGGGTTTTTCAGTTTATCACCATGCTGGCAGAGCTGAGTACTGATTTCTGGTTTATAGACCCCAGTGGATGTGCGTGTCGTTTTTCTTGTCCAAACCAAATCCCGGTGTGAATTCAGTGCGTGGCCTAAGCGGGCCGTACCGCTGTTGGTGGCAGGAGGTGCTGGTGCCGCCCGCAGGGCGCTGTCCCCTGCCCAAAGGCACCTGTGAGACCTGTGTCGTCTGCTTTGTTCGGGGGTAGGGCGAGTCAAGCCTGCACGTGCACTGCCTCGTAGGTAAATGAAAATGCTATTGGGAATGTACTTAAATACAATAAAAATGACCCATGCTGTTAAAGGGAACAAGTAAAAACACATCCCTAGGTTGACAGGGCTTTGAGCTTCTGTGGGATATTTGGGTCCAAAGTTTTCAGCCAGTGTTTTCTTTTGGCAGTTTTCCAGGAGCAGAGCTGTTCAGGTGGGGCTTCGGGTGAGGCCTGAGGTGCAGGCTGGTGTGGGGAGGCTTCATCTGCCCCGACCACGTGTGCTGCTCACACACTGGAGCTGGATTGTGTGTCTTTCACAGGGAGCAGTGTAAAAGCCCTAAACCAGCAGGCATGACTTCCGATGTAGCTTTTTGCAGTCCAGGAGGAAGAGCGTAGAATAAAGACTGTGCTTGGGCTTCTGCATGTCCATTAAAAAGGAAATAAATGTGTCTCTAGCAGAAAATAGCAGAGGGACTCTGGAGCTGTCAGCTGTTCGTCATGGTTTCAGGGCCCCTGCAGGCTTGCTCCTAGTTCTTCCCACAGGCCCACAGATGGCTTCTGTGTCTGTCTAGAGGAGAACACCCGTGGGACAGCACTGTCACTCACTCTCCACCTCTGCTGGTGACCCCAAAACAGGGGTGACAGTCAAGAGTAGTCCCTCTTGGACTGAACATTCATACCACAGAACTGGCCTGAGATGGCGGGGGGGGGGGGGGTGGTGGTGGTTCATGGCTGCTTTTGTGATACTTTTCCAGAAAAAGACGTCAGATTAAACTTACATTTTGTTTTATGTTGAAGTTTTAGCCTGTTTAGTGCAGAAATGCAGTTGACATTTATGTGCTTGTATGTGTTTTCTAAAGTTACTGTCTTGAAGCCAGTTAGGTCTCCAGCTTACGTGCCTATATTACACACCATAATGCAAGACTTTCCCTATCGCTTTGCCTGCAACAATTGAGAGATTCACAAGACAAAAATGTTTTCGAACAGTAATTTCTTTTGCAGATCTGAAGCTTATCTCTTTTAAAAGTACTGAACATTGTTTTGTCGGCTCCTCTGTATAGCCATTATTACGTTGCAGTGGGCTCAAAATTCCTAACTTCTCTCTTAAAAATAAACTGTGGAAATATCTTCACAAGAGATCATCAGTCCTGAATTCATCCCACCTAACAAGGCTACGTAGGTGCTGTTGTTATCCCTAGAGTTTTTTCTGTTTAGATGCACATCTTTCTTGTTCAGGGAATTTTTCTCACTTGCCTTTGTAGTAGTAAGCAAACATTTCAGGCTGAAGAACCTTTGCACTTTTTTAAAAGTCAGTAACAGAATTATGTGACATCTATATAGATCTAATAAAAGTTTAACTACTAATTTAATAACAAATATTGTCTTAGAAACGTATAGTGTTTTCTAATAAAGGTATTGTGACTCATTTTAGTAATTTGGAGATGTATCATTGTAGTCTTAAACAGAAACTAAGATTTGAACTATGTATTTAAATATTGCAGTGTTTTTTGCATGAGGGATACTATGGTCCGTCTCCAGCAGAGCTTTAAGCTTCACTAAAATCTTTGTTCTTCTGTCATTGTAGTGATGTTTAACAAGCTTCTGCAAGCACTTTTTTTCATTAGCAAACACGTTACAAGTTGTAAGTTCATGGGCAGCGTGCGTGGTGCTTATTTCCCTCTTGTGCCAAGCATGGATGGTGCACGTGTTCACATGCAGAAGAGATGGCAAAATACCAACCCCCAAGACTTGTGTTCCTTAATTTGTTTTCCTGACTGAAGATTTTTGGCATCATAATATAGAGCTGAAATATTTTGCCCAAGCATAAATTTTAATTTTGCATGTGTTTTGTGGTACAGAACAGGAGAGAGTTTCTAGAGCTTTATAATGAACTTAGGCCTGTTGTAATTTAGGGCTGAGTTTTACCTGCCCTGCAGTTAGATTAGATCCTTGTAGGTGTAACCCTCTGTGTGGTTTCCTTTCCCAAAAGCAATTAGTTGTTGAGTGCATGCCTTTTAAAATGTGCCCCTGATGAGTTCACAGGCTGTCTGCTGTGTGCATGTGATGCTGTCTTATTTGTACCAGTCATTTGTGCACAAAGCAGAGACAAAGTCGGTAACAATGTGGGACTTGCAGGATTTTCCTACGCCTGCATTTATGTGGCAATTTAATTTTTTTCACCTTCTGTTCAGCCTGTTCCAGCGTTGAAAAGAAAAGTCTTTGGAGACTTAAATAGAACAAAGCTTTTTTGTCAGAAGAAGATCCTACAGTGATAGATGCCTTAGAAAAGTGGATAGGTATTCTGCAAAAGTACCTATCACTCAGAAAACCATTTAGTTCTGTTCATTCAGTGGTGCATAAACACCGTTAATTTAGCCCGATGTTTAGACTTGCATCTGCAATCTAAAGTACTGAGAAACACTATTGCTTCATCTTAGATCTAAGGGAATCATGAGAATTCTAAGATGACAAAATAGGAAGGAGTTGAAAACTGACAAAGTTTTGGACAGGAAAATTAAGATCTAGTGCTTTGCTGTTTAACATTGTTTGTAACTTGAATGATGCTGGTGGAGGTGAACACCTACATCTGCCTGTTTGTTTATTTTCTCCTTCCTTCTCTCTGATCTGCCTCTTTTTTCACTTGCCCCTGAAAATGTAATGCTGGTTACTAGCAGATGAAAGCCTTGGTGTAAGTGGGCAGTGTATCTGACAGCTTGCATCCACAAGCTCAGATGTGTAGGGAGGGGAAAGCTATCTGAAATGTTGCCTGGACTATCTGTGTGAAGGTCTTACCGAGAGGGGTGGCTAATAATAAAATCTTTGTTATTAGTTTTATAGTCATTTTGATGCCTGTCCACATGTGGCAAGAAATATGAGTTATACAAAGCGTATATACAAAATACATACATATTATTTAATAAGATGTTACGCAGAGTACCATCATACTTTGTAAATGAAACATCACGGTGTTTCTGTCCTTGAGATGTATGTATTTTGAGCATATTCATTCACTTCTGTTTGAGCCACAGCGCAGAGCGTGTGCTGCACCCTCATGCTTGGTGCGTGGGTTCTCCGGCTTGCCAAGTACGCCCGGTGAGAGTGCAGGCAGGGTGGGAAGACTGCGGGAGCCTGCTAGAGAAATCAGAGCCTGGGAGGAGGCAAGGATCAGTCAGACCTGCTGGGGAGAAAATTGAAGATGCTGCCAGCTGTCTGGGAGGAATTTGAAAGGCAGTGACCATGGAGGGGTCAGAGAAGCTGCAGATCGTGTATGAGAGAAAACAATATGCTTAGGTTAGAGACCAAATCCTGTTCTCAGTTCCACGCTATTTCACTTTTAAACATGCTTTCTAAAATGTATCCATGGTCTTTTTGCCACCCTACAAACATACCAAAAACATAGTGTTTTTTAAGATACTTTTTTTTCTTATTTTGGAGTTTTGTGTTTTTTTTTTTTTTTTTTTTTAAATAATCCTTCAGTGGAATCAATTTGTGCCTTGTGTCTTGGTGTTGAAATGTGCAGAGTAACAGTCAGGGTTAGATTCATCTCTGTCAGCTATGCAGGGTGACTGAGGTAATTAGACCATAATGTAGGCTTTATTTAGTAAGATGGGTTGAATGCGAACCTAGCAAGGGGGTTGTTTTTTGGGGAGGAGAGGGGGAAACTAATGGTATTTAAATGCAATTCAGTATTATTGAGACTCTTTGTCACGGAGTGTATTGATAGGACAAGTAGTAATGGTTTTAAACTAAAGGAGGGGAGATTTAGATTAGATATTAGGAAAGTATTCTTCACTCTGAGGGTGGTGAGGCCCTGGCACAGGTTGCCCAGAGAAGCTGTGGCTGCCCCATCCCTGGAGGTGCTCAAGGCCAGGCTGGATGGGGCTTTGGGCAACCTGGTCTGGTGGGAGGTGTCCCTGCCCGTGGCAGGGGGCTGGAATTAGAGGGGCTGTAAGGCCCCAAACCATTCTATGATTTTATGATAATAGTGTGTTTGTTCTCTGTTGTCACGCATGTTCTCACTGTTCTTATGCAAACCCCGTGAATTTTCCATTTTTCTAGGCCACAGCCCTCCTTTAAGGTGCTTTAAGTTTTAAGACGCTTACCGTACGTAGCAATCTTCTATTTTTGCAACTGCATTTCTTACATTGAAAACAAGAAAATGCTGTGGCCTTTCATTACGTAGGCAGCCATGGGTTGGTAAAATTGATGAGGCTTGCCCTTGTTCCACCCAGCAATTTTTACTGCTCTAGGCATCTGCGTGTCTCTCCAGAGTTACAAATGCTCCTGTCTTTTTCCGGATCAATCATCGTGGTCTGGGTCATCTCTTCTTCACCTCGGGCCTTTTTGGCTCCCTGAAGGCATTTGGTCCATGCAGTACAGGCATCAGTGCCCAAGGAGTCATTGCCGCTGCACCTCTTGCATGCTGTGACTGTTTATGCTCTTCTTCTCGGCATTGAAGCCCTTCAGCAAGCCCTGCCAGTTGATTTCAGGCTCGGATTTTGGTCCTGGAATTGTGAAGATACAGGTAGCTCAGCTGCTGTACGGTGGGCAGCCTGTGGCACAGCTGCCTCATGTTTGCTCAGTACTTACGTGTACTTCTGGATGGATGGATGGAAGTGAAGAAAGCATAGGAGGAATTAAGTCAACCTGGTGAAGAAATGAGTGCTCAATGTTGAAGTTAACGGAGTAGATAGAAGCATTCTCTTCTGCTAAAGGAAAGGAAAGAGAGAAAATGTGGTAAACATAAAAACAACCCCCCTGGGAAAGACAAATAAATACAAAAGAGGGAGAAAAAGAAATAGTGTAAACTTGAAAAAACGTATCTGGAGGGAAAAAATCGAGCTCTGTGACTATAGGGCAGGAAGCATAAATTCAGTAAAGGAAAAGAAGTATGAGTACCTTATGCTGCATGTTACTGTAACGCTGCAAAATCACAAGGAAGGCACCAAACTGTACATCTGAACCTTCCTGGTGGACTAGGGTCCTACTTTTGAGGTTTTTTTTGCAAGATTTTGTCTTGCAGATTTTGTCTTTTTGCTTGAATAGTCGCCGAGAATGCAGTGGCTCTACTGATCTTTATTCCATGGGTGAATGTCAGGGAGTTTGCCCCCCCCCCCCCCCCACTATACTTTCTGACAGAAACTATATCCTGTACTCTTTTTTTCTTTTTTTTTGAGCAATACCTAAAGCTACCTACCTGATTGCTGAAGAAACAAGTAGCACTGAGTTAATCCGTGGTCCTGATGAGATGTGGAGGAGCTGATGTGCGTTCCTGGGTTGAGGTCTCATTTCTGAGGTGTCTTCTCCACATTAGAGTTGTGTGAAAGTACCGTCCCTCATGGCCACGCATGTTGGTGATATCTCATTTCTTTTGCATGTTTATTAAAAGCCAGCATATTCTTTTCTTCAGTGTGTTTTTATATGTAGTGATAATCAGCCCATTCTTCTAATGGCACGTTAGCTGTTAACTGAATTCAAATAATAATTCAAGCAAAAGGCAAGTCCATCCGACTTCTGAAGAGGAAGCAGTTTGTTTTCCCAAAGCTTCTCTTTCTCTGTTGCTTTTATTTTTCTCTCTCTCTTTCTAGTGGTCATCCAGTAAGATTGTATTAATAACAAACTTTTAGAAAGAAAATATGTGGAATTTATGTATAAATTGCCAGAAGCTGTATAAGCACGTTTGAAAGTAATAACATCCAGGTCTGAAAGGGCTGCCCGCTGCCGCCTTCTCAACTATAAAAGCCTACATTTGGCTGTGCACGTGGCTCACTATACTTAGAAAGCAACTGAGTTTTCCTGCCTGGGATCTTTAAGTGATGTGAATTTAAATTTGAGGATAACAGAAGTGATTTATGGTGTTTACCAGCAACGATGAATGTCATTGACAAAGAGGAAAACCAGATGCCATTAGTTAAGTTCCGCACTGTCTTTGCTTCTCATTGCATCTGCAGATTTTGTTAAGATAGATCACCTTTATGTCCTTTTTTCCTACAGGATATGAGAATAAGCATGTAATTGCTGTTCAGAATGAACAGTTGTATTAAACAGCCTAATGCAGTTTACCTAAATTTTTTTTAATTCAATCTGAACATAATTTAGCCTTCATCATAAAATTATTAGTGCCAAGGGACGTATTTTAAAGATTGTGAGGAGCACTTAGGATCATTTTAATCAGAGATGGGTAAGTCCCATTCAACAATTGAGTTAGTTTTCCTGCCAAGACACGACATAGTCTGCTCTATGCAGATGTATATATGGGGTTTCATGACCAGCCAGTGTAATGAATTCTCTCATTTTTCTTTTTTTACTTAACAGATACTTGGTACTTACACCCTGCCCTGCTGTGCCTCATCTTTCTCCCATTTTTGTCTCTGTTTGATTGGACAGAAAGCCACGTGTGCTGTCCCCAGACTGGATATGGAAGCGTGCTGGCTGGCCAGCCACTTTCCCTCGGAGGGAACTGTCACTCCTCCTTGCTTTTAACGAGGTCTTTTATATGCTGCCTGTCCTAAATCTGCTTGCCAGCTTTCACAAAACGTGCAGGCAGCTAGTACTTTGAGATATTTAGCCTTTTTTCAAAATTTGTTGCAGTTGGCTGTGGGCTCTAAGGATATTAGGAGAGAGGGCTGAGCATTAACACAGTTACGTATGCCTGATTTCCTTAGGAAGTCAGCTAAAAATAGTATTACACTTTCATATTTATCTACAAGCCAAGAAGCTGACATCTTCTATTGTCTAGTGTGCCCTATTTGCAAACAACAAAAATTAATAAGCGTGTCACTTCTGCATGTGTCAATGTATAAAAGATGATAGCTGAAATTTCCTAATTTTTCGTAACTATAAACCTACGTAGTAAAATTCCATGTACTTTCATACTTAGTTTTTTACCCAAATATATCCTTTTTAAATTATTTATTTATTATTTTTTTCCTATCGTTCTATCTTACTTTCATGGATGACATAACTATTTTGATGTCATTGACTACCTGGAACCTAGTTTGTATATTGGCTTTTTGTCTGATGTCCTCTGTTAAATACCTGCTAGGTAACAAGGAAAGAATTTTTGCCTTCAAGGGCAGCTCTGTCTGCGTGAAACGTGGCACTTACTGGAGCTAGCAACAGCTAAACAATGTGTCAGAGACAAATTTGTAAATCTGGTGCTTATTTCTAAACGCTATTACCTCCATTTTGTTATTATAATTTTCCATTGTCTTTTAAGACTATTATACAAAATATTTTTTAAATAGCTAGGTAGTTTGGTTTCAAGTTCTAAAAGAAGGCTGCATTTTTACCGATGTGGTCGCCGTGTTTTGTGATTCAAAGTGTGATTACGCATTGAAATCAGCAGCAATATAGCACTCCTTTTCTCAGACACCTTCCCTCCCCCCCCCCAAGTGGTTTGTTCAGTCATTCTTCCGAGGTCAGGCTCTTTCTTACGAATTCTAGCTGCTATTAATAACACTTAACTGTAAGCACAGGGCCAATCTGTTAGTGCTGTGTAACCCCACTAAATGCAACAGATTTCTAATTCGATTAGAACTGGAAGATGCACGAAAGCCCCACATGTCGCTGTGCAGTCTGGCACTCGCCAGAAAGATGCAAAGCAGCGCAGAGAGGTTCTGAGGTGCATTTACATGGTGTAATATTAGCAACGGAGCTGCCTCTGCTCTGCTCGGAGTGGATGAGTTGCTAACATAGTCGTGAGGCCCCTGGAGATGAGGTAGAGCAGTCTCGCATCTGCCTAAAATATGCTAAGGAAGCACAATTTTTAGTGGAACCAAGCTCACCGTGCTGCTCGATATTTAATGAAGACCTGGAGATAAATGAGACCAACAGCTTAACTACTTGGTTTATTTGGTAAACACACAATAGTATAAAAGAGAGTGCACGTTAATGGATTTGCAGATACAGCATTAAAATTTGTTCTGACAGCTTCATGGGCTTTGCTTTTCACTGCAGACCAAATAACACTAGGCAAGCATTTGCATATCTCAGTCGGTGTTAAGTCTCGATGTACTTCGTGTTTATTCAGAACAAGGATCTGTGTGTGTACTTACTGGGTAGTATGTTTCATCATGTAGAGATGAGTAGCTCAGACATTTTAGAGGACTGTGTCATTTATTGCATGCCTGGGAAGCTGACAACCAAATAGCTTTTGTTGCTTAAAACCCCGTGTTGATGTTCTATCCCAGAATTCTAGAGCACAAATTATTTGCTCTCTTGAACGTTTTACTGCATCTAATAAGAAAATAAGTATTCATATCTTCTAGGTCTTGCCTTTTGAAGACCATAAATAAATAATCCCGAATGAAATCAAGTGTAAAAACTTTTCTTTTTCAGGGTTGTGCTGGTAATGGAAGATCTGTAATTGATACTAGCTATTAGGAAAAATTATCTGAACTAATTGCTAATATGATATATTCCATTGTTTTCATAATGCATTTTTATTTTTTACATTTTTTTATTTTTTAAATTCTAGACTAACATTTTTTGATGTGAGGTGGATACTTCAGTAGGAAAATTTGCTTAGCTGGAAAACCTGATGGGAGGGACCTGCTTTTAAAAAGTAAATAGTGGTCAGCTGTGATGTACAGTTCCTGTTCTTCTACATTTTTTGTATGAAGCAAAGTATAACATTTCCTGAACATGTTATGAAACAGATGGGCAGTAAGCATTCTCTGCATGAATTGTGTTATAAATGGTGCATTCAAAAAACATTAAGATTCAAAAATTGAACACTTGAAAAATAGGAAATGTCAGGAGTTAAAGCTGCCTTTCACACTCAATTCATCTTGCTGTTGGCCTCTTGTTGTATGAATTCCAGAACCACAGACTGTTTCCTGCCTTATTCAGTGGCAGTGGTCCCGTAATGGACAAATTTTCGGCATTTTTCTCGTCCATTGTTCATTGTGCGGGCCCAGGTCTTACTCACAGTATTCAGGTCTTGCTCCCAGGTAAGTTTCACAGCGTGCTCGTGGACACAAATGTTTCTCACAGGCTTTCAGGAGTTTTACGAGAAGAAATCATTTTTGTGGGTACCGAGTATTATCCAGCAGTTTATGTGCTTAGCAAAACTGCTTCTGTTAGTTGAGGGTTGCAGCTCTTGATTACTCTGCCAGTCTTTTAGTCTGGCCTTAGGAAGAGTTGGACATGCAGAACTGCACCTAAGGGTTGTCTCTATAAAGTTTTTGCCTAGCAGCACGCAAGCTCCCTTTGGAGGCAGAAGAACCATTTTTTCGCCTTTCGTATGAAACTCCTTTCTCTTCTTACAGTCTGCACCTTGTTTCCCTCAGACAGAGGACCCTGTTCTGCCATGGGTCCTGTTCTGCAACCAGGCAGGGAGATGGAGGAGCGTCCATGAGGAATGCAGTGGAGGGGTTGGCACATGGAGTGAGGGAATCACAGAATTACAGAATCATTACGGTTGGAAGAAACCTCCAAGATCATCTGGTCCAACCATCACCCTACTACCAACGTCACCCACTAAACCATGTCTGTAGGCGCCAGGTCCAACCTTTCCTTGAACACCCCCAGGGACGGTGACTCCACCACCTCCCTGGGCAACCCGTCCCAATGCCTGACTGCTCCTTCTGAGAAGAAATGTCTCCTCATTTCCAGCCTGAACCTCCCCTGGCACAACTTGAGGCCATTCCCTCTAGTCCTATCACTGGTTACCTGTGAGAAGAGGCCGATCCCAGCTCCCCACACCTTCCTTTCAGGTAGTTGTAGAGAAGGAAGGCACAGGAGGAAGAATGTAGGCAGATCCCTGAGTCCAGCTGTGTTTAGCTCTAACAATTCAGAAGCAGTAGTGAAATGAGTAACTGCAGTCCTCTCTGTAACTGTTACCTTGCAGAATCCTCAAAAGAAAGGTGAATGTATATACTGCTGGGGAGAAAATAATCAGCAGGGAGCAGTTGGTGAGCAGGTATTTTGCTGTTCTGTTCAGTTCTGGTGTTGATAGACCAGATAATGCAGACACGCTGTTTTTAGAAATTTAGCTATGAAGGGATCACAGTTTCATAAAACTAATGAAAGCCAGCTAAAACAAAGATGACCAGAGAAACTGTGGCTGCCCCATCCCTGGAGGTGTTCAAGGCCAGGCTGGATGGGGCTTTGAGCAACTTGGTGTGGTGGGAGGTGTCCCTGCCCATGGCAGGGGGCTGGAACTGGATGGGCGTTAAGGTCCCTTCATACCCAAACCATTCCATGATTCTATGACCAGTTTTTTATCCCTTAAGAGCTGTGTACCAATACCCTCATGTAGCTGAGATCCTTAAGACAGAGTATGCATTCTGGTGTGCAAGCTAGATGTGAATTCTTGAAAACTACACATGAATTGCAAGTTGTGTATTGACAATCCCTTACTGCAAAATGCCTTTCTTGGGCTGTGTCATAACTGGTAACAGCTAGACCAACCATTCATTCTGTAGTCGTGGAATGGCAGAGTTGGCTTGGTTGGACTTTCCTCTGGCCTGGTGAGAATGAGTTTCTAGATTCCTTCTTTTAATATTTCCTGCAAGTAAAATAGTAATTTCAGCATGGGAATATGAGGGAGTACGATAGGAGAAAGGTAAAGATGTTGTGAAGGGAATGCAGAATGCAAAGGAATGTTTATGACTTTTGCATCTGCTCGTGCAGAACCTGTTCCTGGGAACAAAAGCATTAATATTTAAGTTATACTCAATAGTGTAATATTCCTTCTTGATAGTGTCCCTGTTGTGGGACAGAAATCGTGGCTGGGGTGGTGTAGGCATCTGAGTGATGACCTTTTCAGATTTCCTTAGCATATCACTGGCACATTTGAGAGAAGAATCCCCTGTACCATGTCAAACCATTAGCCTGTCAGCTCAGGAACCCTTCTTCTGCAGCATCCACTCAAACACTTCAGGGTTCAGAGCAAAACTAATAAATGTTCTTCTTGCTAGGCTGTCTGACAAGTCAAGGGGAACAGTCTCCTGAATTTATGTCCTGAAGCGTGACGCTTGTATTTCCAGCCTAGCATTCATAACTGTAAATGTTATTAGCCTTCAGAGTATTCCATCTGCCTGAGCTGTGCTGCGCTTATTTAAACTAGAAAATCTGGCCATGTAATGATTGTGTCATGCATTAGGAGGATACACAGAGTTTGAAACTTTGCTAAAATACGAGATATTAAATGTGGTTGTGAAATGACCACAAGGGGCTGTTTCAAGAAAAAAATGACAAAAACTGTTTTTGACCAAACTGATATTGGTGTAGGGTACTAATACGTACTTATTCAGTGTATAGGCATAGAATGTATTGGGATAAGTCTCAGATATTACTGTAGGTATTTTGCTTCTAAATGCAAAAAGGATCCAGATTGTCCCTACAATAATTTTATTTACAATTCTTAATTTTCCTTGAAATAGTGATTTATCAATGCCATGTTTTATTTGAGTACAGAACTCTATATTCTGTTACATTTTTGTGGACAATTGGCTGAGCCTGAAATACTTTATTAGTAACATTTACTCACTTTATTACAGAATACAAAAAATACATTTTGCCCTACTTTATAGAAAATACTTCAGGTATTAAAAGTATTCTTAGTATTCATTGGTGGTCTATATTGCCTTAAATTATTTTAGTAATAAAGAGCAAAGAGAAATCATGAGCTATAATTCAAAATATTTTTGCCAGGCTGCTAAGGTTTAACTCTCATATGGAAATAAAAATTACAGAGAGAATAGTGAGATAACATTTCTCTGTGTAATCTAGAAAGTTGTTTCATCCTATATGTTTAAGGAATGTTTTCCTGGTTCGACATCAAGAAAAAAAAGTGTTGCTGCCTGCTTTACAAAAGAAGAAACCAAAGAGCCAAGCTACTTTCAAAGCAACCGAATCAGCTGGCTGACTTTGTATTAATTATTCATAAAGAATACATTCATGTGAAGTCCTTCATTGTCTGAAGTGTCAGACTTCCTGATACTTCGTAATGAAATGTAATAAACCTCTCAGTGAAAAGTTTCTATTTATTCTATCTCTGTTTCAAGCTCCAGAAAAGATGATTGTGGTAAATGAGACCCTGTATCTTTTTTGAATGCCTGATTTGTTATTTTTCTGAAATCTGATTTGTAGTTGTTTTCCCTGATGTACTTGTAGGCTTTTGATCTTCAGACTAATCAGCCAAATCTGTATAAATCTGGAATGATTATGCTGAGGGTTGTTATTTAGTGTAGAATTTTTCCCCAGTGGTCAAAGGCTTTTTTTTCTCTCTTTTTATTAAAATCAAACAACATCAGCACAAGAAAATGAAATGGGCCTGCATAGTATTGTATGATTTTTTATTTTTTTGGTTTTTTTTGGGTGTGTGTAAGAGTTATTTCAAAAAGACTTTTTCCATCAGAATAGTGCTTTGTAGTATTTTTTTTCCTATTATTTATTTTTCCTATTATTTTTTTTCCTATTATTTTTGTCATACCATATTTCTTTATTAGTCTCTTTAATATTTTTGCTTCTTTCAGTGTTGATGATAATGAGGTTAATTCAGCTTTGTTATATCTCTCTATTACTGTGTGGTATAAAGGAAAGGTCGAGAAAGGAAGTAAATAAAGAAGAAAGGCAGGGCATGTTGATGGACCTCTGGGGTTACCCATTTCCTCAGTGACTTAATTGCGAAGTTACCTCTGAGTTCTGCTTCCTTGGTCCCATGGAGCTCCATTTGCTGTCTTCTACCCTCTATAGTGGGAGGGGGAGGAAAAAACTAAGTGAGATGTGGTCAGATGTTGGTTTCTTCAAATTAGCATTCCAGATTCCAGGGTTGCATTTTCTTAAAAGCAGAAATATGGGCTGAAAGATTTTTCTCAGCCTTCATTTAAAATAATAAAAAAAAAAAAAGTAAGTTTTAATTTTCCTGGCGCTGAGCTGATGCATGACAATCTTTAAATGGAGTGAGACGTGTCGTGAGAGTGTTTGGCAGAGCCAGGAGGATGAGTCAGTCCAACTCGCTGTCCTGTGGGCAATCGTTTCATCCTTGCGTCGCTCTTCTACCCAGTGGAGAGTGGGCTGGGAGGAAAGCTTTTAATTGCGTCAGGAGGACGGGCAATGTTTTTTCATTCTCCTTTTGAGTCACTGCAGTTTATTACCATAGCAGCTTATTCTTCTCAGGATCGTAGAAATCGATTATTAGCAAAATGCTTGATGAAAGGTACCGAAGAACTTTTTTTTCCCCCTTTCCCTTCATATGCTCCAGTCAGTGTCTGCTCCCTGTTGACTTTGTTCCTCCTGCTGTTCCTGTACGTTGCAGACGCTTGTTGTCGTAATTTTCCTCTTGAGCTGTCTTTACGTGCTCGATGTGAGAAACAAAACAGAGAATGCCCTCCCCATGCTTTTTTGTTTGTTTTACCTTAATGTGCTGTTCTTTAGAGCTAATAGACTTGTGGGAATTGGAGCAAGATGAAGAAGAGGCTGCCTAACAAGAAGAGTATGTCATTGAAACTGAAAAATGTTCCTGAACCAACTGCAAAATCTAATGCTAGTCACATTAAAAGAAAAAAAAAAAAGAACATTTTTCTCCAACACCTAAAGATTTTAAAATGTGTTGAGGAGGAAAAAAATGAAAACAGGTCGAAGTACTAAAGCTGGGAAGAGAGAGCCAGTTGCTCCTGTTTGATTTTACTAATGATTGGTGACATAACAGTAATGCCACAACATATGTTTTTGTGATTTAAAAATAGAGCTGTTTGCCACTCTGCTGACATAGTCATTCATTCCGTGGAGCATTGTAGATTAAAACCAACAGCCTCTTCTGCTAGTGCTGTAGTCTGGCAGCGTGATAGCAGAGTGTCAGTTCAGTTGGTGCAAATTAATATTAACAGGGAATTACTATTTAACTGTGCAGCACTGATTGTAATACGTGATGAATTTCAAGGGTGCAGTACAAGAATTGAGGTTCTAGACAGCAAGATTTGAACTCTGAAAATGTTCAGTTTTCTAAGGGAGAATAGGCCGAATCTGTTCTACATAGTAATTCTTCTTGTTGACCAGAGAAGATAGATCTACAGGTTAGATAAGCAACTGTTTAGTGTAATCTGCTACATAGGTTAATCTATCTGTATTAAAAGATGCTAAATGATTAATTCTACGTGAGAATAAGGTTTCTCAAACCGTGTGTGTCGGTACAATATGCAAACTGCTTCAGAATGGTATGCGGTCTGATGTATAGCATGGATAACGACTGGTGATATTTGATGCTGTATTTTTGGGCATCAGCAGAAATAATTGTGCTTGGTTAAAAAGGAAATACATATGCTTGAAACACTGTGCTAACATAATTCGCTTTTAAATGTGGTGTATGTCCGGTCCATTTGCAAGGAATTTTGGATTTAAAAGAAATGCATGAAAATTGTTTAAATGGCTTACTGGATAAAGTAGCCCATTTTCTAAGAATGGCAAGAAAAGGAAAATACTAGTGTGTTCCTTAAACTTGTTAAGGAGGGCGGTACGGTAACTGTTGTTGAACTGCTGCTACGCACATTATCCTTAAACTCTCTAGCTAAAGATCTAATTTGACTGGTTTTGTTCATAGAGTAAACTTTTCTGTTCTTTCAAATTGCATCTGACTTTTTTGCTCAGTTCTATTAATGAAAATAGCTTCTGCACTTGCAGAAGAAGCTGTTGTTGACACAAACTGGTTGGGTGTTTGGCCAGCAACTTGCATTAGCTAAACCTAAGGATGTTTTTTTTTTTTTTTAAGGCATTGGTTGAAAATCTAAGGGAACACTTATAAACCACCCTGAGGCCCAAGCGTAGGACAGATAAAACTTTCAGCTTACTTTAATTTCTATTTTTTAAAAAGGAAAAAAATGAAATGGAAGTACCTTCCTCTGACCCCTTACTTTGCTTCCCATTCATCTGCTGTAGGTATCTGCTCTGGCTTTGGCTGGGAAGAGCACTGTGGGAGTTTATCATGGAACAGACCTGTGACAGTCTGGAGGAGACTGCAGGACAATTTTATTTACAAACTGTTGGAAATGGAAGTACAACACTTACTCCCACCAAACACCAGTCCCTGGCTGTAGAGCTGTACTACCAACTGCATTTCTAGACTTATGTTTAGCACGGGACCAGAGCAGCTTTCTGTCTTGCTTAGGCTGTTCTCCATGCTGTTATTCTGCCTTCTCTCATTTTCAACTCACCTTGAATTTGTGGGTGGATCAAGGATTTCTTTTCCTGTGTCCTTTCTTTTCAGGAGGCCTTTGTGAGGGCTGTGCTAGAGCCTGCTGTCTCACATGCAGCCCTTTTGCAGGGCTGTGAGCGCTTCCCCACAGCAGCCGATGGAATTTCCTGGAGAAACCTCCAGGATGCAGCTGCAAGCGTAACATCGACACTGCGTTTGGTCCAAATATGTTCACCTACTGTTATTTGGCACCTTCTGACCGTCTTGAAAACTTACTTTCTTCTAAGATGTAACTGTTTACTAGATTATTTTTCTTTTTTTTTTTTTGTTATATCAAGTTGAGGCACAG
The DNA here is from genome assembly GCF_040182565.1 of Anser cygnoides. Lineage (NCBI taxonomy): Eukaryota > Metazoa > Chordata > Aves > Anseriformes > Anatidae > Anser > Anser cygnoides. Next base: position 14,610,882 of record NC_089874.1, on the reverse strand, counting down.
GGACTTGCAAAATGCCTGTGTTCTTCAGTGTGATGAGTAGAATTTTCTGGCTACGTTTTTCTAGCCCGTGATGTTCTAGGCAGTGTTTAGAAATTCTCCAAATGTTTTATTAGCTACTAAGATGTGATCAGAAAAAAACATTCGAAGACTGACAGTGTTGAAAACTGTTGTGAAAGGATGCACTGGCGTGCATGCTTGGATGGACTGGCACATGCATAAGGAGGAAGAATGATAAAATATGTGCAGGGATGAAGCAGCACAGTAACAGTGCATGGATGAGCACTAGCTGATACTAATTAGACAAACTTGGAAAAGGGGAAATGATCTTATCTGTTGCAGCAGGGGTAACTTTTGATGAGTTTAGCTGTGTCATCCTTTTTCAGTTTTTGCTGTGCTCACTGAGCCTCAAGTAATAATGGCATCGTAGCTGAAGGGTAACTTACCCAAAGCACATGGTGCTGTACAGTTCTACACTACTGAGAGAAGAAGAGTTAATTTTTCCAAGAGTGGGATAATATTTCCCCTTCCCAAAATAATACATATATGTGAAAGTATTAATTAAGAGACTAATCATCTCCCTGAGAACAGAGTAATCCCTGTGATGGAGGATAGCAGCTGCGTGGGCATCAGACTTCACCAGTGGTGTTGAGCATGGAAATATTTGCAGGAGACACTGAAACAAGCCAGAGAACAGGTGTGCCATGGCAAGATCTCTCGTAAAGCTCTGCTTTTGGCCTGAGTAGAAATCAAATAATGGCAAGATAGGCTCCTCTTTTCAGTAAAATTTACTCAAGGGCCTACAAACAGTGAAAACTTGAGATAACTGACCATGGTGAAATTCAGTTCTCTGTGCAGAAGGCTGTTTTTTCTTATGCCTTTCCTGCTGAGTTCTTCCCTTTATGAACAGAAGATAATCGAGTGTTGGGATTGTCAGTGATTAAATGAGAAAGTGGGAAATGAATTGAGAAAATGGGTAATGGGGATTAGACTCTGTGAGTGCAGCCTGGGATGCTGTTAATTGCCATTTACACAAGCAGACAGTATTAGCTGCTTTCATAAGGCTTCTGTACTTTGCTGTTGTGTTCACTTATAACTTTTCTGAAATTCCTGTTGGGAGTTTTTTTCAACAGAAAGGCGTAAATCATAAGGAAAATTAATACACAATCTGGCCGTAGATGGTGAAATTCATAAGCTACACAGGTTATATATAGCTGGTAAAAACTCGGATTTGCATGTGATTTATTTTTTTTTCATTTCAAGAAATACGAAGTTGGCTTTTAAAAAGCTGTTGTTGTTATTTATTTTTTTCTTGCACAAATCCAGTAAGGTAAATTGATCTTGGTGAAAGAAAAGAAAGGGAAGTAAATAAAGATACTTCGCAAGCTCCTATTCCTTTTTTTTTCCTATTGCGTTTTAAATGTACTTGCTTTCTGTGGTGACTTGAAGGGAACAATTTTCCACTTGATTGTATGTGTTTTACTGTATGACAGTTGAAGACACGCTGATTCATTACAGAATAGATATGAAATTTTTCTAGTGGAGCAAAGTGGGAGGGAAAGCACAGAGAGAGATTTTCTTATTACATTTAAAAATAATGAGAAAAAATTGCTTGGGAAAAAAACATTTCAGCGGAACTTTCTTACAGCTATTTAGACATCAACTTTTCTTCTCTTTGCTAGATTTGTTCATTAAGGTCACCTTGGAACCAGAAGTGAAGAAAGCAGTGGCTTGTGAAGGATGCCTTCTGTTACTAAAATCATGATTCTCCTGACAGTAGTGTGACAAACTAGGAACAAAAGTATAACAACGAATTTGTGGCTTATCAGAACAAAAGATGTAGGCCTGTTAGATTTTGAGGGAAATCCGGAACATGTTTCTGCTGCGTTCTTGTCCCACGAGTTTCAGAAACGGGAGCAGGCCAACATGGGCTGTGTGTATAGTTACCTCAAACCATGAATGTAGCTCTTCGCATCCTTGCTCTTTGCAGAAGCTCACCCAGTGATGGATTTGGTCTGTGACAGAAATGCAGGCATTTTGATTTGTAGTTTTGTGTCTCTTCCAGAGCTCATCTGACTGATCCTTTTGTCTGTGGAGCTGACGCCGATCTGTTTGAGTGCTCATCAGGCTGCTCTTGGTCTCAGCAATGCTGAGACATCTGCTATGCCTTCCGTGTCTCAGGAGGCCGTGGTATTGTTTCTTTCTTGGCATGCCTGAAAGATTTCCTGGTTTTAGGCTTATTGTCGCTCTGTCACAAAGTGGAACTCTGCACCCCGACTGCCTTAGACTCTCGGATCTGTGCTGACTTCCAGGATATTTTAAGGCTTAAACGCTGCAGCATGCTGCAGCTCTGTCCACACAGGTTTTCTGGGGCATCTGCTGCACGTATAGGTGTGTGTTATGCCTCAGCCTATACTTTTAAAGTATTTGAGGACATCATTGCTATTTACATAGTAGTTCAAATTACACACAGATTAGGCAAAAGCGTATAGTTTCTGCTGTATTTGCTCTTCTGGATTACTGCTTTAGTTTGTGAGGAGGATCCAGGGTTTTTCTGTGGGAGCACCCATGTTCACCCCTTCTCCATCTCAAACACACCCAAGGCCTTCCTCTTGCCTTGTATGTGAACCTTCAGTGCCCAAATTCATTTTCTTTACACAGCTCTGATGAGCAGATTGTTCAGCCATTCTCATTAGTCCTTCAACTATTTAGTATAAGTACAGATGTTTTAGTCAGTCTTGAAACTAATACGCGTTGCTTTAGTGCAGACAGGATCTCTTGCAGGCTGCTGTATGAACCTTGAGGTGCTATGTGGCATACTTAGAGCAAGAAAAAAAGTTATTCTTCTAAAAAGATTAGAATTTTAAATGAATCCATACAGCAAGGTTAGGAACCCAGAGAATTATTTATGCAAATTCACAAAGTAAGCTTGTAGCGAAGTTGAATGCTTACTGTAAATTTCAGTAGTCTCACCCCTTTGCCTCAGCTGTAACGACAACCTTGCCTTTATCATGCTGAAGAAAAGCCAACAGCAGAAATGCCTGTGGCTGTTAGCACACGTGTGCCACGGAATACAATGTGTGTACCTAAGGCCAAGGCACCGCAGCACGTGGCAAATCTTTAAGACATGAGTCTCAAATTGTTGCTCTTTCTTCAGTCTCCCTGGTATTTTGAAGCAAATGAAGGACTGTGAAGTATTGAGGACAAATGATTTTCTCCTTTTGAAGTCAGACAGATTGGAGACAGCATCAAGTTTTAAAGGTTGAAAAACAGAAAAGAAAGATGATGCTAATGATTTTTCAAAGGCTGATACCTTTGAGCTAGATTCACCTTGCTAGTACTTGTGCTATAAAAATATGTCAAGAATTGAACCTCCTATTTTTTTATATTCTAGTTTTTTGAGTCTTCAAATAGAATAATTGGAACTTTGCTTTTTCAGGTGAGTCCATATTGCAGACAAGTGAATGTTAAAACTTTTTTTCCTGTGATGTCTTTGAAAATGTTAGCTAATTGCAGATGAATGAAACCAGACCGACTTTGCTGATACCTGGAAGACTTCCAGTTGCCTTAAGACCAACGCGTGTTGAATATTGATGGATAAAGGGTATGGGAAGACCTGTCTAGTACTGCTGTCACTGGAACTGCTGATGTGTTACGTGCCTGAGTGTTTGAGAAAAGGCTAAGGTTCATCCAGTTCACAGGTTCTCAGAAAAAGCTTCTAGCAACAGTGACGTCAATGTCAGTTCTGGTGGGTGTATTTTACTGTGACTGATCTGCTGGTATTTGGATCAAAACCACTGAAGTTATTGGATAGAGTAAATTGGTGTAAATCCATTAACTTCTTTGGAGCACCCCTCATTTACATCAGGACCAAGATTAAGTTATTAAATAGGTGTGTTTTTTGTTTGTTTTTGAATTATTATTTTTAATATTAAACTCACATCTGGCTTTTTTCTAATGTTTTTGATGGTACAGAGTGAAAGAACTCCATGTGATTTCATCTACATGGATGTGTACTTTGGAAAAATACTCCGTTAAGCTTTTGAATGCATAAGAAGTGGCAGGTTTTTAGGCAAGATTCCAAATCCCTCCCACATATCTGCAAGTTATATAATCAAATCCTGTGTGTGTTTCATGTCGCTAGGACAAAGTACAAACAGCAAAGTGAAATTAATTCTTCTCCTTATATAAAAGGAGGCTAGGAGCTGCCAGATTTTGCAGCATTATTACAGCAAAAGTCACAGGATTTTTTTTTTTTGGTAGGGTGATGAGGATGAAGCACAGATTGGATTCGCACTGAACACAGGCAGGAGGTGAAACTGTGGTTACTCAAGTCAATTTGTTGCACAACTAGTATGAGCATCGAAGGGGGAAAGAGAAGGACGTCTCTGTTGTCTTTTTGCAGGTGGCCAGAGGCCAGTCAGATCTTTTAGTTAGAAGACAATATGTTATCCTCCCACATTTTTGAAGAACTGTAAGGTGGCTGTAAGGGAATGTTCAAATGCCATATCTTGTTTTGTTGTGTGCCATTTGAAATTTGTGTCTCTGGCAATGGTCACGATTTACAAATTATGGGAAATTCCTATGGGTACGTGTCAGAATGAAAGCACTGCATCTTGAAAGTTTCTCTGCATCCAGAACCTGTCATTTTGTTTAGAAATATGGACTTGTGGTATTTTGAAAAATAGTCACAGAAAATAATTTCTCCAAGATTTTGAGGTGCAAACAAAGCAGTGTCAGTTTTGACCAGCATTTATGAAGTGTTAAAAGTTTCTCAGACTCCTGCTGAACAGGGGTGTGCTTCTGGTGTAGGCACTTGATGGACTCAGGATCTAGTGCCTCATTACAGCCAAGCCTTTTTCAAAACCTCACTGCATTGTATAAATCTGGGATGAGTTACATGTTGAATAACATGTTCAAAAAATATCAGACAAGTGTTCAAGAAAAGCCATCAGATGATAGCCTGTTAGCTGTTGCTATGTCATCCCTTCTTTGGGTTGTCTCCTCTGCCTGTTTCTGAGTAGGCTTTTGCTTTTTAGATGATGCTTTATTAGCTTTGTAGCTTTTCTTTTCCTTGTGCTTTACATGGTATTGCCTGTCCAGTAGTGTATCTCTTTTTCTTCCCATTTCTGATTTAGTTTATTTCACCGTCTGTTTTCTGTTCCTCATGCTATTCCACGTGTCTCAACCAGCTGCCCACTGCAAAGTGTAAGGGCCATGGTAAGCAAAGCAGCCTAGATGAAAGCTGAAATCCCTCTTGATTGCTTTTCACAGGTAGCAAGGGCCTACAAAATCCTATACATTTAATTTGCAGGCATGGGGAGGAAAACACAAAAACACAAAAGTCAAAACCTAAAACATCCATTTCACTCTACCCAAAAGTCCTGTAGATTTGTTGTGCGGAAGTAGCAACTCTGGTCATTGTTACATAAATCAGAAATGTATGTGTGGTTTTTTGATGTGTGGCTTTGGTCTAGATGTGCACTGGTAGGAAAAATAAGGTTAATGACCAATTCTTCCTGCGTTGGTCCAGGTCCCTAGCCAATCTGCAGAGTACATGTGTATGGTATTAAATGGGAAATGAGCATTATTCCATCTGGAAAAACTGCAACATTGCAATCCACTGACCCGAAAGTTAGGAGGAGTTGTAGCATGGCCTGGAGCAAATGAATAATTATGCCCTTACTGAAAGGTTGGTTTGGGCTTGTTTCATTTCTGATTCATCTGCATTCTGGCTCCTGTGGCTGATGCATAAGGCATACAGTAACTCCCTTTCCCTCTGCTTTCCAGAACATCACCTACCTGAAAGACAAATGCATGTCTGCTCGGTGCTCTCTGGGGACAAAAGTCCATATGCTGCAATAAATCTGGTACTGGAAAGCTGTCAGAACTGCAACAGTGGAGAAAAGTTAGTTAATGTTAAACCGCTAGGCATTGACAGCTTTTCTCCTTGCTCAAAAAGTACATGCTGGTCCAGTTAATTCCCTGCTTTGAGTTAAGTTAATCCAAATATTTCAATAGCTCTCAAAGACAAAGGACCTATTTGGTTTAATTAAAGCTGTTTATTTTTCTAGTATCAGATTACAGTGAGACAGACCAAAGTGCTGGCTGGCCCTCTGTCCTGCCTCCCGCAGGAGCAGATGAGAGAATACAAAACCAGAGAAAACACATGTTTTTTCTTCAGAATACCTGGTTTCTCAAAAATTGCACCTTGGGAGCTGCCTGAGCAGTTACTATGTGCAATCCTCAGTGAGTTTGTCTTGCAGGAACCTGTCTAGTCCTTTCTGAACCGTTCAAAGTTGTAGGAACTTCAGTGTCTTGTGGAAAGTGGTTCCCCAGCAGTGACGGTGCTCAGGAGCCTCCTCCTTTGGTTTGGTTTGGATATGTCTCTGCTATTTGCATTTGTTCCCCATTCCTGCATGTCCGGAGCGGTAATATTCAGAGCTCACAATTCTGAAGAAGAATGAAGAATTATTTTTCTGTGTGCACCAGTTTTTTGCATTTAGCTGCCATTTTATTGGCCGGTGACTAAGACATTCTCCACAGCCGGTGCTTGTTCGCTGTGCTATGTTCTATCATCTGCAGCCTTTGGCATCTTATTATAGTCACTTCATGTTTCTGAGTGCTTTGGAAAACAACGGACAGCCCTCAGCTGTTGAAAAGTGACCATTTCGTCCTGCCCTTCGTTTCCGATCTTTTAAGCAATTTGTGCCTGACCTTTCCTGGCATTGAATGCCTGCTTTGTTTCAGAAGCAGGCGAAAGACCTTGTTAAAGCCTTTTGTGAGTGCTGGTAGGCTGTATCTACCAGATTTCCCTTATGCAAATGCTTGTGGTTCTTGAAAGGGTCTTCAGTATGTTTGTGAGATGTAATGTCCCATTACAAAAACCTTCTTGACTTTCCTTCTGGTTGTGTCCAGATACTTTAAATATCAGGACCTTACTGTGAAAAGTAAGTTCTTCAGAATAGCAGGACCTTCTGGTAAATGCCACATACTCATTTTATGTGGTGGTTCCTGAATGTATGAAATTAAATATATATATATATATTTCATTTTTAAAGGGCAGCCAAAGTTTGGGTAGCTACTTCTATACATACATCACTTGCCAGTAAAACCTCTCCTGATGTCAGCTCTCCGGCCTGTTTGAGTGCAAAAGCATCTGACAAGGTTTGAAATGATGAACTACTGTCCCGAGTAGAACGACTCACTGCATTCAATTTTTTATTGGCAGATCAGGCCTTCAAACAGAAAATTTCATGTCTGCTTAGCAATTGCTTAAACATTTAATCTATGGCATGACTAAATGCATTCCTGATGGGAGTACATGCTGTTAATGCTGTGGGTATTCTTCCCTGTCAGTAGCTTCACTCAGTAGGTTGTCTTGGAGGAGACGTGATGAAATCAGTCTGAGCATGCTACATTAGGAATTATCTTTTCTGATTTAATATATTGCTGTTTTTAATTTATTCTGTCATGGCAACTCTGAAGGCGGTGTTGCCGGCTGACAGTTGATTTTAACGGCTATGTGGTAGCCATTCGCAGTTGTTACTTGGAGTGTATCTACCTGAGAGGTTACATTCAGGTCTGAGCTGTGCTTACATGGATATACGTAATGAATCACACACAGAATCACAGAATTGCAGGGTTTGGAAGGGACCTCAAGAGGTCATCGGGTCCAATCCCCCTGCCAAAGCAGGTTCCCTAGAGCAGGCTGCCCAGGTAGGCGTCCAGATGGGCCTTGAATATCTCCAGAGAAGGAGACCCCACAGCCTCCCTGGGCAGCCTGTCCCAGTGCTCCGTCACCCTCACCGTGAAGAAGTTCTTTCGCGTGTTGGTGCAGAACTTCCTGTGCTCCATTTTGTGGCCACTGCCCCTTGTCCTGTCCCCACAAACCACTGAAAAGAGATTGGCCAAATCCCTCTGTCTCCCGCACTTCAGGTGTTTATATACATTGATAAGATCCCCCTCAGTCGTCTTTTCTCCAGGCTGAACAGACTCAGGTCTCTCAGCCTTTCCTCATAGGGAAGATGCTCCAGGCCCCGTATCATCTTCGTGGCCCTCCGCTGGACTGTTTCCATGAGGTCCCTGTCTTTTTTGTACCGGGGAGCCCAGAACTGGGCACAGTACTCCAGGTGAGGCCTGACCAGGGCAGAGTATAGGGGGAGGATCACCTCCCTTGACCTGCGGGCCACGCTCCTTTTAATGCATGCCAGGATCCCATTGGCCTTCTTGGCCACCAGGACACACTGCTGGCTTATGCATCCTTTAGATTAGTTCATCCTTGGTACAGGATGAGGCAGGAGTCATATAGAAACATATAGAAACAGAGACAGGACAACCTGTCGTTCACCAGGACCCCCAGGTCCTTCTCCTCAGAGCTCCTCTCCAGCAGGTCGCCCCCCAGCCTGTACTGATACGTGAGCTACTTAAGGCAAAAATAGCTCAGAAGAATTAAATTCAATGAGTTAAATTAGTATTTCCTTGCCAGGCAATAATGTGAAGTGTTCATCCAAAAATGTTACATTAGATGCGGTCTGACATTTGCATGCATCTTCCCTGTAGCCTTGGTACATGGAACAATTCCCATGATCTGGAATAAGCTACTGCTTATAAATAAATGTAGATTTGAATTATTAGAAGCAGGCTATAACAACTTATGACCATGTTGGTGTAGCACTTAATTTTATGTACATTTTGAATTAATTCTCTGGTCCTTTGTCAAGAAATGTGTCAGGAAATATAAAGGGAGTCCTAATGTGTCCATCTCTGATATGCCTGAGAAGCAGCAGAGCCCAGCTGGTATGACTGATGTGTAGAGTACAATAGTTCAGTTGGAAGGGACCTACAAAGATCATCAAGTCCAACGGCTACTTACAGCTCTAGGTCCTGATTCTGGTCTGAGGCTATGTTTTCCCAGGGCAGCAGGTTTTCCTAAGAAAGAAAAGGATCCAGACGTTAAGCTCAACGTATATTCATGGCTCAGAAAATTAAGGAAGAAAAACTGGTTTTGGAGATTTAAAGATCAGACTTGAGTAAATTTACTCTGCCTTTCCCAGTTTTCTTAGAGTATATGGCTGTTTCTATATGACTTCTGCCTCATCCTGTACCAAGAATGAACTAATCTAAAGGATGCATTAGACTGTGCAGTGAAGGAGAGATTGCTAGTAGGAATCCAGAGCGATTTGTTGCTGAAATGAAGCACTGTGTACAGAGGACATCAAGAGAGAGCATGATGCCAGGGCAAGGAATCCAGCTTTCAGGCCGATGCAGTGTCCACAGCAGCAGCCCATCCTGTGTGACACTGTCAAGTTAGAAGTTTTGTAACAGAGAGGATCCATTTGGTTTAACTTCAGGTGACTGGATTTCAGTTGGATTAGTCTGAGTTTGTCACCACTGGTTCAGTATACAGTCAGTGGAAGAGTCACCATATCCAGACTTTGGCTCAGCCATGCCATCCCAAACATTTGTTTTAAGATTTGACGAATGGCCACTGGACAAATGCACTTCCAAAAATGTGTGCTTTATTGTCTGTGGGGCAGCTGGCTAACTAGCTCTGTGTTAGGCATCTACAAATAACAGCATTAACATTGGTTAAGACTCTGGTCACTAAGCATGTGCTCTCCTTTTTCTGCCTGCCTAGATCAGAGCCTGGAGTCTGACTTGCAGAGGTGTGGAGGAAGCACAGAATGGCATCAGGATTTTAGTGATTTTAGTCTTCGTTACTTTGCCTCAGTCCTTCACCTGTAATGGTAATACCAGGACCCTCTCAACCTTTTTTCTGTACTGTACACAGTCTGACTTTGCATGTGTTCTCTGCATCATGTCTCAGAATTGCAGTTTCACAGTGACCTTCCCTCTACTTATCAGTAGCACAGATATCCTTCTTCTGGGCTTGATCTGATAAAAACTTTATCTGCCTCAGTTTAGGATAGCTGCATTGCTTGTGGCTGATCAGGTCAGCCTCAAGACCTGAATATTATATGCAATGCCTGTGTCCATGTGACTGGGAGAAAAACAGATAGAAGGCTGTTTTTATCCCTTTTTTCAGTTGCCCAGAGCTCCTATTAAGAGCTAGAGAGTTGCAAGATATCAGACCTGAAGCTAATTACTGCTCAGGGACTGGATGTTACTTGTCCTGGGCATTGAGCCAATGTAATTTTGGGAATAAGTCCCTATTTGGGATAAGAACAAAACACTTCTTTATTATTGAGATCTAAAAGTAAATATATAAGACTTTTCTGTGTCATATAAGTGTTTATAAGTCATTATAAATTCACAGCCAATAACACAATATACTGCTTTTTTTGTCACTCTGGAAATAATATCTCCTACACTGACAATTGTGCAACATATTAAGTTGTCATGAATTGCTTCTCCAAGATCAGCACATAATAATCCTGTGCTGACTCTTCTGAAAACAAATAAAAATCAAAGATCTTAATCAAAGACTGAGGATAAATATCAGTTAAAGATCTGCAATTGTTTTCTTCAAAGTTTTAATGTATCTTTCTCACTCTTCTTGTTTATTCTCTTTGTCGAGTATATTGGACAGGTGGGTGTGAGTTAAACTGATAAGTGTTTTTTTTTGTGGACAGGCAAAATATGTGGAGGCTGGAGATTTTTAGGTTTGACAAGCTGTAGTGGCTGGAGTCCAAGCAAGCCTTACAGAGCTGCATCAGAAGCTGAGCGAGCTGTGTTACATGTGCTCTGCCACAGGATTGGAGGGAGGCTGAGCCTCCTAGGCTTAGGGATGACACTGTAGCTTCGTGTTGTAGCTGTATATGTTCGTGGCTGTTTGGGTGCAGGCACAAATGTAGAGTTTCAGTGATGAGAGAGATTTCTAATTCAATGCCAATTGCTTTTCAGTTTTAGGTGGTGATCTGCAGGCAGTACTGATGTTAACGCTGTATCTTGGTAGCAGGGTAATTTGGTTGCCATGTGAATATAAATCTGCAGGGGAAAAATTGAAAGCCTATTATTGCAGTTTACCAAGTATCCTGTGGTGTTCCTCAGAAAAGATCGCAAATTACATTTTTGCATATTAAAAAACCAGCTGCTGCCCTTGAAATCGCAGAATACCCCTACAAGTGCTTTATGTTACACTTGCACTAAATTTTCTGAGAAACCTGAATGGATTCTTTCTGTCTGTATTTCACAGATTACCTGTCTGCTGTTTGATAAATACTTCAACTTTAGATCACAGCTCAGTAACAAAACCAAAGGAAAAAGAAGAGATCCTGGAAAGATGACTTTTTTTTATGCTGTCATTTATTAAAATAATTTCTCTAAGGGAATGAGGAGGGATAAGCTCCACCAGCTCTGATGGGCTGGTGTAAGGGCTCTGCAGAACTTCAGTCACTATCATGAAGTTACATTTTTCCATATGAATAGCTGACCTGCAGCTCAAAATCTTAGGGCCCAATTTGTGAAATATAACACATCCTTAAGGTCATTCAGTTTCTTAATGATTAGTGTGGCAATAGTGTCTGTGTTCTGAGGAACAGTGAAATGAACACACCTCGATGCAAAGCTGCAGATGATGCTTCAATCTAAGATTAAGGCTTGTAACACCAGCTCACCTGTGAGTTGATGACGATCATGCTTTCTACTGATCTGTGTCATCATGCAAAATTGGTTCACTTTACTGTAGGTTAACCCAACGCTTCCACTGACTGGTACGGTGTTTTTGACTCAGTGACAAATAATTCCCTGCGAGCTGCTAACATCTGGGTTAAATTTGTGCCAGGAGTGCCAAAAATCACAGGCATCCTCACTTGTGGCATTGTTGGCTTGATGCCTCTTTTGGTGGAGAGTGTGGCAGTGCTGTATGAATGTTATGAAATGGTAAGTAAAATAATTTGGTATGGCAATAGCTACTACCATTTGTTTAGATCTGTAATGTTACTACATTTACATCTGTAAAAGATTTTTCATGTATCATATTAAATGATTATCTTGCATTAAATAAGAGTGTACCATAATGTAATTTTTCTGATGTATTTGTGAGAGGGAAAATAAGATTTTGTTATTATTTTTAAAAAGAAGTATTTAACAACAGTTTACATTCTGTCCTGTCTACCTTTGGATCTAATAGAGCAGAGTAAATTCATTTTAGAGTGAAGTATACATGATGCAAAAATATATTAGGGAAAAATCATTTGTGGTGCTCAGTGTCACTGAAGCATTAGAAAAATGCATCAATTTTTGTTTAAGGTTAATAGGACTGTGGTTTTATTCACTCTGTTGCTATACGTACCTCTAGTGGTGCATGTAAAAATGTACACAGAATGGAGAGACACCAGCCTTCTCTGTTACTTGGGGAGGGTTTGAATAGTGTGTTCTCAAGCACCAAAAAGTGGTGTTTAGTAATTAAACGGGAAGGTCAAAAGTAAAAGCATGAGCAGTGATGGGAGATTCACAGCAGAGAGCCGAAGTGCAAAGTAAGATGCTCTGTTTAAGGTGTGCATTGTAGTTCCTGCTTCCATTTTGCATTAGTTGAAGGCAACTGTATCACTTAAGTTTGTTTAAAAAGATTTTGTGGGGATTATGTCTTCATATAATTGTTCACACTACATAATGTTCAGTGAAGGTCACGCTTCTGAAAAACTGATGACAGGTCTTGTTGGCCAGCCTTGTCATCTTCATATTCCAACAGCAGAATGGAAACGTCTTGGGTGCATTTCCTTGCCCTTTGGTGAGAAGCATTAGAACAGCTTTGCTTGGCTTCAGCTTTTTTCCCCCAGCAGTGTGTTCCTCGGGATGAACTGAGGCAGGTTGCAGACCTGAGACCTCTGAGGGACCCACTGTGGTGTATGCTGGGTGTTCCTCTGCCTCCCCAGCTCTTCTGGACTGAAATGTGCCCTGTACTTGATGCCAGGAAGTCAGAAGCAATGCAAGGTCTTTGAGTGTCGGACTCAAAGGGCTCTGCTTGCTGTCCAAGAAAAATGTTTTTCATTCTAAAAGTCTGTTTATACTCTCAGGAGAAAGAAAATTGGGTTTTAGAATGAATTTTTGACCATGCAAAAACAGTAGCATCACAGGGAATGTTGTCCCACATCTCTAGAGTCAGTGGGTCTGGATTCTGGCATGTCTGCTTGGTATCACTGGAGTCCTCTATAAAAACAAAGCAAGGGGCCAGTTGTGATTCTTGGGCTCAAATCTGTTGATCTTTTTTTTTTTTTTTTTTTTTTTTTTTCACATGAAAAGTTCTTTTAAAACGTGGGGTTTGGGAGGGAAGCTTTCTGGGAGGACAGTTTTCTGCTGAATATTTATCAGTGTCACTTGTGCTGTGCTGTGTCATGAGCGTGCTAGTAGAAAGGAAGGGAAGCATGCTCATCCATAGAGGCCTCACTGTGTCTTCTGTACTCCGTTCTTCTCAAGTCCTTCATAGCTCCCTTGTAGGACACAGCTCTTTGTTAAGGCACTTGCACAGTCCTTTCTTCTTCTGAATTCATTAATTCCAGATTGTAGGGTTTTTGAGTCAGATTTATGATTTGTAAAGAACCTCATAGAAGTCTTCCTTTGATCACAATTCTCCCATGTGCTACAGTTTCCTTTAACTTTTGTACATCTTTTAAGATAAGGGGGAAAGTACATTGATTAATACTACAGAAACCAATGGGAAGGTACCAATTTAAACAATGTTAAAAAAATGTTTTGGCTGGATAATGTTAAAGGTATGGTACTTGAAAAGTTGCTTCTGTTTGCTGGCCTTAGAGTTCCTTTCTGACAAGTGACATAAAGACCTGGCTTTTAGAGTAGACCATGTTCTGCACATCTCAGCTGTTTTAGGGTACTGTAATGAAGAATCATGCTTTATCCCTTCCAACTTTATTCTCATACTCACTGTGACAGAGCACTGGGATGTCGTCATTAACATTCTTTCTCACAAAAATACTTCAGTGGAGAGACGTTTTCTTTTGAAGTAGCTTACTGGCTCCTTACACTAGACATAAAGTACTCTAAAAAGGTAGTGGTAAATCTTGTGGTCTTTTATGCTGCAATTCTGTGATGTTTCAATGACTTGAGCTGTGTACACTTCTGTGTAGTGGATTTTACATCTTCGAAGGTTTAGTGTTAAAGCAGATGTGGCTATTGTTATTATCCACTGAAATCAGAGTATACAGTTTAGTCCTATTTTGGCTTGAAAACTGTGAAAACTTCTGAGCAGAGAGTGTCCTGAGTTATTTTATTCCCTGTGCTTGGTGCATTCCATTTTTGAGAGACATAACCCCAAATTAATGTGCAGAAGTCTCAAATGGAAACTTTAGTACTAGTTCAGTCATATGTTTTTCCAAATATAAGATTGTGTCCTGGATGCTTAGCTTAAATCATGTTTTAAAATAACAATAGTGTGTAAGAATATACACAATAATGGTGAGAGATTGCTTTCTTCAGTCGTCTTCTTTTCTCTTTCTTGTATTTTAAAGTAATTTGTGTTCTCTTGCTTCATTTTACAAGAGAGAGATGTGGGACGTTCTCTCAGGTGAGGTACTCATTTAACTCTTACCAACTTCTGAGGGAATCTGTTTTTTAGTCACAATTGTAATGTTTGAGGGACATTAATTATGTTTGTTTTGGTTTTTTTTTTCATTACTGTACATCTAAATGGCTAATTTCTGTTACTAGAAGGAAGCAACCCACCAGAGTAAAAGGGAAGAAGAAGGACATAGGGTGCAGACTGCTGAAATTTATTTTCTAGGTTCAGTGCTGGGGCCATTGATCTACTGGTCCGTGCCTGGAGGATATTGTCTCTGTTTCTCTTCCCAGAGATTACATCAGTTCATTCATACAGGCTGGAGCAGCTGGAGAAATGCCGTCTCTGGTCCTGCTGGTACCAGGAGGGCGGCCTAGGCGAGGGAGGTGCAGCTCTGGCAGGGCCTCCACATCAGGGCCCGCTGCGAGCCCTCGCTGTGCCGGCTTCCCTCCGGTCACCTGTGCTTCCCTCTCCCGGGGTTTCCATGGCAATTGTTTTCCGCTCCTCTTTGACGTGCCTCCTTGAAACTCATAAGGCTTAATCAGACGTTGCTCCTTGCTGTCATTCTTTCAATTTCTTGCTAAACAACTGCGTGGTGGTTTTGTTGTTTTCCACCCACCGAGGCCATACGGGGTAGTTGCTCTGTCATGTCAGGTCGTCGTAGGTGTAGTGAGGATGGTAAGGTTAATTAGTTTGTGTGGCTGCAGGCCTCCTCTCTGGCATGCCCTTGACAGGTGTGCTCTTTTCTTTACCTGGAGTCCCTTTAAATGATGAAAAAACGTATCTTCTGGAAAGAAGAAATATGGATTGATTTCTTTAAGTATAGGACAGGTCATGAAATTAATGTGTGACAGTATCTTTTTCCTTAATTTTAGTGGTGCTTCTGTGGTGGCATTGATAGCCTATAGTCTCCAAGTGTAAAGGGAAGGAAGCGTAATTTCACCAGATTATCTCAGGACTGCTGAAGTATAAAACAACTGTTCTACTCAGCTTAGATTTTGGATCATCCTTGAATCAGCATGAGAACATTGGCAGTGCAAACTTAACTTTCATTGCTTCAAAGGAAGGAAACTTTTCTGATAGAATAAACACTTTTTCAGGCTTGCTCCCTGTAGTGCAGCCCTCAAGCACTATTACAAAAGAAGCAACGGTGTTGGTTTTTCCTATTTGTGTCATGGCAGATGCTATGATGCACGTTGCTCAGAAAGTAGCTGCTACAGCACCCGTCCTTCACCCTATTGTGGTTCTTGTCGCTATCTCAATAGACTTGTGAGTTGGAAAAAAAAAGTTGTTTTTCTTTTTAACTATTGCCACGAATTATGTCATTTTATCGTTTTCTGTTTTTATCGTGCTTATAATGAATTCTGACCACAAATCTTAAAATCTAGATCTCTCTGAAGTAAGAATTGCAGCAGAGTTTGGTGCACTTTTGGAAAGTTTATACACGTGACACTGAGACTTGCTGAGATTTTGTGCTTAATTTAAATAACGTTTTTTTCTGAAGATTTTATAGAACTTAAGCTAGAGGCCCCTGGGATCATCTGATCTGACCCACGTATGAATCATAAGCCCATAACTTGCATCCAGCTATTCGTAAATCAAGCCTAAATATATATGCAAGACTAGAGCCTGAAGACGTTTGACTGAAGTAATCTTTTAGGAAGGGAAAACATCGAAATATGTTGAGTTCACATTTCTTGGATGTGGAGATGCAGTGCCTAATTATCTTTTTTTTTTCAAATTCATAATTAAAATCTTTCTGCTTTCATTTTCCACTGCTTTTGTTCTGTTGTGCACTAGATTAGAGGGAACTTTTAGTGCTTTTTCTTCTCCCCCTGTGAAGACGTGTGAACTACAGACAATTCCTAGCTTTCCTTTTTGATCAGCTAAACGTTTTGAACTCTGTAAGGTTCTCATTTTAAGGCATTTTCTACAGTCCTCCAGACATTCCTGTAGCTCTGTTCTTTACTCAACTGAACTTTTTCCTTATCCTTTTAAAATCTGCAAACTGAAGCTGTATTCAGTATTTTTTGTCTCAGTAATGCTTTTTAAGATCTTGTGTAGAGATTAGAAATCTTGCCTGGGCTTTAGTCCAAGTCTGAAACTGAACTGTTTTACAGCTTGCTTCTTTTTATGGCCATATTTGAATGCAGCTACCGTGGCTTCAGGAACAAAGTTTCTCACAAAGTCCAGGGAGAATCTCATTGTGGTCTTCTGGTGGGTGTCTTGAACTTCAGGGCAGTTACGTATCGAACTGAGTCACGGGCAAAATCTACCTCTTGTTCTTGAAGAGAAAGTGAATTTATTTTGATGTGATAAATCAGAATGCCTGTTATGACAGCTGTTATTTTGGCGTGCTACTGAATGAGGAAGAGAATGCAATCTTAAGTTTAATTGCATGTATTTGTAACTTTGGTCTTGCCCAAGTACTCCGAAATTGTATAAATTGTTTTTCAGCATGTGATCTATTAGCTGAAGCATACCCGAGACTGACTTTGCTTTGGCTAAGCAAAATGAAGTGTGATCTTAAAAATGACATTTTTAATAGATGATTGTGGTGGTTTTACCCTGTTATACAGCTGAACTCCACCACAACCACTCTCTCACTCCCCCTCCTCAAAGGGAAAGGGGGAGAAAATAGGATGAAATGGGCTCAAGGATTGAGATAAGGACAGGGAGATCACCCCCCCAATTATGATCACAGGTAAAACAGACTCAGCATAGAGAGATGAATGTAGTTTATTACCTATTACTAACAGACTAGAGCAGTGAGAAACTAAAAGCAAACTAACAATACCTTCCCCCCCACACCCTTTTCTACCTCTTCCCCCTGAGTGTCACAGGTGAATGGGGAAGGGGGACCATGGTCAGTCCCCGATGCTTTGTCTCTGCTGCTCATTCTCGGTCCCTCTCTGCCCCTGCCCCGACATGGAGTCTCTCCCACGGGATGCCGTCCTTCCCGAACTGAGCCTGCGGGGGCTGCCCACAGGCAGCAGCTCTTCAAGCACTCCTCCCACACGGCTCCGTACCACGGGGTCCATCCCCCAGGAGCAAACTGCTCCAGCACGGGGCCCCCACGGGCGGCAGCTCCCCCCAGACCCCCTGCTCCTGCGGGGGCTCCTCTCCACGGGCTGCAGCTCCGGCCCGGGGCCTGCTCCTGCGGGGGCTCTCCATGGGCCGCAGCCTCCTCCAGGCCACATCCACCTGCTCCACCGGGGGCTCCTCCACGGGCTGCAGCGTGGAGATCTGCTCCGTGTGGGACCCATGGGCTGCAGGGGGACAGCCTGCTCCACCAGGGGCCTCTCCACAGGCCGCAGGGGAACTTGTGCTGCATGCCTGGAGCACCTCCTGCCCTCCTGCTGCACTCACCTTGGGTGTCTGCAGGGCTGTTTTTCCCTCCTCACTCTTCCAGCTACTGTTATGGTGTTGTATATTTTTTCCCCTTCCTTCAATCTGTTCTCCCAGAGTCCCAAACAGCATCACTCATGGCTCAGCTCTGGCCAGTGACGGGTCCCTTTTGGAGCCTTCTGGAGCTGGCTCTGATCTGACATGGGGCAGCAGCTGGGCTTTGCTCACAGGGGCCACCTCTGCAGGCCCCCTGCTACCAAAACCTTGTCATGTAAACCCAAGACAATGACATAGAGATACATCTCTCTCTATATATATATCTTTATAGATATATGTGTCTATATAAATATCTGTCTTTATTATAGATATAGATTTATGCATGTGTACGTGTACATTTATAAATAGACACACACCTTTGGTTTGTAATCCTGAGAAGTCAAAAAAAAAAACCTGAAACTTTCATGGGGCATCACACTGTTTAGGTGTTTCCAGTATGGGAGCTATATTTTAGTCCTTTAGAACTGGGAAAAAAAAAATCCGAACTGATTTTTGAACTACAAAGAGATCTAGGAAAATATTTCCTATCTGTGTAACATTTTTGGTGTGATTTTAAGGTCTCAATTATTGTTAGGTGGCTACAGGCTTGACTAATTCCAGTACAGAGGGATAAGACGTAGGGTTTTTTTTGCTCTAGAATCATAAATTCTTAGGAATCTTGAATATGAGATCTGAACTGCAAATGATACTGTCATAGGGGTTTATGTTCTGGAAGAAAGTAGAGCGTAGCTAATTTTACTCTCAGTGGTGGTCAGGAGGGGTTGATTTATTTGTGGGTTTTCCATCTTGCATTTATTTTAACTGGAACAAAATATACCAAAATCTTGAGGTGCCCAGTGTAGACAAAAGAATGGTACTGGATTGTGTAGTTCTTGGGTATGTTCCAGCATGCAATTAACTTGTTACTGTATCTTAAGTGACTTCACTATTAAAAACATGCCATTAAGGGGAAAAAATGCATTTTTACTCTTTTTTTTCTTCCCAGATTTAATTAGCTTTACTGAAGCAACTTATGGAAATAAGTATTATCATTGGCAAAGGCTTTAGTAATGTTTCACTACTTTAATGCCTAATATCTACACTTAAATATTTTAAAAGAATAAATTCTAATAATTTACTATTCTTTGTATTTATTATTGAAGATAATTATTGTAATCTTAAATTCTTTTAATATACTGGGTTGCTCTCTAAATCGTTGTGTCAATTGTTACTTGCTCCATCATTTTTAAAATAAATGAAATCCTTGCAGAAACTCTAAAACCAAAGAATCTGTAATTAAGAAGAATGTCCATTAGTCATGAACAAGTATTTCCTGGAAATAAAATTTATAGTGAAGGATTTTGGATTTGGAGAGACAATGACTTTTTTTTTTTCTTAAAAGCATTTTGGAATGCAGAGTAACTGCTAGAAAAAATACTCACTTAAAATCCTTCCTTTGTAAGGCTGTGATGAGTCACAGAGCAGACTGCTAGTAATGGATCAAATCTTTGTACAGATTTTGATGATTGAAATTCTGGCTCTCTCTTGCCTCTCTAAGAGTTGAATATTGCTTGTGTGAGTTTAAATCTCTCTCTATCGTCAGCTATTCCATTACAAAATGTGTAAAGCATTCATATTGTGGCTGTTTTTCGTGAATGCTTTTCAAATGCTAGAAAGCATTACTAAGATGACTAAAGCAGTATGACTCGAGGATGGAGATAACTTTTGGATGGATAATGTCCTTTGGTGACACGTTAGTAACTTCACATGCTGATAGCATTTGATCTCTTATGGCACTGTTTATAATGACAGATGTGTAAGAATTTGTTGCCAGATTCAAAGAGGCATTTATTTTCAAGCTGTACAGTAAATTAAGACATCTTAGGTCAACTAGCGACTGAAGTCTTCCTTCTATGTTGTGAAACTGTATCTGCTTTAATCTCCCAATATGGCAGCAGTGATGGCTTGGAGAAGTACGGTCCTGCTGGTGGCCTGTGGGGTGCTCGGATTTGCCTCGTGCTCTTCCTGGGAGGAGCGGGGAGTGGTGGAGTTGCAGGCACACACCACACAGCCAGGGCTTTTCAAGCCCCCAGGAGCTGTGCCGTTCCTCAAAGGGAGCAGGGAGACAGCCTCTCTTAGCAGCACTTCTTCTGGCCTTCTTCAGTCTTCTTCTGGCCACCTTGCACTGGGTGACCAACCCTAGATAGGTTATTCTCCTCTAATTTTTGTGAGGGCACTTGAAGGAAAAACAGGCAGATATGTTTGGCTGCTCTTTTGGGGGAGGGCATGAAAGAAGGGTCTTGGACAAAAGAAGACACATACTCTGAAGGGTTCAGGATGGATGGTCTGGGGCCCGTGGGGTGGGATGGAGCCATGGTGCTACCTGGAAGCAGCGAGCTGCCTCTCCCAGGCTGGTTCCGAATCCTTGCTCTGGCCTCTGCAGCTGCTGAGGTGGGATCTTGCTGGCCTTCTTTCAGCTTCTGCCAGAATAACAGTTCATGCTTTTTTTTAGAAAGATTTTAAGTCCTCCATTGTTTCACTGCTTCTGCATAATAGTCTTTTATAACACAGGAATCTCAAATAGTTGCAACTTGACTGCAAGATGTGGCAATTGGTTTTCTTTCTTTTCAGCCCTGCAAGCAGACTGTAAACCCGTACCAGGCTGTTATTACTCCCCAAGCAGACAATTTTCTAGGCATGAAGGAGAGGAATGTTCGCCTCTTTGGGGGCAGTGTTTTGACAGTTGAGTTCAGCTGTATTTTTACCAGTCCTGTTTTGTTGACTGAATTTGCCTTGCTGTACTTTAAAAGATTTCATAGAAAAACTGTCTGTAATCATTTAAAAAAATGCACTTTTTAATGGTAATGTATTGTGCTGTTTGATGAAAGATTAATAGGATGATAAAAAGCAATATATTTTGCTGTTTTAAAATACTGATTACTCTTTGCTTAACGATTTACATCTTGAATTGAGCTTAATGGAAAAACTATCCTGAAATGAAAAACAATCTTCACCAGCGCTATCTGTCACGCTGGGTAATTTTTCTTCTTCATCTCCATGTCTAGATAAGCTGCAGCAAGTAACAAGAGAATGCTCTTTCCAATTCCCAGTCCTTCCAATTCAGAACTTCTAGTAGAATGGCCTACTTAAAATCTTCTCCAAGCTTGGCTGTGAAGTGTGGTTTCTCAGAGAATCAAAATGACTTTCCCTGGAAATCTTTTTTCCCCTCTCCTTTGTGGCTTTGATAATAATAATAAGCCCCCTTTCTAACTGAAGAGTTGTTTGTTTGGATTTCTAGGTTCTTCCTAGTAAGCAGGAAGGCCAGTATTTACTCCAAAAGTGATCTCCAAGTACCAGCAGCATGTCAGGCTGCTCATCAGGGCTACCAAGGTGGTGAAGGGTCTGGAGGGGAAGGCGTACGAGGAGCGGCTGAGGGCCCTGGGTTTGCTCAGCCCAGAGCAGAGCAGGCTGCGGGGAGGCCTCATGGCGGCCTGCAGCTCCCTCACGAGGGGAGCGGAGGGGCAGGCGCTGAGCTCTGCTCTCTGGGGACAGCGACAGGACCCGAGGGGACGGCATGGAGCTGGGACAGGGGAGGGTCAGGCTGGGTGCTAGGGAAAGGTTCTGCACCCAGAGGTGGTTGGGCACTGGGACAGGCTCCCCAGCGCAGTGGTCATGGCACCAAGCTGCCGGAGTTCAAGGAGCATTTGGACAATTCTCTCAGACATAGGGTCTGGTTTTGGGGTGGTCCTTTGGGGACCCAGGAGTTGGACTCGATGATCCTCGTGGGTCCCTTCCAAGTTGGGATATGACTATGATCACATGGGCTGCAGAATACAGGGAGATGGAAAGGAAACCAGGAGAGCATAAAGGCTGTGCTTGGTTCTCAGTTTTTGTGAGTTTTCACAGAGATGGAGGGGAGACAGAAATGTAGAAAGCCTGGGTGAATCACCAAAGATAAACTTATCAATGCCCATAGGTAGTTTTGCATAAATGGCCTGTATCAAATGCGAGAGAAGGTGTATCTGGAGATCAAGGGAATGTAAAAGAACTAAGGTTGAAGCAGTTACACTGGGAGAGCAAGAAAAAAGATAAAAAGCTGTGTGCTATTTTTTAGCACCATGCTTTCAAGTGGATGCAAGCATTCGAGGGTTTTGAAGAATTGGTATCAGAGTGGAGTTTTGGAACAAGTAAATTCAAGGCATTTTAATCTTACTAGGGAAAATAACATTTCTCAAAGTTCATATATGCTGTGATAGATTCGTATCTTCAACCTGTTTTGAGGACTTTTTTTGGAAGTTACAGAAAGAAGTATGTTCACCTGTGAAGTGTCACAAAAGTTCTAAGCTTTAGTAATCTTGACCATTTAAAACAGTCTGGGCTAGACTTAACTCGTTTACATTTAGCTTCAATATCTACTAATGTAATCACATCTAATCATGGAAACCCATCTATCTACAGAGGGCTGCATATTTGTTTTATAATACTTCATGCTTCTGTAATTACATATAACAAGCTGTATTCCTGCGCTTAGCAGTGGCTTCAGGATATGGAAGAAGAAACTAATGGAAAATGGATAATTCCCAACTTCTTGTGTACAGGCTTCTCAAGTTGCTTTATCTGTTTTCATCCAAAAGCAAAGCAGCCCTTAGAACCCAAGTCTAATCCCAAAGCTGTGTTAATGCAAAGCATTTGCATACCAAAAAGAGCTACTTGTGTGAAGGGTAATAAAAAAAAAAAAAAGGACTTCAAGATTGATGTTGTTTTGCAATAATGTAAAATTGGTCTTCTTAAAAATAAGAAAACCTGAGCATACTGCTGGATAATCATAAATGTTTTAATGTGCTATTTTTTTATTTGTTTCTTTCCAGATTTGAACATGGAATTCAACCCATCAGATCATCCACGGGCCAGTACGATATTTCTCAGTAAATCTCAAACAGATGGTAGGTTACTGAATTTATTACAGTATTCACTACTGCAGTTATCTATGAAGTCTTTGTTAGAATGCATGTGATAGCTACTTAATATATAATTTCCCTCCCCCAAAAAGAGGCTTTTATAGGCATCAGATTAGAGTTGAAAGAAGCCAAACCTTTAGTTAATTATTTTGTCATACTCAGCAGTAGAAGATACAGATTTGAGTCCTGTCATGCTGAAATTATAAGATCCCAATAGTCATTGTATCAAAACTACAAATATAGGTAAGGCTTAATATATTTTAAAAAAGTATCTGTGCAACTGTTTGTTTTTTCTGTTTTTGTTTTCTTTTCTTCTAACATGCTGAACAACAAACAGGCCAAGCTTCTTGGAAATAAGATTTAGAAGTATTTTCCTGAAAAATGACAGTTTACATTAGCTTAGAAGACAGTCCAAAGTTTCCTCTGATATAGCTGATACTGTAAATGAGTTCAGTACTAAATTTTAATAACAAAACAACCCTCTTCCCACCCAAATGTTCTGTCTTTTTCTCTCATTATGGATTTGATGTAATCATATATTTGTCTGGAGTATTTTTTTATTATTTTTTATTCATAGACAAAATAATCTCTCTGGAATTTACATCTGTTAAGCAGGCCTCTTGATAGACTTAGTAGAATAGAAGCCATTTACTAGGGCTCTTTCATTCCCTGTTGGACATGTATGACATGTTGTTTTAGAAGTAGATGAGAATAATTGATGCAAAACACATTATTTTCTACCAAGACTTTCAAAGCAATTTCTACATTGTAATTCTGACTGTATGAATTCTTTGTCCGTCTTTCTGTTGCCTATAAATGCCATTTCTGATTTACATAGTAAATTGCAGTGTCAAGGACATCACTTTAAAAAGAAAATGTAGTTTTCAGATACTGTATATTTCTTGCTAATTTTTTGAGCTTGACTAGTACAAAGAGGATACATTTAGGCCCTGATTGAAGAGTTGATTATGTGAGTACATCTTTTGCCCTTCAGATTGTCCTGAATTCAGCCCTAGTTCTGTCAATGCCTTATTATGTAGTTTTGGATGTGATTTACCATCTTGGTCTGCTTTGGTAGTCTGTGAAATGAGTATGATAATATTTCCATAGTATACTGTGTTGTCAAGATCGATGTCTATTTTATAGTGTTTTGAGATTGTATAATCCCATATGGATGCTACATGTTTCTCATTGCAGTTTGTTGGAAAAGAAAAATGAAAAAACAATTCCAGGTCCACCAACTTAAATTATGACCGTACCTGGTGATTATTCTGACTTGTAGTAATAGCGTTTAATTTACTGCAAGATGGAGTTAGCTGTAAGAATTTTTTAATATGACAGTTTACACCCGTGCTAGGGTTGGTCTATGAAACCTTGTTCTAGCTTAAGTAATATGAATATCTTACGTGGTTTTGAGTGAGAATAATGAATTTATTGAAAAAATGCAGAAACTTTTTCAACAAGGATATAAGATCTGTTCAACTATCCTTGATCAAGGTGGTAAAAATGCAAAGGCTTGTACAAAATAAATATTCTGCAAACAGTTAACTACTGATGTATTGCCAAAAATCATCCCATTCTGGTGGGACAACTCACTATCATAAGCATTTTGGCATTTTGCTTGGCTGTACTCTGGGCCTGTCATGGAAATAAGTGAGCTGATAGGAGTTACCATACTGTTCATAGATGTTGCCTAACACCCCAGAGTGTGTAGGTTTGTATTTTGACAGCCTTCTGTAGAGCCTAGGGGATCCCCAAGGTGCCTGAAGTTAGTGTGGGAGAGCTGACCTGGCAATGCTGGAAACACCTAACCTGGACATGTAACTACTTCTCTCCATTACATAAATAGTGTTGGGCTGTCCTGACAGTAAACAGTAAATGAAAATATATTTATAGACGACAACTGCAGATGTTTAAGATACATATCGGAGAGCTGAGGAATATAAAGACTTGGGGTTTCATCCAGGATCCAGCTGTGGCTCTTGAGTGTCCATTACATATTTCTATAGTGGGAAAGGGCCAGTCCACAACTACAGGCAAGAGTAATGTGGCAAGGTTTCCGTCAGGCAGCTTCACATCTGGCTTTCTGGTAACCCACATTTGGCTTTCTAGTAACCTTGTATGCTTACAGCCTCACTGGTAAGCTTGTTGTACTGCCCTAGTACAGGAGCTGCACTCTGAGCTGCTTGTGAGCAATATGTGAGTGAAGAGCAACAAGTTCACTACCCCAAATACAGTGAAACGGGACGTGGCATCTCTGGATGTTACATGGTCTGAATTTCCTGTTGTTCTGTGCAGCTTAGATGCCGTGCTAAGGGCCTGGACCTGTCCTGTCCCTCACAGTCAGTACTCTGCCTGCACCCTTAATTACCTGAGAGTTCAGTGACTCTGAAGAGGAGTTGAAGACACAATAAATATTAATTTGATACCTAACTAGAATAGCTTTTAAAATGCTTCCAGCTCTTTGTAGGAATTTACTAGGTGCTAAATCTTACATGAGTGATTCTCCCTGTTTAGGGAGATAGTAGAGAATCACCTTTTATTTCTTTAACTTGTGTGAGTACTTTATGCAAGTTCTTGTTTGTTTGGTGAATTTGGCCTGTAAACAAGATGAGCTAGGTGACTGAAAAGCCATGCACTGTTCAGTCCATGGTTGTGGTTAAGCCAGGGTTTCCAAACCTTAGCATTCCAATAATGTCACTTCCTTTCCTTGTAATAGCAAGAGGACAGTGTTTGCTCTTTCAGGGTGCTGGTAATGGTCTTTCCTATATGTGGGTTACGGCTGTCCTGTTTTCCTAACTTATATTAGGCCTTACACATTGAATTTATTGGCTAAATTTTGCAATATCAGTGTAACAATTGGCTTTAGACAAATAACATTCTGAAATTATATTTATACAGTGGATAGGAGTGAACTAGGCTGCATTTTATTTTTATTTTTAAGCAGGATGAGTCTCCTGTTTCTCAGACAAGACAAAATAAAATGATCTGCAAACAAAATGAGAGACATCTTCATTGATGTTATCCTCGAGGATTTAGTGTTCTGTACTGGTGTGGGTAGCATTGAGGTTGTCTATAGAAATTGCACAAATGAGACTTCTACTACATCTCAATGAAAAATGCATTCGTGCATCCTCACACATACATATATATGTGTGTGTGTGTGTTTCCTCACTCCCTTTTATTTCAGGGTATGTTTTCCTATGATAGCAAAATTTCAATAATAACAAAAGAAAATGCCTGCAGAAATGAGAAATGAAGGAAAATAAGAAAATTTGGCAGTATCTCAGTCTCCACTTGAAGAATTTCATTCCGACTTTCAAGTTTTAAAATATTAGAAAGAAAATACAAGCTTTTTTCATGAAATTGTTTAAACTGTGACTCTAAATCTGTTCAGCATCATTTCTTCCAAAACCCATCACTGAAAGTCAAAAGCCTGGAGTTGTAGTTAGGAGTTTATGCTGCGAAATTATGGTTAATTATAAAGCTACAGTCTGGTCTGCTGAAGACCACGTGAGCAGTGGAAAGCATCTCTA
The DNA here is from genome assembly GCF_040182565.1 of Anser cygnoides. NCBI lineage: Eukaryota > Metazoa > Chordata > Aves > Anseriformes > Anatidae > Anser > Anser cygnoides. The sequence continues at coordinate 14,584,531 of NC_089874.1, read as the reverse complement.
AATGCACCAAAGCCAAGTAACAGAGAATTACCTTTTTACAACAACAACTCTAGTGCAAGCCTGGCAGAAGTGTCTTCCTGCCTTTTTGCAACAGTTGTCTATCCTTTTTCTAAAGGGAGGGTTGTGATCACAAAAGAGAGCAGTTGTGACAAAATGGGTTTCTGCTCTGCCCTATTTCCCATCAGCGTATGTTCTGGAAAGAGTTGAGCCCTACGCCATGGCAGAATGGTCCAGAAGCACGAAAGCACAGCTGCCTTCTTGTAGTCCCTCACTGAACAATCCAGGCTAACTGAATTTCTGTTATGTGGGAAGAATAAGGGAAAGAAGGTCAAGGTGGTGCTCGGAAGAATGTGCAGCACAAGCAGTGTTTGAACAGGGAGAAGTGAGGGGTCTGTATAAATACAGTGATACATTCTTCTGGAGACAGGAAATAGCAATGGCAATGAGCTGTTAGAGATATTCTCGCTTTGGTAAATAGATAATTGCACTTTTATAGGGAATCGAATAATATAATGGGTACAAGAAAAAAATGTGGAAGATAAAGACTAAGGTAGGGGAAAAAAGGTGATTAAAAGTTGGGATTTGGAGTTCATATGCAGGCTGTGTTTATAGAATTTTGTCCATAATAATTCTGTATATGCTAAAATTGTGATTGTTGTCTGTTAACTGTGAAATTTTGAACACAGTTAAGTATCTAATAGCTGTTAATTTTCACCTATGTACTCTATGAGGTCTACATGCAGTTTATCAGAGATGTTTACTGCCTGTATATTGCAATATGCAATACTAGACAAACACTTGCTCTATTCTTAGAAGTGAGTACCTATCATCATTTTGCTGTTTCCCTGGAGGTTACTTATGTCCCTTGCTGGTTATAAATGCAGTGTATGGAACTTAAGTGTAGTGCAGTGTTTTAGCAGGATTTCAAGCAGTTTAACTATTTGCTAGACAATCTGAATTTTCGTGCTCCTCCTGTTTAATTCTGTTTCTTATACAATGTCCGTAATTGTGGATCTGAGCATGTACTAAGTGACATGGCTAACATCTTGTCATGTGTGATTCTCCTTTCTGCTCCCTGGGAGGAAAATTATGTAAGGATTTTTTCAAGTTTTTTCTTATTTTCTTTTCATTTTATGTCTGCATTAAACACAATTATTTCACAGTATCCACACATACAACCTTGTTTATGTGAGATTGCTTGCTTCTAAAAAATCACGAATAATGGCTTCTCATCCAACAGGGAATGGACAGGCTAGCCTGTCGTTGCGACATTGCTCTTATTTTGCTAAGTGCATTGGGTTGCATAGCTTTCAACTCATAGTGCACCCAAGTGCATTTAATCATCTACAGCATGAAACCATTATTACTTTAATCCTGCAGTTTGATTTACGTATTAGTTGCCTCCAGACTTGTATCCTAAATGCTGTGGTATTTTCACTGGAACAGAGCTCTATGGGTTCTCTATGGGGTGAGCTAATTGGGAAAGTGCTTAAAAAAAATTAAATAGAGTATATTTAATCAGCTGTGATAAGTATTTGCCTGACAATTAAGACTCTATACATCTGTCTCCCTTGTTGCTGCTGTTTACTTTGTGAATATTTTGGCTAATAACTGTGGCTTTGACTTGCAACCCTTGCTTGTGGTGACTAGTTCTTACCCACCAATGTAATACGCTTCCATTGTTATATCGACATGAGTAATAGTTTCAGGCTTGCACCTTACCCTTATAGAAGCCAGTGGTGTAATGCATCTGGTTTCAAGGCTCTTCAGTGGGAGTTAGTGCACAGTAAGCTACAATGAGAATTCTCTAACTTCATGGTGTAGCTGTTTAGGTGCTTTCATGGCTGCAAGGTAGTGTAGGCCGCTTTGCAGCAAGGTGCCTCGCACAAAGGCACCGGTGATGCCCACACAGATCTCTGGTGAAGGGTGGTGAAGGATCTGTTGCTAACCTGGACTGTAGCTTACTGCATATTAACTTCCCCACGCGGACCAACGCCTAGTGAAGTACCCAAAAGGATGAGAATTTTAATCCATCACCACACTAGTGAGCGTAAATGCCTTTGAACATACAGATACATGTTTTTCTCAATTTGATGTGTGTGTACTTGGTTAGTGCAAAAGCAATAACAATGTTACACGTAGATAGCCTCCTGTTCTTTATATTATGAATGGTTTATAAGAAGCTTAATCAGGAAAAATAGTCATGTAATATTTCTATCATATTTTGTGTTTTTTGCAGTGAGAGAAAAACGCAAGAGTCTCTATATAAACCACGTAAGTGAAAATGCCTCGCTATGCAGCTTTCTCCTTGTTGTCTATATTATACAGTAAATAAGAGTTTTCACACGTTATTTCCGTATTGGTGAGAGGGCGCTGGTGCTTCAAATGTCTGTTCTGCATCAGGATCCAGAAGTATAGGTGTCGCCTACTGAGCTAGCAGAATGGGTCTGTTGGTTTGAGGACAGTGTCATTCTTACAGCCAGTGTCCGTAGGTTAACTGCTACTTGGGATGAAGAGCAGCAAACATCAGTATGGCTATGAAAATTACTACCAAAAAATAATCAAAACTTTAAATTGCATTTGTATGTACGTTTGCTGTTGGCAGAAAGTCTGTAGCATTTCCTATTTACACAGAAGTCTTGAAATGCCTGACAGAGTTGATGCAATGTAAATGTGTATTTGTCATGTGGTACGTGCTGAGTACGAGGATGGGGTTTTGATACACTTCTGTACCCTGGGCATTTCTCAGTTCAGTCCTCTTCTGTTAGAATTGAATTCCCAGGGAAGCTGAGAGCAAGTCTCCTGTAGCCTGCTTTGGGTGCAGGATCAGGCTCTTTGCCACTGCTTGTACTACCAAAGCACCTGGAACCAGCGTGGGTCTCCAAAAGTTAAGCCTTGTTCTGGACTCATGCCCCAGTAAAATTGGGGAGGGAGAGAGCTGATTGTTTCTCAAATGGTGTTTGCCTTTAGGGTGAAATGGGGAAGAGTTCTCAAACTTCTCTCTATCTGGAAATGCAGTCCATTTCATGAATCATTTTTAAGCTGGTAAAGCTGCTGAAAGCAGCAGATTTGGATTATAGCCTCTACTCTCCCTCCCTTTGTGCTGGTGCTAATGTCTGTGCAGCTATGACTAAACTGGATTAGGGCATGCGTGCAGGTAGATTCAGCACAGCTAAAAGCGAAAATGGATTTTGTTCCTAAATGTGATTTACTTCAATGCTTGCACCTGCACAAAGGGAGGGTGGCACAGAGGCAGGAACGAGCAGCTGAGTAGGGTGAAAAAGCAGGACTGCTTCAGTTCTTAGCAGAACTGGTTTCTGACACTTCAAAAGCAAGCTGAGATTTTCATAGTTTCCCAAGAGTTAAGATTTTGAGAAAGTCATGGAATACCATGACGTTTATTCAATTGGTAGGGCTGGCTGCACCAGGTCAGCAGATGTTCTCTGTGCTTCCCAGCCTCTATTCCTCTGTAAAACAGTCTGATTGTTTGCAGTGCACGTGAGGGTAGTTTGCATTGCCGTTGTATTGTTACAAAATTGTAAAGTTAATACGCTGGGTCCCTGTAAAATTAATAACGTGAGCTTGGAGAGTTCAGAGCAAAAATAGGAATACACAGGCACTGCAAATCAAGGTATCAACAGAGTTTCTGTGTCAGGCCACCTCGCCGCATGGGTGAAATTCTCACGTGTCCCAGAATCTTTTCATGCCACGTGAAAGATGTGTTCTGCATCAGGCAGACTGGGAATGGATTCCTATGGCAGATCGAACAGAAATGGCTGTTACAAATTCTCCTGTAAGCACATTACTGCAAACCCTGGTAGAAAACATTTTTAGGCAGCACTGGACACTGGACTTGTTGCAGAAAGGAGAAGGATGATCATATCACTGAGGAGTTGTGCTCTTGGGGCTGGATGTAGCAGCTTGTGCAGTTGATACCCTAAGCAATATACCCTTTCCTATTTTCCTTTTTTCAAGTATCATTTAGAGTGTTAGCTAAGGATGCAGAGATGTAAACTTTCCTCAGTCTGGTTTACAACTAAAATCTGATTTCTTTGTACTTACAAAGTATCTCTTTTGAATTACAAATCTTAAAAAATAAAAATAAAAAAATAAAAAATAAAAACAACCTTATGATGCTCAGGTCCTTACTATAGTTTGATGTATGTGTCCTTACAAGTTAATTAAGTTTTTAGCCAATATTCAAAGATAATCTCAATATTTTCAACTGTGGCCCGTGATATACAAGTTAGTGAGATGTTCTGAGATATGGTTGACTTGAGCACACCTGTGAGTGTTCATTCAGCACCTCCTAAGAACTGGGTCTGCTACAGTTGATGCAGAAGCTGGTGATCGTTTTTGAAGTGGTTGCTGTGGCCTTCTCTACATGAGGTCTTAGCAGAAGTGGTTTGTAGACTGCAGGGAGCTGTTGTAATTTCCCTAGACTGCCTTGTTTGAAGAAATGCGAGGAAATAGTTAGATTTAACAGTTGTATGTGATAAATCTTGGGTAGTATTTATGTGGTAAGTGAATTTACAGTATGGTCTCTTGGTTGATCATTTCTTTTTTACCACTTTTCATTGTGTGCTAGGTGCATTTCTAACAGGAGCTATTGCTACTCATCTCTTTCCTTGTTGGTGCTCAGTCCCCACATCTGCTCTGAAGGAATCAAGCCAGAGACATAAATTTTGGAGTGTTGTTTTCTCTTTCTTTTATGAGAACTCCTCACCATCATGCAGCACTCTTCACTTTTGTGTTTTTCCATAACGTCATCTTTTTTTTTTTCTTTTGTAAGTCTGCATGTACTTATTCTCCTTTTGTATCAAATGATCAGGAATGTTTTTATAACACTTCTATTTTTTTTTATCTTTTTGTGAAATATTACTTATTTTGCAGGAAGAGTTGAACATCTCCCAGCTAATCAATGTGGTTAGCAAGAGAAGTATGAAGAAATGTTGTGCTTTTTCTTTTTTTTAACTGCTTGTCTAGGCCTGTGTAATAACAGATGAGAATAGTAACTTACACAAATACAGTTTTAATTTGTTACCCAGGAAAAATAGGAAATAAATTAAAGTTGACTCTCTGATCATATGTAACAATTTGTGGCAGTTTCTGGAATAATTTTCTGGAAGCTTAGAGGAATGTCTATCAAATAGTTTATTTTGCTCTTATTTTCCTGTTATGGTTTTCATTTAAAAATTCACTTTCTCGGTATGATCTCAAGCCATTGTTCTTTTCCTTTCTTGCTCGCTTTTGTCTGTAGAATATTTTCATTGGCTGGATGGTTTCCTTTTATCCCCAAATCCAAACAGGGGGCTCCTGCTTTGATTTATTGTGCTTTGTCAGGGGCCGGCAGTTGCCAAGCTTCAGACTCACCTTGTCAGTAGGTGTGATGGAAGAAGCCGGCGGCCGTTCTTTTTTGGGTGGGGAAGGCGAGGGGCAAGGGGTGAAAGCGGGGATGACAGGGTGCCGTGGAGAAGCCGTCAGCTCTCGCTCTTCCCACAGAACCCAGGGAGGTGACAGCCTTAGGGTGGCGTTGAAACCTTTGCACAGCTGCAGCGCTCGTCTTCGTAGGGGGCTGGAAGTGTGTGGCTAAGCGAGGGAGTCGCCTGCCTACCTGCAGGGTATCTGGTGTGCTCGCTTTCTTCCTGCCTATTTTAATTTCTGAGCAGTTGCAGCCGATTGCTTTCCTTTCTCACTGAGCTGGCAGTTGTTTTTTGTTATGCCTTGAATGCTTCTTCAGTGTGCGCTTGTCTTTTCTTTTAATCTGCTTAGTCAAGCTGCTGAGGGGGATAAAGATGCAGACTGAGATAGAGACATTTCCTTCTTCAGTGACGAGAGATTGCATCAGTGCCTCTGCCTGTACCGGGAGAGCAAACAGGAAGATATGTTCTATGTTTTCAGGGGGAGGGTGGAGAAAGAGTGGATTCTTATTATTACCTGAAGTAGCTAGTTTTTTGTTCTGGATGGATTTTTGTTATTATCATTATTATCATTATTTTTTCCTCCAGGAGAAAGGAGCAGGGCAGGGGAAGGGAACGTTGTTCTTTGTCAAGTTTCTGCTATAAATTTTCCCCTTCAGACAGGATGAAAATCTTTTTTTCCCAAAGAATTTTCTTCTCCTTGACAATAGAGGCTTTTAAAGCCTATTCCATGCTTGTGAACAGTAATATCCAGTAAAAATAAGGGATATTTTTTGCAGATTAGACTATTTCTGGGAAAAGGGAAATATTTCTCTTGAGCGCTGTTTTTTTGGATTCTGAAGACTCTTCTTCAGCCTTGTACAACAGCTTCCTTTCAGCAGCATTTTGTTTAGGGATCTGGAAGTGGCTTCCACTATCTGCAGACCTGGGAACTGGGCAGTCAGATTCCAGCAGACGAATACCATCTTATCATTCCAAGAAGAGAAATGAACATCTGTATGTAGACCAAAGCTTTTTTCAGCAGCCTGGGGAGAAGTTTCTGGGCATCGTGAATGCCAGAAACCCAGTCCCTGTAAGCGATCCTCTTGTGATTCACATCAGGGGAGGCTTCTTCCCACTGGCAGCCCTGCTGATGGGGACTTGCAGAGAACGGAGGGGCCCTTTTGTGTGTGTTGTGTGGCACAAGAAATTTCTGTGAGCGTTTTAGCATGCTTGAAATGACATACGGTATTTACTCCTCTGTAGCCCCCAAATTTTCCTGTCAGAGTGGATAAAGAGGCTGTTCTGCTTCCCTGTTGTGAAACTGCTAGGCATATGACTGGTAATCAAATACTTTCAGCTAGTGATTATGAGAGTAAATATGGTACATGCTGAAGTGGGGGAACATAGCATGAAAACTACTTGAATCCATGAAAAATGCAAAGCAAAATATAAAACATGAGATGTTTTTGTTAGGTGGACTGCCTCAGGCTGCCTATTGTAAGAGTTTATAATTGCTGTCCAAATTCTTTAAGGTATTTTAATTAACATTCCTTACTCAAAGAGAAGAACAAGATAAACTAGAAGATAGATTAAAGGCTTCTCGGGTGCTCTTGTAGCTCTCCTAGAGATTGCTTAATCTGGTTTTTGCTCCTCTCCACTGCAAGATCACAAAAAATACAGGTCTGGAGTGGCCTTTATAGTCCATCTGGCCCATCTGGCAGGTTCCCTATACCAATGCCATTCCTAACAAACGCTGTTTAAGATGCATTTTCAGGCTTCCTAGTAGAAGTCAGAATCAACAGGTTCTCTTTGATGCCTTAGCTGAACTTATATGCCTTTCCTAACATTTTTCATCCCCTTCCTTCTTTTCCTGTCCTCTAAAGTGAAGACTTTTTAACCTCTCCTATCAGCCTCGATGCAACGTTATATGAAGTGACAAACTTTTGTAGGGGTAGAAGCAAAGATAACTTTTAAGGTGGAATGAAAGTAGATGGGAGAATTCTTTTGCAAGATTACTGTGTAATAGTTGCTGTGCTGGGAGCCTGGTAAAGTCTCTCTGGTCAAATTGCACAACACTGGCAATTACATGCTATGTAAACATAAGCCTTCGAGCTGCTTTTAGTGTTCCAAGAAGTATTTAATCTCTTCAGGTTTGTAAAGCAAGGTGCTTTATCAGTGGTTTAGTGGGGTCTGTGTGTGCTACAGAAGGGTTTGCCAATGGTTGATGAGCCCTCTTGGAGCTCGGTGGTACCCTAACACAGTTTTCTGTAGTTGACGTGAGGAAGGACAAGCTTTGAGAGCTCAAGAAACCTGCAAGTACAGATCTAGTCTAAGGTATCAGTTCTGAATGTTATCAAAACGTTGGTGAGACCGATCAGCTGAGAACAAGGCTGAATCCTGTCACAGATTGGTAAGATACAACAGGTATTGCTTCAGAGTGGTTGAACTGGTCTTTTTTTTTTTATTATTATTGTAGATGTTGACAGAGAAGTGTAAGCATATGATGGTGCGGTTTCCTGTAGCTTTTGTTCAGGTGAATATACCCCTCTCTAGCCACTAGATATAGATAATTGTGCTGTAGTGTACAGTTATGCAAGATGAAAATAAATGCAGAATTTTTGCAGAGCAGTGCAGAGAACTGTCTTGCAGGGCTTGCTTGATTTTTGGAAAGCACTTTGTTGACCTGTAAGATCATGTTGCTTCTGTGAATAATCTTGTCAGTACTAAATCATGTCCTGAAGCAATAAAAGATCCCAAGTTAGGAATCTCCCTTTTCCAAGTTAGAAGCAGCCCTGCTTACTGCTGTAATTTGGCTTTACGTGTACTTTTACATGCCAGTTTTGCCTAGTAGCATTTTGGCCAGTCTCCGTTGCACTGAAGCTAATGGACATAACTCCACAGATGGGTGCAAGCCAGCTGCAATTTTTCCATGGGTGAGATACTGCTTAATAATACCTTCTAAAATCATGCAGTAACTTACACCTGGTGTGATGGACGAAGAGACAGCACCATTATGATTTAAGACAGAAGCCGTAAATTATCTTTTGATGGACAAGTGGAAAAGAGCACTGGAAGAGACAAACTCCTCTGCCAGACGGGAAGCCGACTTGCTCAAGGCCAGCTCTGGTATAAAAGCTGGATGGCTTCATTAGGGGAGTGCTGTGCCCCAGTGAGCAAATCCTGCTGAGCGTCAGGGCAGAGCGCCCCACGAGGGCTGCTAAAGCGCATCCAGCACCGAGCTGGCCTCTATCAATTCTGGTCAACTCTGTGTATGCGTTTTGGTCAGTGGGCACCTCTCTGTTATATGTTTCTGCCCAAGGACACCCTGAAATGTCTGTTACCAAAACAAGTAGTAACACTTCCCCTGTCCCTGCAAATTCAAGTTTAATCTCTGAATGATTTGAAAATGGAGCCTGAGAGACAGTCATCGTTTAGTATATAGTCAGCCTGAATTAGTTAGGAATGTCTTGTGATTTCCGTCTTAGCAGGAACATAGAAACACTTCAGCAGAGCTTGTATGGTTTTGACTCGTTTTCTCTGCCTTTTTGCTAAGAAAAGTCAAAAATCAGGCAAACTAAGCCATAGCATTACTGATGAGATGCAGTTTATGTAAGATTCAAGTAAAGCACATTGTTCAAACAAACAAAATCAAAAACATGACTTGGAAAGTTGGAAAGTTCTAGGATGAAGCTGGGAAAAGAAATAAAGCAGTGATGTTTCCTTAGTACTAGCTGTGCACAAGGGCCAAACTGCTGTTTTTTAGAGCTGGAAACACCTGCTGCAAGTGGAAGTACCTTGGATCTTGATCTCCTAGAGCTTGTTCTGTAACACGTGTAAAAACCTAGCAAGTTAAACAGCAGTTTTTTCCATTATAGATCTTTTTCTGTAAAGAAAGAAACTTCACAATTTAAAAGCTATTACGTTATCATTGTAACCTATATTGTCAGCATTTCTTAATGATCTTTGGTTGAAATGAGAAAAACAACTGCTCCTGGAGTAAAGACCTGCAAACCCTCACTTCCAAAAGAGATCACAAAATGATAGAAAATTGGTCCCGAATTCATCTCAAGAGATTGTTCAGTCTGATTTCTTGCCTCAGAGCAGAATCTTGCAGCTAAGCGACTCCTGCCGTGTTTGTTTTACCTCTTCTTTACAACGGTCACTGATGGGGATTCTGACACTGCTCAAGTTGCTCAAGCTAGAACTTAGCAATACCTGCCAGTCAAAAAGGATTTTTTAAAATTTTTTTTCCATTATGTCTCTTACCCTTTCTTGTCCAGTCTGAATTTTCCCTAGTTGATTATAAGCCTGCTCTTTCTCATGCCTTTATCAATGGTCATGGAGAACAATGTTCTCTTCTTTGTAACTCCTTTCAGTATGATGTAGGGCCATTGTTGTTTTGCTCTTAGAATAAACCTATTCTGTTTTCCTGTCTCTTCTTCTAAATCAAGTGTTTCAAAGCTCTGATTAATCTCGCTGTTCCCTCCTGTCGATTCATCTTTCATCATCAAACAAATTAATCTTTCTTGAAATACAGTGGTCAAAACTGGATGAAGTATTCCATCTGAGCCGAGTGAAAGGGTGCTCCATCCTGTTGCACACATGGTAGCACTATTTATAAATCCTGCATGATATTTTCCTTTGTTTTTTATAAAAGAGAATATTTGTTGTCATGTGATACGCTTGATCTGCTCATCCTTTCTTCATCTGATGAAAGCCTCAACGGTTTATATATAACAGCCTCAACAGCCATATTATATTTAGACAGATGGTTCTGCTCTAAAGCGTATAGCCTTGCATCTGTTCTTAATGGATTGCAGGGCTATACTTTGGTGCAGGCCACTGCTCACATTAGTCAAGATTGCTCGGGATTATAACCTTGTTTTCTAATACATGTGTAGTCCTCCAAGTTAATGCCATCTGTAAATTCAGGAAAGAATACTGCGAGTCTGTTATCAAAGTTATCGCTCGATATTTAATGCTGGGTAAGCGAGACCTCTGGGGATTCTCCCTCAGCCTTCCGATCTGAACATGATCCTTGGGTAAGCAGAGTACAGTTTTTCCAAGTAGTTTCTGCCTACCGTGCTATCCTTTTTTCACCTTTTGGGAATTTTATGCGAGGTGAAGTCAGAAGTCCTGCTGAAGTTAAAAAGCATGACATCTACTGAATCTCTGCTTGGGTACAAGATAATACCAGTGCAAGTTACGGTACATACAAAGTGAATCCCACGTCTTATCAATAGGGTGCTTTTAATTTGTAAATACTTGTAACAGCAGAGATTGTCAGTGCTCCACACGTGTCCCATGCTCACTGTAGTGCTTCTGTATGAAGGCTTACAACAGGAGCTACACCAGTCCTTTTTTTGCCGCTTGTCAGCCTTAATGACAGGACAGAACCTGAGAAGGATTAATGTTAGAGGGTTTGGCTAATTTTTTCAAAGGCTTTATATTCTGTCTCAGCTCTTCCATTTTTTTCTCTTGGATCCTCTCTGACCTTGCTAAATGGAAGATTTCTGTGGCCAGCCATGATGGGTTTGAAATGCGAAGGCATTAAGCTCCTGTTTGATTTGGGAGGACTAACTCCACTGAAATGGACCCAGAAGTGGGGTGTCTGTACAGGACAGTGCTGGATCCTGAGGTGATGCTCAGTAACATTATTATTCCTTTGCAAGAATGGAGAAGGTTCACCTGCAGCATTTGATGGAGGTTCAGAAAAGCTTACTTGCCTGGACTGTGCGACCATGGATTTCTTCCAGCTTAGTCAAGCTAGAATACGAAACTGGGGGTGTTTTCCAGTGATTTGGAAAAGGCAGGAAATGTTATCTGTCTTAACATATGGCTACGTAAGAGTAGAGGCTTGGAAGCTTAGAGTAGAAGCTGGGAATGTTGCTCTGTCGATGGGTTAGTTATCCACAGGGCCCAAGTGTGTGTGTATATCCAAGGGAGTAGGCTTACACTTGGCACCACTTTTCAGGCTGGGAGAGGTACCCCGTACTGCCAAGTCATTGCGAATGGAAAGCGAGGCATGAGACACCACATATTTTTCTGAGGTGTGAAAAGTTCTAAGCCTAACAACTGTGGGGAGTTCTGTGATGTGGTAGTTTCAGAAAAAAGCTGTGTGGCTTTAATTATCGACGTGCATCAAATATTCAAGTTCTGTTTGCATAAGAAAATTGAAATCTGACAGTGGTGTTGCTACAGAGTTGTTTTCTGTTTTTACTCATGCTTGCTTCAAATGGGTCAAGTCTGTTTATCTTAAATTCTATCTCAACCTTTATAGCATAGATGTTTAATGTAGAATTAGAACTTTGCATGTGCTTTTTTTTATGATGTTGATATATCTGTACCTCTCTCCCTTCCAGACCACTAAACAGTCTCATTTTCAGTGTTTGTTTTTTTTTTTTAAGTTTTTATCATACCTGTGGAAGGTACTAATCCAGAAATATGAACTACACTGTGGTGGAATAAAAACTATAAATCACCAGAGCCCTGGTCACTTTCTCCATATCCATCAATGCCAGATGATGCATTAGTTGGCATTAACGCCTCCAGTGCTTTAAATTTTCTGTTTCTGTTGCCTTGCTTAGCACGTAATAGTTTGGAAGGTAGATGGATTGTGAGCTTCCAAAGCGTACAAAGTACCTTTCTAAATTCCTGGAGAATTTTTGAGGGGGCAAGATCTCTTTCATTTTTTTCACTAAGCTTTTTTAGCCCAAGAAAAGCAGGCCAGCCTACAAATATCAAGTTGTGGATCTTCATAGGATTTCTTGGTGAAGTTTGGAATTATTTTAGCATAATGTTCCTACTATTGTAACAGCTTCATCAGAAAATATATTTTTTTTTCAACTAGTGGAAGACTTTGAATGCTCTTTTGCTCATAGCTGGGAAAAATAAAAAGAAGGATGACTCAGACGCATGTGGGTTTTACCAGGAGTCTTGTCTGTTCTGTATCTAATGAATGCTAACAAGTCTGTTACTAATGGAACACGAAACATTAGGGAGATGATGGAGTGCTGGCACTTTTAATAATATCTGTTTGGGAGATTAGGCAGGGGAAGATGTACTGAGATGGGAGTCACAGGAGCCTAGACTGCGGTGAGCTGGTAGATCTCTGTGGCTTCTGCTGGTGGTGGTACTGACAATGGACTCTGCTGAAACTGTGGAAACAACATTCATTGTAAGGCAAATTAAAAACTTCATGTGAATGTGCCAGCTGAATTTTAAATTCATCCTGCTGTAAGTTAAGCGTGTAATTTGAGTTGCCTTAACTTCCCTGACACGGGCTCTTCTTGGTCAAGTTATTCACTAGTGTAGGTAGAATAACCAAGGATGAAATCAAAGAGCATTAATGACTGTGAAAGCTATTAGCGGATACGAATAAACGATTCTCTTTAGACTGGTGGAGTTCTGGCTGCTCTAAACAGCTGAAGGATAAACCCTCTCAACAAAAAAATCCTCTGAAATAAGCAGTGTTGTCAAATGTCATTTTGTTGCTGTTTTTGTGTTTTCCAATGTGTTTTTTTTTTCAGTAGTGCAGAAATAGAATTCAAATCTCTTGAAAACTTTTTTTATTGAGATATATTATCTATTTTTATTTGCATATATACTTTCTCTTACATCTCTAGATCAAATTTCTGCCTATCTATAACGATCTATTTTAATGAACTAATTTTTGTGAGTTTTCCATATTAATTTTTAAAGCTGTTAGTAGTTTCACTGTAAAGACCTCTTTCCCCTATTTTATCCTCTTTTTGTTTGGCTTGTTTTGATTAATTTTTTTTAAATTTTCTTTAAACATCATTTTGCATCTGTTTCTAAATCAGTCTTCATCTTTACTGTGGTATCTTTTTCACTCTTCCACTTGTTCTTTTGTAATGAGGACAGGAACATAGGTCTTGTTCATATTTTATTTCAAAATCTGTGTATTTGATTTGAGTAATTCTGTGTAAAGATTTTGCATGGCATTGGGGGGGGGGGGGGAAGGAGGAGAGATTGGGACTTGAAGAAAGCGTTAGGCAAGGCTCAGGCAGGAATTGTGACTTCTCCACTGGTAATCATTTCTGAACTTTCTGAACTGCTTCAAAACACGATCACATTACTGTGTGCGTCACTGTGAGAGACAGAAAAAATTGTTTTCTCTAAATTCTTACATCTCCTCAGAAAAATGTTTTGGTGCTACATAATTGCTATTGTTCTTTTGCATGTTTTTCATAGCATCCTCCTGGGCAGTTGAGAAGGAAGTACAGTTCCTGCTCCACTATTTTCCTGGATGACAGCACAGTCAGTCAACCAAACCTCAAGTATACCATCAAATGGTGGGTTTAATAATTTTGTGTGGTTTTTAACTTGAACCTATACTATGTATTGCGTATATGTACACACGTCTGAACCATTACTAAGCAATCTTCACAGGGGGGTTAGTTTTTGAAGTAGTAGGTCTTTTTAATCCAATCACGCTCTAGATGCAATGAGTAGAATGAGCAAAGGATATTACTCTGATTTTAGGTTTGTGTGGAATCAAACTCCCAGTACTGCATATCTCACAAGAAAGCAGCATTCAAGGTTCTCAAATTCTAGCAGCTGAAATCTTTGTGATTCTGTGTTCAACTGGGTACTTGCTTTGGATAAGTCCTCAGAAGGTTACTTGGGTACTTATTTCAGAATTCCCTAAAGATCTGAAATCTCCTGGAATTGAAGAGCTTTTTTCCATTCATGAGAAAATGTTCATTTGCTAAGCTTTCCTTCCAGTTTTCTGTTTGAAATGAAAATGAATTGCCTCCAGATTTATTTCCTTATTGAGTACAGAGACACCAACACTTTATTGCACAGCAGTGGGGAGCTTTGTCTGTGGTGCCCACATGGGCTTATACTTGGGTGACATCTCAGATGTTCATTTTCAGGTTGCTGCCTTTGTCCGTTTAGAGAGAAACGAGATTGATCTGTATAACATGGTGTTCTTTACACTTTGTACAGCGAAAGGAAAAATGAGAAAATGAATGTGCAGGCATCTTATGCTGTTTATTATGGTTGCAGATACACTCTCTTCAGTTGTTTGCTCTTAATCTATTCCAGTGAAAAAATTTATGAAGTCCAAATCTATGCTATAAAGTTATTTACATAAATGTTGGTGGTCAGTAAACATGTTCGCAATTATTCTGTTTAAGAAAAAAAAGGGGGAGTGGGGAAAGGATTTGCAGACCAATGCCCAATTCCTTATCAGCTATTTCGATCTGAAATAGTCTTGCATTTCCTCAAGCTTCTCTAATGAGTAACTTAAAAATAATTCAGATGAGTAGTGGAAAGTGGTTTTCAGGTTTCGATATTTTTTCCCCCTGGGATTTTAATACTTTTCTGCTCTAAAATCCTTTGCATGCAGATCTTGTAAGCGCAGCCTCAGGGGGGTGAGGGCCAGTTTCAGGTCCCTTTTAGCACAGGAACTGGGCCCGTTCATGGAAAGAAGAGCTGGGCTTGTGGCAGCAGCTGAGATGTCTTGTTGGTGGGCAGCAGCAGAGCTGGGAAAGGGAAGGCAGAAACCCAAGCCCTGGGTGTGGAGCTGGGGGCAAGGAGGTGGTGTCTGGGAGCAGAGCAGAGGGCCAGGAGGGAGGAAAGGGGCAGCGGCAGGGCTGGGGCTGGCAGGGAGCTGCACGGGGTCAGAGAGTTTGGAGAAGGGGTTATGTGGGGTGAGAAACTGGCCTCTGGCCTCAGAGTATTTTCCTCCTCTTTCCTCTCGTCTGGCTGCACAAGTAGCAGATTTAAGGGTTGGGAGACCGCAGGATTATCACTTTTGTAGTACAGCTTCATTTCCTGCCCCCCTGCTGGATGTCGCTGCAGACGAATGACTACTGCACATAAGGAGATCTATAAGGGCTACGTTTTGGCTGGCTCATTTATTTCCTCTGGGTCATGTTATGCACTGGTGGGTTTAAAATATTAGCATGTCTCTTGGAGATCTTCAGAGCGTGTGGGGTGGCAGGGGAGGGCAATGGAAAGCTGCGTAAGCTGCTTTCTGCACCACTGTCACAGCCCCCTGGATGCTAGCTGAACCGGTGTGTGAAAAGCAGAATACAAGTCGGGGCTGAGTTAATCTGTTACAGCTCTGAGAGACCTTCAGATTCTGATATAGATTTCTAAAGAGTAAATATTTTCCTAAACTTAATTTGTTATGTTGTTACAACAGCAACAATATGGGCACCAAGCAGAGCTCTGCGTGTATGCTCTTGCATCCACTTTCATAAAGTGAACTGGAGCTGCAAGTATGTTCCTGGGGGCATAATTTAAAATTAAATTTTGGGACTAATTCATTTGCTGAATAGCTTTCAGTCAAATTAAATTCATTCATAAATCTGTTTATTATGTTCAGTGAGGAATGTGTCTTTTAAAAGTAAATGGGTACACAGTATTTTTTAACTTATTACATGTATCTATAGAAAAATTCTGTTTTAAAAGCAAGTTTGAGCTAAAAGCTGATGTAGGCCAGTAAAAGCTATAGTGCCTGTAAAAAGTCAGTAAAATATATTTACTTTCAACTGAGAAAAAATGTTTTAAAAAAATACTGAAATCTATTACAATTCTACTAACTTGGTAGCTCCAACATATAGCTTTCCTAACATGCAGTGTGTTGATTTTTTTTGTAAAAATTCTGGAAGAAAAATATAGAGTGACTAATTCACTCTCTTAAAAGACTTTTTGTGGGGGGAATTTTGCATCATTGTAAGACATAAGAAACTTACAGTGAATTTGACAAAACAAACCATCAGCAAATAGAATCACTGAACTCACTCCTCATTCCCCTGTAGTTTTTGCTGGGTTTTGTGCTGTTAGAATAAGTAGGAAGAGCACTGTCCCTGCTTTATCCTTCAGCAAAGCTGCATCCTGAGTAAAGCATGTATCCTTTGATAAAGCTGGAGTCGCAAGTTGGAAACTGGAGAGTAAGCATGAGAAACCAAGTCTTGGTTTTCTTCAGTCTCAAAAGTGAATGGGATCAGTTAGTTATTTGTATATGTAATTAAAATCTTAGTTTTCTGTGTCTATATGGACAGTGTGTGCAGAATATAAACAGAGGTACTTAGGTTTATGATTGAGAGCACAATACAGTAACTTATTCAGGGAAACATCTTTCCTAAGTTAAAATAAGTAACTCTATGCCATAAAACTGTAGGAGCCTTATATTTGAGTCTCCTATGTGAGTAACTACGTAGAAAGAATCAGAAGTTTGTGGATTTAAATATAAAATCATAAGCCAAGGGTAATTAACATGTTTCAAGTTACCCGTGAAGTATTATCGGACAACAAGAGTGAATATCCAACGCTTGTGTCGCTTAATCTTCCACCTTGGAAGTCAGTAGGAGATTTGCCATTTACTTTAGTGGAGGCGGGCTTTAAATTGAAGGCTTTTGTGACTTGGTATATGGAGTATGAGTATTTGTGGAAGGTACTTCGTTACTAGTGGAAAGGAGGCACTTTGACTGTGCTGAACAAATATTCTAAAATGACCTATTTACAGTGTTTTACCTGGCATCTAATAATGAACAGAAGAAAGTTGGCTATTGAGCATATTTTTTTTGTCATGTGTTCTGCTAAGTTTTAAATTTGGATGTTAATATGACATAATATATGACAGTCCTGAGATATTAACTCTATATTTTTTTTTTTACAGTGTAGCTCTTGCAATATATTACCACATCAAAAACAGGTATGTGAATAATGAAGTCTTGTACTGAAGATCTCTTTAATCAAAACAAATGAACTGCTGAAACCCTAAAAATCTGTGATTTGGTTCTTTGAAAATGTTTTTGGGTAGTATTTTTCTTATCTCCAGTGTTAGAAAAAAGAAATGTATTCTCCTATATGGATGTATTATTTTACTTAAAAGAATAAAAATCAGAGGACTATGTATCATAAAAATGTGCAAGTACAGTTCAGCATTGAAAAGCTTTGATTCAGTATTTGCCTGTATATGCTCTGGGCACTTCTGCATTAAGTGTATATCTCAAATAGATTTAGAAGAAATCTGAATAGTGTCTTTCAGATTTATTTTTTTTAGGCTACACCCTTGTAAAATTAACTGTGTAAGTCAACAATCACTTAGTGGATTTTGAAATACAAGCCTTAATTATATAGTAAGATTGACATTGTCAATAAATATAATTCAGGACATCGCAGAAGCAGAGCAGGTCCTGTCTTACCACTCGTGGTGTAGTATGCTTTAGATCTCTGCTCAGCCAGGTTGACTGTTAACACTAAAACAGGTTCTCTAAAAACGTACCTTGGTACATGAATTCATGTTGTTGTTAAATTGCACTTTTGTTTCTTAAATTACATGTTGTCATGATGTAATACGTCACAGTATCATAGTAATATTGCCTGAAATTTTTAAGAGATTTGTATAAATATGTCAAATTACTTCTGTGTCCATAGCTTTTAGATGTATCTTTTCAGACAACTTAGCCGGCTTAGATCTCAATCTAACAAACCAACTTAACGCCTTATTTTTTTCTTCAGGACTGTAAGAAGTCCAACTAGAACAAAAGGAATTACTCATAAATTTAAGTTAAGCTGGTACATCATTTGGAACCGTGTTTGAGGTCACTGGAACTCATTACACTTGTTGAAACAAGGCTGGTGTCTGAAGAGAGAAACGTTTAGAAGTGCACAAAGGCAGAAAGGTTTAGGGCTTGATCCCTGCTGAAAACTCTTAGAAGACTTTCCAAGATTAAACGTGGCAATACATAAAGCAAAAGTTAGAGTGAAATCCTTTTGCTAACTTTTAATCTAATTTCCTAGGAAATGAACCATTAACGATCATGCTTGGTTTACTTGTTTATCCGTCTGTGGTTCCCTCTTCCCCTTTCCTTCCATCATCTCTGGGTTAGTTTGGCCAGCTAGTCAATTGTAACTATGCTTGACTGACTTAATAGAGATCCATCCCAAAGACAGTCTGATCCTAAAGTTTTGTGGAACAAGAATATCGTACGTGCTCCGTTAAACATTACGCCAGCTGGCTGAAAAAAGCTCAGCAGAATGGGGGCACTTCAGGGACTGCGTATGGGTGAGAAACTTCGGTATGAGCTCACAGTATCCAGGAGGAAATCCAGAGCCAAAGGAAGCTGGACTCCCTGCTGATTGCCACGAAACTGATTTCTGACGACAGTAAAATATGCGCATTCATAGTTTTATTACAGAACCCGATGCGTATTTGACCTGCAGCTATTAGAGAGGCTAAACATTTATAAATGAAAGGGCCCCGTGTCAGTGACTTGAAAACAAATATATTCTGATTGTTATCTTCTTGGGAAAGTTGGTATCTGTCCGTTCACTTTGGGGGTGGAAAGGTGATTTATTGGGTACGAACTGCTTGCTGCTTGTCCCTCCTCGAGTTCCCCAGGGCAGCGGGATGCGTTGTAACCGCGTCCTCTGCTGCACTCCCTACGGACAGTCTCAGGCGTGCGTGCATCAGCTAGCGGCTCTGAAACGAGGGGTGTGAAATGACTGCTCTGCCTTCACTTGCCTCTGATTTAGGAACGGAGGGAACAACGTGATAACAGCTCTTGGTTGTGTTTGCTGCTGAAACGGCAACAGCCAAGCATATGTTCTGTTTCCTGCCATTATAGGCAGAAAGGAAGTTGTTGACGTATGTGGTAGATTCGGGTTCGTTATGGGGGCTGGGGAGTAAGAAACCGCTGTAGCTCCTGGGTAGGCTTAAAGCTGGTTTTGACAGAAAACGAGTCAAGCTCTACCAGAGAAGAGTTCTTTTCAGACAGCAATTGTCTGTCCTCTTTCTCCTCTATGCTTAGCTTAAAAGTAAACTATTTTCTAGTGTTCCAGACTCTCACCAATCCCAGATGTCACTTTTCAGAGTACCTAATACGTTTCATATGTTCCCCACATTTTGATTGTAGCATTCTAGTTATTCCTAGTTTTCCTAATGTCTCCTGTCATTGTTCTATTGGCTTTTTCCAGCTTTTGTTGCATTTAGCTATCTTACAGGCGGTAGGAGACTTACACCTATCTTGCTTTTGAAGGAATGCATGAGTGACGGTGAATTTGCTGAACAAAATAAATCAGCAAAATTAAAGCAAACTAACCATGAGAAATGTTTAGATCAATTAATAGACAATTTCTTTTTGAAAGAAAACAATACAAATTTATTTTAGTGAGGACAAAAGCCTATCAACTCTTTTTTTCAGTGTAGATTTTTTATGGCAATCAAATGTGCCTTCATAGCACGCAGCATGAAGAAGTAGAAAAAAAATTTTTCTTTCCCTCTTCTCATTGTGAAGGGCCACAGCTTATTCTAACACAGCAAGGATTCCAGTGAGACCACTTCTGCTTTAAGATACTAGCTTTTTTGTAGGGGTAGAAGTCTGGCCTGAAATCCTTGCTGATTAGGAATTTTGAAGTAATTATCTCAATCTGTTAGTTGGTTTTAAATTACTCCTTAAAAAAAAAAAAAAAAACTATTGATTTCCAGTGTGAACAGGCTTTATAGCAGAAAAAAAAATCGATTTTAGATGTTGAGGTTTAAATGTTATCTACAATAATCACATTTTTTAGACATTAATCTCCTGTAAAACTCGTGTTTGCATGCTCTGTGAGACACGTGTTGAGTAAAGATAAAAAAAACATTCAGTGGTTTCTCTCTTAAGACCTCTCTGACCAGAGCACCAGGGATGGAATATATAAAGATGGTATTGTAGTAAGAAAGTCACATGGATGCATCTGTCCAAAAAGTGTCCGGTTCTAACTGGCACTGTTACACCACTCGCTTTTGTGATGGTTAATATTCCTGCTAAGATTACACACAGAAGTCTTAAATTGCATGCTGGATGTTAGGCTTGTGAAGTTGCATCAACTTTCATGCTGACCTTGGACAACAGGGATGAGAAAAATACAGTGAATTAAGATCCGTGAATTGAAATGTTATTTTGTCTGATTTTTTTATATGCTCTTTTTTGCTTTCAGAAATCATGAATGGGATAGGGTTTTCAAAAGAAATAAAAAGTGAAGTATGTATATATTAAAGAAAGGATAACTGTAAAAAATACAAATATTTGTAAAAGTCATGACTTTGAAAATAAAGGAGGAGGAGAAATTAGCTAAAGGAAGAGATAGCAAGGATTATCACGATGAAGTTAAGAAAAACAGAGTAAGCTGAGCTGGTTTTAATATATTAGAAGTTTATCATTGTACATCTTAGGCTGTGAAAAAGCCTCACACTAGAGTGCAGAAAACTTGTATATCTTGAGTGTTGAAATTTGAAAATTTTAGCATACTTTGTAATACAGATTTCATACTGCACATGAACTTTATGGTAGAATATATCCAACTCCTATGTGAGAGTCACATTTCTGCAGTGTTTCTAAGTGCACCACAGCATAAGGAGCATTGGAGCTTTAATGATCTGCTTGCATGTGTGACAGCTGCATGTTATTACATTCAGATAATGACACTACTTTGGTTTTAATACTTTTTAGGGACACAGATGGAAGAATGCTCTTAGATATTTTTGATGAAAACCTTCATCCCCTTTCGGTAAGTTCATTTATCTCTTCTTCTTTTTCATGTGAACTGTCTTTCTGTCTGCTTCGTTTTGTTTCAGTCACCTATTTGGAAGTATTTCTTCCTTAGAAATCCGAAGTGCCACCAGATTACGACAAACATGATCCAGAGCAGAAACAGATTTACCGCTTTGTTCGGACGTTGTTCAGTGCTGCTCAACTGACTGCTGAATGTGCCATTGTCACCCTGGTGAGTGTCTGAGAGATGACATCAGCTATCTGACAGACCCAGTTTTGTTCCCGAAGCTTGCTTTTGTATGATTTAATAGAGCTAGGTGATGCCAGGGGATTTTTTCTCACCATGGAGACCAAGAGAATTTCTTGATGGGAAGAGATATTACAGTTCATTTTCTTGGGGAGAGTTACTGATCAAAGAAGAGGGTGGATAACATGATACAAAAGCCAGGGTTATGTCTTGCCCTCACGGAGTGATAACATTACAGGCCACCAGAGTGACTAATAGAAAATGCAGGTGGCATAAGCAGTCTGAACAGGAGGGAATGTTAAAAGCAGAGATTGTTCCACTTTTGTGGGTTTATTGTGTATCACTGTAACTCCCAATGGAGATTCGGGGACAGCTGCAGGTAATTTAAGAGCACTAATCAGAATTGATGGGCACACGAAGGACTTGGTGAGTGACTGAAGCATGTTGGTGATGGCTTTTTTTTTTTTTTTTTTTTTAACTTCCACTGTACTTGTCTTTCAGGACTGCGTCATAGGGCTGAACAATTGTACTCAAGGCTGAAGTTTAGCTACTTAAAAATAGCACAACACAAAAGAAGGTTCAGATTTTCAGCTGGTGTGGATCAGCATAGCTATGTGGATTAAAGGAGCTAAAGTGATCTCTGCCAGCTGAGAATTTCTTAATTTTCCTGAAATTCGTACCCTGCCAACCCTCTTTAGCTTTCAGGCACAATTTTGGCCATGTTCTTGACTCAGAAATTTTAGAAGAATGAAATATGTTTTTACAATAACGTGTGGTCTCAAAACAGCTTTGTTACGCACTTTAGATAGGAGAAAGGGAAATTGGAGAAGGTGGATTTTGAAGGCTAGACCCACTCATTTCCTCTGTTAATCTTAGAAGACAAGGGAGAGAAATTAGTTGGCAGGCTTTTCTCCTTCAGACAGTCAGAATGAATTGCACTAGCCAGTACAGAACATGAATCTGAGGGAAACAGGGCAAGAAACACCCTGCAGTGCTCCACCCTTGCATTTTGAAGCATTACTCTACCAAGTTACTTGACCCAGCCATTAGTTGTTTTCTTAAATGACATTTTATCTGTCTTTTTTACATAATTGTGCTAAGTACTTGTCCTTCTTTTTCTTCCTGAGTGTTTTCTGCTGGAGGCAAGATATGTTGTGTGAATCAGTATGTTCTTGTATAATTTAATTAATCTACTGTCAAATACAGCGGAACTTTGTTGTAGTTATCTGTTGTTTGATCTTAGGCTATTTGATCAATGAGGGCACTCTTTAATAGAAAGGAAGAGGGCGCTTTTTTTAATAACAGTATCTTCCTGTCATTGCAATGTATGGAAAGTTCTTTCCCAGAAATCTTGTTAGCCCATGAATATATTTGAATATTTTACATTTATAACTACTTCACTGCCTCTTCTGTTTCTCGTGTAGTTTCCCTGCAAATAACTGCTTTTGGTGTGATCTGCAATTAAGTATAAATGTTTTTCATTCATTTGCCATATTACAGTTCAGTAGTTGTTACTGCTCGAAACTTTAGATGGCTTGGGTGTTTTACCCAATACTGATAAAAGATAGACTGTTTTATAACCTGGTGCTCGAGGCAGCCATGCAGATGTTTGCAGATAAATTCAGTGTAGGTGATCAGCATTACTGTTCTGCTATTCTTTACCATTTTTTCAAGATGATAGCACCTGCCTCACCCTTCTTTCCAGAAAGCTTCAGAATTTTGGGATAAACATTGTTTTACAAGTATGAAATTCTGCTGCTCCTGTTCTTAGTTTCCTCTCTTCTTTTAGATTCCATTTCTTTATTTCTTAGTGTCATCAGAAGGGGCCCCAGAGACAGATCATATTGTTTCTGAAACGTTCAAATGTGGAAATTAGTCTGCTCGAAAGCAATTGACCGCCTTCTTCCCCACCCCATTCATGATGTCTTAATAGTGCTATTTATAAGTCCTCCAAATGTTTTTAATTTTAATATCCTGACTGGAGAAGAAAGCATTTCCTGCTGAAGCTTATGTTTTGCCATAGTCTGGTCATACATTGGAGAGCAATGTGATAACCCTGTCTGCTACTTGAGCCGTGGAGGAGGGTTGCCAGAAGGTAGGAGGTATATCTGTGGCGATCACAATACACTTGGAACTAGATTCTACAGCTATTATCTTCCACTCTAATTATTTTTAAACAGTCCTAACCACCCTTTTTTATTCCTCAGGCAAACCAAATTATTAATGTGGACTAAGGTGTGTAGTTGGATGCATTTGTTTGTCTTTTTACGTGCCATTATCCAGACAGAAACAGTAGTTACAACTAGTTATATAGCAGGCTGTATGTTCAGCACAGGAGGAGAGTAAATGTGAAACTTCAGACTGTTAGATGAGCTAGTATCCAGCAAAAAAAGGCAGCATCGTATTGCTTCAAGCACTTAATTAAAATATTTCAATTAAAGTCTCCACTATTACAGCAAAACCAATTTATAATTAAACAAAAGATTTAATTTTCGCACAGTCTCCAGAGCTGCCAAGAGATTTTCTGTATTGATGGGTGAAAAATTACAATCTCAGGTTGAAACAATTAATTACTAATTCACATTTATTTATAAAATAATACCTTGAGAATAATTTTAGTTTTAAGAATTACTTTTGTTGCTGATGTAAAGTCTTGTACCAGTGAACAGCTGAACTATACCCTGTGATCTGACTTTGGGAGAAAAACAATGCTTTTCTCCACCTGACCCAGAGTATTCCCATCCTTACTAAAACTGAGAAATGCCTTTCATCATCATCATCTCCTTGGGTGCAGAGGTGGCAACTTGCACTTAAAATAATGTATTAATTGAATAGCAAATGTGAATAGTAGTGTTATCCATGCCAATAGGAAAACAATACATGGCTCACATGTCATGGGAGTTAAACGTTTTCACTTTGTTATTTTCTTATGAAAAAAAAAACAAAAACAAACCAAACCAAAACAATCCTATTAACTAGACCTGAAGACGAGAATGATCCAAGCTTTCTGCTTTCTCTTGGCATGCCTTTCTGAGTTTTGTTCAAGTAGGCCAAATCTAAGGCACCTGATAAACTCCAGCATGCGTAATATTTTCGGAGGTTACATTTTGCATAAGCAAATGTGCTATAGACTGTCGTCAGATATGGTGTTATCTAACTACATGCAGTGCATGAACTGACTTTTTTTCTGCAAAGTTCAGAGGAGTGTGTTTTGAAATATGTTGCAAAGTCCATACTGTGACTGAACGGATTTGATATTGGGAAATTTTAAATTCGAAGTATGGAAGAGTAACTTCTCCTTATGAAAAACAGGGATTTTATTAATCCAGCCAGATTTTCCTGAGTTCTTACTGTACTCTCCAGTCACCTTTTTAGCAACTAGGTAGAGAATATGTTGAATGAATTTGTTGAATTATGTGATGAAAATTATAGCATTTGAGGGGAGTTTTGTCTTCTGTGTGTTTGGAGTAAAGGAGAAAGCCTTTAACTAGTTTCCTTTCACTGGCATATTTTTAAGTGCTGCTTTTTTTTTTCCTGTTTTATTTAAAGTATCAAGGATGTGATACTGGTTTAAAGAAAACAAAAAAGTCTAAAATAAAAATAAAAAATGTAATCAGAGTCTGCACAGACATTTAATCTGTAGCAGAAGTCTTTTTCAGCTGGTGTGGGTATACCTATCGTTCCTTATACAGCTTCTGGAAGATGCAGGTTCCTCTGAACACACAAATACAATGCAAAGTACTATTTGCTGCCTGGTTTGAAGGCTGTCACTCTCCTTCCAGTGACCAAGACAGAGATCATGAGTGCAATGAGAGCAAGGCAAAGCTGGGCTCTGCTTCGTGTAAGAAACCCATGAGAACAGTTGAGTGTATTTGTTATTGTTGGTGGCCACCTTTTTAATTCCCCAACAGAAGAGAACGTTCATTTCAAGCAATGAACACTGATCCCAGTTTTGGACTGGAAAGTCAATGTTGCCTAATAGTTTGAGTCCATTTCATGCACATTACAGATTTTTGTCTTAAAACAAGTAAACTGGGGGACAAACCTGAGGATGTGTGATTTTTTTCTCAGTTCCATTAGTGTTTCCTATAAATATCTTCAATGCTACTTTGCAATTATTCACATTTTCAGAGCTGTTTTATGAGTGCATTCATTACTGTCTTTCAACACTTGGTCTCAAAAATAAAAATTGGATGAAATTGCAAGGACTGTGATGATGTGATGTCCTTTTCCACCAAATGGATGGCACTAGACCTTTACAGAACGTTTTTAAATGCCCAGCTGGGTAATTTTAAAGCACAGTTATTTCGGGAGTGTCGTGGTAGGGAACTGGCTGATTGCTTTGAACAGAGCATATGGCAATTTAGTGATTGGATTAGAGCCGTAATTTGGCTATATGGGACCCACTACCAATTATAATTTTTCCATACAAATTTCTTTTTAGTTTCAAGACATTGTGATACATTGAAGTTTTCTCATTAAAAGAGGACTGTATATTTCCTTTTACTTCTTGGTGATGTGTTGGGATGGATGCTGCCTTCGTTAAGTTAATCAGTGCTTCTGCAGCTAATAATGTGGGTTACGTAGTGAGTGCTAATGTTTAAATGTGAGAGTGAGGGAATGAAGTTGTTGCAAGTAAACAAGCATTTGTAGATTCTCAATTATAGAACTTAACAAAAACATAGTCTCCTTTCTGTCAGTGTACAACTAGTGATAATTGATTAAAGCCACTAGATTTTTATTCTTATTTTTTGGTAAAACATGGATAGAATTTGACATAACACAGCGCAAGAACAGTATGAGAAAAGGTCATGCTTTGCTCTAGCTATTCCCTCAAAATTCAGAATTCTTCTACTAATGCCAGTGATATCCTTTGGTGATTGCCTTTTTCTTTAGTGTGCTGAGACTCCCACTCAGCCTCCTTGGAGGGAATGCACAGATTCTGGTCTCTCTGGGTTGTACCACACTCCAGTACCGCAGACAGAATCACAGAATAATCTAGGTTGGAAGGGAACTCTGGAGGTCAAGTCTGGTCCAGCTTCTGTTCTAAGCATGATCAGTTGAATGAGTTTGCTTAGGGCCTGCCCAGTTGCGTTCTGAATTTCTCTGAGGATAGAAATTTCACAGCCTCATCAGAAGACCAGTTTGGTTGTTTTATGAAGTTAAATTAAGGGCTTTTGTGTCCTTAACTGCAACTCCAGTATGATAAGAGATACCAGTGGGATATTGGAGGTTAATGTTGAATAGCTCCAAAATGAAGTAACAAGGAGAAACAAAACTTTTGAAGGAATCCCATAGTAAGTTTTTAATAAAACTGGAGTGTTCCTTTGGATTGCAACATATTGAAATGAAATAATTTGACACTCATTTTTGATACATGTCGTTCTCAAGGGGGAAAAAGAAGAAGAAGAAATAAACTTCTTCAAGTATTTTAACTTTTCTTTCTACATGAGATTATTATATAATATACAAAATATGGTATAATGTCCTCTGAGATGGAAAAAAAAAAAAAAGAGATACTGCTTCACACTAATTAAAACTGAACTCCTCAGTGCTATCTTTAGTTTTAGTTTCATCAAACAGATTTATGTTCTGTTGTCTGGGAGGTTGTGTAACCAGCTGTCTGGTATCCAGAATCATAGGGAGCTGGGACATCCTAGAAAACTGGGACAACTTTGAATGCTGTGGTTGTTACCATGGGAAGTCTGGGATGGATTCACCCAACTGCAGATAATCACCCTGGGGGTCAGTTGTGGCTCAGCAGCGGCCCTGCTGGAGCAGCACTGCTGAAGACTGGATGCTGTTGCCGGGCTGGTGCCATTTTGAAGTTCTGCCCTCCAGGCCTAGTGATGGTAACGTATGGCTAAATGATTCTCCACCGTGCAAGTTCAAGTCTTGGGAATTAAGAAAAGAGGCACCCAAACTAGCTCAGCATAGGGTCATTTCGGGTCTGGCAGATTAATTAGCTCAAGATAATGTGCTGAAGCAAATCAGAGCCGTACCTCTTCTGGACTTGAAATGGTTTTGGAAGCCATTTAACTATAGGCCTGTGGTGCTGCATCTAAGCTAATGAACCTCTACAGACTATAAGACAGTTTGGGATCACCTATACCTGCAGAGTGGTAATTGTATTTCATTAGTAGATAAAAATTCCTGTTAATTCAGATTAATGAATTCTTAACAAAGACAAATCATCTGATTGGTTTCACGTATGATTAAATAATAATTTGCTCATATTCCAGTTTTAAAGGTCAGTCATTGCAAAATTTTGACAGGAGTCTGTGGGAAGAGATGGAAAATAAATACTGCTTAGCTGATCTCTTCACTCTGTGCAGGCTATCTTCTGAAATGTGCACAAGTTATTAAAACATCTCCAGTGAAGTGCAGGGTCTGTCCATGAAAGCTTGTTAGCTGACAATCAAATAAAAGCATGTTGTTCACTCCCAAACACAACAGATTAATAATGGAGGAGGCATCGGACTCCAAGGTACTGAATTTTTAAGTAGAAATGTATTGGCGGTCCATTGGTGTTTTCCAGGTCAGAACTGTGTTTTCGTTTCAACAACAAAATGAAACATATGTGACAAATGAATTTTGAAGTTTGTTGGTATTAACACTGG
The DNA here is from genome assembly GCF_040182565.1 of Anser cygnoides. NCBI lineage: Eukaryota > Metazoa > Chordata > Aves > Anseriformes > Anatidae > Anser > Anser cygnoides. The sequence continues at coordinate 14,556,747 of NC_089874.1, read as the reverse complement.
CTTATACTTGTTCTTTGCAAGCTGGGAAAATTCAGAACGATACATTGTTTGACTGAAGCCAATGAGAGTTTTTCCTCATGTCACATCGGTAACCTCAATCATTTACTTAAACGGTCATGCTATTGCTCTGCAAAAATCTGCGAACATGCATAGAACAAAGTCGTAGAACTAAGTGGATGATGACAGGTGTTGTGAAGATGGCTCTTGGAAGCTATTAAACTGTTTGAGGAAAACTAGGTGTTGAATTAAGGCAGAATTAATCTTTTGTCTTTTCGGAATTCGGCTTTCAAATATTCAGAAGAAAAGTGTTCCAAAGTGTTGCCCACAAAAGCTTACTTTCAGAAGAAGCATTGCAGAGGATGAGTTATAGAGAAAAATAACATCAGTGTAACAGCTTCAATTTGTTTTAAGCTTTAGATCCATTCCTAAGCATTTTTAAAACTTATTTCTTCTATATTTCTTCTAGATACTGAAAGCTCTTTTTATCATTTAGTATTGCTTCTTTAAAGGAATACCTGCTGAAATAATCCAGAGATGAGATGAGGTTTTCAGACCATTTTAGTAAAAGTTTCTCACATTGTGTCTTCTGAGCTTTTTGGTCTTCCAATATCTAAGTAAATTTCTACCAGCATCCTGAGATGTGAATTATAATATTCTTTTCCACAGCAGGCTTTTAAAACTTAGCTTGTTTTTATACGACTTTAGAGCTGCTAGTCCTAAAGAAAATGTAGAAAGTAGTTCACTTTTGCAAATTAAGCCAGTGAAATTCATTGCAACACGCAAGTTTATTGAACCACATAGTACAAAGAGAATACAGAGTCTGATTCAAAACCCGTATTTGAGAAAATGGTCCCTGCACTTAAGACAGTATTCAATATATAGACTTCATTGCATAACTAATACAAATGACATTTCCATACATCACATTTACGATTACAGGGTCAACATTTTCAGAGATTTTTTTTTCCTTGAGGTGGATGGAGTGTGTCTGCCTGCATGTGGGAAGACGCGCTTGCTGCAGCCAGCAGAAGCAGGTGGCGTTCTCCCACCAGCCACACGTTTGTTTGGGATGAGTAGCGGATTGACTAACCGCCCACCAGCCTTCCTCTTCAGATGGGCTGAGAGCCACCTGGCCCTTCTCCAAAAGTCTGTACTGATTCAGCACATCTTTGCAGCAGCCAGAAGCGTCCCCCTGCAGTAGCATAGGCTAGTGGGTACATGGCTAACTCTACCTCTCCTCCTTACTCCTTTTTACCCATCAAGGTCAAAATCTTGGTGCTCACACTGCTCCTGTGGCCTAGACCAACTACATGGAAATGCTGAGAGGTAAAAACTTATGTTTGACAGTCCTCTTTGTCACAGTAAGCTTTCTCACATGCTTGTGGGAGAGAGAGCTCGCTTGTCTGTGCCTACACTGCTTTGACGAAAACACTGCCTCAGTAGGGCAAGAGCTTGAGAGCCTTTCCTCTGCCTGAGTTATGCTGTCTGTGGAGTCACCTGGTTCTCTCCAAAGACAGAAGAAAAGAGAAGAACTTGTGGCACATGTGAAGGTTGGAGGCTGACTTGGCTATAGTGAAGAACTAAACTATCTTGGCTATAGGGAAGAACTAAACTACTGTGGTAGTATAGGCCTATATGTGGGAGACAAGGCCTAGGTGACGTTGAATTCCCACATTAGCTGAGGACCTCGATAAACTTCTACAAATATTTGCTGCAAGAGGAAGTCTTGTTCTTTTTTTGTCTTCTTACTTGAACACACACTTAAAACTGAGCCAGGGAGGCCAAACCAAGTGAACAAAACAAAATGTTCTCTTTTAAGGCATTTTCAAGGAAGGAGCCAGAAACCACGCGAAATGCCCTTCTCCTGGTGAGGTATTTCTCATCTTCAGTTTTATTCAAAGATTACACAGAGCCTTGCTCCAGCAAGCTGTATTTTTGGAGTTAAGCCCAAGTTATCACCAAGGACTCAAAAGTGATTATTCATATCCCTCAACATGCTACTAGAAGATGCTCAGATGTCTCAGTGATGCAGGTGATGTAAGGATACTGTCTTAACAAGCTATTTCATTTTTAAAGCTGATTACTCAAGTATACGCTGGTGGGAAGGTAGCAGCAAGTTCACGCTCCCCTTGTACTTACACCTTGAGTAGATGAACTTACACCTAAGTTCTCTGAATGCCTTTGAATTTGAGCCCACAATAGAATCCTTGCTCTTTTTTTCCCCCTGCATATACTAGAACTGCATGTAGGAAAGGATGTTATTTTCTTATTTTTGTCTGCTCTGTGTGTCTCAGTGGGGTATTCATTTGAAATCTGCTGAGCTATCTGTGAAGTTGACATTTCAGGGGCTTGGATTAACAGTAGAGGAGCAAGTTCAGCACTGATGTAAAGCAAATGAAGTTCATTTCCATTGCCCTAATTTAAGAGTGGCATGATATTGCAGCGTCCATCCACTCCCTGCATTAGCACTGTGTGTTGCATTAAACAAGCCTTTCACTTACCTGGAACAACTCCAGGGATTGTTCTTTGAACTATGAACTAACAACAATTTTGCTTGCTAACTTGAACAAGTATGCTTGTGTTACATGGTAAGAGGCTTACACAGGCTCCCTAAGAAGCAAAAGGCAGCCTTTTTAACAGAACCATTAAGGAGCTCTGCTGAGATGCACATGCCACTTTTTTTTTTTTACTGAGCTTTGTGTTTCTGTGGTTTTGACGTGTCACTGGAGAAATGAGTCTCTTTGAGTCTCCATTGCTGTTCCCACCTCACCCACTTACACACATTTCTTTCAGTTTCTGTCTTGAACCCTTGTGTTGGAGTGACCGCGTGTTTATTTTTAAGGACTTAATTTTCTTAAAATATTTAAACTATGCTGTTTATTTTGCACTCATACACCACGTGGAGTACCTTCATAGGCAAACCTCCAGTACCAAATCTTATATGTCAAAATGTGCACTAAGGATGAATATTTTAAAACAAGAAAACCAATTCTGGTGTCACAGAATCTATGTTGTTACTGTGCAACCGGTAAATCTTTAGTTCTACCTATTTAGCGTGTTAACTTTTTGCACATCTTTCTGTCAAACAGTGGATGGAGCAATGCAGTGGTCCCGTTGGGGTGTGCACGAGCACTGCCCGTCCTTGCGCTCCCCTGGCTGCAGTGGTGATGCTGGGTGTTCCTTTTAATTATAGGCTTGTGGGCAAGAGATGAAACTGCAGAACAAGTTCACTTCTTGATGCTAGCTAGGGAAGCCAGTAAGAAAAGTTGTTTCTTAATCAGAGTACAATTTGCTAACTTAAATGACTACATCTCATTTTCCTTAGATCAGTCAGAAGAGTGCAGTGAGACCTGTTTGAAGCAACCTCACAGTGGACTGAGAAATCTGTGTAGATTGGGAGATGTGGTCTGCGTTGTATCTTTCTCCCAAGATTTTCTCTCTCTGTATGCCTTTTATGTTGCAAAGTGAGGTAGTTCCTTTTTGTGCTCTGAGTGTCTGTGCACCCGTGTTCAGATATTGAATATTTTTTCATAAAACATAATTTCTTCTCTAAATTATAAAATGTTTGCATACTGTTTTCAGTGACCTTGTTCCCAAGTTCTAATTGCTTATATGTATTATAATAGTTAAAATTAATGAACAAAACTATATAAAGGCTGTAATTGACTGTGATATTATTGGGGACTCAGGAAAAAAAAAAAAGAGCTTAGAATGACTTTTTTTAATTATAAATTAAGTACTCTCTAATGGTAGACCTTTCAGGAACCACAAATCACTGAAGGTCCTCTGCGTGCTTCCGTTAGTAAACATCCTTATAGAAAATTACAAGTAAGCTCTTCTGGGTTTTAAAGATTTTCCCTCTGTGCTCCCCTTTCCCTTCCCCTTTATCAGGATGAATTTTACATGTATTAGCTATTCTTAAGGCACTACTTGATTAGGTGCTAGTAAATATTAACTTAGTCAAACTGCAGAAGGTTTATTATGTGTCTTGTCAGCTAGTATATAAATCGTTTGGATGTGGATTGCAGCAGCATTCAGTTTCGTTCACCTCGTGTAACTATTTGTAATGGTTGTAATTTCCCTTTTCCTATTAGGAGCTAGAGGAGGGGGGCACACAGATTGTGCACAACTGGTATTTCTTAGTACACGTTTTGTTCATCAGTCTGTTATTAATGTAAATGAGCTGCTGTTACTGATAGCAGGTATACTCACACAGCACCTTGGCTTACTGGAGTGATCCAGTGGGTCCCTGGCGTTCTCAGTTGGGGTTCCCTGAAGGGAAGGGCAAACCCAGCTCCGTTTTCATAAGCAGAGGCTGATACTGGTCTCCTGGCAACTTTCTGGTAGCTGTTCAGAAAGTCCCTCCGTGGTCCCTTGTTTCATCAGATGGGGGGATATAATTCTGTAGCCTTTGTAAACAGCAGCCTCTTGCGCGAGGTCTGGGTTGTTAATGCCGGTCTGTGCTGGTGGCCTTGGGCAGCTGGACCAGACTCCTGTGTCCTTAGTTTATCAGCTCTTGCAGGTCCAACAGGATTACTGATATGCATCTCCAGTGCTTATCACTCCACAGGAAACTGTTAGGCGTGTTATCTCAGCGCATACATTTCCTTTGTTCAGCTTGTTGTTTCTCTGGTGGCTGAGTCTCCATCCAGATGCCTGCAGAACCTCTTCACCAGAGGGGGACCTGCAGGACACGATGCCGTATCTGGTAACTGATAGGCTGTAAATTAGAACCACAGTTGTTTGCGTGATAGCTAATAACTATAATTGGTAGCATGCCCTTGCCTTCCTCATTAGTAGCTAGCGTTTTATTTGTTTACATTATTATTTTAATAATTTATTTACACTATCATTTGAATTCATTCCAACATGTGAACATATTAGCAACAGTTAAGATAGAAAAGCAACAGTTTTGTTTCTGGTTATATGATCAGAAAGCAAAGGCCAACTAAAACATGAGTTTATCACATCCAGTCTTGAGCTTGGCACAAATGTATGGATTTAAACCCACAGCTTTTATAAAAGAACCTTCTTGAGAGCATATTACTGTTTTGAAATTGCTGGAATGGGTTTATTACAATAGTTTTTCATTTCTACTTAATAGCAAACCAGATTAAGTCTTGATTTTAATGTGTTTCCACAGGTATATCTTGAAAGACTTTTAACTTATGCAGAGATAGATATTTGTCCAGCGAACTGGAAGCGAATTGTACTGGGTGCAATTCTACTGGCATCCAAGGTTTGGGACGACCAGGCGGTGTGGAATGTGGATTACTGCCAGATCCTGAAAGATATCACGGTCGAAGACATGTGAGTCCAGTATGTTTATCTTTGACAGAAAATGCCAAGAGCTGTGTGTATGAGGGAGAAGGGAAGTTCTCTCATACCTTGTGTAAAGTTTGTATGTCTGCCTTGTGTCTGAACGTGGTGGATGCTGATAAATGGCATGAGGTCTACCGGAGAGTTGCTTACATTGAAGACATGGACTTTTTATTCTGGTTAGAATTTATTTTACTGCTGGATGTTCACACACAGTGAACCTGCAGAATATTGAAATCTATGACTTAAAAAAAAAAAAAAAATGTTGGATAAGCCTGCTTGTCATCACTTCAGCAACATTTACTGTAATGTGTTTGTTCTCCTCACAGATGGTAGAACAATGTAATGCAGGGAAAAAAAAGTGTTCTGACCCTAACAACTCTTAAACAACTACATGCTTGTTGCTGCCATTACTCAACCCTTAGACGATCAGTCACTTATTGCTACCATTATTCAATAATTGTTTTTTTTTTCTTATACCCTGCTGAGTTTGTTTGCAGGATTAAAAAGTACGTAATATTTTAGCTTGCAGAGAGAAACTTCACAAGGATAACTTTTTCCATTTTTTACACGATCGCATTATTAAGAAATGTACAACACATACAGACTTACGTACAGACTGTCTGGATACTTCCCAGTTGTTTTAAGAGAATATTCCAACAGTAATAAAAGAAAATGTGATAGGAGTAAACAATTAAGATCTTAATATTTACAAATACTAAAACAAATGCTTATTCCACTAAATAGTCAAGTGCTCTTTTGGTTGGTTGATTAGTAGTTATTAGACATTATTTGCTGAAGTGTCTGGGTTTCATAACATCTATACATTGAGGGCTGAGTCACGTACCTTGCACACATTTAGAGGTGTCCTCATCTGAGTTAATGTGCACATGAGAGTAGTACTGAAATGGCTGAAGTTGGAATCACGGCGCTGGGGTTGTGCTGCTGGGGCCAGATGCCTTGACAGGCCACTGAGGCTAGCGCATTCAGTGTTTTGAATCTACGCATACACTCCCAATTTGGTAAGAACTAATAACAAAATGATAAAAGAGATGGTTTTAGAAGAGTACCTGTGAGCTTCAGAGGTCTTTTAAGCAGGGGTAAGTATCTCTATTAAGAAATATCTACGCTTGTTTCTGCCTTAACTCAATTAAGTCAGAACTGTAGTCACTGAAGAGAGTTTTCTGTGGCTAAACACTATTTACATTCATTGATACTTATATTTATTTTATATTTATGTTGTTGCTACACAGTATTTAGGGAAGGGGAAAGAAAGGAAGTAAACAAGAAAAAATGCTTTTACAGATAGCATGTTTTTTTGAATCTCAGTTTGCAATCTCAAAGCAGTAAAATGCCAAGCATTTATATGCTATAGCAGCCCTAAAGTCATTTCTTAATAGTTCACTGTCAGGTTTATAACAGGTCTAAAAATTATCAGTAAGGAAAATGTTCAAAGTTGGGAGTCAGCTGACTGTTTAAAATTAAGCGTGCTTATACGCTTCTAGATAAGACCAGCTTACAGATTGTGAGTATTTCTCTTTATTTCCTGGCTATTAGAAAAGTTATCTCAAAGTTTGTATTAACAAGCTATTTGCAATACATTCTTCATTTTGTGTACACAGGTAAAAAAAACACACAACCTTCATTGCTATGGTATGCCATAGATACTTTTGTTAGTTTTGGGGAAAACTCATTTCAAAACACAAGTTAGAAATGTCACATGATAACTATTTCAATATCTTTTAAAATGTAAATGTTACTTTTAAGGGTAGTTGATGATGCTTCTCTTCCAACATAACCAAACAGAATGAAATTTCTAACATAAACTGGGGAGGAGCAAGGGGTAGGAAACTAAAATCAGGCCCTCCACATTTCTGTATGCAGTATCGTTCCATGCAGAATAATTTGATAACATTTCCTTGACTATTCTGGGTGTTTCCTGACTGATTTTGCTGAGACATTTTCCCTTGATCCTTTTCTCATGCTTTTGGGGATTCAGTTACAATAAGGGTCTCCCTCCGTTATTTCTTTATTCAAGGCAAATCTGAGTGCTTTTAGAATATTTTTGAAGCTGGGATATCAGCTAAAGTAGAGTTCTGAACAGCTTGAAGCTGATTGACGGGTTTGGCTGTGCCATATGACAGTATTAATCAAGAATGGTTATAAATAAGAGTTTTGAAATTGCTGATTCTCATGGCTTTTTTTGAAGGCAGGTGAGGAGGCATGCTGTGATGGTGTGAAAGGAACAACAAAAAAAGAGGTTATTGCTTTTGACAAACACGCACGATGGTGCTACTGTTAGAAGTTGCACTTCAGCTATATAAAACCATTACTCAAATGGCAGACCTGTGCTCACGTGCTGACATCCGTCTTCTTTCTGCACTTCACGCTCTCTAAACAGAACTGTGATAAGTCCTTGGCCTCAAAACTTTTAGCCTTTTCTTAAACATATTATAGTTCTCACGAAGTGAAAAAAACAGAAGCCTTTTGGGGGCTTGTGCTCTCTTTCTGAATGGTACTTCATGATCTGTTTTGTGGCCTTTGTGTCTTGGGCTTCTTGTGAATCCTCCAGCAACGAACTGGGTGCTTGTTGAATTGCTGATGTTTTTATTCCTGCTGACCATTTTTCCAAACTTTTTTTTCCTGTTCATGTTGGGGTGGATTTTCCCTCTCTTTCTTTTTCAGGTAGTTGGGACGATACAATATTATGGTTTTGAAGAGCCCTGATCTACATTATTTATATTAATAAGGCAGAAAAACTTTAGGTCTAAATCTTCAACTCCTGTGAATCATTAAGCATGAATGTACGTTGGAAAACATCATGCAGACCTTTCAGAGTTTTATAAATCATCAACAGTGTGTTGAACTACACCTAAAAGCTAGCAGAGGAGCTGGGAGGACTGGCCTGTATATGTCTGTAGTTATTTATATAGCATTGTCTTGAATTTCTATGTGAATTTGAGGGGTGGCCACAGGAAAACATACATTAAAGCAGTCTCCTGTGGAAGTATCACGGACGAAGGCTATGGTGGCTAGTTAAATTACATTAGTTCAAATCAGAAATACATGCGTGGTTTTTCTTGTTGTTGTTGTTCCTTCTCAGCTGTAGTTGGTCTGCTAATCTAATCTTTAAGTCTGGGAGCTAAGGTACAGTAAGAATCTGAGGCCGTGTATAGTTTCTGAAAGATTTGGGAATCTTCCTCAATGGAAGTACAGTCAATACCTTTCTCTATTAAAATAGGCTTTATATTATTCATTAACATACACCTTAGCTTGCAGAAAGCAAAATCTTACAAGTATAAAAGGACGTTTAAAGATAATCTGTATATTATCACTAGGCTTCTTAAAACTTAAATTTTGTTGATTGGGTTTTTGAAAAGCTAGGATCTTCAACAGTGTGAATTCATGCCAAGGAGTCCGTATATGATTTTTTGGATGGTTTTCTAGTGTTCATTAGTATTTATCACTACGTACACATAGTGATTTTGACAAGGGATAGGATTTTGACAAGGAAAGTGAAGATAAGGGAAGAAAATTATTACGATGTAAGCATGATGGCCTTCCAGTAAGAAGTGAGAAAAAGAAAAATCATTGTGTTGAAAAACTACTATACTTCTTCTTATCCTCCGAACCTTCCTTTTCTATTGGCAACTGACTGCACATTCCTTGTGCACATACACTTCAGGCAGCGTGTAACTTGACTGCAGTATCATAGTCAATCTATACCTGTTGGTTACAAAGCTTTGCAGTCCGTATACTCGTCAGCAAATGTACAAAATTCCCACCCATGTATTTTTTATTTCTCATATCTTGAAATCACTGTTTTGAGTATATCGTATGTCCTTGTATATGTATTGTGTAGGAGGATATCTAGATACTATACAATTTACGAAAGCTGCAAATTTATTTTTTTTTATTTACCTATTTATTTACATGCTTTTTACTGCACTGGTATGGGTAGTAATGTATTGATATAGCAAAGTATTCATGGAGTGGGAGCTCACATAGGGCCTCTGGTTCTATCAGGGATTTTGAAAAACATATTTGTTTCAGGTAGTGAAAAAGAAATGATGAACAATGTGAATTTTGCTTGCACGTCCTAGGGAAAAATTGCTATATTCTGTTCATCAGCTGATAGATGGCATGCTGAAGAAATCAGGTTTCTCATGTCTAGTTTTATATGATTGATACTGAAAAGCAAAAGAGAATAAGTTATCCATTTTTTTTATGTTAGGGTAATTTGCAGCAGTTATGAGAGATGTCTGACAAATTTAGGGCATGTATGAATGTGTTTTGTGTTTGCATAGCTGTGTGTGCAGATCCACCTAGTGGAGGTACAGCAAAAACTACAAGAATTTTTTTTTCCTGCTAGCTTTTCCTTTCCCAGATTGCATTAGCCAAACTAAGGGGCTCTTCTGCTCAGAAAAGTTTGTGTCTGGGTTTGATTGGCACGGCAGTAGCAGCTGCAAGCTGCAGCAGCTTTCATATTCCTCACTGACGTACACGTGCTCACAGAAGTTGGTAGACTAGGTCAAACTTTAGGCTAGGATAATTGTGTCTGTCAAGAATAAGAAATTAATTTGGTTTGTACTATTTGCAATTTAAAATAAATTACATTCAGGATGCACAACCTGAAAAATGTTTTCACATTTATCTCCTTTCTACAGGAATGAGCTGGAACGCCAGTTTCTTGAGCTGTTGCAGTTCAACATTAATGTTCCCTCCAGTGTTTATGCCAAGTATTATTTTGATTTGCGTTCCCTGGCAGAAGCGAATAACCTGAGTTTTCCTTTGGAGCCCCTCAGCAGGGACAGGGCATGTAAACTTGAGGTAAGACACTTTCTTTTTAGATTGCCCAGAACTGAAATATATATATATATATATATATATGTATATGTCTATGTCTGTGTATGTATGTATAAGCATTTGGAATTTTTGCCCTTCTCTTTCCATCTCTTCCCAAATATTCCCATGTAATGGTAGAATGTGCCCCAATGTCCGTAACTGTTTTACTTGTGCTTTAGGTATTTGTAGATATGAGGGTAGCTTTCTGGCCCAATCTGTTTCATATCTGGTATTGCTTTCCATTTCTTTCAGCTCTAATTGTTGAAATTGGCCTTGTGAAAGTACAAGTTTTAAAATAACCCAGTTCTCAGTCTGGTTTTGTGTGTTCTTAAGACTGAGTATGGAGGACAGAGTATTAACAAGTACTGCTGAAAATAGCTATTCCGTGTGCTTGTTACCTGGTACTGCTGTATTTCACGTGAATCCAAGTCTGTTATCTCAGCAGTATTATTCTCAGTAACAGGACAGAAATGAGCACACTGTTACTGGATGAATCGTGAATCTTAGGAGACCTACATATGCCATGTGCATGAACCACTATGTCAGGTGGTCTGGACCTGTGAAATGCAGGGCACTGTGAATTCCCACAGACACTGGAGGAATTTAAAATCATCAGGCAATAAGTGGATACTTTACAGGACTAGAATCTTTTCTTTCTTGAGCTTTTTTAGATGAAGTTTTTTGAATATGGGCATTATTGCATGAATATGTACACATTTTGTTCCTAAATTTGAAGTCTGCTGTTAGCTGCTAACTGCTTTTAACGTTGGATGCCTTTAATTAGATAACAGCTTTACGCTGTAAGTTGTTCATCTGTGGATTAGAGTGAGTGTTGCATGTTTTGAAACTCTTACTGTTCCTGCAAAACAGTTTCTGTGGGGGAAATGATGCATGGGAAGATGAATTAACTTGTTTGCAGCAGTAATGGGAACAGAGGTATCTGGAAACTGGTGGAGAAAGAATCGAAGCAGATTTCACTAAATTTGTATTTCTTATTCTTTCTAAAAATTCTTTCTAAATTTCCCTGACGTTTCTAATAAGAATGTAATTTAATCCTTTGTATGAAGTGTGATGTAAATTTGCATCAGATTTTGTCTGTATTAAGGAGTCGGAGTAATAAAATATGGAAATTCATTGGGAATGTAATGAAAAGAGGTGCCTTGCTAAGTTATTAGATGTTAGGTCTTGATAATTATTGCCATTACGTATATTAAAATTAAATGAATTACTTTTTGAAGAAAACTTAATGCACAACATCTCCGAACCCTTTCTGTGAGTTACGAATGAAGGTAATGAAGGTAGCTCCTAAAACCATGGAAGAAAAAACAGAAAATGGTTGTAAATACACAGAGAATACTGGTGGTTATTCTGAACTATCTAAAGATAATGCATATTTAAAAAGAAATAATGGAATATTTTTAAAGTAAATACACTTTATTAAAAATTTTCCCATGGTGAGGATGGTTTGTGCTGCTAGCATGAGGTTGCAGTAAAGTAACTGCTAGCCAGAGGGAGCCTCTGCAAGGAAGAGTCTCTGCTGTGAAAACACCGTGGTTTTACCAGCTCCTTGCCTCTGTTCCGTGGCCCCAAGGAAGGGAACTTGATGGGAACTGCCTTGTTCCCTGGTAATATTGGTTGTCATTAGTGTACCCTTGAAAGCAGCTGACAGCATAATTTATAGCCTAATTCCTTGAGCACAGTTAAGCATATAGCTTGCCAAGAGTTATCAAAATGCATTTACAAAACTTTTCCAGGTCTGTCATGTGCTTCTCAGCCCCGAGTTCTCTATTTTTGAAACTGAGAGAAAAGCTGCAGTCTGTGGTTAAAGACAGCAGACTCACAGTAAATGTACGTATGCAGAGGAATGATTTGCCATGCCTGGTAAATTGAAGGGACTTTGCTCAGTTCTAAGATTTAAAGCAACTTACTGACATTTGATATCACAAAAGGTCTTGTGTAAAGAGGTGGTTATATTATAAAGCATTTTTGCTACATTTGCATTTTACAGCTGTTATATATCTGAGGCCTCTTGGTATTAGAGCTCTCATGGCAGATTCTCTGTCTTACTATTTGTTCGAATATCAACAAGTTGATTTACCTGGGACCAAAAAAAAAAGCAAGGCAAGGCTAGGAAATACTGCTGCTTGTCAGTGGTAATGCTTGACAAAGATCCATCAGATCTGAGATGCTACGAGAGGCATAGCCCGTGGCCTAAAAGTGTCCTGAATTTGTTATACAAGTCCAGCTGGTAGTCAAGAACCATTTTTGTGTCACCCCTTTCTTTTTTTTTTTTCCATTGTGTGAAATCATGCAAGTTAAAAATGGCACACAGCCTTTCATCAGATCATGCAGTCTGCTCACCTGCCAGTGCTCCTCCGTGTTCAGAACAGCACATCTTGCAGTGCGTTTTCTCCTTGCTTCTAATTGTGTCAAATGTCAAGGTCTCCTTTGCTTCTCCTGAGAAATTATTTTCTAACATGGGAGATTTTTCTGCCAAGAAGATTGTCAGATATCCAACCTTAATCCACTGTTTTGTAATTTCCTACTTGTGCACCTGGTTTTTGTCCCATGTACTGAGCTAAATGTGACTCAGATCCTGCTCTTTTGGTAAGTCCACAAAACATGCCTACCCTATTTCTGCTTGTGATCTTAGCGCTGTACTCATTTCCAGACCAGATTTTTGTAAGAGCATTCGTTAGTGCACTCTCAGTGTATTGGGCTGTGTTGTCTCTGCTTTTTATTATTAGGATAGCACTTGAGGAATAACTCTTTGAACTACGTGCTGTCTTTTCTTGACCCTAAAGAGGTGCTATCCCATAGATCAGACAGATATAAAGAGGAGGGAAAGATGTAAGTTACAAGTAGAGAAGTGTCTTTATATCCCTCCGGCTTCCTGCTGTTGCAGTGGTTGATTGCAGCCCTGCATGTCCGGTGTGTTCAGAACCTCGTAGCTAAAAGGTGAAGGGAGAGCAAAACTCCTCAGATTTTTCTGTCAGTAGTAAAGTGATTGTTTTTCTTTTCATTCTCCCAAAGTTAGGGAGAACCCTCTTCATCACAACTTCTAGTCATCTGTTTTTACATAGTCTGTCCAGACTCAGTTTGGCCTCTCCCTGCAAAGTTCTCTGGGTTGTCTGTTTTAGGGAGCATTGCAGCCTTCGCAGCTGAGTGCATTTGTGCATTTCCAGCAACAAAGGTAAAACCCACGCTCCTGCTTTCCTGCCCTGCACAATGATGTCCATGCAGGAAAGATTTATCCTACTGCTGCGTTTCTACCCTGTCCCTTCTCCTCATCAGCCCCCTTGGGCAGTGACAGTCTTCTCTAGGTCCATGCAACTCAATAGAGGAACTGACTTCTACTTCTGTGTGTGTGTATGTATGTATATATATATAATGAATAATATATATGTATGCATATTTCTAGCTAATTACAGATATTACAATCAAGTCTCCCCAAAATTTCATATAATATAATGGTGTTGCTGTTTTTCATAATGCTTTGATTTGGTTTCATTAGAGAAAAGGTCCCTTGCAGCAGTCAAAAACTAATTTCTTCTTCTGGCTTTGAAAGCAACATATACCAGATGACAGAAAGGTGTTGTGAGCTACTTGGATTTATTTTAACTGAAAGGCAGTAGTAAATAATTACAATTTTCTGCTTTTGTCTTGTTTCTCCATATGTTCCAAGATGCTATAGTTGACTTGTCAAATAGGCTCCAAATGTTGGGTTTATAAATTAGTTGCAAATGAAGTGGCTTCAAACCGCAGTCAGTGTGCTTCATATCTACATGAGTAATCACCGGGGACTGGAGTTGCCAAATGTTAGGTGCCACTTCCAAGCAAAATTTCATATTGTCTGACTGAGTGCCAGAACAGGAATTTTGCTGTGAAACAGGCAATTTTGACGTGATTACTTTCCCTGTTTAATGCCTACGATAGCAGCCTGGTTTGGCAGCTGCAGGAAGCTGACCTCCTCCACTGAACACCTGTTTGCCAAGCCACACCTTGGCACATCATCCCGTGATCAAACTGTTTTCGTCTACTGGATTTAAAATCCACTTGAATTGTATAAACATTCTTAGTGCATTGAGTTCCTGGTTACATTAAATAAAATACTACTAAGCAGTTTTGAGTGAGTTAAGTTATGGTCTATAAAGCAACAGGAATATTTGTGTTACTTTATTCTGTTCTCTTCTTGAGCGCTAAGCAAGTTCAAGAATGGTCATAGCAAAAGGAAATTCAGTTTCCAACTGAAAATAGCAGCAACTAGTTTCCAGGTGGTTTTCTTTCTTTGTTTTAATTTAAGTATGTTTTGTGGCTGGCTGGAACAAAGCGTTAGGTGAACTCGCTTTTAGAGGCATGAGTTGGGTGCTTCTGTCAAAACTGCCTCTGATCTTTGCAGAACTGTTCACTCCTACAACTTGCTGTGCTGTAGAAGTAAAAATCAAGAAAAAGCACAATGCTCAGAGTCAGACCATTTTATTTATATTACTTTCTTTTATAACCAAACACTTGTACTGTTATTGTTTGTGCCGTACTTTTTATTACACAAGCTATCTTAAGATAGCACTTAAAAGCATTCCACAGTAAATACAAATACTGTTTTCCTTCATCTCATTTTCTAAGTTGGCTTGAGTACTCTTTGGAATGACCTTTCTCTGCAGCTCTGTGTTTTTAAATGCCAGAGTTAACATCCCTACTGATGGAAACCATAGCCTCTCCCAACCATATGAATGCTTAGAGTTGAGTTATGTATGGTACATAATGTACATTCGTTTTAAACTTGGCTAAAAACAGTAGGAACATAAAAATGTTAACTCCTGTGTAGTTTAGTAAGTCTCAGCATTTGAATAATCTTTGTATCTCTCTTTAAAAAGGTTTTTAACATTTCTGTGTATTTTTAATGCTAATAAAGTTATTCTTGATATGAGTGACATTTTCCACAAGCAGCTTAAGACAGCCTGTTCACATAGAAATCACCATCTCCTGCCGTTGGGGTTCTTCAGAAATGCAGGTAGACATCATTTGCATGAGCAAAGCAGGGCAAGTATTCTGACAGACCATTCACCACTGGAGGAAAACATATTTGTTATGAGACTTTAGGAAAGAAAAAAATTAAAAGCCGTTCTCTTCCCAAACTCTCCAAATACGCTGACAATTTCTGTAATTTTCTATGAAGTTTTCCATAATTTTTCACCCATGAAGTGCTCTATTGATGCTACTTACAGCAGTGGGTAAGCACAGCTACCTTGGCTAGATTTGCGATGGTTAACCTGTAAAGAAAAGGTTTGGCATACGCTTACTGAAACCTTTGAAAGCAAATATGGTGGGCAAAGCAATGGCAATGTGTTGAGTATTTTAAGATTAACGAAATGAATAAGAGAATTTGGGGAGAAGTTCTTCACGTGCTTTGTTTAATGAAGCACCATTTTGTAGTTCTGTCTATGTATAGAAATCCACAGTCAGTTCTTTATTACTTGTACAGCTGTGGCCACTGCAACTGAGGTTTCTTCCTTCTCTCCCGTTACAGGCCATTTCCCGCTTGTGTGAAGATAAATACAAGGACTTCAGGAAATCTGCAAAGAAACGGTCAGTCAGTGCTGACAATCTGACTGTGGTTAGATGGTCGCCTGCTATTATCTCCTAACAGAGGAGACTGGAATATTCCCACGGACGTACTGTTTCATCCATCCAATTTTTTTCGGGGTGGGTTGGGGGGAAAAAAGAAAAAAGACTTTTGATTTTTTTATTTTTGAATCTGTCGAGCTGCCTTTACAGTGCCTCCCCATTGTGTAGCACACGAGCAAAATACCTAGCAGAAGTTGAAATGGAGAAGTCAAGTGTTTGGGATAGAAGATGGGCAACAATCTTTTTCTCACTTTCACTAACAGCTTTACCCTTTCTGTGAGGAAACAGCAAATCAGGTGCTTGGAAGAAGAAACAACAAACGAAGTAGAGGCAGACAAATATTTAAGAACTGTGCCATTTTCCAATATGCTGTACTTTTGAAGAGAAATGAACCGTGTAGTCAGATGACTGTGCACTAGAGGAGTGACGTTGGAGAGTTCCATCTTAAAGGTTTCTCTTAATACCTTTCTCAATTTTTCTTTTTGCATTCCTCATTGCTGCTTCCCAGGATAAATTCTTCCCCTTGCACAGCAGCAAATACCAAGTCTGTATTAACAGTAGCACAAGCCCCTGGATAAATAGTGTTGTTTTTTTTCACTGCACTTTTCTCTGTAAGCTGTCTTATTAGCATTATTCTCCATAATTATTATGCATATGTTATATTTCTTGTATGCCTTTTATTGTATTTCAAAAGAGAGAACTTGACCATAGTGCTGAACCAAAAGCATGTACAGGGATCAGAAGATCGTTCGTAATTTCATGATGTGTTTTATTTATAGTATACTTGGGTGCGTGTGCCTTCCTGAGTTCTTGGAATCATTTCTTTTTCCTTAATGTAAAGATACAGTTATTAGTGTATTCAGACGATGATGATGATAAGACTTGGGCCAAATCTCTGAAATTTGCAACAGATCTTGTGATCCTTTTTGCAGATTTTCATAGCATTAGAAGTTTAGCAGAATTCATTTTGAGAAAGCTTTTTTTTTTTTGTATGGCCTGACTAGTTCATTCCTTCACCTCCAGGTCCATTGTTGCAAGCAATATTCTCAATTTTTATATGTTTACTTTAAATCAAAGTGAGTCTGTTTGTATAAAATAAAAAATAATTTTAAAAAATGTTCCAGTGAGAAGGCCTGTAGAGAGCAGAAGGAAAATCTTAAGGTATTTGTCACAAGTAGATTTTATTTTGAAGCTAAAATACAAACCCTCATTATTTTTTTTTTTTAGTGTAGGTGCTTTTAGAAATTAAAAATAGCCAAACTGTGAACATAATTCTCAACTCTGATTATTAAGCTCTTCTGTTGCTGTTACTAGTTCCCTCCTACTGTGGCTGTTGCCCCCTTGGGACTTGTAAGAACCTTTTATAGAAAATAATTTGTCAATATAAGCATATTCGCTTTATAGTGCCCCAGGGTGATGTTTTCCCTTTTTTTGCACAGTTCAGAAAGATACGGTTGAAAACTCTCAGTTCTCTGAAATCCTTTCTTTGCGACTACCACTGAAATGAGTGGCAACAGACGTCCCTGATTTATGCACTACTGTGGTAAACCATAAAGATTCCATATTTGTTTTATTAAGCCCTATGGGCTTGTAGCAAACCGAGGGGCCCAGAGATGCACACTTCCCTTCAGTGCAATGGGAATCAGATGCCTCCAGATGGAGGGGCGCTGACAGGATCGAAGTAGTAATACCAAACAGTTTTGTGTTAACTTTCCAATGTGATTTGTGTAGTTTGAGACATGAAGGTTTTGTCCGTAAATTCTCCTGATGTCCTTTGGGCCTTTCAAATATCTAATTCTCATCATTGTTGTGCCAATGCATCAGAACTGTGAGCATCCAAGTCCATTTTCCCCTTGAACGTGGAATGTAAGGAAAGTCTTTATAACGATACGAATGCAAATCAGAGTAACATTTTCAACGCATTTGAAATTCATCCTTTATAAGCATAAATTTAGGCTTTAAAATATGTAAAATATTTTGATTTATCAACACTTTGCTAAACTATTTTCCATTAACTTGATATCAGGAATATTGGTTTTATCCATTTCTGGGTGATAGAGATACGAACTTTGGATTATGTAAAGATCTCAATGCATCTACTATAATTTTTGTGAAGTTTATTAAACTACTTTAAAGATTGTATAGTCTATTTATTGTATGTATGTACATACAGTCTGATACTTTAAAAAGTGGATTCCGTAAAACCTGGCTCAGTCTTGTTTAGACTATTGAATATCGTTTTAGCCTTGTGCACTGGACTCTACCTCTGTATAGGAGAATTTTCCATATTCTTAATTAGTACTGATTCTGTGATTAACTTGGTTATGTTTCTTGCACTAAGAATTAAAAAGAAAAAAAATCTGCTGTAAGTGTGGATTTTTTCTTTAGTTCAAGTTCTGTTGTATGAATCCTCTACATTTAAATGGAGATTTCTTTCCCTCACGGTTATAAAATAATTCTTTGTTTTTTCTTCTGGTTTGTTCCAAGTTTGCCAAAAAAAAAAAATTATATATATATATATATATACGTAGTACCTGACAGTAAATCTGAATAAGTGTCGTTTGTTTGCAAGGTACTCTATACCATGTATTTAAAAATGAATTATTATTTAGGATTTTTGCACTTAGTGTAGGGTTTTTTTAAGCGTTACTGTATGGAAAATGCCATTGCAAGATTAGAGAACCACCCAGGGTGTGAGAACAAGAGGAGAACCAATTGCATTTTCATTAACAGCACAAATAAATTGTGGTGTTCATTTCAGAACCTGAAACGAACTTTGCTGTAAATGTTTTCTGGATTAAGGTTTTCATTATTGCTTTGGTCACCGGCTCAAAAACAAAAAGGTGTAATAAACCTGTCCCTTCAAGCATCATTGTCTTAATGAATTGTTTTTTCTATGTTGAGCCAGTGGGCCATTGGTTTTGTTGCTTATGTATTGATAATTGGATAAACATTTGAAAAATGTGTCTTGTAAGGGTTTTTATTCATGCATCCCTCTGTAGACCTAAGATTTTCCCCTAATTCCTCTTTCCATTTGTAGACTTATTTATATTTCAATTTATGTTTATATATATTTTTTTTTGGTCAGCTGTTTACATCCTTTTTACGGGCAGTGTTCTTGGGGACTGTGAGAGCATTGGAGTCGTGTGCTAAAGTGTAGAAAGAAAAATGTCAAAAAGCCTTTTCCCCCTTCCACAAATCCTATCCATCTTTTTGAAAGATACACTTTTTCACTTGCTAAAAACATGCAAAATCCTGTCTGATAACAGGGTGATGGGGTCTTTTTCAATAACTGTGTTTTTTTATTTACTTTTTAGCCTTTTTTTTTGATGGGGGGGCGGGTCAGCATATGTAGCTTCATTTACCTTCGCTTATTTAGCTTAGTTTATCATGTAAACTAAACAGACGATGGAAGAACTGTTTATGTATTTATGGAGTCTTAGTCCAGACATTGTTTTTTAACGCCTCTTTCTCTATTTCCCAGCTTTGTTAATGCCAGAAGCCTTAGATACAAACTAAAGATTAGAAGTAGCAAAAGCCTCATCAGAAAAGGGTGATAGTAGATTGGTGGCAGATGACAAAGTGACATCTGGTAGCGCTGGCTGTGTATAAAAATAGCAGGATGTGGGAGGGGATAGAAGAATTGAAATGACAGAACAGAAGCAAAAAAACAAACAAACAAACAAAAAACCCAAAGCCTTAACAGCTGAAGCAACAAATTATTTACAGCCATCCTTTGTTGGTAATGAGCATTTCATTTTCCAGTGGCATGTTTAAACTGCTCATTGAAATGCTGTGCATCCACCGCAGGCTCATATAGTGCTCTGCTTCTGTGGGGAATTTATGAAGAATTTACTTGACCTAGCTTTTAGCACTTCCTCACTACTGTTGCAAACACACTTCTATAAGCTGAGTTTTATTTTTTTTATAGCTTGAATAAGTTGTTGAAAACACCGACCTACCTCTGCAGTGGAGTGTCTACTTAGTGTCTCTGACATTTGAGATGTTTTCAGAACCTGTAAACACAAGCATGTCTGTGTGCATGTGACCTAGATCTTGGTGGAAAATGTTAGTATCAAAGTGTGCACTAAGTATCCTTCTGCTGTTTGTTTTTTTTTTTCTCTTCGCCAACTGAACTGAGGAAACCACAGAAGCGATGAGAGGTAGAGTTGCAGTAGACTACTACAGGTAATGATAGAAGATACATTGCAACCACTGGTAGGAGAAGATGCTTTAAAAAAGGAAGTGAGGTTAAGAAGAAAAGCTGCTGATGATAATGGTAGTTTTATAGTGTATGCTTTTCTGAGCCCTGTTTTTAAGAATCTTGAAGAAGTGAGTGGTGAATCCCAGAAGCACAGTTTGAAAATGACTGAATGTGTTAGCCAAGAAAGAAACGCTTGGATTTACTTCTGTGGTCTGCGCTTAGGTCATCGGGCACTCCCATTAAAAACAAGAAGTGGCCAGGAGGCACAGTCAAGAAAGGCAGGTGACAGCAGCACGAATAGGCTCTTGTATTCTTTTTAGATTGGTTGGTCTGATAAAATTTGATGCCTAGATAAAAGGAGAGTGGCTTTTTTGTGCCTCTTACAGCATGTGTAATGTGTTTCAGCATTATCGGGGCAACTTTAAACTGGTATTAGCTGAAGACACTCGGTGGTGAAGATACGTTAAGGAAGCTGCTTGGTCTTCTGATAGGTGACAGTGTCCCGTATGAGTTGTCCAGAATCTTTACAGACTTTGTAAAGCTCACTCAAGGCTCTGGGCAGTATCTTTTGTGAAGATGTCAATGGTCTCCACAGTTTGAGAGCAGAACATAACAACAAAATGTCAGAAATTGTGTTTGTCCAACACCCTGGCTTACTCAATGTACCTATGTAATCTAGTTCAGGAACATTTTTTCTCTTGTGTCTCTGGCACTTAGATCGGGGTGCTGCAGTAACTACTGCAACAAAGCTTTGTAGCTGGAAGGCCCAGCGCTGCTGCCCCCTCGGGACTCGCAGTGAAACACCTTCTGAGGACGTGACACTGAGTGCTCCACTAAACGGGGCACTGGAATGAGACACCTTTGTGTAAGAGATTCTGCAGCACATTTGGAGTCTAAAGCTAATTCTTCTCTATCTGTATGTTTTCTTGCTTCATTGCCTCCTGGTTTTCATGCCCCTTTATTTTAAACATTAGTACAAATTATTCTCCATGGAAACAGTATCTTGGGAACTGGCAGATGTGATGCACTTGCTGCCTTATATTTAAACAATACAGATGATCCTGTGACCAATAATTCTGTTTCATGTCTTTCAAGCAAACTAGGCATTCTTCTGTGGAAATAGGAGAGGTCAAAAAGATGGAGATTGGAGTGCCAGAAGTGTTAGAAGGCAGAATCAGGTGTGGGCAGTTTTAAAACAATCTAAGAAATACAGATGGGCAAATTTATTTGTATCTTCTACA
Organism: Anser cygnoides; assembly: GCF_040182565.1. Lineage (NCBI taxonomy): Eukaryota > Metazoa > Chordata > Aves > Anseriformes > Anatidae > Anser > Anser cygnoides. The sequence goes on along the minus strand of NC_089874.1, from coordinate 14,535,513 downwards.
GTGCTGATACCAAAAGGTAATGATACTTTGAGTAATGTGATAAATTTCTCAGGCAAGTTGTTCAAGGGGTAAAATTGTCTCCCTTAAAATGCACAGGATATACGGATTCTATTTCCAAAATCCCAGGAGGAGGAAGACCATGTTAGACTAAGCAAAACGTCACAGAAGCAACATGTAAAATATCTACACCTAATAATCTTGAATATCTTGCATCAGAATTGCAGCATTACCTTGGTGTTGGTGCTGGTGTGCAATCTGCCACTGTTAGAAAGGTGTTGGTAGTCACCTTGCCTGGGATATTGCATCCTGAACCTTTTGAAGCCTTAAAGTAAAGGTAATCCTGTGGATACTTTGTCATGTACTAGAATATAATCAAGAATGTTTGGAGCTAGACTTTAAAAAACAATGCCGAGTAGTTCCTGTTAAGAGCAGAAGTTGCTGTGGATAATTTGGCAGTGCTGTGGGGTATCATCACTATAAGCATTGTGTAAAGGGAGGGTAAAGAGAGTGTCCTGTTTGCAGCACTGCTCAATACATGACAATGACACTTCTGAAATCATGGGGTGGGAGGGTAAGGAGAATTACACAGTCTCTCCCTGGCCCCCTCCCCAGTCCATTTTTTTATAGTTACAGTAATTCAGCATTAGCATTATCGTACTTGTGAACAGAGATGGGAAATTATGTTCCAACTTCTTATGTAGGCACTGTGCACAAAAGTTAAAATGATTTAAAAATCTAAGTCACCACTGGCATTCATAACTTAAATATTTAACTTATGACTGCCAATGAGCATGCACCTTATATTTTACCACAGGAACGCCTCCACAGTTTGCTTGTATACTTTAGTGGTGCTTTACAGGGTACAGATTTTAAATCTGTCCTCAAATAAACTAGAGGAATGATTTATGTATCCTAGGAAAATAGTTGGTTATATCTTCAAGATTTTGGAAAACTATCTGGTGGATGTCTTCCAGATCTCCTTGTATTTAATGCTTTGGATCAATGATTTTCTTCAGCTGAACAGAAGTAAGTGCTTCAAAGTTTAAAGCAGTGGTGTTGATTTTTTTTGACTTCATGCAGAGAAATGAGGCTGGTGGGTCTGGCACCCTGACACTGAGCCAGAATGCTGGAGTCAGCAAACTTGTCATCCTGCTTCTTCTGCATCTCCATTTACTGGGGAATCCACTGCTGAATCCCAGTGACAATGTGTGCAGTGTTTCTGACCTGTGAGAAAGCTAGACTATGAAATCATAGCTTTTCTTTGGTGGCCTGTCACTGCAGTTCACCAGAAGGGCTTGTGCTCTGCTCAGCTCCGCTGGCAGGTGTCCGACGGAGGTGGTTCTGCTCCTCCAAGCACGCAGACGGCCAGCGTGCACCGGCCAGGTCTGCATACTTGGATCTCTGGTCCCAGCTGCAACAGCTTAAATTCTGCACAGGAATTTCCTTAGGAAAAAGAAACCAGTGCAAAAAAATCATTCGCAAATCTCCTGTGAAATACATGGATTCCAAACCACCATCTAATTTTCCCATTTCATTTTTTTTTTTTAATTTCAGACATAAGCTGAATTCAGTGTGTGTGTGTGAGCATCTATTTTTGATATTAATTGCATTAGAGAAGGAATTTGTATAGCAGTTGTTAATATAAAAAGCAGTATTTTAAATGTCATTTGAACCTGTTGTTTGCTTCCCTGAAGAACGCACTTGTCTGGACTCTTCAGCTTACTAAAAATAGGTAAACCCAGTGATACAAGAGCCTGTTTTTTGGATCTGTCCCCTTCGTGTTGTAACACAATCAGTACATTTTTACAAATTACAGTATACACTGTAAGCTTCAGAGGACTTGGGGGTGGGAGGGGCAGAAAATCGGAATTTTATTTTTTTCGGTAGACTATGTTATCAGCGTTTTCTCTTCATAAACTGTGCTTAAAAACAGTTTGTTTGCACTGCGGAACATGCTGTATTCTCCCAAATGTAGCCCTTTGGGAGTCACACAGCCCCCTACAGCCCCATCAGCCCTTTCTAAGCCTCGCGGTGCCCTCGTGGAGAAGCCAGGCTGAAGCATGGCACGAGGGCGAGCAGGGCAGGGGGAAGCCCATGTGCTCCGCTCCAGCACCTGGGCCGTGGCAGCCGATGGGGAGGCCGACCTGTCCACGACCAGCACACCGAAAATCCCTCCCAGCTCCCTCTCTTGGGTGTTGAAAAGATCCAGTTCTGCAGATCTGCCCTGTTTGTGTTAGTACATGAAACGCTTAGATGAAATGGCTTCGTTAGGCAGCCCCAGTGAGCCTCAGGCCTAGCCTGGATTTGTGGCTGTTTCTCTCTGTCGTGGTGCAGAGGCCCCGCCGTGCCCTGCTCGGTGTGGGGCAGGTTCTTGAGGTACTTGGAGCCTTCGGGTGAGGGTCACGGTGGTCTCACACAGACCTGAGCTGCTCTCCTGCTCCTGCAGCTGCTCTCTGTGGTGGCGGCAATGCTCGTCTTACTGCCAGATCGCAGAGATCGCTGTTAACTTTGAATTCAGAGATTACACTGGGAATTATGAAACCTTTCTTTCACATTTTGGATCAAAACACACTGGCTAGCAACCCCGCTTTCTTCAGCTTATTCATCCATGTGTACTTGGACGGTGCTTTCAGTGGTTTTGTGCCTTAAACCAGCGGCAGCGCGGGGCCTGCGGTGTCCTGTAGGTACAGCCGTGCCACCACCCCCTGCCCAGGTGCCTGAAGCACAGGGGCTGTGCGAAGCCGGGGCTGTTGCAAACTCGTGGTTACTCCTCCAACATTAGAGGAGTTGAAACCTCTAAATCTGGGGGATGTGTCAGATAATCACTGAAAGCAGGAAGAGTAAGAGGGGCAAGTTGCTTGAAGTGAAAATTACCGTTCCCTGCTTCTGGCAATTCAGGACGGGAGTTCCTGCAGATCACTCTTCCAACAGAAAATACAAAATAGGAGTTTAGGGGGCTTCTGCCACAAAACTCTAAATAGGGCAAAGTCCATGTGCAGGTACCCATAGCATTTAACAGCAAATTAAAAAAATATATATGTCCCCCCAGCTGCCTTCAGCGTGTAGAAACAGCGAGTGCCTTGCTGCAGGGGAATGCAGCTTACATGTGGCCTGAAGGACTCAGGCTGATCTTCAAATAAAAGGTACTGTAACCTTTCAAAGCTTTATATTTTTGAGGTTAAACGAGCTTGCTCAGTGAAGTAAAGGTTAATTGTCTAGATACAAAGAACTGTGACATAACTTCATTTGTCACGTGCATAAGAGAATACAGTTATATTCAGGAATGCAGGCATTTGGTAATTTGTAAGACTGGTTTCCCAGAAATTAAAACATCACGGACAAGTTGAGTGGTTGAAGTACTTGACTGCTCTTTCAGATATTTCATGGTCCTTTTTGGATGCCCTAAACAGTTTTTTCCCATGATGGGAATTGAAGGCAGCAAAAAGAGAAAACAGCAAAATGTAACAGATTTGGGAAAAAATGGGGGGGACTGAAATAGTATGAGCAGTTATGAGGCACAACGCAGTTCATGAGGGAATATGTTCACGAATATCTATGGTCAGTTAAAAGAACTAATGCAATCTTTAAACATGTCAGAAACACAGTAATTTGTAGCAATTTTGTAGATCCAGTATTAGGCTGAAAAGGCAAAGTATCTGTCACAGAGCAGGCAGAAGGATGCAGTTAATAGTTCTGTTTTGTCTGTGTTCCTGCCTTGCTGTAATGTTGAAATTTCAGTTCTATTACCAGTTCCAAAAGAATTTTCACTGGAAGCTGTTTCATATCTTCAAGTGGGCAAAATCACTTTACCCAGCCAAATGGAAAGGTTTTGCAGAGGCAAAACCTTGGTTCAGTGGTGACGCTTCCACTTGGTTCAGTGGAGACGCTTCTCAGGCCTGGCAGGCAACAGGGCATAAGCAGAGTATGTCTGGGGACACAAGCCTGCATTTGTGCAGGGCACAGCTCATGGAAGTACACTGCAAGCGGTGGGTGAGTAATGGCAGTGTAATTAGTAGTGCCTGCTGCTTCATGGAAAATAGGCTGTCAAACTAGCATTTAAAAAACAACACAAAATGCATTATTAATATGGATGCTAGAGAAACACTCCTTTACACACCTTTATGGGCAAGACTACTGATGTACTCTGTTAAATGATATAATTTTTGTTTGCAATATACTTTTAAAAAATGCTATAGCCTAGGCCATGTCTCCAGAAGCTGTAATGTTTCTTGGTCTCATCCTGTAGCATGGTCTGTATAGGACATGAGGAATCCCTCACTTTTCTGCTCAGCTCTCCAACAACCAGTTAATGGGAGATTTCTGCAGCAAGCTTTGCTTGTATTAGCTTTGATAGATAAAAGCTAAATAGTTGCTAGCAGTAAAAGTGGCTGCTACCAGCGCGAAGCCACCAGTCACACGTATCCCCAGATCAGGCTGGTGCCACAGCAGGCTGGATGCAAGAAGGGGACGGGCTGCATTTCATCTCCCCCGCCTAAATGGGACCTGAGGCAGGACTCTCATCAGCCCTCCTATCCACTCACGGCGCAGTGTCCCTCGCTGCCAAAAATCTCCTCATTGCTGCGGTCTGTTTTGGGAATGGGCATCTTGCCAAGAAATCCACTCTTGGTGATTCTTTCCTGTTGTCTTTTGCTCTCTAAAATGGCAGAATAAATAATTTAGGATTCATGTTGCCCTTTTGGGGTTATGGTAAGGGTTTAAATGCTAATCAGATATTGAATTCCTATTAATTTTATCAAGAACCAAGCCATCACACTGAGGGATATGATGTTTTTCTCTTTAAAGGAGAAAATCCTGGTTGATATAATGCATTAAGTGTGAATGCTATCCCAGTTTAACAGGGGAATTCCTCGTGTTTTGCCCAGAGTGTTCAGAGCTCATTAGCAATGATTATTAACAAGGCTCTTTGGGAGAAAACAAAACAGAAACCATGGAAACAGCAGGCAGCTAGCAAGGTAGGTGTTTATTGTAAAGCATAGGTTCGGGGAGGACAAATTCACATCCTGAACTGATCTCTCTTTTTTTTTTTTTTTCCCCAATATTGTGGTGGTTAGCCTAGATACGATTTGTTTAAAATACTTTCTACAAGGCCACATTGAACTTTAATAAGCAGACTATTAGCTGGTCACAGATTAAGGTCAAAAGAAGACAGAGAAAAATCAAGATCAGGTTCAAAAACTCCTTTATGCATTGCCCTTGAAATGCTTTCCTATGGCTAGATGTACATAGCTAATGTGAATGTCCTGACAGTGATTCAAGAAATCTATTATTATTTTCCAAATAAGATGTGAATAACAACTAAGAGAAATATTAGAATTTTCCTTCATGATTTTTAAAGCACATCTGGAGATCAAAGGCTCTCACTGTGAAACAATGTGATAAATGTACACGTTCTTTTTAGTCAGAAAACCTCTTTTGGAGTAGGCTTTTATTATGTGCCAGATACAACTTTTTGGTGATTTAAAGTCATATTTTTAAGATGTAGATAAAATTTAAAAGAATGTACTTTTTGACATCAGCACAGGAATTAATTTAATTTGGAAAAGGCATTTCTTCACATGCAATCAGAAATCCCCACTCAGTACGGCCTGAGATTTAAATTCTGAGATTTTAAATCCCGAGATTTAAATTGTATGTGAATCAGAGGTAAAAAACATCACCTCTGTCTTTCCAGCTCCCCTCTTTCATTTTTGTGCTTGTGTAGGCTTTTTTCCTATGGTGTCTGATGCTTGGTTTCTGTGCCTGGTTTCAGTGACCAAGTACTTACATTCATCAGTCCATAGTGAAAGAAAAAGCAGTTTAAGTGTTCAATAATGCAGACAACAGTATGGGTTTTGTTTCTTAAAATGATCGGCCATGAAATACAAGAAGGTGTAAAGAGCTCCTATTTTAATTCCACAGTGGCTGCCTGTATGTTAAATCTGATATGACGGATTTATTTACTGATATCCAGAACCTACACAATAGCTCCTTCTGCTGTGCCTGTTGAAAACCATGATCTATTTGCTCTCTGCAATGTTCATACTGAGAAGGGATACTATGTAAGTACTTAAATTAAAAGTATACTCAGCCAAAGATATTTTTGCCATTATTTACTTATTATGAACCCTCTTTCCCACTTACTTATGGCATTTTTCTTACTTTAACTATTATTTACTGATATTTATATTATTTATACTGATATTTATATTATTTATACTGATATTTAACAATATCAGTGCACCATACTTTAAAATAGTACAAACAACTTTATTTGCAAACAACGTCAAAGCTAGGCAACACAAATAACAGGAGTAAGTAACTATCTGGTATCTTCAGCTGTACTGATGCCACTGCTGTTAGGAGGTCAGTGTGTGTGCTGGGGGCTTGGTCCTTCTCGGAGAGACACCTTCCAGGGCAGAGGTTTCCCTCTCCCATTGACTACCCGCTTGGGGCTGCACTTCTGCTGTCACCTGAAGGCCTCTCCCACAGCTTCTCAGCACCTCCACTGTTCATGGTTACTGTTCCTCATCTTTTGTTGGAAGAGCAAAGGGTTGGTTTCTGCTCAGTGATCTCTTTGCCAGTGGGAGTTCAGAGTGTGAAGCTGCTTTGTGCGAACTGTTTCTGCTGCTGTGACCATCACTAGGCTAGTACAGAAGAGGAGTAGGTAGTAACTTTTTTTTTTTTAAATTAACAAAATTTTCATCACACTATTATCAAGGTGCAGCAAAGCATTATCTGAGGGCCCACCCAATCTGAAATGTCCTTTCTTCTGCTTTTTGTCTGCCTTAGCACTGATAGGTTTGGAGCTGCCTGAGCAAAGAACTCAGCCTCTGATTAAAGTCAGGTGTTGGGTACCGATGCCATCACCAGATTCAGCATAAAACTTGGGATCCCAAGGCTTTCCAAACCTTCAGATATGCATTTGCTCTGCACAGAAATGTAAGTATAAAACTTGGTGTCAAGTGTTACATGCAAAATTTAAAAAAAAAAAGAAAAAAAGAAAAATAGCTGGAACTTCTCATACATTAGATATTTTGTGTGTTACAGCACAGCAAATTTCAGTAATGACATGTACTGGTGTAGTTACTTATTTCAGTAGGAGTTTAGCAGATATTAATAATATGCTTTTGGAAATCCCATGGACTCACTTTGAACTTATACTACTTCATAAAATTAAATACTTTTGAAGAAATTGGCCCTGAGCTTCTGAATGAGAATATACTTCCCATTACTTAATTTCCCTTCAGATCAGTCTTGAAATGTTTAAAGTTAAGTTCTTGGCTGAATAGCATTGACTTTGCTGAACCAAAGCCTGAAGGAGAGCTGTTTTTTTCCATTTGCTGTCATCTTAGAAGCAGATTTCCTTTAGGAAGATGTCCTGTAAAACATGTCCTGAACCTTCAAATCTTTATTGTAAGGGGATCTGTTTGAGGCAAAGTAAGACTTAGAATAATCTAATTCCTTAAGAGTATGCAGTAAAACACTATCGGTTTAGATTTACTAAATTAGTAGAGGAAGGGGGAGGCAAAAAGACACATGCAAGACACTGCAGACCTAAGTATCAAAGATGATCAAGGCATGGAAGTTACCAAATTCAAGTCCCATCAATATGAGCAGTTAAAGAAGAGCTGAACTCCTCTATTCTAGACGTCCTTCTGGACTGTTTCACCCACATGCGCTTATGCACTTATGTCTGTGTGTGTGTATGCATCTCCTGCCTGAGAGTGGAAGGTAGACAGAAGGGGAAGAGGGACATATGCACAGATTCTGAGAATGTCTTGGGTTGGAAGGGACCTTAAAGCCCATCTAATTCCAACCTGCTGCCATGGGCAGGGACACCTCCCACCAGACCAGGTTGCCCAAAGCCCGATCCCGCCTGGCCTTGAACACCTCCAGGGATGGGGCATCCACAGCTTCTCTGGGCAACCTGTGCCAGGGCCTCACCACCGTCATTCTAAAGAATTTCCTCCTAATGTCTAAACTGAATCTCCCCTCTTTTAGTTTAAAGTCATTATGCCTTGTCCCATTACTACACTCCCTGACAGAGTCCCTCCCCAGCTTTTCCGCAGGCCCCCTTTAGGCCCTGGTAGGCCACTGTAAGGTCTCCCTGGGGCCTTCTCTGCTCCAGGCTGAACAACCCCAGCTCCCTCAGCCTGTCTGCACAGCAGAGGTGCTCCAGCCCTCTGATCATCCTCGTGGCCATCCTCTGGACTCACTCGGATAGGCCCAGGCCCATTTTATATTGGAGGCCCCAGAGCTGAACACAGCACTCCAGGTGGGGTCTCAAGAGAGTGGAGCAGAGAGGGAGAAAGAATTTAAAAGTTTCCTAAAAGCCCTTCTGAATGAAGGCAGCTCTGGGGACTGCTGGGTTTGAGGCTGAGTGATGGGGAATAGGAACATGTTTAAGCTCCCCTTAAATTGTTCTTGATGGAAAAGATTCACTGCACCCTTGCCTCCATTTGCACAGGCTCCAGAGCCATAACTCCTGGGTTACAATGTTCTTGCTTGCTAAATGTTTGCGCAGCAATGACATCTGTTTTGCTGAGAGGCTGCCTTGGGAGTGCGCTGCTTGCAGTGAGTCTCCGAGTGACACGCAGCCAGAGCTCGGGGCAGTGTGTGCAGCGCCACACCACATCGGCCTGCGTAAAGCGAGGGCTCCCCACGCTGTGCCTGCTCCTTCGCTGTGCGGACGCTGTAGTAGGCTTTTACACACGTTACGTGATTACTTTCAAGTTTGTCTGGCAGGTTTATACGTATACATATGCACTATGTATCTTAAAAAAAAAAAAAAAACAGTAAAATTCTGGGCAGCTTTTCCCACTATTTGTTTGTTGTTATACTTCATGACTACCTTGTTTTCCTCCTCACTCTTCTGCTGTATTTTGCTAACTTCATAAAATCAGGATATCAAGACTAATTGCCTTAATGTTTTTTAGTGTCCTTTCTGAATAGATTATTTTTTCACTTGAATTTACAGTTCACTCTCTGGAGAGCTAGATTTACTCTAGTAAGTAAATAATGTTTGCTACTTTGAAAAATTCTACATAGATTTTTAAATTAGTCTTCAAAATATTAGATATGCATCTGTAATTTTTCTTTCTTAAACAATAGTCTGTCAAAGACCCTGTGCTGAAATGCCAGATCCCATTCGGCACTAGGGAAGCTGTTACACTGACCCATTTTTGCCTTAATATTAATTAAATTGGCACAAGGAAGTAGCGTTCTTGCTGGCAGATGCTCTACAGCATGCAATCTCCTGTAACAGCTCCCACTGCACTACACTTGCATGTCATTAGTGTAGGTGTGGGCTGGGTAGGACAGATGTGCTTGGGACTTCGGAATTTTAGAGGAATGGTGCGAGCTTCTGGGGGGTTGGACATGCGGCAACCTTCAGGTGACTCTGACTTGCTCCTGGGACGGTGATTTTTTTGTATTACTTTGCATCACTCTGAATGTCGTTCTGAACCAAGTGAACCAAGTGAAGGGTCGTTGTTGAACTTTTGTGCCAAATAACCCAGGTCTCAGCCTGGGGACCTGACATAGGTCCATAGTGAAATGCAGTTCCAGTAGTTCAGAAAGTTTCAGTGGGTCACACACAATGACAGAGTCATGTCTGTGAGGTTTTGCAGGGTCAAGCCCCGGACTTGTGGTAAAGGGTTAGAAATGTAGACAGCAGTTGTAGATGTTTAAATAGATTTAGTTGCATCTTCTTATGTTTCATTGTTGGTTTCTGAAAGTGAAAGCTTTCATGTGGCTTTTAAAGACCTCTTCTAAAATCAGACACACTGAGATACAACTAGTTTTTGAAGTTTAGCTTTATACAAAGCCATGTCAGTGTTTTCTACCTGTCTCTCCTACCTAACTAGAATGAGCCAGAACTGAAGTTTATTACAGCCTGGGAACAGTTTTCTGTGAGATGCTCGTACTGGACTGTGTCTGGAGGGATGGGGCTGTGCACACACGTGCCTGTCCTCTGACGTGGGTGGTGGTGCTATGCCAGCTGGTGGCAGAGCTGACGTCCCTGTGCTACTAGAAGGATTGCACAGCTATGGAGAAAAAATTAGCATTTTTGAGGAAATGGGCATCTGGATGTGTCAGTGCGGTCCTGGTGCAGTTGTTGCTCATCTCCTTGGCTGCTTCTGCTGGCCCTTGCGGGTGCACCCCAAGCAGGCCCAAACAGGGCCCACAGTTCATTCAGACCACAGAGCATGTCTCCCAGAGGAGGACAAGTGGATTAACACACAGGGAAGCAGTGACCTTGCTCAAATACTCCAGTAACAGCTGGAGGAGGTGCAGGGTGGGTGCACCAGGCATCCTGGTGCTTTTTCAGAGTTCTCAGAGGCACTGGCTACTGACACGTGAGAGTTCAAAGGCAAAGTTTGTCACTGCAGTGCCTCTGAGAGACATACCCTGACATTAGCTACGGTTATGTCCCATATTCCTTTGAACAGCTTGCCCCAGGTCTCCTTGTTCCACCTCCCTGCCCTCCTGGAGTGAAATCAGTGACTGACACAGTCTGCAGCTGACCAGAAACCCCTTAATAAACCAAAACCTTAACTTGTGGTCACCTGGAGGCTGCAACAAAAATCCTGATCCCTTTTAAGAGAGAGATGCCACATGCATGGGAAGAGACTGTAAAAAACATTGTGAAAAAGCATTGCAAAGAGAACACACCACAGAGAGGAGAAGTGTTGGACTGAAGTCAGATACAAGTTGCCTGGAAAAACTAAAATAGAAAAGCTAAAGTTGCCTGGAAAAACTAAAATAGAATTTAGACTTTCTGACGTAAATCCAATCCTAAGTTAGGCTGCATGGTGAGTCTGGAGGGGGATGTTGCTTTCTTTCCTTTTAAAGAAAATGGGCCAACCTACCTTAGCAGATCCTGCTGTGGGACCAGCTATAGTTGCCTGGTGTAGTCCTGAAGGCAACAGTTTGGGGGCTTAAATCCCTAGCAGTGATCCTCTTACACAAATGGTAGCGGTCTCTCACAGCAATGACAAGCGAGGATACTTTAACTGGCAATATTGACAGGGACAATTTATAGTCTATTGTGCGAATGCAGCTGCTGAGCATTCATACCCTGCCACCATCTCGACATTCCTGACTCTATTTTTATTAACTATTTTTGACAAAGGATGTTTAACAGGAATACCTTCATATCTCAGCATAATTTATATCTCCTCCATTTGCACATTTTTTCTTCTGTGTTCTCTTCCTCCAACTTTCCTTCCTTCCCATACTTCTCACACATACACATCCCTGAAAAAAAGTGTTGGATGGGGAAATGAAGCCAAAACCATTGTCTCACACCATAAATACAGTTCAGTAACAGAAGAAGTTTTGCTCAGAAAATACATTACAAAAAACAATTCTGAAAAAAGAAAACTCCTGTTTAACTGCTACAGTTAAAAATCTCTTTATTCAGTTAAAGAGTTGCACTGGGTTTTTAAGTGCCATCTTTTCAAACTCCACTTTTAGGGTTTGCATGGGATGGGGTTCTCTACAGAAAGGATGCTCAGTGTGTTCTGCTGTGGCATTGCACGCTTTGGGATCAGAGAGCTGAGGAGAAAAGTCTGTGCGGTTGTGTTGTACTTTATTAAATGATTATTTACCTTTTTTCCAGGCAAGACACACACAGTCATAAAACTCTGCCCAGTCACAGCTGGCTATCAGCACCTCATGATGGCAGGATCACCTTGCCCCCCTAGGGAGCAGAGCCATGGGCTGAAGGACGTGAGCAGGGCTGCAGCAAGAAGCCCAGGCTGCCCTGAGGTCTCCGGTTGTCATGACATCACTTTTCTCCCTTGCTGTATCACACAAAAACTCTTCTTTTCTGCTGTTTTTCTAGTTACTGGTAAGATTTGCTGACAACAAGTGCCCATATTATGTTTGTCCCTATTACAACACAGACTAGAAAGGTCAGACTGCACACAACACCACGTAAGGAGCTGAGCAGTGGGTGGAAAGCAGATTGTTTTCCCAAGGCAGCGTGGTACGGTGGGGGTGAGGAACAAAAGGCTTGGCGGGTTATTTGCACCCGTGGTTTTCCCTGGGTGCCAAGGGCAGGCTGTGCAGGGGCACCGAGCAGTTATGGAGCCACCAGCCCTGCTGTCAGCCGTGTGATGCCCTGGGTACCAAGCAGCTGAGGGAGAAAGTACTGATACCACTTCCCCACCTGCTTTTTTGTAAGGGCTTCCCCCGTTTCTCATCATGCCTGCGGGGAGGCTCAGCCCACGGGCTGGCTCAGCATGCAGGGGACTTTTCGGCGTGGCAGTGATTGACAAGGCCACGGTGTCCTGTCAGGGAGGTTGTGTTTTAGAAATAAAATTGCTTTGAGAAATTGCAATGGAATAGCTCCCAGTGAGCGGCTGCTAAACTGGCAGTGTCTTTCAAATACAGGGATGCTTACTCTTTTGTGTCCCTTTTCTGTCCCTTTATTCATCTTTGCTTCTCCTGGGGAAACAGAGAAGCTTCTGTTAATTCCTGGTCCATGCTTTTCTTCCCTCTCTCCCCTCTCCTTGTCTTTCACCACTGAAATATCTCAGCAATGCCAGGAGGCTGGTATGCCCTGGGAGGGTAAGAATAGTCTACAATGGCAGAGATCCCTCCTGTTGTTGCTTGTCTGCTTGCAGTTGTCCAGACAGAGGATCCACGAAAGAGGTAAGAGCAGAGGAATCTGAGCAGCTAGAGCTTTTGCAAGACAAATTTAAACCCTTTGGAAGCTTTGTTCCCATATCCAGAGCTAACAGTCCTGTTCAAATCATCAAAATAATCCAGCAATAGTAACGTTGTTGTAGCTGGGGTTCTAGTTGTCATCTGTGACCCTTACCAAATATTTCTTTTTTCTTTCTTCCCCGTCTAGGTCTAACCTACTTGGGAAATGCCAAACCTGTAAAGACATCAGGAGCTGGCAGCGCTGTGAACCTGGTCGAACATGGAGCGCTGGGACTCGCTGGGATTTTTGATTGTCACTCTCAACTATAACGTGACAATTGTAGGTAAGTACTTTACAAAGCTCTGCTCTTTGTTTCACTGCTCCTGTCCCAAAACCACACAAATGTTCTACTGATAGTTCCATTTCATTTCTAACTATCCCTTTGTAATCTTTAAATAAGAAGTTATTGTTTAGACGTGATTTAAAAGTGGTTAGTGTGTTTCTTTTCTTGTTAAATAGCTTCCTGCTTCCTCTCTGATGGATATTTTCTGAACTTTATGAAAAAATTCTGGCATGGTTTTCAAATTTGGATGTCAGTGCCTGAGCTTTGAATCACCTCTGTTATGGGCTGTTGTACGGATCATGGTGAAAACACACAGAAACAATACTTCATGTATATCACATACAGCCAACAGTATGCGGTAGCTTCACCGATGGACCAAAATATTTAAAGAAGGAAAAAAACTCTCTTTAGCAAGAAGACATTTGTTTGTGGTTAATTACCATTGCTTTTTGTTCTTTAATTTTATAATTGAACAAAGTTCATATGCATTTAAAACAAACGAAAGCAACAACAAAATCAGTTTATTTTTTCCTCAGCAAAGTGGTCTGAGTGTTTCTTTTTTCCTCTTCTTATTTAAATAAGACACTCTTCCTCTTTCATAGGCTGCTTGGAGCAAAATGTGAGCCAGAGAAAGACTTTTTAGGGCCTTTCAAAGCCCCTTCGCTCTGGTCGCGGGCAGGTGCTGTAGTTTGTGCTGGGCGCTGCAGGGAGCACCCAGCTCGGCCGCAGGGGCTTGTTGTAGCACGGGTAATGAGGGGCTGAGTCGTTAGAGACAGTGGTGCACAGAGGGGATCTCGATAAAATGTGTGTCGTACTAAACTACTTCCTAAGGAGCCATTGATTTTTTTAAGCAGCACTCCCTATTGTACATGATCTAATTAAAAATTGATGGTGAAATAGCATGTAGTATTTTGAGCTTAATTAACTAATGTGCTTCAAACACTTTGAGGTCCTCACAGGGAAAATATGTTACCTAAGTATGAGGCATCGCTTTCTAAAGATGACTGATTCCGTACAGCTGGTGCTTTCTATCGACCAACACTGTCAAAAAGAGGGCAGCAGCATAGCCTGCATATCAAAACACAAGAAGCTGAAAATACAGGGGAAAAAAAAAAAACACCACTAAAGTTCAGGTGATTAAAGATGGAATAGGAAGATCTTGATTTATTTAGATAATACTTTATTTTGCCAGGAGCAGCAGCTTTCTATGATGATACCTCATATAGTCTATATATCCTTACATTTTTCCTATTGAAGTTTTTGCACTTCAGAGTGCAGCTTTACTGATCCAGTCCCATAATCTGTCCATTAGCCACAAATGGTTTACGTGGGACATTCAAATCGCATGCTCAATACACTAACAGATATATGTTGCAGAAATATTTGAATGTTTAAGATTCTTACAAACTACAAGGAAACAGCTTTATGGGAAGTAGAAAAGAATGTTGTTCAAGACAATACCTGTAAATAATACTACATTTTATAGAAAAAATGTTTTTGGATCTGGATTTTAAAAACACTGTCAGAATGTGTATCAGTTCTCTTCAACAGATTGCCTTTAAGACGTTGTGTGCATGTGAGATGTACAGTCACTATTAATGACCTGAGGTTTTCAGTGCATTTCTCAGTGATTAACTGCATATAGCACGCTTCTGCTTCGTCACTGAGTCTTGCCATTTATTTATCTATGGTTAAAACCACTTTCTTAACTGCTCCTTAAAGTACAGAATTAATCTCATCACTCTTTTCTGTGTTTTTTTTTTTGTCCTTTTTGCTCCTAGGTGTGTGTGTTGTTTTCTTTTTTTTTTTTCTTTTTCTTTCTTCTTTCTTTTTGATTTTTGATTTTTTCTTCCTTCTTTTCCCTTTTTTTTCTTTTTCTTTTTCTTTTTCTTTTTCTTTTTCTTTTTTTCTTTTTTTTTTTTTTTTAATACTTGAAACTAAAGCAGGTGATTAATAAAGTAAATGAATTTTTCAAAACCACATAAGGAAACACTGACAGGACTCAAATGGAAGCTTGAGAAATTCAAACACTAAATTTTACTTCAGATGTTAAATTTTTCCATGTGCTTGTACAAAATATATTTTTAGTTTTTGGCAATATTACAGTTTATTTTCAGACTTTTCTATCCTGCCCAGAAAAAAAAATCTTTTTACTAAATAGCTTTGTCAGTAATATAGCAATTTGTATAACTTTACGAAAAAACTTTTATCTAAAACCTTCCCCATGCAAATATCCTCCATGAAACTGTCATGAACAATGAAGTCTCATTCAAAAGATATGATATGCAGGGTAGGAATGCCTGATATTTCACTGCTGTTGGTGTGATGGAATAAGGTTAAATCTTGATGTTTCCCACTGAAGTGGATGAGACCAAGCCTTACCTAATACAACCGTATGAAGGAACTGAGGAAAAGACAAATAAAAGTAATCAGCATATGGAAATGCCAGACCTGTAAGGCTTCACTCGGTGTTGGTGGTAAGACAGGAGGGAGCTGAAGGGAGAGAGGCAGCATGCCAAGGTCACGGAAGAAGGAGAGATAGGATGAAAATGAGGCAACTGAAGAAGTATTAGAGAGAAATGACTGGGGTACATGTGCACACACAAATTTACATTCATAGTACATTTTAAATAAGTTTTCTAGTAGCACCTTAACTAGCTCATGAGTAAGTATCAGTCTAGACACAGCAGAGAGATTTTGTCGGCAGTAGTAAACTATATATATAGTTTTGCAGCCAAGACAAAGAAAAAATGCTACTTCATGAAACAATCTTTTGTATTTTGAAGAGTTTCATGCTGTGTTAGCTCATCTATATTGAAATAGGACAAAATCCAGGTGCAGGAATATGAAACCAACGGTAAGTAAGAACTGTAAGAGAAATGGAATTATTCACTCATTTTCTTTTTTCTAATGGATTTGTATAAGTTCAGAGTGTTTTCATTAGTCTGAGGTTTCACTTGGTTTGTTTTATTGCATGTCAAACTCCTACACTCTCAAGTCTAGGTGAAAGTTATGGAATATGCTAGCTAACACATATTCACACAAGTTTCAGTCCTAGTCAAAACAAAGCCAAGGAGGTGCTTTTTCAAGAGGAAACTGATTACAGAGGTATTTCTTCAAATGCTTTGTATACAGAGAGAGCCTCACTACATTCTCTGCCTTTTCTCCTCTCTCAGTGCTCTGACTCCTTCTTTGGTTCTCTTCTAGGAAAGATCTGGCTAATGTTGATAATTCTGCTGCGAATGGCAGTGGTTGTGTTAGCAGGCTATCCACTCTACCAAGATGAGCAGGAGCGCTTCATCTGCAACACCCTGCAACCAGGATGCTCCAACGTTTGCTATGACTTGTTTGCTCCCATATCTCACTTCAGGTTCTGGCTCATTCAGACTGTGTCTATCCTGCTACCTTATGCTGCATTCAGCATTTATGTTTTGCACAAGGTAGCTACGTACATTGTAAGAATGCACTGTTTGGTGTACAGATGCAGAGGCAATAAGGATTCATCCAGTCACAAAGACCTGAAGAAACTTTGTAGAAGTGCTCTAGTCAATAGATTAGACTGTGATGCAGAGAACCTAAGTGTCCTCAGTTTTTCTGGGGCATACACTGTTCATCTCTTTTTTAGGACACTAATTGAGGCTGCCTTTGCAGCTGCTCAATATTACCTTTTTGGATTCTTTGTTCCTGAGCGCTTTTCCTGCTACCATTCACCTTGTACAAGTACAGTTGATTGTTATATCTCCCGGCCCACTGAGAAGTCCATCATGATGGTTTTCATCTGGGGTGTCACCAGTCTGTCCTTTCTGCTCAGCCTTGCTGACCTTGTCTGTGCCCTCCGGAGAATGACAGCAAGAAACGAAAAGAATGATCTGCTGGCAAACCTCCATGCAGAGGGTGAGGGCACTGTAAATCTTTCCCTAGGACAGCATGGCAGCCCAAAATCCCCACCTCCAAATCAAGATTGTCCAGCATCAAATGGCAGCCAGACCAGTGATGGCTCCTGCTCACTTCTCTCTGAAGAGGAAAAGGAGACTATTATTCATCCTGAAGGGGTCTCTCAGCAAACTGCCAGCACTAACCTTAACAGCAACAAGCCCTGTATGTCAGGAGATCTTGATGTTAAGCAAGATAATATTGAAGAACCATTGGGTGCTGGTGACCAAGAAGGAACTACATGCCAGCAGGTGATACCAGGGCTCCAGCAAGGTTTCATTAAAGATACTGCCCTGACTTTGAGACCTCAGATCAAGTCTCACCTTGGAGTTTCCTCCTCTGTAGTTCAGAGCAAGCTTTTAGGATACTACACTTCAGCTGAGCTAAAGAATCCTGATGCACAATCAAATTATAGTAGTTCTAGTTGCTTGAGATCAAAAAAGTCAGAATGGGTATAAAATTCTGAGAGACCACTACACAATGAGCCTGGCAGGACACATCACTGTGACCCTAAGGAATTTTTGGGTAGTTTCAGCTGGATCCCTTTGCTGAAGTTATGTTGCAGAGACATGCTGCTTTGCTGTGTTTGGCTAACTGAAGGAAAAGAGGCAAAATGGTGGATAAGAATTTGAAGGATATTACATTAATGGAACTGCTTTTTGGAAAATGTAACATATTTATCCTTTTCTGGGTGTAAGTGACTCTAAAAAGCTGTGGACTGTCACTGATGTGACTCACCTGTTTTGCCAGGAGTACATCTGCATACTTGTTTGCTCTAACCTAGTTTTATTGCAAAAGATTGAACTTAAGGAAGGTGTGACTTTTAAACACAGTTGTACATTATCTACTGTCAGAAGGTTAATTTATCTCCTCATATTAAAACTCTCTAAGCCCACTCTAAGAAAGGACATTCAGGCAAGGGTAGATGGTGAAAAATATAAATAAATGTTTTGTAGCAAAGTGTTAATGTGTAAAGAAAGTGTGGATCTTATGGATCTTTTGGGACTGAAGAGTACACCTCCACTACTTAGTGTATTGGGTTTACGTGGCAAGGTTTTGGTAGGGGGGGGCCTGCAGGAGGGGGCCTCTGTGAGAAGAGTCCAGCAGCTGCCCATGTTAGATAAGGGCCAGTTTCAGCTGGCTCCAAAGGGACCCGACCCTGGCCACAGCCAAGCCAATAAGCAGTGATGTTTGAGTCTCTGTGAGAGCAGATTTAAGAAAGGGAAAAAGCTACTGCACAACAGCAGCTGGGATTGTGAGGAGTGAGAAGCAGCCCTGCAGCCCCCAAGGTGAGTGCAGCAGGAGGGCAGGAGGTGCTCCAGGCACACAGCACAAGTTCCCCTGCGGCCTGTGGAGAGGCCCCTGGTGGAGCAGGCTGTCCCCCTGCAGCCCATGGGTCCCACACGGAGCAGATCTCCACGCTGCAGCCCGTGGAGGAGCCCCCGGTGGAGCAGGTGGATGTGGCCTGGAGGAGGCTGCGGCCCATGGAGAGCCCCCGCAGGAGCAGGCCCCGGGCCGGAGCTGCAGCCCGTGGAGAGGAGCCCATGCAGGAGCAGTTCGGGAAGGACGGCATCCTGTGGGAGGAATCCCACGTGGAGCAGGGGCAGAGAGCAACTGTGAAGGAGCGGCAGAGACGAAGCATCAGGGACTGACCACAGGCACCATGCCCCGTTCCCCTGCGCTGCTCAGGAGGAGGAGGAAAAAGAGGGTGTATGGGGGGAAGGTGTTTTATTTATTTATTTTTAGTTTCTCACAACTCTAACTTGTTAGTAATAGGTGATAAATTTCACTGATCTCCTTATGCTGAGTCTGTTTTGCCTGTGTCAATGATTGTCGAGGGATCTCCCTGTTCTTATGTCAACCCTTAAGCCCATTTCATCATATTTTCTGCCCCTTTCCCTTTGAGGAGGGGGAGTGAGAGAGCGATTGTGGTGGGGCTCAGCTTCCAGGCTGGGTAAAACCACCACAGTTAGCAGTACAGTGACAGTACCTTTCTCTAGCCCAGAGGTCAACTGGCACAGTCTGACCATGTCTGTGTTACTCAGCTCCATTAGCCTGCAAAACAGGGTGGCTGCACCCACGCTCGCTGTCGGGATTGGTGATAAGCTGAAGAATTGCCCAGGAGATGATGAGAAGGTGTGGGCCAGCAGGGTTTCAGGGGGTGCTCTAACAGCTTGGTGGCGCAGGGGACCAAGCTCTAGTGCCCATGCCCTGGCACTATTTACTGTGCGTGAGTGCAGATGTGCTACGTCTTACATGTACGTCTTACACTATGCATGAGTGCGGATGACATGTCTACAAAGCGTTATGTATTAATCTGAAATAGTCACACTAAGCTCCCTGTTTCAGTAGGGAGAATGATTCATCTGACCTGTTCAAGGCACCTCTTCAGTTACGGTGAGTCGCTTTCTAGATGTGCCTATTTCAACCACAATGTGAATATCTCAGACCTGGGCTTAGGGAAGATGATTTCTAACCCAAGAGAAGGATAAAGCAGCCATAGCTATGCAGAAGTACTCACCTCCTTTGTTTGACAGACACTAATCACTTGAAGACGTGTCTAAATGAAGCGAATCACAGATTTTATTATTGTCATGCTTTGTGCTTGCCTTCAATGTTAATTCTCCTGCATTTACATAAGCGTGGTCCAGCAGTGAAGCAGAGCAGTGTGTGAGCTGAATTTTCTTATACCTACCCGTCAGCGGGGGCTGAAGGTTGCATACACCTGCAGATCATCAGTGGGAGTGGATGTGGAGGAGTGTGCGCTCAGAGGAATGTACTGCTTGCAGTGCCCGTGACACAGGGCTGCTCAGGGGGTGGCACGAGCTGGTGTTGTAGGCACAGCCTGGAGCTGGAGTAGCTCCCACTCCATTTAGACCCATGCAAAGGGAAAACAGGCACCGATCCAGCCTTGCCTTTGCTCTGCAGTATAACAAGTTTCTGTAATGGCTTAATAGCTGGCTCCTCGCTGCAGCACATCAAGGGAAAACAGCCTTCACATTCTTCCTTTTCTCTCCTGTGGGTACAGACGTCTTTGGGATAGTCTGGCTCATAATGTCTGGGTATCATTTCTCACATATACGAGGTAAAGACTGGCACTTAATTATCCCTCATCTTCTGCTTCCCCTCAGAAATCAGGAAGCAGAGGTACTCTTTGGGCCTGGAGGCAGAATTTACTTTTGTAAAGTAGTTTGGGATCCTTAGGTATGCTACAGAAGTTTTTAATTGCTACCTTCTAAGTAATGTTTTTCTCTTTATTAGCTGTGTTTGTTTCTTTTATCGTGTGTGCTTGCTGTATGTTTTGTCATTTCCAGGACAGGAGCAGCATTAATTATTAAATTTATCATAGGCAGAAAACCATAAAATATTTAAATTCCTCATCCTCCAAAGCCTCTGTAATGGGGTCTGTGCTGATTACCCATACCATGACAAAACACTGCAACAATGAAACCTGTTATGATTCACTGCCTCTTCTCAGCTGTGAGAAGGAATGCAAGGAACAAATGTGAGTTCAGTTTGTCGTGTACATCCCTCAATGTGAAATATAAATAGGATGGGATAAATAATAAATGCGCTGTGGCTGGACACAATTTGCTTATTTGTGTCTTTAGCTAGACATCTTTTAATCACTAAGGAGTCTCATTTCCAATCAAGAAGATCCTCTTTGTGTCAGAAGTGGAAAGTGAAATGAGTGAGCTTCTTCCTTACTGTGCTTGTGGTTTCTGCGTGAGACTGCGGCCTTGTTTGTGCCACTCAGCTGCAGACCTGGCTGCTCCCGTACCCTTCGACTCATAATCCGGGGTCAGTGCAATACACAGCGCGTTTGTAAAAACTGCCTACTAAACCAGCACGATTTGTATGATATGAGAGGGAATAGACATTTCTGGCATCAACAACCTGCTCTTTAGGGAATGTCTCTGAATCTCCTAATAACTATTTCCAAGTCATATTTATTAAATTACAAAGACGTGGTTTTACAGGCTGGGTTGACTAGCATGGGAGATGAAGGGAAGATGTGCGGAAATGTTTGTATTATTCTGAGCTTCCCTGGGTCAAGCAAGTTAGATACCATTGCTGGTAGGGGCATCCACAATGGGGAGGAGGAAACAGGACAGAAGATCTGTTTGAAAGAAGAAACTAAGAGGATCCATCCTAATTTCTTCTTATATTCGGTATCACTGAATGTTAAGGTGCTATGAATATATCTGCATGTCCTAAAAAAGTGAGTAAAAGATGTAATAGATGTGGAGCAAGGAAGTAACAACATTTTATTCTGTGTAAGCAAAGATGTATTTTTTTTTAACTTGTGAATTGATCTTGTGAGTCCTTCCAGAACATTCTTTGTACTCAGAATAATGTTGCGAAAGCTACTTGTTAAGTTTGCCAGCATTTCTTTATATCTTTTCTTTACCCAGCCACTCCAGAAAAAAAAAAAGCATTTCTGCTTGATGACACAATACTCCTAACACTGCCCTCAGGAAGCTTTATCTTGCATTCAGACAGGGCTGCCAGAGCTGCAGGGCAGGTATTAGTTGCACACTGTGATGGGTTTATGGAACTATATGTAAGCTATGTATGGTGCTCATCATGTCTTGTATTACCCAACAAAGGACTATACAAAAAGGAAATAAGACTTGGAACAGGTCAGGAAATCTGTAATGAAATAGTTTCCACATGGAAATAAAATTTTCATTGGAGAATTATAAAAAACCTAAAACCATTCTGTTCTCTTAGTATCCTTGACTGTATGATAGCACTTCTCATGTTAAATAAATATCTTGCAGGATGTTGAAGACCAGCAATTTCCATCTTTTGCATACACCAAAATCAAATATCCCTGGGAGTTTCTGCAGTATGAGCATGAGTTTCTGAGTATCACCACGATTAAAACAATGAACTAACCAACCAAAAACAAACAAAAAACCCACCAGTTCTATTTCTCAACATTAAATAAGATAGGCTGTTAAAAACTTTTCATGAAAAGTATTTTTTCAATGTTTTGTTTTGTTTTAGTTCGGACTATGTTTTAATACCAAAATAAAAGCCAAACCCTAAGTTTCAATCAGCTATAATCACTTTCTTCTCTTTCTTCACACTGTAGGTTGGGTCACTTTGATTTATAGTCACCAACATAGTGGAAAGCTGTGACTCTATTCTCTTGTGAAATACACTGTAGACAGGTGTCTAGGGAATGCATAATTTCCCATTGTCAGCAGTTGTTCTCCATGAATCTCTTAGTTCAGACCATGATAAGTATTAAATCGGAAATTAACAATGTAGAGATCCTTAGTGTATTCTTTCAAGTTATTAAAATTATCTGCCCTTTTGTGATACATCGTTATTCCAGTGATTATCTTTCTAGAAGGGCTCATTAAAGAGGATATTAATTGCACATTATTTTATTTTAATGTCATGATTACAATGAAGAACAGATAAATTATTACTGCTTGTAATATTTTAAGATAGTAAAAAAATGCATCTCCAAAATTAAGAAAGTTGAGTAGTTGAAAGGCTGCTCTTTAACTTCTGTCTTTTGTACTGCTTTTAATAGCCTGATGTTCAACTGATAGGGAAGTAATTTCACAATGTAATGCTTTTACATTGTAATTGAGTTGCTAAAATATTCTGTAAATTTGATGGTCTTTGTTCAAAGTCATAGCATGAACTCTTGGCCTGTGGTACACAGTGATGACAATTCTCAAAAATTAGTTTAGCAAGACAGAAATTTGATCAAAAAGTTTGGTATCTTTGCACTTTATATTATCTGGCATCAATGTTGCAATTATCTGGCATCTACATTGCTATCACAATCTTACTAGCTTTTGCCTTTCCTTCTCCTATTTCTGTTTTCTTAGATTTGGTGTTGACTAGGGGGATGTCCCAGGCCATCTCCACAGCTATGATTTAATTATGGGAGCCCACATACGGTGCTCACTCAAAGGGCTGTTTTCTGATCCTGTGCCATGCACAACACAGACATGTTGGAAGACAGAGAGCTGTGTCTAATGCAGGTTCTGCAGGTAACACTCTGAGTACTGGATTAGCTTTGAAAAGTTTTCAGTGATGGACGATTAACTGAGTGAAAATGACAGCAGATTAGAATGGGTCCAGAGGAGGGCCATGAGGATGATCAGAGGGCTGGAGCACCTCTTCTGCAAAGACAGGCTGAGGGAGCTGGGGTTGTTCAGCCTGGAGCAGAGAAGGCTCCGGGGAGACCTTACAGTGGCCTTCCAGTACCTAAAGGGGGCTACAGGAAAGCTGGGGAGGGACTCTTT
Organism: Anser cygnoides; assembly: GCF_040182565.1. NCBI lineage: Eukaryota > Metazoa > Chordata > Aves > Anseriformes > Anatidae > Anser > Anser cygnoides. The sequence goes on along the minus strand of NC_089874.1, from coordinate 14,512,307 downwards.
GTCAGGGGGTGTAGTGACAGGACAAGAATTAATGGCTTTAAAGTAAAAGAGGGTAGGTAGGTATTAGATATTAGGGAGAAATTCTTCACTCAGAGGGTGGTGAGGCACTGGCACAGGTTGCCCAGAGGAGCTGTTATGAAAGAGGCCAATCCCTGTTATGAAAGAGGCCGATCACCCAAGGAATAGGGAAAATCTGACGATAAGCATGGTCTTTAGCTGCATGCAGAGCATTCCCTCTTGCTGCCATTCCCCTCTGACTTGACCCCTCTTTCCCTGTGTTATGTGAGCGTGCTGGGGTGAAGTGAGTGTCCCTGAGGCAATCAAGAGAAGATGCACATACGCCTTACCCACCTCCTGGCTCATCCAGCCCCTCCAGCTTTGTCCCAGGCCTTTGTCATCATGCTTCAATCCGTGCTAAGTCCATTTTCCAGAAGGGATTTTAGCACCTTGCTTTGCTGTGTTCTTGGCAGTAGCTCTTACACTATGTTTTCTGTCCGTCCCATGCTGTCTCTTGGCACCCTTTGCATTTAACAGAGCTCAGGCTGTTATTTTGGGGAAAGAGGCTCCTATTTTATACCTCGGTATCTGTTAATTGGAAGTGAATGTCACCAGGATTGGTGGTGAAACTTAGTTTGGTTCACAGCAAACTGTGAGGGAAGGTTGCTCTGCTTGTGCTTATAGGCCTCCTGGAGATCTGGGGTGACTTATGTTAGCTCAGTTGGCCGGGCTTATATCTGAGAGAAAAACCTTTGCAAAAGCTGCTTTAGACAGTCTGCACAAAGTCGAGCACAGGCCAAGAAACATTATTATCACAAAACCCTACCAAAAACAGCCCTGCAAACATGAGAGAATTCTGAAAGCAGTTTTTCATGGGTTTTCCAATTAGAACGAGTTCACTTTGCTGTTACTTCTGTGTCAGCCGTCCAAGTGCTTAGGCAGGCAGCTGTCAATCTTGCTTTGGAGACCGATCTTAAAGAACAAAGCGGGCTTTGTCCTTCTTTTAAAGATTTATGTGTTATTTAGGGCCAAACACATGGTGGTGTTAGTCTGTAGAGGTCTACAGCTGGGAAGACTTTTCATTACTTTGACTATTTTTCATTAAAAAAAAAAAATAAATCTGCGGCTTGCTGTCAGATGCCAAGTTCCCTTAAACCCTTGTGCACACCCGGAGACAGACCGCCATCTGTCAGACACCTACTGATGGCCACGAGGAACAGGGAACATGTGGGTGTTTTCTGGGAACTGAGTGCTTCCTCCTGGCTCACAGTGTTGTGTGAGTAAGGACACGATGCCCACAGATCTGGCGGGCATCCGAGTCTGGTCCCCAGCCCAGGCTGCTCCTGCCTCGCTTTCCTTCTCCCCCGTGCCATAAGATGTTGGTGAGCAGGGGTTAGGCTCAAGCAGGACTTTTCGGGGAGAGGGCTACATCCAAAATAAGTGCTAGGACTGTTCGCAGGCAGTGCTTAAAAATGCCACACTTGGGTACAGGACCTCCATTCCTCACAGCTCCATTCCTCATAGCTGTTTGCTCTTTATCAATACTTAGCTAGCTCAGTGAATAAAGATCATCAGTGTTTCAGGGAACATGAGGTTGAATCACGTTAATATTTTATTTGAACATATTTGCTGCTCTCTAGAGGAACTGATGGAACTTGCATGGTTTAAAGTTACACTGTGAAGCACATTAAGCCAACCTACAGTCGGGATAAATGAAGGAAGCTGAAGAAAAGAAGCAAGACAAAGTAAACAGTAGCCTCCCTAAAAATGTTGCCAGGAAATGAAGCAGCATCAAAACAAAATTTAAAATACAAAAGAAAAAACAGAGAAGTGAATATATTGCAACGAGACAGAAAAAAGTACATGGGTACCATTACAGATAAGGGGGCTGCCAAAAGAGGTGCTACTAAAATAAGACATTTTAAATAAATTATGATTATATCAAATAAATTATGATTATAAATCAAAGGTCCCATCAAGAAAAACCCCTCCCAAATCCTTAGCAGACGATGTGCAGAGTACTTTTAAGAGGGTCAAAGCTGCCAGACCACTGGCTGAGAAAATACCTCCCTACTGAAAAATCAGAACTAGAGGTTGTACCAGCTTGTACAAAGACATGATAGAGCCCAGAAATAAAAGTGTAAAACTTGAGGAAACAGCAATTAAAAGATATACCACTGAGAAAATGCCGAAATCTTGCAACAGAGTTGTGACTGATGAAAAGATTCGTCAGACTGTCTCAGTGGGGCTCAGCTCAAGATGAAGTCACCTATACTTCATGGCCTACCCCTGAGGTAGGTGTCCAACTCCCACTGATCTCAGAGGTCTGGTCAAATCCCTTCCTGGACTGTCATTCAGCTAACAACCAGCTCCAATCAGTTGCCCACAGAAAGGTATCCTACCTTACTGGAGCTACCCTAGGGTAACTGGGGTTTTCAGACGTGAAAGAAAATTATGGGAGACCCATGGTGTTTTGGAGAGGCAGGTAGATGGTGGACAGGAGTCTCCAGGACTCAAATAACACTGGGTGCCTCTGTTAGGGCAACTGGGTTAAGACCCACAGGTTTACTTTAGAGGGAGCTGACTCACTTTCCAGGAACCACCAGCTATGTTACTGACACTATTAACTGCAACAGGAGCTTAGGTAATAGCTTACATTTAAAAACAACAACAACAAAAACATTTAGATATCTACCTGCATTTAGGTATACTACTCTTGAGCTGAACCCCCAGCCTTCACCAAGCATCGTGCTAGCAGGGGAAAAAAATAAAGAAAAACAGAAAATGTGAAAATACCAAGAAATGTTTAAGCAACGATCACAGCTGGAGAAATGTTACTGTAGAGAATGCTACCTTTCATCAAATGGGATATTGTTTTTGCTCAGCCAAAGAGATGGAGAAAGCAAACTCAGGAGAATAGCATTGCTTGGAGCTCAAATATCATTTGTCAAACATTTTCATAGCAGATTTTTTTAGGAAAAGAGCAGAAAAACAAAAACATAGTGGTCATATGTTTCATAGATTTCAAAAGGACATATTGAAAATCTCCTCTGCAAAACTCTGAAATCTTACAAAATGCCAGAACAAAATTGACACAAAGTCTAACTTACACAAGTACAGTCAACATTGACACAGATTGGCAGACTGAGTTCTTGTAATTTTTGTGTGTATTATTGCTAATAACTTACTTGAGAGAAACCATAGTTGCATAAAAAGAAGCACCGTAGCTCTACAGCTCTATGCTAAGAGATATAATTACACAGCTCAACTAACACTTAAATAAAAACTAAAAGATTGTCCAGGGTTGACAGAAATATATTATCAGGAGAACAGCACATCAGAACCTGCCAACTCAGTCACTGCATCAAAAGACAAGATATTTAGAGGTAAACACACTGCATTATAGGAGGCATTAAATTAAAGTTTGTTCTGCCCAGTGTTTGTGACCACTGACTGGAAATGATAAACAGCGGAAGTGTCTTAAAAGCAATTTCTCTTACCTTTCTCAAAGACAGAATATAGTATCACTTAATGCAAAATAACATATCCTTTTCCAAGAGACTGCTATTACCTATATAATACCTTATATCAAAAATCTTCCATAATTTAGTTGGGATAAAACCCATACAAGATCTACGAAAGTTGCTCAGTGAATGTTAATCACTTTCGTCTTCCACAGATTTTTCACTATTGGCTTTTGAAACTTACAGGAAATTCTACCCTGAATAATTCTTCATTAAATTATTTTATGACATGCCTGCATAAATAAATAAATAAATATTTAGTTCTCATTTATCCTATTTTCCCAAAAGGAACTGCATTTGAAAACACTGTGTAAATTTATGAGTTAAACCCTAATTCAAAAAAGTTCAGGAAAACATTTAGGCGTACATTCATTTTAAGCATCTTATAAAATCTCACTGAAATCAATAGGACTTTGGCATGCACTTAAATAGTCCTTACCACCCTACATGCTTATGATCCACTTCTATTCAAGAAAGCAATCAAGCACAAGTTTCTGAATCGGGATCTAAAGGTATTCTGTGAAAACCATTTCCATTCCAAGCTCTACTAATAAATTAGTTTTTTTGTGATTTTCCTTTTTATTTTTTTTTCATTAAGAATGTATAACGTGAATGTGCTTTGCTTCATTTTAAGCTGCAAAGGCCCATTTTATATACTGCTTGTTAAATCAGATTCTAATGATTCTTTCCTTCATGCAAATCTTTCCTCTCATTCATGGATTGTATTTAAATTCTGCTCAGCTTGCATTCATGATGCCTTGTCAGTGATTTGCATTGCTCTGATGCGTTTGCCCTGGTTGCACCCCTCACTCACTTTGGCTTGAGAACATAGAAGCCATAAATAACTCTTTAGCTGCTAAAAACAACACACACAATTCTTGTACACTAATGAGCTAGAGGATGGCAGCAATGAAGCTCCTTGTGGGTCTCCGTGGTTTCCTGATCTGACTGTTCCCAATGCCCTGCCCTATATCCTGGAAAACTGTGGTTTTCCTAATTGCCACAGCCAAAATACTGCTTCCCTAGAGTTTAGCAAAATATATATATATATATATATAATTTCAACTTAAAAAATCACAACTGCAAATGTGTGTTGTGGCCAGCAGGTCTGGGGAAAGAAAGCAGAGCTGCTCTCGGCAGGGCGGCTGCTCTGCCTGCTCTGCGGTGCGGTGAGGCTGTAGCTCCAGATGGCAGCAATGTACAGGAGCACGGGACGTACCAGAGCTGCAGGGCCCGTAGCTGGATGGCAAACGCTCCCTCCCCTTCCAAAAAGTCAGATTTAATTTTATTGCCACCCTACATTTGGTCAGAAAGCCAAAGAAAGCATTTTGCTTCATAAGCCAGATTGCTACGTTTTCTGATTTACATTGAATGAGACCATTTAGGTGTCAACCACTGAGAAATGATGAGGGTATCGTGTCTGACATACCTTTTGAATCACACCAGTTCCCAGCCTGAAAACGGTCATTTCTAATTTCAGAAGATATGAAAGTCAGACACTGGTCATTTTAAAGGTTTCTCTCGTGGACAACTTCAAGCAGAAAAAAATAATCGAGGTTAATGCTTTGTGAAAAATGCTAGGTGTATTCTTGCAATGGCAAATCTTTGGTGGAAAGAACAGCTAGCTAACATATTTAAAGCATGTATGAAAGCATCTAGTATGTCACATATAATTCAAAAATGTTTGGAAAAGAACCGTTTTTCTGCAACGTAGTAAAAGAAAAACAGAGAGCGTCCAAATGAAATATTCAGAGTTTCTCCTTCATGGTATATTGGGTTTGACTAGTGAGTAGCCCACATCTTTCTGGCTAAATTTCACTTTTCCTTGGAAGCAATGCTTTACAATAGGTCATCATAGCTCTGGCACCTTGCTGGCTGCCGTGGAAGTCGCTGCTGGGGTCCCTGCAACACGTATTGGAGCCGGGTGAGCACGCAGGGGGCTTGGCAGACCCGAACCAGCCTGGGGTCCCTGCAGCAAGCAGCTCCTACGGTGTGCTGCCCCTGTAACACACGTGGGGCAGGGCAGAAACGCTGGAATTGTTGAAGTTTTGGACTTTGTGAGAGGAGAAGCTGGGAGAAGGCTGCAAACAGCGCCAGGCGCCTATGGGACCAGGGAACAGTGGAAGGGACAATATGGTGGAGCGGGTGAAGGTGGCGGGGTGACGGAGTGATGGGGATGGGGAATGGCACGCCAGGAACCAGCGGGCAGGGCCCGGGGCTGGCGCTGTGTGAGGCGCATGGGGGTGGATGGGCCGTGGGCTCCTCTCGCTGGAGACGTGGGTTTCCACCTGAGCTTCCCCAGCTGGGTGGGGAAGCTTTATAGCGCCGACAGGACCAGGTTTCAGACCTGCCCGGCCCAAAGGGCAGCAAAGCAGGCCGGCGGGCAGAAAGCCGACGTTCCCCTCATCTCCCAGCCGAGGGCGCTGCCGGCCGGCGAGCAGCCCCGTGGAGGTGCCCCGGCACCCGGCCGGCCCGGGGAGGCCGCAGCGGCCCCGGCCCCGGCGGTCAGTCAGTCAGTCGGTCGGTCAGTCGGTCGGTCAGTCAGTCGGTCGGTCGGTCGGTCGGTCGGTCAGTCAGACAGTCAGACAGTCAGTCAGTCGGTCGGTCGGTCGGTCAGACAGTCAGTCAGTCAGACTGTCAGTCGGTCAGTCAGTCAGTCCTTTTGTCCGGGAGCGCTGGGCGAGGCGGTGCCCAGCTCTGGTCAGCAGCAATCTCCACGGCTGCCTGCGAGACTGGGGAGGACGAGTCATTTCTCTGCATGCTTAAAGGCGATTTAACATCAGCCTGCACTTCACATAGAGGGGTGGATGAGCCTAACTCGAGGGCCGTGTGCCCTACTACTTCTTTTCCTTGATCTCCCGCCAGTCCGTTCATGCCTTTGCGCCTCTCGCCCAGTGCCCACAGCCTGAGAGGGGACGGCTTTGCCCAGGAGCTGCCATCATCCTGGCGCTGCCTGGGACCCTGCACACACCGGGTACGCGGGGCCGTGGCCTTTCTGTGGCGAGGGCACGCGTGTAAAGATGTGCTTGTGGAACACGGCATGACTGGGCGCACGGAGTCAGGAAATCCAGGTTCTTCTAGGCTTGGCACATACACTTCGTTAGCCTGCGATTTTCTTCCAAGAAGAAATTTGGCTATTAATTCACCAGAGATCATGGATAAGAGAGTTGTAGGAGTGAAAAAGTATTATCTCAGCCTTCAAAATGCTTCGTTCAGCATGTGACCTTAGGTGCTAGTTTCTGAAGTGATTTGACTATCCTTACTCACCATAGATTATGGCTCCACATTTTAATACCAGACACTACTTATTTCCATTCCAACACAGCACTTACAATTTATGATCCTTTTTGCTGAACTAGTGAAATTCATACGCCCGATTACAGTAATGATGGGCATTTATAAAAGGCTAAATAAATAGAGCTGTCTGAGCATTTCTAATTGAGTTCTCTTAGAGGTAGCCTACAAAATCATGACCACATGCAGGGATTCTGCCTTGTTTAATAGTTCTTCCTTGGACTACCACCTGCACAGCACTTTCCTTATTCTTTTAAGGCTCACCCAGTTGCTTTCAGGGTGGCCTTTGCAATCCAGCCTCTTTAATTCTGGGAAGAGGTCTGCTGTCTTTTTCGATACCATCCAGTTTTGGTATGCAGGGCAAAAGGAGGGGGAACATGGCCAGGATGAGAAAATGAGAGATCGTTCCTCACTTGTTTGCCTGCTGGGCCAGAAGCTGGGCAGACCATGGTGGGTGGAAGAAGCGTGTACCTAGAGAAACACAGGCCACATGGCTCTGGAAATGGGGGACAGGAGCAGGGCATGCTACAGGCAGGTTGAAACAGCCACTTTGGAAACTGGTTGTGATTCTAAAAGCTGGTTTGACTGGGTGACACTGAGCTTTCCCCCATCGTGATCTAGACTGTAGGTGAGCTTTCACTCCAAGAGCATCTTTCTTTTGTCTTTTTTGAGTGTTCATTATTGCCATTTCACTTTTTCCCCACATTTGGTGGCCTGTGTATCCCGTATAAAATTTTATGTCTTTGTTGGTTAAGAGACTAAACACACTAGATTTGTTTTTGCACTGCATGCGGTGCTTGTGAAATAAGTTTGTTATGCTTACATGTATATTGTAAGCATATTGCACTATCCCCAGTGTGTATCCACAGTGCCCACCCCACCTTCAGATTTTGTACCCACACCTGTGAGACTTTATAGGACTAGTTAAACACCTTTGAAGAACTCTCTAATGGGTAAGCACCATGATACTTTGATTTTTAAATAGTGTGTAAGAAAGAAGGAAAAAAGATTCTTTATGTACCAGTCTTAGCCTTCATAGGCCTTTTATTACAGGAACTATAAAAAGTTTCCGAGAACGCCTGGCCACTTTCACGTTATTCCAATGTATAAGAATTTCCCAATTCCTCCCTGTCTAAAGTCCCTTCCCTTCCATGCTAACTGCTTATCAAAGCTTCAGGAAAGCTTCCTCAGCACAGAGAAAGCTTTGGAGCAGGTTGCAGGACACTTGCATGTAGCTCTGGGGGAATCAGCACTAGGGCCCAGGGGAGGTGTCCCTCCCAAATGCTCTGCAGCACACCTGGGCTGCTCTGCCTCTTTTAAAAATGCCCACAGGCAGCTGGCCTAGCTCCTTTGGAGGCTGCAGGATTATTCAGTCATTACAGCAGGAGGAGGCTAATCCATAGGATTTCCTTTTGAAGCAAGAACACGTAAAGCAGGAAAGGGTCCTGGAAAGAAAAGGAGCACTCAAAAGGTATGCTGCTTAATAGAGAAGAAAAAAAAGTCCCAAACATGTTTCTCTGCTAGCTTAGTCATTCTCCTGAATAAAGCAGTTAAACCTTTCTGTGAGCTGCAGGAGGCTCTTAGTTGCCTTCTACGCAGCTTTCTAAATGTTGCTGTGCAAGTTGTGCTGTGGAGCCGTATCGGTGGTAATCAGGCTCCCCCATGGCTCTCAGGAGCAGGCGTGGGTGCTGCCCCTGCCCAGGGGTGAGCCTGTGCCAGGGATGCCTAGGGCAGTCCTGCTCCGCAGGCAAGTGCTTGGGTCACTGGTCTGTTGGGGCTATTTTTAGTGGTTCTCTGGCAGCTTTAGGGAGAAGGCAGTCTATCATCAGACCTTGAAAACTGACATGCAACTCCTACCATCTCATCACATTTTTGGAGATCTTCATAGGAAAATTATCTTTGACGTCTGATAAAAGTTATCATAATAATGTGAAGTTCAGTGTAGCTGTGGATATATGTTTCTTGTATACCTAAATGCCTTGCTGTTGTTTTTTTGTTTGTTAGTTTTGTTTTTTCTCCCCCAGGCAGAAATTTCATGTTGATTCACAAAAATCTGCACTAGTAAATTAGCTTCTCTAGCACCCTTTCCACGTTGGAATTTTAGCGAGTTGAATATTATCTAATCTTTGTTTAATTTTGCATTACTGCTCAGTCACTTCCAAATGCCAAAGCAGGCATCTTGCTAACCTGACTAGTTCTGGGACTGCTTTCCTGGCTATGGCCACCTACCTGCAGCACCTCTTAGCTGATCCCAGGGTAAGTTGAGCCACAGAGCTACTTCCTTCTTTTTATTTATTTATTTATTTATTTTTTACTAAAAGTGTTTTCATCTCAGCACCAGCAATCTGCAAGAGACTCACGTAAACAAATTCCCACCAAATGCTTTTGGCTCCCCCAACTCCCCTTCCTTGTTAGAATACACTGGAGGAGAAGGAACACATTTTATCTGGTGGGTGATCCCGCTTCTGTATGCGGTGCTTCCCTAGGAAGAAGAAAACCTCTACCTTAGCACCACCAACATCAGGGAAAACTGCTGCAGTAATTTAACTGTTGAGAAACTATCCTTAAAAAAAGGTTTCCAGCAACACACTGTAACTCACCTAAAGGAAAACACTAGGGGAGAAGAGGCCTGTTCTGTTTGTTACACATGTCAATATTCTGGTTGGTTGGTATATAAACAGGCAGCAAACACAAATCCCAGTGGAACATCCTTTACATTTGAGAAGCTAAAATTATTTTGCCCTCCTAGGAGCCGGAGATGGGCATTTTCAATTCTTCCTTTTCACGATCCTGGTAACTTTGTAGAAGTGGAGGACTCTATTAAGTGTTGGGAACTTTGAAAGGGACACCAATAATCAAGTCAGTGCTCAATGGAACAAGGTTTTTCCCACAAATAATGATTGATATCTGTGTCATTAGTAGGGTAGCTGCCCATCTCTTATCATGATTGACAGGTTAATAAGGGACCTGGGGCTATCTTTTCACTGCTAACATACAACCTAACCAATTGCTTTTAAATTATTGCTAATTTGGCAGCATATAAGCAGAAGGCATAAAAATATCTGGAATAAATGTCTAATGCAGTTTTTACTATTAGTAATCTGACTGATCCTATTTTAGCAAAGAGATTAGAATTTACTTAATAGATTTTTATTTTTTTAAAGACACACAGTTTTTTAAAGAAAAATCTTGCAGTTGTTCTTTGGTTCAATTAGGAGCAAAAGAGAAGGGAGTTTTGTAATGCAATTGTCCTGTAAAGGAAAATGTTTTAAATTGGGGAGATTATGTGAGCAGACCACCTGTAGGGCATTCATAGCTCTTTTCTATAATGCTCCAAGCCATGCCTTGCTGCCTGCAGTCTGGCTAACAATGCAGGGAAAAGCTGTTTAAAAGGCTGTTCTCCCTTTTCCCTCTGGTGTTCACTAACTGTTACAAGTCTTCCTCTTAAAATAAAAAAAAAAAAGTCCCACGTCCCTTTAATTGAAGAACTTTAAGGCTCCATGGTGGCCAATTGGTCTGCAACAAGAGGAACCAGGCAGCAGGGAAAGAAACTTCAGACTATACATCACGTTTGGTGAAGAGAAAAGATCAAAGTTTTCCCAAACTCAAAAGAAACCAAGTTCCCTACAGATTAACCCTATTCATTTAGCTCCTCTTAAAGGAATGATGTTCTGAGCCACTGGGCAGACAGGTAAAAAGTTCAACAATTGCCAAAGCATTCTTCTGTTAATTCAACAGCCTTCTGCTCAAATAAATTAGCTTAGTCCTGACAGAAGAACAATGCCTTTTCTCTTCAAAAAGGACCATATTTGATATACAAAAGTTAAGTATGAAAGGTTAAGATGTTAGTTTAATCTGTTAAGGAGAGATTGATCTAACAAATCTCAAGTCACTGTTCCACTGTAGTATGTGATGTATGAAGCTAAAACATTAACCTTGTACACTTCAGTATGCGTCCCTGGAAAGGCAGGTGCTTAGAAAAGCACAGACAACAGATAGGAGAGGTGCAAGTTTCACACTCCTAAAATAACATCCACTTTGAAAGGCTACTTAACAAACCATGCGAGAGGACTCTTTCAGACAGGTTTGGTTTAAAGATACTGTCATTGTTCAAGGCATCCCCCCCAGTTTTGGCACAAACTTTTTAAGAACGACTTGTTGAATTACTTGTTTTCCTCATGTCTGGATATCTCACTACTTTACCATAGCTGGCCACCTATTACACAGCACTGGCTAGAACACAAGTGTAGCTCATCCTTGGGATCTTCCACCCATGAGAACCCCCTGCTGACACAGCAGCTGGAATAACCAGGGCAGGAGTAGGGGAAGAGCTTGAAGAAGTCATTTATCAAAAGTCATTTTATTGACAAAATAGAATACTCATATTTGCTCTTACAGGGGTAGCCTCTAAACGTTTTTACAAAAAAATTTACAGACTGTATAGCTTTGGATATATACATATTTTACACATCTGTACAAGGTAACAAATAATTATATAAATACATCCTTTAATGTAGGAAACCCGTATTTATCTGGGGTGTATAATTAAGACATGTTTTGATTCAGTCTGTATTATAAGGCATTTGCCTGGTCATCAGTATCCCAAGAAACCTGCAGTCCCAGCAGACTCCCACCTCAGGATGGGGGGAAGGAAGAGCCTCCCTCCCCTGAGCTGCTCTTAGTCCAGAGTGAATCAGAAGCTGCTTTGCCTTGCCCTCTGCAAGACACGGGTGAGCCCCTACCCTCCTCTGCCAGCAAAATAATAAGCTGGCTCCTTGAAGTACATGCTCCCTGCATATGAATGGAGGGGAAGGAGGAGGGGGCTGGAGCCCGGGGCCTCTGCCAGCTGCATTGTTCTATACAAGCTGTGGCTAATAAGGACCATTAGGGGTTCATTAATGGCACCAAACAGTGAGGGGGCATTTCAGGCAGGCCAGTGTCCCTCATTCCCTAACCTTTGGCTTCTTTCCCCCCTCCTCACACTTGAGACAGGGGCATCTGCTTGGGGTAGGAGACAGAGCTGGCGGTGCCTGATCTCCACGTCAGGCCGGTGCTGACATCGCTGTAGAGGGAGCCACCACCACCGGCCCCAAGTCCTCCGGCTGCAGCAATTGCAGCCTGCCCACCTGCCCCTGCCCCTGTGCCCCCAGCCACAGCAGCACCTTTGCTGGCCCAGCAGCAGCGGGTGCAGAGAGCCCTCCAGGACTCGAGGGTCTTGCCAGACCAGACCCAGACACCAGAGGTGATGCCCACCACCAGGCACATGAAGTACTTGAGCATGAACACCGCATAGTCAGGGCGGCGGGCCTGATCAGGCTGCTGGTCACGCAGGCAGGGGCAGTTGTGCGTGGCCTCCCATCGGGGCCGGTTGTGCTGCTCGTAGAAGAGGCAGGCGACCACGCTGGCAGCTGGCACCGTGTAGAGCACCGTGAAGAGGCCCAGGCGTATCATCAGCTTCTCCAGCTTGTGGGTCTTGGTGGGGCCGCCTTGCTGCTTGATGACGCTCCGGATGCGGAAGAGCGAGACGAAGCCAGCGAGCAGGAACATGGAGCCAATGGCCAAGTAGATGAGCAGCGGTGCCAGCACGAAGCCCCGCAAGTTCTCCAAGCTCTGGTTGCCCACGTAGCAGATTCCAGCCACGGGGTCCCCGTCCACAGAACTGAGTGCCAGCACGGCAATGGACTTGACGCTGGGGAGCAGCCAGGCGGCCAGGTGGAAGTACTGCGCGTAGCCAGCGATGGCCTCATTGCCCCACTTCATGCCAGCAGCGAGGAACCAGGTGAGGGAGAGGATGACCCACCAGATGGAGCTGGCCATGCCGAAGAAATAGACGAGCAGGAAGACCACAGTGCACAGTGCTGGGCCGGTGCTCTCATACCGCACGTGCTCAGCCACTGCCAGCTCTGGCTGTAACTCAGCTGCACCGCCCGCCGCCCCGCGTCCCCCCGCCGCTGCCCCCGCTGCAGCCGCGCCACCTCCAGCCCCCGCAGCCCCAGCACCCGCACCACCAGCCCCCGCACCACCGCTGCACGCCACCTTCTCGTGGCCGGCCACCAGGCGCACCAGGTAGCCGAGGGAGACGAAGAGGTAGCAAGCAGCCAGGAAGATGATGGGCCGCTCGGGGTACTTGAAGCGCTCCATGTCGATGAGGAAGGTGGAGACGGTGGCAAAGGTGGAGAGGAAGCAGAGCACGGACCAGAGGCCGATCCAGAAGGCGGTGAAGGCGCGCTCGTCGGGGCTGAAGTAAGGGTTGTGGCAGGGCAGGGCGCAGTTGGCGATCTGCCCCGTCTTCACGCGGTTGTAGAGCGGGTGCCGCTCGCTGGACACCGACACCATGGGCGCCCGGCACTGGCAGCCCGGCTCGCAGGGCGGCGGTGGCCGTGGTTTGCGCGGGGCCTCAGCCGGGGGCACGGCGGCTGCGGGGGGCGCCTTGGCGGGGCTGCCCGGCTTGGAGCCACGGTGCGGGGGCTTGGCGGGCGGCGGTGCGGCCGTGGTGAGGTCCGTGCGGTTGTAGTCCATGCAGAGCGTGTCGGGGCTGCCCTGCTCGGGGAGGCGGTCGCAGCGCATCCTGTCGGGCCAGGCGAAGCCGTACTGGCGCATGAGCGGGGCGCAGCCGGCCTTGGCCCGCTCGCAGACGCTGCGGCACGGCGGCAGCGGCTTCTTGTAGTCCTCCAGGCAGATGGGGGTGTACATGCTGCAGAGGAAGAAGCGCAGGTCGCTGGAGCACTGGATCTCCACCAGCGGCCAGAACTGGTGCACCTCCAGCCCGGCCTCGTCCTGCGTGTCGTGGTTGAACTGGTTGGGCATGTAGGTGTAGTTGTAGCCGATGCCTTTGCAGAGGGGCACGGTGATCTCCTGGCACGACAGCTCCTTGGCCGAGGAAGAGGAGGACGAGGAGGAAGAGGAGGAGGACGACGAGGCGGCGGCAGCCGAGGCGGCGGCGCAGCCTGCGCGCTGCAGCAGGGCCAGCGCGGCGAGCAGCGAGGTGATTTCCAACAGGTAACTCCACTCCATGCTCGGCGCCCGGCGGCCCCGGCAGCCCGCCCCGCCGCCCCGCTCAGCAGCCCCGGCCCCGGCTACCCCGTGCCGGCCGCAGGTGAGAGGGGCTCGCGGCCCCGCCGCTCGGGACGGACGGACGGACGGACAGACGGACGCTGTGCCGGTGGTGAGGAGGAGGGGGGGGGGCTCCGCTCAGGGCAGCCCCCTCAGCCGCCGCCGCATCTCTCTCTGTCCCCGCGGGGCTGCCTGCGGAGCGCCGGCCGCTTCCCTCGCTGCTCCGGGAGTAGGGGAGGGAGAAGCGGCGGCGGAGCGCGGCGAGAGAAGTTTTGGCCGCCGCTCCCCGCTCAAAATGGCCGAGGCGGCCCCGGGGGCCGGGAGGCGGCTGCGCCCCGCGGTGCCGGGCTCCCACCGCCCCGAGCGGGCAGCGGGGCTGGGGCGGACCGGAGCGGCTCCTCCGAGCGCCGGGGCTCCGCGGAGCTCGGCCTCCGAGCTCCCCCCCTCGGCTCAGCCGGGCCGCTCCCTCGCTGCGCTCCCCCTCCAGGCGCCCCCGGGCCGCGAACCCGCCACCTGCGAGCCGCGGGGCGAGCCCGGCAGCGGCTGGGCGCAACTTGTCGCTCCCCGGCCCCGGCCGCGCCAGGCCGGCCGCCGCGCTTCATGAATATTTATAGCGAGCGCCGCCGGGCCCCGCCCCGCCCGCCCCGGCCGCCTATCACGCGGCGAAGGGGGGGGGGAGGCCCCGGTCCCCGTTAAGGTGGAGCCGGGCTGCGGGATTAGTTCGGGTTTTTTAGTGGTTGGGGCGCTTTGCGCGCTCTCGGGAAGGGCTCGGGGGAGGGCTGCGAGGCCGGAGCTCGGCTGGGTGCAGGCGCGGGGGTCCCGGTCCCCAGGCGTGCCGCGGGGCTGCGCCCACACGCACACACCCACACAGACACCCGCGGGGGCAGCGCGGCTTCGCTGCGCCCCCGTCCTCACAGCGTCGGGGTAAAAACGTGAAATTTGGAGAAACCGGGGTCCGGAAACGTGGCGTTTGAAATAAAAATGCACTTCGTACCGAAGCAAACAGCGGTGGCTGGTGCCCGTGCCGCAGGTGCGCGGCCCCTCCCGGGCACCAGCAGCCTGTCCCCCGGCCCCGACCCACGGGGCCGCCCCGTGAGGAGCCCCGCACCGTGAGGCGCCCCGCACCGCCCCGAGGGCCCCGGTCCCGGCGGCCGTTGGAGCCTGAGGGCACGGAGGCGCCGCCGCCACACGCGGGGGACGATGTGGAGGCGTGAGGGGCCGCCCCCTCAGCCCGCCGTCGGCCCACCTTAAGGGGAGCGGCGGCGGTGCTGCCGCCCGCCCCGGCCGCTCGGTGATCGCGGCGCTGCGGGGCTCCCGCTGGGGCCGCCGGGCTGCCGAGAGCCGCGGCCCCGAGTTGGGTGCCTCGGCCCGGGGGAGCCCCCGGCCCCTTGCGGCGGTACAACGGGCAGGCGGGGCGCACGTTCGCCGTGTGGCCGCCGCGGGAGTTGGCAAAACTTCTCCTGGCGGCCCCGCGCCCACCTGAGGGGGCGGTTGTGTGCCCTCAGGGGTGGCGGGGAGACGCCGGGGCCAGGCTCCTCGGCGTTTCGCGGTCTGGGGGCTAGTAATCCCACCGCCGTGTGTATATAAATATGTATATATATATTTTAGGGCGTGTGTGTCAAATTCAGAACTTTCCCAAAAGCAGCAGACGGTCGCTTCAGTGTTAATTCGCGGCGGTTAATAATGCTCCGCTGGGAAGCGCCCGGAGACCGAACAAAGCCCGGTGAGGGGTGCAGGCGGCTGTGCTCTGCCCGGGGTCCGCGGGGCTGACACTGGCCAAAAAAATCCCCTCCGAGCCCCCAAAGCGGCTCTGGTGCTGCTGGCTGCTCGAGGCGTGCCTTGTCTGAAAATCGCTGCTGAACGCAGCAACGAGCGAGCCTAGGCAGGAGATGGGGGCGAGTGTAAATTACGGCTCCGTCAGGATCCCTGTTGCCTGCTACAAAGTACCTTTTTGCGCTGAACTTAAGCTCTGCACTACAGAGACAGCAGATGTGAGGTGATGGCTTCCAAAAGCAACACAGATGCTGTAAAAGTTCCATTGCCATACTTCAGCAAGGAAGCTCAGGAGACATGCTGAATGCTGCAGTCTAGAATTACACTGTAACTCTCCCAGAAAGGAGAGAATTACCACGTTTCTCAACAGTACGCTTGGCTGCAATTTTACTGTTGTTCATATATGCTCTTGTTTCCTTGCAGTGTGAAAAGAGATGCAGCACAAAGATACTGCGTGCCTTGAAGCTGTTCGGTGACAACAACATCGGTGCTATGGAACTTCATAGCAGTTTAATAACGACTACCGAGTTCCTTGCAAGACCACGATAATTTGTCAAATTGTCTTTCAGGTATACAAAACAGCCCAGCCGTGGGGAGGGTGCTTTACTTTATTTGCCTGAAAAGCAGCCTGAATGGCTTAAGGCTGTGGAATCACTGCCCATTGTGTGCTCCTCCAATGCTGAGACTTCGCTAAAGTCAGTAGAAGCACTGAGATGAAGGAATCAAGGGTCAAGTCTTAAATATGGTTTGTGTTTTTTTTTTTCCAGAAAATACAGCAGCTGCTTTTTCTGAAAAGCTGTGCTTTGCTATAGCAATACAGATTACGTTCAAACACTTTGTAAGGGTTTCAAAACAAATGTCCAGTCATCAACTCATGAAGAAACATAAATCCAGCAGATGAAGGCAAGAATGTTACAGATAGTACAACTCTTCGCAAACCTGTAGATTTGACAAGTAGATAACAATTTTGCAAATCTTTGTTACCACAAATATTCATGCCACTTTTGTTCAAACATTTAGGCTCTATTGCTTGTCACTGGCTGCTCTAAAATGAGCTGAATTTTTGTGTGCATCTAAGGCTCTGCACTTTTGGTTGTATGGATCACACCAAACCTGGTAATGATAACTGAAGGACTTTTCAGTTTGAGAGACTAGTAAATTTGCTCTTGATTCTTTTATTTATTTATTTATTTTACTTTAAAGTAAAATACCACATAAAATCTTGGTTTAAAATAGTATTTTGTTTATTTAAAAATACAGATGTTTAGTTCATAAAAATGGAAAAATGCATTTTAATTCCCACCTGATGTTCTCCAGTCAATTTTAGTGGGGCATTGTCTGTACTGGATAGGTCAGTGAATGGCACTTTTATAAAAAAATGTTTGAAAAGAAGAATTCAGTCCATGGAAATTGTTCAAATAATCTTGTTAGAATGAAGCCTGACTGAAGGCAGTAATTTCATGGATTAAATCCAGAAGGGACTGTTTAGGCTGATCTCCTTCCTATCGCGGGCCACAGAGCTTTACCCAGAGACTGTTTCTGCAAATAGTGGTTAGCTACAAGACACAGGGGATTTTGCATGGGCAGCGCGTTGAACAATGCCATGAAATGAGAAACCGGAACTTTGTGAGGACAGGGTAAAAGGCAACTAGAGGAGAGAATGTCTTTGTAGGCAGGTGTAATAGTGTAAGGTGTAGTTGTGTCATCTTACTATGTTCAGTTTTTCCTTAAAAAGTACCACCTAAATGTAAAAGAAACTTTTTTTTTTTCCCCAGTTCAAACTTTTTTCCCACATGCCACCTGTGGTCCAAAACTGGGCAGTGTGATGGGCAGTTCACGTATGTGAAGGAATACATTGATTTGTACTTCTACAGGTCAACAAAGTAGAAGTTATGTGTAAAAATTTGGCACTATAAACTTACAAAGAAACAAGAATGGGAGAGTAAAAGTCTGCATAAGTATCCTATATTTTGATGGATTTTTTTCCTTTCACAGAAAAATTAAATATCATTGGCACATCTGAGGCAGTGTGTATTTTATTGTGATTCCTGGGAACTTTTTGTAGGCAGGAAGAAGAATGTTCTGTTTACATCTTTTCAGTGCTGTCACATCTGATTGTGGATGGGCAAACTACTATGATGCTACCGTTTGTTTGACTTGAGAGGGCCTTTAGCCAAAAATAAAATAGGTTGTATGCAGTTTATTGTGTTAGCTACTTCTGGAGTGCAGTGAGCAGGTGACAGAGAAGGAGGAGAAACTGCTGGAGGGGCTTTGCAGTCCCTTTACCGTAAAGGAGGATGACAAAATGATTGATGAGTGCTGTGTTCTGAGGATTGCTCCAGCAATGAAGCTGCAGGTTGTGGCCCTCAGCATGGCTGGAGGATTTTTTTGCTGAACATAGGAGAAGACCTTGGTTAGACTTCTTCCTGAGGCCACTCTGGATGTGTAGGCTTAGCTAAAGTAGCATGAACCACAGAATCAGCATAAGAAGGTAGTGGGAGCAGCAGTTTAGCATGAGGACTACATAAGATGAAGGTGTATCAAGGGGTTTACCTTTATTCCCCCGCACCATACAGTCAGTGGTTGGGCTGCAGTGTACTGGCACACTCAGCATAACCATGTAATGCCCCATTTCCCTTTGGTGAAACAATGGAGGGGAAAGGAATGCAGGAAAACGTGGATTATAAGGCTTATGAAAGAAAAGGAATGTTCTTGAGAGCAATCTTTTTTTGTTTTTGTTGTTTTCTTTAGTACTAATTTTTAAATTTGCCCCTTATTTAGCAGGCTTTATTTATATTCCACCTGTGCTACAGATTGTAATACCTCTTGGTGTGATGTTTCACGTACGATAAATCCTGTGACTTTTAAAGACAAGCTCTTAGTTTTTCTGTATTAAACAGTCCATTTTTTCATCTTTACCATATGTGGAGAGTAATACAAATATCATGCAGTTCAATTGCTACACATATTAAGTATGTATGGATGCAGCATGTAGTGTTATCTTCCTCTGATTGCCCAAGTAACCACTTGTTTACTTTCTAGCAACTGCTAGAACATTTGTTTGTAATGTCTTCTTGTACCTAGGTGAGGTTATGTGGATCCAGGCTGTCAAGGAGAAGCTTGGCCTCTGGTGGCAGTATGAGTGCCTGTCTGTGCAGCATTCACCCTTGCCCCAGTGCGAGTACTCCAGATCTCCAGCATGCCAGCGACTTCTGTGGTGATATGGATGATTCTGTCCCCATACTTCATCAAAATACCGTTAATGCTTATACATGCTCAAATGGCACATGCACCCTCATTACTCCCAGCACTGACTATGAAGCCCATTTGGTGAATCTCCGTTTTTGGGGACCCCTGTTTTAACAACTTGGGTAAAACCCCCTGCAAAGATTCTCATAAATGCTCACTGCTGCTGCATTGCCATCTGGGTTACCTGACTGAGCTGTAGCCATCTGGGATGAAGGGTTTCCAAATAAGAATTACAATCTGGTTTTAAGATGGTGTGGCATGCATGTATCTGGTCCTTGATGTCAGATCTGCAGGAATGAAGGAGGCTCTATTTTTTAACTTGACCTACATTAACTTTGTGGTATGTATATTTGGGTTACATGATAACAGGGTGATAACAGGAGTAACTCTTAACAATTCTGTGTATTGAAGCTGACAGAACCACAACAGAGAAGCTGAGGAGTGCAGGGTTCTTTCTCATGTGCTGTAAATCAAACTTGGGGTGGCTCGGCTGCTATGTTGTGAGGAACGGTGGGACTCCAGGCAAGAAATGTAGCAGCCCAGCCTGTGGACAGATCTGTACCAGCTGATCCAGCCTGGTGGAAGCAGACTTGAGAGTCAAGCTTTGAGCTAAGGATGCCCCATCTGCCAGCAGGTTAGTCTGGGCTATCCGAGTTGATGCAGAGACAAGGTTAGGCAACGTAGTCCAGTTTGACTTTTGCATTATATATTTACGTAGGGACAATTGCTTACGTGTATGTCCTCTCTCATGCTATAAATTAAATGAAAAGTTAATGAGGCCGTGCACTTAACGAGCGAGAAGCAAAATGAACAAAAGAAACTTTGTGTTGAAAGGCATGGATAAAGACAAAACCCAGATATAATGAGAAAGTGAAACTTTATGTAACTAATTTGAAGAGAAACTTGGGTTGTTAAATCCTTGAACAACAAAAAATTGTTCATTCTAACACTACTTTTTTACACCTCATGAGTCCATAATAGCATAATTTAAAGGAATAATATTTCATATCCGTATTTGAAATGGAGATTTTTTATATTTCACTGTTTCCAATCCCAACTTTTGATGGAGGATACACAGTGGTAATATTTAAAATACTGAATAATAAAAATCACACTTAGAAATTCTTACAGAAATTACTCATTACCCTGGAGTTAAAATGGAAATAACAAACATATCTTTCATCACTCATTCTGAATATTTATTCTTTGTATTTCACTTACTCTAAACAAAGTTTTTATCTCTGGGGTTAGATCCTGACTAATCCTTCACTGTACTAATTTTGCTGGGACAACACATAAGTGGCTGGTGATTCCAAATATGAATAAGTACAGCAGGCTCGGGCTTGTGTTAATTTTGATGAATAAATTGGCCTCGAGAATGACAAGTTGTGTTAGCACTTTTCACTTTATAACGTTAGGCAGCCAAAGATGTTAACTCTATGCAGGGAATTAGCGTTAAGCAGTGCTTATATGGAACTCTTATGTGCTGTCTCAGCAGAAACTCACTCTTAAAAACCTTTCTCTATTTTTATGTTAGTAAAAGAATGGTGTGATTGAAAAGCAAAGTGTTGAGAGGAATTTCACTGTAATGGCAAAATGTCCTTTCTTTCATTTCATCCATTGAGTTTTTAATAAGGATATTTCTTTGCCAGTTCCTTTGAGTTTTCTTGGTTCTTAGTTGGTGCTAATGATGGCAGTTATAGTCCTGTGCGTGTGTGGTGGGGGAAAAGAAAATAGTACCCCATTGGTAGGAGATTTTTTGCAGTTGTCTTTTGTGGGCTCACAACAGTGTTACAAAAGATGCAGTCTTGATTGATTTCTTTTATTTCTTTTATTTATTCATTTATTTTGCATTCGGGGCAGGTTTGGGGGAGGGAGTTGCGTGGCTGGAAACTGACACGAGGGATGAGATGGATAACAGACATTTAGGCCTAACATTCAACTGCAAACTTTGTCCTTAGTAGTGTTCGTTGGGTGCTTCTCTGGTTGGGGTGGTTTCTGGATGAGAAATCCATTGTTCCACTGGATTTTGGGGTCCTAAGAAAAAGGTGTGATAACTGCCTTAATGGGATAGCTGTTACTCTGGCCCTTTATTGTATTCGCCTTGTCAAATTAATTCCTTCTGGTTAATTCACTGAATTAGAGAGCCCTGAAAGGGACTAATAAGTTGAATGTCTCATTTTCTTGCTACTTGGCTGATTTCGGTATATAGATTTTTATTTTTATTTTTAAATTTTATGGATTTCTTAATCTAGTAAGCATAGATGTTTGAATCCTATCTTTATTCTTTGCTGACCTGGGCTTTTCTTTGTTAGTCTGGTTGGTCATTTATAACTTTGGACTCACACATGAAGTTATCCCATCTAATGAGCCCTTATTGTTTTTATTTTGTTTTAGCTCGTTAGCTTTTGAACAGTCCCACTAACCTGTTATGGAAAATTTGAAACATTTTACTACTATTTAAAGTATTTCTGATTTGTGTATGGATGGATCCAGATATTAGGCTGCAGGTTAGTGAATAAGACCTTGCTTTTTTAAGTTTTGTCTTTGTTTGCCGTGAAAAACCTACATGCATTAACAGAATTCAGAGGAATGGAAGACATTGTCTGAAAACTGAAACTTCTTGATTTGAAATATGTTACTGTAGTTCTCCTCCAGCATTATAATCTGGACACCTGCTGGCCCTATTCTGTAAGGTTGAGAGGGCCTGCCATCTTTGACACTGCACCATGATCTTTGCTTTTTGAAGGGAGTGTAGGAGGTGGGGAATCCCTCAAAGTGATCTGTTGTTGGAGTTGACCTTTAAATGGGGAGTGTTGATAGGGGAGATCTGCTACATAAAGCAAGGTAAGCCGCAGATTAATTTTGTTGTTGTTGTTGTTTTCAATCAAAATACTTTGGTTTGCAAGTCTGGCTTTTTGGAAAAGCTTATTTGCAGAAGCACATACTTCAGGCATGCAGAAAGAAAAAAAAAATCCAACCAAAAAGTGTTTAACTGAAAGCCCCATTTCCCATCAAAAATAGATGCAGTGGAAAATTTTCTAGCAGACCTATATTTAACCTTCTTGGATCAAAATTCAGTTGTTGGACTGAGGGAGGCAGACAGAGGTTTTTTGCTGCTTTTGTTAAGGTGTCTGTTTTTTCACTCATGACATCTGCCTGGTTTTCCAGCTATATTCAACCTTGTTATAATTCTTGCTATTGCAGCATTTTACAGTGTTCGGAATGCTAGTTCCCACTGGACTCAACTGGCTGGTGATATGTGCAGACTGAAAGTTTCTTTCAAGAGGTTTCAAATCCCTTCAAAACCGAGGGGTTTCAAAGCAAGATGTCTTTCAAATCTTGCTAGTTTTATTTTGGCGGGTTTTTAATAAGCAAATGTGAATAGCTCTATCCACTGGACAGTGAATATGTACAAAACAGCATCGCTGCAATCCAGTTCCCAGTTCTGTGCCCAAGGTAGACTTGCTTTGGGATGTTGTGGGTGCAAAGAGTTGTGATTTAGCTCTGGCAGGCTGCTGAGCACCATGCAGCCGCTCGCTCGCTCTCCCCAGGTGGGATGGGGGAGAGAACTGGAAAGGTAGAAGTGCAAAAACTCATGGGTTGAGATAAAGGAAGGTCACTAGGTAAAGCAAAAGCTGTGCACGCAAGCAAAGCAAGGAATTCATTCACTACTTCCCATCGGCAGGCAGGTGTTCAGCCACTTCCAGGACAGCAGGGCTCATCACGTGTAATGGTTTCTTGGGAAGACAAACGCCATCACTCTGAATGCCCCCCCTTCCTCCCTTTTTCCCCCAGATTTTATTGTTTGGAATGACCCCACATGGTACGGGACATCTCTTTGGCCAGTCTGGGCCAGCTGTCCTGGCTGTGTCCCCTCCCAGCCCCTGGTGCACCCCCAGCCTCCTTGCTGACAAGGCAGCACCAGAAGCTGAAAAGTCCTTGGCTCTGTGTGAGCACTGCTCTACAACAACTAAAACATTGGTGTGTTATCACCACTGTTTTCATCAAAAATCCAAAACACAGCATTGTGTGAGCCTCCATGAAGGAAATTAACTCTATCCCCAACCATGACAACAGGTTTGAGGGGGAATGGGCCAAGTACTTGAATCCATTGTGGAAAGCTAAACAGATAAATCACATCAGTCTTAGGAGTTCCCCTGAGTGGAATGTAGTTGAAAGCTAAGGAGTTATTCAGGGAAAACACTGTATTTGATTTTTTTGCTTATGCTCTCTTCTCTTGGCTCTGACTTGTGGCTACTTTTGGAAGCAGGATAATGAAATAAATAGACCTCTGATCTGAATGAGCATAGCCATCCTTGTGTAAGGAGAAATACACTGACAAATGAGTACGTCTGGGCTTTGGCAACCTGGAATTCAGCAAAATTTATCAGAAATGAAACTTCATTGTCCAAGAAACACGTAAGTCAATCACAAACGATGCAAACATTGGGTTACAAAATTTTATGTGAATAGGTTGTGATTTTTGGTGTCTCAAGCTTTGTATTGATTTTTTTTTTTCTTTTGCAGCTTCCATTTCTCTTTCATTTCTCCTTGTAATAGGGAGAATTGCTGCAACTGTGCCTTAAGTACAACTGTGAGCCTTTTTGGGTGTTCTTCCAAAGCCAGTGGATAGAACGACAGTGTAAGGCTCCTAAGACTACAGCAGAGTTCACTGCTTTCTAAGAGAAATACAAGAAGAGAAAACAAAGCAAATAACAAAATTCAGGGAGCAAAACTGTTAATATGACCTACAAGTAGTTTTAGAATGTGTTATGTTCAGTTGTTAGTCCATGGTTAGAATGCAGGTTGCAGCCAGCATCTATCAGGAACTGGCAACATGTGGTGTTTCTTAAGCAAAAGTTCACTGTTAATTTTTATTGCTTGTTTTGCATATTGCCACTCTTACAGAAATTATCTTTCCAGATATTTTTAGCTTTGTTTTCATAGCAATGTAACTTGTGTTACATAGCAATGTAACTTCATGACTGTTAAAGAATACTATGCTTTTTACCTTCATAAGCATTAGTGATCAAGTCTGTAGATAAGCATATGCACAATTTTGTAAGATTACAGACAAATTTTCTATATTTTAAATAAATTATTCAGAAATTTTACTATTACCTGAACTAGATTTATGTAGTTTTACCCCTGAATACTTCAGTTTACTTCACAGTTACATTGACCAAAATAGATCAGGCTTCTTTTATATCTTTTCCTGTTAAGATATGCACATTTTTCTTCAAATTTCTGTCAATTACAGTACAGTTACAGTTACAACTGTCAATTACAGTACATTTTCAGTAGATGACTTGTAATTTCCCTGTTATTATTTTAGAAATTTTATAAATAAGTAATCCTAAGAAAATATAATAGGCAGACAAAGTTAGAAAGGAAGAAATAGTTTGGGTATTGTGGAGAGAGAAATTCATCATTCTGCTACCAAAACTGTGATGAGTAAGAGGGTGGAGAAAAGATAGCACAGTAGTGAGGTATATGAGTGAATTCCTATGGTACCACTTTCCAGTCATTTATATGTGGAATCCACATACTTTTTGAAGCTTAGTGCTCTGTGGTTGATTATCTTTACTGAATCATTTTATAAGGAAGAAATTTGAGTACATTAGAATTCCTGAATTGCAAAAATAACAAAAAAAAAGAGATGTCCATGTTTTCCTAAAAATGCTATGAAAACATATACATTTCTTTAAAAGTGACCTACAAATTTGTGAAGAGACTATAATCCTGTCTCTAAAAGTGTGTCAAGAATAGTGAGAATAGTGCAACCTCTCTCTGCCTTAATCTGAATCTTAATTATAGTGTCAAGAAGTGAGAGGCATGTAAAGTTGCCAAATTTGTCCACTCTTTTGAAACTAGAAGTATTGTGGGAAGTAATTGGGTGCGAAATAAATGTGTTCACAAGTAATTGGACTGAGACTTATTAAATTTCTTTTATTTAAGTAGTAGGTAGCAACTACTGAAACTTCAAGGAAAAGAAGATTACATCCTGCAAAACTTTCTCATGCAAAGTAGTCTATACTAATGTCATTGATCCTGGCTACTTTAAAGTGTCTGCTTGCTTGAGAAATGGTTTGTAAAGCTGGTCTTCAAATGAGAGAGGGTATTAGAAAACAACAATCAAAATCCATTTTACAGTGGGAGTTAACTTTTGGGGGTGTGGGGTAAAGAACAGACATTGAACATCAAGGTTTCGTCAGTGTTCTCTATTACCAAAACTGTTTTTTCTTATAGCTAACCCTTTATTGCCAGAAAAAAAATGTGAAAGAGGTAATGAAAGAAAATGGTATGGTAAAATACATGTAAAGAGTCTCATGCCAAAGCCAAGAGAGTTAAGGGGTGTATCTTCTACAGACTTAGGAAATAATGAAGGTAAATTGAAAAAGTCTGCCTGTGCTTAACAAAACTAACTTGTAAGTATCAGTCTCCTGATTATTGAATACAGCTGTTTGTGCTATCTCACTAGTGTTTTTGAAACAGTCAATGTTTTTCTGAGGACCACTAGTTTGGATTGGGGTTGTTAGTTTTATGTGTAGCAAAGCTAAATGTTATCATATTCAATTTTAAATAAGTTGCTTCATTCTGTGTGTAAAACAAAATAATTTCAATATACTTGATTTCATAGTTAACTAATGTAGAGTTGATCAAAAAATATCTTCCCTAGTATGATGCACAGAGATTAGATTAGACTGTTACAGAATAATGTGATAATAATGATTTCCTTAAGAGAGTACAAAAGCAGCATCTAAGTTTTAACTGACATCTATTGACACACAGCATCAGTTGGGTGCCCAATCAAACCTCCTATTCTTTTCTGTTTACCACCTCCTGCTTTTATTTACAGTCAGCATATCTGTTAATTAGCTTCAGGTAGAATCAGTTCTTCTAAGAAGATCTCTTGTCTTCCTGGTGATGGCCCCATGAGGTGACCCATGTACACACAGTCTGTGAGTGAATTCATCTTTAATTCATTAATTTTAGTGATTCTGTAATGTTTAACTGCTGGCTTGTTTTCCTACCCAGCAATCTGTATTTGGACAATTGTGGGCTTTGACTCCTGTTGACTTCAATGTCATAGACACATCCCAGTGAGCTCTCTGCATCTTGTGGTTACCCCTCAGGATGGAAAACTACATTTTCTTGTAGTTTTCTGGTTTGCTATGATTTGACCAGAATGCATGTTGGTGGCTTCCAGGTAAATGCTCTGTATCACTGAGATTATTTACCCTGCTTTCGTTGCCTTTGCAGAATAAAATTACTCTTCCAATTCCTCAGCTATCTCTGTAGTACAGTGTCTGAATGGAACATTTTGCAAAAATGTCTGATGAAACAGTGCCAAGCCTGGATCTCACAAGTGTTGGTGCATTGCTTTTTTTGTTCTGTTTCTTTCAAGGAACTGTACTAGTCTGTAGGGTCTCACCAACTTCAGACTTTGTGATGATGTGAAGCTGTTTTATAGCCACAGCTTGAATATGAGCACTACATGTGGTGGTCGTAGCACATTTCTCTGCCAGTACTACCTGTTTATTTGGAAAGAAAAAAGTTGCAGTTATGTTTGCAAGAAAAAATTAGGAGCATGACTGAAGGATCTCCTGAATAAGTGTGCAGTATATGCTCCAAGAGGTGAGAGCTTATCTGTGCACTCACAGATGTGAGGGTGTTAGAAATCCTGTAATTTCAGTGTTAATATTTGTGTTTGTTTCATCTGAAACCTAGGAAAAGAAAAAGCGGGCTACTTACCTGCGCTGTCAACTGTAAGTAATGTCTTAAAGTGACAAGCAAGTTTCTCCCTTTAGCCAGAATGTCATTTTTTCCTTCTCCACCCTCCATTTGAGGAGCAGTGAAACAAATACCTAAGCATAGGTTACAGGTGCCCTTGGAATCCTTCCTAGGGCAAGTACAATGGTGGGAGCCATAAATTACACCCTTTCCTAGTAGGAGTGTTTTGATAATTCAATAAGAGAGCTTTACTTGCAAAAAGTCAGTGTTTTTTGTTCCTCATGGGCTGTTTTTTTGATAAATATAATTCCTTGTAAAATTCCTTTTCCTTTATACTGGAAAACTACCTCAAAGTAATACAATTATTTCTCTTCAGTCTGGAAGTTTTTGTGCTGACCTAAATCATTTTATACTGGCACAATTGTATAACAATGCCTAAATTTTGTGGATAGATTGACCTGGGTAAAGTAACTTGGTTTTAAAGGAACTGGAGACTCTAATGCCTTTAGATTAAATTCCTAAGACATCCGCATATTCAGGGAGCTGTGAAAAGAGACACAAATATCTAAAAAGAGAATGTGAATACTTGCTACTGGTGGCTGATAGTTTTATTGCTGATGGGTTAGTGATGATGCAGTGTTTTGACGAAGAATCATTGAAAAAGTATCAGTGAAAGTTTTTGCCATCTTTAATTGTAAGAAACCAATGCTGACTGATCTGTTAATGTTTCTTGGGGAAATTCAACACTGGGGTGAAAAGGTGGGTGATATGTCTTCCAAACGCATGAACTATTTGAATGTGTTTTGTGGTTGAAGGACAGAGATAAAAGTTACTGGAAAAGTTTTCAATAATTCAGTGGCCCTTCATCAGTATAATGAAGTACTGTTTAAGCCACCTTTGTTAAGGAGAAGCTCCTTCACAATTAGTATGCTCTCATCTTTCAAATCTCAGTGCAGCACCAGCATTTTTTGCACAGATTTCTTTTCACATACAGCCTCTGTATGTATGGAAATTACTACTTAAATATATCTATATTGTATATATTATATAATATAATGTATTATGTTATGTATAATATATAATGTGATGTATACATTATATGTATATATTGTATATTACATACATTTTATGTATGCGTATGTTTATGTTGAAAGACAGATATGCAAATTTTACTAACAGTATGCATGGTTATATTTAGCTATAAATTCCAATCAGGGATTTCTGCTTTGTTTATTGTCCAAGTCGATATGTCTATGGAGAAAACTTCCTGCTGTGCAGGAATACATAATCAGCTACTTGGAGAAGTGGAAAGTTTAATTATGAGAGTGTATTCTGGAAGAAGTAAAGTAAAGCAAGCATTGTTTCACTGTTTTTTTTTTCTGTTTTTTTTTTTTTTTATGATTTCAGATAACAGAAATACGTTGTTTTGACATTAACTGTTATAAGAGAAACCACTTTGTTTTCTTTAATCTGGTCATTTGTGCAACTGAGGGGATCTGAGAGACAGTAGAGATCATGAAGAAATGGTACGTTTCTTAAGCTTGTGAGGTAAATGAAATATAATACAAGTCTGAAGGAGAAAAACTATGAACACATGTATTGCTGAGAATAATTTCACTAAAGTATATGTACATATTAATATCAGATTGCCCAAAAGTTACAAACTTCATAGAATCATTAAGGTTGGAAAAGACCTCCAAGATCATCTGGTCCAAACATCCCCCTACCACCAATGTCACCCACTAAACCAAGTCCCTAAGTATGATGTCCAACCTTTCCTTGAACACCCCCAGGTACAGTGACTCTACCACCTCCCATTCCCATTGTTGCTGTCTGATAAAGTATTGTTATTATTATGGGTAGTGGAAGTAAAGTATCTTTACACTATGTTTCTGAGTGGAAGGCTAAATTACTGTGGGAAATATTAGTTACCATCTGTATACAGATGTATTCTCATGTCTATAACAGAAAGCTCTCCGGGATTTTAATTACTAGAACAGTTCTAATTTTTTTGCTTTTTGCATAGGTCATTTGCATGGAATATATTTTATCTAGCTATCTATATAAACAACACTGTGTAAAGAAGGTATTTTTCTTGCCTATCTAGAGTATTTATAATGCTGTGATGATACATATTATTTCTTGGGCTTCATTGCATATTTCTCCTTTCTAAGCCTGTTTGAGTAATACAAAGAATGTTTAAGAATGTTTTCATGATACTTCTACAATGGACAATAATTCTTAGATTTACTCTAGGTCGATACAATTTAAAAAATTGTGCTATGGCTAATATTTATGTGGCATGACTTTCATCTGATGTGTAGGCATACTTTTTTTTTCTTTGCATCTGTGTAGGACTGATCCATAACCTGAGCTTATAGGTTCTACAGTAATACAAATAGCACATGATAATTGTGTGTGAAGAAAGTCTGGCAGCTTTACAGAGAAAATAAGACAGGCTTCTTATTTCTACACATGTCGGTAGGTTCAGGATAAACTATTGCCCGTAACTTCCCTTCCCCCATATTCTGCATTTCTACAATACAACTGCTCTTCTAATACTATTACTTAGTCTCATTAAATGGTTTTATGTGTAGGACATTAAATGTATTTATGGTAGAGTGGGAGTTCTGTTCGGAGTCACTGGTGCATCAGAGAGTTTCCTCATAATATTCTTCTGGTTGCCTAATACAGTGAGTTGGGTACCATGGTGCCTTATGATAGTGATCCCCGAGCCCGGATCCTACGAGGTGTAGAGATAACTAATTTCCTGCAGATTTGAATGGAAGTTTAAGCCCCTAAGTAGGATTTAGGGTCCTAAATATCTTTCCTGCTCTTGGACTTCTCCATGAGTAAGGGTTACTTTTCCAATATAGCCCCTTAATTCTCCACACGTCTCTGCACTCTTCCATATATGTTCCTCATGGGCTATTTACTGCTAATTGGCAATTTGGGTGCTTAATTGTGCTTCTGTTATGAAATATTCTTCTTTCTATTCTTATCCTGTATTTCTTTGGACCATCTTTTCCCGTTCAGCTCTTTCTACTCTTATACCTTGTGTATTTAATAAAGGCACCAGTACACTTAATTTCCATTACCTAGCTTGCTTTTCACATTGACTTGTATGAAACATAAGACCTTTCATATTACTAGAGTTAAATAACTTGTAAAGAAGCTATAAAAGGAATCATTATGTCTCAAAATTGACATGAATTTGACTATTTCATTCACTCAATCCACTTTTTTTTTTTTGACTAATGTATGCCCAATATGAAAGTTGCATACTAGCCAGATTCCACTTCACTTGACAGGCAAAAAAGGTGGTACTAAGAGTGCTAGTTACAAGTAATTAAATACTGCAAAACTTCTGTCAATCTAATACTTCTGTTGTTGAAATGTCTCTGGCAGTTGCTCTTCTGAAACTAGTAGTAGGGCATAAATCAATCTTTTCTTTGTGTGTGTGTGATCTGACTTCTCCATTCTTTAGTTCAGTATACACATTAACTGTAACTGAAGTGCGTTATGCTTTCTTCCCATGCTAGGCTTTTAATTTCCATTTTTCTTAAAATGTACCATGAGTGGAACAGAATGAAAACAAACATAAATAGGAATGGTAGCGTAATGGAACGCTTCTGTAAAGTCCACCAACCTTCAATTGCACAGCATCTTTTCTCATTTCCTCCTCTGTCAATCTAACTGCCAATCCTTTGCCATGAGTTGTATGGGGACCACTGCACGAAGACTTCTTGGGCATGAAGGATCCCTTCCCCGCTTCCTGGTGGATGAACGTAATTGGAAAAAAAGCAAGTAACCTGCATATGCTGACTCCTGCTGCTGCCCAAGTGATGAGCTAGACAAGTATCAATAGCTGCTGTAAGTGTGGGTGGGGAGGAAAAGAAGCAGCTTCTAGGCCTTGGAGTAGAGAAAGGGTGAAGAGTGGAAATGGGAGGGTACTGATTCTTTCAACATAGTTGTGTTTTTTTTTTCTTTTATACCACATTCCTTTTTTAAAAGGTAAGTAAAGTTATACCAGGGAAAGGAGAATGCAGTGAGTGTTTTCCAGCCCCTGAGTGGGATGACAGTATTGTCTTATCTGTGTGGCTTATGGACTTTGATACAAAAAGCCTGAGAGTATACAGTGCTGAGGGCACACAGGCTGTGAACCACGCAGAAAAGAAGAAATTGCCCTGTCAAGGACTGGTGTCCAAGATGATTGGATTTTTGGATGGTGCAGCTAAATGGATGAAGAAAGAGTGTTTTCAGCAAGGAATAAGGTAAGGATGGAGGGGGTCGTGTTCTTTGTTGCGGTTGCCTCATTGCAAAAATGTTTCCTTGCAGTGTTGTTTGCAACAATAAAACTGATTTAAGGTAGTAAACTGGTTTCTGGATTAATACCTGTGTCTTTCTCAGTTACTGGTATGTGAACAGCTCTCACACAATCCATGTCTTGCCACAGTTTTGGCTATGAATAATTTTAGTCAGTCATCAAGAATGCTGAAATAGTTCCAAAAAAAAAAGTTTTAGGTGTAGTGATTTATGTGCTTAAATATCACAGACTGCTTTTTGCATTTTGTCTTCTCTGTATGTTCAATAAAGGAACATTTATTAAAGAACGTAATGGCTTGTCTCCTCTCTGTGTATTCAATAAAGGAACATTTGTTACAGAAATTAATGTACCTGGCTGTTTCTTGTAGCTCGGAGGGTTGAGCTGGTTGCTATCTACAACACTGGTTACATACAGACTAATCTCAGGCCCTGAGCATTTGTGGGTAATTAGAAACACTTTGTTTTATTCATGCTGATTCTTATCACTGGGCATCATCTCTTGTACTGAGGGCACCCCAGGTGGACCCTTATGTTCCACCTCAGCAAGGGGTACTTTCAAAGGGCCTTATCTATTGCCATATCAGTACAAGGCTCAAATGTATTCCATAATTTGTCGTAGGGTCAGGGGGCAACAGAATGGTAGATGATGAGAAAGGGTATGTGGTAAAGTAGGTTAGGAACAGGTACGATCTTGGTGAGCCTTGATGGACACTGCAATTCTGACAGTGGTGACACGGCTTCTAATCTGTTTAGCTGTGGGGTTGTTGCTGGATACCATATGCTAGCTCTATGTATGTGGTTATGAACCTTGTTTTTACAAGCTATCTAGATTTTCTTAAACCAGTATTGTTAGCTTTCTACCTAATGGTGTTGATAAAAGGGAAAGAGGTTTGTACTTAATGATTTTGTTTCATGAGCAGATGCATCTGTGGACTCAGTCTATAGAATCTCTTAGAATGATCTAAATCTTTCTGAATGCCAAATGCAATGAATTGTAATGTCCAAAGATTAATATATTTTCAATTATTTTTGGTCTAATCTTAAAATTACCCAATTTTTACATAGAAATGTTAGTGCCTCCCATGTAACTGACTTTTTGTGGCCTCAATGTGGTGTAAACACCTTTTTTAGTTGGGAATGCAAAATACAAGTGGCTTGTCAACTGATACGATATTTTCACCTTCTCTACATGTGTTAGCACCATATTAGTACTGTATTAATCGTTGCTGGTGGAAAACATGTTCATGGGATTTGACCTCCTTAGAAGCAAGGGCTCTTCCAGGTCATGAAAAGCTGTATCTTCAGCTCATGACTAGTGTAGGACACTTTTCCTGTCATAGCTGAAATACTGACGCCTAGTTTGCACTTAAAGCTATTATCAAGAAGGTCTGTTAGGGATGGGTATGACTTTTTTTTGCTGACATTGCTCTGCCAGCAAAACTCCCAGTTCTAAGAATAGAATGGGATCTCTGTCTCCTGTTCATTTTCTGTCTGCAGGGTTGTTTTACAGCTGCAAGTTGCATGAGTAATGCCTGGAAATGCATGAATTTTCATGTTTAGTGCCTGTACTGTTGGTGGTTCTAGTGTCAAAGATAGATTTAGGGCAACACTTGGGAGATGGTATAGGCACAACCATTGTTTAACTGAACTACTTGCAGAAAGAAAGGAGACTGGATGTCAATATGATGATGAAAGGGAAAGAAAGAAACTATTAGTGAAGCTTGTGATGAGCAACACAAACTGAAGGATGAGAAGTGCAAAAGTGGTAAGCTTCCTTGGGTGAAATCATTCCAGAAAAAATAAGCACTCAGAAGCATTTGATGGATCAGGATTGTCATTTGCTGATCCTACATACAGCAGCAGAAATTGCAAATAGTTCTAAAGCAGTTGGTAGTGGAACAGAGGAGTAAGAATGGTGTAAGTGAACTTGGATTACGTCTTGAAACATTTCCTTGTCTCTTATGATGTAGTACTGGCGTGCCTCTTTAATTATCTTTCATCTACATGTGCAACTTTAATTGGAGGTGATGATCAGAAGAGTGGGGTCTTAGTGCCTGACTCCCTTTTCTCCTATGCAGAGAGAGAGAGACCCTAACTAAAACTTAGAGCTAGCCTCAAGCATGTGCGTATTTGGTATTTGTTCAAGTTATTTCACAACATCAGAAGTGAAAGCTGGACCAGATAGCAGAATACATTATTTGCACTAGCAGAAATAATTTTGCGTCGCGCTCTGCAGGAATTTGGACTTGTTCTATTTTTGAGCCTGAAATAGGAATAACTTGAATGAACTTGGTGCTGTTTTGTTTGAGACAAAGCCTTCCTTTTTCCTCAAAGGATTTTTCAAGAGATGCTGGAAGCCCATTTCAAATAACACTGCCAGAACCAAAGCTGCATACGGAAGCTCTGTGGTTCTGCACTGAAGTTGATGAATCAGCTAAGGTTAATAGAAACTGGTATTTTCACTTCATGTCCTAGAGTCTTACCTTGGAAATACATGAATTTGTAGTCTTGCAGTCTCCCTCATAGGTGAATCTAGTCTTGAGGATGACAAGGAGAGATATAACCATGGCATTGGTTGCAATCATAATCATAAAAGAGAGATATTTTGAGATACAGAAATTGCAAATTCAATCCCTGCTGTTACCGGTCCAGCCACAGGGGCCATTTAACAAAAGATCCCCGAGTTAATGATTGCTGTTCTATGACAGGGATATTGGACTTATTATACAATGAACACAAAGGTTTCTGATCCATGTTCGTGCCTTGTTTCCTACTTGGGATTCAGCACCACATGGTGGTAACAGTCTGCTTCATGCAGGAAAGTGTTCTGCTGTGATATCAGCGAGCGATAGCATCAGAAGAACATCCATTTTCCATGAATTTAAACTATTACCGCAGTTAGGTGCAATTATTGAGAATCCCTGTAGAGTCATACAAAAAATGTTGTTTCTGTCCAAAGATGTTGATTCTGGAATGTAGCAGTGCCAGTCTATGACATTCTTAGTTTGGGGTCTCGGTGACTGCTATAAATTGTACCCTGGAAAATGGTTGCTGGGACTATAAATTATAGTGCTGCATTTCAGGCTCTATTTTAAGTACCAGTGGATTTGTGAAACTATACTTATAATTTAAATTTAATTTATATTGTGCAAATATGTTGAAGATGAACCAACAGAAGACAACTTCATGACAAAGAATATTGACTTTGCATATTAACTTCATTAACTTAATGCTGTCTCTTGTGTATTGGAAAATTTTTCAAGTGAGAATAATAGCTTTTGAGCTACTTACAGGCTAATAGGTAGTGATTGTAGGCACTAAGACTTTGAATAGCTGTGGCTGTTGATTACACGGATTAAATGTGAGTGCAGTTTTCAATATGGCTGATTTTCCAAAAACTCAGTGTTTTCTGTCCTTCCTTTTGACTTCCGTGGCTAATGACACTGACTTCTAATACATATTAAATTCCAGCAGTGGGGAATTGAATCCCTCTTTCTCCAACCTACGCTGGAGATATGGGTGCAGAAACATGCAAGATACTTATTTAAAATAGTTTAGAATTGAAGCTATATTAGTCACAGATAAGATTGCAGTAGAGGTAATTCCCATACAGTGGGGTTTGCTCTGTTTAAACAGCTGATTGGTTATAGATGTTTGTAGTATTCATACGCTAATTTTTCATGCATTTCATTCCTTATGTTTTTTCTCCTCATATCTGGACTGTCTGTGCATCTCTTTGCATCCACTGTGATTTCTCAGTGAATGCTGGTTCCCAAGTTCTTTCTCTATTCTCTCTCTCTTCTTTTTTTTTTTTTCTCTCTCCAGGGCCTAATTATGAAACAGCTTCAAATAAATACAATTTTTTAACAAAAAACATTCTGCTTCCTGTGAACAATGGGCTGAATTTTTCTCTTTATTCTTGGGGAGTTCTTATTCAGTTGGAGTGCTTTGCAGTTGGCTAGTCCTGAGATTTCTGGGAGCTGTAATTGTGTCTCATTAATTCTTACAGTAATGTAGGGTAACTATAAGGAGCATGCAATTAGTGGTCTGGTCAATGAATAGAGCAGTTAATCAGCAGACAAAGGATGGGGCTCAGGACCTATTAGGCTGAAAGGAAGTGTTACTATTGTCACAGGCAGTAGGAATGCATGCAGACATGCCTTAAAGTTGAACTGTTTAAGGGAACTGTGTATGTCTTTTTGCTAAACCAGTTTTCCTACCTATTCCACTACTTGAGAGAGATTCATTTAAGGTTGCCTATTAGAAGTCAGAGACCATATGAGGTTTCAATAGACTGAACAGATTGCTTAGTGCAGTCTCTCACCTTAACAGAGGCAGCCCCCGGGTTTATCAAAAATTAAAGTGGCCAAAGAGATGCAAGACATCCTCTGTCGTCAGAAAAATGGCCAGTGAATGGAGGAGACCGATAAAGTTTAAAGCAGCCATTGTGTAGATTGTCACTCAGTCATACTCTGCATGTTTGTCTTCATAATGAACCTTGTTTGTTCTGAATGGTTGTGCTTTCAGTGCATGTAAATGTATGCAAATAGTCATAATAGTTTTTAAATGGTCGCTCTTATGGTAACAAATAACCTTTCCTAATTTTATGAAGCTGTGTCTTCTACTGCCTCTATGGTTTTAAATGCAAAAATTACTCCAACTCCAGACAGTGATGTTCCTTTTTTTGCCTTTTTTTTTTTTTTTTTTTAGTTAGCTCCAGATCTGAACTGGCAATTGTTTCTTCCTTTGAAAACATATGTACCTCATGAATCCTGTGAAATGTTATGACATATGATGATTATAAAGAAAAAAGCTTTATCAATAAAACACTGCCCTTGAGAAACTCTTATTTCTAAGTAGGCATTGCTTCAAATAGAAAGTCATTTCTTCTCTTAAGTAAAATAGACACTTGGCATAAAAAAGCAGTAATTAAAATAACTTTTTTGGGTGGGAAAAAAGGGAATTGAACTTTAATAATTAACTTGTATCCAGAGCCTAGTGTTTTTCTCAAAACTAAAAGTAATTTTTACTGTCTTCTTTGTATTAGCAGGTCTGTAGCTTTATCTCTTCTTGTGGTATTCACATCAGCAGCAAGTAACGTTAGAAGAATAAAGTCTCTCAGGCTTTATTTTAAGGATTCAATTATTCTATATAATTAGCCCTGATTTGTTAAATATTTGAAACATTTTCTACTCTTAGGTATGGAACAGCATACTGGAGTGATCAGAACCACAACTGACTTGTACCTTTACTCATAAAATGCTTCTTATCAAATAATAAGGAAGATTAAGCCTAAGTCTCTCTCTCTTTCTGTTTGGATTTTATTCCCACAAGAAATATCAGTTTTGTCCACAATATCTCATGTATTTCTATTCCCTTGAAATACAAAGAAGCAATGGATTCTGGTATAAATTAGGCAGATTTAATGAAATATATGAATTGTAATTTGTGCCTTGAATATAAAATACTTGAGCGAGGCATAAGGCACTTTGCTGATGTCATCATCACCCTTCTGTTTTTTCATTCTTCTGTGCCTGTGTTTTGCTTAATGAAACATTTAGGGGCTGTGGAGTTTTGGGACTAACAGTTTTTGTATGCTATACATAGAAAATCTTTCCAAAGTCACATTTTCCTTTACTCTGTCTTTTATGGTAGCATATGGTAGCATTTCCTTTACTCTGTCTTACCCTGCAAGAGAAAATGAGAAAATGGTACTACTTCCACACTCAAAAGCAAGCTCTTCCATCATATACATGCTATGTATCCATTGAATTAGAAAGTGATTTCTCATCTGATGTCTGACAGCCTCAAGAAAGTGTCCACTCGGTATCATTGATAAGTGCTATAGGTTTAAAAGAAAGTCTGCCCCCAGCCCCGGTACTGATTTTCCTGTTGAAACATGGGTTCAGTCATGGGGGCTACTGATGTAGAAGGGGTCCAGAATAATTCTAAAGTCACTGAAATATTAGCTGGGGAGGTAACCTATTAATTGTGGTCTTCCATGAGAGAAGACCATGATATTACAGCTGGAATGCGTGTTATGATAAAAATGATAAACACTCCTCAGGATATAAAGACAGATTAAAGGTCTTTAACCTTATTTTAAATTAACAGAATATCCATCTCTGCATCTCCCTTTACACAGACACATATATTTTTACTAAGCAGTAAGTGGTGTTACTCTGATGGACAGTGTAAGGTAGATTAGACTGCTCTAACAACTCTGTCGCAGCTCTGAGAACTTTTCTTCTCTTTCATAGTGTAGTTGCCCAGTTCTCAACTCTGCAAGAATCCCAGAGCAGAAAAAGGTTACAGATGCTAAGTAAAAATGTCATAATACTGTACTTTAAAGTTCATTAGCTTTACAGAAATTTGCTGCAGATGTCCTGTTACTTCTGGTAGAAGATGACATTGACTATCATAACATACGTATGGGTAGTTACTGTCTAATTTATGCTAGTTGTCTATGCCTCATCTGTTGTCAGAACAGAGAGAACGTGTTGCTCTCTGGCCAGTTGTCCCATCAGTTTTAAGCTTTGTTCATGAGTACTTTTATTCTTTAAGTGGCAGGTTTGACCCTGTTGATGTTGTTTCTGCTTCAGCTGGTACTGTCACCAAGTCCTCCTCCTGTTATAGAAGAGAACCCAGATGACTAATTAAAAAATACCTGCTTTTAAAAGGTGGTTGAAATGAAGTGAATATTTCCATAGTAAAAGTCATTCCTCTGTAACTAGTTCACGTATTAGTTATCCAGTATTTCCATCCTGAAGATTCATTTAAGGGGTCAGGCTATGGTATATACATATACAGCCAGTAAGTTATTTTCTCAATTAGTTGAGGAACTAATTTGTATCATGTATGGTACTGCTGAGAGAAATGGATCGCTGAAGTCACCCGTTGTTCCTTCCTGCCCTCCCGCCCCCACCCCCTTATTCCGAATATAAACCTAGAATGAGATTTTGTAAGAGTAAGCTATTTAAGTAGAAAACAATGACTGTGAGAGTGCCTCCTCCTTAACTGCAGGTTAGCCGTGGAAACACCTAAGCTCCATAAGCAACTTTACTGTTCCAAGGTGCTTAGTGTACAGCTGAGGCCCAAAACAGCTCTGGTTTGGCAGATCTCATTACCCTGCTCCTTAAGCTTGGTTGGGATTCAGAAATCAGGTGCTCTGGGAGCAGTTACCTGAGTGAGCTGATCTGGGAAATGTTCTCAGAGCACACGATATCCACGGACAGCTTTATTGCCTCACAAAACGCAGTGACAGCCGCTCCTGCTGGGAGGATGGGGCAGGCCCCTTTTACATAACATTCAGTGGCTAGGTAGCCATCCAAGAAATATCTGAGGGGCTTTGCATCCATGTTGCATGTAACCTGTTAGACTGCCCTAGCTCCTAGAGTAGAAACTGGGCTGAGCTAGCAGAGCAAAATAGTTCTAGTCCTTTAATGGCTTTGCATATGAAATGGTTTGTCTGGAATTTGAACCAGAATCAATTCAGTGACCCAGAAGAGAAGTAGAGATGGGGTATTGGTGTGGCATGGTCTGTGTGATTTGTCATAACAAGCAAGCTGCTGTGTAGGCTGCTTACTGCAACTGTTGTCTAACATTTTCTGTATACAGTTTCTTTAGCAAGCCTGCCTGACTGTAACAAAAGCATGAATTAAAATGGCTAGGAATAAGAAAAGTAGTCTTTCTGATGGCAGTGATGAAAGGACATTTCTTGTGACTGTTGCTCCTCAGTTCGCTATAGTCTATACAGGAAATAAAACTGTTCGTAACCCTTTATTCCAACTGTGTTTTGTCTGTGATGATTTGGTGCCTCTATGTACAACCTAGAAATTGTGGTTGAATTTATGACATTCTTACTGTATTGCACAATTTTTATGCATATCTACTTTTGTTATCCACCCCCTGCTGGAGGGGTAGAGGATGCTGTACCTAGTGAATATATTTTGGCTTGCATATAAGAAGGACTGGTCGTAGTGGGAAGATTTATTTTCTTCCAAAGACCTGAAAAATGAAGAGCAGAAAATATCTGCATTGTCAATAGCAGGATGGCAGGTATTAATTCACAGAAAGAGAGGGAAATTTTTTTTTTTTTTTTTTTTTAATAATGAAATCTTCAGCTGAAGGACCAGAGGAGGTAGAGGAAGTGGATCAACTGTAAAGATGCCCCATGTCCTAAAGACAAATTCTGAAATATATGAGCTGGATTTTGGACAACATGAACTTCTCCCAGGGGTAAAGTCCATGGTGATAGGAATTCGCCCAGAGTTGACACACCTCAGTTTGAATCCCTTCACTGTCTGCTATGCCTGCATCAGCTTCAAGATTCATGTGATCCCCGAGTTGCACATAACTTTCTTCCTATTCACGGTTATGTCTTACTATCACAAAGTAAGAACAGTCACACAGGATCAGACTAAACATCTGTCTAGCCGGGTATCCTGTTTCTGACAGCAGCCTGGAGGAGAGTATGAGGAAATGTCAAGCGTGTAATGATCCTTTCTTGGTGTACTCTCTTACCTTCTACTGAATCATGGCTTTGGGACTTCCTGAGCCAGAGATAATATTAACATTTTTCATCCCTCCTCTCAATTCCATTAGTGGTGCAAGCCTTGGAGACTTATTTTCTATTTTATTCAAACCCATTTTCTCATATACAATATCTTATGTAAGCACTTTTTCTTGAGCTGAACTGCAAAGCTCCTACATATTTTTCCCTGTTTAAATTCCTCTTTGGAACTCAGTTCTTCCTTGACATCTACCTTTATAAATACATTTATTTCATTTGTGTTCTCTGTTAGTTAGCCACTCATTTATGTGAGGGGAAGGGTGTGGGGGTCTCCAGGGAAGCTGCGGGCTGTACAGGCTCCAGCAGGATGGCTCCATTTTAGTTGCTGTGCTAAAAAACAGGGAGGAGCTAAGGCACTCAGTCCAAGACAAAATACTTGAAAGCTAACAGTTCCAGGAGGCTTTCAACTCCAGAAACCTAGTGTTTCTGTGCAAGACAAAACGTACACACTCCAGGCCCCAGTATGACAGGAACCAAGCCAATTGCTGCTGACACTGTTTTTGAGTGACGTAGGTAATCAAATAGTAAAATAATTGATTTGGCTCCTGGTACCCAACAGGTTGTGGCTGGCTCTTTTCTAAATCAAACCTTGTCTGAAAAGCATAAGCGGTGTTACACTGTGTGCTGCCTCCCTCCCCCATCGTTGCAGCAGGAAGTAAATGCCTCTGTGAAAGAACTGTGGTGTGAGCAAACACAATATTGAGCCAGAAAATGTGTATTCAGGAGCATGTGAAAACCTGAAGGAAAATGTAGATCTAAAATAAACCCTGTACCCAACAACTACTTCTCAGTACGGGCCAAGTATAAAGGAATTTAAAATCATTTGGTGCTTCGATTTTTAGAAAATACATTCTAGTAGTACTGTGATTGTGAGTTAGGCCAGTTCTGTCCAACTTTGGTATTGGCATCCTCACCTGGAGAACTTGATAGGCAAATGGTGGTATCAATAGGGAAGGTGGACCCTACTCTTTGCAGCTGTAGACGTGTAAGTGTCTGAGCTCCTACATTTGAAAAATTGCCCTTACTACTAAACTGTTACAATTCTGACTACTCAAATTCTTATCTTAATATCAGAAAGGAAGGAATAAGGAAGGAGGAAGTAGTCTCTAAAAAGTTCATACACAGGAAAGAAACAAGAAATAAAATATTACTGAGTCATTTTTTGTCACATGGTTGCCCTCTCTAGATATGACAAAAAGTTTACCATTTTTTTCTATTGCTTTTACATGTTGATGGGTTAAACTGAAGTGATTAAGCCACTGGAGCAGAAGATGAAGTCTATGTGTCAGCTAATGCAGTGCTGACCTGTGCTTTCTAGTCTCTGCGGGAAGGTCCTCTTCTGCTTTAGCATCCTGTCAGCTAATATGAATGCTCTTAATCCTACTATATTTTGTGGTATAGGCCAGGCCAAAAACATGTCCTTCTAATTCAGTCCAGGCAAATTACATGATATTAAGGGACATGTTGAAAGGGTTTGCCTTCTAGGCAAACTCATGATTGTATTGCTCAAATGTTTCACTGTGAAAGCAATGTCTTGTTCCTCCTCTCAGTGTCACAGGAAAAAAAACAGGCTGAAATCACCTTTTCCATCTTCCCCTTCACTTCCATCTCTCAACAGTTTTGATGCCATGCAAACCTCTTTATGCATCTCCTTTTTTTTTTTTTCAGATCAGTCCTCCTCCTACAACAGTTTCAAATTTAGAATCCTCCTATTCTTGTTGCCACATCTTCCCTTCTGCTAGCCATCTCTCAAGTCAGTCAAATGTTGCTGTATTTGCTAGTGACAAACCAATAAAAGAATCTGGTGAGAAACCTGGCTACAATAAATGGGAAAAAAAAGGTCTTTCTATCATAAGTTATGCCCTGCTTTTGCATTCTGCTTCTAAACTCTTGTGTGTTGAGATCAATTTTCAAGGGACTGACCGTTAGTTAATTTTACACGTTCTGGATCCAAACTACTTTTGGGTAGAATAAGTTGGAAGCCACTTGTTAGAAACCTAGCAGCAATGCTAATTATTTTGTTCTGTTTTCAGGTTTTTCAATTGTACAGGATGATATACTAGTGGAAAAAAAAAAGTGTTATTTTAAATTTCAGTGTTAGGAGTTTTTGCTCTTTCTGTGCGTGGAACAGCAAAACTGGTAATAGGGTAATAGTAGACTAGAAAGGATTTGGAGGTGAGAATTTTTTATACATATACATATATATATATATATATATATAGGTATTATTTTTCTCCTGGGCTGGACTAATATCACATCAACAAAATTAAGTAGCTGCCATATTAGTGGCAGAGTCAGAGCTTTAGTCATAGTTTTATGAGAGTTACTATTTTTGGGAAATAAAACTATGTACCTTCTAACTTTTGCATGCTTGCCTTTTGTGTTGCCTTGTGGCTGTTATTGGGGGTTTCCTGCCTCTGATGAAGAACATTAGACAAAGCACCAACAGTTACTCAGAAAGAGAATCACTTACGCATGGCAGGTATCATGGGTGAACTATGGGCTTGATTAGTCTCTTGATATACAAAGTAGGTACGAGTCTCTGAGGAATGGACTACAAATGCAAGTAAAGATGAAGACAAGAGTCTTATGTTTTCACATGGCATGGAGCGCAGTATGACAAGTGATACCCTGATTAAAGTGATGGAAGAAGGGCACAGGTCCAGTGAGTCATGTACTAGTCTCTAAGGCTAGGTCCAACAGTCTTTGGCATTGACTTTCTGTGCTGATGATCTGGGGCTGTTTTATAAACATCCAGACTCTGAATCCACTCCTTTATGCCTGCTTTATCTTCAGAAGGAGGGGTGGTTGTTGGAATATGACTTTGTGTGGGTGCCAGTCATCACCAGATTCACTATGAAACTGTATTTCTGGCCTTTCAGTAGCCCTCTCTGAGCTACTCTGTCCTGGCCCAGCCATATTGCCAAGACTACACAATTTATATCCATCCACAGATTAGCTATTACTTTGTACAAAGTAGTGTTGTTGCTGCTGAAGTTGTGGTTCAAGTTCACATTCTGGAGTTGTACTATGATGTTCATGTGCCCATTAATGGATGCTTCTGATACTCTGGATTATTAAAATATTGTTGTTCTGCTGTGTCGGACAGAAATTGAGTAGGCCTGGAGTGACTATAAGCAGGATGGACAGTGGATACAGACAGTTCACCTTTCAGTGGAAGCAGAGGTAGGCTGTTGGCAAGGCATCATGCAGGAGTGGCAGAAATGTACCATATGTATAGAACTCCCCCTGCCCATGACATGCATTGCAGAGATGTGGTGGCTACCCATCGTACGCGTTGAATTAGAACGGTGGTAGTGAAGGGATTGGTAATCCATCCGCTGTGCTTTTTTACTCAAGTTATTATGAATTTTAATTCAATGAATTTTAATTCTCTGAAATTATGTGTATGTGGTATTGACTATGTAGTTTACCATGGGGCTTATTTACTATATTTTTAATTCTTAATGTCTGCTATCTTACCCATCATTTTATAGATGCATAAAGGGCTCTGAAAGCAGTTGTATAGTGAAATTTAGCAGTGCATGGTATATTTTAGTAGGATTAAGAGCTTGTAAATTAATATCGTAGTTCTGAGAGCTTCAGGATATACCTGCCTGAAAAAATAGCAATGGTAACTTGATATGATATTTGTATGTTTGCTTTTAGTTTGCAGAATGTCTCTGAGAGACAAGCTTCCTGCTAGCCAATTTATTTTTTAGATAACAAGGACTGTCTAGAAGTACATTCAGAAGGAAAACACAGTAATTAATTTGTCACTGAAACCTGAGGGGTCCTCTTCCTCATATAGGTGATAATGAAGGTTTTGCATGTAATTAGCAGGAATAATTAGCACATTTCTGGTAACAAATAGACTGAGTGGTTCTCTGCAAATAAATTAATTGTTGTGCTAACACAGGCAATTGTCTCTTCATTGTCTGACAATGCCCCTTGTTTGCACTAAAGCTTATTTCAGACCTTAGCAGCTTTACACAGATAGGAAAGAGAATCTATAAAATCGTGCCTCATCCATCTGCTTCTGAGAAACTTCAAGACCACCAAGGGACTTGTTTGTCAAGACTTGTTAAACAATTTGTAATCTTGAACATGTGTTTCACTATATTAACAAATGAATTGTTCAAATTAACTTAGTGGGTAAGCCAGCAAAACCACACTATCAATCAAATCCGGAGTCCGGGCATCTAGGAAATGTCTGAAAAATAATAAAGCAGTAAAATCATTGCAAAGCTTTGTGGAAGCCGAATGAATCCCAGAATGTTGCATATAATCACACAACCAAGCAGAACTGTTTTTATGTAGTAGATGTTCCTCATAATGCAAAATCACATTGTGATGTGTGTACTCTGCTTCGCTGCTGTAAAAAGCTAAGGCTTCACAGGTCTGCTACCATATCCTCTGAGCTGCCTTCATTTAGACAAGGCTTAGTCAGCCCATATTGTCTGTATTTGTTGTTTTTTGAAGATCTAAAAAGCTGCTTTTTTTTTTTTTTCTTTTGCTTCATTCCTTTCCTCTCTTTTTCCCATGTTTCCTCTCCTCAGACATAACTGTTATCTTGGCAACAATCTTACATTAGCTCCTGGGTCTCTATAAACATGGGAGCTGTGGGTTATGTTGATGTCTGCAGCTAAGTTTAGTCCCTTCCAAGGTGCCTATGGATGGAAGAGGGAGAGGAAAGAGAGAAAATATAGTTTGAAGATGGGACACTGCAGATATAGGATTGGGTAAAATTATAAATTTGTTTTGTGGGAAATAGTGTCTCCTTTATTTTTTGTTCTTACAGTTATAATTCTCCAGCATTCCTCTGGAATATAATCATGGGTGTCTTTTTTTCTTTGACTGTAGGATTATTGTTATTTTTTCTGAAATAACAATTTGTAATTTCATTTTTGGATGAGTATTTATATTGATGTGTGCTTTAATTTTCATTTTTTCATTATTTCCTAACCTGCCTCTAGTCCCTGTGGCACTGTGAAGGTTTTTTTTTTTTTTTTTTTTTTGTGAATCAATGTTGGAATAATAGTAGTATAAAAATTAAAATAAATCTCAAAACATAATGCAGTTTTTTGGAATGCATTTCTAAAACTACAGCAAAAGAGCTGGTCCTGCATTTTTTAAAGAGAAATCTTGTTTAATAGATATGGTTTCCCAAGGAAAAAAAAATCACTCTCCTAAACTGATGTTTTCCTGCATGAAGTACTTAACTGAAAATTTAACAATTGGACATGCACATCGCCTTTTTCTGCCTAATTTGAGAAATGCATCATACCATATCCATGTTTTTGTTGCAGTTGACTAATATTG
The DNA here is from genome assembly GCF_040182565.1 of Anser cygnoides. Lineage (NCBI taxonomy): Eukaryota > Metazoa > Chordata > Aves > Anseriformes > Anatidae > Anser > Anser cygnoides. The sequence goes on along the minus strand of NC_089874.1, from coordinate 14,467,460 downwards.
TATATGGGAATTTAAAACAAAACATACAACCAATGCTTTTGCAAGCGTCTGTGCAATTGTGAAATTGCACATTGAAAAGGCTCGTCTATACTTGTAGCTGGTTTACTTCAGTCCATTTATACCAGTGTGGTGGTGCCTGTCAACCAGCTTTTTGTTGTGAATCATGATAAGTGGGTCTGAAAGTGTTAAGATGTGGGCTGAGTCAGTTGAAACTCGGTAAGTGTAAAGGTATTCCCTACTAAAAGCTCCGTTTGTGCATCTCTCCAGCCCCCCCAGGGACATCCTGCAAAAATTTGGCTTCCTCTACTGTTTGCTTGCATGTCCACCTGATGTCCAATGGTCATCATGCCAAGATAACTTCTGTGTATAAATAATACTCTGAAGAGGGATGCAGCACAGTCAAAACTTTTATATGAAGTGTCTCACTCTGAGCTAAGATTTGAACCTTATTATCTAAATAGGAGAAATATAGTTATTGATGATAATGTCAATTAACAGTTAGTATGGAATTTTAGAAACAAATAGTAAAAGTGCGTACAGCTACTTTTACTTCAAAGTAGGGAAGAGGGCTTGCAAATGGCCTGCTTGAATGCTCAGGTCAGTTTTAGAACCTCTGTACTGCGTGGAAGGTGTGTGGTTTCTGTATGATGTGAAGGCTTCTTGCATTCAACTTTGTGATGTTTCTGCCTTCTGGAATTTTAGGCTACAGCTCTTTTGCTTGCCTAGTCTGGAGTAAATTTTCTATCTTATTTTTCTTTCCTCTAAATAAACCAATACACAACCAGCACTTACACTCACTGCGTGGGGTGTCTCTACCTGTATGCTCTCTCTCTCTCTTCACATACTTTCAAAAAACCCAGCTGACAAAGGTGGTGGCACTGCAGGAGTTAAATAATAGTGAGCTTGAAGGAAAACCAGTTTTGCTGTAGCTGCAGAGGAAGAAAAACATTAGAATTATTTTTCTGGCTCACAGTGTCATTACTGCCCTCAGCTTTGAGCCAACATGAGGTATCGTGAGGTAGTTTGGCCAAGTCATAGTACATAATACATCTCAAAGAAGAAAGATATCTTATGGCAATTCAAAAAAATGCTTCTTTTTGATTCCTGCAAAATTCTGTTTATCTTCTACTGTGCTGATTGTTGACAGCTAGAGAAGAGATGTTAAGCCAAAGGATTATTGATGTCATGCAGAGGTGGCAATAGCAGTCCTGATATAGACTGACTGAATAGTTAACACAGTCTGTGACCCCTTAGTCCCTTGCCCTCCTGTGGGTCCCCCTGCAGTGCTGGGTGCCAATGTATTATGTTCTGAGTGTCTGAAGCTCCCTCCTTGCTGCGTTCCACAGTGTGGCTCTGTTAATGCAGGGTTGTACATTAAATCCCAAGATGGGTTTGGAATGCCCAATTGTGTAGAAGCAATATGTTCAACCATGTGCTGAGATACACCTTTCTACGAGGATCTCACCATGGGGTGCATCTGGGTACCTGGTCATGCGTTGGCAGTATGCGCAATCCCAAATGGACGCAGGCTGGGGTGGGTGCCTGGATGTGTGCTGCAGCCAGAGGGCTGGGCATCATGAGACAACGGATTAAAGGACTGTATGATTTGTGCTAGGAACAGATGTTGACAGAAGAAAGATAAAATCTAGAATTAATATTGTTCTTGTTAAAATGCGTCCTTTGGTGTTCATCCTGCCTGCTGAGATATGGTATTCCTATTTGAACGGCTGAATTCTGAACTCCATGCACGGAATTTGTTAGGATGAACCAAGTGTGGTTCCTTAGCTTTTGAATAAAGCAGTCAAGAGTTTTGACTTCTGTTGCTTTGAAGACTCCTGTATGTGATGACGGCATAGTGCTAGTAAAATAGAAGTCTTCTCCCTTTACCTGCATTCTGTTTGCAACAATGAGCTAAATTCACATTCTTTGCCTTTTGCTTTATGGAACCACTCACAAATCTGTTACTGCAGCACAGATTAAAGTATCAGTTTCTGATTCTGCGTAATCTCAGTGCTTCATCTCCATTGGGTTTCCGGGTGAATAACTTGCAAAAGTGAAATATATCAGGATGTGACAGATGCATCTTAGCAAATTTCTGCAGTGATTCTACAAAAAATAACACTAGAACCTCTTGGACTCACACACAACACCGCTGTGCATACTAATGAGTAATGCAGACACAAGAATTTGTAATGTTTGCCTCAATCATGTTCTACAAAGTTCTCAAATATGGTCCAAAATCCAGTATAGAGGGGAACAACCTTGGCGAACAGGTGGTTTAATTTTTCAAGCTGGTTTTCTCTGAAGGCTCAGTAGTACTGATAACCTTCAAAGGCCTTATGGAATTTGCTTTTAGCCATTGCTGGTAGCCTGACTTTATGTGGTAGGATTAACAGAGAACACTTCCAAGAGCTGGAAAAGGTTTTCTTTGGCTGTTGTTTAGATTTTTTCCTCTTGATTTAATTTTAATCTAATCTCTTCTGGGCACCAAGCAGAGCTGAAAAGCGAGTGACTTTTTATCTAAATTGAAGTGATAGCAATTGATCAGGTTTTCATCATCTGTCTTTGCTGTCATTGGAGCTTCCTTTGTGATCTGCAGTTGACTGAGGGAAATGAAAACTTAATTGAATTCTTTAGATAGATGTATGTTTACAGATAGGTATGTTGAAGCATGGTGGTGTAGGGCACAGTTCTGTTCCTTGCCATGAATAGAATATCTTTATTGATTTCACTAAGAGCAGGAACATATCTTTGAGCAAGCAGGATGAAACTTAGTTTTGCACCATGACTTGGGAACTGGTCATGATGACTGACAGTAGAAAAGAGAAATGGGTCATCCTAGTAAGGTTTCAGGTAATGCTCATTTCCTACCTTTTGCTTTTTGTTACTTAGAAAAAGATTGAGAAGGCTTCAGAAATAAATATTTTGCAAAAATATGCTAGTCCCACCATGTCTGTAGAAAATGATAATGTAGATAACACTACAATGTGCTGCAACTGAACATTCGCTACAACAGCGTTCTGAGGCCTTATTCCAGGTAGATATATTGTCAGTACCAACCCTTTTAGTCACTGTGCACTGATTCCAGCAGCATACAGGGAATTCTTCCAGTCCAAGTTAAAACATTAAGTTCTTAACATAGTTTTCTGATTACAAGCTCTGTGCTGCTTTTTAATTTAGACAGCAAGCTCCTTGACCAAGGATTTGATCAAATGAGGGACAAAAAAAAAAAAAACCGAATTACTAAAACAATGCCTTGAACTTGGTTTTAAATTTAATTCTCTTTAGAATGGAGCAGGGCATAATTTCAACATATTTTCACTGAATAATTGCATTTCCAAATGTCTTGACATTGAAACAGATTAAAGAGTTTGGAAGTACGTACGATATTTATTGCAATAAATGCCCTTAAGTTCTTGCTAATTCACCATATATTTTCAGAGCTCATCTAAGCATTAGAGTAAACATGGGCAGCTCAGATTATTATGGAACATAGGAGAAACATCTAAGATTCAGATGTTGTAAACCATGAACATAAAGGATTTTTTTCCTTCCTTTCTCATATTGTGTAGAAGGCTTTTCCCCTGTATTCAAGGGCAGAAAAAAAAAACAGTGGCTCAGAGCACGAGTCATTTTTTTTGTCTGGATCTTTACCCATTGCTCATTCTTAATGACGCTGACTGAAATTCACCAACAAAACACTCTGAAACATTTATTCACTGTCATAGTCTATAAACTGCAAATAGCAGCTAAGCCTTCATTGGGCCTTTTTAATATTCCAGAGAAGTAAAAATAATTTCTATGAACATTGGAGTTTAAACATTCCTAATACTAATCAACAGCTTCCAGCAGTCAAGTAAACAACTCTTATTGAAGTTAAGGGTGAAACTGCAATATGTTTGACAGTAGCAAGACAGGTTCTAGGGGGCAGCATCTTCTTCTGCCCCTGAGAGTGTTATTAATTCCAGCCACTCATCACTGTCATTTAATCTGAATGATTGCATGTAGTATGAAAGTTGCTGTTGATGGCACTGTCATTTTCTAGTCTGAGGAGTGTTTATTGCTTTGATAGTAGGAAATGAAATCGTATGTCCTGATCTAATAAAATGCTATAGATGTTGTCACTGAATGCTGAAATCTAAAGATATGTAATGAAATAGACCTGATTATGTCTGTGAGCATTCAAAGAGATATCTGTGGATTACTGTCATAAATTGCTTCTACTGCTTAATAAGAAAACAAGAACGAATAGCCTTAAACTTTAGCAGGAGTGAGAAAACTTTAAGAATGAATCAGAAAACCTTGTCAGTAAGAAATATGAACAGACTAATTTGACCTCTGTAATTTTGAATTCATTGTTAGGTTGAGGTTCAACCACAGAATCTTCTTTTTGTGTGGAGGGGCTATGAAGGGAGGACTGCAGTAGAAAAGAACAAAGAATGGTCTGCTGTCGGAAATAAAGGTATTGGGTTAGGGTTATATATAAAGTACATAAAGACTACATAGCAAAAATCTTCCATGTGTTCATAATACCAAGTTCCAACCCAAGGTAGCATAGCTTTTTCATGGCTGGTAAGAATCAGTTTCAATTATAAGAAAGATGGATCCCAAATTCAGATTAATTTTTTTGACTTCACAAAAAGTAGTTGAGATATTTGCCAAGTTTCAAACTCTACAAAGTCAGCTCAGCCCTCATAGGAGCAATTATGCAATAGCAAAGGCTGCCAAGGGCTGTTTTGTAACCAGTATCACTGGAATATGCAAGACTCAACAAGATACTTATCTGTCAGGGGTGGTGTAGGATTAGTGAATTTATGCTGCAGGAAGCTTGGACTCAGATAGCCTTTGAAATCCTACAGACTGAAATTTTTCCTGATGCATATGATTCTAGGAACACATTATAAGAGCAGTTACATAATGGGATCAGCATTAAAAAAGAAAATGTATATATTTTTCAAACTTTTAAAAACTTTTTTGATCTTTTATTCTTTCTTGCAAAATAGTTTTTTTTTTTCCCAATGAGAATACATTTTACATAAAGTGTCTGATACCAAAAGTGAAAAAGAGCAGAAAAATCACGTGTAGAGTTTAGTTATGATTAACTTTTAATAATGATCATTGATTGTTTTCAGATAGTAGCAGCCCTTCATAGCCATTTTTTCATGAGAAGAATAGATGATCTGGATTTGGTTACTTGGAGATTTTCTTCCCTAAAATGGGAAAATGCAGTTTCACATAAGGGATTATCAGGCATTTAGTGAGAAGTAAAGTGTTCAAAAGAACTCTTGTCCTTGTGATACAGCCGCTAGGTAGGAAGTTTCCTCCTCTACAAACTCTGTGCATCAACAGCATTTTTTTTTTTTTTTCCTTTCCACAGCCATTAGCATTCTTATAGGTCTGGTTGCAGCTTCTGGGCAATGGCTTTGTGAGGGCAGTTGTCTTTTATTGAAAACATATAGAATGTGGTCCAAGGAACTTTCAGTTTCTGGAGAGGTTAGATAAACTTCCATTCACAGCCAGATCTGCCTGTGAAATTATAAGACATCCAGACAGTCACCTAGTCCAAACACCTGCCCAAAGCAGGGTGAATATCATGGTTAGACAGTGTTGGAGAAGAAGTATTTGACCAGTCCAAAATTCCTAGTGAGTCCCAGAAAGGTGAATAGGCCTTTGAGGATGCAAAATTCATGGATGCTCCTCAAATTTACTGAACACCACTAAAGTTATCAACATTTGTGCTTACATACACTAGTAACACTTAATTTTGCCATTTCTTCCTGGAAATTTGTTATTTCTCTCTTCACAATGCTCTCTTATCCTCAGTCTTCCAATTTATTTTAAACCATTTTTTAACAGTTTTCTTTGTTCATAATCTATGAATAGATTACCTGTGACAATACTTCAATTTGTCTTTTTATTTTATTTTATTTTATTTTATTTTATTTTATTTTATTTTATTTTATTTATTTTTTTTTGTTTGTTTCAGAGGTTCCTGTAGGTTTTGGAAGGATCAAGAAACATCCTCCCATGCTCATGTGTTCTTTCTCTTTGAGTGAGCCAGCTGAGTGGACTGTCCATGCTAGCTATTGAAGCAAGAATATCCTGTGAAGGATAAATTAACTTTGAGACTGTATCAAATAATTAAAAATATTAAGTCATAATTTTTTCTTTAGCCAATTGCTCCAGAGTCCTGTGAGACTGGTATGACCACAATTTATGTCATATAACTTCATGTATTTTGCGGAAGCGTAATAGATCGGAATGAAGTAACTCTTAATGATAGATGAGCACTTCCAGAGGGCAAGTCAGCTCACTCAAGCTGATAGTTTGCAGTACAGGATTTCTCTGTTGAGAACCGTGCCCATCTTTATGTCCCCCTGACTTAGCAAACCATTATCACTGATGGCTTGGCTACACGTTCACCTAGTCAAAAGTAGCCACTCCATAATTATTTCTGAATAGTTGTAAGTGCAAATGTATTTATTCCAACTAAATCTCCCCATGCAGTTGGTTATTCCTAATTGTTCATAATAGACATTGAAAATTTACATGCACTTTTAATCCTAGGTGAAGCATAATCAGGCTCTAAGAGAGTCAGTAATGTTAACAATCTTTTCCTGCAGTTACAGTGCTTGCTGATAGGTGTTTTCATCCAAATGTTATAGCCTTTATTTATCTCACCTAACTGTAGCACTAGAATGAGATTTCATCGCCAAGAATATTGTATTTTATCCTTTTTCTTCAGCTAGACAACTATGGATAAGGCTTCCTCATAAAGCCTATCACCATATCAAATGTAGTAGTTGTTTTCTAGAGATGTTTGCATTTCTCTGTGATTACAGAAGGATCATGAGAAGGGAGGGTACCTATTTAAGGACCTCAGCTAACTGCTGGTGTTCTGTGGGATGAATCTGGACCAGGGTCCTGAGACCTCCATCTGCACAGAAGAAGATGTTCAGACTTATGTTTAGACTGATATATTTATATAACCTTTAGAGCACCATGAAGTTTTATGGGTCTCTGTATGTAGTTTATTTTCTGTGGTTCTCATCATAATTTTAAAGAAATTTTTCATTGTATACTTTGAATATCAATGAGACAGTGATTTCTGCCATGCTTTCAATTTCATTGTAGCTTGGACTCCAAAACTCCATGATTTTCCTGTTTCTGATAAAATTGTAATTAGTGTGGTATCTAGAATGGCTCGGGTGAGTGTGTGTAAGGAGAATAAAGGTACACGCGTGAGAAAGTTCCTGTGGATAACGAAATGCAGAGGAAATAACCTAAGATGCAGGCATACAAGAGAAAACCCAAAATGTTGGTTCAGAAGAGTAGAAATGCAAAAGACAAAGACAGTGCCCTGAAGCTGATTGTAGTTTACAGAAATAGGCTGGGCAGTGAGTTGTGGTGGGTGAATGATCTCATGAAACTTCTGCTCACACTTTATAGGTGGGATGGAAGTTGAGGCAGAAATTTTTTGATTCCGTACCTAAATCTGATAGGACCTGCAAGCTGGAAACCTAATTCAAACAAAATGCTATAACTTGGCATGAAGAATGAGTATCAGTTCTCTATCCCGGGACTGCAGTTCCTGCTCTAGCTTTGGGCCACCATAATGGAAAGTAGCAATGAACTGTATCTTCTGAGGAAATCAGTTGTTCTATTTTGAATAAAATCATTTTTTTGCCCATGAAAAGATATTCTTAAAGGTGGCATCCTGCAAAAAAAACCCTCCCCCCCTCAAAAAAAAAAAGTACATTTTCATACTGACACCATGAGAGCGATTCATCTAAGCTTTCTATAAACTGGAAACAATCAGGATGGTGAAGACCCCATTCATTTCATTTCTACACACAATGTGAAGATCTGAGGTGGGTGTGAGCCAGAAGCATGAAGTTAGCAAAGTGAACTTTCCTAGAATGTAACGTATATTTACATGAACCATTTGTTAAGTGATTTCAGACAGACACATTTGCATCTGATGTATCTGACTGTAGATAATTTACAGAAATAAAGTTTGTAAGTTGGCTGAGTAAATTCATCAGGGTAAATTTACAACCCAACCCCCCCCCCCCCCCCCCCCCCCCCTCAATCTGCTCTTGGTCCAGTTTTCTCTCATGTGGAACAGCTTTCCTGTTGCATTGAACCTTGCCACTTACCTATGTGACATTTTCTTTCTTTATTTAGATAGAGCCAGTAATTCTAGACACTTCTGATAAAACCCCAACCCACTGAAAGTAGTAGGGAAACTCCTGTGGATTTCCATGAGGATTTCTCTATTCTACAAAATAAACTTTCTGATGAAAGCAAAATGCATTTAAACTTCTGCTTTGTGTTAGACAGTGAATGTAAAAACTGTGACCATACCTAATTAGATCACATTCTCCATTACACTGTTTTGAGGTTATTTGACCTGTACCTAATTAAGGAATTACCATTTCTGGGTGCAGCAATCTAGATGTGGAACTTGAAATTCCCATATCACCTTCAGCTTATATTTTAATCAAAATGTAAATATTTCTTTGCGTTTTAACCAGTTTCTAGCTCTGATGCTGTTGGCAATAGACAGATTTAATCTTTTAATGCTTTTTTTTCTGTAAATTGTTAATCAAAATGTTAAGAATAGCCATCTGATATAAATCCCATGCAAAACAATTCTTGCCATTTTATGGTGAATAGATACTTCAAATTCTGATCTTCTGCTTTCTGTCTATACTTATTTAGTCTCATAATTTTCCTTATCCAGTCTCAAAATTTTTCTTAGGGCAGCTTATATTTAACACTGTATGCACCAGTCTATCAAATGAAAAAATTGTCAAAGGCTTTCCAAGAGTCTAGATATCTCTTGCTGTTATAGCTTGTATCAAGGACTATTTCCCCTAGAACCTTAAAGTTAATAAGACTAGTTTAATGTAATTTGGTTCATAAATCAAATATGATCTGGTTTTGTACATCTTTATGCAATTAATATATCTTGTATATCTTTAACTCTTCTGTTACTAACTTTTTAAATAGTCATTTCAAGTGGTGCTGAGGCTGAGTTAAAGCCACTGAAATTGAAAAAAATCACCTATTTGAATCTCAGTGAGTTCTGGAGTACATTATTTTTTCCACTATTTGGTTTTACAGCATGGTTAAATAGCAGAGTCCAGCAATATGCTTGGTAACATGGTAGCTTAGATCAAAGTTATCTTAAGCACAATCCCTTTGCCTTCCCTTTCCCCTTATATATTTTGACATATATAAAAACATGTATGACTTACACAAAGACAAAGGAGGAAAAATAACAGTGAAAGCAGTAATGATTGTTTAAAGCTGGAGACCAACTGGAATGAAAACCAGGAGAGCACACCAAGACACTTTGTAAGGGCCTTAGGAGCTGAGAATGGGAGTGCTAGATGTAGTAGATGCAGATTACAAATTAGAAATGAAGCTAAAAAGGGGAGTTACCATGTTATTGTTGTGTTTATATGAATGCTTTTTCTTTTCTAAGAATGTTAGATACATGGGGTGAGTGCTTTTTATTTTCATTTTTTTTTTTTTCTCTGTAAGTTTTCTATTATCCAGCCATTCAGCAGCCTTGAGAGTCAAGACATCTGCTTTGGAGATGTACTCATGTTTTGATGAGACTTAAAGCATCGTGATTTTTGACATAGCACTGAAATGATATCTTTGATTCTTGACAGCTGCTGGCTGCTTGGAATTTTTATTTATTTTTATTTTTTTACATTTTCAGTGTGATGTTTGCTACTCATAATATGAATGTACGTCATTTTGAAGAACAGTTTTAATTCCCTTTATCCAAACAGCGTTCTGTAGAAGTGATAAATTCGTAGAAGTTAACATTCTTCTGGTGGAGAATGTTGGCACAGCTCCGAATGTGTGTGTGTAAGAGTGCAGACTGGGGATAAAAGGCTAAGTGAAGTTTTGCACATGGTAGCAAAAAGATGCCATCATATGTAATGCTGCAACTGATATTATAATTTTGGCGTCCCTGACCAGTGCTTACTGTACCTCACAGGGGAGCTGCAGTTGGGCTGCTGTCAGGCTTCATAAAATACAAGCGAAGTCCCCAAGAAGCAGATGCAAATGCTGTTACAGTGCTACTAATGGAAGCTGTAAAACCAGATGGTGAACTCCTGACTCATGTGGGTGAGCAATGCAGGAGCAGTTACATTGCCGTGGAATTACTGTGGCCATGGAGACTTAAAGAGAAGTATGATCATGCAGCATAGGAGCAGACAACTCCTGCTGGCAGTAATGGCTGCCGCCTCTAATCTGTGGAGTGATCACAGACCCAGTTAAGATTGATAGTTTACGCTGATGTTATGACAACCCTTAGGGCAATTTCTGTGCAGCATTTTATTTTCTGTTTATTAAAGATGTCATCTGCCCAGCTGCTCTTCACCAGCGATATTCACTTTTCGCTGAGGCTAAATGGAGAGAACAGCAACCTCTGTTTATGTAGTGATGGTAGAAATAATATGAAGCCAGTGTCCAAGACTTTGTAAAAGCCAAACAGGAACCCAAACCTGTGGATAAGAAGTTTTGGAGGGAATGCTTGCCATCTCAGCTGATGTGCAGCTGTCTGTGCACGAGGAACAGCAGTGAAAAGAAAATCAAATGAACAGAGAGAGGCAGAGATGGCAACAGAAAATGTAGAGATGTTTGTGGAGCTTAAATGTACAGTGCTTACTAGAAGGACAGACTTAGATTCCAAAATAATTATATTCACCTTTGGTATTGCTTCTTTTTTCCCCGTTTGTTCAATAAAACAGACTTAGTACACATTCTTTCCTCCTCCAAATAGATGCAAATGAGCAAGGCCCCAGCTACTGGAAAGCTCTCAGTCAAATGGGAAACAAACTTTCCTTAATTTGATCAAGCCTCACTACCTATGGCAAATTTGCAAACGTGCCCAGGCTTCACCACTACTTTTGGGGTCACTCCTGTGAGGTGTTAAAAATTCTGTCCATAAGCCAGAATGATAGATTTTGTCAGGGATTTTAAATGTGCACGTAGCCCCATGACTTCAGTGGGACCATCTATATGCTTAAATTAAATGTGCTTATGTGTTGCACTGCTTCAGAGCCAGTATGCTTGACACCCTACAGGATCCAGTCCTTGGAAATCAAACTAATACATTTTAGTGCCAAAATGGGGACAAAGGTCTTCTGAAAATCTGTCCTCCAAGTTAGGTGTCTAAATGTTAAATGCTGAGTTTTCTGAAACTCTAGCCTTTAAATATCAACACTGGTCATTTTTACTGATGACCATTTTAACAGAAATGTGCAGTCAGTATTTTTATTCCAATCCTAAATGCCTTTTATATGTCTTCAGGTGGAGGTTTGTGACTTAACTCATGGGATACCATACTTTTTTTGTATATTTTGTGGTTTTAGACACACAAATGTAGGTCTCTTGCAAACAGTGTAAGATCTAGTATTTAATGAAAATAAAACCCAGCACGTACTGAAAATGAAGTTACCTTTGATTTTTAAAATTAATCCTTCCAGAATGTCAGTTCAGAAATCAATTTGCAGTAGTAGTCATTGCAATGCAGATTGCATCAAACTTGTGTTCATGCACGTAGGGCTTTGGACCTGGTGCTGAACTGGTCTTAGCCTTTGCTGTACTTGCATTTAGGAGGCACGGTACTGCTAACTGTGCTGTTTTATGGAGGTGGGTAAGGCTGTACTTATGCAAGGTTTATTGGTTGTGGTATGCTTACAAATTTACAGAATTAGGAGTGCAAATTCAATAATTACACCTGCAAATGAGAACCATTTTACCAGAGCTTATTTTGACTACTGAATTCATGAGAAAAGGATTTTTTTTTTTTTTTTTTGGTGACACAGCTTTAGCTATGCTAGGATTTTTACTTGTCTACCATAACTCCTCTATACTTTTAACAAAACTATGGCAGTAAAAGCTTTAGTTATAGGTAAGTCTCTCCCTCTCTCTCTCTCTCTTTCTCTCTCTCTGCATTTCATTTTCTTGAGATTCTAGTTCCTATTGTAAAATAACTAGCCATTGAGGACTTGGAAGTTATGAAGCTGTGTTTAACTTGATCTTTACAAACATACTCAAAATATAAGCATGATGGATAACCTTTATGGCTATTTCCTATAAAAATGAAGAAATCTCAGTATTATGCAACAAAATCACAATTGCAAACAAGCAGTTTATACAATTCTTGTTCTTTCTATGTAAAAAATAAACCACATCATATGAAAGACATTTTTGAACTGTATTCATTAGTAGCCTTTGATTTATGGTTTGTGATGTTATACTCATAGAGGTTGTCTCAGTGGCTTGGGAATGTCTCTAATGCTTCAGAAGCAGATCAGGCTTGCAATTTTTCCATTAAGAAGTAGCTTCCTTGGTATTTTCTAGAAAGTTTTATTCTGTTAGTGATGAGTAAAAAATCCAGGAAAGGGGAAGCAATGTTTGAATAAATCCTCAGCATAGTGCACAGCATATTTCAAGATGTTACTACTTGTCAGGATGAAGAGATCAGAACAAATTTAAAGTTTGCATCCCGTGGAAGGCAAAAAGAAGCCACTGTAGTAATACTTAACTTCAAAAAGGGAAAATGCATAAAAATAAGAAAGCTTATTGGAAATAAATTTAAAAGAACAGCCAACAGAGTAAAATGATTAAAGACCCTACATTAGAGATTGGAGTAAAAGTGTATCACCTATCAAAATAAATTTTTCAGAAAAGGCTTCTTTTCCTAAAACTAGCTTGGCCAGCAGTACAGCAAAAAGATACTACTCAGAAGTGCAAGTAATAGATCAGGATGAGGAGATGAATTGTGTCCCAGGATTCGCAGTTCCATGACAAGAGTTCTAGAAGATTTCTAGAATTGTTAAATTATTAGCTACAATGCAGAATTTATGTTCTAATCAGCCTCTAATTAAAGGAATGAATACTGTTAAAATGTTTTGCCTATTTTTAAAAAGTCTTCTGAATGTATGTAAGCCTTAGCTTCAGTTGGTAAGTCTAGATCCTGAAGGGGGTGAACTGTAAGAAGTATAACGAAGGATGAAAATTATTAAGCACCAATGATAAAGATCATTTTGAGTAGTATGGGTGAGGGAAGACCATGCAGCACTGCACAAAGAGATTGAGAGACTGACTGTCTAATAAAATTGTAAATGAAGTGCGGTATAAATACATATAGAGTAATGCACTTGGGGGAAAACAATTCCAGTTTCACATACAGAACAGTAGTCTTTAAATGACCATTACCATTCAGCAGTGGAGCTTTGGCGTTATGCAGTGCTCAGTACAATCTAGACATCAAATGAAATTTTGGGAGTTGTTAGGAAAGGAATAAAGAACAAATCATAAATCATCATTATGACAATCTTTGTATTCAGCCTTTACTTACACATTGAATAGTGCATACAGTTCTGCTCCTCTCATTTCATGAAGGATGTATCAGAAATTAAAGTTCAGATAAGGGCAGTGAAGACGTTCAAAGATATGGAACAGCTCCTATACTGGGCAGGATAGGATGTTTTAGCCTGGAGAAGAAATAATTTGGAAGTATACAAGATCATAACTGGTATGAAAATGGTGGATAAACATTGAAGTGGTGGATAAAACATAAAAATGTTGATTCTTTCATCCATTGCAGTAATAAGGGATCATAAAATGGGTCTGGTGGCATTCAGGTTCAGAACAGTTAAAATGGAAATGGTGAAAATGAAACAACTGAATGTTTTCTTTGCACATCTAGTATTTCTGAGAATAAGTTCTGATTTCTTCCTGAGTGAAAAGGACAAATGGACCTGATATTTTTTAACATTTCCTATCTTGTTTTACTAATATATTTTCCTGAACAAATCATGATAAAAATGACAATTAAAAGCTTGCTTGATGATTCAGTCCAGCAAACCACATGTGTCTCAGACACTACAGACATAAGTACTATTGATTCTCTTTTTAAAAACTGGCCATGTAAATTGCATGGCTCTATGGTCCTGCAGCATTGCTTAGTAAGATCTTACAGTAATAATATCTTCGATACACGAGTGCTACTTCTAATTTAATTCTACTTCAGGATAGAAAGAATCACAGACACCTTCTTCCCACTTGATTGCTGTGTTTAATTTGTTTGCACAAATAACACAACACTTTGGGTTATAATGGAGACCAAAATAATCACAAGCTTAATTATAATTCTGAATCATTTTCTACTGTGCCTGACACTTGGTAGCTAGCAGCCAAAGCAGACATGATGTTCATTGGTGACTGGTCTTATGGGACATGCTTGTACATCCTCTGAATATCAGCAAAGTAAACACTCAGTGCAGGAACTCATCATCCTTAGGCAGTCATTTCAGCAGATAAACTCTGATAAGCTGGTCGGTCCTGTTTTTTGCTAGGATAGAGTTAATTTTCATCCTAGTAACTGGTATAGTGCTGTGTTTTAGATTTAGGGTGAGAATAATGTTGATAACGCACTCATGTTTCAGTTGTTGCAGAGCAACCCACAAGCTTTTACTCCCTGCCCCTACCTACCCCGCATCCTTCCCCAATCCCACTTGGTGGGGGGGTGGTAAGTGAACGGCTGTGTGGTGCTTAGCTGCCTGCTGGGTTAAACCACTACACCATCTCATTGCAACAGTATACAATATCTCAGGGTATGGGAACTATTGGAATTGAACCTATCAATATTAATGACCTTTATTCAGCCTAAAGTCAACAGATGCTAGGCTTTTGCCTTTCTGTTTCCATTTGTCCAGGTCAAAACTGACGGTATATGAGCTGACTTTTTTTTTTTTTCTTCCTAAACAGAAAAATGTATAGCTTTATAAAAGTAATATAGCTTAAAATGTCATTGTCTCTGAGGTATTCCTCTGTATCAGTTACTAATCCTTAGTCAGGAGATTCTCCTCAAAGGAAACTTTAGTTGCCCCAGATGACCAGAATCTTGGAAGGATGTATCGTGAATCTACAAGTTTTGCAACATTTTTCCTTGCTGACTGTATTTCTTTGCAACTCTTTGATATCTGCTTTCAAGATTTCTGTTATATCTGGAGTAAACAGTGGATATGATGTAAAAGGTAACCTCTCATCAGCTCCAGAGAGAAGCCATAATGGCACAGATAATCCTCTTGGCAAGCGATGATTTCTTCAGATGATAATTTATGTGAAGTTTGTGTGCAGTGTGTATATTTATTTAATCAACAGGACTACACATACACAGTTTAAAGAAGGTATATGGATTTTGCATACAGGTATCATATGTTTCTCCTTTCTGTTCTTTTGGAACAATGCACTAAAATCTCCCTTTCCCCCAGGTTCGATACATTGAATGGATTCATACCTAATTTCTGTCTGTATGAATACCTAAAGAATACTTTGAAAATGTCTCATTCACTTTGGCCTTGAAGGTTTCTCTGGAATTCATCAAGCAGACTGACTATCTGCGTTGCACAGTCACTTGTAAAAATTTAGATCGCTGTCATCTCTTCAATTCAGCAACCTAGAATGATGCAGCATAACTTTGGGAAACAGCATCATTAAATTAGAGATGCAAGCTGCAGACTGCAATATTAAAAATGTGTTCTCCTACTGTGGCCTAATTTGCCTTTTTCTTTTTATGCTGATAATGTATCTGAACCCACACTGTGAGCAGTGTGTAATAAGTTTCTAGGCTTTTGGCATCTGTTATGGACAAACTGTGGATTCTCTGCAGCTTCAAACAGCAAACGAAATGAGAAGATCGATGGAATTCGTGTCTAGATGTGTGACATGGAAATCTGCCTAAACAAATGTAATTTTGCAGCAGGAGCACTTAAATTGTGTTGAGGCTGAAAAAACATATCTTGCTTATCACATGAATTAATTAACTGCTAAGCATTTCTTTCTCCCGTTGTCACACAAAGTAAAGGGTTGGGAATTTGAATCCTCTAATTTGGCATTATAAAACTGCTGTCAGAACCTCTGGCTCAGAGGAAGCCCTGAAACCACAGAATGTTGGAAGTGTAACCGAGGGAAGGACTGCTGCGTGCTTGCCTTGCTCTGCGACTTTTCCTTAGGCATCTGCTACTGGCCGCTGTCAGAGGCAGGATATCCAACTAGATAGACCTTTGGTCTGACCCAGTATGGCCACTCTTATGTAAGAATACATGTGACCATGGGTGGTTTTGTTATCTGGCCCCTTCCTGGGCTGGATCATCACTGAGGATGAATGAAGCTGTGACTGGAGTTAATTTTAAAACACTGTTATTCAGGTTTGGAGTCATTTCAAGGAATGTTGTGCTGTCCAAAAATATGAAAATCCACTGTATATACAGTTCTTCTCAGAAGAAGTAAATTATATATATTCAAATATTCAAAAATGATTTGGAGTAACACAGAGAAAATTTGACCATGTGACTCAGTAACATAGGGTACATGGATGGGTGTTACACACAACTCTACACCCTTCCAGTGTAGCCTGCTATCTCTGTGCCTCAGTTTTGCAGCAATAGTCTGGAAATAAATGTATTTTACTTGTCCTTTTTTTTTTTTTTTTTTTGATGTTGCTACATCACGTGCATGAACAATATTTTGAGCTGAGATGGTAGGAGGTTTTTTTTTTTTTTTTTTTTTTTTATGAGCGATTATGTAATCTGCTTGAGATGCACCTTTCCTTTCTAGGTCCTAGACATTTATGTATTTAAATGAGTGGGGATCTTACCTGTAAAAGTGTAGGTTAGAGTTCTGCTAGTAATGGAATAAATAATTAATTCTTTTGTTTAAATAATACTCCCTCTTTCATGAATTACTGTTGTTAGGAAAGTAGGCACGACCCTGTATTATTGTTTGTTTGTGACTATACAAGATGAGAGGCCTCAGTCTGACACTGTCAGGTCACCTTCCTCGGTCAGGGAAAACTGTGATGGAAGGGGACAATTGAATTCAGATTTGAGTCCAAGAGGGCATGGTCAAGTGCTACTATAACTGCAGCTATTCACATTGTAGTGAGTAAAATGTACAAAAAAAGGGGTGAACACCATTGTATTTGTTAAGCCAATAGCTAAACTGTTTTCAGTCTCTGTTTTTACACTGGGTAGTGTTTGGACAGAAGCAAGATGTGTTTAGCAGCTGATGTCAAAATAAGGGAACTTTTCACTGTGAGCACATATTTTTTATTGGTATCAACCTTTCAGATGTTGAAAACAATGTTACAACAGTGTAACTTCTCATGCAGATGACTGAGCTGTACTTTGATTAGTGTCTGAGAAATGTAATTAAAAATATAAAGAGCAGTATGGCCCAGTTTATTTGCTGTGGGAAGAGATCCTTATCCCACGCAGTTTGGTACTGCTGGCCTGAGCTAATTAGGTGCAGTTCTCCTTCAAATGCCCTTTGGATAGCATGAACGAAAGGTGGAAAATGAACAGGGAGCTAAATCTATTCTGCAGTACATAGACCAAAAAAGGAGAGAATGTTGCAAAGGAAGCAGGAAGTCTGAGAAAGTCTTGATTTAATTTCCATAAATGTTTGTTCTAAAGATACAGCAAGTACCAATATGAAAAAGCTATTAAAATAATCCTGTTTCTCCCCTTTTTCTGGAATTTTGCTGATTACAACTATTTCTATAACAGTTTTTTTTCTGTTTTCCTTTGAGTGCTATTATTCTGTACAGTTGTACGAGTCTGTATTTAAAACTAATGCAAAGGAAAAAAGAAAATCCTGCAATCTCAGAAGCGTGTATTTGGAGGGGCCACAGTTTCTGTTGAAATAAAGTTGTTAATGGAATTAGAATCACAGTGACATACTGTGAAAGGTTTCTCTTTATTACACCCCTAAGATTTATGAAGGAAATGGTCCAGACTCCTACAAATTCTTGTGAAAAGTGAGGAATATATATTTTAGCATGCCAGATTAGAGCAAATGAACTTTTAGTGTGTATTTCAGCTGGGATGGACTTCTGGAGAAGTTCACTGTCTTTCTGATATTTTTAAAAGCCTGTTTTATTGATCAAATTCTTGAGAGCAAGAGAGAGAGAGAAATAATTCCATCTGAATTAGTTTTACCTGAATCCTTAAAAAAATTTAAGAGGGTAGTTTTTGTCTACAGCAAATGAGGGAAATGAATTTACTGAATTGTCTGAACTTCTCCCTTCTGTTGTTCATTTCAGATGTTTACACTGTAAGGTGCTATGATTTAGAAAAGTTAAGAAACATGATGAATATTTCTTTTACTTTTTAAAGTGAATTTAAACATTGACCGAATATGAGGCTAAAAAATTACTCAGGCACTAATGTTGTTAGTGGCCATGCAGTCATTTTTGCCTGAACAGCAGTTAAACATGACCTTCCCTATGGAAGACCCCATTTGGGTAGACTGACTGACTAGTGTATACAAAAATAAGTTGTATTATTGCAAATATTCCAGCACAGCTTCCAGCATAGCATATGGAGATTCTGTTATAAAATATATATTTTTTAATTTGTGAGTAAAACTGTTATTTTATACTATAGCCTTCTATTGTTTTGGGATATTGTGTCTGCATAGAAAGCTAATCTGGAACAGAAAAAAAAAAAAAAAAAGGCTGGTCTGAATCTTATGTGGTCAAGATGCTAAGGAGGTAAAGAAGGTAGTTCATCCTTATTTTGCCTTTATAGTTAGAGTAGCTAGAGTTCCCCTTATATGAATGCCAAGACAGATAGGGTGTCTGTGACAGAGCCAAAAAGTCCATTTAGACGTGGAAGAGAATGATTCTTGAACTTCGTTGCTGCCTGTAGCTGGGATCATATTGTTGGAAAAGGTGATTTTTTTTTTTTTTGTTTGTTTCTTTTTTAGAACAAGAAACAAGTTGAGTGATGAAGTGTGAAGAAAAGTAAGGAATCCAAGTGTTTAAAAATTCAGTCCTAAGCTCTGATCATTAATTTGTGTTTCTGAGTTTTCCTAAAAATGAAATCCATATCTATCTTAAGCACTTTAATTTCATGTGAGGCCATTAAAATAAGATTCCTAAATTAGGTATTGTATAGCTGGTTGAAAATGACATTGTTCTGGTGTTCAAGACAAGATGTACTGAAGTCTTTTCTTTTTGTTCTAACTTAACTTCATTAAAATCAATGAGGATTAAAGGCGAACCATCCTATAGCCATCATTCGTAAACATTATCTGATGATCCATCTGCCCTGAAGATCAATCAAGTGCTTTTAAAAGAAGTAATTTCTTCACATTAAGGAACACCGTCTGCAATCTGTACCAATTCTCGTATAATGGGTTTGAATCAAATTTTCAAGTCCAAATTGCTTATACAGTTGTGCAGAACCATGGTTGAATTTTTGTGTAGAGTATATAAAATAGTTCTGTAGGGCATGTCTTTACAGGGGGGTTGTGGGCTGGAGGTGGTAAGTTCTAGCTCATTCAGTCTTGAGAAATCCTGAAAGAACTCAGTCCACCAGATAGAAGATTTGAATCTTGCTGTTGCAATATGTTACGAATTCTCTTTTCCTGAGATCCGATATCTGAAACAGCCATCAGATCAACATTTACAGTTAGAAAAAAAAAAGTATTTGGTGAGATTTCATTGTGATATTTTTAAAACAGTGAGATGGACTAGTAGTAAACTGGGATGATGCTATAGAGGGAGAGAACAAGATTGTGGAGGAAAAGGGAAGAAAGGAAGCTTTTGAGATTAGATAAGCAGTTGTAATTTTCAGTACATACTTGATCCAAACCTCAGAAGACATTATGGTTCATATATCACTGGATTTTGACCTGTGCTGGAAATTCTTTTTAGCAGAACTACTGTAATAAATTGGCAACAACCATATACATTTTCTTCGAAACCTTTTGTGTTTATGCCAATATAAGCAAGAGAAATGCTTTTACCATAAGCCTTTAGCTTTCCTATAACTGATCTTTGTTTCACTCTAAACACACTTAAGCTGTAGGTTATGTTTTTTCTTGCATCTCTTTCTAAAAAAAAAATAATTTTTATGCAATTGGATGGGGGATGTCCTTCTAATGTGTGGTGGAATGTTCAACTGGCCAATTATTTTCTTCACATCTTTAGTTCTTTAATATTCAACAGTCATAGCATATCAATGGGCAACATTGAACATTAAAAAATATTCAGTTAATTTAGACTCTTCAGCCCCCCATATAGCTCCATAGGCAGAATCCTTCTTGAAAGAAGAGTCGTTTAGAAAGTAACTAGCAAAGAATACACATTTTACTGAAAGCACAGAGGCATTAAAAGTTTGAATTATAATCATAAATGAAGGAGTATCAAAAACAGTGGTGGAACAAAGCCAAGAATTTATCAGTTTTTCAAAACATTTACAAGAGGCATTTTTGATTTTTCTTTAGTTACACATCCATAGATATTATGCAGGCTGCATATTGAATCATGACAGAAGGATCTTTGGTGTATGAGGTGGTGAGTTTTGTTTCTTCAAGTTTTTCCTTTGCTGCTGTTTAATCTGGAATTGGTCCCTATTCCCATTCATTTTAATTGTCTGCTATGAATTTAGAGGTTTTATGTTGGTATACTTGGCATACTTCCATTTTATCCTTCCTTGCCATGCTGGATATGGGCTTCAGATCAGACACTGCAAAGGATATGCATTTAGAATCATTCTTTTGAAAACAGGCCTATCCCCAGAAGCACACATCTGCTCCTTGATGCTGCTTCACAACTCGGAATGGTTGTCATAGGTGCAATCTTTCTGTATCTAATAATAGCGGGTGAACCGATACGGTGAGAAACTCTCTTTCTAGCTTCTTTTTCATTGATGTTTTCAGGCTATTTGTGAAGGCCAAAAGATTGAAAACTTTGATTCTGGAGCATGCAGAATCTTTGCCTGACTACCTTTAACCAACAACAGCAGCATTAGGATATTGCAGAAGAAAGAGGGCTTTCTGTCTCCCTAAGTTTCTATTTGTGAACTTTGTGGGCAATTGAAGTGTCTGTGTCTGCCTTCTTTATTTCTTGACTAGCATCATTTTTCTTCACAAATCACATACAAAATACCTGGAGACACATAGAGCCAGGCATGCTGCCATGTGTTGCTCTTGCACTGGGTCAATGATGAGGTACTTCAGTTCTTCAGTCACACTTTCTCTGTTTTGGTTGATCCCACTAGCACAGAGAAATAACATGTTTTGTGACACAGGTCTGATGCTTTCCATGATAGTTCTAAAGATGTATGGCTGTTTTAGCATGCTATATATTGCAGCTGGTGCATTTTTTTTTTTTTTTTTTTACTCGGGGGCTGTAACTACATAACATGACCTTTTCCATTTTGTGTTTTTAGCATCCTGACAGCAATTATATTTTCTTAGGGTGGTTTAATTCTTAGAATACAGTGTTTAGGGCCTCATATGATTCCTTGCTTCTACACAGACTTTCTCTTTTAAGTTGAACAAGTCTTTTAATTTCACTGTTCCTAATTTTACACCAAGGTAAATGGGGTTCAACTTCTTTAGTTGTAGTTCATAAGGGTGCAGTGAGGTAAGGCTGAATGAATTGTTTACAAAAATTTTTTGTGTTAAAGTTACTGATTAATGCAAAAGATCTTTCCAAATTTTCATGAAGAAGACTGATCTTCAGACTCCATGCCATGTGCTAGGAACAGAAAATACTCTAATGGAGAGGAAGAGGATTCAGGTGTGAAAATGAATGTAATGTATGATCTACTACATGCCGGCCTCTTATATTTATTTAAAAAAATACTAACTTTCAAAAACAAGTCAATAAACTATTTTTCTACCACTTTTGTATGCCTCTTAAGCATGACCTGATTCTACTAATGTACATCCTTCTAAATCCCACTGCACTTTCCTGTCTAAAGTGTGGGCCTCAAAGAGACAGGAAATGTATGTGTAAAGTCTCTCTTTTTTTTTTTTTTTTTTTCCTGCCGTGTGACCACATAAAAGTGAAGCAGAATTTGGCTTGTTGTGAGATTTTTCCTTGTAATACTATATAGCATGTTTAAAGTAAACCAAAGTTTTCTGTCTGAGTAAATTTTGTTTTGCTGATGAAGTCTGTGGTGCTTAAAGTGGAAACCCTCTTTGGGAACTGAACAAAGCCACCAGGTATATTATCTGACTTGACAGTCTGGTGTTTGATTAATCAAACTGTTAATTTGATTTTAAATGACTGATGCTCTTTTAGTATGTCTGACTTAAGTGCCTGTTTATAATTACGGTACTGAATCAAAGGCTTTTTCCAACCATTGTACAGATTAGTTTGGAAAGATGTGTTTTGATTTTAGTAGTCGTAAAAAAATAGCATTGGTGTTTACTTTAAAGCACAAATATGTTCAAAGAAACACATAGTTAAAGTGATAAAGCAATGCCCTCACACTTTTTATCTGAAAAAGGAATGCAAGGGTGCAATCTTTAATAAGTTATGTAAACAGCACACTTTATCTTCTAAAGAGATAACTAGTTTGGGGGCATTCATAGCAGTTTGATTGGTGGGCACTTAGCTTTGTGTAGTGAACATATATCATGCAAAACTTTTGTAAAGCTGCTGGAGGTAGAAGATTTAATCCTGCAAGCAGCTGCTTGTGTGTTGCAAATTTTCTGTGAATCTGTAAATTCCCACTGAACTTGGAAACTAAGTAATGGTATCCTGTAAGCATATAATAACCTTGTGTGCTGTGGCATATTTTCAAGTGGATTGTCATAAATGTTCAGGTGTTAAGATATGTGAATGTTTGACTATGAGTGAAGGTCATACAACATGGGTAAGGTCCTAATACTGTAAAGACAACCAAGCACATGCTTCATTGCAGTCACCTGTGTAGTCCCATTTGGTCTGATAGTTACATGAACTCTTAAAACAAATGCAGATGAGATCTATAAATTTCCACAGGCTTCACATACACGATTTCAAGGTGCATATGATTTCTATAACTGCAGGAAATTGTCTACATTGGAAAAAAACAAAACAAAACAAAACACTAATTGCTACAAAAACTTTCTTGTAAAATAGTTTGTTATTAAAAATCACTATTATGGTAAATTCAGTGTCTAGTAAATGTACAAAATATTGTAAAAGTATCAGTCTTGGTATAGCAAAGAAAAAATGTCTGAAGGCATTATTTTTGCCTATTTTAAGACTCTACATGTGTCGGATAATGTATTATCTTCCCTAGTTTTCCTCTTGAGCTGCTTGAATATCTCAAGGGTATATATTGCGATACTGTAACTGAATAGCAGATAATCTGATCCCTTAACAATGATATTTTTTTGAAGTGTGTTTTTGGGCATTGTAGTTAAGTAGGTATTTAAAAAATATTCTAAATTTAAAGAAAGTTTTCTATGCCTCCATTTTTGTTTTCCCATCTATATACAGTTTTAAGAGGTTTGATTTTCAGAGGAAAGATACTCAGCACTTTCTGGAAACGAATTCCCACAAAGGTGATTTAGGCATCCTAACAGCCAAAATCATTAGTCATTCTTGAAAACCATGGCTGAAGGAAACTGGACAATACAATCTCTATTTCTGTAGGGTTTTCTATTTTTTTTCTCCCTCACATCATAATTTCATAATTTTTTTTCAGTCAGTACAGCCTTCCCAGACTACACAGACCTGAATTTTGACCATAAAACCAAGCTAAACCACTTTCTTGATTCTCCCCTATAGTTTTTCATATATTGTAGAGAGCAGTAAGAAGTGAGAAATCATTGTTTTTTCCCTAGCAAGTCGCCTCTGAGAGAGAAAAAAAATAAAAGATTATTCTCTCAAGGAAAGAAATGCGGGGAAATGCAGTTGTCTTTCTTTCCCCACCCCCATCCAAATCCTAGAAGGCTGAAAATTTTCATTTAGCATTCCTAAATGACCCTTATATTGCTGGCCTGTCATTGCTAGCCCAGATATTTTTTACCTGGTTTATTGAAAAACTGCTATACTTGCCTGAATTCATGAAGCTGGGAATGAGGTACTGCAAGGCTGTGTTCTTTGCCTGTTTAAAAGTATACCCTGAGAAGAAGTAAGTACTTCTTCTTGCATAAGTACTTGCATCTGATTTTGATTTTTTTTTTTTCTGTTCCATGGCTCTATGTTCTTCCTGCGATGAATTCACAAGCAGGTTACTTTAGGAGCAAAATACACTTGTGATAGTTGTGCATCCTGGATGTCCTCAGGACTCCAGGATAGACTGATTCTAGGGTTGCGGATGCAAAGAGTCGCTCTGGGCTCTGCTTTACTTTATTCATCTGTGCTCAAAACACCAAAGGTTTGGAGTGGGGAGCCATGCCGTTGTGATCAGTTTATTTTTTTCCACCTTAGATAGTTGGAGCTCCTTCTAGGGAATTGCATTGACTTAGAAAAGGGGTGAATTTAAAGTTCAAGAAACCTAGATAGAAATTTCTACTAGGAAAACTGAACTCAGTCTAAGGCAGCAGCAGTGGTTATGACTGTGAAGGCACAGAACCAGTAAGAATGGTATTTTTCATAGGCTGCTAGAAGCCTGGAGGGCCAAGTGGAAGACAGGAGCCTCAGTCCTATGAGTTTCTTGGGTTTGTGAGTAGAAATCTTTTTCGAGAATGAAGAAAGAAATGGGAAATTCTTTTACTGACAGAACCCTAGGGAGTTGGGCCAGAATGAATTTCAACTAATTGTAATACCCAGCTGAGATTAGAAGTCCTGTTCTATAGCCCATGAGAAGAGGCAATTTTAGACAGCAGCAACACTGAATTATCCTTTCAAGTTGCCTGTCTTTCAGCATTGACTTACATAGGAAGTCTTTGTTGATGGGACTCCTAATTAGGCATCCCAGAGAAATTCCTAAAGTCAGTGACATGAACTTGGGTCTCGGTGAGATAAAACTTCCTCAATTTGCCCTCCTGTACATAGTGAAAAAATATACAGAGGAGTATAAGAAGATTGTAATTCAACAGAAAATTTTATTTTTAATTTGGAGAGTTGAACAGTAAAAGTAACTTTGATATGTGCCCTACCTTGCTAGGCTAAGTAAATGAGTCAAGGCATGGAACTTTTTTCCAGTTTATTTTTATTTGTGCCTCTTTTGAGCATATTTTTACAGTATGAAGTTAGACTTCCATTTATATATCATAGTTGATGAGTGTATCATATCTGATGATGATCTGCAGACATATTTGATTTGAATGACTGTCTTAAAGAGAAACAGAGGTAATAGCACTATTTACCTGTACTGGCAGCAGTAGAGACCTGAAAAAAAAAGAGGCATAGACAATAATAGACAATAATATTGCATGTGAATAATGGTTCTTTTAGAACAAGAAGAGCCAGTATTTTCCTTTTTTCGGCAACACAAAGTTTCACATTAGATTTTGGATATACTTCACTCATGCCCAAACTCGTTCTGTCTAAACTTAAATTTAGACTGCAATGAGTTTAATTATACTTTTTTTTTTTTTTCTTTTCATTTGCATGTTTTATATGGATCTCCTGATAGGCCTGCACAAAGGCAAGAGTTAGATTATTTTCAAATCAGATAAAATGTTAAAATGGAGCAGAGAAATTCTGAATAGAAGACTTAATATTCATAAAATTGTAACTAACATTCATTTTAAAAAGTCTGTGCAAGCTGTCCAGGTTAGTTCTGGGAGCCTGGAATAAGGATTTCCTTGCAGATAGCAATGTCTACTCTCTTCTCTAGCTGTGACCTCCCAAAGAAATTCCTTCACAGAGAAGACTTCTGTGGGAAAAAGGATGAATGTGAACTGGTGTATCCTGACAGGTTGCTACTACAACACTATGAACAGGACATCTAAACCTCTTTGCTGGCAGTTCATGCTCTTCTCCTTCAGAACAACTTTGGCTTAAAGAAAAATAGTTGTTAACCATGGCAAGAAGACTGAAAGTGAAAGGAACAGATATTTATACAAAACAAAGAATCTTGCTGCAAACCTCTCGTTTGTGTGTCCTGACTTCATTATAAATAAATGTCTGTGAGGTGATTGTGTTACTATAGCTGTACTCAGCTTGTTATTTTTTTTTCTTTTGCGAAAGCAAACTGAATTTTATATATGTAATTAGGAAATTGATCCTGTACTGTCTATGCACTGAAGTCAAAAGTTATTAAACTCAAGTGTTTACATCTTGAAATACACCAAGGCAGAGTATTTACAAGTGAAAAAGAACACTTAAATGGATTTACTGGTATGTGTAGAGCGGAGTTACTGGAATTTGCAGTATCTGAATTTCTTTGGGTATCTCCACACAGCATTTAATTGTGTGGTTAAGGGAGTGTCAGCTTCTGGGCGGGTTCCTAAGCACAGATTTATCCATTCACCAGTTTTGGCTGGGAGCTCATATTGGTTTTAGTACTATGCATTATTGGCTTGGATTTGCCATATCCTGAGTTTGCCAAAGTGCTGATGTTGAGCTGTGGGTTGGTCAGAGCAAGGAAGCTCAGCTCAGCCGAAAGAAGTATTTGCACTGGAATGGAAGGGCAAGGAGCAAGTTGTTTCTCCATGCCAAACAGATTATGGGAGTTCTGGGACAGTATAAATAGTACAGACAGGGAGCCTAGGTAGCTAATATGACAAGGGACTTCAGAGGGGTTATTTTTAACGCATTTGTTTGCACCAGTGGTCATTTTATTAAAGATGTTCAGTTGGAAGAAACTAATGCGGGGGCAACACTGGCCAATTGGTCTCAAAAGTTTACATGAAACACTTTTTTCCTAGTCATATCTAGCCATCTGCCCCATACCGTATGGCTTCCTCAGAGCAGTGTGGTCTTACAGGCCTGCGGTACTTGCTCCATCTGTTTGCATTTAACTTTGCTTGCTGTGCAGACTAGATGGTTTTTACTAATGCTCCTTTCATGTTAATATATTAAACTAGCTTGAGAAATCCTCTGTTAATTACTCAGGACAGAGTACTTTGTTGCCACCAATGTACTGGATAAAGTTTTTAGGGTTTTCTCCAGGGGGGTCAACTGTAGAGGAGTGAGCGTTGAGGTATCTAAGGTAGTTTTAACTGAGCTAATGTCAGTGTGGGAGTTAATCCAGTTTAGAGCTTTGTGGAGGTTAATGTTTTCATTCCCCAAATTAGTTTGCAGAGTTCTGTGCTCTGGAGCCAGACTGTTCTTGGTACTTAAACTAGGTGTTTTAAAGCTTCTTTGTATGTTTTCCAGATTGCATGTAGGTTAGACATACAATTGTGATCCTCCTCTGTCCCCTATAGGCATTTAAATCTTAACTGAAGAACCTGAAAATATTGTATCACTACTTGCCTAACTTCTAGCAATCTGAGGCATCTCATTTTTCCCCAATTAAAGCATAACTCTGAGTATACTGATCTGTGGATCCCTCCCTTGTGTCCAAGTGTCTAATATCTACTTACCTCAGTGTTACATGTTAGGGCACAAATGCTTTTTGTTTTCTTTCTGCATTAATAAAGACTTTGGAAGGTGTACTGTTTTGGTGATTCTTGGAGCACTTGGGGAACAGGAAAGCGAGAAGAAAATGTTGTGTATATTCATCTGAGACCCTTATGCATTCTACCCACAGAGAATTTCAGTTCAGTTCATTTTCCAGATTTCCATGTTTCCTATGTGAAAAATCAGTTGTCAGGTCTCCAGCTCCTTAGCTTGAATATAGACAGTGCAAAAGTTTTGGAGCTATCATGTTCAGTTTATCAAGAACTTTCTGATGTTCACCTACTTTCTTCCAGTAGGTCCTGATTTTTTGAGCAATTATCTCAATAATACTTTTTTTTTTTCCACGTATTTTAGCCTATGACTTATTCACGAGTTATTTTGTCTGGTTGCTTGCTGCTAATTACTTGATAACAAACATTATTTCATCTCTTTGACAAAATAACTGAATCCTCTGTTGACTAGAGGAATTAAATCAAAGACCATTCAAAATGGCTGTGCAGGAATATTCAGCATGTGTGGAAGTATTTTTGATAAATATTCACAGGACTTAGTCATATTAACTTGCTTGCGACTGAAAGTATATGAATGATTATAAAAGAAACGCAGTCCAGCTAGAATGTACACATTTTAGTCAGTGAATAGCCACGGTACCACTGTGGTGTTGTCACGTTCCATGCCAGAGGAAGGATGAGGTGCTGAATGTACTGGTATCCTGCAGAGACAATTTAACCATTCTGTGATTTCATTGTACTGGGATTGCTTCATATCTCTGAGATACATTTGGCTCACGGTGGTGTTAAGAGAAGCATTTAGGATGCAGACACCACTAAGCAAACTGTGTTCCTAATTGTTGTTAGAAAGAAGAAGATATGTCTTGAATAAGTGGTGAGTAGCTGGTTACTCTCTGTTTCAGTCCAAGATTCATCTAGATTAGCTTGAATGTTTTAATTGTCTACTACATAAATTGGGATTGGATCCTCAAAGATGGTTTTATAAATACCATCTACAACCTAATATTTTGAAGTTTTTTTTTTTTTCCATCTGATAGAAGTTTTTAAACTCTGGCAAGATGGAAGGATGAATATTCCATCTGGCACAGTTATGCTGAATATGTTTTCCTGATAAATTTGTAGATTAATGTAAGGGACTCTTACAATAGTCTGGCCTGACTTTGCTGAGATGACAATATTTCACTCAGTATTTTTTTTTTTTTTTTAGGAAACCCATTACTTCTCATTCTGCAGTGTTTTACAGTACAGGATGTGTTATAAAGATATATATACACACAGACACACATGCATATACAAACAGTTTAAACTTAATTTAGGATGAGAATTTGGTTGTGGTCCCATAGAAGATGTGAGTTTCCAGAGCAATTACATTTGCTAAAGGGTAACCCTACCTAGAAACGACTGATGTAATTAAAATCAGATTATTGCAAATACATTGATAATACTTCTATTACAAACTCCAGAAACAGAGTTGCCATGCCTACATCTATATTGCTTGTTAAAAACCCCTCCTTTTTGTTTCAATTCTCTCATGCTGTGCTTACAGCACCTATTTGATGAGGAATTAAACATTCACATTTGTCTTCCTGAGTCTTTTCTTAAGCTTGTACTGGACAAAATGAAAGAAAAACAAAGATTGTCTGGAAATTCTGAGGTAATTTAATTTTATAAATCCTTTCAGGAGATCCCATGTTTACTAAGTGAACTATATGGGGTTAATTTACTGAAGTGTTCTGAAGGAATTAGCCAAATGAGAAAGGAAAAAAACAAAACAAAACAAAAAACCAAGAAACAGGTTACCTAGAGTTGCTGTTCCTTGCCAGGAACAAAAGTAAAACAAATCAGTGGCAGGATGAGTGGATCCGGTTAAATAATAATGTCTCTGCAGCAGGAAGTCTGTCTGTCAACTGAAAGGTGAGACAGAAACATAATGACAATGCCCTGTGGATCAACTTTAAGGGTAAAAAATCCAACAACAACACAGCTCAATCCCCTCAATGAAAATATAAAATGACAGAATTCACACCAGTATTTTTTAGTTTTTAGGCTCAGGTATCTGAAAACAATTTTCTTCTCAAGGTTATTCACATGCAGATTCATTGTTGCTGGTGAAATGCCCCAGGGTAACCGAGAGCAGAATTTGGCCCTTTCTGTTTGCTCAGTGAAGCTAAGTGCTACTTTCTCAGTGAAATACCTGCCTTAAAGCTCAACAGCTGTGATATGCAAGAGTAGCTTTGGCATTTCCTTTTTTTTTTTTTTTTTTTTTTTTTTTTTTTTTTGTTCCAGGAACAGGAGGTGAGTCCTGCAAATGCTGAAGATTTTTGCATGAAAATAAAGCATGCAAGGGTAAGTGTCATGCACAAGTTTTAGCCTGAGAACTTGGGGCATGTGGATGCTTTTGCATCAGCAATGATAGATATAAAGCTTAACAGAATATGTACAAAATTATTAAAACATCCACAAAAGCTTTTCAGTCTCTGATGCTCTGTTATTTATATTTTAGTTCCAGAGGAGTGAAATGCTGCTAGGGCATGTGCAAATTCCGTTGAATTTGGGAAGAGTTGCAAGTGCTCATTGTCTCTGAGAGAGGCTCTAATTATTTAATGCAGTTAAATATGGATTTAACAGCTGACAGAAGTTTGAAAACTTCAATCTCCATTTCTAAGACTTTCACCATATCATTTTTCAAAATCACCATGCTCATTTTTTTTGTATATGAAATCTTCTCACACTATCAAGAAATCCAAAATTGACATTTTTTGTGCTTAAAACATCTGCAGGAAACAACTGTGTTCAGTTGTTTTGAAATGATCAATTCTGTTCTCATTTCCATTTGGTAATTGCTGTGAAAGATTTACCTGCTGTAACGTGGAAACGCCTTTGTTTCTGTATATGGCTGCTAAGCAACAGGCCAGATATTTACTGTCAAACAAATAAAACAAAAGCCTCATCTGCCACTTGGAGGCCCAACTTCATTGTTATTGAACTGCTCAACTGGGTCATCATAGCTGAGAGTCAGGTTTATGCCTTACGATGCTAAACTCAGTTTTTCACTACATAGTAATTTAACTATAGGAATCCATTTGCTCCTCGCATCATCTAGCAAGTTTATGACTATATGGGAGTGTTCTAATGTCACATATATTATTTATTTTAAATTATTTTTTCCCATCAAAGGGGAAAAGGAAAACATGCCTCATGAGACAATTTGGTTTTCAAAAGTAGAATTGCCTTCTTGGTTACCTTGGAACAATGAAGGATTTTTTTTTAGTAAGTTCCTGCTGCTATTAGAGCTGAGACCTTCCCTTCTATTACCTTCCTTGCTTTGCCCAAAACAGGAATCAGAATTGCTTTCTTGGAACCAGCCTGGAAAAAAAAAAATGGTGGTGGTGGGGAAAAGAACAGAAAACCCAAGTCCCAGAAGGAGCAGTCAGGCAGCTACTGTCAAAGGGAAATAATTACCATAGAGACAAGTAGATAATCAATAGTAATCAAGCTGGTGACTCTAAAATACAGCAGTTTCCCTCAAGACTTGTGCTATATTCATCTGCAGTGTGTCAGAGGCCAAAGCAGACTGATTGTGTCTGAGGTAGGCTTTTCAGAAGCATCCAGGTAATGTGACAAATTTGCAGTTTATTAATAGCTGGAACTTGTCACCAAGGCTGTGGTTGCTAACTGCAGTCTGCATCACAACAACTGCAAGCAGGTACGTTGCTCCTCCTTGTTTCACTGCATCTGCATTGCTGTTCTAGTCAATTCAGGAAGCACGGATGACATCTGCCTGTTGCATATCCATATACATACAAGTCATATGGGGGCTAAATATGCGGAAGGCCATGAATCGTTCTGAAAAGAACTGAAAAGTTCATTGGGGAATAATTTCAATAATGTTTCTGAAACCTGTTGCCAAAGGTAGACACCTAATACCCATAGCTCCCATGCACTGTATGCATAATTGTACAACAGAGATAGACAAATATTTACATGTAAGCTGAAATGAATGAATTTTGGTCTCTCCACCAGGTGTGCACTAGAAATGATTGTGCCTGGCATTGCAAAAGAAATGTTCAAGGAAGCAGTGGCACCAAAATACAGAAGTGTTCCAGAATTGTCTTTTGCAGTTGCAAGTTTCAGCATTGGAGGGGGAAGTACCAAGCAAGACCTGAAGAATAAAATGCATTAAATTGACTGTATGGATTTTGAAGTAGTCAGTGCCCATACAAAGTACTGCAGTGTATGGGCCGGAATATTAATTTTGCAGGCTAATCCATCTGGCCATCTGCTCATCTGAAATTCAAACAGGGCTGTGTTTTACACATTAATACCCTATAACAACCAATAGCTATAAATGATCAGCAGAATATGTCATTCTGTCTTGCTCTTCCATCAACGAATGAGAGTGACATGTCATTTAAACATCAGCTACTGATTATTCCTGATGGGCGGGAGGGTGATAAAGCAAATGACTGAGCCAGTAGTGATGTTTGGCATGCATCTTGTGGATCCACTTTTTTTGTTGCTCTCTCCTATGGTCCAATTATTATGGGTTGTGCCAAAGGCTAGAGGAAAGATTGTGTTTAGATCTTCAGATTGGAAGTAACGTGACAAATAATTTCCTCTGAGAATTACTTTCCTGTGGAAAGAATTGGTCTTGACTACTCAGTCAAGACCAATATTTCAAGCTCTTGACTAGCCTGTGGAAACCATGAATATATGCAGGTTTTTTCAAACCTAGTAAAAATTTGATTTGACATGGTTCCAACAACCAAACTGATGTTTTCTGTGCAGAATTAATAAATACATATTGAGCTTTCTAATTTGTACCTTACTTTATTAAACATTCATTAAATAGCTAATACTATCTGAATCAACATCTTTAAATCACTGACATTTGCCTAGTATTTTTAAAATTCTTACTCAGGTGTATCAGATCCAGTATTTTTTCTCTTCTTTTCCTCTAACTTTGAGTTATACATTTTAATTATCTTGTTTAAAAAAGGATGCCTTTGCAGAGTATATATATAATTCAAATAGCTGCTGAAGTCTTTGTCATGTCAGTGGCAAACTTGAAATGTTCAAGATTATTTTGGATATTATAATTATACTCATTTAATTTATTTATCTTCTTGATATGCTTATGGCATTAGTTATGTAATAAACATATCTTCCACTCTAATCAATAGTTAGTTGTTTTTGTTTACTGTGCAGTAACACAACAAGAAGAGATTTTACAGAAATAAAATATGAGATAGTATCCAGCTCTTATACTTTCCATAATGATGTGGCTGACCACCTTTTTTTGCCTTTGGAACTTTTCACCTCTGAGATACTCAAAGCTTTTTCTTAAAAAATAAAATAACTGACTTTCTACCCTTTCTTGAATGAAATTGCTTAAAGTCTGTTTTTCTCTTTCACATTCTGCAAAATACATACAGTGAAAACTGTTTCACTGATTTTTAAAAATTATTGAATCAGAAACTATTTTTTCCCAGAATCTAAAAATAATTTGCTGTTGGAATAGTTCTATATATTTTCCTAGTCCCTGTGAGGAATGGTGGAAGGATCTGAATCATAATTTTTGGAAAGAACTTGAAAGTCTTTAGAAAACTATAAACTATTACTAAGTGTGTAATTAATTGCTTAAATTCATAGTCTTCCTAATGGGTTTACTTTGTTGTTATAGTAAAAAGAGAAGTTATATTGCTCTAGGAAACATATTTTTGTAAATTTTGAAACCACAGCAATTTAGATAACACATTTTAGCCTAGATTATGGTTATGAGTTGCTGCGTTACAAGGATTCCACGTAAAACCACTTCATACCATAGGAGGTAACGCCTTTATGTAGATGAATAACCATGAGAAATCAAATGGAGATTCAGAAGAAACTGAGAAAAAAAAATAAAAAGAGGAAGCTGACTGTATGTAAATCATCACATCAGGGAGATGATATTTTCCTTGTCTTTGCTGTTAGTCATGAGAGAAAAAAAATATCTTACTTTTCATTATTGTGTATGAGGGAGGAGACAGAAAGAAATCAGTTCCCTAAGAGCTCTGAGTTTTGTTTGGCTTCATGGGTACCATAGACCAGAATAACAAAGAAAGCTTTCAGTTTGCCTTATTGTTGAGGTTCACTGAGAACAGAGAGTGGTACTGAAGGGAGAGTTTAGGTAAAGCCTTGGGAGACAATTAAATAATTTATGTTTCTCTTTCCTGCTCACTGGAAGACAGCACAGAGTTTGAAAAAGGCGCAGTGAAAAATACTGTGCAACTCCCAAGCGACCAGGTCTTCACTATTTTCTAGTCTGTCATGACCTGAAAGGAAGAAGCAAATTATGATACATGTAAAACCCATAGCAAGATGCTAAGTGCAAATAGGAATTTAATTTTGATGAATAATAAAGGGAGGAAAATATAATAATATGAAATTTTAAAAAATTCCTGATAATTTTAGCCTATTCTGAAACTGTTTTCACAAACTAATGATTTGAGAATGTCTCACTGTAGATATTAGTAAGACATTTGCTAATATGATCAACTGATTTTATTGAGGATACTCCATTTTCTTTTCAAAATTAATGTGATTTGGCTTCTCTTTCTGTGAATTGTTTTCCTTGAGGCTTTTCTGCATTTTAATATGCCCAGAATTATTTTCAAATTATGTATTAGATACTTTCTAGGATTGTTGAACTTTTGGTTTAAATTTGGTCCAAAAAGACAATGTATACGTTATTCGGGCTGCACTGTTAGTAGGTGTGTCACATGCCTGTGTCCCAAGTTAAAATACAAGAACTCTGTTTGGTACTAACTTATTTTATGTTTTTCTGTTGTTGCTCTGTTTAACACCTACTCTGACAATTCAAAATACTGAACAAAAAAGTAAATAAACACTATGGAAACCACAGATCATAAAATATTCATATGTTTAGAAAAAATACACATTTAAGTTTCTTTTGGTCTCTTCAGGATGACTTTTGTTTCACTGTTTCAGTTTCAATAAAAGAGACAGCATGCACTAAACAGATAAAATATCCATTTATGTTTGAGGATACTGAGCCAAGTTTTGCTATCAGCTCTACTACTGTAAATGTGTTGTAACTTCCTTGGAGTTCCTGTGGTATTATCTTCACAGAAGTAGACAGTGATTAACGAGGAATTCAGTTAGTATATACTCTAGGAAATTGTAAATAATGATATGTGAATAGTGATATCTAACCACAGGACAGATTTCTCCCTTCATCCAAAATAGGAAACTAAAATCAGACTTAGGTAGGTTCTAGGTGTATTTTGTAGATGCTCATGTATTGCTCTGTGATGTAGTGCAATGCTGTACTAGAGCATTTCAAGCAAGCCTTAATTTAGTGATTAGGGCACTTTCTATGAAAACAGGAAATGAACATGTTTTGTCTCAAGAGAACATACTAGCCAAGTCTCCCAGGATCTGATTATATGCTTTAGTTGCTCCACTGTTATTTAAAGCAAGGGCACTGGCAATTTTTCCATCAGTGTTAAAAGTATATTATACTATACTATACTATACTATACTAATCTGTTCACAGGAGAGAAGTAGATAACCTACTTCACTGCCCATGTGATGGAGGGTCCCACCATTTGTGAGCAGTGGCTATTTGTCTGGGATTTCAATGCAATAGAGTTGGGAGCTGTGAAATATTTGTACATGAATGAACTTGTCTTAGTTCATAAACTGTCCCTCACCAAAAATAGCAGTGACACAAAGTAGCAACTATACCGTCAAAACACTTCTCCCAGTTTATTAGGTTCTAGGATTATGCTAGCAGAACACAGTAGCAGCTATCCTCTTTGTGGGATACATATTAGACACGT
Organism: Anser cygnoides; assembly: GCF_040182565.1. Lineage (NCBI taxonomy): Eukaryota > Metazoa > Chordata > Aves > Anseriformes > Anatidae > Anser > Anser cygnoides. Next base: position 14,432,256 of record NC_089874.1, on the reverse strand, counting down.
GGTACAGAACATTAGTGTGTTTGGTTGGCAGAGACTGTTTTTATCAGTCATTTACCCAGTAATTCTGTATGTGCTGGATAGATAAGTATGCAGATATTGTAAGCAGTAGGGGAACAAAAGACTGAAAAATGCAAAGATATTTCAAGGTGTCATGGTATAGACATTCCCCCCACTAAGTAGAAGTGGGTAAAAGCACTATAGAAAGTGAGATACTTTGAAAGTAGACCTCACTGTATTCCAGGTCTATAATATATATATAGATATATTTGCAATGTAGTTAAATATTGAGACACAAAAATTTACATCAGAGGAGCTTGTGCTGCCAAAACATCATCACATGTTCCACCAAAGAGTTTACAGTTTTAAAGGTAGTGATGCTAGAACTTCTTGTTTTGGGATAACTAATCTAAATCAGCTGTTAAAATGTCAAAGCTGCTAACCAAAAAGAACCATCAAGCTGAACTAAATCAGGGGAGAAGTGAGGAGGAAGGAGAAGGAGGTCAGTAACGTGGCAACTTCAACGCAAACAGAAGAGCTGCATTTGTAAGTGACCAGTCGGTGTGAATGTAATAAGAAATTCAGCCAATAAGTTTGGCTGATATCTTTCCTCCTTCTCTGCTGCTCCACTGCACATTTGGAAAGAAACAAAGTATTTTAAAATTTGAAATGGATACCTCTAGCCATATAGAAATATCTTTCAGCAGAAAAGAATGAAGATTTCTTAAAATACAATAAATTTTACTAGACTGTTCTTTCTGTCCGAAGTTGCCATTCTTAAGGCAATCTTCATTGTTTATGTTGGATGGTTGAAAATGTTTTCCAAGTGTTATGCCTGTTTACAAAGTTTAAGAAATCTAGTGAGAGAACAGAACTTGTACTGTCTGACTGGTAGAACCAGCCACGTGGCTGGAAAGGTGAATTCCAAATACTAAGTCCACAAGTGAATAGTTATAAAGAACAACTCATGTGCACCCATTTGTATTTGCTTTGTTTATAAGCAGTGAATATTAAATATTGTGAATGATTATGAATGTTATGTCTCACCTGCAAACAGCCTCAATGTGCAAATTGAGACAGTTCCTTGAGATTGTTATTTAATGACATCTAAGTGTAAGAAACAGATATTTTCTATTCCTACATATATTTAAACATATTATTTAAAAAGAAAAAAAAAAACATATTTTGTTATTGTTCATATTGTTCATATGTAGTCAGGAAATCCTGAGTAAAAACTGACTGTCTCTGCTGTCTTATGTAGAAGTCTTTACTGTGCAAAACAAGTGTAAAAAGCTACCATACCGATGCAAGTGTAAATGATAGCGAGAGAGACAGGAACCTGTATCGCAGCAAAGTTGTGTTTCTATTAGTTATGTTAGGCCTTGGATAAGAGTTTCACTATTAGAACTATGACATATAGTATAAGTTGCTTAGTTGTAGCCTTGTGAACCTTCGCAACATGAAACTTTGTTCCTTCTAAAAGATTTGGAGCAAGTGTATTGAGAAAGTCAGTAGGTTAATAATAAGATGTACAGATGAAGTGTATTTGGATGAGAGTTCGACCTAAGAGTTGGAGTGTGGCAGTTGTCACAAAGCCACATATAAAAGGATGTACACACTGGTAGTTTCCAGGCAGTTCTTACTGTATTCGAGTTGTCTCCACCAGCGGATACTTTGTGTGTGCATGTGAAGAGAGTAAATTTCACTTTGAGTGAATAAGCCTCTGGGCTTATTTTTTAGCGACACTTTTGTGTAATCACCAGAGTGTGCCACCTCCTTTAGCTAATATTTGTAGTAACTTTATATGTTAAAACAAAGCTGCGCAGTAGTTCTTGGTAGCTTAACCATGTGGCTGCAAAATTAACCTTTGACCTTTCTTAGCCTAATCAGGAAATTGACTTTAGGAGTTATTCCTTAACCTGGGATATGTGGTTAAAGTTAAACATCGCTAATAGGAAGTCTAGTAACAGGAAACGTGTGAATGCTAATCCGTACAAACATAAACAAACCTTTGGCTTACATACAGTTTTATTGGAATTTTCCTCTTGACTCACTTTCCTTCAGTAAGTCAGAAAAAATTACAAGCAGCTTGTTAAAGTCTTTGAAAGACTTCAACCTTTTTGTGGCTACAGGTTTATTAGATTTCTACTTAAGGAAGCTTTAAAACTGGGGTAGGATTTTGTCAGGAATCAACTCTTGGCAGGTACGTGCAATTCACCTTCATAACAGTTCTAATTAATGAGGTTATTCACCAGAAACCTCTATATCCTACAGTTCAAAAATAGACTGTTAAGGCAAAGAATTAAATAAACGGATTTATTTTTGTGGAACTTAAAATTGGATAATTTTGAGAATAAGGAAATACCTATTTCCATAAAAACATTTTGAAACCTTTTTAAAAACAAAGTTGTCAGAAAGAGAATTGTATTCAGAAATGAATACAATTCCAGTACAGTAAATTATCTGTGAGAATTTGAGACATTTTTATTGTTGTCTCTGGATTCCTTTTACTTCTCAATAGGAAAGTAAGGCAGTGTGACTTGAAGCTACACACTAACCAGCTAATCACTGTTTTATAGGTATAGACCTTAGCTTAGAAAACCTTTGAGTATTACTTTGGTTTTCATACTAAATCCACAAAATCTTTACATTAATGTTGAGCTCCACTGAGTTCAATGGGACATTGTGTATGTCCATTGACACAGATCAGCTTCCAGTATTAGGGACAATGTACTTTTTCTGGGAGGAATTTCCTTGAAGTCAGGAGAAGGATCTTAGGGGAGCAGAACCACAGTCTAGTCTGAACAGATTCTTAAAACAGGAAAGGACAAGATAACTGTCAAACAGTAGCCTACGATCTCTATAGTTCCTCTCTTAATCTCTCCAGAATGAATAAATCAGTGCTATTCACCAAAAAACATGCAAAGTATTTACTATGCATATTAAGCAGGGATTTTGTATGGCATCAGAATAATTTCGTAATGATGTGTTCACTTTGTGTATTTGCAACACTGACTAACCCATGAAGTACAGAACTCAGAGCATTGTTTTGCAGATAATTTTTTTCCTAACGGAACATTGTCAACAAAGTTCTTAAGGAGTGCAATTATGTTAGCTTTAATAAAAATAGTATTGCATGTAAAATGAATATCAGATGATTATCTAAAATGTGTTTACTAATTAAGAACTGTGAAGTAAGCTGTACAAGTATCCTATAAGTCCGGCCTTGTTAAATAAATTTTGGATGAATTCAGTTTGACTTGATATAGTCTCCTCTAGACCTCATAAAAGCTTCTCTTTGGGGCACTGCAAAGTTCCTCTCCCCTTTGAGTATTCAGTCTTCTCTCTATTTTCAAAGCCCTGTTTGCAGACTGCTATATTGTAGTCATTCACACTACTGTAGTCCCAAATCTTTTTGCCTACAATACCCAGGCAAACATGAGAAATTGGTTTATATCACAGCCTCATTAAACACATGTTGTAGAAAGTGGCAGTGATGAGTGAAGAATATGTAGCATGCAGGAGCCCTCCCACCGACATACAGTCATGTTTCAAAAAAAGTTTCCGTGTAAAGGTGTGACAGTATTTATAAGGGCAACTGTTAGGGCATGATTCTCTCATTGCTCTGGTGCTGTTGGAATCATTCCTGAAGTCAATAAATTTAAAAATACCTCAGGATTTCATCCTGAGTTAATGGAATTTAATGAAAAAAAAAGTAAAGAAGAGGTGGAGTGAGCCTCAGAGTAATATTAAGCCACATTTTTTTTTCTTGTTGATGTTTTCCTAGCAGAAATAAAGGCTCCTTCTCCTCATCTCCTTCTCCTATCTCCTTCTCCTTCTCCATGTTGGTATTGGTCTTCACCAGTTCCCTTGAATAACAATCTTCTATAGTGAATTTCAATCAGACAATAAATTTAGCATTTTTAAATACTTGAACCTTGTGACACTAATCTCCATAGGAGAAGACTCAATTTTTCTATGTCTACCTTTTTTTTTTTTTTTCCTTCCCTGTTCAAATGTTGTTTCTTGTTTTCTCTTAAAAACTGCTGGAGCATTTGAGAAAGAAATTTGTCCATGTGAGACTTGTTTTTATAGAATAGAAATCACTGTCAACCAGGTAGTGCAAAGCATAATCTTTCTTTACTTCAGTGCCTTAAAGATGACATGCTAATGAGGAATGTAATTTGCCTAGTTAAAATGTTATCTGTGAAAGGAAGCCATCCCTGGAGCGGTTGGAGTGAACACGGAATTGAGTGTCTGCACCCAGTGAACCAGGGTACTCCATACTTGTCCCAGGAAGGTGAGGTCTGGTAATTCATCCTGAAGACCAGTATCGAGGCCTTGTAGTTGTATATTCTGGAACAAATGATGAGGAAACTCCCAGGTTTTACCCTTCAGGCACATGTTTATCTTCTGATACATCAAAGGGTTGTGCTGCCATCCAGAGGGACCTGAACAGGCTGGGGAAATGGGCTGACATTCCTCCTAAAATTCAGCAGAGAGAAGTACAAAGTCCTGCACCTGGGAAGGAATAAACCCATGCACCAGTATATGCTGGGAGCTTACTGGCAGGAAAGCAGCTTTGCAGAAAAGGACCTGGGGGTCCTGGTGTACACCAAATTGAACAGGAGACAGCAAAGTGCCCTTGGAGCAAAGGCCAATGTTATCCTGGGCTGCATTAGATGAAGTATTGCCAGCAGGTCGAGGGAGGTGATCCTGCCCCTCTAGTCATCCCTGGTGAGGCCACACGTGGAGTAATGGGTTCAGTTCTGGGATCCCCAGAACAAGAGAGATGTGGAGCTACTGCAGAAAGTCCAAAAACGGGCCATGATCAAGGGCCTGGAGCATCTCCCCTGTTAAGAAAGGCTGAAAGAGCTGGGCCTATTTAGTCTAGTGAATAGAAAGATCAGCGAGGATCTTATCAGTGTATACAAATATCTGAAGGAAGGGGACAAAGAAGATGGATCTGGGCTCTTTTCAGTGGTGCCCAGTGATGGGACAAGAGGCTGAACTGAAAACACAAGAGGCTTCATCTGAACATAAGGAAATACTTTTCAACCATGAGGGTGCATGAGCATTGGCACAGCTGGCCCAGAGAGTTTGTGGAGTCTCCATTCTTGGAAATATTCAAAAGCCATCTGGACATGGTCCTGGCCAACTGGCTCTAGATGGCTTCACCTGAGGAGAGGGACCTCCAGGGGTCCCTTCCAACCTCAACTATTCTGTGATTCTGAATGTATTTGTTTTCCAGCCATTCATAGCTAGTAGATCCAAAGACAGTTCAAAGGTAAGCTATATCAGAAAGGAATGTCATTCTAGCAGCTACTTATTGATCATGTGAAATAAAATAGTGGCACAAGACCAGTGGAAATGGAAACTTCAAGCAGAATATGTACTGTGTGGTTGCTTGGTTGCTAGTTCTAGTTTGATTTTACTTTTAGTGAGGAAGGATGTTATTATTCCTCATCTGTGCAGTGAAATGAGTTTGTGGACTCACCTCTTCCTTAATGGGCAGGTATCCTTACACTGTAAATTTACATCTCATTTAGCTCCGGATGACATTCTTTTTGGTGATCTCAGTAACATCTACTAATAGAAAATTCAGGATTGTGTTCACCTATACTTCACTTTTAGATATCGCTGGAAGAAGCGGGCCCATTGTTTATGTTGTATTTTGTATATGAGATGTCATCCTCTAGAGTCATCAGTCCAGACTAAGCCTTTCACAGACAAAAGCAATCCATCATCTTCTTTAATTGCTAAATTCTTCAAAAGATCTGTATACATCATAAATAGCAAAACTGAAGCCTTGACTTCTACAAAGGCAAACCAATATCTTTCAAATGTGCTTTTGTTGTTGTTGTTACATTGCATGCCTGAATAAGCAATGGGTTCTAAATGACCTTTTTCACATTGGGAATGTCCCATAGGGAGAACTGGTGGCTCAATCCTCTTTCTGTACTGCATACACACATGCTATCTCAACTGCAAGGGCTGTTTCACATTCACAACACTCACAATGGTAGCTGTTCAGAATTAATGGCAGGTAAGGTCCATTAATTTCAAACTGTTGTTATGATCATGTTGGCTACACAATGCATATTTTAAAGTAGTTTGAGTAAATGCTTATACAAAGGATATTATAGGTAATTGAAGATTTGCACATGCTGAAAGAACAGCAGCAGTTTGTTGTGTTGCCTTTTATAAGGCTAACAAGCTTTATAAATGGATATTTATATCACAGCATTATGGTGATAGCCAGCAGTAAATCTGTGTGAAAACTCTTTTAGCAAAACCAGTGCAACCCAAAGAACTCTCTCTTGGTTTTGGGTTCTCTAATGAATTCAGAACTGCTTAGATCTTGTTTAAATCTCAACAAAAAGATGGAAGGTGACCTCCCCTGCAAAAGTAGATAGATTAAAGCAAATGGAGAGGGATGGGAAACCAACCAACCAACCCCTATCTGCAACATTTATATAAGCAAAGAAGAGCTGTAGCAAGCTCTGCTCAACGTGATCCTCACAACCCAAATCAATTCAGAGCTCTTTGACTATTCTGTCATGGTGGGAGAGACCTATTAAAAACTAGGACTATCTAGTGAACCTTCCCCTTTATCAACCACTCCCTCATGTCTGAGAGCCTTGAGAGTCTACAACACATCTTTGACAGATGTTTAAACTATGCAAAACCTCCAAAGCTCAAATTATAAAATACTTCAATGTGAAAATATTTTACCAAAAATATTTGCCAAATCTGGGAGTGGAAGCTAAAATTCCTTTTTTTTTTTTTTTTTTTTTTTTTTAAGAACGGCCAGTAGCTTAAATTTTGGGACATGCTATTTAGTCAATGCAAAATATGTAGCCACAGCTCCCCCCATTTAAAAGCCTTTGTGGCTTAAGTTAGAATCTCTGTGTTTATTGTGCAAGTTTTTTTTTTTTTGTGTGGTTTAATATATTTCCTTCTCTTCTTGGTACAGTCAAGGCATATCTGTGTTGAGCTGTCACATCCAAAAGAGGCTGACAGCATATGAAGGCAGAGCAGTATGCTTTGATGCAAAAATGCAAATCCCAAACAAAACATTTGCAGAACCACTAATCACTATTTCAGTATAATTGAATAATGATAGGGTATTTATTACAGAATGACTCAAAGGTAAGGATGACTCCTCATAAGAAATCCAACAAATAACCTCATATACACACACACCATTTATTTCTGCACCGCTAGTTTTTACCTAATTGAGATTTTGTCAGAACCCCCCCAGTGTTTTGTGGAACCAAGGTTTGATCTTTTTGGTCTAAGCACTCCCTAGTTAGTAGTTTGAAAAGTTGTAAGGTATAACAGCAAGCTATGGAAAACATGCAGTTACTGTTAAGATAAAAGATAGCATCAAGTGTGGTTGACCTCGTTTTCTGAGGTTTTGTTACTTGTTTCTTTTACAAAATTAACGTATGGCTTTATTCAAACTACTCTGGCCGACATTGTCAAAAGGAGTTTCTAAATTTGGAAGAAGGCGTGGCATTCTGAATCTGAGGTTTATAGATTCTAGGTAACCCAAGCTGTCATTAGTTTTCAAGGTAATGAATTTTGCACTTTGAAATGAGAGAACTGGCTGTTCACACCTGGCAATGCAAAACCAGAGCCAAATTCTCGGACAATTTCAAAAATATTGGTCTTATTTTTAATTGAAGCTCTTTGACTAGACTATAATAATTATACCTACTTCTATCTATAATTGGTGTTTGCAATGCCATTGTATTATGATTTTTTTCTTTTTCTTTTTTTTTTTTTTTGTGTGTGTGTGTGCATGTGTGTTTGTTTTCCTTATTTAGTTCAACTTTTACCATGCCACCTACAGGGAAAAATAATTTAATTTAGCAGAAGCTGTTTTCATTATGAGCAAACCTTGATTTAAAGCTGTGGGGGTTGTAATTACATTTAATTATAATGAGTTTGGGTTTTGAAAAAAAACCTTGTTGGTCTGGTTTGGGTTTTACAATCCTGCATCAGTTCATCACAGGCCTGAAGACTGGTATTCTACTGCATAAGATCACATTTTATTTTACCAGTAGAGCTTGTAGGGAACTTAACCCAAGATTTAGAATTTTACACTTTTCTGTATTTAATAGAAGCTGGGACTTTGGGATAAATTTCTGTCTGAATGCATGCCTGCAGGTAAGCAGTTGCTTGTAGCTGGGCTTACATGTTGGCAGAGACCTACCCAAAGAACTTAGTTCAATGGAAAGAAACATTATCTCCCTCTAGACTTTCTTCCCTTCTGACCACAAGTAGCCAACAGGCAAATCTTCTCAAAGGTTTTGCAGCCAGCAAAAGCAGAAAGTGTTTATTAGACACTAAGCCCAAGAAAAGAAATACATGGGGCATTGAGCTGTCCCAAGTTAAAATAACCCACAGAAGGATGTTTGACCTGAGAAGCTTTTGTTGTATTGTTACAGTGGAGGAAAGTAACTTTGAAAGGCTTAGTGTTATTTTGGATGAGAGGCAGAAAGGGTACCCACTAATTGTCACTTCTGTAAAATGTTGCGTCTGTTACCATGCCAATTATAAGGAGCTCTTTCTGTAGGTCAAGTTGCTCTAAATTTTTACTTCCAAAGTGCATGTACATGAAAAAAGACAAATACTAAGAGAATTGGTGAACTTAGGTGTACACATTTTATTAGGAACAGAAAAGGTTTTAAGAGTCTCTGGATGTGTCAAAAGGATTATTTTGACTTTTATTTTCCCAAGTTTTCTGTTATGCTGATTCATTCCTTTTGACCTTAAATAATCTTTTCATTTTTACCCTGGAATTCCAGACCATTTTTAAAAAACGTAAATCTGTTATCTTGCACAATCTCAGGGAAAATAACACAATCTTGTCCTATCTTTTCCAAGCTTCTTCCCCTTTTAACTTTATTTTCAGAATTTAATTCAGCATTCTCTAATAATTGACTGAGTTTTTTTTTTTTTAATCAAAAAATGTTTTATACTCTTTCTGCAGTTTCGTAAGCTTATTATGAATGTTCTTTTAATTTTCTTCCAAAACTGCTATTAAGTTACTGTGCAGTATTTTCAGTAAGCTGCTTCTTCCAAGGATCTTGCATGGTAGATGGATCTTGCTTTTTAGCACTAGAGGAATCAAGCTGTTGCTATTTCTTACATCCCTTGTAGGTTTGTACCAAAAATATGTAGTTGGTTCTTGTTCCCCTCTTGGTTCTCCTCCTGAAGTGTCTGCTGCATTGTTGGATTTCAATCACCTCTGATGTAAATGTCTTTAGTAGTGGTTTTTTTTTTTTTTTTGTGTGTGTGTATCTGTGTGTGTGTGTGTGTGTGTGTGGTATGTTTACCAGAAAGTATTGCTTGTGTTTCTTCTGAAGATTATGATAAAGCTATGCAGAATCCTCCATCCACACTTTGATGTTAGGGTACTTCATGATATGAATAGCACGTTCTCCAAGCATTTGGGGATTTCTCACTCTAACTCCTTCAGGTACTGTTCTGATCATCTTATTCTCTGAGACCTTCACTAGAGGTGCTTTTTAGTGTTCTCAACTCCACAACCTGGTCCATTTTGCTTTCCTGTCGAGGATTGTACTATTCCAGTAGTGACTCATTCAGTTCTCTGATTCTTCCTGTTAAACTTTTTCCAGTCTGTAGGTGGAGAAGAGGAATTATAATTATTTATATTGATATTTATAAATCTTATTCATTTCCTACTTTAATTTGGACTCTAACTAAAGGAGGTAAAGTGATGAAGGAGCAGGGATGAAGTTAAAAGCAGGATTCTGCAACCTACCCAGGTTATCCATAGCTTGAAGTTGTCTAAGGGGAACCAGATCTGTTATTTAATTCCTTCAGTGATGGAAGGGTACATTTAATGGTAAATACTAATATACTTCAAAGGTAGAGAGGGAGTAGGTGAAAGTCAAACTACTGCTTGTGCTAAAAATTGGAAGTCATCCTGTCAATGCTCTTTACTTTCAGAGTAAAACTGACAAGTCTCCTGAAATATCTAGTTCAAATGTGTTGTTTGCTATTGACTAAAAGGCATTTGTTTCCAAAGCTGGTGGAAGCAGTTTTCATTCTTCCTGCCTTCTCACTGATTGATTTGTTTCTGTTTTTCTTTCAGAGATCTTAACTGCGTTATGTTTTTTTTTTTCAGAAACAAGCACATCAAATGTCACAATATTAGCATAATCATAAAAACGTCAAGCATTCAGTACATTTTCAATATGTTATAGCTAATTACAGAATGTTTTTCACATGATTAAGAAGAGTATCTGGAATATGCCTTTGAATGGGCAATTCTCATAAAGGTGACAAGTGGTTGCTACGAATTATTCCCATCAGGGGAAAAGAATATTTTATCCCTAGAGCAGGATAATGTTTGTCCTCAAAATCAGTAGATCCTGAAGGAATACACAGATATAAATGGTCATTTGAGAAAAGGAAAGTTTACTGATCCTTTGGTTGCATTCTGTGCAAACTTATGCTGTGTCTGGCTGACCCCATCAATCTCCTTCTGGAAGAACCTGGAAGCCTGGATCACAATTTTCAGGGCCTGTCAAAATTCTGATACTATCATTTATGTCATGGGTGGTATTTTTTTTTTTTAATATTGGAGGTTGACTAATACTCTAATACTGTATGTTTAAGATGACCAGACAAGTTAAAAAGCACCATGTTCATTAATATCTTTTCTTTTCTTTTTTTTTTTTTTCGTATCTAATCTTGTATAGATTTTGTTGCACTGCCTGCACTAGTTTTATTTTAGTCAGAAATTTTATGAAAGGATAAGGGGCTGTGAATTTCAGTGATATGGATACAAATCTGGGAAAGTGAGAGTTTCAGATACAGTCAGACTTTTTTGATGGTAAATTTCCATAAAGAAAATATTAAAAATTTATGTCCAAAGTTCCTTCATCTTTCTTGGCTATTACAGAGGGAAATAGACACACATTACAATACAATTACATACTCTAAAATTTGGAGATGGGAACCAAATTTTTTACTGTACAGTAATTTGCTTCCCAACATTTTGGTTTGGATAATGTCCAGAGCTCTTCCACTTGATTTATAAAAGCTATCTTCATTAAACTCATTAGTGCAATGGTATGAGAAACTATTACCTTAAAAGGTTCTTTGGTACTGTTTTTTCCATGTGTGGAAGGACATCTTAGCATAGACACAGTCTGCAATGCTCAGGTATGACCATGTGTATTGGGTTTAGGTGGCAAGGGCTTGGTAGCAGGGTGGCTGCAGGGGTGGCCTCTGTGAGAAGAGTCTAGCAGCTGCCCCATGTCAGATCAGAGCCTGCTCCAGATGGCTCCAAAAGGGACCCGCTGCTGGCCAGATCCAAGCCAGTAAGTGATGCTGGTTGAGCCTCTGGGAGAGCAGACTGAAGAAAGGAAAAAAAAAAAAAAAAAAAAAAAAAGAAAAAGATGCACAATAGCAGCTGGGAGAGAGGGGTGAGAAACAACCCCACACACCCCAAGGTGAGTGCAGCAGGAGGGCAGGAGGTGCTCCAGGCACTCAGCACAAGTTCCCCTGCGGCCTGTGGAGAGGCCCCTGGTGGAGCAGGCTGTCCCCCTGCAGCCCACGGGTCCCACACGGAGCAGATCTCCACGCTGCAGCCCGTGGAGGAGCCCCCGGTGGAGCAGGTGGATGTGGCCTGGAGGAGGCTGCGGCCCACGGAGAGCCCCCGCAGGAGCAGGCCCCGGGCCGGAGCTGCAGCCCGTGGAGAGGAGCCCCCGCAGGAGCAGGGGGTCTGGGGGGAGCTGCCGCCCGTGGGGGACCCGTGCTGGGGCAGTTTGCTCCTGGGGGATGGACCCCGTGGTACGGAGCCGTGTGGGAGCAGTTCTTGAAGAGCTGCTGCCTGTGGGCAGCCCCCGCAGGCTCAGTTGGGGAAGGCCGGCATCCCGTGGGAGGGACCTGACAGATTCCCTTGGGGCAGGAGCAGAGAGTGACAGTGAAGGAGCGGCAGAGTCGAAGCGTCAGGGACTGACCACAGCCCCCATTCCCTGTTCCCCTGCACTGCTCAGAGGGAGGAGGAAGAAGAGGGTGTATGGGGAGAAGGTGTTTTTAGTTTGCTTTTAGTTTTTCACCGCTCTAGCCTGCTAGTAATCGGTAATAAATTGTGTAACTCTCCCTATGCTGAATCTGTTTAGCCTGTGACGATAACTGTGAGTGATCTCCCTGTTCTTATCTCAACCCTTGAGCCCTTTACATCGTATATTTTTCCCTTTTTCCTTGAGGCAGGGAAGTGAGAGAGCAGTTGGGGTGGAGCTCAGCTGCCCAGCAGGGTAAAATCACCACACCATGGGAGAGGAAAGCAAGCATGCTGTGCACTGGGTGGCTTTGTCCTTCCTGTCTCTGAACCACCTGCTTCACCTGCTATGGGTTTTGCCGAGGAGTATCCTGCAGTGTGAGAGAACAGCTCTGTCTTTCTGTCCTAGTTTGGATGGGCAGGAGTTTCCTATTTGCACTTGTGGAAAATACAACGGGATATAAGTAGGGCACAAAGCTGGCAAAAAGTGCCAAGAAACAGGTAACCTTCTCCCTTTAGATGAGTTTATGGAAAGTGAGAGCCTTGGAAGCCCCTCCATTTATGCTAAGCACAGAGTCATTGCAGATAGCCTTTCCTTTCAGTCTTCGTAATGTGTCTTAACCCTCTCCCTTTAAGGAACAGAAATTAAAGCTCCCTGATGGGTTCGCTGTTCTGTTTTGCGGGGCAGACAAAACAGCGTCAGCTGATGGCAATACGGCACTGGTGGATGCTCTCTGGATATGCACTGCAGCAAATGGTTTACTTCACCTAAATTGCCAAAGAGCTGTCAGGTGGTGAGTGCTGCTGACAGCCCTGGCTGTGAGCTGAAAACAGGTAGCTGAATCTGCAGCCCTTGACAATTCTTCTCACCCTCTCTTTCGCTAGAGATTATTTTTGAGCTGTTTTTTTCCTTCTTGTTTTATTGTACAGCTAACTGCCTGAGCATGTCTGGTGTTCATTGACAGAGGTCACTTGTAGCTGCATGTGCCTTTCCATGAGCTGAAAGGAGCTGACGATGGCTTAGGTCTGAGAACTGAAAGTGAATGCAGGGGAGGGATGTGCACACACTCACTCACTGTAGCAAGCAGGGAGGACAGTTTTGCTCATTCAGTGTCCTTCACCTCTCCTTACATTCTCCCCATACCTATGAAATTTGATTTCTTCTCCTGTAATTTTTGAACACCACCCTTTGCTACTCTGCTGGGTATCACTTTATATTCCCTGAAGTGATGATGTCAGAGATATCAAAGGAGATGGCTTTGGCAGCAGTTAGCAATGATAATAAAACAGTTGCAATGCAAGTCAGATTTTGTAATCCATCTGCTGTACATCCAGGCCCCAAGGATGGATTCAAATATACATGTGAATGTTTCAGAAAACATTCCACATAACTGTGCAATAGAAATAACCTCCTTCAAAATCCCAAGCACTGAAATGTTTGCAATTACGTGTGTAATATGTACTCTTCTGATCATTAAACTCTGCTCTCTGCTCTGAGACAACAGAGCCATTTTCAGCAAGTAAGAACAGGTCTTGTCCTTACCTTAAGGATATGAGGAGCTGGCAGCAGAGGGAATGTGCCTGCCAGTGGAAATAAGGAGGGCCAATGGAAATAAGCAGGACTCAGGTATTGAAAAGCATACACAGAAAATCACTTGTATGCATGTGGGGAAAAAAACAACACACACAAATCAGGCAGCTTTCTAAATTATTCGCAGGTGTCTTTTTTATTCCATTTGTATAGATGAAAATAATGGCAGATTTTTCCAAAGTCTGTCTTTAAAATGGATTTTGAAGTTAATATCCAGATAATGTGTGCTTTCCATTCAGCAAGTCACCTTCTACCACATAAACTTCTCTTGCTCCTGCTGAAGGCAACTTAATATTTGACATTCACATCGTGAAGACAGTAACAAAATATTTCAGCCATTGTATACACTCAGAGCATACCCTGAAGTGTCCATCACTGGCCCATGGACATGTGTGCAGCTGCATGAGTGCGCTGCTGGTAGCACCTGCTGGCATGGGGATGCCCACGGGCAGCGCTCCCTGGGCTGCCTGTGCGGTCAGTGGAAAGGGGGTTGGGGCCAGCACCTGTTCCTCTGCTCGGCAGGCTGCGGCAGTGCTGCTCAGGAGTTTCTTCCCCTTGGGAGACCATTGGATTTTATTCCTTACTTATCATACACTCTCTGCCCTCAGAAAGTGTAAACGTCTTTGCATGTTGGCTGCATATGAAGTCACTCACTTCTGCATGTCAAGAATCAAAAGGGAATGCATAAACAAAATGGGAAGCCTGGTAAGATGTCAAAGCAAGGAAAACAAAAGATCCAGAGCATTGCATTTCTTTGTGGGTGACTTCACTGAGATACAAATTGAAGGGAGAGACTTTTTTACTATTATTCCTCAGAACCTCAAAAGATGAAAAATTGCTTTGCTGGAGGCCAGTTCTCCCTGTCTGTGTTCATATACAGATGATTTGTTTCAGTGCACAGGGACATATCCTGCAACGTTGAAGTTGGTGGGAATTTTGCTGCTGAACATAGGAAAAAGCATTTTACTTCTGTCTCTGGTAACTGATGTCACCAAGACTTTGGAGAGGTTTTGCTCCTCTTTTTACAGAAATTTCATCTTGTATTTTATTCTTGGTGTCTAATACCTCCATCATGAGTGGCATTTTGCTGTGCTTGCTACCCAGGATGCTCTGCCTTGTAGATTCAGGGAGAAGGCTACACACTGGAAAGGCAAATGAAACCAGAACCTATAGGAAAATAAATAATTAAGACAGCAGATTAGAGAAGGACACAACACACACACACACACCAATTTAACAAAGTAGGTGTCTGAGACTAAGAAATAAGATCTGGGAAGGTGGGGTTTCAGATGAACTCATAGCCCAGAACAGTAATGGCTATACTGGATCCTCAACTTGTTGCTCTCTCAGCTGCTCCTTCCTCTCTGGCATCTTTCCACGGCAGATGGTGCAGCTGAGGCTGCATGGCCTGAGGCAGAGTGTTGCAGTAGCGTGCTGTTAGCTGGCTTAGCAAAAATAATTTGTTCCTTTTTTTTTTTTTTTTTTTGTTCTATCCATGCAGTATAACCTAGGGTCTAACTCTGGACTTACTGTTCTCCTTTGGTTGGATGCAGAGAGGTTTCAGACTGTAATAATGTCTACAGATCATACCATTTCTTGGCTTTGCATGTTGGTCTGACAGAAGGACAGCGTTAGCAATGATTCTTGGAGCAGTAAGGATCACTTGTCTGTCATATTTTCTTTTTCCCCTTTTCCCCCAAAATGAATTAACCAGGCAGACAGCCTGAACAGACAAATCCAAGAGCAACATTTTTACAATGGTCATGATATCTTGCGTTAGGTAACTTGCTGGAGCCTGTGCAAAACTGGATTCTTGTTGATCCACTGGAGTAGTCAAGGCCATGCACAGCTGCAATTGATGTTGTTAGCATTTTCTTTCTTCCCTACATCTGAGTCCAAGCAGGCTGAAAGTGTATTTCTGTGAGGCTAGTATTCCTAGTAATACTTTTGTGCACCATCACGTAATGGATCATTAGAAGATGACCTGCAGCAGTTCTCATTCAATAGGTGTTGGCTGCAAAGTGGGGAAGAAAGTTCTGGGACTCCTGTTCTAGAGCTGGATTTTTCATCTACATTTACATTTTTTCACACTTTTGGTAAATTTATATGTCACTCTGAGGCCTTCACATCTTATCTAAAGTTGATTTTACTTAGATCTTAAGTAGCGGGTTTAATTTTAAATACTCAATTATGCTTTTTTCTATTCAGAAACTACTAAATAGAAACTAAATTTCTCCAGGATGGTCTTCTAATTTGGACTCCACTTCTTTTCTCCAGAATGACTTTAGGAGTGTTAACATGATGTCACTAAGTTTGAGCAGTAGCAAAGCTGAGCCCCAAAGAAATATGCAGTCTGTCTCAGGACGTGTTGAGACATCCCCCTGCAGCTGTGATGGGCTATCAGCACATCTCCACCCTTTCACCAGAGGCAACCTCTTAGAGGCAACTTTGTCTTCAGACTTCAGTTATATATCATCTGTGCTCAACTAGTGTCAAAAGACCCAGGAGCTCTCTGCCTGTCTGCTGGGAACATTGATCCACTCACCACAGCTAAGTACAAGATACAAAGTCGTTTCTTCCCTTCCGTGTGCACTCTCTCTCTCTTAAAAAAAAAAAAAAAAAAAAAAAAAAAAAAAAAAAAAGCTGTCAGGATTTCAGAAGCTATGAGCAGCAGATCTTTGTGTACTTTAATCCATAAATAAACATTTCTTCTTTTGAACTTCATTAAAATTGGATGTGTTTTCCCTGTAAAACACTCCAGCATCCCTATCATTTAGACATATATGGTGATGAATATTGCAATTAATTTTTGTCTGTAGGAATACTTGTGGTCTAGAAATACTGAGTTTATGCCAGAAAAGTAAATAAGAGTCAGACAACAAGATATGTTGCTTATAACAGCAATTTCAGAGCATGATATTAAACTCTGCTCCTGCTGTTTTAACAGGATGGGCCAAATGCATTTGTGCTGTGGTGACCCAGCTTGCAGGAAAGTTGTGGAGGGGTGCATTTGGTTTGTCTTCTGCAAGATTATATCAGACTTTCTTTGGTAATACTTGTTGATGCATCACATTCATAACTCCAGCTTTTCCTTTTATGCCTTTGACCTGAAGAAAGGAATTCTTGCTTTTAAATGCTCATCAATCAGTGCTGCATAGTTAAGCTGATATAAAAGCTAAGGCTAAGCCAGTGTTAATTTAACCGACTGTAACATTACTGACAATATTCGTCAGCAAATGATTTTAATTAGACCAGCATAATGAGATCAGTAGATTAAGAATAAGCAAATGACTAAAACTAAAGAGTGAGTCTGATGACAAACAAGTCCTGATGAGAGTAAGGATGAAATTTTTGACAACAGTGTTTGAATAGCAAGTGGAAAAGGAGGGCAATCCTAATCATGTGAGAAATCACTTAAAAATAACACTGGTGCACTGGAGTGCTCTGTTGATCCACCTGATGTCGGGAAGGCTTGCAGAAGGTGAGCAAGTGCTGTGTAAACTTCCTGCATAGCCCTGCAAGTCAATAACACCGCTCCCTTGGCACTGGCGGAGATTGTTTGTGTACTTTCCTTATGTGCCATACGTGAAACCAGCACTGGGAACAGCTGGGAAAGGTTAGACTGAAGAGGCAGCAGGTACTTGTGCTGGGAGCGGGGACTGTGGAGGGGCAGGTAGAAAAGGACCTCTCGAAGTCTGTGGCTGCAATTAGGAACGTGGAGGGAAAAAAATGGGAGGAGGAGACAGGGAAATTTGCAGTATTATTTTAAGAAAGAAGTAAGAATAGAGACAGTATGAAAAGGAATATTTGGTGTTGGAGAATGGAAATGTTTCGGCTGAATAACTTGTCACTGCATTTCCCTTTCTCTCCTTACATAGATGCTTTGTTCTGATTTCTGATGAAGTATTCTGGCCCGTTTTATTTCTCGCTGCTTACCCATGGTCTTTCTGAGACCTGCTGGCAGAGGCAGGTTTTTGCAGCCTGCAGTGTTAATTCTGAGAAGTGTGAAGGAAACTGAGCGATGCTGGATGATGTGACTCACCTTGGAGAAGTCAGTGTTTTCTGGCTGAGTGAAAGTGGAAAGTTTCAGCCTTGCTAGTCCAGATGTTTTAATGGACATTGCTGCAGTAGGGAAACCCTCATCTGCACACCCCGCTCAGGAAAGAATAGGAGAGTAACAAGTTACATGCTAACATGAATGTTTAATGATTTGTGATAAAAAAATATCAGATGGTGAGCAAAATACTATGTTAATTAACTATGGAGTCCTAAATTCCCCAAAATGTAACATTCCAGCCAAATATGGCTGAAATATCAGCTGTCATATGATGAATATTTTAAAGAAGATTCTATTATACACCTAGGGGTTCATTCGCTTCAGTAATGAGGACAGTTACCTCTAGGGAAAGGAAGCTATATTATGCTTGCCACTTAACCAGGGGCTGGTTTGACAGGCATCAGCTCAGAATATATGTGTATATATAGGGAATCACAGCTGCTTGTCTCTATCTCACCGAGCAGGAAATGTTGTGCTGTACAATACTTTGGATTTCTATCTATGGATTTGTGCATGGCACTGAGTGGGATTCAGACTATTTTTATTCCTGAGTCTGATTGTCGAGGTGGAATCCATCACCTACTAAATATTAAATCAGCAGTTTTTTTTTTAAAGAGCAACACTGTCTCTGCTGACTTGAACATCCTTATGTGGCCCAGAGGAAAAGAGAAACAAAGACAAGATGAGAAAACTATCATCCTTTGCATTCTTCTTAATATTAATGATTTCTCTAAAGTTTTCAAACTGCTGAAGACAAAAAGTGAGACAGAACTTTCACATGGTTAGGAAATGACCCAGGTGAAAAAAAAAAGCATTCATTATAAAAACAGCAGTGAAACTTTTGGAGTTGAATTACTAGTTGGAAGAGAAAAAAATCAACATCAACAGATTATTTTTTTACACCAGCTTTGTTTAATTGCTTCCAAAGAAACATAGCTGAGATTTATTAGGAATGCATCTGTTCAAAATTATTTGAAGAGTTTCATGCAAATATAATTTTTCAGATTTTGCACTGAGTACTGCTTCTGAAAGTTAATGTTTGTAAATGCTGAAGTTTTGAGATATCTGCCCAACTTACATGGTATTGTCCATCTTGCCACAATGACTGGCAGTTGATATAATAGGCGATACCCGAAGGCAGCAATCTGTGAGGTTTCAGAATGAGTGTTTCTAGTATACCTGTAGGTTCCTATATCAATATTCATTGTGCACCACTGCACAAATGAAAGCCCATCTCTCTCACCCTTAAAGTGTCTGCACAAAAAAACACTTTTATGATAATGAGCAAGCGAAATGACAAAGGCATGATAAATGTTGGCACGTTTTTTGTTTTTACATCCTGCAAAATATTAACACGATCACTTCAGTTCCAGAAATCAAAATGAATAATTGTTATGACAATCTTCTAGATGCAGTAAAGGTTCTTAAAAAGTTCTGTTTGCTAGCTGCTAAGATGGAAGCTTACTTTTTATTTCACAATTAAGACCTCTGATGGCCTACCAAAATGTACTGGATGTCCTGGCATTTTAAAAGGCACACCACATCCCATTCTATGTTAGAAGAATTACAGTGCTTTGACTAATTTCAAATAATTCTTCTTGTTTAGCCAGCTGAATTATTTAGGTTGCAGAACAGAAGTGATTTATTCTGATGCCTTTTGTTAAAGAAACTGACCCTTCAATACAATACAGGGACAAAATGAAAATACTTATTAAATTGATGCTTTTGCATAATTCACATGCATTTTTTAAGATCATGTTACATATTCATCAGTTTGTATTACTTACAGAGTTGCTGCCATGAATGCTGTGTAAATACGTGAATATATCAACTGCTTTGTGAGGTTGAGGGGAGGCAAGGAAAAAGGAAAAAAAAATTCAAGGATGAGAAAGGGGTTGGAGTAAGTGAGACTAGGAGTTAGGAAGAAGTCTGAGCTATGTAGTTCCCTGTTTCTACATATGAATATTTAGAGCTTTGAGGATTCTAAAATTAATTTATTATTTTAAATGGGATTATCCTTCCCTGTATAACTCTTGGTGTGTATCAGGAGTTTTGATCATTTTTTTTGATGTTATTAAAAAGCTAATAGTTATTCTTTTTTACCTTGAGATAAGGGTTAAATAATCTTAAACTGATCGGGGAGCATGAAGTTCTTTGCAATCCTATCTGTTCATCCATTACTTACAGTGCTTTTAATTGTGAATGAAAATGAGAATATTTAAATAAAAATGTTTTGTGTTCTGATTAAATATATTTCTGGATTTTGTTTTAGATCTGTGCCCTGTGTGACGTGATGTCCTGACATGTTAGTGATGCAAAACCATAACATAAAGCTATGTCAAGATCTGGGAAGTCTGAGGAAGTTAAATGGGGCGTGTATGTGTTTTTCTTTTTTCCCTTTCCCTCTCCTTCTCCTCCTCCTTTTTGCCCATCACTTTCCATAAATAATGGTTTCTTCAGATTGTGATCAAAAATAGGTGAATATGTCGCTTTATTTGCATAGTGGTAATAGTGAACTGTGAAAAGGGGTTTTTGGAGTAGTAGGCAAATGTCTGCACAAAGCCAGTAATTTCATCCCAAAAGTCTGTAAAAATTATTCTACAAGGTGTTTAGTTTAAAAAAGTTTGAGTCCACAGTGATACAAAGTTGGTAGCAACACTGAAAATCCAATCCTGAAAAATTATTCTCTCTCTCTCTCAAACATATTCCATGCTGACCTATTATGACAGACTCCCTAGCCCTCTGACACATCTTAGATTTGGTTTTCTAAGAAGATGTAAGAGAATAATTTTTAGTTGGTGTGTAGGAGTCAGATACAGGATCTACAACTTCCAGAAGGCCTGAAGGTCCTCTGCTGTCTCTAGGTAGGGTTCAGCAACATCGCAGCTGCCTCCAGTGGCCAAAATGGAAACGTGGAACTTCTACAAGAACCTATCTATTATACCATTATATATATTATACTGTTCTGGGAGCACTCGTGTATATATTTTATACACGCATAGTTAGGCGTGCTATTACTCAGCAGTTGGTTTAATACTCAGACTGAGTGTTTTTTACTTGTTGTGTAATGGGCAAGAATCAGTGACTGTTGCTAATCTTATCTAATCTCTACAAGATCCTGTGGAAGGAAATAAGCAAGTGGTTGGAATGTGCTGCTACCAGTCATAATGAAGACTTCTTGAAACAATGGGAGATTCAGGGGACGTGAGCTATTGACATGGCAGGCTGCACTTGAGAAAGCTCTGAATGTTGAAAGGAAGATGGTTGGGCATAAATTTATAAGTTCCCCCCCCCCCATGCCCCCAAAGGCCTCAGCATGCACCTTACACTGCCATGGTCTTGTGTAGGAGCTGGATGGCTGACGTGCTCTCTGCCTGAGCTCTGTAGAAGGCTTATTTAATTGCCACGTGTACCTATCCCCTGTTAGGCTCTTAACTGTCTGCTCATTTTTCTTCCCAACTACTGGGAAGAACAGAAAATGGGTTTTCTGTTACAACCACTGATTTTAGCCAGGAGCAGCTGGAATGACAGAAATCTATAAAAGGGGCTCATGGTTGGAAGTAGAGCGCTACATGCTGAGTGTTGCCTGCCAGCGTTTTACTTGGATTTTAAGTGCAGGGGGGGAGGAAAGTAAGAGTCCTCATCTTTGTTTTTAATTAATGCAGACACCATTTTCATTCTGAAGTGTCACACACTGGAAATCAAAGAAGCCTTGTATAAATAATAATAAGAAAAAAAAAAAGGTTCTCTCGATTAGTAATGGAAAACATTTTCAAACAAGATCTACAGAATTACGGTAGGGCTGGCACTTCCTCAAGGTGAAAGTCTCTCAAAATCATAACATAAATTATTGATTTGTCCAAGTCTCTTCTCCATAGGAGATTTACAATCTCATTTTCATAGTTGTCTTAAGGAGGGAGGGGGAAGAGATACTTATCTAGGTCAGAATGAAAGCGTCTGATTTTTACAAAATAATAATACAAACCTATTTTAGCTAAAGTGAGTTGCTGTGCTATGAAATTATGGGGCTGTCTGCTCTGACATTTGTATAATGTGAGGGAAAACTCCATTTAAACAAATAGATTTATAGCTGTGCTAATGTAATCAGAGCCACAGTGTATCACACCTTAGATACAAAGAAAGATTATTGTGAAAAGTAAGCAAGATATGTAAGGAAGCTGTCTGGCTTTCTCTGAGTATTTGTGTTGATAACAATTGGCTTCACCTGAAGAGAACTCCACAAACAAAGAGCAAAAGGTGGAAAGTAAGAGGATTGTGGCAAATTACAAGTAAGAAAGATACAAATCTGTCTCTTTCTTGCTACTGCCTTGATTCCAACACAGTAGTATATGGGTCTAGCAAATAAAGAACAGGAAACTTCAGTGTAAGGATAAATAAGGTAGCATGGCGTATCAGAGAAGGTTTGGAGTTCTTGGAGAGCTTACTGAGTACTTTTTTATAAAGGAAAATACATTGTGTTATCATGACTGACTTCAGTGTGAGCAATGAGATATAAAAGGACATTTTACTACTGCAATTAGAAGTATAGGTTAAATGACTAGCGATATATGCACTGTGACATGCACTTGTGAATGTTCTTCATTTGTAAAAAGGGCTAATGTAGAAAAGAACTGGGGGATTTAAGAAAAATATTAGATACTCCAAAAGACATTTCTACAATTTAGAAAGAAGTCCGTGTCTTAAACAAACAAACTAAAAAACTTCAGGATGTACAAAAGAGCACAGAAGCAGTTAGATAACTTCATAAACAGAATAGTATTTAGTAATGAATAAGCTGATATCAATGAATACAAAGTAGATGTTTAAAGTTATAGAAAATTGGTAAGGGAAGAAAAATCAGAAAAGGAAAAATCAATGACTAGTACAGTTAAGGGCTGGGAGAAAGTTAGTCACTTTCATAACAAAAAGAATCCTAAAAAATGTTGTTGGTCTATTAATACAGGAGATGGTACTGATATCATTGACAAAAAAAAAGGCACAGGAGGAAAAAAAAAGTATTTGTCCATATTGGTGAAATTTAAGAAATGGTAAGGGAGAGTAGTTACTGTGTTTGGCTTTTATGAACTCATGACACATATCTGAGATTTTAAGAAACTGAGGCTGAAGAGATTTTTCAATCACCAGTGATATTTATAGATGTGTCAGTCTGCTGGGAAAGTTTTGAAGGACTGCAAGATTTAAAATATTTTAAAATGCTATTTAAGTACCATTTCTCAATGTTTAAAGGTTTAGGTTACTTAATGCCTGACTTCAATACCAGGTGAACTTTTTAGAGTGCATCAATTAACAAATAAACAGGGGTAATAATGCAATTAATGTAGTCAGCATGGATTGGAAGCCTGGAAATCTTCTCAAAATCACTTTTTAAATAAGATTACAATTTTGTTTGATAGATTTCTCAAATGTGTGTTGCTTAGTACCCAATTACATTTTGATGAAGATAGGAGAAAGGTACAAAATTATTATGCTTGATTACTAGGTTTCAAATTACAACTGTAAGTGAAAAATTGTTACCAGGCAAAGATACCTCTGTTGTGCTCCTGCAGGGATTAATTCCTGCCCCATTCTGGTTATGCTTATTCTGAAGAAAAAATTAAATTATCGCTAATAAAGGATGCAGAGAGCTCAGGGTCTGGGAAAACACCAACTAAGAATAAGAAAGCATACAAGCAGTTGGAAACAGGCAACTTTATTTTGGAAGAAAGACTAGAAGCCAAGCGTACTAGAAGAGGGATTGTCCAGGAGCAGTCACTCTGAAGACAACTAAGGGAGATATAGGATGACTGCTCCTGGGTTGAGCCCTTGGCAACAGCACTAACATGGTCTTTATGTAAGCAGGAGTATAGGCCCTGTACCAGGCTTTTGTATGTTAATTTCAGGGATATAATATTCAGTTGTATTCACAGTTCAGGGAGGATAAACTGGGGAAGTTTTAGGAAAAAGAAAAAACTAACAAGTAAACCCAAATGCTGAAAGAGTTGGAAAACTTACTTTATAACCCAATGGGAACAATGTGGACTTCCTGTCTCCAGACAGGCTGTTCAGTTTTGGGACTGCTTGTGTGCTGACTGTTCCATCTCTATTGCAGGTTGAACCTGAACCTAAGATTACTGCATTAGAAAATAAATAACTAATATAAAAAGAAGAGTGAAAGGAAAAAGGATTTCATTTTAACTTAGAGAAAACCAAATTACGGCAAGTAGGGAATCCTGCTTTGGTCTTAGTCTTATGACTCAGTCTCTGCTATGGCACTCCCTTGTTGCTCCTCCCCAGCTGGTTACTCTGCTGGCAGAGGAACTGAAGTCAGTGTTGCAGGTGCAATAGGCAGAATTAGGAAATACTTTTCTCGGCCACATACAGATATTGAGGGAACTACTGTATTGCAAAAGGCAGTGTTGTATCCTCTTTGGGATACAACAGTTGTCAGGCATCTGAAATACAGCCTCAATTTTTTGGCAGTTTTTGGAGAAGAATAATGGCCCTGTAATAGGGATACTTGAACAGATCTTTGCAGATCTGCCTTTATTACTTGGCTTTGCCCCAGATTTCTGGTGTACTTTTTGGATGAATCAGTTTGGGTATACTCGTAGAATGCTCTGTAGTCTCAGCCCCAAAATGGAGTTCTGGAGCATGAGGCAGAAAAGCTGCACGGGGACTTCGTCTATCTCTACGCAATGTGAGGCAGGTAGTTACTACAGGTGACAAGAATTAAATGTATACTCACATGAAAACTGCAGATTAAATGCTGAGATGGCAGCTGTGTCCAAAGTAACAGTGCCTTCAGAAAGCAGCTTGATCTGCATGGACTGTAAGCTTCCTTGCAAACGTTGTCCACTGGGGCTTGCTTACTGTTCCACACAGCTCCTGAATAACTTCTGTCCTTTATGGCACTGAATATACTTTTAAGTCACCCTAGAAAGTGTTTTGCAGGCATACATGTCTATTTCTGACTGACCTTTCCATTGGACACATGCAGACTGAATTTTTATTCAAGAACTGCAAGTGCACCTTCAAATCCAGTCCTGTTCTTCACATCTAGGTGTGCTGTAACTCCATTGCAAGTCCTGCAGCTCCTGTGTAGCCTGCAAATGAAGTTTCACCACGAGCATTGCATTGCTGGGGATGTAAAAAAAATAAAAGAATAAAATAAAAGGGAAGGAAATGAGACTATGAGACTGATCAATAAGGAAGGAGGAGTTGCTTTTATCAGATCATTTTTCTGACCATGACTGCATACCAACCCCATCCCAAACACTGACTTCATATATTCTCTGTGGAAGAGAAATATTTTTATTCATGAGTGAAAGGATTCATATGCACCAAGCGGCAGTTTTGCCAGAGGACTGGTGATTGTCATACAGCAAGCAGTTCAAACCAGGAATCCCCCTGGGCTGGTGGGTTTGTCTAGTGTGGAGCTCTTTCCTTTTCTTCCCATTGTAAGCATACCCTTAGGGCTCCTGCTTGACTTTGATTCTGGTCTTGTTTATGTTGGTGTAAATCAGGAGTAACTTAGTTCCCATCAGTGCAGTTCAGGTAAATGAGATCACGCTCCAGCATATGGTACTTAGCCTCTCTAATTCTGTTAAAGGAGCTACAAATGGGTCCTCATCTAGCTAAGCTTTTCACAGATCCTCTGTTTTGTAGTTTTTCCTACAAATTATTTCATATGATGTTCTTCCATTTTCTTCTCCTAATAACTAGTTTTTACTTAAAATGAAAGGGTTTTCATTTAAGATTGGGAAATGCTTTTTACAAACGTCAGTGAACTAAGTTTCATAACATTCCTGTAATAGTGAGCTTCTTTAATCAGTATTATTGTACAACTGTTGCATCCCATCAAATATAACTCCCAGACCAGAATTAAAAAACCCAAACCAAAAAGAATGTTAAGACAAGATTGAGTATGCAGTATTAATTAAAAATGTCATCAGAATTCAAAGCAAGATGCCTTATCTGCTTTACAGGAAACTTTTGAGAGAAAAGAAAAATAAACAAATATATTTCCTTGATGTGGAACATACAGAAGAAATTTCAGATAGGAAGCAGACTTTGTGGATGGATTGGAGTGAGATTTAAAACTCAGTCTGCTGAGTTACAGTTCAGTTGTGGAGTAACTGCATTTTACAGTTGTCCCTGAGGGATTTTCTAGGATATTTAGGAATCCATCAGGAAATCAGGGAGCTTAGTTTCCTCATCAGTATTGGGAATCTGTGTCTATATAATAATTCAGTTGCAAAGTGTGTAACACCTCTGATTTTCCTGCTCTCTCCCGTGCTACCTTTCCTCCTGACAAGCAGTGACTCTTGGCATACTCTGCTTTGTGCTGATGAACAACTTTTTATGTTCCAAAAGTTGAGGGAAACATTTTCAGGAATGCTGAATTACAAGTCAACATATACCACTAATATGATGTCTACTGCAGCAATAAGGAGACTTTGGGACCAAGATCTTAATTATTGATTCCTGCGAACTCAGCTGGTGGTCCTTGGACCTTATTAAATACTCTTCAGTTTTTATTCATATTCTTATTCCCTTGAGCTATAGCTCAACTGTGTAACTTCTTCCAGTAGATGTCAATTGTTAATAAAATTTGTTGAATGATAAAGTTCAAGGTTGGATCATCCTTAAGATTAAGTCTTTTTAGCTTTCAGCACAGTCAATCACGTTGCACTTAGCTTGATTTGCTTTGCTTAAGGCTTTCTCAACAATCAGTTTGCATGGTGCTGTTGCTAACCCCAGTTCTAGCCCTGTGATGACCTTTCTCCAGCCCTGATTATTTATGTGTATCCTGCAGTTCACTGGGGAAGTGTGTGTTGGCTTCCAAACAAAGATTGCTGTCTATTATATACAACCTAAAAATACAACTGTGAACATGTGTAGGAGTTTGAAACATGATTTTTTTTTTTTTTCCCCTGGAGTTTATTAACATCCTGTTGTATTTATTTCAAAACCTACAAGATGGATGTTTTTAGAGGTTTATTGTTCAAAAGTTGCTGTGATTATAACAACTGACAGACTGATAGGTGCAAAGTACAATTGATTACATTCATGGACTGTGTAAAGCAGTTTAAATGATTGTATTTATGTATTGCCATCTTCACTGGAAACCTGGACTCAAAATGAGAAATGCCTGAGCTTTGGTAGTGATGTACATGTGCTGTACAATAGTTGAAAACACGAGTAGAGGTATGAGTGTTGGAAATGTCCTGTTGCCCAAAAGCAAGTACTATTATGTGTCACAAATCCACAAATCTACTTATACAAAAAGCACCCCCAACAACCTGTTTGATTAGTAAATCTACCTCTCTGCTCCATCTCTTTGTTATAATTTGTTTAGCTAGATTTCCTAAGAAGATGAGACTTATATATTCATCCTCTCTGTGTATGCCTGTGTCTGTGTGTATACATGACAAGCATGTGTCTGGGTGTTTTCTTGCTGTGGTGTATGAAGAGGTAGATGATTTCACATGATTTTGGCCAGAGAATAAAATTGTCATAACCAAATAATAAGTGGATAGGGAAAGGAAAGGGACAGACTGTGGTAGTGCCTTGGCACATTGCAAAGTAATCTCTCCCATCATGGAAGACCAGGAAAATCGAAAGAGAAAATTTCTGAATATCTCCATCATGCAGAAAGCTTCATCTGAAACTCAGGGCTATCCCAATGTACATCAGTCACAGCTGTGATGCTCTAATCTGCTAGGCTGCATTAATCTGGGGACTCACAGGACTGCTGCTTTTATCTTTTTGCCAATTAAGAGGTAACTCCACAAACTTAATGTTGACTAATCAGCTGTGGTTTCTTTTCCTTTAAAAGCAGTAAGAAAACCCTCTAATCAAAGAGAGTAGCATTTGATTGTGTGTTAGTGGAGTACACTGTATGAGAAAGATGAATAAACTTGTGCCAGTCCCTGCATCTTGCAGAAGGGAGAGCTTTCTTCATTCCTCTTCAAGCCAAGATGAACCCCTTCTGTTTGGTGCTGCCATGCACGAGCAGAGGGACAGCATAAGGCCAGTTCAACAAAAGGGCAATTTACTATATTTACAAATATATCTCATTGCTTCTACTCCATGGGTTCTTGCCTGGCCCTGTGAATTCCTGAAGTTTGCACTCACCTAACTCCCTAGACATTCACGGCGATGTTATGAAGTTCCTGTTATGCTCTAAAATGCCATATGCTATAATTTTTTTTTCCACCATACCCATTCCCATGAATATCTGAGCACCTGGTCTGATGCAAAATCTAAACAGACAAAGCAAAACAATGCAGAAAGTGGTACCAAGAATGATAGGAGTGACAGTCAACATGTGAAATCCATACAAATGCCAAATGAGTGCTCTCTCAGACCAGCTGCTCTGAGGAAGGAGTGCATGAAGCAGTAGCAGGGTGGAGAAGTGAACTGAGGTTAGAGTCTAAGGCCAGTTGTACAGGAAGGATGGACAGAGGTGAAGGGGAGTTCAGAGGGCAGTGAGGCGATGTGAAGGAAAGAACAACTTCCAGTTGTAGAAAATTGCAGGGAGGAGGCCAAAAGAGAGCTATTCTCACAGACTGTAAATCGCTATGCTATTATAGTAACTCAGATTAATAAATATTTATATTATAAAGCTGTCCAAGGACTTAGACCTCACCGGGTTGCACTCTGAGTAATAATGAAGACAGTCTCATTCTGACTTCCCAGTGAGATTCAGTGAGTTATTGAAAGAAACTTGTGACATCAGGACAGGCTCCAAGAACACAGGTCTTCTGGGCAAACTGCTTTGCTGTCTTCTTTTAGCAAATAGTAAACTCTTCTGGGCTCAACACAAACTCTAACAATATTCAGTGCTTTTCACAGTGCACTTCACAAGAGGTTGGATATGTATAAGTGCACTGTCTGATTCTCCAGAAGGTTTTGCTGCATGCTGCTACTGTACCCAGCCTCCTGGAGGTGACCATCTCTTGTGCTTTCAGATGGCATGACAGAAGGACCACAGTCCATCTCTGTCTTTCTAAGATGTCTATGCCCACAAGAATGAGATTGGGTTAAAGAGATTTAGCAATCATAGAATCATAGAATAATGAAAATTGGAAGAGACCTCCAGAGGTCATCTAGTCCAACTCAAAGCAAGCATAATTCAGATTTAAATCAGGTTGCTCAGGACCTTGTCCAGTCAAGTTTCAAAAATCTCCCAAGACTGAGATTCCACCACACCCCTGGACAACCCCTTCCAGTACTTAATCACTCTCAGTCTGTTTTTTTTTTTTTTTTTTCCACCATTGTGTCCAATTAGAACTTGTCTTGCTGCAACTTGTTGTGACTATTGCCTCTTGCTGAGCACCTCAGAGAAGAGTTTGGTTCCACCCTTGTGATTACCTCTTGTTCTGTAGCGTAAGACTGCAATTAGGTTCTCCCATGCCATTCTTGTCTCTACTTTGAACAAACATGTTCCACCAGCCTCTCCTTGAATGTTGTCTGCTCCAGCCCCCAACTAAATGGTATTTTTCAGGACTCTTTACAGTTTGCAAAATATAACTCTTCTACTGGTAAGCACCAAACTGGACACCTATGCAACCTCTCAAGTGACAGGAAGAAGCAGTCATTCCTTTGTCTTTTTGGCTATGCTTTTTTGCTAATGTAGCATAGTATGACATATCCTGCACGCTTTGCCCAGGCTTCTCTTGCAAAGCTGTTAGCTAGGAAGTCACTCCCCAGCCTGCACTGCTACAAGGAGCATTTCCATCCCCAGGGCAGAGAGGAAAGTCTTCCCTTCAGCTGGTGCCAGCCACACGCTTTCCCATTCCTTCATCCCTGCACACTGTTGGAGATATTAGTGTCAGCTCCCCTTTGGTTCAGGAACACAACCTTCAACCAGGAACACAACTAGCAACCTCTTTGACTATGAACTTTTGTCCACTACCTTTAGAATGTGACAGTGCATCCAAATTTTCATCTGCCCTGTTGTAGGTTACCTGCTTGCTAGAGTGTGTCATGCTAATCTTTTGGGAAAGCCCTATAACCAGATGAGAAAAAAAGAGAGGTCTGAAACTGAAAGTATTTTAGCCATAGTTTTCTTTCATCTTTGTGGAAAATTCTCAGACAGCTGATTATGGATCAGATTAAGCGTATCTCACCAAAACTACTCTTATACCTTAGAATAATAATAAAAAAGCTTAGAATAAAAAAGCCCCCTTAGACAAAGTCTCGGAAAAAGTAGCCATAGTTCTTGAGTGAATAGGAACCCCTTGTAAGTGTATATTTCTGTCTTTCAATCTATACAATGCTTCAAAGAAACTGAAGGACAGTATATAGTTAACAAGAAATTCCCTAGACTCTATCATATGTAGTAGCTTCCTCATGTGCATATATATATTTTTCTAAATGGAGGAAAATTAACAAAGCACAGAGTCCGTTTTCATTGGTTTTGCCCCTCTAGCCACTGAAATCTCAAGCAGCCAAAAACCTGTTGCCTTTGTGCAGTCCCTGGGGTGCAGAGGGCATCAAACAGTTCACACTCTGAAAGTCTACCAAAGCCACTTCATTTAAAATTCAGCACAGTGTTTTCCCAGTTGGGCAAAAGGAGCAGTTGAATGCAGTGGTCAATCTGTAATTTAATTCTTTTCTACCTGAGCAAAATGAATGTTTCATAGCCATAACAGCGGCTGAAGGAGGGGCCTTGTCCAAGTGCAGCACAGGAGAGGGAAGTGCATCCTGGTTCTGTCTGCTGTGAAATATACCTCAGACTTCCATTTCCAGCATTTGTCTCTCTTGTATATGTGAAAATAAATGAGATAAGACATGCTTATTTATGGAGATGCAATGCCCTCTGTTTCTGTAGCCAGAGGAATGCTCAATTTATCAAAAAAAAAAAAAGAAAAAGAAAAAAAATAAAAACATGTTATATTCTAGATTATTTTCAGATAATTTCCATTGGCAACAAGTAAGTTCTTGGTTAACTTTTTTTTTTTTCTTTTTAAATAAATGAGTTTCAGCAGCCACATAACAACAACAAAAAAAAAATTAACAGAAAAGTTCTGCAAGGTCTCAAGAAAATCAGCTTACATGACCAGCTAATGGTTTGAGGAATGGACTCTTGGCATGCAGTGCAGAAATGGTTAGCAGTAACAGCCTGGCTTATCAATTGGTGTCTTACATGACAGCTGACACAGTCTTATGGTCTTGCAAACCCTCACACCCAAATAGTTTTGCTAATCTGAAGTTCTCTACTAACTTTCAGGAAAATGTGGGAGAATGAAGACTACATGTGCTAAGATTTGTAGTTAACAGTGAGTAAAGCAGATCCATACATTTTATGTTGAACCAAGATCTGTTTTGAAATATATTTTGCAGGCTGATGAAACAAATGACATTCTCATCTTGTTATTGTTCATTAACTCAAGGATGTGAAATTGTTCTGCATATCTGGTCTCTCTTCTCTCACCAGACATCCCCCCCATTCTTGTGTAAATAGTGCAAGTTCATCCATCACTGTGTAATCAGGAGACTGTCAGGATCTACCAGCTACAAATTTGTGAGTTCTTAGAATTTCATTTGAAATACAGAGAAAACTGTATTTGAAAAACTGCTGGAAAGAGATGTGGAAAGAGACGTATTTCACTGAATAATTAGTTCTTGTTTTGCACCAGATTTTCCATTAATTTTTTCTTAATGATGTGGACTGTTTCTCTTCTGTGCTGTTCACATTTGGCCTGCTTTCAGTGAAACTTATAAACAGGGGCAATTGCTGTAAATGAAATCTGGAAAACATATACAAATACATACAGGAAGAAAAAATAATCTTGATACTATTAATCTCATGAAATTAATCTAACAGAAGTGGGCCTTAAGTCATAGTTCTTTTGAATGTAGAGGATTTATTTAAACTAGTTTCCAAGGCCAATTTTGATAGTTTTAAAAAATAAACTTTTTGTTTAAGAGAAATGTCAAGAAAGCCTGCCGTCCATTTCAATGTATGTTAACATTCCTGTGCTTGGGACCTCCCTGAACTCTCCTATTCTGTGACTTTTATGCTGTTGACATTGCCTTTTTTGTGGGTAATGTCAGGCTTGCTTGTCCAATCTCAGCTGTGTGACTAAGGCACTCATCATTATCCATTGTTTGAACAAGGTCTTGTTGTGTGCTCTGACTGATTGATTGCTTATTCTCAATAAACAAAGACTTGCACTCAAGGTCTTTGAAACATTTCTTGCTCAACTAGACCACTTATATGCACAGAAGGCCAACTGTGCCTCTCCACTATTTGCTTATTCAAATAGATAATTTTTTTTTTTTTTTTTCTCACAAAGAGAATGGCCATCTTAGAAAGGAAGACAGAGCAGTCAGGAGGAAGTATTATTTTTCTAGTCCTATCGTATCTTTCTGTTTAATCTACAGTGTTTTTCTGGGTGTTTTATTTTTTTTTTATTCTGAAGTCATAGTACTAGATATTGTATTAGAGAACTTGATTTTTTCTGAAGTAGGATAAAGTGAAATTCCAGTGATGCTAGTAGATGAGGAGCACTGAAAACCGTTGTGTCCCTAGGAAAAAGAGGAGGAGTCCCCAGTTGCACAGTGGATATCAGTAACAGGTAATGCTCAGCTCACAGCTTTGGTTGGGAACAGTATCAGTTGTGAATATAAACCTTTTGCAGGTGATTTTAGCTAATAGTCTTTGCATATACTTCCTCCTTCATTGACATAATGGATTAACATAAGCAGTTTTAAAAATATCCTAATACTACAGTGTCAGACTGACTGTTCAGTTTGCTCTGCTGTCATTAAAAAGTCCTCCTCCATTATTATTATTTTTTCAGTCACCCTTGCCATTTAATATCTTGAATATATGAACAATAATAGCTGAGTAAAAATTTCAACGTATAGTCCAATGGAAAGATGTAATCTGGTGGTACAAATCTGCTATCATTTTACTAGGAAGGGGAAAGAGAAATCTCTTACAGGTTGCTGACATTTTGTAAGGTAGTAATGACTCCATTGTGCTATGCAGACAGAAAACAACACAACAGTCTCTTCTCCTATATGCATTGCTTGTTACTACAGTATTCCTGTGCAAGGAGAAAAATTGCCTTAGAAAGGTCCACAAAGTTCCTTGAAATAAAATTCATGATGTAACTCTAAAAGGGGACTTTATATGTCTTGTATATACGCATATGACAAGTTTTATGTTTATGTTTTTAAATTTTTTTTAAACTAACAATATAAAATCCAGTATTTATCCTGATCTATTTGAATAACGTTCTCTACCCATCCCCTCCTACTGTCTTTATTAGGAATGAATCGGGATGGAGAGGGATGAATGATACTTTATTGCCCCCCTCCCCCTTTTTTTTCCTTTCGTGTGGTCATAAGTAAAGTTTTATTATTTACAGAAGTGTCAAGGTTGATCCACACCTATAATGCTGTGTACATAAAAATACACATGAAAGTTCACTTGTCCGTCTGCATTCATTTAGTGCATAATGGTAAATAGCCAATTTATTCTTATGCTTACAATAGTTAAATCATTTATTCTTTTGAAAACTTCATTACAAATGTCACTTAGTCATTTTTCCAGGTTCTGCATATCGTTAGTATTTGGGAGAAAATATTTATCTTGAAAAGTTAATTGAAACAGCAGATTGGAGTCTTCTTCCACTTGTACAGGTAGAACACTTGTAGTGAGACATCGGACTTACATCAAATCAAAATGTGTGTGAATATGAGAGAAGAGTCAGGCTCTATCTTTCCTGTCTGGGAATAACGGCTAGTACACACGAGGCTAATTCAGGAGGAACATTTAGTCATGGCCGCCTGTAACTGGGCCACTATGTGAAACATAATTATAAACCAGTAGCTGTAAAAACTGTAGATAACAGTTCACTGGAAAACTGAAGACATTCTAATAGGAATGGAGCCGCTAACTTTGTAATTTTAAGAAATGAACAGTAATCCTTATTTAATCCCTTTTAATGATAAAGTGTTGGCATCCACTCCCTACTCTGCCCCCTTCTCCCCATTATTAAATGTTATTTGATAAGTACTGATCCAACCTTGGGGATTCTATGATTCCTTGATGCTCTATTCCTACTGCCTGTATTGCTGGAAATGGCAGTTACTGCTCCATGCCTGTCAGAAGGTTTCTGACTTTTCTACACGGGGCTGTTTGTCTTTCTGCGTTCTTATGCTTTGTCCATTCCCAGTACATTTTCACCTCAGTATCTGGTAAATAGGTAATTTCAGTTGCTGTGACAGGGACCTTACACTTTATTCACTTCCATGCTGTTTGTTTATAAATATGTAAACAATGCACAGTCTCCCTATGACCCTCACTCCATCTTTTTTTTTTTTTAGACTTGTCAGAGACTCTGCTGATTTTGAATAATTATTTTGACTGAATAATCACTTTGCCTCTAGAGACAGACTCTGCTAATCTCATTTCCATTTAGTCTTTGCATCCTGTGGGTTGCACACAGCATCCTGCCTTCCAGATCCACATTAACTGATATAACTAACATCTCCTGCATCTGGATTATTATATTATTATTATTTTTTTTTCATGTGCAATACAGAGTTTTGAAATTCTTTTTGTGGGAGTGTATAAGCATCCCAACACATATACACATATGCTGCTAACCATCTGTGTGAGAAGACAAAGTAGCAGGAGGTAGTCAGGCTCCTGAGAGTTTTACCTTGCAGTCTTGCATTAGCCCTTGAAATTTACCCTGATGGTGGAAGTCCCAGTATGCTGAGTGAGTGATAATTTTTGCCATAATCTTTATCCAGAAATTTTAATCAATCTTCTAGATATCAGTCATAAGTTATCTTGTACATAATGTTTAATATTTTTGTTTTTATTCAGCATTCCCTTAGATATTATTGTAGAATGTGGGCAACATCTGATATAAGAGTAGCATTTCTTGTTGTACAATATAAGATGTAGTGCAAGCTTTTTAGATTCTGTGGACATTGGTGAGGATTAAGTACTTTTCTTACCTTGAAGTTAATGTTAAATGAGAGCTTAATGACACTGATGGATGAAGGACAGAAGCATTTAGCAGTGGTATAGATTCTCTGTCCTAAAGGTCTCTGTCCTAGGTCTAAAAATACATCAGGATGCTTAGCTTCTCGTTGCTGTGAGTCTTCATTGGATTTGCCTTCATCCAGCTGCTTCAGGTAGGAGTTACTGAGAGTGGGAGAATTCAGATAAGCAGGAACTGCCCAGTAACTGGGAAAGAAATGGGTCAATCTGTATCAGATTTTAGCGAGTTGAAATGAAAGTGAACCAGTTTTCCTAGTAAGTTCTTCCAATTTTTATGATTCCAACTGCAAACAGTGAAATTTCAGGTTTTTTAACTTTAAGGGTTAATGAGTGAACAGATGTGAAAGATTAGATGTAGCTGAGAACAGCATGCCGATGGAAGAAAATACTGACTCTTATTACATTCAGTCTTTTCTTGAGAGATAAGAGAAGAAGAGAAGAAATCACCTTCCCCATTTGAGAGGTTTTAAAATATGTTTGCTTTTTTTTTTTCCCCAGTATAATTTATTCTTTTTATAATTAGCAGTTCTTGAATGACTATCTGAGAAAGAGGCTAGTTTTGCCAGATGATTTACTGAATAAATACCCATATATAAGGTAACTAACTTGAGCATCCTCCACTCCTTATAGTGTCAGAGAAGGATAAGAACCAGTCTTTTTGGCCTAGGGTAAATACTAATTGGCATCATATTTTACTGGAAGGGCTTGGCCTTAGTCACAATGGAAAGATGTATTTTTGTAATCAGCAGTTGTAGCTGTCCTTACTTGGTAAGTCATAGTATTCTCCATGCAATATTCCAATATTCTTTCTGTTCTGTAAGGTGTTTTTTTTTTTTTTTTTTTTTTTTTTTTTTTTTACTTAGAAGATTCCAAAACAGGCTGCAGCATTTGGTCAATTTCCTCAGCCTGTGTTGTTATGCCAATAAGCTTGAGTAATGAGAAGGGATTCAAACCCAATCTAGAATTGTTCAGGTGTTCAGAACTGGGATGATCAAAGATAAAAAAGGATATGAATTTAGGTGAATAACTATTTAACATGAGAAAAAAATAGAAAGAGAAGGACTTCTAAATTGCAGACAACAGTTCATGTAATCATGAGTTTTCAGTGCTACTTTTCTTCAGATTTGCTGGGAAAAGAGGAATGTGATACAGAAATCAATATTTTTCTCAAATTGATGAGAATGTAGTTTACACTGACAAGGTTTTCAAGGCTCGGTTGAATGGTCTCTCTTTGACCTCACGAAACCCTTGATACGTGCATACAAGTAACTTCAGCAGCCGGTGCCAGTGGCCAGGCCCAGCCCAGGTATACGTGAGTGCATAGTTTTGCAAGTAGGCACATAGAATTACAATCATATCTCTGAACCTTAATTGCCTCATAGAAAATAAACTCTCCTAGTTATGTGATCTCCCCCATTGCCAGGATAATACAAATCAAGAAGATCTGTGATAAGACCCTGCTTTTAATGAAAGAAGATTGTATTTCTCCTTAAGTCCCTCTGAGTCTTTGACTTGACTGAGGGGAGAGAGGCAACTAAATTAAATTGAGTTTGAGCAGTAAGAAAATTAAAGGGCCTCCTAGGACCTCTGTTAGGATCAGGGTTTGAAAAGCTTTGAGATTAAGATGCTAAAATCTTCACTCAGACTGCCAGGGTGGGCTT
This sequence comes from Anser cygnoides, assembly GCF_040182565.1. Taxonomy (NCBI): domain Eukaryota; kingdom Metazoa; phylum Chordata; class Aves; order Anseriformes; family Anatidae; genus Anser; species Anser cygnoides. Next base: position 14,395,869 of record NC_089874.1, on the reverse strand, counting down.
GGGCTGCTCAGTCCTCTCTATATCCTGAGAGATGCTGAGCACCTGATAATGCCCTGAATTTTGGGGTGATTTCCTGAGGTTGAGCCTCCTGCATTTTCATTTGAGCGAAGCCAAACGTGAGCACTGTGTCAAGACCGTGCACTTCTGTCCTGCTAGTGGGACATTACGCTGTGTAACTGTATACATTTCAATATTAATTTCTGTGGTACTTGTCTGAAGAAGTACTTCTTGTTATCCCAGACAGCTGAGACATGGGAAAGGCTGCATTACGGAAGTGGTACCAGGAAGAAAGCTGTAATCCATGCCTAAGTATTGTGAAAGATCTCATTCACCTACGCCAAAGTGCCAGCACTTACTGTGGTTTTATCCACTTCATAGCAGTTGCCATTTGCAAATGTTCAGAACTGGTTAGACCTCTTTTCCACCTCTACATGAGACAACGGGATTGTTTTAATAATCGAAATGTTTAAAACAAAGACATTGCTTTTGGGAAGACCATTTGCTTTTAACAATCAGCAAGTCTCCCGCTCCAAACCTGAGAATCACTGTTTGCTGTGGGAAGCCCAGTTCTTATGGCCACGTGAGACGTGCCATGGGGCTCCAGTCCCCAGTGCCAAGGTGCTGGGTGGCCCTCCACTCCTTCAGCACTCATCTGTGTTCCATAGATCCTTTTGCCCACAGCTTCAGGACTGTGCTGCCCAGTGGGAGGAGAGCAGTGAAGGTGACCATTCCTCTCTGAGAGGGGGTGGGGGCGGTGGTGGGAGGAGGAGAGGTGAGGGGTGGGGAGCTCCCAAGCAAAGAGCCTGTTCTCATTCAGTACACAAAAGTGAAACTTGGTGAAAGATTAAGAACAAAAGGAACAAAACAATCTCTGCTTTGCCTGCATACCTTCTCAAGGAGGTTAATACTATAGTTGCTGAGAGTTTTTATAAGATTCCTGGTAAGCGGGAAATTACCTTTCTAAATCCACATTTGTTAATAGGTAATATTATGTGGCTGTGGCCTTTGAGAGAACTTATAATGTGCCTACAGTTCAAATAAGGTCATTAATGTAGAATTCTTAAATGTTGGTTAACATACTGTGCAGAGGGCCTAAGTTTCAAGTGCAGAAGCAGGCAGCTGCTGTGACTGCAAAAATGAATATTGAAATGTGCTGTCCTGCAGGTACTACCTTGCTTTGAGAGTTATTTTCAAAGATTAACTTCTAGTTATAACCAGAGATCAGTTTGCATATTCACAGTCATTGAATGCACATACCCATGTACAGGAATATTCAAGCCTAACTTCCAAAGATGACATAACTTTTTAAATATAATCTGAATCCCACCATATTTAGAATATAGAAAAAAAAAGAAGAAAAAATCTTACCTGCTACCAGCCAACTCTTCCTTATAAATATGTATCTAACTGTACAATCAGATAATTCCTTCAACATGTGCTTTCTAATGATTTCTCTGTGCCTTTTTGTTTGCTACTTGGAAATTCTGTGAACCTTCTTATGGGGTGACATAGCTTTCCCTGCGGGTGCCTGTGAGATGTACAATATTTCTAGCTACTGCCTTTCAGTGTCTGTCAGCAGGCAGCTGGCCAGAAAGCATTTATTTAGCAAATGTGAACAACTGGAGAATTTTTGTTTGCAAGACTGATGGGACATGCTACAATTTACTGAGAACAATAACAATGCTTTGCCCCCACTCAATAGATCTACCTTGAAGCTCCCTGACATTAATAAAAGACTAGATCAACCTCTCTCACCTCCCTCTCTTTTTCCAGCTACAGATATAAGGTTTGGAAAGTGAGGGATGGGTAATACTTGCTGTAATTTGCTTTAAGAGTTGTAGAAGAACAGAGGAGAAGAGAAATTGTCCTGCTGTTAATGTGTGTAAAAGCTAAGAGTTAAAATGTAGTGAAAGACTTACTCATTAGCCAAATATTATTGCATTATGTTTTCTTTTCTGGAAGGAAAGTATTAGAAACCCAGCTGTTCATTTGAATTTAAAAAGTTTAGAAGACAAAACTGTAATGAAATATTTAATCTGAAAACAATGTTGAGGAGAACTTTTTTTCAGTGTGAGAATGGAAATTCGGAGCAAGTCACTGAAAAGATCTTGTTTCCAAAATGGGTAGAGTCAATGTTATTTCAGCAAATTTACTGACAGTTTATGAAGCTCTAAGAGCAGAAATAGGATTCTAGCTGGTGCTCAGCTAAGCCCAGACTGACAGCTGTTTTAGGAGTTCTTTATCTTGATGAGTTTAGGAAATTTCTCTTTCCTCCTCATTTAGCCGCATGGGGCTAAAAGTGTTAAATATCAATACTGGGAAAAGAACAAATGCATCTTTGCAGAGTTTATTTATAAAGACTTTATAGTTTTGTTATTCACTGGGAAATTATGAGTTTCTTGCTAGTACACTTGCTGCTTACTTCCCTTTGATCCTTCTGGATTAGCTGTGGTTAGATGCACTATCTTTTTCTCTGTAAGGCAAAAGTATACCCAACAGCTGTGAAATTTTTTTGCTTTTTGGTTTAAAGGGAGCCTATGAAAACTTCATGTATATTTTGTGTACATTTTCCTCTGACAATACTTGCAGTATTCAAGTGAATAAATGGAATTTAAGGCTTATTTATTTATTTATGTATCCATTTATTCATTTATTTATTTATTTTAAGGGTGAGTTTATCTCTGGTTTGACTAAACATGTCATACACATGTGAAAATGCAGGATGCCTTGAAACATCTGCATTATTTAAAGCATCTTTTGACAAATGTCAGATGCCTTTGTGGGTCATAAAGAAACTTGACACCAGCTGAAAAGTGTTTCGCTATAAGAGTTTGGAGCTGAACCCAAGGTTCTTGAGCTTTGGGTTATTACTTGGACAATAGTGATATTTCATCTTTTGTCTTGCATACCTTTATTGTTAACAAAACCTATACCTTTGCTCTTTATTGTATGTACTACCATTGCAGTGGTGTGTGTACGGGACCTTTGGGTGTTTATATTTATACCTTAAATCAGCTTGAAACAACTGATATGGAGTACAAAGGCTCATATTAGCTAGGACAAGTCACACGAGTAAAGGATGCAGAGGTTTTCTGTGTGTAGCATTAGCTGTCTGCTGTGTCCTGGGAAGAGCTGGGTACACTGGTGTAGGTTCACAATTTCTGATTTAAAACTGATTTTTTGAGAAAACGCAACTTATTCTGCCGTCATATCAGAACTGCAAAGACTGGGGCGTGTAACCAGGTACCTTTGGAAATCTTAGTGGGAAGGATGTTACCTGTCAGTGTGTCAGCCTTGAGAGCTTCTTGGCTTCCATACCAGTCACCCTTGGGTTGAAATCGGAAAATTGGATCTTCAGACCAAATCCAAGTCTCCAACTACCTGGTGGGATGTGGGAAACTCCTGACAGACTGATATATGTGAGGAAATAAAAGTACTGTTTAATTGTCATTTGATTTCATTTGTAAGTTTGGAAGTGTAGAAGTCCTGAATTCAGCTTTTACAGGCATGTTTTTTTTTTTAACTTATATCACAAGAATGATCAAGATTAAAGGAGGATAGATATGAAGCACATCTATTAGAAATGAATCACTAAAACACTTCAGACTTGTGATTGAATTTAACCTCAGTCTTCTAAGAAAGGGAGATGTAGCTGTCCCCTTGCAAGCATAATGTACTTTAAGGCCAATGTTTTCAGAGGTGACTGTTGATTGCCTCAGTATTTTAGTGCCCAGTAGAGAGATTTTGATTGCTTACAGTTTAGCATGTCCTAGTCTAGATAATTACAAACCAGTGCACAGCAATAGTCTCTTCTGAAACATTTACATAGCCATGAAACAATCTTGAGACAGGTTGGGAATGAGAATACAGATTTTGTAGGTCCCAGTCATTGTCTTGAACAAGTTTATTGCTGTTAAATCTTAAGTGTGTGTATATATGCATTACAAGAATGAATTACCAGCTGGGATTTTTCATTTGTATGTGATATTCATATACAAGTTATTGACATTTTCTGTTTACTAGACCTGGTGGGGTAGAGGAGGTCCAGCTGTGTATAAATATGATAAATTAATATGAATAATTCATCTATTTAAGCTGAAGTTTCAAAACTGCATCTATTTTTGTTGTATTTTTAAACTGCATTCAGTGTTTGTGGAAGCAAATTTTCATTTTTAATATTGTTTTTCATTCTGTGATACTTTTATTTCAACCAGTGCCCTCTTATTTACAAATATAAACATTCTTTTTCCCTTGTGAGTGAATTTGTTGTATTCTGGTTATGTACATTCAAGACCAGGCTTGCTAGCATTTCCACTTCATATGAAGAGGGTTAATTATGAACTAGACTATGGATCTCAAATACATCAGCAAGCTAAGTAGCTGGTGACTGCTGCAATCAGTTAACTGCAAGGAAATGAAACAGGACTTATTTACATTTAGAGTGATGCCTGAGTTCTTAATCACCTCAAAGCATTTAAAAATTAACTTTACTACCAACAGCTCAAGAGGCATAATGAACCCCAGGAGGGAGTTTTCTTCTCTTTCATTTTCATTGAAGTTGTCTATTCATTTACATCAGACTACACTCACTCCAGTCTGTTTGCCTGCTAAAACCTCAAAAGTTTCCTTATTTAATTTTCTTAAATAACTTGTGGTTCATTTGGTATGCTTCATCATAAATTAGTATTAAAACTGTGGAAGAACTCTTGGTAACTACTGGAGTACAAGCAGTTACAAATTCTTTAAGGACAAATAAAAGCAAACAGTATTTTGTTATAACATTGTAGATGCATATTACCTATGTATAAAAAAGGCAACAAAATACTTTATCACCTTCATGCTTTCTGCACTTTTACACCTGCAGAAGCACATTTTATGATTTTATACACGGACATGCTCACACTCCAGGAAGACAGCTACAGTATAATCAAATAAGCAGCTAACACCCTGACCAGTAATGACATTTGACAATTGGCAATTTAGAAGATGGAAGCAAAGATATTGAAACTACTACAAATTCTCCAAGCTTTTCACCATAACTTTGTTTTATCTTGACTCTTATTTGCCCTGAATCCCCTAATAGGAGCAATCCCTTCATAATATACTCAGCCAACCCATTATTTCTATATACTTTTTTTTCCATCGCTACAAATATGAAGCACTAACACCTCCAAAAGTGGTCTGTTCCCTTGGGAAAGGTCTCAGCTATGAGGGGAAAAAATCTTGCCTTTGGAAGTTTCCCTTTAAGGTTTGAACTATTTTCCTGGGCTATTTACAGCTGAAGTGAAGGTGATATTTTGAGAGACAACAGTAATGAAGAGTAACAGCAATCCAGCAAAACTTAATAGGGGTGAAGCTTAGTGCAGAACCTTTTTTTTTTTTTCTTTTTTTTCTTTCTATCAGCTATTTAGTGGGTAAATTGAATTTAAATGTTTATACATCTATTAAGATAAGCAGAAGTGTTAGTAGTACAGATTATTTCCTTTTTTTTAATATATATAAGAGTTAATATGGCAGTTGTAGTAAACATTAAATACGTAGTTACAGTAAATATATATATGTTTACTTAATAAAGCTATGCACACGTCTCTTTTAATATTTCCCCCACTTCCAGCTCCTTTAATGAAATGTTAGTTATAGATCTAATAAACTTATAAATGAATCCATTGTGACAGCCTTTGTCACCAGTATTTTTACAATGGAATTAGTATATGCCACCGTAATCTAAGTTCCCTAGTTGTTTAGGCCTCTTATGGAATAGGGAATTATGAAACCATAACATGGTGTTAACATGGTGTTACAGAAAACAGCTGCAGTCTGGGGGACATTTGAAGCAGGGTGGCTGTCAGAGGGGGTAGCCCTGCTCTGGCAGCTTCCCTCTTCCTTCTGCTGGTCGTGCCAGCTCTGCACCCTGAATATAGTGGGACTGCAGAGTCGATACTTTGGGAAAACAAGCAGTGGTAACACTCGCACAACCTGAGCTGGGCATGAGAGCCAAGGAGGGGAAGGAGAAGGTAGGGTCTGTTTTTGACGGTGATTATGTCACCTTACATGTCAGACTGTGGCCTTGCTGGAGGAGAAGAATGTATAGTTACAGCTGAGGGGAAATGTTCTTTTTTAGGTAACCTAGACACTTGTAAGGAAAGAGTATTTATGAAACTACTAAAGTTCAGTCTTGTAAATTTTTTTCCTTAGTTGTAAAGGTAAAAATTTCTCTAACAAAATCTCTTTATCATTTTACCGAGATGATAAATACTCAGACTGGGAGATGGATGGATTTTTCTGTGTGCTGTCCTGGGAAAAGAGAGGACCTCTGGGAGCTGTCACCCCATGGGAGGCTGGCACAATATCTACGTGCTTTTCTGGTGATGCTTGAGGGATTGTTCCTTTTTTTTTTTTTTTGCCTGAGGTTACATAGCTCTTTTTCTGTGTAGGAAATTGAATATGACGTGGTGAGACTGGGGTCTAATATTGCTTCAGCTCTCTGTTTTGTGTAAGAGTGTAAAAGTTCCTTATAATGGTTTAAAACAAAAGGGCACTGTTATGTATAACAGTGCTATAATATATCAAATCTGTAAAATGATTCTCAGGCAACTTTCTTAGGATGGACCTTGTTGTCTATTGGATTTGATATTCGCTCAAAATTAGTAGCTATGTACATGCTGAATTTTCCTAAACTCCAGGGTTTCTGTGAACAACTTATTTTGACTACAATGAGATGCAACTTATCATTTAAAAAAACCTCATTTACAAATGAGTGAAACCATTTTATTTCTCATCTATTTTCTTATCCTATTTTAACCTACCACCTTTTCATTTCTTTTTTTTTTCATAATACTGTTTATATTTCCTATGCTATGAGCCTTGACCAATTGTAGAAATATCTAAAATTATGTTTTTAAATATATATATATGTTTTTATTTTACAGTTTCAATGCATTTTGCTATAGATAGCTGTGCATCAAATCTGACAGGGCTGAAGGAGTGAGCAGGCTTCCATCTTGTATTTAATGCTGTGTGAGCAGCCCACTTGCCACTACACCCAAAAGGAGCACTGCTCACCTCTGCTATCAGTTTCTGGATAAAAGCTCTGAGGAGAGAATTTCTTACCTTTCATATTCTTCAGCTGTTTGTTTTCATCAGTTTTTCTCTTCAGAGTGTTTATTTATTTATTATTTTTTTTTTCCTTACTAGAAAGCATCTCTCTCTCTGGAGTTTATCTCGATTTTTCTCTGTAAGGCCATTTATATTTTCACCTTGATGTTAATTTGCTGAGTGAGAGGAACAGCAGATCTGTCTGCCAGTTCAGCCAAATTCTTTCCAAACATTTACCCTGTAAAAGGTTTTGATGCAAAACAATACATTTGAAACGGTTTTCTTGGTATCATTTTATAGAGGTTAGTTTTTCTGGCTGGTGTTACTTGTAGCCTGGGGTGCCTGAATCCCTTCTGATTTAGTTTCAAATGAGTCCTGATATAAATGTCTTCAGGGCTCCTACCAAGCAGTAGACGACGACTTTACTGGTCTTTATTTCAGCCAAACCCTTTTAAAGTAGTTTTATTGTTTTGACTAGTTGTGAAATTGGTTTTGAAGGATTTGTAATGTACAATAAAACACTATACTCATTCAAAACATGAAATTCTTCAGTAAAACTTTTATTTTTAAACATACACTTTCATTGGTATATAGATATTTTTTGACTCTTACTAGTGGTGGAGATCATGAGACCATGTTAGCACAAATGTTCTTTGCCCCTAGTTCTACTTATCTGACAACATTGCTGTGGAAAAAGTTTGGTGTATTTTTGTGTATAATTAATGTAAGATAACAAATTGCTAAGAATGAATTATCAGTGTGCAAACAGAATTGTTTGGATCCAGGTACTCCTCAGGCACTGTCAGCAGAAATTGAGCTGAAACTCTAATTCCTGAGTGTTGTCTGCTATTGCAGATTTAGTGTCCTGCTTTACGTTGTTTGTACTGAAGGAACTAGAATAAGGCTGCTTGGCAGCTGACTCCTTTGGGAATCCCTGCTAAAATGAAATGTATATTTCATAAGGCCATCCCAGGGAGCAAAATTTTAAACAAACATACATTTTAAATGAGTAAGCAATCGTCTACTGGGAAACTGTATGGAGCTTTATTTTTGGATGTATGTGCTCATCTCACAGTGTAGAGAATTACAATCACAATCCACAAATAGAGGAGAACACGCTAGTTAATTCTTAATATCCCTCTAAACACAGCCTTGCAAACTAAATTAGTAAACTCTATAGAAAGGATATTCTCTGCATAAGGTGTCAAAGCTCTGCCAGCACCGGAGAGTATTTTATTGAAATGTAAACCCTATAATGGATCTGGTTGAGTTTTCCTTGAGAGCATTTTTTGACGGGAGTTACATACAGTTACTTGAAGGCAACAGTATATTGGGAATATTTGGAGATATTGATATGTATTTGTGTGGTACAGTTCCTGTAGTCATAGTTCAACTGATCAAGGTTAGTTTATTTAAGGTTTGTTGGAGACCAGACACAATGGACGTGTTCAATCTCTTGTGAATTTAGATAACTATGGGGTAGGTGTTTACACCTAAACTGGTATATTCTAGGCTGTCCTTACTGTCAGTGGGAGAAGTGGATTCTTTGGGAATGTATTCAGATAGTTTATTTTAGATCTCTGCTTAGGATGAGGTGTCAACTTGTCTACATTGTCTATGTACATAATCCCTGTTGTCTACATTGACTATGCACAGAGTCTAGGATGGCCAGTTCAAACCCAGATGTCTGTTTCCAGACGAAGTCATGGGAATCCTAGCAATGCTGACTATCAAGACATTTATTTTCCTTTGTGAAAAAAAATCTGCAATTATATCTTTAATATTAGTAATTTGATAGAATTCAGTTTGGATTTATATGTTTATGTGGAAAGATAGGACCTGCATGATAAACAAAGAAATCGTGATGAATTATTCAATGTTTTTCTCTTTATTCACTTCTATATTTCAAGAGAGCCATAATAAAGGCATTTATATATATGTATATATATGTATTTGGAAAAAAAATATTTGAAACATATGCGAACAGAGTGATTTCTTTGTTGCTTTTTTACACTCCAATTCAAGTGTGCTGCATGATACCTTTTCTGAACTGATTGCATCAGTCTAAAAGAATAGATTGTTGAATACGCCAAGGAACAGAAGTAAAATAAAGAGAAAAGTGTCCTCAGATCTGGACCCTTCATCCTTTTAAATCCTCTTGCATTTTCAGAAAGCACTCAGATCTTACATCCTCTCTACAAGAAATAGCCACATCAAAATTAGCAGCACTCAAAGACAAGGTAGAGGATGACTGCAAAGATTTTAAGGTAGACAGCACAGCACATCCTGTACTCATAAGTATATTTAAAACTGCTCAGCAAGTCACAGTGTGGGGTAGTTTGATTCTTTGTTAAAAAGAATAAGGAACTGTACCTGTTCTATACATATAAGTGGGCTCTATCATTAACAACAAGAGGCCTCCTTCAAGGCATTTATGGTATCAAACATATTAATTCCCTTGTCCTTGCCTTGCACTGCTTGGTGAGTAGGAATTAGATGCAATCAAGAGTGAGCTCTTATGGGACTTATTTTAGTCTCCCTTTCACCTAGGAAGAGTCTGGAGAAAGGGTTCCTCAGCCATGTGCCAGGTGCATGCTACATGCTTGCACCACTGCCTTCTCTGTGCAGCAGGTACAGCAGATTGTCATGCAATTTGGTAAGGGACTGAAAACAAAGCGGGGAGTTGGAGGAAAAACATGTGGAAAAGATAAAGGTTTTACAGCATCTCAATCTTAGAAGTTTTTCTTATCCTGCGTTCTGTACTTCTTACGTTACTTATATCAATACAGAAAATGACATCAATATCCAGGAAAGGATCAATCCCAATTGCAACAAGTCAGTATAAAATTAGAAGATTCAGTAAAAAACTAGATGTCACTTTTATTTTTCTTTCCTGTGGCAGGAGAAAGGAGTCAGTGTTTAAAGTATGTGCAAATGCAAAAAATGTCAGTACACTCAGTATGATTAGAATTCAGCCCCACTTCTCAGTGTGATGTTGGACAGGCCATTCAGCTTTGGGCATGCAAACCTGTCATAGAAACTGCACAGGTAGAAGACAACTGATAGTACAGGGCTGACTGAGCACAAGGAATAAGAGAAAAATTTTCTTGGATAATTCCTATTTTCCTGACACTTAGTTTCTTTTTCTCCCCCTACCCTCCTATTTAAAAAAAAAAAAAAAAAATTGCAATTTTTCAACTGCAGATTAATGGAATATTCAGGTGGACAATGAATGAAGGGCAAAAGAAAAAGTCATTCCTGCTTATACCCTACAATCAGATTTTACAACTCCTTCTCGTATTTGTGTTTGTTGCAGTTGTATAATAGTGTAATAGAGAGGTGTGAAGGGTAGCTGTAGGTAAGCATTGATACATTAATTCTGACCACAACATGTAGTGTAAAATTAATGTTGAACTCGAGGTATACAATGCATTTTCAGTATACCAATCTATTTCTTTTTTTTTTTTTTTTCTTATATGGGAACTAACTAAATTTAGCATTTTTAACAATAAAGAGTCCATGTAGGTCACCAGATGTTAGATCTCCCTTCTTCCCTTGTACCGTCTTTTATTTCTGAGCAACATGACAGTAACATGAGACCATGACAGCTTTTATGAAACATATACTTTAGTGAAGAAAAACAGAGAGTTTGAAATTTCTAATCAATCCTCTGAGGGACTGTTTTTGCATTGATAGTGTATTACAAATGATAGACTACATCATAAACTAACAAAGGCATGTCTGCTTACTTCCAGCTGATGGTGTCAAACAAAATTTCCAGTGGTAGTACTTTGAATTGTTAATTGTACTGAAATTGTGCTGAAATTCTTGACCTAAATATTTATGAGGGTATTGGTTCTATAGTGCTCTACACTGATGCCCTGCAATCTGTCTGTGTAATCAGGTGTAAACATGGTTATTCACATGCTCCCAGAGACAGTGGCAGTGCCCAGGAGTGAGAAGTATCAGACCCTGCAACTTGGGGATTTATCTCTGTGTTTCATTTTCCCTCTGCAGATCAAACATTCCCTGAAGTGTGGTAGAAGACAGGAAGAATGACACTTGCTAATTTGAATTTCAGAACACACCTAAACCATATTCTGATCTCCAGGTAAGTGTCTGTGAGCCACACTTGGCTTTGACACTTGTTAAAACTTAATCACATATCTTTTTGGTGCCAAGCTACTGTACACAGACCAAAGAGTGGCATATGCATGTGCATGTGTTTAGGGGGTGGGGTTGGGAAGGGAATATTTTATTTGTTTGTACAGAAGATGTGAAGGGAAAACATCACTGGAAAATATGAGATCAGCTTATGAAAAAGGAGGAAAGATTCAGTGGCAACTGAAAACCTGAAACTACAGGTGTGTTGATGCAGTTGTTCTGTATGAGGTCTCAAGAAGGAAACATCTGGGAACATGTAATTTACTAATTTAGATGAGGCATTATTTTTATGTATTCACTCTTCCTTCTCCCCCCAGACTGCTTTTTAAAAATACCCTCAGGCATGTTGCTGGCTATATCAAAGTCCTTAAGCAGTAACTGTCAACTATAAAGGGGAAGAAAAACAAATGGCGTATTCTAAATGTCAATAACAACTAAACAGGTTCTCTTTGTGAAGATCTGTGTATCTCTGAAGTAGTTTGGAATCCAAACCTGTACAGTGAAATGTGATTTTAACCACATAATGGGTACATATGTTGACCAGTGACTATTGTTTTAGATGCCTCATCATAACTGTTAGCATGAAGACTGCAAAATATTTCCTGTGCTGTCACCTATGATAAAATAAACAAGTTCATTTCAGTCAGGGCTGGATTTCTTTTGGAGGTGTTTGAGCCTTTGAGTTTTGTCAGCCTGAACACTTATGGGAGATTTGTTTTGCATGGTCTTGCTCAAATACTGTATATATCAAAAGAATGTGCCAAAAGGGTTATGGTGAGATAAACACCTATGTTGGTTCTGATGCAAGATCATCTCACTGTCTGTTTTAGATATCAGATTGAGACACAGTCTGGTCAACCAAAATTTAGAAGTCTGAATTCCTCATAGAGTCAGTGAAAAGGGGTAAGCACCTCTGAAGGGTGACTTGTGCAAACTGTCAAGTGGGAGATTATGAGTATGTACCATTGTGTTTGCCTGCAGCCTAAATATATCTGATGAACAGTACTTCTATCAGTTTCATTGTATGTTTACTATTAGCAATGCCAACTGGCATATTTTACGTATGTGGCTTAAAGCAAAAAATTTAAAGAATTACCAGGATTACTGGCATGGATACTTCACAGGATACAGGGCAGATTTGCAGTTAGTACTGTGTGTGTGATTAATGACGGGGGTGAAAAAAGACCATTAAATGCTGTGCGATGCAGCTACTGGGAATGGTGAACAGAGCAGAGGTGTGTGATCCCTTAAACATACTTTTCATCAAATAATTAAATGCATCAGTCCTTCTGCACTCCATCTAATCTCCGGAACAGCATGATCTTGTATGAACACTTAACAGTCTTGAGGTATGCATAACGACCTTGTTTAAGATGTTCAAAAGTAAATCAAAAAGTGCTCAGAAGAAGATAGTTTGTACTCCATAGGCTTGGTGGACAGTATAGGAAAATGTGATATATAAGAAAAGCCTTTTTAAGGAGCACTAAAAGTATGTAAAGATGTCACCCCCAGTAATTTCTAGCATGGAGAAACACATCTGTCAGATCTGCCACACAAAGCTGAGTGGCTGCTGAGCCTGCGGTGAGTGCTGGCAGAGGGAGGCGGTGATATCTGCAGCTGAGACAGAAGCTGGAGCGAACATCTAAACCACACCGAGGGGATGGTTTGCTAAAGAGTGGAGTTTTGTCTGTTCTTCTCTAAGGCCAGCACCAAGACTTCTTGGTTTCTGTGTTACTGGTCTCTGACTTCCCTGACACAGCACTGCTTTAGTAGTAGGGAGGAGCAAGGAAGCTTTGCCAGCAGAGCAATCTGGGAGTTGTGCTCGAGGCCAATTACTCTGACAGCCTTCAGGAAAGGCTTGTTTACCAGAATAGTTTTCTCCTGCAATTTCCCACCTCAGAATGGAGCGTGATCCTTTTCACATGTGTGCTGTGCACTATTTATAGCTGAGCAGCAAGAAACACACTCACAGCAGAAGTGGTACAGTCATTCAATGCAATACAAAATTTCTCTCCAAACCCAGACTTAATAAACACAATCTGAGATATATATTTTATGAACAAACATGATTAATAATGATGATTAACTCACATGAACTCTTATCACGTTAATAAAGTGAAGAAACATTTCTTAACAAGTGTAATAATGTGGTCAGGAAGGACGTTCCTGAATCACTGTTTTACATACGGTGGACACATTGCTTTGCCTCTTTGTGCTCAGTGAAGACCCCAGAGAGTCCTCCACCTTCATGAAAGCACTGGATAAAGCTAGATTCAGGTCAGGAAGTTCTGGAGATGAGAATGTCACTTGCACCATGTGACATTTGTGTCTTTTCATAATAATACCTAATGTGCATTCTTAATGTTTTTGAAGAGGCAATTTGTTAACTACTTTTCAATTGGTCAATGCATACACAGCATTTTATGGCATTCCTAGAAAGGCAGAATCTTCTTCTCAGTGCAAAAACTGGTCTTTAAGGAACTTACGGCTTGAATGTTGCTTGTTGCTGGAAAAAGTCTGTGCTTGTGAAACACAAGCTGGCAATGGATGGTGCAGAGCTACTTGAATGGAGCTTGTAAAAGATGTAATACCCCCCCTGTGACTTTCTGGATATGTCCTGTGCCCAAGTAAGGGAGAATATAGGCTTGTCTTTAGATCCATGGATCATCAACCACATCATATTGTAATCCACACATCAAAATTGAGGCCAAGATAGTAGGAAGCCAGGTTAGACCTTCTCCTTGCTCCTTCCCACCTATCCGGCATTTCTTTCTCCCCTTTGGTACACAGTGCCTGTATGCCCAGTGGGGTAACATTTTGAGAAGGACTATGCAAGGAAAGAAGGAGAGGGGGGCCTAGTGCCTTGCTCACAGCACACCATATAAGTGCTAGCTGCAGCTTTACCCTGAAGGATCTTATTCTTGGTGACAAGCAGTTATTTCTGCGGGATGTTGTAGCTGGTTTATGAATGGGGTGACTGAGATGGTTGGCAAGATAGCTGGGCATCAAAGCCCAGTGCATTATAGCATTGTCAAGGCTTAATGCCCTGACTGACCACTCTCCCAGGTCTTGCAGTTCCCTTTGAGACACTCTAGAAACCGCCTGTGAAGGGAAGTTATGTTCCTGAGTACATTTCCAAGGCATGCCCTGCAGCCACAGGGGCTGTGTCACTGCTGTTCCAGGGACCCTCACGGTGGACCTGGGCCTGCACTCACCATCAGTTTTGCAGGCACTCAGTGTCTGGGCTGTCAGTGATGCCATCCCTGCAGTTCATCCAGCAATGGGTTACTGTGCCAAAGAACTTCTCCATACCACCTTATCCTTCTTCTACATGCAGTTTATTTGCTAGTTCAGGCACTGACAACACCTGGGAACCAGTGTGGAGGGCTCATAGCCCTGGGGCCTACATCCAGCCATGATCCTGGTTTCTTCCTCTCCTCTGCAACCTTTTTCCAATGAGACCCATTGTCTTATGCAGGGGTATGTGGTAGGCTCACTGCACATTCATAATATAGAAAAATAAGAGGAGCCTGAGTTATAGAAGATAGTGCATAACATAAAATCTGTATCTCAGGTTCCTGTTTGTGCATGCCCCCAGGAGGTACAGCCTGGATATGCTAGGATGATGGTCCACCTGAGCAGTGTAGACACATTCCCACTGTCTCCTCCCCTATACCCCCATTCTATTTTTATCTCAATGGTAGAATACAAAATTCAAACCAAATCCAGCTCTGGATGTCCTTAAGTTGCTTCCAGCTTTAAGTACAGCAGACTAAACTTTCCTGGGCTGAACAAGGCACTTGGAATCTGAAAGCAAGCCCGAGTTTTCCACATGGAGTCAGGTCCTAGTTAGAAAAAAGAACATATTATTTATAGTAGGAAATGTGTACTTGACTAAAAGGGTGCGGTGTATTTTTGCAAAGGCTTCAGACTGAAAATCGAGCAGGTTGGTTGTATGGTCAAGTCAGGTTGCATTTCAGCAGAGAGGCTCCAGGTGTGCGTTTCCAAGGCAGAAAGCATGTGTTTGTTAAATCCATCTTCCTGTTTGAGATAAATCACACTCAGTGCTTGAAGGTCTGCCATATAGTATGCATGTAGGATTTGAATGCGATATTATTCATGAATGGATAAAGTAGAACCTAATTGTAAGAGAATATGTTGAAGGGAATGGAAATGGCATTCAGGATGACAAGGAAGACAAGGCAGTACAGGGGCAGCCTAACGAAGTGACAGACCCAGAGGCACATCCAAAGTTCTAACACAATTTTTCCTGGACCCTGTCATCTTAGCTGCTTTGGCATGTGGTCCGGTAACTGGGAACAGAGAATAATGATCAGAGAAGCAGTAGGTTGTGGTTTTGTACTGCTTACCACAAGGTCTCTCTCTCTTGTCACAAAGTATGTGTATTTATTTTCAAAAATAACTTAAAAACCTTTCTCAGATGCTATTTTTATGACACTGATTTTGGAGAAATCCTGTCAATGAGGTAAAACAACTTTCTAAAATATTGTTTTCTCATTATGCTAGTTGTTATGAGGAGAAATATGAGGAGAATATATTATGAGGAGACATTATTAGGAAACAGTCCCTAATAGCTCATTTATCTTAGAAGAGACATATATAGATAGATCTGTTCAAAGGCAAGTACAAGTATCCATAGTGACAACTGTGATCTTGTAGAGTCTTCTAGTATAAATCTACTAATGTGAATGAGATTGTGTGAATGACTTCTGAGTTTTTTGAGCACATGGCAACAGGGACAGGTAAAATATCAGCTGTTTTTAACAGCAGGTATGCCTTGCTATTGCCCATTCTTTTCAAGAATAGGAAAAGTGTTTTGTGGAAACAAAGGACTTTCAGTTGAAGTTCTGGGCAACCTCGGAACATTGCCTTCAAACTGTTCTTGGATTTGATCATCCTGCCATCTCTATGTGCAGACTTTCAATTGGTCTTGATAGTACTTCTCCACAAAGATGGAGAAGTCTAACAGCACACTTTTGCCATTACAGTACTATCAAGAGCTGGCAATGAAGGACATCACAGGCTTAATTAAGCATCTCTGTCTTATTCGTCTCACAAACATTGGGATAAGAGGTGACAAAGCTTTGGAGACTACAACAAAGTAGAGAATGTTTGGAGCTTGTTATGCGAGTGAGACCACAGACCACTGTGACTCTTAATGGCCCAAGATCTAATTTTCATTATTTCAGCTCTCTGAGAAACTTGGAGGTGTACCATATCCAGATCGCTTAAAGGATTTGCCTTCATATGGTAGGCTGATACATATATTAAGGCCATAAACATGCTGATATAATGTAAATATCCAGAACATTACAGAGATGATAACCTACCAGAAAATTCAGAGTGGGAAAGAAATTGAAAAGGATTGACATTCATGAAATAATGGATATGCCATGGCTAAGAGCTGCAGGATAGAGGAATTGATTTTATTTTATTTATTTTTTAATGAGAAGAAACAGAAAAGTGTTGAGCATGCAGTAACCTTAGAAGCCAATGCAATATAAACTACTCACAAAGGCTTTCACATTTGGTGGGTGTATTTAATAATTAAACTCTGAATTTTTTTTTTTTTTTTAGCAATGAAATATCTGGACAGAAGGTAGAGGTCTACTGTGAGAGATCTGTGAATAGTGTATGTATATCCAGTTTCCGTTCCTGTGCTGTATTCACTAGCGCTAGTTAAAGGAATTTTGAATCCTTGTACATGGCAATCATTTTACTTTCAGTTTTTATGCTTGATTCACATTATAATGCTCTTAATAGAGATACATATTTAGCACCACTGTCTATGCAATAAAGCAAAGGTAGAAAGTTGCATATTGATTGATAATAACACATTCTGAGTAATATTTATGAGATACACTAAATCCAATGAAGGATCAGTATAGAAAACGAATCTTCACAGTTGTTTGGTTAACTCCTCCTTGAAATTTCTTACAAACAGGAAAATCTCCATAGGTCTGTTACTCATTGCTTAGTTGGCCTTACACACTGAAAAATGTCTCTCACCTTTAACTTCATTCTTCCTTATTTTATGTATATATATATATGTATATGTATATTATATATATTTAGAGGTCGTGGGAAACAATTCATTATCTTCTTTCACAAAGAATATTTCTAAACATTTGAAAACTGTTATCAAATACTTCTTAGTCTTCTCTCTCTTGGATTAAGCAAGCTCAGGCCTTGCAAAGTCTCATGCTAGATCATCTTTTTTGAAAGATCACTCATTACTTTTCTTGGAACTTTCTCCAGATGGTTGATGTATTCCTTGACGTGCGATAACCTGCACTGGTCACAGAGCTCCACATGAGGATTTACCAACTCTGAGCAGAGTGGAAGAAATATTTTGTGAGTTTTACATACCACATGTTCATTTTCTCTAACCCATCATTATTGCTTCTTATGCAATGATATGATTATATTGTTTACTTGTGATCCATTCCAACTATTAGATTCTTTTCTACACTGTGCTTGTCTTGACACTTCAGTTTGTGTCTGTGCAGATTTTTTTTTTTTTTGGTGTATGTTTGCGCACGCATGTGAATCCATTTGTTTAGTTGAATTTAGATTTCTCCTACTAACTAAGACCAATTCAGATGTGCATTCTGTGCTCCATAGGGTTTGGAGCCTTTAGCTTAATGTCATTTTCAAAAGCAAAAAACATCTTAATTTATCTACCAGTTCAATAACGAATATTATGCAGACAGTCTTGCAGAACCTGACCTGATACATTTGAAAATTAATCTTTGATAACTTCTCTTTGAATAGGGTTTCCAGTTCCAAGTAACTGTCCAGCTACCTCAAATCTACTTGTCTATGGGAATGTCCTGTGAGATGTCAAAAGCCAAAATCCAGATGCATGACAGTATTTATTCTCCTCTATTCTTACAGCTTGTTATCTGCCATGGAGAGAAATAAGTTTGTCCTGACATGATTTATTTATGAAAAATTCATGTTGGCTCTTACTCACATTCTGGTTATAGTCCAGATTCTGACAAATAGATCTTTTCATTATTTATTCTGATATTTTTCTAGTGATTTGAAGTTAGGCTCTGTTCTCTTTTTTCGAGGTTTAAAAAAAATAAGTAAATGTATGCCCTCTCTAGTCTTCTGGAATCTGTATTCCTCAAGTTGCTAAACAAAATTGCTGATGTCTCTGAAACTGTTTTCTGTGTTCTCAGTGCTGAATTACATTAGGTCTAGCCAATCTCAACTCTACTATATAATCTGTGTAGATTCTACCATTATTCCTTCCTTTTACTAGCCTGATTTTCACCTTTCTATTTATGATTTTATTGGGCTATGAAATGAAAACTGCCCTTTTAAGCAAAGTTTGAAGTAAATAATTAAATAAATAAAGCATTGAACATGCTTTCAAGTTATAGTGGTTATTAGTGTAATCATGATAGCCTAAGAGTGTAAAAAAGGAAAGGTTGTGGGAAAAAGTGATCTCTTTTATTAGACCAACGGATATAGCTGGGAAATAAAGACAGACATCTGTTTCAGGTCTGTTCCTGAAGGCTTATCTATTTTTTTCACTATTAAATTAGACAGTCTAATAAAAGGTATTTCTCTCCACAAATCTTGCCTCAAACTGAATACTTTAATTTGCTTGCAATTAACTATATTGTGTTGTTAACTATCATCTTCTTCAATTTTTCTCTTGTTAATGATGTACTTGAAAGTGATTTGTCATGATGTTTTATTTACTTTTTGGATTCAGTCGTGGTTATGTGTTTGAACTGATAGATTTTTATTTTTATATGTTTTTCATATCTTTTTTATACTTGACTTTAGTAAGTTGTGTTAATTTGTGTAGCACATTTGTTTTTTTATTGTGTCTTTCCTGAGTACTGGGTCATTCAAAAATGTATGATCAGGCCAAACTAGTCTCCCAGAACACTTATGCTTCCTCCAGGTGGAGGTGGCTGGTGTGGTACAGATGTTGGTGGCTACAAGCAGTGCAAATTTTGCTCCTCGTCTGAAGCTAGGGGTGAAGATTTCAAGAAGTGTTTTCTGTTAAAGAAAGAACTTGAAGGAATGTAAATGAGACATGAAGACTGATATACTTAAATGAGAAATATTAAAATAAAAACCATCAGGTTCATTCTATTTACCTTGGTTCTCTGTACAATAATACTGAAATAATACAGAAAAGTAATGCTAATTTCCTGAAGTTGCTCTTAAGAAACTTATTGATTTGGTGGTTTTCTTATGTAAAGTGAGAAGGAAGATTAATAAAATAAGCCTCAGCATGCTAATGGCAACAAATATAGTAGATTTATAGACTTTGAGGTGGCTATCCAGATGAACCTGATTGTTCTTTTGCCTGTTTGTCTATAGAAATATGAATTTGATGATCTCATTAAAAAAAAAAAAGTGTCTTATCAAATTTATCATTTGGTAGCTATGTATCATGAAATTCTCTGTGTAAAAATTAAAATATGTTTGTCTAAAATCTCCACAAGTACAGAGTTACTGAGGATATCATAACTGAATGAAGAGAATAGCATGTAGAGTCATGGTATGCCTTGAGCAGCTGTCATGCTTCACTGTTGAAGTGGCAGTTTTCAACTGTAAGACCTGTATTTGAAAGTTGTCACTTTATTACATGCTTGTTTCCCCAAGGGTAACTGGGCATTTAAGTACATTGGGTTAGTTTCAAACACCCCTTCATTTTCATCAGGGCTAATTCTAAATACTCATTCGTACTACTGTAACCTCAACAGCTGAAAACAAATCGTAAAAGAGATGATCCTGCATGTCTGTGCATATGAATATGGAATTTTAAATGTATACACAAACATGTAATATCTAAAATTTCTCTTTAAAGTTAGAAAATATTCCAAAAATAACAATCAAAATGCAAAATATATGTCAACCATTATCATCATTTGTGAATCCTTGGAAACTTGCTACCAGTGATCTACCTTGCTACCTGTTCTTTGTGCTGGGACACTCCTGCTACCCTTCCACATCTCCTTGTTTTTATAGGTGGAAGGGGAAAAAGAAAGAGGAGTATTTCCGTTGGTTTGTGTATCTGGCTCTGCTCTTCTTTTTCTCTTTCTCTTTCCAAATTTCACCTTGAAGTCTCATCTTGTACTCATTCAGTCATGATTTCTTGGTGAAGCATTGGGGATCAAGATTACATATTACACATATAAAGGATTATATAAAGCGTAATGCATTAAAGTGTTTATTGTAACACACTAGAGCAGCATATTCCTTGAGCTGGGGCTCAGAGTAGACTCAACAGTCACAACCTGGAGAATGCTTTCTGGGCTTTACAAAGTAATGCCTGAAAAGATGGGTTCTGAAGAAGCATCATATTTTGCACATATCTTAAATTTGTTGATCCTTGACTTCACACTTGATAGGGTATAAAATATATATTAGAAACAAGAGCACATTTTAATCCACAGCAAACGTAGATCACTAGAGAGAATAAATCATAACCCAGCCAACTATGTTTTTCTCCTTCTGCTTCCTCTCCAAGCTCAATTAAGACTCGACATGTTTTTTCTTCTCCCCAGTTCCCTTTTATCTGCTCCCCTTCTCGTGTTCCATGTCTTTCCCCCCATCCTCTTTATCTGATGAGGATAGTGCTGTAGGATAATGAGGTAATTCCTGGTCGTGTTGGAATTCCCAGACACCTGGATGATATATTTTTTCTTCTATCACAGACTGGGTCAGATATGACCTGATTACCCTTGGGTATTTCAGTGGTTTATGTTCAGGTTAAGTTAGTTCTTCTGGGATCTAATACAGTTTCTGTGCATGGCAAAATATGTAAATGTCCATCTTTAGATACAGTGATTTTGGTCTGGAAATTCAGATCTAGATGAATGGCTAGGAAATAGCTTAGATGTGTAATGAACAGAAGTGTTTTAGGTTTGTCTTCCATCCCATCGAAAACTTTACAGATGTCTAACTGCCGGCTTTCTGTCCTGGCATGGATCCAGTTCTGATTTGGCACTGACTCACTCTCCATATGCAGTGAGTGCTCCCAGTCTAGTGAATTTTTAAATACAACTACTCTACATACACCGTGTAAATAAAATATTAACCACTCTCAACTCCGCCCCTCCCCCAACAAAATTCTGCACAAAATACCATTCCCAAGGCTGTTTTAGTGAGTCTAATCTAAATTAGGTCTCAAACAATGTAGTTTCCTTTTTTTTTTTTTTTTTAATTTTATGTAGCCATTAGAATTATATGATTATTTCTTAAAACATTGGATTAATTTAGATTCAATAAAGCAATTACATCCAGCAAAGGGATTAAGAATTTAACAGACCTCCAAAAAGGCTAATTACAGGGCCAGCAATTTAGCTGACTGTGATGATTCAACTCAGATTTCTATTTCTTAAGCTTTTGTGGACTCACTCTTTTCCCTGGTGCTTTAATAACAAGCTTGCATGCAAATACTTGCTTCTCGGTGACTGAGGCCTATGCTGCTTTGGACCAAAATTGATTGCTGAAGTTACATGACTGAAATGCCTCAGGTAAAAAAATCGCTAAAAAGAAAAACATCCAGTAGACAGCTATGTAAAGTGTGCTGCCTGTCTGTCTCTAATGCTCCCAGGATGGAAAAGGTTCTGTAGATAAGGTCAATAGAATTAACACTCAATTACCCCTTAAATATCAAATAGGGTTCCAGGCATAGTTCTGACAACATTTGGGGATGATCATAATTGTGAGCCACATGCTACATGAGCTTATGTCATTAGATGCTTTTTCTTCCTTAAAATAACTACTCATCAGCTAATATGAGCTCACTCAGTCATATTTCATACTATTTAAGAGCATGGATGGTCATATACTGTGTAAAATCCCTTGTCCTTTTTGGTTCAGATCTCCCTGCTGATATAGACTGTCATTGCTCCCCTGAAGCTGATGGAGTCCTAAGGATTTACACCAGCTGAGGTCATACTTGTTATTGCAATCAATCAATAAACAGAGAGAGAATGTAAATCCATTTGTATGCTGATTAAATAAGTAGTTTAAATTTGTTTAATGCTTATTGAAATAGATACTGCCATTCTCATTTCTATAAAACACCGTGTTTTAGGTTCTGATATAAAGCCTGTTGAAATCAAGGTTTTTAATTAACCTCAGGGGTTTTTAGCTCAGAATGACAGTCCAACCTTTGTGAAATACAAAGTTTATTTCTAGCCTTTTTTAAAATCTCTTTTAATGGTATTTTCCCTTATTTAGACCCTGAATCTGTTTTGTATCCCATATTTTCTCTTTGAAGAAAAAAATCAAATAACAGTAAGCAGGACTGCAAAGTGTCTCTGAAGGAGATGTCACACAGTCAGTCATCCATTTACTATCTCAGCAGTACAAAAACTGACTCATATGTTTCCCCTTTTCAATTTTCATTGTCCTCTCCCCACCCACAGCCCTTGCTATCAGCCCCAGCAAGTAACTGGTATTAAAGACCTCCTCTTGCCTTTCAACAGAGGAAAAAAAAAAAAATATATATTTTTTTGGTGTGCATGTTTGATTGTCCCAGTTTAGTCCCTAAGTCTCAATGGGGTTGTGCAGTCTGAAATCTGACCTTTTCAAATTGGGTTTGAAGAATGAAATCACAGCAGAAAACCTTTTCTTCACATTTTTGTTCATATGCTTTGTGGCTTGCAATCCTACAGTATATGAGAGTTCAATTAAGCAGCATGTAATTGACAGGTTCCTGAGTTAAATAGCTGGGATGGGATCATATACTTAAAATAGCTTTAAAAGAAAACCTGTAGACAGACAATCAGTCAGACAATCTTTTCAGGCACTTGGAAAGCCCCTATTTTCCTAAGCACTTGCCCTGTAAATGATCTGGAAGTCTTGCACGTAAAAGTAGTTTAATATAAAAGATCGCTTGGAGGCAGTTGCAAACATACCCCTTGATTTAATATCTAGGAGGCATTTTTTGAAGTTATTTTTTTTTCAGAAGTATCGTTGTTGCTCATTATGTGTGACATCACTTCCCCTGACCTAGTGATATGTGTACTCCCTACTCTCTGATTTTTAACTTCTTTAAGATCAAAGCCTCATTTCTTATGAATTCAAGCCCACCTTTCCTTTTGCTCTGTTAATTTCCAATATCTAGAGTAAAAATTTACCAACAAAGCAAAGGAAAAAGGAAAGCTAAAACAAGATTCTTGTCTTCAAATGTCGGTAGACTCTGCAATTTGTCAGGTTGGATAAAACTTCCCTCTTTTATTGCTGCTATACTGTAGCAGAAACCCATGCATACCAGAAAAATCAGAAAGGAATGTCTTGCTTCTCTTTTCTTCAAATAATGTCACAGCATTATCGTACAATTTTTATTTCTGCATTTACAAAAATTAGTTCTTTAGGTTGACAATTTCAGGAGTGAAGAATAACTTTTGGATACCTCAGCATTTGAGCTTAAGATAGATACCTTATAGAGCCCCTGTTATTGCAAAGGGCCTAATAGATTGGAGCTTTAAAACTGAAACAAGTTTTTGCTTTTGCCTTCCCTTCACCCCCTTTTTAAACAAAGCTAGAAAGTTCTCAGCAGCTCACTAGTTGGAGCATTTGACCAGCATGCAGAAAACAATAGTTTAGTGTTTTAGTTCTGTGACTTTAAATCCACATTTCTTATCTTTAAAGACAGTGCCCTGTTACTGATCTAGTTTGAAGAGAAGACACTCTCTACCCCTTCTTTTGAAGTTGCTCTACTTACAAGAAGCCCTCCTGGATGCAGCAAGCCAGAGGAGGGTTGGGTGCCTCCACTGCCAGTCAAGGTGTAATTTGGGAGGAGAAACACCTGGAAGCAGTCACCTTCATGAGCGCTCTTCTGGAGCCAAGAAGGGTGGTTTGAATTGTCTCCAGCAAAAAGAGATGAACAGAACCAGAGCTCTCTCAGATCCAGTGTGTGCTTTGCATACAGTGCAATATATTCAATATGAGGCCATGGAGTATCCTGTGCTTTGAGGTTTGAATTCCTTATGAGAAGGTTTTGAGATTTTTTTTTTTTTAAATCCTGATCTGGAGTATGTAAAACCCCAAAGAGGGGTGGGATTTAGTGGTGGCATCCCCTTGTTCTGAATATTTCCTATCAGCAAGTCCTAAGCAGATCCTACTCAGCATGCTGTTTATGTGATGGTTTCCCACTGTCAGGAAGGAAGCAGAGACCAGAAGTTCAGCATACAGCCATATGTTTTTCTGTAAATCAGTGGTGAATCTACATCTTCAAAACTGCCAATGGGATTGGTATACCCTCTGAAAAAATATATATAGCAGCAAGAAAATGTAGAGAGAAGAACAAGAGTTATGGTAATAAATATGAAGCAGTTTTCTATGTGAAGATAAACTAAATAGATTAAGGCATTTCATTTCAGAGAAGTATTCAATTAGAGGCAATAGATATATGAGAGAGGGCTAGAAAATTATGAACAGGGAAGTTGATGGGGAATTATCTTCCACCATTTTTCACAATACAAAAACCAGTAAAAGAACTGAAATTATAAGGTAGCAGGAAGTAGACAAAACAATACACAGAACTTTTTATCACAAGTGTTAAGGAAACCAAAAATATATGTGCCTCTTACATATATGTTTGTGTGCATATACACTCATATATACATGTAGCTATTAGATATGATTTTCCTCAATCTGTCTTCAGTGGAGGAAGTTTCTAAACCTATACTTGCCAAAAGCTGAGAAGACATATCAAAGGATTACTCTTATATATCATTGGTTTCTGATGCTCTTCCTCTGAGTTGTTCATTTGCTCTTAGCAACCCTCCGTTCTCCCCTATGCACTGTGGAGAAAACTGAGTCATGTAGCAGCAGGTTCCAGGTTCAGCAGTGGGAAACCAAGGGCAGCTAGCACAGACTGCACCTACCAATACTGTGAAGAACTATTTTTAGAAAAGATACAGGGAATCCACAAACTCAGTGGGCACTAAGGAGAACTGAGTTTGCAGGGATTTTGTCTGAGCTGAAGAACACTTCTGTTAAGTTGCAATAGCTGAAGAAAATCACTGCTTTTTAGCAAAGAAATGATAGGATTTTTTTTTTTTGGTAGGGTAAAGGACTACGTTTCTATCCATCTGTAGTAACTGATACAACATAAAAGTCAGGGAGAATCGTTAAAATTACTTTGGTAAGTTTTTTTTCCAATATTGTAATAATTTGCTGTAGTATTTTATTTTGTTAGTATAAATGAGACTCATTCTTTTTTCTCAGTCTTACGCAGTAAACTATGTGTTCTTTGAGTGAGTGGGTAGCTGCAGGGGATTCTGTTTTTTGGGAGCTGTGAAGAGATGATCTGAGTGTAAGCTGTCCTGGGCTTCCTGCTCTCAAGTGTGCATTGTGGTGTCCCGGGCTGGTGCAAATGCTTTCCTCCATGATGTCAGAGAGGCTTTGGGGATAGGTGGCATCCAGTACAAAATCTGGACAGGACAGCGTCCTGTGGCACTTTGACTGTTTGTTACTCTGGAGTATTCCTACATCTTAAAGGACTTTGGAAACTGACATCCTTTTAGGCACATGGAGGTACATTTCTGTTTATAAGTTCACCATTATTTTCAAAGCAACTGGTAGACCAATAAGATAACATTTGTCTCTAACGAGTGTTTGGATAAAGAGCTGGTTAGGTATCAATCTAATACACCTATTCAACAGAGCAAAGCAATGCTTGAGTCTTTTCTGAAATTAACATTTTTGGAACTGTTACTTTTGAATCAAGAGAAGCAAAAATACTGTGAGTATCTACAATATCATTTTGTATTTATCTTTTTGCAGCTTAATGTGATATTATGGTGCTAAAAGTTTCTGGCCTATGACAACCTTTTTTATTTTACAGAGTGAGTTAGGAAGATTACAGGGAGATTTACAAAGAATTATAAGCTATATCAGGAGAAACTTCCAAGGAACTCAATACTCAGTATAAATGTTCCTTATTCAATAAACACACTTATGAGATAGCAGTAGTTTCCAACAGGCTTGAAGGAAAATACGCATATGACTTTAACCTGAGGACTGGAATAATCTTACTGAGAATTTATTCCATTTTCTATAGAGGATTACTGACAGGATGTTACAGAGCCTTTAGTGACTGTGAAATAGGTGGGGAGGGGACATCACCAGGGCAGCTGACCTAAACCAACCAAAGGGATATTCCATGCCATATGATGTCACACTCAGTGATAAAAGGTGGGAAAGGGAAAGGAGAGGAGGAGCTCTTGTTATGAAGATGTCTGTCCTCCTAAACAACTGCTATGGTTATTGAGGCCCTGCTTCCTGGGACGTGGCTGAACATTGCTCATTGACGGGAAGCAGAGAATAACTTTTTCAACATTTTCTTCTTCCCTTTGTCCTTCTGTGTGGCCTTTTCTCTCCTTTCTTTCTCTCCTTTCTTTCTCTCCTTTCTTTCTCTCCTTTCTTTCTCTCCTTTCTTTCTCTCCTTTCTTTCTCTCCTTTCTTTCTCTCCTTTCTTTCTCTCCTTTCTTTCTCTCCTTTCTTTCTCTCCTTTCTTTCTCTCCTTTCTTTCTCTCCTTTCTTTCTCTCCTTTCTTTCTCTCCTTTCTTTCTCTCCTTTCTTTCTCTCCTTTCTTTCTCTCCTTTCTTTCTCTCCTTTCTTTCTCTCCTTTCTTTCTCTCCTTTCTTTCTCTCCTTTCTTTCTCTCCTTTCTTTCTCTCCTTTCTTTCTCTCCTTTCTTTCTCTCCTTTCTTTCTCTCCTCTTTCTCTCCTTTCTTTCCTTTCCTTTCTTTCTCCATTTTCTTTTCTTTTTTACTTTTCTTTACATTTTACATTATTCTTCTCCTATTCTTTTGAGGAAGGGGGGAGAGCGAGCAGTTGTGGTGGAGTTCAGGTGCCCAACAGGGTAAAACCACCACAGATGCTGATATAGCCACTTGTTTTCTTTGTTCTAGTTTATCTGGCCTGCAGCTGGAACCTTTGAGAAGAAAATAGAAAATATCCTTTCCCCTAACAGAAAGGGCTGAAACATAGGTAAAAAGCAAGCAGGGAGTTTGGGCAGTAGATCAGGCAAGAAGGTTTCTCAAAGGAGCAGGAGTGTGATCTGCTGCAAGGAGCAAACCCCCAGACCAAATATTGGAGGTGATGTAGAGAAGAAGAATGGTCTAGGGACAAAAAGATACAAAATCAGTATAATGGAGAAACTCACTGAACCTTGCTAGATTGCAACTTGGAACTGTCCACAAAATAAAAGTAAAACAAATACTCCACAAAAACATCCCCTTCAAACTCTCCCTGGTTAGGAGGGAATTCATTTTCAAAGCTTTTTCTTTATCTGTCTCATGCAGCAAATTTGAGTAGTCTCCATTTAAATAATATTTTATTTTGTGGGGCCAAATCTACCTTATGGTTACAGGTTGGAAGCCAGGTGGTATCTTCCAGCATGTTCCTTTTTCAAGGCAAAGGGGGAGCAGTCCCATAGCTGGTCCAACACCTATAACAGTTGTCTAGATTTATGTGTCAGAGTTACTACAAAGAGTGCCTATGTCACTTCTTTTTACTGTTAAATTTTGTTCCATCATCATTTACCAGATTTTCACATTTCCCCACTATGAGGCAATGTTCTAGCTGCTTATTGCTCTTCTATGTGCTGGATGTTAAATACAATTCAGCTGTATATTCTGCAGATAGGGCATGGCGTTTTTTGGCATGACATGTTAAGTACAGGTACTATGTACAATAGGTGTGAAAATTTCTTGCTGTGTTCAAAAGCTTGAATGAATTGTGTAAAACATAAGGTCATTTCTGAGCTCCCTAGAAACCTGAATAGTGCTAGAGCAAAAGACAGCTGCAGACCAGGTGCCCTGAAATGGCAGAGACCTGTGGAAGAGAAGGATGCTCACAGTTAGCAGTGAGAGAGGAAGAAAAGCTTTCATGGGGCAACTCAGAGGACTGGCTCACTGAGAGAGGGGTGAGATCACTGCACGACTCAGTGCAAATCTCACTTTTGTTCAGATACACGCCTGTACTCATCTTCACTTCAGTTATCTTCCTTCAATAAGAGAGTGGTAATTTAAGCTTGAGAGCATAACCAGTCCCTGAGAAATATTGCAGAAACTCAGTTCGCAGTCTGTGTGTCTGGCTTTTACTCATTCTTTTCTCATTAGAGAACCTTGAGTCCCCACCAGCCTGTATGAAACAGGAATAGGAGAACAGGATATTTTATGGGGAAAACTATTGCACAGTAGACACACAGCTACACTTTCATACTTTCACACAAGTCTATCCCCTGCTCTCATGATTTTACAAAGGTTTCCCCAGGTTCCTCTCATAAATGATGTAAAGCAAAGTTTTGAGAGAAGAAAAGACCATTTGACTGAAGACTTTCCTTGTGGTGAGGGCTGGCCAGTGTTTTAGCAGAGGCAATTTAATCTCTCCTCAACTGGGTATGGGCTGACTGATTAAAGCCCCCCTTTGTGCTCTCCTGTGGCTGCTGACCTCATCAGTGAGGGACTGCTGCTGCTTCAGTGTGGTAGCGTGGAGCTCCCGTCCGGATTTAGCAACATTCAACATAAAGGAAGAGCTGGTGTGTAGGTCTGCCATGGAATGAAGTGACTTTGTCTTAATTCTTTTTTGAGAGAGGTAGCGCTGCTGGGCCCCTTCCATTGTACATGCTAGAGCATAGAGCAACCGTTTGGGCTATTGATCAAATGAAGAAATGCTGTCAGACCCTTGAAGTCTGAACCATTAAAAGGGATACATATGATAGGAGAATACAAGCCCAGCCATGCATTTCTCTAGAAGTCAGAGGGAGGCTCTTCTAACTGCACAGACCTTAAATTAATTTAACTTTTAGACATCAAAAGGTAGACAAAATATATAAACAGACAAAATATATGAACAAAGTAATTGACTTATAAGAAAGTATCATATTACATTATTTCAATCACATTCTTGACACATAGGGAGCCAGTCAGAAAATTCCCCATGTTTTACAACCCATTATACACATTTCATATTTCAAACTATTCCATGGAACAACTGATATCCCAAAGAACATTCTAAAAATGAACTAAGGAAGTGAGCTTATGTGGTGAGCTTTGTAGCTCAGCAGTGGGAAGAGGTTTGTGTGGGATTGCTCTGCCTCAGGTCAAATTTTAGGGAGAGGTGGAAATGGTTCCTGGAGAAGGACTGGTATGATTTGTCTACACCTTGTATGTGATTTCTTTTTATCTGTCTCTACAGTACCACCCCCTCTTTCCTCCTCCCTACAGTCTCCATGTACTTAGCCCCAGCAGCTTTTCGATCACTTCATGTAAGTCAGCTCTTTGCCCATTGTACCTGCTGTTATTTTTCAGCTCCACTGGACCTTGTTGGGTTCTTGTACTTACTGTGTCTGTCATCCTCCAGATCTTAGCTACCATGACACACAAACTCCTGGCTTGCTACCATTATACAGGTACTATGAATGAGCTCATATCACACCTTTTTCATAACCATCAGGTATATTTCAGCAACAACTCTATTTTTAAATTCCTCTACCCTGTTTTGCTGGATCTTATATGTCACTAACATCCTCTAATTCCTTCCTGTCAATTTACTATAAACATTTTATTTTAATTTGGTATGAGAATCCATTGCCTTCTAGCTCCTCTTATCTAAAAAGACAAGCATTTCGAGCTCATTGTCATACCTTAAAACCTGTTTTCTCTCTATAATGTCATCTTTGCTATCGCCCAATTAAATAACTGCGCTATTCAAGTTGGTACATCATTTGGAGATAGATTTTGCATGAAAAGCACAAATCAAAATTCATTTATGATGTTCAATATGGTATTCTCATCTTGAGGTTGGACTCTTTCAGAGACAGTAACCTACAATGAAGTGTCTTATGTTATCTTGTTACTGTGGGAACAGTGATGCGGTACTGTTAGGGGTGGAGATCTGTGACATTTGATAGTACAGCATAAAACTGATGCAATCCATATCTTGCATTTCTTTTCAACCTAAGTGCTATATAATAGCATAGCATCATTGTTGTAGTAGTTATCTTGATCATGTGTATGGAGCAGTAAAATGTGGAAGAGGCAATAAAATAGAAAGTTTGGAGGGACTGG
This sequence comes from Anser cygnoides, assembly GCF_040182565.1. Taxonomy (NCBI): domain Eukaryota; kingdom Metazoa; phylum Chordata; class Aves; order Anseriformes; family Anatidae; genus Anser; species Anser cygnoides. The sequence goes on along the minus strand of NC_089874.1, from coordinate 14,365,520 downwards.
ATAGAGAATAAGAGATCTGAAGGGTTCAGACCTTCTGCCACTGATTTATTGTATGTCTTCGGAAAATACTTGTCAAGAAATCAGTCTGTGTCTTAATTCCCCACCTGTAACATGTCCTGTTTTTCATTCTCTATTTTCTTTATTTAGGTGACAAACCATTCAGTACAAAAATGCTTCTCGCTGTGGTTTTAGAGTGCATGGCGCAGTTTTGGATAAGGCTTCAGTAAGACATAATAAATCTACTGCAATTGAGCTGTTCTGTTAGAAGCAAAGTATATCAGTATATATAACAATAATAATTATTTTTTACATGGTAGGTGGCATTCATTTCAGGGAGTTGGAATGGTCAATGGGATAAATATACTCTCAAGTAACCATGAACAGAAGATAATAATACATTATGCTTCAAAACCATAAAGAATAACACTATATTCTGAAGAACTTGAGGAAAGCTTTTTTTTTTTCCAATTAGAAAAATTAGTCTAATGTGAAAATGTCATTTTCCCCACACAACTTGACATCTGTAGACTGTTATAGCTTCACCACCACAACTTCTACTACCTCTTTTGTTTATTAACATGCAAAAGAAGTTTCTAATTTCATGTGCTGCAAGTACAGAGTTTCAAAGTGGAGTTTGTTGTTGGAGTTGGTTGGTCATTGTTCTTTTTACTTAGACGATCACAGAAGTATTTGCTGATTTAGTCTTCCCTCATACATTTTGTGTTTTTAATGAAGTCCCTAGGTATCAGATGTAGAAATGTTTACTGAGAGAAAAATCTATTGCGTAAGAAGAGCTTTATGGAAAGATTACACTATTAATGAATGATAGATTTACTATGTACTCATTTGCATTGTAATGCCTAAGAAGCATAATCACAGACCAAGGTCTCATTTTACTAGATGCTTGACAAACGCCTGACAGACTCTAAGGTAAGGGACAAACTTCTGAGCTCCAATGGTTCAAACTTAGCAACCATAATATCAAAGCAAGATGGAATGGCACAAAGAAAGTCATATGAATTTCAGCCTCTCACTTTTCTTTGCTACTGTTAGTTTACCCTAGGTCTATGCCGGATTTCTGTTTTCTGTGCTGATAATGTAAAGCCTTCATCTCCAGTTTCTGGCAGGAATTCTGAAATGACACTCTTTGAAATAACTCAGTTGCTTTCTGCTATGGCAGCTATGAATGAACTGATGACTGATGGTTAAAAGGATTTCCAGATCCCTACATAAGGGTCTTTTGTTACCTTGAATTCAGAAGGGAACTTACTATCTATGTTAATTATTTATTTATTTATTTATTTTTAAAATAGGCTGCTTGTTAGTTTTCATGGAGTGTTCCACAAGTAGCAGATCATTGACCAAGCCCAGACTTTTAATCTCTTGAGCATAGTCTGAGCCTTTTGTTTTTCAGAATTCACCTTGTGAAATTTGCCTTTTAAAAATTCATAAGATTTTCTGACAGTCGGTGTAAAAATGTGCAGCTGTGCTGCCTCATTTTAAGTGGTTGTCCCACCTACTTAATTATTATGGCTGTTTCTCTCAATGGCAGCCCCCCCAAAAGGCTTAGAGAAAGTCCAGTTCAGCCTTTTTAGTATTGAAGGTTATAGATTTCTGATTTAACATCCATAAATAAATGCCACCACCAAAACAAGATATACTGAGAAGGACAGTGTGGTGATGCAGAAGTACGATATGCAAAAGTGATTTTCGTAAAGAAAAGTTCTCATATTTGGGGGATGGGATCAGTCTATTACTGAAAGTCTGCTGCTGCTTAGCATACCTACAAACTAACCTTTGTGTTGTGCTTAGATCCCTACTTCCAAATTTTATACAGTAACTTATCTGTTGTAAGAGGAGGAATAGGCACCATGGAGTTTTATATATGATCTCTCCAATGAATTACTTCATGAAATGTACAACATGATATATTCTCCTGTTACAATTATCATTTGTCACCTGTGATTGGAGAATTTCATCCTTCATGAAGTACTGGCAGAATTATATCTCCTCTGAAGTCTGTAAGAGAAATAAGTTTACACAAGTGGTGTCAGCACTCCCGCATGGGCCCAAATTCTTTTCTGCCTTGTTCTGCCCCACATCACCACAGTGGATCTTCATCTTATCTAATTTCAGCCATCTTAATGTTAGAAATTTAGACTAAGACATCTCAGCTTCAGTACACTTATTGCAGACACCTATGATAGCATCATAGCATCATAGAGTCACAGAATCATAGAATGGTTTGGGTTGGAAGGGACCTTAAAGACCATCTAGTTCCACCCCCCTGGCCATGGGCAGGGACACCTCCCACCAGACCAGGCTGAGCAAAGCCCCATCCAGCCTGGCCTTGAACACCTCCAGGGATGGAGCATCCACAGCTTCTCTGGGCAACCTGTTCCAGTGCTTCACCACCCTCTGAGTAAAGAATTTCTTTATTATATCTAATCTAAATCTACCCTCTTTTAGTTTAAAGCCATTATGCTTTGTCCCATTACTACACCCCCTGACAAAGAGTCCCTCTCTAGCTTTCACGCAGACCCCTTTTAGGTACTGGACGGCCACTATAAGGACTCCCTGGAGCCTTCTCTTTTCCAAGCCGAACAACCCCAACTCCCTCAGCCTGTCTTCATAGCAGAGGTGCTCCAGCCCTCTGATCATCTTTGTGGCCCTTCTCTGGACTTGTTTTAATATGTCTATGTCCTTCTTCTGTTGGGGGCCCAAGAGCTGAATGCAGTACTCCAGGTGGGGTCTCATGAGAACGGAATAAAACACCCTCAATATGCTGACCATGCTGCTTTTGATGCAGTCTAGGATACGGTTGGCTTTCTGGGCTGCAAGTGCACATTGCTGTCTCATGTTGAGTTTCTCATCAGCCAACACCCCTAAGTCCTTCTCCTCAGGGCTGCTCTCAATAATGTGTGTGATATGTGCTGTCTTTTGGACTACCTTATTTTCAACATCTATGTTTTTCAATGAATGAAATGCGTCCCCACTCTCTATATCCCCACTATATATATATATATATATATATTTCAAAACAATTATAGTTATGTTTTATACTTTCTCTGTATGCATATTTACAGAAATCTGAAATGTGAGGGAAATCAGGTGAAATGTAACCCTTGCTTACTCAGATGGAATTTATTAAATGATATCCTGTAATCAGGCAGCAACACAGTTCATAGATACTGTTATAAATTGTTTTAAAATTGGAAATATCAAATGGTTATGTTTTGCTTAGTGGCCATATTATGGTCCTGTGATAAGGAACTTTGGGCAATTCTACTGCACTGAAAGAAAGATGTACTGCTTGGAGAGACAGGTAAATATCTCTTAATTTTGGAAAATCTGAGGGGCAGATTGCCTTTGTATGTGTTTGTGTGCAATATGTGTTGAACACCTTGCTTGCTTGGTGTTGCTTTAACAGGAAACCTCACCATACATTCTTCTTTTTCTCCTTTATTGACCAGAGGTGAATTTCCAATACGGGTCAAGGGATACATTTTTCCTATTGAGCTCCCAAGCTCTGTGTGTGGACAATGCAATCTACTTGGCACTGCAGTAATTGCAACTGAAAATAAATTAGAGTGACTTCCATGGATTCAGAGGAACATTTTCATGTGGAGATGCCTACACTACAAGGAGACAAGCTCTGGCTTAGTCTCAAAGTATCCCTTCTTCAATAACTGAGCTGATGTATTTGGTGGTGAATGATTTCTGGTGTTTAATCCATCTCCACAAGAGTTAGGGCCAACAGTAGTGTGTTGCAGAGCAGTTGCTGTCTCTCCCTCTCCAAAGAGTTGTGGAGCTTAGGTGGCAGAGATCTTAGCATAACATAAAGAAACTGATTTTTGTAACAGGCTCGGGTTGAGCCTTAAGTGTCAGAGAAGACATGCTGAATGCTTCTGCAGGACATTTCAGTGGGGCTCAGGAAATGCCATATTTATGAATGTATAGAGCTTTGCCTATCCTCTTGTTATGATCCTCTTGTTATGGTTTAAAGCCAAAGACATCTGTCCATCCTGTCACCTGGAGATGCTGTTATCATTACAGAACTGTCATCATTGGTAAAATGCAAAAACATTTTGAGATAAAGTAGAATGTAGTTCATTTACCCACTTGAATAATAACATAAGCATCACAATCATTCCTTCAGAACATGATAAAAGTTAAAAAAAGGCTTGGAAAAAGGGAGAATGAAAACAGACTAGTGACTATTTTATATTTGAATCTAAGCCTCTCTAAGTACTTAAAAAGATCAGGCTGATGCCAGTCTTTGTGAACAGTTTGTTTCACCAAACTTGTGTGTAACCAAAACCAAGATGCATACAGTTCAGGTGCAAAATCTATCTCCTCTTTAGATTTCAAGCACAATTTTAGAGATGATTATTTGGCCCGGCCAAACATGAACCACCAGTCATTTTTTGATTTTCTAATGTCACGACAGCGCCAGAGGAAGATTGGCCTCTGACAGTGCTGCTGTGCTAATTTTCCTGTGCTGAGCACTCACCTCATTTTTCTTTCAGGTAATAGACGTAATGCCTTTCGAGCTTTTGCAAATCCATAGCACTTCATTACCAGAGCAGGCCTTTGTTGATTAATTTGTTGCAGCAACGAGGTGCTGCCTGAAAAAGGGCTTCTGAGGAACAAAACAGCCCAAGCGAATTGTGCTTTGGTATGGAAGTTTTCTTTTGTCTTTACAGTGTTCTATGTGTACAGCTGATCTGGCAGGACATTAAGGGAAGTCCAGTGACAGAAATGAAAGATAACAAAAGACTTTTCAAGAGTACCAGACTTACAGATAAATAAGGGACTGCGCCTAGAATACTTTTGGACTTGTGTTTTTATGGACATAATCAGAATGTTAGCACCTGCAATTTCAGTGCACTGAGCTAGGAGAATGATGGTTTTGCATAACAGTGCTTTTACAGTCTCTCCAAACATCATTGCTTTATCTGCAGATACTATATTTGAGATTCTCATACCCAAAGTTATGTAAATTCTGAGGCATTTCTCACAAGAACACTTCGTAAGACACTGAGATTGATGATTAGTCAGATCAGGACACAGCAGTTATAGTCCAGAAAGTCTAAAGAAAAGGAAAACGGAGGTAGTTCCTAGGCATTCTGTGCAAACTGATTGTGTTAGGTTCCTCTGTTGAAGTAGGCGGCAACGTGGAACAACAAACATTTTGGCTGCTAAAGAGACTACTAGTACTTCTGTACTTAAAGCGAAACATAGTCTGTTTCTCTGGGATGAAGAAATTTCAGGTGTTTCATACAGTCAGTCTGGCAGCAGCAAGAAATTAAAGCAAAGACCTATCTATTTAATAAAGAGGGAGTTTATGTTATATTTCAATAGAGTTGTTAAACAAATTGCACTGACCTTACACAAGAGCAGTCCTTGAAGGGCAGACTTTGTTCTCCACCCTCCCTGTGCTAACCTCTTGAAACAGTCATTAAATATTCATTCCAACAGTTACTCTGCTTCCAGTTTGGACTGTTTTGCCTTTTTGCTGGTGAGAATCTCTAGTGGTAGGAGTAAACTTTTTGTTGTTTTTGTGTCTTGTGCTTCCACTGAATAGTAATGAATGCAGAGTACACTGAGTGGCAGGCTAAAATTTATTCTGGACCATAGGTTCCTGAGCCTTCATTTATTCTTTGCTGTAATCATGTCCTGCAGTCTTTTTCATGCTGCGGCTTCATTTGTGTGCCATGTGCCATCAGTGTGGCACAGAAGCTGTGATTCAAAAGACCCCTGTCACTACCAAGAAAAATGATAAGCAGAGAATAAATAGAAAAATGTGTTGCAGATTTACAATATAGAATTTCCATGTGCGGCTGCATGCTTTGGTTTCCACTGGGTCTGGAAGGGGAACTTCCAATACGGGGTGAGAAAAATCTGGAGTAAACTAGAAGAAAATGAAAATAAAATGAAAACCTCTTATGAGGTTCTAAGTCAGATTTTAAACTCAAGATATCTGTATATATAACTTAATATTTAAATGCTTTCCCTGGCCAAACTTTGATGATTTTTTTTTAATTACTGTTGATGGATCATCTGGCAAACTGGACCAAAGCTCTCATCTGTACATCACCTTGCATATTTACTGATTATGACCTTTGTCAGATAGTCAGCACAAATTTTCTCCCTGTGATGATGGTAAATGGACTTGGGAAAGTATTTTACATTATAAAAGAAAAGCATTCAATATTCATTATATCACTCCTCAGGACATTTATTCTGAGAAACAGAGTCTGTGCTGAGACACAATCACAGACTGTTCTCCAGAAGCAGACTGAGCAATAGTGGCTTTGTCTCAATTTTATGCTTATAGAACAAAAGAATGATGGAAATGAGTCACATCTCCATAAGAGAGAGTCCAGATTTTGTGTTATTAAAGCCAGTACCTATCTCTGTTGATAGCTTCTGCAAATGGTAAAATCAGGCAGGCAGGCATGCTCTGTGCTCATGACAAAGACCTGCAGGAGATGACCCCAAACCTGAAACAGTGAGGTGGTTTTATATTTCCGAAGAAAAAGGAGGTGTTGTAGCTTCTTTTGGACACTGGTGGAAGTCAAAGAAGGCTAGTGCTTCAGTGTGTGTAAGAGTGAGTGTGAAAGCAGAGGTGTCACTGTACTTCTGATGATGTTTTTGTCAAGGAAGGGTTCTGGGGAAATCTCAAATACTTTCAGGTGACATCTCCAATATATATAATGAAAGTGTGAACATCATAAACATGCCTTATAATAGGGGTAGTCTTGAGCTTTATTTTTAATACTGTATGCTTCTGAACTCTTTCACAATGTGGGTTGCATCTCAATACCAATCACGACCCCCTCCCATCCACAGACACACAGGCTGCTTCCTTTCCTCCCAGAGATCAAATAGTATCTGTAAGGCAAGCTCAGCAGTTCTTAGTATGGAAAAGAACTCTATAATAAATAAGTAATAAATTAATATTTAATTTAATCTTCTTTTAATGAAAGTTAGCACCTGAAAGAAGGTGGGGAGACAGACCTATGTGACCAGTTAACTCTCTGCAGAATAGCAGTGACCATTTTGCAGAGGCTGACGTCAAAAGGAGAAGCTTGTATTATTAAAAAAAAAAAAAAAAAAAAAGACCTCCTGCCTCTCTTAACTGATCTACATGGTCAGTGCAGGACTAACACTGCTTCGAATGTAATTATGTGGCCTGAAAGCCTTGTGCGATAGTGCATACTGCAGTCCTGTGGTCCACTGGCCAAAGGTGCAACTCTTAAATGACTATTTGACTTCAGTCTTTTTTAGTACTAGAGTGTAGCTTTTGTTAAATATGGGTCAGGAGGTCATTATGTGAATGACTGCCTGTTGGGACTTGCATTTTCTGTGGGCAGAATCTTTTTTTTGTTACGGTCTGTTTCTGTCTATTTGTGTTTCTGTAACATAAAGGCAGTTATGGTAAGGTAAGGGCAGCTGCAAACTGTTCAGCTTTTTGTGACTGCCCTCTGGTTTCTGAAAAGTTGCTGGAACAAAAGTCAGCTATGTAAAGGTTGTATGCTCCTTGGTTATTATTATCCAGTTTTGCTCAGGATCTTCAGTGGATGGAAACAGTATGTAGATTTTTGGTAGTGGTTCAGGTGGTACGAATGGCTCAATTAATTTAGGGTCTTCCTTTCTGCTGGTTTGACTTGCTCTGTGCATAGAGAGGGGGTTCAGTTCACTTATAATGGCTATACTTTTGAATAGGTATATATCTAAGTGACTGAAAGAGCTATCACCTTTTCACATTCAGCCCAGCTCAGCCCATGTATTAATATTCCTTGCATTTTCTTCTGCATCTCCTCAGAGAGCAGATTAAAATTAAAATTCTGCCAAGGTTAGGTAGCAGAAAGGATTAGTGAGCTAGGTCTTCACCTCTGGAGAGAAAGGTGACATGCAAATGATTGGACCGGACACATCCTTATTCTGGCAACTATTTATTAGATTAAAAAAATCTCCATGTGACTGACAGTTTGTGCTGAAGAGATATCCAGGACCAAAACAGCAAAAAGGCTGAAGGTCAGGATTGAAGTACAGTACATTGAGAGGGTTATACAGACTTTGCCTGTTTATCTCAAGCTATTAGCATTTCATTTTCAAGATCAGCTCTTTACTGAAAAAAAAACTTTAAAAAATTATGGTGCCCAATCCTCCCCCACAAACATTCTTTCAAAAGCTCTGAACCAGATGAAAAAAGAGAAAAATAAAATTGACCAATGAAATAAACCCCTGTGTTTCATAACTGCTTTGTAATTTAAAGGCCAAACGTAATATCTCATTTTTGAGGAAAAACGTCAATGGGATTTTCTCTTGGATGAGCAGAGAACTGTTTGAGCAACAAAAAAAGAGCACTGCACTACTCAATTTCATGCCTGTGTCAGGTTTAGGAATTGAACATTTGGCCTAAATTGTGAGGATAAAGATAACTATTGTAAGTATAGAAAAGGGGACCAGTAAATGTAATTGAAGGAATGGAATGTCCTTGCCTGCATAATTCACCTTGCAAATCTTTTATATAAATGGTAATAAAATGAGCTTTCTGAACTTTCCTTTGCTTTTTGTTACCATATTGTTAATGTATGGTAAAACTGGGACAAACACACACACTATACATAGAATGTGTAGGTATATAAATATACAGAAATTATACACAAACCAACATTGCCCTTAAATATAGAATCTCCACTGTTTGATTGTTATTAGCAGGAAAACCCCACCAACAGTGCAGTCATCTGTGCTTCTGAAAAATGTAAATGTCAATTTTTTGTCTTTAAAAATTATTAAACCTAGTAAAAGATAGCAATTTCCAGTGTTTGCTTGGTTGGTAAGATGCACGAGAGTGAGCATTACTCCTGAGAGCTGCCATTGGTTAGCTGGAGGGAAAATGGATATCAATTATACATAATCTAAGAAGCCTCTGCATAATAATCAGGCCCAGTAGGGGCTTTGGGGCAGCTTCGTTATTCTCTTGTAAACACAAGAGCCCAGATAGACATGTCAGTCAGGAGTAGCGGCTGCAATTCTTCCTTTATAACACCTTCACATTCTATTGCTTCAATATGCAAACAAGGCTGTTTAGCTGAAGGTTGAGGCTGTGCTAATGAGCTCCCTGCACTAACCCTGATGTAAAAAGATTCTCTTTCACAGCTGCTCAGAGACTAGCTCCTCTGGGCATGCTCAGGTATTGGAAAATAATTCCTTTTAAACAGAGAAATGCCAATCAGGATTTCTTGCATACTCTCCTCTTTTCTCAGCGTGCTAATGCAATTACCTCATAACTTGTGAACTTTTTACGGTGGCAGAAAAATGTTTTGTCTTTGAATTATGTATTTTTTGTCACCAAAAAGAAAAGAAGACTTGGAAAATTCAGCAGATGTAAAAAATCATACCCTTCCTTAATTCCTGGAGGACCGTAACTCAAGGCTAATTTTCACTTTTCTTTCTTAAAGGTGGACAGTCCTTTCATCCTTCCCATCCATACATTTCTCCTGATAGCATGATTTCCATTTTCTTTTAGCTGGTCAGTGTTGTAAGTGACAGAGGAGCCTCCTAGTGCAGTGTTGCCAACTTCATTCCTGCTTGACACCGAAGAGGCTAACTTCTGTTGGTTGAGGACCTTGACTCTGTCCTAGAGCTAGGTTTCAGGGCATTGCTGAACTTAACCAGCTGCATAATTGCCTTGGTAAAAACACAGACCCCATGATAATCCTTTACGGATGAGCCGACATTTACAACTCACGATGTGAAACGTGACGATCTCTCCAATATCCAATTATTCTTATGAATAAAGTAGTTTTCTGCCTGGAACAGTCAGAAATCCCCGCTGGGTTAATTTGGTGTCTGATAGAAATCATTTGGGTTTTCTGTTTAAAATAGGGCAGCGTATGATTCCTTACACCATGAGATGCTCCCTGTCTTCATTCATTCATTCACTCTTCCCCAGGACTGTGCCTTCTAGCAACATGGCACAGGAGAGCAGACCTATAGACAGCCACATAAATATCTGTCAAGTGCAAGTTACAACTATCTCAAACTGTAATACATTCCTATGAAGAGAGACAGCACATTTTAAACTATTTAGCAGTCAAGTATTGTGATCTACTCTTTTTCACTTTGTTATCTGTTGGATTTCTAATGGCTGTCTCCATGCGTGACAATCCACATTACTGAGTCAGTGGGAAAGTCTTAGCTTTGTAATATTTCAGCACTTAAATTATTTATTATGTTAGCATTATGGCATATTAAAACCCTGACTAGACAGGTAGAGCTAACTTCCTTCTGCCTTGCTGAAGCTCATTAAATGGCCATCATAACTGGACAGACTTAATTGTGTTACATCCAAATAATTCTGTCATTTGGATTCAAATCCAAGAAAGAGGCCTACTCAGAAATACCACTTATGTGACTGTGACTGGCAAAAGATTAAATGATTAAAGTGTCATGAAAACATTTTACTTATGGCATGTTGGTAAAAATTTACAAGTAAAATTAAGAAACTGAAATAAGATGTGACTTTCCTTATTTCAGATTGTTTTTAAATTATACCATCCCACTGTAATACTAGTATCCCCAGCTTGCAGAAAGTTCATTTATTCATCTTTTAAAAATAATAGTTGCTAGTGGTTACATTTATTTGTGGTTTGGAATTCAAAGTTTTCAGCTCAGAGAATAAGTGACTGAAAAAAAAATCTGCTTTCCATTCAGGTCAGCTTTCCATATGTCAATTTGCAGTTCTTCACTTTGCATGGTCCGAGTGCTTCTAAACCCAGTTATTATGCAATAATTCTGTTGCTTTATAGCTGTCAGAAAGGAAGAATGCTGAGGTAATTAAAACATCTTTCTGGGACTGAGAGGACCCCCTCTTCTTCTGAAAAGTGTCTGTGTCCCTTTGGACAAATCACTTGACATAAAGGCTTTACAAAACACTTACAGGAATTCGGATGCTTCAGACAAACAAACAAAACCAGACCACCAAAACAAAACAAGCAGCAACAAAACAACAAAAAAACCCAAAGGCATTATGTCTCAAAGCTGGATTACAGGTGTAATATAACGTGTACAGTGCTCAGCTACCCATATGAATGTCCAGCCCAAAGCAGGGGCCAACTCCAGTGTATGTGGGGAGTTGTGACAGTGATGGACATCTAAGAAAAGATTTCAGAAGTTGGCTGGTAGGGTAAAAGCCTTCTTATCAATCTAGGAGTAAAGCTCTGAAGGGCTAAACTAAAAGGGGAGAAGAGCTTAAGCAGGTAAGGAGCAGAATGAATCAAATGGGTGATCTAGAAAAAAATAAATTTGATTCACTTGGGATCACCCCTGCAAACAGGTATTGTAAGAGGCTCAGGTATGTATGTATTACTCCTAGTAGCTGTGTCTTTGTCTGCCAGTTAAATTTGTATTTCTCTTCACATTCTGCATTTCCATGTGCATCTGTACCTTTTTTGGCGTCTTTTGCAAATCTCTACTGCTATTTGCATAAGTGGTCTTCTTGTGGTAAGTCAGACTTGAAAAGGTAGAGGGATACCCACATTAAGCCTACTAGACTAACCTGTGCTGAAAGGCTATTCCTTACAGTGGTGAATCCTACCTGAGGGATCCAGGTTGTACTTGAGCTCTGACTAACTCCTTTAGTGTGTGACATTGTGAGAAGAAAGACCTTAGTACCTAGAGGCTTGCATGGGGATGGATGTATACTGAGAATGGCTTGGAAAGTGCCAGACAACCTTGAGAGGTCTTAGATGGCCAAGAAGGGCAGCCCAGGCTGTATATAAGGACTTGGTCGTCAGCCCTATGGTACCTGTAGTCCCCACCTGAAATGAACTACAGTTTTGCTTCCTTTGCACTGTATTTTGCTTTGTCTATCTATACTTCAGTCAATTAGGACAAAAGTATGCCCATGTCTTAAAAATGTTTCCAGGGTAAAAATTCCATTCTGACTCTATTCATAGAATCACAGAATCATTAAGGTTGGAATATCCAGATATTCCATAATATTCCAAATTAAAATTCCATAAAATTCCAAAATAAAAGATATCCAAGATCATCTGGTCCAACCATCCCCCTACCATGAATATTACCCACTAAACTGTGTTCCTAAGGGCCATATCCAACCTTTCCTTAAACACCCCCAGGGATGGTGAATCCACCACTTCCCTGGGCAACCCATTCCAACGTGTAACCACTCTTTCTGAGAAGGAATTTCTCCTGATTTCCAACCTGAACCTCCCCTGGTGCAACTTGAGGCCATTGCCTCTAGTTCTGTCACTAGTTATCTGAGAGAAGAGGCTGACCCCCAGCTCCCCACACCTTCCTTTCAGATAGTTACAGAGAGCAATAAGGTCTCCCCTGAGCCTCCTCTTCTCCAGACTAAACACCTCCAGTTCCCTCAGCCGCTCCTCACAGGACTTGTGTTCCAGACCCTTCACCAGCTTCATAGACTTTCTCTGGACATGCTCCAGGACCTCAATGTCCTTCTTGTAGTGAGGGGCCCAAAACTGAACACAGTACTTGAGGTGCAGCCTCACCAGAGCAGAATACAATGGGATGATCACCCCCTTGGTCCTGCTGGCCACACTGTTCCTGATACAAGCCAGGATGCTGCTGGCCTTCCTGACCACTTGGGCACACTGCTGGGTCATGTTCAGGTGGACATCGACAAACACGCCCAGGTCCTTTTCCTCTGCACAGCTTTCCAGTCAATCTGCTCCAAGCCTGTAGTGTTGCATAGGGTTGTTGTGGCCAAACTGCAGGCCCCAGAACTTAGCCATGTTGAACCTTATCCCATTGGCCTCTGCCCATCGATCCAACATGTCCAGGTCCTTCTGCAGGGCCTTTCTACCCTCCAGCAGGTCGATACTTTCCCCCAACTTGGTGTCATCTGCAAACTTACTGATGGTGCACTCAGTTCCCTCATCCAAATCATCAGTAAGGATATTAAAGAGGATGGGCCCCAACACTGACCCTTGGGGAACACCATTGGTGACCGGTGAGCAGCTGGATTTCACTCCATTCACCACAAGTCTCTGGGCCTGGTTGCCCAGAGACTTAGTTTTTAACCCAGCTAAGAATGTACCTGTCCAACCCATAGGCTTCCAACTTCTCCAGGAGAGTACTGTGGGGGGCCATGTCAAAGGCCTTGCTAAAGTCTAGGTAGACTATGTCAACAGCCTTTCCCTCATCCACCAGGTAGGTCACTTGGTCATAGAAGGAGTTGAGGTTGGTAAGGCAGGACTTGCCTTTCATGAGCCCACGCTGGCTGGGCCTGATCCCCTTGTTGTCTTGCACATGCTGTGTGATTGCAACTCAAGCTGATTTGTTCCATAACCTTCCCTGGCAGTGAGGTCAAGCTGATAGGCCTGTAGTTCCTCGGGTCCTCTTTGTGACCCTTCTTATAGATGAGTGTCACATTAGTAAGTCTCCAGTCATCTGGCACCTCTCCGGTTGACCATGACCATTGATAGATGATGGAAAGTGACTCAGCTGTCATGTTCTTCCTCTCCCTCAGCACCCTTGGGTGGAACCCATCTGGTACCGTGGACTTGTGACAGTCCAGGTGGAGTAGCAGGTCCTTAACTGTTCATTTTTTCATTTTTCGTTCATTCATTTTCTACCAGCCATCTAACAGATTAGGACTTTTATACACACTCAGTGATATCTAATAGAGGTGAGATTAATCTCACGTAAGTATGAAAAAAAGCTGTGAAATCCTTTCACTATGTTCATATACAATTTGATATTGACATTTTGGTTCTTACAAGAGGTGAGAACAGGGTTGTGACACCAAAACAGAAAAAATACCTTAAGATAGTAAGTGAACTGTAATGTTTGATTGGAGGAACTGTGCAGTGATATTATATTTATTTTCGACATTGTAAAGAAAAAAAGATTGAGTTATGCAAAGGAAAGGTACAATTATAATACCATACTTTTCACCAAGTCTCACTAAAATACCAATACTTATCACTTCATTCCATTTAAAAATAACTTGCATAGCAATTCAAGGTGGTGATGTTCAAACACTGGATTTTTAAAGACCTCAAAACCAGACTTTTTTATCAGCTCACAGAATAATTTCCTAATTTTCTAGGATTTTGCAGAAGTTTTGAAAGTTCTCATCATGCAAGTTGCTTGTTTGCAAGACTAAATGTAAAAAATAAAGGACAATAGGATACATTTAATTACTCTTGGGGTGCCTTTTCCTTCTTTCTAATCACAAATAAAAACCTTTCTATATGTTCATTCATTTGATTTTATGCATGCAGCTGTCAACACATCATAAGAAATGATAACTAGCTGGATACTGATTTTTGATGCTTAACACATCGTTGTATGCACAAAATAATAAAAAATGCTTGTACACAAATATTACTATAGAAAATATCCTACTTCTCTGAAACTGGACTATTGGAGGCAAGAAATTCAAGCTAGGTAGACTTGTAGCCTGCTAGGAAGTGGCAATGTCTGTTGTAGATTCTGGGCTGTGAAGTAAACAGTAAATTTGATACAACTTTGATTTAGAGGGTACAGATTTTCACAATTCATGGCTACTAGGTCATGAACTGATCTAGGAAGTGAATATGTATGAAATAAGGGTTTTTCTCTCTTCCCTTGAATATGCCTGAAATAGTTCCTGTTCAGCTCTGCTTGAGAACCACAAAAAGATTGTCCACCCTAGCTTCAGAAATAGCATGGACTTGTGTTATGCAATTAAAAACAAACTATTTTGAAAGTGAAATCATCAAATTTCCCTAGGAAAATCAGAAGCCCCACAGTAAGGCAGCAGCTAGTGAAACAGAGTAGTGAAATGGGCTTTGTGGCAAATACAACGGCTGTCTGCAGTTGGAGCTGGGATGGACATATTAGTGAGATTTACCTGTTTCAATGATGGGAGGCAGACAGTGCCATGCTTTAGCCTGTCTTTGATTCTATTGAGTCTAATACTGGCTTTGCCATATTACATACTTTAAGATTACTTATTTATTAATCTTGTTTTCCTTTCATTGAGGGGAAAACAATTTTGTTCCTAGTTAGTTTCATTAAATATTTTTCAGTGTATACATGTTTTCAAATTAAACACTGATTTCATAAAATCATCCCAGGTACAGCTTTAGCTTCAGGTCATTAATTCTATTTTTAAATGCATTAATACATATGAAAGAACTTTGTTCTTTGTCTACCAAAGTGCCTGAAGTAAACCTTTTCCCTCTTCTCCTGCTAAATTACTAATTAGTTTGGTGTACTCAGAGATGAGAGCCTTTGAGATTGGTAAAACTTGTGTTTTCAACAAAAGTTTATTAAAATAGTAATTGGTGCTCTTGATGGTAGATTTAAGGAGAAAATGATATATATATATTATTGAGTATCAAAGAGTGAAGCAGTTGACTGAAACAGACACACTGTAATCAAAATTGCGCAATAGTCTAAGTTTGCTACGTGAATAGAGATGCTTCACCCCCCACAAAACAAACAAACAAACAAACAAACATTACGTATCTTCTCACAGGGAAGAATTTTTGACACACGCTGTTTCAAAGCCTGCTGGAAAGTCTTAGGTTTGAGCTGGACATGTTGTACCTGTTGGTGCCAAACCTGTGACACATGAAGCTGTGTAGGAAAGCTTCTACTGCATTAGCTCCTTCTTTGCAAAAAGAAGAGAAACGGGAAACCTAGGACTTAGGTAGCTGTCCTGGGAGTGCTTGAGTTCAGTCTGTCTTTCCTGGGGTAGATATGTTGAAGAATTAAAGCAATGATTCACAATGAACGTATTAAAAGCAGAAATGCCAATTAATATTTTTGACAAGGGGAAGATGGAAAAAATTACAGATAAATCTTTCCACCACTCTTATATTCCCCTTTGAAAACAATGTGGAGATTGAGTTGATAACCATGGTATTTGAATGTATAATGACTTTAAGAGGATAGAATCATAGAATCATAAAATCATTAAGGTTGGAAAAGACCTCCAAAATCATCTGGTCCAACCATCCCCCTACCACCAATATCACCCAATAAACCATGTCTCTAAGTACCACATCCAACCTTTCCTTAAACACCCGCAGAGACAGTGACTTCACCACTTCCCTGGGCAACCCCTTCCAATGCCTAACTAAACTAATAGTTGTAATGTAAAATGCTGGCTGACATATAGAGGCTACTAGATTTTCAACAATGCAGAAAGAGGGACATAACATATTTAGGGATAACATATTCCTTAAAAAAAAAAGAAAAAAAAGAAAAAAAAAAGATTACCAAATATTTAGTAACACAATAAAGAAAGTGACACCAAAAAAAGTATGTCCTAATCAGCTGAACTTTCAAGTATTAATGTACACAAGATTTTTAAAATTACATGCTTTTGTTTGGACTGAAAACAGTAATGAGATATCTCATAACTTTGCAATAGAACTATAACTTATACCTAAAACTGGGAATATCAAAAAGCTATTGCAACACTGCAATAAACAACCAAGTTATTTATGGCGATGAATTTTATGATACGCTTAGCTAAAATTTCTTTTTTCTGAACTATATTTTTCTTAATGGATAATAATTCCCAACAGAGTCAAATCAAAGAAAAGTACTTATATAGCTTTACTTACATAAAGTACTGGTTATAAAGATGACTAAATGTTTAGAGATTTTGATGCAGGATCAGAAACACAGAAAGAGCAAATACTTGATATTGTTACTGTCCCCATGTCACATATCAGGAGCTCTGACCAAACAATTAAGTGAATTGTTTAATGCTATATGATGAGTCAGCATATATATAGAAGAAGGGCTGAAAGTGAAAGGAGGAAATTTTTGCTGCATAGAATATTTTAGATCTGCCGTTTTTTTCAGCCTTTACCTGGAAAAAAAACTTTTCCTAGGCTGTCCTTTTAGTTGGTCTGTCTTCTTTAAGTCTTCCTTGTTTAGTTTAGCTTTGTCAATAATTTCCTTAGTAAGCTAGTGGAATTGGGAAGGAGAGATCTTAGAAGCTAAGTAAACTATTTACTTTGTTAGTACAGAATGTATTTCAGATACTGAAACCTTGTCCTTGCATGTAGTCACCATTGTTTCGAACACTCTGAGGAAGGAAACAATAGTTGTGTTAGAGAGTGTTTTGAGCACATTGTGAACCAGAATTTTCACACGTAGAACAATAATGTACATTTCCCAGCAGCCATATTCACTTTTAGGAAGTCTTTTAGAAAAAAAAAGTTGATTTTGGGCAATAAAATAGGTATGCCTTTGGTACTGATATCTTTTGTAAGTTTTATTTAAATAAGAAAACTGAAGGTCTTTTCTTTACTGGCCCTTTCATACTGGAACATTTAAAAATGGGGACATGATGAGTTACACAACCTCTCTCGCTTTTATTATTCTAAGATTATTTTATTATTGCTGATTTGCCTTCAGCACTGGCCCTAACCACTAGGAGACCTTGTGTTAACAACTTCCCAGGCCTCCAGGGGAGGGTCTTGAGAAATCTCTTTTCATTTTTTACCACTCTTACCTCCCCCTCCTTCCTTGTTTTGCCTGCTTTCAAGCCAGTGACAGGTTGCATCACAAAATGAGATTGTTTTGTAGCCCTCCTGGGGACTAATGTTGGAAAAGAAAAGATGATAAACAGAAGATGGTGTTTTCTCAGGCTATTTCACAATTTTCAATCCACACTGGAGAGATTTTTGATTAACTTTTCAGTGGTTTGACTGCATGCAGAAAGAAAATGATAGGGAAGCAGTGAGATGAGAGTGGGAAGAGAGGTAGACCATGGCCACTTCTTCCTCTGAGCCCCTTCAAAATGAAGGAGTCCCTCACAGGCACGCATTCCCATCTACATCCTAAAATCCCAGTTTTTCAGTTCAAAGACTTCCCCCAGAAATCTCACTGTTTCTCTGAGGTCCTCCCCAGCAGAATCCATTTTACTGATACTGTAAAATCATATTTATCTACAAGGCTGGAGTCCTTTGAGCTAGGACTAAGTTACAGTATCAGTTATCTCTGAAACTGTTGTCCCAGTTTGCAAGCATTTCCTGAGGTCCCAGAATGGTCTGAGACTAGATCTGATTATCAGAGAGATGATCCAAGACAGGTATATCTTCAATTATCCTCTTGCCCAATGCCATGAACCATCAAGGACTGCCAATCCTATAATTAAGTATATTAAAAAACAAAAAAAGAAATTTGGCTTTTAATCTCTTAGTAATTTCTCTAAGGAGATTACCGGTGTTAGATCATTCTCATTCTAGCTTGATCACTATAACTCTCTACCCTTCATTTTATGTTTCAAAATTATATCCTGTCGAGACCTATCTTTCTACATATGGGGATTTGGATGGTAAGAACAGAGACTCATTTAATTCTGGGTGTCAGTAGGGAAGATATTGGAAAATGAGTAAACTGAGGAACTGAATTAAGACCCACAACTGCACTGTTCACAGTGAGTGACAATAGTGAGGGAGTGGAATAAAGTCCCCCAGACCACCTCACAGATATGGGACACAAAGGTTCTATGATAATATCTTCTTGTCTCTGATGATCCCCCAAATCTGCCACACCCACTAGAATGATGCTTTCCAGCTGCAGGTGGTCAACCTACCTGCCTAAGGAAGGTATTTTGCATGAGCTTTGCAGAGAATGTTGCTTTTACTTAGGCTCTATATAATGAGTTCCTGGAAAGAAGGATGAAGTTTTGTGATTTGGAGGTGAAGGGTAGTCAAGTAAACAAATCATGTAGGAATCAAAATAATCCATGCTCTAAGGTGTCTTTACGATGTATTTCTATGTTTGGCAGTTTTGTTTAATCTCCATGGCTATGGAGATTAGGAAATTTGGAGTGCCACAGTCTAGGTCTGAGTGCTGGGATCTGATTCCCTGTGGGGTGATATTAGTACAGCTGCTCACTGCTTTCTCCCTCATTAAGTAGGGACACCCAGCCAGTGCCTGGGCACGTTCACAGTTTGGCACAGACCAGGCACAGTTCCCAGGGCAGTCTGGAATTAGGAGTTGTAGGGACTGTAGTACTGTGCACTCTGAGCTCTCCCTGGGCTGTTTCTTTTACCAGTGTTCATGTCACATTTTTCATTTTACTCACCTGGGTGTTGCCTTCTCATCTTTTGAAGGTAACATGAGGGTCTTTGATCAAGTGTGGATTTAGCCCTCCCTTAACACTGGCAGGAAGCTCCAGAATCATAGAATGCTTTGGATTGGAAACGACCTTAAAGATCATACAGTTCCACGCACCCCTGCCATGGACAGGGACACCTCCCATTAGACCAGGTTGCTCAAAGCCCCATCCAGCCTGGTCTTGAACACTTCTAGGGATGGGGCATCCATAACTTCTCTGGGCAACCTGTTTCAGTGCCATACTGCCCTCTAAGTAAAGAATTTCCTCATTATATCTAATCTAAACCTACCCCCTTTTAGTTTAAAGCCATTACTCCTCCTATCACTACACTCCCTGACAAAGAGTCCCCCTCCAGCTTTCTTGTAGGCCTTTAGTATAACATGTAGTTGTGTTTTGTTCTCCTTGTAGATCTTCAAGAGCTGCCTTAATTAATAATAAATGCATTAATAACTATAATCTTTTAATAAATATGAATATTAAAATATAAATACTAAAAAAATCATTTAATAACAATAATCCTGTAATAAATCTTTTTCACAGGTTCATGGCACAGTCACATGTTAAGCTCACTTCTGCAGCCTTCAAGCAAAACTCATGGTCCTGAGCACCCTGCTCTGGGTGGCTCTGCTTGAGCAGGGTGCTGGACCTGATGGACTCAGAGGTCCCTGCCAGCCTCAGCCATTCTGTGGTTATGTGTTGTAACAGCACAGTTGAGAGCCATATTTGAAAAGCTTGATTCACACCTGAAATTGGCATTACATGGGGAAGTTTGTTCAGCAGTACTTCGACATTTTTGCATGGAAATGCTTATGGGCTAAAGGCTTTATCTATTTATGGTCTTCAACACCTAAAGCCTGCTGGTCAGTCCCTTAATCATAAATGCTGAGATGTCTTCCCAAAGACCTCCCAATGCAACAGGTTGAATAATTAATTGCTGTAACCCTGGACCTAAATGCCAGGTTGTCTAAACCCAGATGATCTTGAATGAGCCAGCCATACACTTTATCCCAACTGAAAGTTTTCTTTAAAAAAGCAGTGCATTCGGAGAACATGACTTTATTTGAGATCGTATTAAAACCAAGTGAAGCAGAAATGTGAGATTAGCCTGCTTGTGGCTGAGCTGATTTAAAAATTAAAATCTATTAATGAATTGTGCTACTTCTGGTATTGTTAAAGTAGATGTAATCGGAAATTTTCATAGCACTGTTTTTTCAGTGATGCAGAATGGATTTAGAGTTTTTGTGTAAAGGACATCAGTTACTTAATAAAACATTTTCACAGGTTCATGTAACACTCACACCTGCAGCTCACTTCTGCAGCCTTCAAGATAATCTGTTTCCTGAAAATAAGGGAACAATGCTGGGAGGGCAAAGGTAACTTTGTTTTCACTGATATTTTTGTTAGGGCCAGACGGTGTCAGGCAGGACTCTTTCCTTCCCCCACTCTCTTTGTATTTCCTATACAAAGGTCAAGTGCAATCACAGACCACAACAAAAAGTCTTAGGAGACTCAAAAGTTTGAGAAGTTATCACTGGAGACTGAGCTACTGAATCCAGATGGAAGAAACCTGTTTTAGGCAAATAGTTGGTCTGCACCAAGAAATTTTTCTCCAAATGCATGACTTTGCTCTGACAACCTCTGCAGCAGAAGCTGCCGCACAGTTTGCAGTGTGCTCAAATGATCCCTGAAACAGAACTGGGAGATGAGTTAACCTCCAGTGTGGTGATGAGGACATTTACATGGGCCTCAGTACTCTGAGGAATACCTCAGAATATTCTATAGCACTCTGGTGAGGGCATACACTGTGAAGGACTGTCAGAAGTCTGCCCTCAAGTCCCATAAGCAGAGGCAAGAAGTGTACAGCACGTGCTCCAGGGATTGAACTAGTGGATAAGCAAGTGCAGGTTATCGTGTAATGGATTTGTGAATCTCTTCCTTCATTTCTTTCACCCCACTGCACCCCACCCACCCCCCAATAAGTGCATTTAGGTGTTTTAATTTTGTCTCCTAGGAAACATTTTGTACATATAGAAAATTGTGTTTCCTTTTTTTTTTTTTTTCATTATTATTATTATTTTTTTAATTTGGTTTTGGTATGGAAAATAATTCAAAGTAGTTTCAGTTCAGATATTTTCTTCTGTTTTGTTTTTGTTTCTGTGTGGATTTGGGTGGAAAGAGTAGGTTCAGCAGTCAAATGAAGGATTTAACTGAGCCTTACTCTCAACATATTTTGAAACACTTGAAATACCATGCTTTGTCCTCACTAAAAGGAAAAGCTGTTCCTTCATGTGTTAGTTAACAAAGGTTAAGTAAAGCATATTACAATCTGAATTACATAGTGCTATTGCAGTTTGCTTAAGTGTTAGTTGGTCAAAGAGAACTCTGCATCCTTGATAAAGTTTTAGTTTGACCTGCTAACAAATGTTAATACATCCGTCTTGTTCAATGTATTTTTGTGTGTGAATGTGCATAGAAAAGAAATGGTACATGTCAGATGAAGGTCCTTTCAGCAAGTGTCATTTAAATGAACAGCAATAAATCACAGAGTACACTACACACACCCTGTACAGGACACAATGCTAAGCAAATTAAGACTTTATGTACAGTAATTCTTCAAATATTCTTCGAAATAACTTTAAGCATTTAAGCATATATCTTTTCAAAGCCAGAAAAAAACATTAATTAAAAATTGGTTAAATTCATCAAAATGTTCATAACAAGCAGTAATTTTTTATTTGGGGGAACATTAGCAAATAAACAACAGTCCTATCACTTGCTTAATTTCTATTATAAAATATTGAAGGCAAATCTTAGTATCTTAAATATCCTTCATTGTTTTTTTACAGAAGAGGATACGCAATAAACATTGCATTTATTAGCTTCTTGTGAGTAAATATTTATCTATCACTCCTTGGCTGTATGCTACTATTGCACATTCAGTGCTCCCTGACCCACATGCACTACGTGGTCTGCAAACACTCAGAAGAAAATTCTTCACCACACGGCAAGACAGACACAACAGGTAAGTCCATTGAAACCAGAGGAAGCACAAAGAGACGAGTCAATGCAGAGCCTCATGTGTGGCAATGATCTCAGGGCGCTGGCTGCCTAGCCACTGTCAGGGACTTGAAATGTGAAAATACTTGTTTGTGAATTTAAGATGTGGGCAACATTTTGCTAGTCCATGAGAGCTAGCAGGAGCAGGCTCTTAAAGGCAAAGGTGAGAAGTTCATGGCTGATGAGATAAAAAGTGGGAGTGCTGAAGGTACACAAAGAAAGGAGCAAGGTGTTAAAAGCACATAGTCCAGGAAATGGTTGCAAGGCTGGGTGCATATGAAATATCTCAAGCAGTTTTAATGAGATGAGATTAATGAGTGTTCTAGCTGTATCCCAATATTGCGACTTTGTGCTGTGATGTCTTTTACATGCCAAATTATTCACCTCTCAATGCCCTTTTCTCCAGAGGGGTCTTCTTTACAATGCCGAAGATAACAAAGGTCCTCTGAAAGACGGAAACACATTGCTTTAGCCACTATAGAATCACTACATACCACCAGAACGTATAGTAAAATGTAGTTGGGAAAAAGAAAATAAAAGGATCATAGCTATAAACTGAAACAACTTTTTTTTAGAGGACCCCTGGAGGTTTTTTCCCCAATCGTTTGCCCTGGTTATTTTACAGATTACAAAGCTTTTCAACCTGTTATTAGCAGGCAGAATATCTTACTGTGTTGTCTTCAAATTCTTACTTGGATAGATTTGTAAGTAAAAAAATAGTCTATGTGGTATTCTCCACTTAACTAAGGAGATGAAAAGTCACAACTGTGCTATGATGTTTTATTAAAATATAAAAATATAGCAAGTTATCAGCACAAACCAATTAAATAATATTTCTTGTCTCCACACAGATTTAGCCTACATGCAGATATATATTTACACTTATATTTTATTTGGAAAAAATAAACAGCTTTTACCCAATATAATCAGGCTTGCTATTCCAGAAGGATTAGCCATCCACTGTTGCTGCAAGCTCAAAAATAAATAAATAACAAAAAATTTCTGTCCCACACATCAGACGTTTTAGAAACCTGCAAAGCAATCACTCAACATATCAATTGAATTTCAGAGTCCACAAAACAACAAACATGTAAGAGTAAATACTTATTAAGACTGATATGTGGGTCATGGAGATGACAACTTCAGGCATTCCTGTGTCCCTTACCTTCACTGGTGCTGGGCCCATCATGCTCACAAAAATCGTTCCTGAATGGATGAATTGTTTAACAGTTCATCAGTGCCCCAGATCTGTTCTGTTTATAAAAAAATGCCTCTAGCTAAATAGGTGTAACGTGTTGTGCGCAACTCAGTCCCATGGATGGCATTTACAATGCAACCTAACCTAATGAAGAATTGTCACTTCAAAACTGGCCTTGTGTTGAGCAGGCATTGGATCAGATGGCCTTCATAGGTTTCATCTAACTTATTTGTTCTGTGATTCATAGAATCATAGAACCATGGAGTGTTTCAGGTTGGAAGGGACCTTAAAGACCATCTAGTTCCAACCCCCCTGCCATGGACAGGGACACCTCCCACCAGACCAATTTGCTCAAAGCCCCATCCAACCATCCAACCTGGCCTTGAATACTTCTAGGTATGGGGCATCCATAACTTCTCTGGGCAACCTGTTCCAGTGCCTTACCACCCTCTGAGTGAAGAATTTCTTATTATATCTGTTTTTTAACAGCAATATTTTCTAAGAATATAAATGTTCTCAGAAATCTTTTGAGTTAACTGACTAATTGTGTGCTCGTTTAAAGGACCTTACTTATGTGACTTCTTTCAGTTTTAAAGGGAGTTAAATATTTTGGTGTTCAGGCAAGGTGAGACCAGTAAAAATGAAACATTTGAAAGAAAAGGTGTAATGCAAGGTTTTTGATCAATATGATTTCACCAAAAGAGAGCATTTTTCCAACATAGTTTCATGTTGATTAACAAACTGATTCTCCTCTGGGAGATCTATACCCTGATGCCTAGCAGAAGTAAATCAATATGGTTCAAATGACTTCTCTGAAATTGTCACTGCAAACCATTTATGAATCTGGTCCATCCCGTCCATTAAAATTAATGGAAGAAAGATGACTCTAAATGACCTAGGATGCTTTTAATTTATATTTTCTTGAATTGTGTCAAAATGATGTTTTTAATGCCATATATCTTTATATGTTGTTTGTGTGTGAGTATTAAATGTGCTGAATGACCTAAATGTAAACTGTGATTAATTATTCCTATATAAGCCCAATCTACTTCCAGTATATTGATTAACATACAATAAAAGACTGTTTCCATCAAGGACTTGGCATCCTCTTGAAAACTGGATTTGGTTAAGGCAACAAGAATGAACATAGTAGAACATAGCTAGGAGAAGCATGAATTTGTTCTAAATGATGGCTCTGATTAGCCTGCAAGAACATTTCAATGCAAAAATACTGTACTTGCGTGTGCATGCAAAAAGTGACTATTGAAACATTTCTAGCACTGTCAAAAGAAGCTAGTTTGTCTGTCCATCTTGTGTGGCCTCAGAGTGATCTCTTAGAGCATTCATTGGCTCTATACATTTAGTGTTATGTTTTCTATGATTAGCTCTAGGTTTGCAGTATTTGCTAATGCTACAGACTTCAGGAAGGTTGTGTTGCTGATATTTCAACTCAGGTAGAATAGAGTGATATATATGGGTTTTGTAGCTACTTTCAATGAGCTTAGTGAGAGGAACTCTAGCTGTAGAAGGATTTGGAGGCAACATCAAGACATCAGTCCATGAGCATATGATGAATTTAAAACCTAGCTGAACTTTAATCTCATAATGAAAAATCCTGCGTGTTTAGAAGTGGGGTGTTCACAACAGCTAATTTAGCCTTGGGGCTTTTTCTTCCTAAGCTGTCCCTGTGCTCTGTAGCAAGAGTGGCTCCAGCAGAGGGTATTTCAAAGGAGTAGCCAGGAGATATTGCAGAAGGAGGTTAGCCCCTGAGGCTGAAGATGGCCTTTGTAAATACCCTCCACTACAACTTTCATATTTTTACTCAAACCTGTGGTACATGAAACTGCATTCATTTTCTTTGGGAGCTGACTAGACATGTCGCACAAGCCAGAAATGTGTACACAATTAACATGTTTGTTTCTGACAGACGGTGCATTATAGTAAAAGATGTGTATCTCATAATTAAGGAACCAAAAAAATGAGCAAATGAAAAGCCAGTCTAGAAGAATGTCATAATATTTGAATGCTGTTATTTTTAAAAATTAAAAATGCAGAAAAATGTTAGATCTTTTTATTTCTTAGAAAGTATTTTTAATTCAAATGAAGACAATTTGGGGGACTAAATAAGTCAGCTGTCTTCTTGGTAACTATGCATACTCCTTTCTGCTTTGACTGTAGTTTTAGCTGAGAAGGCTGGGAAGCATTTTCTCTGGCATTGATATGTCTGAGTCTGTCAGGAATGGCCTGACACCTATCACTTCTCCATATTTCCAGGCAATTTGGAGCTTTCTCATTTGTGATTTACATCGATTATATCGATATATAGCGATTTACATGTGATTATATCCCAATGCTTTAAGGGTATTTCAGAGATTCTGCATCCCTACATTGCACTGAGACCTGTGTGCAGTAGCTATTTACCTCTCTCAACCATTCAGGAGGTCAATTCCTTGTGAAAGAGGAAATTCCGTTTTCTGGCCCCTGTTCCTAACACTGTGGATTACTTTGTCTTTTCCTACTTGGCTAGAAAACAATCTTTTCTCAGACCATTGCAAGTCACATAGGAGGGAACAGTGGACAGTTGTGGGCTTGTGAAACAGGAGGACTTTGTCCATCCTAGTGGTCACTCTTGGCAAAAGAAGCAGCAGACGAGTTCTGTTAACGGAGGGACCTCTTGAGTGTGGCAGTCAGGGGACATCTTTAATGAACCAATAACATACCACATGCTCCTAGCAAGAAATACAAAACATAAGGTCATGTTAAAGTTGCTTTTACATATCAGGTGATTCTCAAACTTGATATATGAGATAACTTGTCATATATCACATGATTTTAAAACTCTATAATTAACAATAACGTTATTTTTAGCTATTTTTTTTTATGGATGAGCAAGGGCTTGTTCATAACTCTTACCAAATTAATTTAATTAGACATAGAATCATAGAATCATTTAGGTTAGAAAAGGCCTAAACAATCATGAAGTCCAACCATCCACCTAACACTACAAGTCCACTGCTAAACAATGTGCAACATCCACACATCTCAAATACCTCCAGAGATGATGACTTCACCACCTCTCTGGGCAGCCCGTTCAAATACCTATGCACCCTTTAAATAAAGAAATTCTTCCTGATATACAGTCTAAACCTTCCCTGGCACAAATTGAGGCCATTGCCTTGCGTCCTATCATTTGTCACCTAAGAAAAGGGACCAACACCCACTTTGTTGCAACTTCCTTTCAGGTAGTTGAGAGTGATGAGGTCTCCCCTCAGCCTCTTCTCCAGACTAAACAAACTGAATTCCCACAGCCAGTCTTTATAAGTCTTGTTTTCTAGTCCCTTCACCAGCTTCGTTGCTCTCCTCAACACATGCTCAAGCAACTCAATGTCCTTCTCGTAGTGAGGGAACCAAAACTGAACACAGTACTCAAGAAGTGGTCTCACCAGTGCTGATTGCAGAGGGACAATCACTTCTCAAGTATTTTTGGCCACATTATATGATGGTACGCAGCTGTTTACCTTGAGTATGGTTTTTAATTTTGAGCACACGTGAACACTGGCCTTACTTTGAATACATGTACTCTTTTCCATCCTCTTGTATTGTCATTTTGGAGCCATCTGGCTACATGTTCTTTTTCACATCCATCAGCTAAATTAGAGATTCCAATGTAAAATGAAGCACTCACGAGCATTCTTTGGATTTGTGTCACGTTCTTGGGGCAACTTGGATCTGCAAAACAAAAGAATCTCCATTCCTGATATTTTCCTCAGTTACAGAGCATACATGAAATCTCCAGTGAAATCAGTCCTATTGCACTGATATAATGACGGACAGTGTTTTCCACCAGTTATTTTCATACAAAAGAGAGTTTAACCAGCTATTTTTGTATGTGACAGCCTTGCAAATGCTCTTCTTACTTATTTAGCAAGATGTTGACAATTCTAGAGACAAGAAAATCTCTCAGAACACAAACAGAATGTGAAATCTGACATCCTTAAAAATTCAGACTTTAAGGTTGAGAAATATCAGTGGATTTTCTCCCATTTATTTTATAGCATTTTTAATTCTGTGTTTACACTAGTATAGAAATGCTTATGAAAAGGAAAGCAGAGCATCTATAACTAGTTCTATCATATATACATATCAAAAAGGGATATCATACACATATTTTGGCTATCCCAGTTAGATCCCGGATAACATTAGTATGATATAAAAGTTTTGCCATATTTCAGAAAGCAGTTGTATGGTGATTTTTAAAAGCCACCTCCATTGTAAGGATACTGATTTCATAATGTTACAGTACAATTCAGTAGAGCTGTGAGTACTTGTCAAAGGAATTATGCATCTCTAAATATGACAAGTATATTATGTATTTTAGAGAAGTGAGAGTCTACACTAAAATCCGTATGTATATGAGATAAATATGTGAAAGCATATGAAATATTCAGTCCAGAAGTTACATTAAAATAATAAAAGTAATAGGAAAATTTTATTTGTGATACAAACTAATTTGGAGTTATTCTATTGTGCCTATAACTTTTTTTTTTTTTTTTTTTCCAAATACATTACAGCTTAACTTCTGTAAGCAAACACTGAAGCATTTGCAATTTTAGGGAAGTATTTTGCAGGAGTTCAGACTGCAGCTTGCTTAACTAATGTTGATCAGCTTTTCTTTTTTTTTTTTTTTTTTCCTTCACTGGGAAACTAAGCTAGAGGAAAACTAAAAGGTATTGTCCAAATAAATAACATACTATTTTATATATTATTACTATTAAATATAATTTAAATTAATAAAACCTAAAAACATTAAGCATTTCACACTTAACTCTTTCAATGGTAGGAGAAAAGAAAAGCAGGAACTAAAATGCAATAGAAAATGTTTCTTGCATGTCTCGTTTCGTGAAAAGAAATCAATAGAAATGAAGACCAATATCTTTTTTTTTTTTTTAATTTCTTTAAATATTTTTAACAAAACTTAACTGTATTTCTTCCTGATCAACTGAATGTGTAATGTAGCAGTCACAGCTAACATAACAGAAATGTTAGGTGACATCTTGACCACAGTGAAGTCAATGGGGTAAATGTCCAAAATTTCCTTCACAAGTTGAAACTGTTGTTCTAACCCCTCTAAAAGCTCTTTCAGATTGACTTTTTCCATGACTAGTGAGTCTGTTTTGAATTTTTATAATACATTAGAGGGGCTACTTCTGTTATGACAGTGTGAGAAAAGTATGCTGCTGTTGATGTGAGTTAAAAATAAGTATTCAAATAAGTAAAAAATGTGACTGATGCCAAATTCAAGCTTGTCTTGTTCCATTGTCCTCACAGAAGGAATTAAAGTAGCTCAAGCTGAAATGGAGTCGTTCTATATGAAATGTGCTAATAATTGAATATTACATGAATGTTCAGGTGTCTTGCCAAAGGCTGCACAGAAATCTGTAGGAGAGAGAGGAAATTAGCCTAACTGCTGAGCTCTTAAGCTCTTCACTGGTCTTATGGAACACTTTGTCTTGATTTCAGGTTTTTCATGCAAAGATTCTATATCGAGGAAGAAATTAGCTCAGTTTCATCATGATGTTAACATGTCCCTATAGAATCTCCTACTAGTCTCAAGCATGAATTAAGTTATACAAATATTAATAAATCAAACTGAATAGAAATGCTTTATATGTTTTATTTCAGTGAGTTCTGGGAATGCAAAGTAGCTTCAATGGAGTTATAGAAGGGAGGACCATGGCCCATTACCTCTTGGAATTTCCTGATTTGAGGGGTTGATTGAGCAACCTAAATGCTGCATTTGAGGTTAGACTCTGCATTTGACTGTGCATACATCTTATACATTTTCACATATTTTATGTGAAAAATATTATATATTTTACTCACACATTATATATATTGCATGGCACATTTTCATTTCTGTTATAGTTGGAAGGCATGATTTGTTCAGCAGGGGAAAGTTCATAGAGTAGAGTGTGCATGCCGTTTGCCAAAGTATATTCAACACTGAAATTCTCAGCAATGCTGTCTGGTTTTCCATCATATAAAAGAAAAAAAAAATGTCCTGGTGAATCACGAGTTATAAACTTTAGCTCTGATACTATTGGATATGTGTTGTTGGCCTCCTAGCTAATTGCTGAATTAGACAGAAGACAATGGGGAATGTGTAACGCACCGAATAGCATGTGTTAGATATCTTCCTCTGACAGTACAGAGTTGAGTACGGCTTCTACCTCAGAACCTTGCCAGTCCCATAGATGTATACATGCCTGCCTACAGTTCTGGTGGCCTCAGGTTAAATTTAAGTTAGAGAACCATCATATTTGTGAATGTGTGGGCACATTCACTGCATTGGGCTGGAGTCAGGTCTTTGAAATTTTGTGTTGGGGTAGAATTAGGTGCAAATAGTCCTTAGAAGGTTGACAGCTCATGAAGAGGACCATGAAATATTCCAAGCACACCCTCTCTTGAGGGGAGTGAGACTTCAATGCCCAAGCAGAAATCATAGTTCAGCTTTCAGCCGTCTTCTAGCTGTTCCATCCTCCTGTACCAGCACTGAGTAGTTTTCTGACAGCTAGGAGTTAATGTTAGCCTTGGAGCCCCTGGCCTCAACTTTTCTTTCAAACTTCTCTTATGTTTATTCATCTGATTAAATATATTAATGTGCTATTTTTTAGTGACTTGGGAAGTCTATTATTATTATTATTATTTTTAAATGCAGCAGGTTTATCACCTTGACTCTGCTGAGGAGAACTGTTTTAAAATTTTGTTTACCTTTCCTATTAGTTTTTTTTTCTTTATTTTTGTCTATGTACTGAGAAGGATTGAATAGAAAAGCATCCAATTTACTGTAACAGATTAAGCTACTGATTTACAAGTCTTTTCTCTAGCCTCCCTAACAACCATTACAGAAGAAGATGCCACCTTTCTCTCCATGCCCTCTCTGCATCTGGAAAGTGCTTTATTAGCAGCAAAGTATTGGTGAGCTGTTTAACTTACAATGAGGAGATCTAACTCCTTTTAATTTTGTATAATCTAAAAAAGCAAAAAACAAAGAAAGCAAACCTTTCAGCATGTCAGGTCAGGGAACAAAAGACATCCTCACTGGCATGGAATGAAAGGGCTACAGAGGAAGAAATTAACTACTGGACATATGTGATTTTGCCAACTTCACACAAAAAATAAATCAACAGCAGTGCCTTGGTAATTCTGCATCCAGTCAGGGTGGAGCAGAAAGGAAAAGAGCTTTTAAAGAAGGCTGAGGACATGGCCCATAAATTAAGACATTCCTTAGCAGCTTTAAGCAAACTAGCCCAGGGCCCAGTAGCACTTTGGTCATAGCAGTTGCGAGCTCTATTTGGGCTACTTATTGAATATTTACTTTATTTCTTAGGGCTTCTATTTCATAGGCTTTTGTTGTCCATGCTGAGCTCTGTGCTACTTGGCCAAATGAACTAACTAGCTTTAAGATAACTACATGACCTGTGGTATAAATATCCCTCAGTAGCATGAAGGAGGGACTTTTCTCATATTGTTCACATAAAAAGGCATCTGCTCCTTATTTTGTATAACAAGTGGCAGACATATAGTCACCTGCTTCAGGAGGTGCCCCAGTTGCAATGAATTAACAGTTGTGAGAGAGCAGAGCTAGTCTCAGTGTTGCTAAAGAATAATGTAATTGTTTGGGCAATGTGATACTAATACTCCTTGGGAAAGATGGTTTGAGGATTTTTGTATTTCACCAAAATGAAGATTTTTTCCCTGACTTCCAGTTCAAAAAGCAGAATCTTCTGGCATCCTCAGGTGTATGTCTCTAAGCAACTGAGCAAGCATGTGCTCCAGCAGGCTGGGGAAGTGTGGAGAGAAGGACCCTTTAGGGAAGAATTTAGAACTGTTACTTTGCCACTGCCTGTCTCTGATTTCTATAAATGCTGGCATAATTAGGTGGTTAGGAGAGGGTATTTCATTGTAATGTACTCCACAAAACTGTCTTTAATGAGAAGAAGAAGAAGAAGAAAAAAAAAAAGCTTAAAAAAAAAGCTCTACCACTTTTTTTTTTTTTTGCAAAGAAAATTCTTCAAGGAAGAACCATATTCTACCCTGGGAAAATTACTTAGGGAAGGATGCAGCAAAATGTGTTTTGCTCACAGCAAAATTTGTAAACCTGCAGTGGATAAGAATAACATATTTCTGTGCTATTTGAAATTGGCAAAAAGCCAGGTTTTCCTGCCTCACTTTATTTTAACCTTTTTGCAGTTGTATAAAATACTGCTATATTTATCTTGGGAGAGATACACTACTGGCATGAAGTTTCATGAAAGTGTATAAGACTACAGAATAAAGCACATGATGGACCTGATTTTTCTTGCACTAATTTATTTTACTGAGCTAAGCTAAATTCCACATATTTACTCCAGGTTCAGAGAGTGGATATTAAAGCAGGAGGATTTAGCATGGCTGGAATGTGATGTCATGAGAGACTTTTTGACTTCATTAATTACTTTGAAAGTGCTAAAAAAAAAAGTGCCGCAAGGATTCCAAACAAAGGCAAAATATGTAGTTACATATAACCTTGCCTGAAGTTCTTTTTTAGGGAAGAAAGTTCTCAAATGAAATTAATTAGGAAACTGCCATATCTTAAAAATCAAAGTTAGATTCCTTAGTTGAAGAATTAAAGAATTAATGCAATTAATTTCTCCTTGCCAACATTAAAGAAGGAATGAAAATGAAGATTGGAAGTGTTCCATGGAAAAAGGGGATGGAATGTATGAATGCTTAAGTTTTTTTTTTTTTGTTCTTTCTCCTCTAATGTTCTAAAAAAAAAGTAAATAATTCTCCATTAGTTCTTTTTAAATGGTGAAGGTTAAAGGAAGTCAATGTATCAAATACACATTAACATGTATTTTGGTTATGAATTTACTTCACAATTGTGTTTAAGCAACTTGGATTTCACTGAAGGGGAAGTAGAGCTGAGTAGCATATTTCTAATATTGGAGCTCCAAAGTGATTTTAAGGAACTCTGTAGTTGTGCAGTGCCACCTGTTTGGGCTATTAGGTAATCCGATTACCTTGCATTTAATATCAAAGAGATATGAAATGTAAAGCCTGATAAAATTACTCTGAAAATTTGCCAACTAGTATTTACGTTTCAGCTAGCTTCTACCTGGCTAGGAGGCTAAGGCGGTGTGGTCAGCATTGGTGGGGCTGGAAGGGAGCAGAGCTAAAGCTGTGTCACACAGTGATGGAACCTGGAGCAGGACAATATGTGCCAATGCAGTATTGCATGGTGAGATTTGGCACATGGACTGTGCATATAGCATGTGTTCAGTACATGTAACGTGGCTGTAGTGTGTGGGATATATTGCACGGACTGACTGCTTACGTACAGTTCACTGATTTTTGTTATTGAATCCTCCTCTCAAAAAGTTAAACATGGTGAACAGTGAACACAAATGTCTACAAAACTTTTGTTTAAACCTCCAACATCACAGCATTTTGAAAGTTGCAACTTATAAACACGGCAATTTCAGAGCAGATCATCATTTGGAATAACAACATTTCTGACTGCTGGTTTTACACTGTATGCTCATGGCAGTCTATAGTGCTGACATGAGTTTAGGAACATCAGCAACTAACCTAAAAAATTTTATTTAATAAATTAATACTTTGAGAAAAAAATGTTTTAAATTTTGTGTTGAAAATCTGATCTTTCTTTAGCAATCTCAAACCAGGTTGAGAAATTACATGGTTTTTGCTGTCCCATCATCTTTTCTTCTGCACATATCTGGGGTTAGACTGGAAAGTTGTGCTGTGTGGTTGTCTCAGAGATCAGGGATGTAGAGTTCATGATTCAGATACTTTACACAGTCAAGTGAAGATGATAAAGCTAAACACCAAGAACTATATTCTCAACTCTCTAGTCAAAATTTATTTATCAACTCCTTCATTTTGCAGTACCTAATAAGAAACAGTTTGGACAGACCTTCATTCAGCTTGGATTTTGAAGATTTGGCTGAATTACTTTAAGACTTATTCTGAGATTTTTATTTATGTATTTATTTTTAATATGGGGCAACCAATTGCCCAACATCTTCAACCAGGCTTCTAAGCATAAGGAATCATTAACCAATGAACTGTACAGCTAAGCATTGCCTTGCTTTGCCAGTGAGATCTTTACCCAGGAAACCAGCAGTTGCAGAAATAATAATTCCTAGCTAACAATAATAATAATATGTTACAGTATGCTAGTTAGCTACCAAGTGTAAAAGTTCATAACTAGGTATATGTTTATTGTACCAAGTCTGGCTTTGATAGGTATGATCCAAGACTGAGGATCTTGGTCAGAGGCATTAGCTGAGCAAAATCCAGGCCTTAGTTGCAAACCATGTGTGCTTCATGCTGCAAGGACTGGCAGAGATTTCAGCATGCCTGCTGGTTGAAAGAGCTGAGGTACTGGATTATCTGCCCTGCTAACATTTTAGCAAATAAGGCCTTGATTCCTACTTAGAACACTTAGATTTTATAAATTCAATAGTTACTTATTTTAGTACAAATCTCAGGCTAATATACCTTGTTGTAAATGTGAGGTATGGCACAAGCAGCTTTGTGTGAAAGAGAAGGTGTAAGTTTAAAGCAACTGCCCCTATTTCTCCAGAAAGCTTCATTTATTCTTATTTGACAGGATCATGAGGTCCTTAAATCAAGAGTTTCAATTGCTTTATATTTCTGGTGACTTTCTGAAACATCCAGCTTTGCCTAGACAATTTCTGCACACAAACATGCTTTCCAATACAGGAGTATATGTTAAACTAAAAATATTAAATGGTAGAAAAATAATTCAACATCGTTCCAAATAATTTCTTTTCCTATGCTGGCTGCAGGGTCATCCATGTGTATGAATTCAGTTTTGAAAAGCTAACACATGAAAGTGAAGATTAAGCATCAGTTCACCAGTAGTAATACTGTCTGTGTTTTGTGGTCTAGAAAGGAAAGAGCCAACAAGGACTGTAGGTAGCATCTCTGCTCAATATTCTGAATAGAAAAATCCCCTTATTACATTCAAGTTTTGTGTCCCCTGCAAGAGATGCCAAAGGGAGTCCTTTTGTTTGGCAGATGGTGTATTATGAGTGTCCAGAGGCTGTATCAGGGAAAAAAAGAGGATTTATCGTACTTTACAGACTGATCAGGCAGTGGAATTACACAGACCAGCCATGCTCAAACCAAAGATGCTTTCACCCTCCAGCTGCTTTTGAACACAAAATATTTGTATAGGTATTTTTGAATCAAATGGCTGGAGTCATTTTGTAATGTGAAAAGGGTATAAATAGCAGCTGCAATTTTATGAACATTATTTGTAGTTTAGAGAACAGACACCCCTGTTTTTTGATCCCCTAATTAGGCAGAATTTGAAAAAGTTGTGTGTAATTTGTAGTTCAGTTAAAAATCCCAATGTGCTTATTTCAGAATGACATTAAAAAGCTTGTAAATCCCCATCAGAGCTTTTTGCTCCTAAATTAATCCCCAGTGGCAACTGAGGAAGTGAGATAGATCATAGAAGTTCACAGGACAGAACCTAATGACTGCTTTACTCTACTTAGGTAAATCTTCAGGTGGAGGGAAGCATGTGTGAGCTCTGGGTTCCTGTTCCCTGTCAGTCCAAATAAGAACAGGAGACTGATCATGTGCCAGGGAGAAAGGCATTGCCTACAGGAAAATATTGGACTATCAGTCTTATGAGGAATACACTGAGGCTGAGTATATGATGATAGTCTTCCAGTCTTTAAAAGACAAAATGGAAGAAAATAATATTTTTGCCATGTCTATGGTGGCTAAGCAAGAAGGAAAGTTTATCAGGAAAGGTTCAAGTTAGATATTGAGACTTTTTTTTTTTTTGGTAAAATAGGTATAGTGCTTATATATACTTCCTGGAAGAAAGCTTGATTCTCTATAGTTGGAGATCTTCAAAAACAATTTAGACAAATAGGAACATCCTAGAGCAGAAGGAATGACTCAATGACCAGGAATTCACCTTAATCTATTTTTAGTGATTCTTAAAATATAAATTAAAACAATATAGATGATCTTTTAAATTTGGACCTGGAAGAAACCTGACAGAATAGGTCATGAAGGCTGTTAATCTAGTGTAAAGTGACTAAAAGTATATTATTAAGCAAAAGGATATGAAGGATGAAGAATATATATATATAAGTTAAGTTTAAGTATAAATGGTCATTTTTTAGAATGGCATGGGATTACTGGTTGAATCTTAGAGGATTTGTTTCATAACGTGCCATCTAAGATACTCCTAAGTAATGTAGAAAAAGGGAAGAAGTGGGACTTGACAAAGACTGACAATGGTACAAAATGGTTCAGTCACAAAAAAAAAAATAAAAAATGGAGTCTAAAGAGCTGCACAATGATCCCAAAATACTGAAAGACTAGGCAGATAAAATTCATATTGACAAATGCAAAGTAATGCACATGGGGAATATACCATCTAATTATATACACAGAATAGTGGGCTTTAAATTAGGCTCAGGAAGTCCCTAAACTGCTGACTGCCAGAAAGTGGGAGATTTACAGGGGAATATCACTGTATGCATGCCCTATATTTTATATGTTCTCCCTAAACATCTGCAACTGGCCACTGTCAGAAAGACAGGAAACTGAGCTAGATGGACCTTTTGTCTGACTCACTGCAGCTGTTCTTATATTCTGGGGAATGCAAGAGAAAGAAAGATTTTTTTTTTTTTAATTATTTTTTTGTTAGCTGTTGAGATTGTAGCTAAAATCACATGGAATTTCATTAGACAAAGGGGAAAGTACTTCTTTAGCCCAAGGGCTTTCTCTGCTGAATTTCAAAGGTCTGCAGCAAAGGCTTCCATTGCAAAGCTATCTCAGGGAAAGGTCATAATCTTTCATAATTGAAAAGCAACCTAAATATTAGGGTTGCTTCTATTATTTAATGCTGTTGATCATACTTTAGACATTGCTTCTCATAATAGCTAAGATTGATTTTTTTCCTAAGAAAGGCGAACCTGTATTGACTGACCAGATGAAACAATCTGTTGTGAGAGCCGAATTGGTCTGCACTGTTATCTTGGTGCATAGAAGAAGCAGGGAACCATAGCTCTTCTCTGAGACAAGCTGAGGAACAATTTCTGTTAATTTCTGTTCTGGAAGCTGAGGGAAACATAGCTGAGAAGCAGGAAGGAAAAAAAAATCACAGCCTTATTTTATAGATTTTGTAAAGGAATAGAAATGCTTCAAAGGTCAAAGCCATCAATACTAACTATGTCTCTTAACTATGATACAGAGGACCCAGAGTTTTGGGAAAGCAGCTAGAGTCACAGTACAGCTCCCAAACCTTCTGGGCTCTTTTTCTTAATACTGTGGACTTGAAATATTGCAAACCTCTTGATCTTAAGCACAATGCCTGTTGGATTCTCTGCATTTCTAGGCACTTAGCAGTACTCTGCTCTATATGACATAGTAGATAACAGCTGGGTAATGCATAGTCTGCCTTTGAGGTTCTCAATCACCTCTCTTTACTGAGCTCCATTTAGTTAGGCAGAACGATAAAACTTCAAGATTGCAACAAACTTTCTGATAATTTGTTGTGAAACCCACCATATTCTGAATGGTGATTGCACTTTTTTTTTTTTTTGTGAAATTGAATAGCCATCTTTCAGAACAATCTAAACTGTAAAAATTGTACAAGTAACACTAGCTCAGTACTAGGCTTTTCCTTCTGTAAATCCAGTAAAAATATGTGACTGGTGTGGTATTGTTCTGTATATTTGCAGTGTGGTCCAAAAGGCTGAGGCATTAATTCTGTCAGTTGCATTTTTTTTTAATTATTGTTATTATTATTTATTTTTCCCCCTAGAAACTTGTTGTTTTGCAAGAAAACTCAATTAGCAGAGTATAATTTTGGGCAAGGCATGTATTTCTTCCTTGGTTGGTCTTACTGATGGCAACATCAGATAAAAGGATTAGCAGGAACTGTGCCATAGCAATGCAGATCTCATTTACCTGGAGAACGCCTTCTACTGTCTTGACAGCTGTGTAACACTGTCAGCCAGGGGCGAAGAATCCTAACTCATGCTCTAATTTTGTTGAAACCTGAACACATGGGAGAATACAGCTATTACCTCTAGCCAAACAGAAATGAGTCAACATGTTGATTGCTTGAACGAATAAGCACCTTTTAAAGAAAGAGTGTTAACATAAGACTCCAATTATCTTTCCCACTGCTGCCTGTTAAAAGCCCCAAACTCCCCTTCTCACAGGAGTGTTTCCTTCTCTGGGTGCACGTGGATTACTCAAGAGCTGTGTGTGCTTGCAAGGGAGCTGTATAATCTACGTACCTTCTTCTTATATTCTGAAATGTTTAATAATCTGCGCAACATGAACAGTAAATACAAAGGTGGGCTCACCACACAGTCTCTCAACCCCTGAGGAATGCCAGGCTGGGAATGAGACATTGGCTAGCTGTCTGTGCGTATGCTCAACCCTAAATTTCTCTGCTTGACTGCCATTTTGAAAGCCCACGGCACTGGTTTCTGTGACATTTGTCTCCTACTTACTGGGAAAGAACCAGGGACTTCATTCGTACAGTGTTAGTAACTTGGGTTGTATTTGAATCAGCTGTCACAAGAAAATGGAGTTAAGCTGCATAAATGTATGCGTGCACAGGAGGAAGGGTTTCTTTCTCTGCTGTAAGAAAATCATAAAAATTTAAAAGAATCTTTGGAGGTGTCTTGACTGTGCTGGTGGCACATGCTTGGCATATGAAATGCTGGACACTTAATGCCAGTACAAGTTCCTAATTACAATCTCCTTATCATAAACAATTACCATTAAACGCAGTGCACGGTGGAAGGGGGAGGAGGAGGAAACCCAGGTAGGATTGTTTGGAGC
Source organism: Anser cygnoides (assembly GCF_040182565.1). Lineage (NCBI taxonomy): Eukaryota > Metazoa > Chordata > Aves > Anseriformes > Anatidae > Anser > Anser cygnoides. The sequence continues at coordinate 14,327,211 of NC_089874.1, read as the reverse complement.
GGCATGAATCTGTGTTTGCCTCAGGCTCAGTTAGCTGTCAAGAAAACCCCTGGAGCACCCAGAATTCACAGGCTTTGCAACTGATCATAATCAATAAAGGCAACAAGCCCAAGCTGCGAAAAGTGGGCAAACACGTGTTGTCCTCTTGACCATTGCAGGATTATACTGTGTGCTGCTGAGTAATGTGAAGAGATATGGGGGTCAGAAACACACACTGGCTTTAGGCATCTGTAAGTGGTGTATGGAGCTCTGATCAAAGTGAGGTGATCACTGTGTGAGGCTGATATCTGTTCTTCCATGGGCGATAAGGATGTTTTGTTATTTGCGTTCTTTGGGCTCCCGTGTTTCTTTTTGTGGGGGTGCAGGATGCTCCCTAAGGGAGGGATAAGGCACAAGAGGTCAGGCTGCTGCTTGATGAATATCAGCTAGCAGCGTGGATTGGCAGTACTCAGTAGCTTCTGGTGAGAGAGAGCATTGCAGAAAAAGCAATGGCTCATCTTCATGAGCACAAAACTGCAGTAAATCCAGGTCTGTTTTTAAGGTAACTTTCAAGTAGACTTATAATGATGCTGTACTTGGTCAGTTTATCTAACAAGGTGAGTTAGATTCTGCTATCCTTTTCTGTCTATTGTATCTTGTTCAATGTGTTACCTTAATGAAGTCTGGGGAGTAATCACAGGAAAAAATCTGATTACCATTGTTAAATGTGTCAGAACAAGACCTTTGTGAGTATGGTATTAAATATTGTAAAGGAATACAACCTTCACAATGTGACTCTGACCTGAGGTTTTAAGATTCATCATGAAGTTAATGTGGCTTAACAAACTCTAATACATCAGTGAGGGTACTGCAGCATTCTGCATAGTCAAAACTTAAACATATAAGAGGTGATTTGGTTTAGCATAACATGTTGATACAGATAGAAAACTTTATTATTATTATTATTATTATTATTATTAATTATTATTATTATTTTCTGTTTTAAGAACATGTATATGGCCAGTCATCACAGAGCATGTGTTATAACTTGGTCGTGTATCCAAGACCTGCATGTCAGAATCACAGTATGAATACTTTCCTTGATACTAATGTCCTTTGTGGCCTTGCTGCTTGAATACCTTGTGTCTGCACTTACATGTTAGTGATAGAGGAGAATTGTAAGGAACCACGGTAGTATTGCAAGTTTGGAATGACAGGTAGAGGGGACAACCTCCCCCTGTGCTGATAACTGGTGCTTTGTAATGCTGGAGAAAGGGTGGATCAGTACTTGGTACTGTGGATGTCTGACAGTCATTGGAAGCAATATTTAAGATGGTTATTTCTGTGTGTGTTAGAAGGTGCTGGATTCCTTAAGACAGTAAATATTTGGATGTCTTGGTGGGTAATCATGATAGCTCTGCTTTTAATAAATTACTTGTCCCTATGGCTATGAGATTACACATTACATTATGAAATTCTACACTTTTGTATTCTTATGCAGACAGGTCACACTCTGCTGCTCTATATTAGTCTGGTTTTTAGGGGACTGGCATTTAAGGAAGGACAGGATTCTGACACCAGCTGAACAAATCCTGCAAACCCAAATTTCTGCATACTTAACTGGCTGAGCTTATGTTTATATCACATATTCCTGTTCATCACGCTGCAGAGTTTATGCTTGCTTACCAGTTCTGCCTCTCACCACCTGGAGAGGGTTGGCCTGCAGCCAAAACATTTTCTACGACAGTGTCCATCCTCACAAAGACTGGTGGTATTACAACCTTGTTTTTGTGGAAAGTTTGCTTAAAATCAGTTCCTTAGACAAGATAAGCATGCAAAAACATGGATTTAGGTGGAGTTTTGTTCTCACGGATTTTTATACAAAATGAGTGGTATTAGAAACTGCAAGGAAGGGCAAGGAAAGACCAGTAAAATACGGAGAGGATCCTTGCCAGTTCTGTCATTTAACACTTGATGGTTGTGATCTTGTCTGGTTTAACTGAACAGCGATTTACTCAGGCAGTTTTCTTGGCTCTCTGAGAAGAGAACTTGCAAAAAATCAGTGTTGCAAAATTTGATCCTATGTAGATAATGATTACAGACACATACATGGTTTTCAACATCCAGTATTTCTCATAAGAATATTACACAGCATTTGTCCATCTTTACTCCTGCTTGAAGATAATAGCCAGTCTTTTTTCTGGTAGAGACCTGGGAAGGAAGAGATTTATTGTTCTATCTAGTTTTCTGAAATAGTTATGAACTATTGGAATGGTGGTCACCTGCCTTCTGGTTGTTTCTGCAGGGTTCTCTAATGGTTGGGTCCCATAGAGACATCAATTACTTCCTTAACCTGTGACAAATGCTTTTAGTCCTGTAATCAAAAGCATTTGCTGTGGATTTCAGATCTGTAGCCTGAGCTGTGATATATTTTCTTTACTCTTTCTCATGATAAAGTTGTATCTTAAATTTAGGAAGACAATGAGAAGAGTTGAAATTAATGTTCTTTTGAAAGATTGGCTTGTATCAAGAATAGTATAGAGGGCAGGACCAGGGAGTTGATCATCCTTCTGTATTCACCTCTGCTCTGGTGAGGCTGCACCTCAAGTACTGTGTTCAGTTTTGGGCCCCTCATTACAAGAAGGACATCGAGGCCCTGGAGCGTGTCCAGAGAAAGTCTATGAAGCTGGTGAAGGGTCTGGAACACAAGTCCTGTGAGGAGCGGCTGAGGGAACTGGAGGTGTTTAGTCTGGAGAAGAGGAGGCTCAGGGGAGACCTTATTGCTCTGACTATCTGAAAGAAAGGTGTGGGATGCTGGGGGTTGGCCTCTTCTCACAGGTAACTAGTGATAGGACTAGAGGCAATGGCCTCAAGTTGCGCCAGGGGAGGTTCAGGTTGGAAATCAGGAGAAATTCCTTCTCAGAAAGAGTGGTTACAGATTGGAACGGGTTGCCCAGTGAGGTGGTGGATTCACCATCCCTGGGGGTGTTTAAGGAAAGGTTGGAAGTGATGCTTAGGGACACGGTTTAGTGTGTGATAGTGGTGGTAGGAGGATGGTTGGAACAGATGATCTCAGAGGTCTTTTCCAACCTTAATGATTCTATGATTTTATTCAGGATTTATAAGAACAAAATGGCTACTGCAAAAAGCTTTTTACTTAGTATACTAGAAAAGCAAGAGAAAATAAAAAGTACAACCTGAGTGAGTCTGTGGTCAAAACAATTCAATTTTGTGAAATTTTTAAAAGTCTAAGATTTTGTTTATGTTCATTGTGAAATGAGAACAAGCTTTTGCAAGTTCGTCTCATACAGCTGTGAAATAATTTCAGTCCTTCCTCTCAGTACTGCAGTGGCCAAGGTGCTCCTTTTTTAGGGTCACCCCATGCTGAAGCCTCCGGTGTCTGCTTGGGCATCGCGTCTTGTGCTGGCCGGTTCTGGGGTCTCTCTCCTCTAAAGTCTCCTGAATCTGAGAGTCCTCACTGATAAATGATTAATGCTAACCAACATGTTTTCTTTGAGGCTTTCTTTTGAATAGTTATCTTATTCAGGTAAAAAAGAAAGCAGTGTGGGGAGGGGTGGATATGCAAAGAGGTGAAAGGGGGAAACAAAAACAGATAAAAAAACTCAAACATTTCTCCCCCCTTCTCCTGTTGGAATCTAGCATGAACTCCTTCTGGACTTGCTTCTACTTTATGCTGATGTCCTAGCTAGAGTCTTAGTAGCCTTTTACTCAGAGAAGTTGATTTAAATGGCAATAAAATACAAACTTTAACCTACATCTTGTTTTCTCTTAGTTTCTCCGGGGCTTTTTCCTCAGCATGACCCATATTACATCCCTTTATTTTTGCCTCAGTGTTGCCATCTTACTGATAAACTCAGATGGAGCTAATAGTAACACAAGCTGTAGGAAATAATTTCCTATCCATTTTTAAGCTCTTGGTTTATTGGTAGACTAGATGACCTTAATCTGAGCCTGTAATTACTCAGTGTCAGGGAGTCTGAGAGAGTGCTGTTTTTTTCATTCAAAGTTGAGTAAAATAAGCTACTGCATGGTGTTGTAACCTATGCCAGTTGGTGGATGTTAGAGGCTGTATAGGAACAGTTCCCTGTGAAGGACACCCTTGTTAGATTTGATACATGACTTTGCAGCTTTCTTTTTTTTTTTTTGGCAGAGGTTGTATTTGTTGTCTGCTAGTAACATGCTGAGATATAACAGGGTAATAAAGAGTGAATATTTCACTGAAGATTTCCTTAAACTTTTTCAATATTCCCACAGAATTGACAAAAATTCTGACTTCAATCTTATAACTAAAAATAAATCCTTATGTTTTATCTACACTATAATTCACTTGAAAAGGCAAAAGTTAATTAGAAAACAATTAATTTCCTTGGATTTCTTTTGATTTTTTTTTTTGGATGTGTCCTAGTAGTAATGAGCTTTGAAAACTCTTGACTAGCTATAAACGAACTTAAAATTTGGCAGTTTCATGATTATCTTCTCTCTTAGATAAAAATATGCTGAGGACTTCTTCATTTAGAGACCAGGATCACCAATGGAAGATTTAAACCTCTTGACATACAAAACCCATTGTCTACTTGGATTTTTTCCCCAATCGAAGTCTTTTACAATAGTTCTGGAGCAGTAAAACCAGCTGGGATTGTTTGAAATGAATAACTACTTCAGAAGTTAGCCAAGTTCAAGGGTTTTCTTATCTACGTTAGTGCCCCAGCCACAATTTCACATAATTCTGTTACTTCATAAAGCTGACATCTCAAAACATTTTTCTGACCACTGTAAGACAGCTTTTCAAGTTCACACATGAACCCCCCTCAAGTGCAATACACATTAAAGTACTTTTCAGCTGATTTAGTTTTAGTGTGGAAGGAATGTTGCTTTTCCACCACAGTGGGATTTACCTTACTATTAATTTTTGTTTTCTGCTAGGACCTTTTCTCAGGCAAAAGTCCTACAGGAAGTAGAATCAAAGATTTCCTTAAGTAAGGAACACTAAACTAGGAAAATATGGGAAGGAAGAATTACCACAACGTGCCCAGGAGAATCATGAATTAGCAATTGCAAAACATGACAGCTCACTCTGCAAGGAGTTTGTCTTTCTCTTATAAAGTTGGGAGATGTAGCCCTGGGAAGGGGGTTAGTTATAGACTAATTTACAACTTGTAGAATACTGAGGTGGCTGATGGAAAGAAACTTTAGAGAACAGCTCCAGTATGTTTCACAGCACAGATGGTTTTCCTTCTCCATAAATTAAGCTTGTTTTTTTTTTTTTTTTTTTTTTTTTTTTTTTTTTTTAAGCTGGCAGAATGAGTTAGAAAAATGTCCAAGCTCAGTAGCAGCACTTCTGTGTACAGCTGTGGCTTGCATCTGTCAAAGCTTGTCTCAAAGTTGTGGAGGCAGCTCAAAAGTTCCATCAACAACACAGGACATAAATAGTTGGCTACTAATACCCTGTACCTCATAGCTTTTGGCCCAGTTTTATGCTGAAGGTAGCATACAGGGCACTGAATATCACACGAATCTGTCAACACACTCTGTGCATTACTATTTGTCATTTTATTACAATGGATGTCAGGCAAGTTCCTTCCTGGTTTATCCTCCTATTGTATCCTTTTTATTACTTGTTGCATTGAAATGCACGAACAGAACAGTGATCTGTGATGACAGTACTGGGAATTTCAAACTCATTCTAATGATAAAAGTTCTCTTGTTTCAAGCAGTGAGGTTGTTGTCTTTTTCCTTGCTTTGGATACTCAGCCCATGATTTGAGAAATCCAAACACTTGTACACAGCTTTAATGGATTGTAACCTACAAGTTTGTTCTCTGTGTTATAACTTCCTGAAGTTAAGTAATAAATTACTTTGTTAGGCAGTCAAAAAATGGTGCAAGGAGGCTATTAATGTTATCACATTAATGCTAGCCAAAATGTCTCCACCTGAAGCTGTATATAGAAATGAAAATCAAAGGCTCAGTGAAATATAGCAGACATCACTGAATGATAGATTTACAATGACTGTCTTGGATAGCTTTCTCTGAGATTTAAAGCCAATGAATATATTTTATCTGATTGTAACTTTTCCAGGAAAATAAAAGCTATGTATATAGTGTATGTTCTTTCAGACTTTACAGTATCAACCGTTTTTGGCATAGTTACTAACACAAATGGGTTCTTTTTCTCCTACCTGATGAATACCATAGTAATTTCTGTGACCAGAACACTAGGCATTTTGATTATCTGCTATCGGCTAACAGTTATTTCCTGCTACTGAAAGATGTTTGCCAAATAAGGTTTTATGAAGTACATACAGAACTCCTTGTTTTGGAGTTTTCATGAAACTGCTGAAAGCCTCCAGGAACTGAAAAGGAAGAGATTTTCTAAGTCGTTGATGAGGGATCAGCATAGCTGTAGTAAAAGGATATTTAAATCCATGGGGGAAGATTTGAATCTATTGATGATAATGACCATTTGCGTTTATCCTTAGTTCTTGTTCTTATCTGAATTTTTTAAACTGGTGAATTTAAAATGTTTTACCTGAATTTCTGGTCAACAAATCTCCAAGTCTCAATAAAAACAGTTGCCACACATGGTGCACAGTACTTTGTGGTAGTCCTATTAGGCAAAAAATAAAATACTTCAATAGTTTTATAATAGACCGACCTCTTTACTTTGACTGTACATCAAAATCTGCCCTGTGAAGAATGAAACAAATTTAAAAGATAATTAGTGCAAAGATACATTTTTCTTTTGTGTGTCTGGCTGTAGAAATTCAGCCCTGCTTTCCCAGATTACATTAAAAAATATATGTAGTTTCTAGGTGCCGATGGCTTTGGCTGAGCAGTAAGCCTGTGGTCTGGAGATCTAGGAAGAGAAGTGTTTAGGAATGTATCTCAGTGGATCTTTATTGCTAGTCCCATCCCAATGACTGCATATTCAGTTTATATTTCTATAAATTGGAAGATTTTCACATCACCATGTTTAAGGCCAGGTGCCATGTGGGCAGGCTGTCTGCTGCCATTGCAGGGTAAGGTTCCCTGCATCCTCCCACTGCAGTGGGGCTGGGGAGCTGTGCAGACTGATGTGGCCTCAGGAGCTTGAGTTCTCACCCCAGCTTCAGTTCAGTTCCTGCTGGAGATTCTTGCACTTGTTTTCTGGAAACTACTCGATTGTTTGTGACACTAAGCACTGGGGGAGGGAATGGGGAAAGAGAGAAGAAATAGAGGAAGAAGCTGGGAGGGAGCCAGTTGCTGCTGTACCTGCTGCTGGTCAGGTGGTGAGAAAGCATTCATTGTCTGTCACATGATGGCCGAGAAGTGCTAGTTCTGCACCACAAGAAACGTTACATCAATCTGATTATAGGCTAAACTAATTTTAGTGTGCGTCATTCTTCTGTGACCAGGTTTTAGCGGATGTATATTTTATATGAGAAAGGTATAGTACGTCATGACAAAGAAGAAATAGGACATTTGAAGTGGGTGTAGACTTCATTCTTCAGTCAGACAACAGCTGAACACAACTGAAATTCAGGAGTCCTCTTGCTTGCAGACAATTCAACACAAGATGTTCTGGGTTGCTGTCACCACCGCAGGGTTTTTGACATATTCCAGCCCCAAGCATTCATATGTCAGAGGCCAGGTTCTCAAGAGATCATAGCTTGGCTGAAGAATGATTATTTTAATATAATAAGCTAATTATTTAGGTATTGCAACTGCTTACAACATTCAAAGAATAATTTCAACATAAGAAGGTGATTTTCCTATTTATATCTTTCATCTGCTTAGAAACACATTTGCAGGTATTTCCTGCTAATTGCTGTTTGCATGAAAACTAGAAACAGCCAGGAAAAATAAATAAATAAAGCCAAATCCTTTTTATAACTGCATGGTTCTGGGAATGAGGGTTTTAAGTAAAAAGATGATCAGAATGAAGTTTGCCATTAAAATTAATACATCGGGTTATACATTACAGACCAGATGAAGTGCTTGTAGAAGGGCTTGCTAACAGCAGCAGTCAGCCTGTATTTATAGAAAACCTTGGGAGACATTAAATATCCACTATGTTCATTCTTGCACTGTGAAATTCAGAATGGAAAATGATGTCGAAGTGCCTATATCCATGTACATATGCACTTACACGCACCCCCCCCCCCCGCCCTGACACACGCAGTGTTCATCAGCAGAATTGTCTGCTGGGGTTGGTAGTGGTCACTCCAATATCAGCTGGAGTGCTTTCACTGAGGAAGGAAGATGCTTGGGAGGAAGAGTATTCTTTCAACAGGACTAGTACTTTGTGTGGAGAATGAATTGTTTTTGTTTCTATATATTTTTCTCAGAGATGTTGTAATAATAATAATAAAAAAATACATTGATTTTATTTTGTATTTTTGAAAGACAGAAAGCCTAGGACAGGTTCTCTTTTAGTATTTGAATCACAGTGAGTAGTTTTGAACTGCTAACCCCATAGAATGACACAGACATGAAAGGGATGTGTGTATCCTTTCACTGTACTGAGATATCGGGATAATTATCCAACATACAGTTCCCTCTCAGTGCTTTTCAGCGCATTTTGAATGAAGAGACTGTGAGGACAGCTGATTTTAATCTGAGAATCCACTTTAAAGGGGCTCAGGAGATTCAGTGCTAATAGAGAAGCTAAGTGATACGGAAGTATTACTTACTCCTCAAATGGGAAGATGAAAATGAGCATTCTTAGATAAAATAGGGTGGAAATAGACACCTGCTGATCTTCCCCCAGGCTCAAAAAAAAAAAGAAAAAGAAAAAAAAAACTAAAAAAAACACAACTCAATGAAGAGTATGGAAGGAAGCTGATGCCATCTAGGACTGTCCTTTATCAGTTTTTCTCATTCATTCCAGTAGACCAGACTTCCATATTCCAACTCAGGGAATATTTAAGGACTAGAAAAACATTGATATAAGGAGAAAGGGAAGCTTTCTGTTGAAAAAATTAATGTAGTGGACTGGGTGATAGACTGCGAGTTTCATAAAACATATAACAGGCTAATAATGATGCCTTTTTAGACATAACTCGTGTGTCTGACTGTCTGTTACTTTTCACACCTACATGTTTTATCACTCAGTTCAAGCCCCTTCTTTTAGGGTTGATGGCTTTACCTGTCTTAGTGTTGCCACCCAAGAGATGGGCTGGGTTCCTTCCGGGACTCTCAGGGACTGTAATAAAATAAACAGCAATAATGATAACCTGACAAAAAGAATAACACAATCAGAATAGCTCATCTTTGCTGTTGTGCTTGTACAGCAGATCTACAACATTGTTTTAATGGAGCTCATATTCCCACCTCGTGTTCATGCCAAGGATACTGGAAGTACCCAGCACAGTTCAGAAGTGCTCAGCAAACTGTAGGTAAGGTGAGATTTATGCCATTGATATTACTGTTGCATAAGTAGCCTCTTGAAAAAAAAATACCTCTTGAAAAAGAAAAACAAAATATATTGTGGTACAAAATGGAAACTGCTCTCTTAATAAATACCGTGGAGTATTGGATTCAGTCCTGTTATTTGTTATTTACAGTATAGTCTGCCCAAGAACAGAATTCTCTCTTCACATTAACTTTTATCAGATTACCTTTTTGAGAAGCAGCGTCATTGGCAGCCACAACATTTACACTTCTAGTAGAGCAGCACATCCGGGTCATGTAGTATAAAATATGTCTTTGCTATGAATCAGAGCAGTTGTATTTTAAATGATTTGGAGGTGTCATTTCTCTCATATCCTCCCTTCTTCCCTCAGAAGAAAAGAATATTTGCCTGCCACTAAGTATGAAGAAAACATTTTCATATGTAGTGTCTTGTTTTTCTCCTTTTTCATTCCATTTTAGTGCTTAGTCACTGGTTTCACTGGTGACCAGAAGAAAAATTATGACGTGGAAACAGGCTAAATTGACAGAAAAGCTCTGATATATCCAGTGGAATGGTCAGAAATTCACATAAAAGAGGTGGATATCTGCCTCCCTCAGACATCTCTCTTTCCTTCATATTCTTTCTGTATCACGGTAAGACAGACAGACACTGAAAACAGAAAACGGGGATACAGGCTTCCCCAGAGTGAACAGGTGCTGACTTGATTTTTGTTTGAAATACCTGGGTGCTGCCTAGCAAAAATTCAAAAAGTACTTACGGGAACTAAATTGCATATACTTGAAAATATGACATAAAAATCCTTAAAATATATTTCAAATAAAGAAACAGATTCCACTCCCCCCTTTTTAGAGCAAAAAGATGCTTTTTTTTCCTGCTAGTTGAGTTGATGCTGTCTACTTGACCCCTCAGTCATCAAGTTCTTCCTTTCTTGAAAGGGAAACTTAAAAGCCTTGTCTGCTGGAGTCAGCTGGGAACAAGATTTGACCCAAGATGTTTAAACCAGAAGGATGATTTCAAACAGAAAGGTGACATGGTTGTGTTGACAATGATATTTGAGTGGATTTTGTCACAGTGATTTGGCATGAGCTGTAAGTTAAATACAGGCTTGATAAGAAAATTTGCAGGATAGGAACCATTACTGAGTCTATGCTGATTTATACTTGCTCTGCCTTTTTCCTGTAATTACAACTTTTCTTTTCTTTTCTTTCTTTCTTTTTTTTTTTTTTTTAAAGAAATTTTGAATCAGGCACTATCTTGGCAAAGAGCTTTCATTGGCTTATACTGGACTGAATGTGTACTATGGTTGCTTCCAGCTCACATTTGCAAAGCCGTGATCTTCGTTTGAACTTTTGTTTGGCACAGATGGATGGATGTGCAAGCATTTCTGTGACATGTTAGACATATACAAGTATGACTGCCCTCCCTCATCATTTCAGTAGTGCTTTCACAGGCTTGAAAGCTATTGTGCCTCTCCAACAGCCAGGTCTGAAAAATCCAGCTGCTGTTGAACACTTGGAGAACATATAGGAAACAGGAATGAAACAGCCATGAGAATCCTTTTGTCTGTGTTGTTACTGGAGGTGAAAGAAAAGACAAAGAGCAATATAGTTTTGTTTCCTTAGAACATGAAATAAAGGTAGCTCTGAAAATCCAGAAGTAGGTCTTCAGTTAGAAGAAAGGGACATAATTTTTGTTTGCATCATGAATTATAATATTTTCCAAATTTTTCCATTAACTGTCTCTTCCCCCTCAAGTCATGAATGAACAGAACATGCATGGTAATTCTGCTGTCCTGCATAAGGTGTGATTCTTGTATTCATTTAACATTTGTCCTCTGCCTTAGGAAACACACAATATGAACAAGATCTGTACTCTTTTGTTCAGACAGGAATAGAACCATTCAAACTAGTATGCAAAGATAATAACATGAGTGAGGATCTTCAGCTACCTAATAATGAAAGAAGACATTTTATAAGACCAGAGAGAAGCAAAGGATTAACTTTTTTTAAAAAAAAAAACAAATTAAAAACCTTTCTGACCAAATCCAAGATTAATTTTTCAGGAAGAGCAATATCAAAGAGAGTACTGGAATCAAATGTTCTTTTTAATTCCTTAGTTTGTTTTTGTACAGAAACTAGGAATTGCCCTTATTTGCTGCCTCAGCTCCCATGTAGTACCAGAGGACCAGACTTTTTAGGCTCAGCAGGCCAGGAATCTGACAGTAGCAGTGATCATTAACAGTTTTCTTTTCCCTAAATTGCATTTCTGGAACTGGATTCCCCTGTGGAGCAGGAGTTGTGAGCTAGTGTCTATTTCCTGGCCTCCTCTGATGTAGGGAATAAAATGTTTCTTTGAATGTTTGTTCTTTGTTGAGTGCAGCATGGAGACATTTGAGAATCAACAGCTCCTTGTGTTTACAGAAGCAGTCACTTCCCCACTGCATGCTGTCCAGGAATTACCACGCTAGTCAATTTAGGGTAAATTTGCAAAGTGGTGCACAGGGAGTCACACAGTTAAATCCCATTGATGTTAATGGGAGTCGTGCAGCTAAATCCCTGCACATTGCTTTGTAATTTACCTCTTTGTGTTTCTCAAACCTGCTGGCTCATGACTAATTTGTGTCTCTAATAGAAAAGCTCTAACATGTTTTTGTCGTATATGGAATGAGCACGGTCTTTCTATTATTCACACTACATCTGCTGTATAAAGTAAATTTCAAAGTACAGACATTCTCTCTAGTAACTGATGTCTTCATGTATTTATCTATGTGGCTTTCCTATAAGTTATAGAATAGTGATAGTTAAACTAGCATCAGTCACCACAGTCCTCAGAACCTCAACTTTTTTTTTTTTTTTTTAAATTATATCACTACAATATATGGAAGCTAAATTAATCTTATTTATAATACAAAAAATAAAAGATTTGTTTTAGTGAAAACACAGTATCTTGAAAACTTGTTTGATAATCTTTGAAAATGTTTTAAAATTATTTGTTGGTCACCAGAAAAGTTTGGGGTAGACATTCTAAATTATTATTTATTTATTTTTTGGAAGACAAGTGCTTTTCAGTTTATTTGTGGGAAGGAACAATTGCAGAGTTAGACAGTGTTGCTGAAATGAAGTTAAAAGAATGAGGAGGTGGCAAGATACAGGCTTGAAAGTACTTTGCCACAGTGCACATGTATGTTTCACTTCACGTTATGTTGATGACTATCACTGAGCGTATTTCCACCACAGGAGTATGGTGCAAAGCTCCTCCAGTTAGCCGTGAGATGGTCAAAATATCCATGTGCGTAGCCATGCAGGTATCAAATGTATAAAAAGTTGTGTTGATACAATACTGCAACCATACTAATTAGCTCTAGCTTCAACAAAGTTAATTACCTCAGTTGCAGCACCCTGATGATGTGGCAATAAAGCTTCAAGATAATAAAGTTCAAGAGCTGGCTCAGGTAGCACTCTCCAAAGAGTCTACACCGCCCTTCATTGTACGGTGTAGACAAGCCAATAGAAAAGCTCATAAGACAATGAGTAACTTTATCTTCTGTGAAAAGTTTGGATTGTTCCTTGTAAAAGGGGCTTAAAACTTCACCATGAATGCTGAGAAGGGAAAGAAAATATTGCCTCATTTATATTGCTGATTCATCCACTGAATGGAAAGCAAGTTATGAAATTATATCATTCAAGAATATGTCATCAGACATATATGCAGAGTAGATAATTGAGGTGGAATAGGCAACCTGAATTAGAAATTCCATAACTGCCCTGTTGGTCACTGGAAAGTCTGAGAAATACATGTTAACAACACAAATGAGTCTGATAAACCTGCCATCATCAACAGATCTACCTGGAGGTTGCTATCATTTGGACCAGTCATCAAATGGAAGTAGGATGTATGTATACCAAGAGGTTTCCATGTAATTACTTACCAAACCAATATTTTTGGTTTAGTCTTGGGTTTAAGTCTTTGCTGCTTGGCAGGCAGCAACATTTAGTATCTGTCTTTTTGACTAAATCTTGAACCAATCCTGACTCACCACTCTGTTGTCTACTATCACTCCTTTGCTATGTAATTAACAACAGTCTTTCATCTTCAGCTCCACATGGCCTAGGCCACTTCGTGGCTACAACAGATGAAAGGCAGGAGCTTAGGGACAGGCTGCTTGCCTACAAGAGGCTCACATTAGTATCAGCAGATTGAATATCATTTGCAGGAGCATCTCTGCTTTTAATTGAAATCCTAGACTATCTGCTGCAGCACACAGAAAATAGAGCAGATTCTTATAATTTTCTTCTTCCAAGATTTAGAAAAACATTACTGAGTGTGTGACTATTGAATTTTTAGAAAGACTCAGCATGGACATGTTCTTATAGGCGTGGTAGATTTGGAGGGTTGACCTTTTTGGTCCCTCCTCATCTTGCAAAATTCCAGACATGGCTTCGAAGTGCAGAAACATAAAAATTTGTCAAGGAATTACTTGTGGAAATGTTCTCACGTGGGAAAAAGTACTTATTTGTCTCTTACCCTCATTTAAAGAAATTGGTATGTAGGTCTGGCTCAGACTATGTCCCTTTTCCCTCCCCCTGCCCTTCTTGATCTCCCTCCATTCCATGTACATCAGAATGGATGGTCCTAGCATGGAAAATACTGAGTGGTGTTATAAAGTTCAGGAAATTCATAAACAGCAAAAGAGGATTTTTTATAAAAGGAACTAAGGTAATTTGAAGCAACGTTATTGAAGCATTATTTGAATCAACTCTCCTTCAGATGGTTTTCTAATCAAACTGCAAACTAGTTAAAAAGAAGCTTAATACACAAAGTAGTCATAGCAGCTGGGAAAGTACTCTTGTGAGTTTGTATGTGCATGCAACCTAGACATCACCTGATCTAATACTTCAGCAGACTTTTTTGATTAAGGATTGGTTCACCTTTTTGAAGCCAGAATGAGGAGGAATGCTGACTTCTCTTACTGGATTGAGAAATTCTCTCTCTAGCTCTTTGCTATTTAAAATGGTGTCATGCTAGTCACTTGCAATTGCTAAAACAAATTACTCGTACAGAAGTTTGTAGTTCACACCGTGGTTGTGATGTCGATGGGAAAATATTACCTGTGTGACAGGAACCACTGTTAATAAGACAACTGCTCCATAATATTCTCTTCTCCACAGACATGTGTCTGGTAGAACTCACCCAACTTTGAAAGAGGCTTTATCTGAAGGCTAAAAGGCCTTTGGGAAAGCTGTGGAATGGAAGGAAACCACACAGAGAAGAGACTGAAGGTCATCTATATAGCTTTATTTTGTGTTATGGGTTATTCAGAGGGTAGCCAAGAACATGGAAAAAGAAAGGGAAAAAAATAGGATAAAAGTTGTGGAAAGTTGGAAAAGCAGGGTAGGGTTAACCTCAGCTAATGCTGAATGTGTTTGTCTATAAACAGATGTGTCTTTCTGAGTGAGTTACCCTAAGCTCTCTTTGTATACTCATTGGAAGCAAATATGATCTTTGACTTCCTTTTCAGAATAAACAGAAATACCCTCTAGAGGTGTTTGTCTGTCTCCATTGACTGAAGAATGAGTGAGTTGCTCACCTCATGGGTGTAGAATAATCTCACTCATCTTTTTTTTTTTTTTTTAAAAACTTTTAGTGTATTTTAAATTTCAAAAAATGCAGGGAGGTTAGAAAAGAGTGCATGTGCATTTTCATTCACCCTTGTAATACACAAGTCAGACAGTAGTCCTACACAGTAGAAAGAATTGCAGTCTCATTTTTATTTGGATTAGAAAATGAGCTATAAACCTTGGTATTCTTGGTATTTTCTGGCTTCAGAAAGGCTGCGGGCATATGGGACTAACCTTTCTGATGGTGTTTTGATTTTCCTGTCCAACAATGTGATTTACTGAGATATGGAAGAATTTGACATATCTGGGTCCCCCCAAGCATCTGGACAGAGTAGACACAGCTATTATGGTTCACTGAATCCTGGTTTCTGTATGTTATATCCTTCTACTTGGTTCTGAGGATTGCATCATGGGGTCTGGATTTGTTAGTCTCTGTGTGCATCAAATCTATTCATAACAAGTGTTTTTGATTGACATCTAAGCAGCAGTGATAAACTGAAAAAGAAAAACTGAAATGCAGACTGCTGACTGGCTGTGTTTCTCGGCATTGCACCAGCTTGTTATAACAGCAAAATCTGCTTTAAGAAAAATAAACAGTAGGAACTTTACAAACTTCTGGTTCAGTGTTCTGAAACGAAAGTTAATGTTCTGATATGGTGCAGTCATGGAAAAAAAAAAAGAGGGAAAAAGTTCTGGTTGAAAAATGAAAGTACAACAGGGTTGCAATATACAAGTAAGCAGGAAAGAGATGTAAAGCAGGAGACTAAGGGAGGCTTGGCAGCAAGAGTATATTGTTGCACTTTTTTTTTTTTTTTTTGTATTTTATGATTGCAATTACAGTTCAATTGTAGTTATGTGACCAATATAGGTAAGCTACAAATCCAGAGAGATAATCCTAGCCACAAAGGGCTTAAGTCAAAAGGGTGACAAAGACTCCAGGCAGCTTGGATCTTACACTAAATTGCAAAGGATTGGAGTTGCAAGACAGGTCCCTTCCCTGTCATTTATTTTGACTGGTGTATAACCTTCTGCTGTCACATCTGCATTTACTAGGGAGTCCCCAGCTTATCACTTCTGTGCCCACACAATAAGATATTCAGATCCAACAGCTCAAAATAGTTTAGTTTTGTGCACAGGTTATTAAAAACTGTTTAAGCTGATATTAATATATGATAATAAATATCACTGGAAAGGTAGACGACTAATCAGAGAAGCTCAAGTTATTGATGAAAACCTCTGACCAGAAGAGTTAAAATCAGTAAAGAATTTCTTAAATGTGTCAGGAACAAACAGCAGTTTAACAATTGCATAACTTTGACACTAGATAAGGGTAGTAATCACAACACAGAAAAGGAAGTGTTCAACAAATGTTTTTTTGATCTGTTCCTGAAGAAAAGCAGGATGATGTATTCCTATGATAAAGCATTAAGGAAATACTTTCTGTTGAGCCAGCAGATAGGGAGGACCATAAACATAAACAATATAAGTTAAATATTTTTCTGAAATGATCAGGACTGGCACCCTTGAATGCCAGAGTGAGAGACTGAACAGTTTGTTTCACTTATTTGCAGATCATGCAACTCTAGGAAACTTCAAGAATCCTTCAGAAATCTTTAACACGCTGTAATTTATAGACTGGTGATGTGAGCAAAGTTACTGATCTTTGTCAAAACTGTAGAAACACTAATCTGGAAAATAATAAATGTAAAGTTAAAAGATGGTATGAAAATAATGCAATTTGCAAGATTTTATGAAAAATAGGATATGTAAAACTTGGAATCTGTTTCGTCAGATTGCAGCTATACCTGATAAAAGTAAATATCTTGTCTAATGTAGGCATCTCACTTGCACATATGTTTTAATGAAGTTCTTGGTGAAGTCTGTGAGCACCTACATACATTCTCTATGTAACAGCAGAAGGATGTGGAATCCTTTGTAAGGCTCTAGTGGGAATTGCCATCCATCAGTGTAGGCACATACATCTAATTCATCTCTCAACTTTTATAAGCAATTTTATGTTTAATACAAAATAGTCATCTAGACTTCTACAGAGAGATATAGTTGCCTTCAGAAGACTACTAATCCCGTCCTAAAATCCAAATTAGAGTATCTAAAATCATCTGAAGGTGTACATCTCTCCTTCCTTGCCTGGGGAGCCTGGACAACTATTTTAGTCTAGATATCCAGTTTCAAAAGAGAAATTAGCCTGACATAGACAGTATCTCCCTTTCTTCATAGGTGCTGTTTCTACAATGATTACGAAGGTATTTTAGAAGCAGTGGTTACTAGGCAAAAGCTGAGATCATATATTAATTAGATTGGACATGCTTTGTGTTGATCGATAGTTCACATATCCTTGAGGGCTTTCTGATCTATTTTAAATCATGAAGTTTTGAGAAACTGCTCAAATATATATTAGCTACTTCTCCTCCCCAACATTTAAACAAAATAATAAGGTACATTGTGTCCTAAAATATTCAGCTACACCACACTCTATTTTTAGACTCATGGCTTTCAAACAGAAGTTATTTATAGGTTTATTCAGCCACAAAAGAAGGTGAAAGTGTTACAGACAGTATACAGAAGTATGGAAACCATCAAGAAGAAAAGAATGAATAACCTAATGTAGTACTCTGTAAATGAAATTAAAAAATGGCTTGCTGGTAGATCTCCAAATGTTACATATGGGAATCCATCATCCTGTGATGTGTTCCTAGGCCAAATATTATTTAATACTTCTGTCAGTGATATGAAAGAAAGTATAAAATAAATGGTTGTAAGACATATATATCACAAAGACTAGTAGAGAAGTTATTAATAGGATAAATAAATAATACACATCAGTGTGAACTATTTGACTAAGAAATACTAGAAATATTATTTTTGATGCTACTGAATAAATAGTCACACATCTGGGAAGAAAAAACACAGGCTAGTTTTACAATATGTCAGACGATGCTCTGGAAGGTAAGAAAGATCTTCTACCTTTGGGTAAAGACCTGTCTGAACATGAGATTTTACCATGATGCAACAAGGAAAGAATTATCCTTGGATAAGACTATGGAAAATTAAGCAGAAACAAGAAATGGTATTCTGCAAATGCAATATGCGTTATCCCTGGTGTAATATTAAGTCTCATTCTCATATCTATTAGAGAGATTAGCAAGATGGATAGAATTGGAAGAGTTACAGTGATGATCCTCTGCCTGATTAGGCTCATGATCCAGATCTGGTTTGCAGATTTAAAAGAAGTGGAAGACACAATTTGATTGCATCAACCAGTATCTTTGTAAGGAAGGTGAAACTGAATCATAAAAAATGGCTTAACCTGCCCCCAGTGGTGGGGAGAAAGCTAACAGTCAGAAGCTTTCATCAAATTTAGAGTGATGAAAGAACTAGGAGTGAGCTACAAATATTAGCAGTGAGAATAAGTAAACACTAGGCTAATATTGTGTGAGTTGCAACAGATTACCTATCACTAGGAATGTTGTAAAATTAAGAGTATGTGTCTTAATAAATGCTTTAATTCAGACAGACACCATAGAGTTGATGCAGAATTTACCAGATGACTGTCTGTTCCCTTGATACGCGTGTCAGATCACGTAATCACAACTGTTCGTCTAGGCTTCAAATCTAACAATATTTATAAACATCTTATAAAGGGTAATATATATCAAGTTACCTTCTCATTAAATGCTCTGTTCTCTGAGTTCTTTGCTTCTTGACCTGTACAATCCTTTGACAAGATAAAGTCATCATCTCAGTTCTTAGATGAAAATGTCTGTTTTTGCAGGCCTTTCATTGTTCATGTTCATTTCTGTGCACTTTTTTCTTCCTACTGTAATAAAAAGCACTGAATTTCTGGAGGGGTAATGAGATCTATTAATGTAGTTACAAAAACTTCTCCAGTATCAGTCCCACAATGAATTCCGTAACATGTTATTTGGGACTAAATTTAAGCACCTCATGCTTTCTTTTGTCCTTATTTCAGTGTCAGTTTAGCAAAAAAGCAGTCTCATAGAGGAAAAGGGCTCTACTGTACCTTTGTGTATAATACATTTAGAGCGAGGGATTTTAAAGGAAGGATTTATGCAGTTGTAGAAGAAAGAAAAAAAATTGAAAAAATGTGTTTCTGCTCTATGATATTAGATTAATGAACCTGCACAAGCTAATTCTCCTGAGACCAAGGTGAAATAGTTTCTTTAATGTCAGTCCCCATTACGAAAACAATGTGACTCAAAATATGATTAAATAAAGTTCTCGTTAGTAACAAGTCAATAAAAGTAGTAGCAAAAGCTCCAGCAGAAGAAGCATCAAGAGTGGTGACATAGATTATTGGATAAACGATAGTAAATAGCATTACTACAATTTAGAGAAAGTTGGGCAGGACTTCTTTTTTAAGCATGCAGTGTCTTGTTAAATTCAACAGCGCCTAATCTGTTTGTCTTTTTTTTTTTTTTTTTTTTTTTTTCTGCCAGTCAGCTCTGGAATGAGAGAAAAATACTAGTCTTTACAATAGGCTATGAAAGAGTTTCTCTGAATGTTAGTACGAATACCATGAGCACAAGAGGATGCTCAGGTTGTCTGCTCTGTCTTCTGCTCTGCTCTTTTTACATCCTCTGCAACTCCGAAGTTAAGTGCTGATAAATAGTGCAGTTGTTCACCTTTACACAGGCAGATTACTGGATGGCAAAAATGAAAGAAGCTCCTATCAAAGACCACGGGTCACTTAATTTGCTTGGGGTAAATTAAAGCAGAGAAATTGTAGTTGAATTTAATGAGTATGGCTCTCTCTGAAGCTCCATGCATTAATGCCACCTGGTATTGTTCATAGTTTGTGCCATGAGACAGGGTTCTGCTTAGCTCAGGGCTCTGCTGATGTGTACTCCACTTTACAGCACAGACTGGGGATGGGATTGCCACCTTAGGTCTCATCTGCAGCTTTAAAATGATTAAAATTTGGCAATTACTGTTAAATAGCTTTGCGGCGCTACTTTCTGAAGAACCTAAAACAGCTGCTGAAACAGAGCTGTTTGCATCACTCCTTGCTAGTCTTAGATTGTAAACTAAGTATTGAAAATGTTTCCATACTACCTAGCACAAATGGATGCTGGTCTGGGACTGTAGCTTCTAAGCACTACCATGCTGCAAATCTCATAGCTCCTGATCTGTAGCATGTCCTGGGAGAAACAAGCTAACTCCCAATAAAGAACTCTATAGCATTTTGAAAGGAAAGTAAAATGTGAGAATAATTTATTTATTTATTTATTTATTTATTTATTTTGGATACAGGAAGGCAATCCTTCCTTCTCACAAAACATTACATTTTTTCCATTTTTTCATGCATCTCTTTTTCTGGGTTGCAGCCAAGACTGAAAGCAGAAAATAAAAGTATGTTTACGAGAAAGCTTTACTTGTGATTTTCTATTCAAGTGTGTAACCACAACAACAGGAGTCAATTCAGCTCACCCTAACAGCTTGGAGAGTGCTGGTACTAAGCCTCTACATGTTACAAGGGATGCAAACTGCCAGGGAGAAGTGGTGACAGGAAGAAAAAATATGCAGGGTACAAGGTGTAAGAGCAACTGAAAGCAGATGAAAAAGAAGAAAGAAGCGAATGTTTTTTCTCTCTCCTTCTCTTTCTTTTGCTTAGGCAAAACACCTGTATTCTTAACTAGGCTTGAGTAAATAGAGTTGGAATCAAAAGAAGGAGTTTGTTCAATGTCTTGTTTGCTTGTTATACACTAAAATCTTTACATCCTGCTATTTGATGATAAGGAGCCATGATACAGGAGTATACTAGGGAGTCTAACTCAGACTCTTTCAGGAGACACTCTGAATCTCCACCATCACACAGATACTCTGCAGCTCCTTTGGGTTCCTCAGACAGTGCGGTGAGTCGTTGCTGGCCAGCAGGGATGTGTGATAGAGGAGCACTGCCATGCTGGTGACCTGGAAACTTCAGAGGCCTCTGGGGCAGCCACCAGAGCCACTGAGCAAGCTCTTCACTCCAGTCTCATGAGGGGTAAGAACCTGTGCATGGAGGAGCACTGATAAAGAAGAAACCAGGCAGAATGGACCAAGAGAATTAGTGTCATAAACACAGAACGGAGTGCCATGGCTGTGAAAGGCAGCATGAGTTTCAGAGGCAGTGATCAAGAGAAAGAAACTAAAACAAGCCTCAGGCATCAGTCCTTTGCAGTGCTGAAAATTTTTTAACAGTTTTGTATTGTTCAAAGGGTGGTGTAAGCATGAGGGGATGGGGAATTCCACCTTGCTGTGGCTGGAGCTGTGCGAGATGTGTAGGCACCACAAAACACCTGAGTTTTGCCTTTATGCCATTGTTTGTATGAAGTGGGAAGATACTTACACTTGGCTCCTGTTCACCTTCAGTAAGAAACATATTTCTGCAGGCAGCATTTGAAAAAAATGAGGCTCCATTAGATAGCGTTTGGTTTGGGGGAAGATGAGGATGGGGGATGAGGGAAGTGAACAGAATTCAGGGAGAGGCACAAAGGAAAAGCCAGCTGTGGAGACTCTTTATGTTTAATGCTAAAAGGTATTGTGTATTCAAAGCATTCAGACACAGTAAAGAATTTGATATCTCAGGAGAAAAAGTGCAGACAAAATGGATATTCAGTCACATCTAAGTGGAAACATATTTTTGTGAGCCATGGTGTTTGTGCACTTCAGTCTTCCTTAGTGACTTCCCTCTCACAGTACCAGCCCATTACCTATGAAAACATGTTCTTTCTTTCTTTCAGATACTTGGAAAATTGAAAGGCATGTGTCCAGAAAAATGAAACCTATTTCTAACATTTCTGGAGGTATGTGTGCCCTTATGAAAAGGAAATTGAAGACAAAAGAGAACATTGAATAATGCTTCGAGCATTGAAGAATATTGAACACTGAACATTTAAGATTAGAGCTCCATTTTGGGAAAGGGATTGAAAATTAGAAATTTGGCTCCACTCTGTATTGAAAAGATGTCAATTTTTAACCTAGATGGTCTAAAGGAGATCGGATAACTGTTGTTGAGTAAAGGCACATTTTTTTTTGCCATTTGCTATGGGGTGCAGGATTATAATGACTTTGCAGATTCAGACACCTGAATTTAGGTGCATATGTGTGTTCACCTGTAAATTGGGTTTATGAACCTCTGTTACAGAGGATGGAATTTCAGTCTGCAGTGCATGGGACTTTGTCACTTGTTTGTCTCACCACAAGGCAGATGTCTGCACCTCTGAAGCTGAATGGCCCTCACGTCTTCACTGACTGCAAGGGCTCAGGTTGGGTTTCAGACACCAGGCATTGGCCTCTCATGGCATGAAAAAAAGAAAATTATGTTTTGCTTGATTTCCAGGTGCTTCTCCAAAATTGAGGCTATTCCTCCTAAGGTCTTTGTCAAATCTTCCATACATGTCCGGAAATCTGCGTATCCTCTGCCATCTCAAACAGTCTTAGGTGTCTATCTTTCAATATCAAAGTCCACCTGAGAGCACCCACCACTCCCCAGACTGTCATGGTGGCTTAGGTGCACACATCTGAATCTGCAAGCTGAAACTGACCATAATAGCAATCTTGCTAGACACAAGCTTCAGTGCTGTTTCAGGCACCCTAAAGGTATCAGAGCCATAAAAGTGAGGCTGGCTGACATTGCAAAACATTTCTGGAAGAACTGTACTCTTCTGGACTGATCATGTCAGCCTGAATGGGATACTCTGCATGCTATATGCATACACTGTAGATATTGAAAATCAGGTGACATAAGTCTCACCCACACAAAAGTCTTGTAATAGGACAACTAAGTGAAGATGCAATGTCTTTAAAATTGTTATTGACAAAAGCATTCTGAGGAAGCTAGCTGTTTTTCAAGCTTAGGAAATACTGTGTATTGAAACTGAGCAAGTAGCTTAATGGAATAGAATGGGTTTAGTTTCCGTTTATTTTTAATTCTCCCAAATGTTTGTTTGCATATTCTGCAAGAGTGGAACCTGGGATCGTTGATACAAATCTTTATATGTACAAGTGAAAGGACCAGATAATTTCCATCTAGTAGAAAATATTATCTGCACCTCAATAACCAATTCAAGGACCTGACTTCTTTCTACCAGTACTAGGTACCATATCTGTTTTCATAACCTTTATGCTACAAAGTTCTCCTCTTCCAGGTTGAAATAAGAATGAATTGTCTGACTTTATACAGTATTTTTAATTAGCTTTCTTCAGCTTTCAGGCTTCTCTGTGTACATAACTGCATTCTCTTTCCTCCTTGCTCTTTCAGCCAAATGCTTGGTAGTGTAGTTTGTATAAGTTCACTTATGCCAGTGTAACTTTGCTGATTTACACTGGCTGAGGGTTCCCCTTGGTTTGGCAAGTTTAATCTCATTTCTGTGATTATTATTGAATTATAGCTTTCACTAAACTTTACAGTGTCATAATTTGGAAACACTGAAAAACAACACTTTAAAAGAATAATAATCAGCAATTCTGGCTTCGTCTTTTTTTCCACTTTAAGCCCTGGCCCATAAGTGTCCCATTGACAAGAATCTGTTGCAAGTGTTTTCATTGTTTTCTCTTTGCTTTGTGGTGAGCTAAGTGTTTCTGAATTTCCTGGGCGGATGCTTCAGACAGTGACATGCTGAATCTGGTTTTATCAGTTTTATTCTGTTTAAACTATTCTAAATGCAGCTTGAGGTATGTAGCCATATTATTATTATTATAATTATTATTATTACTATTACTATTAAGATTCCTGTCACTCTTTTTATAGCTGTTATTATCAGCATTTGGGAACTACTGAATGTCAGTTCTGTATTGAGCATAGCTTAGCATAACTCCAACCAGTGTAGCCAGGAGCAGCCTTGGTTTTGGTTTGGCTCTGGTTTGTAGGGCTGGTGGTGACACAAATAATGCAGAATTCCATCTGTTGCAGTATTCGGAGAGCTTTTTTTCCAGGGGACAGATATTTTAGTAACAAGACACATTGCTTTGTTAGTTGAACAAAACACAGAGAGGCTTTCACAACACCTACGTGTCCTTTCTTGTTCCAGAAACTCCTATGAGCCAGAAATATTTGTTGCAATGTGAAATGTTCTGTGAGATAATGATAACTTTGCAGAAATCTGGAAATGCATAGTGGGACAGGAGCTTTTCTTTTCACGAGCTTATGTTTATAGATGTGTTCAGCATTACTTAATAAAGAATATGATAGACTTTATGATTCCAGGTCTTACAGAGTTCCGTAATGGCCCCTTAGTTTAACAAATGGGAGAGGAAAAGTTTTGAAGTGCAAGAAGCACTAATTAAAGGAGCAAACATTGGATATGTTCTGCTGAAGGTTTAAAGCATGACCTAGGGAGCACTGTTTTGTTGGTTAGCATCACCCCATGTGGTTGCCCAAAGGAAAGGTACCACAACCCCACCTCTTCAGGCAGCTCAGTACAGAAGGCAGCACTGTGAGCTAGAAACTCTCCAGTCCTATTTGCACAGAGATGTACCTGTTCCTACTGCCATTCTGGGAAGATGTGCAGATTAGCTTGAGCATGTCTGTGTGGCTGAACATGGATCACATCAGGTTTGCACTCCTCCAGTGTGAGCTGCTGCAAGTGATAACTTTATCAAGGTTGTGTGATATAGGAGAGATTTGCAACGGTGTAATGCTAGGCAAACACAGCCATACACCTCTAGAGCACACAATGTTGCCTTGATGTTCCTGCCATTTACCATCAAAACCAGTGCTTTTAGAGACATTCCCCACTGTTGGTTGACAGAAGGCCTAAAAGAGCAGGCAGAATTTTAAAATACATTGCAGTTTTTAAAGGAGTATGTGTTTATATGTATTTAGTTGAGGAAAAAGATCAACTTATATTAAAGATTCCTTCCCAAGTGTCATAAATGGCACTTTTTCAAAGCACTTCTTCCATACCTTGCAAAAGGTATTCTGCAATCCTCTCAGTTTCTCAGTGCCTGTAAGTCTAACAATTGCTCATTTTTGCTGGGCTATTGGAAAAGCTAACTCATTATTACTTCACAATCCTCAGATATAAAGCACTGTGTAAACATGTGCTATTAACTACACCTATTTGTTATGCAAGGCAGGGCTGGGAATTGTTCCATAACCAAATCAATTGCACTCCACATTTTTGATTCTGTGATATGTAGCTATTGGTTTCAAGGCTACCTCAGGGCTTTCTAAATGGCCTTGGTCAAATATTTACATCAACTCCATTAATCTTTCTGTCTGTCTTTATAATTAATTGAAAAATTATTTCCCTATGTTGCAACCTGTTCTTGTCCCCAACAGTTTAGGTACTTGGCAGAACAGAATGATAATCAAAATCAGTTATCAACAAAAGTTACTTCCATCATCTTCTCTGTATTGCTGGCCAAGGTTAGAGCACTCAGCAATTGTAAAAGTGTTATGTTAGCTGTAAGCTCCAGAGCCAGATTAATGTGGGAGAATCGAATCAATATCTGTTTAAGATCCCTGCAGTTGTTCTTATGCTAATTCTTTTTGGGGTGAGAGAGTAAAGAATAGGGTGGTAATCATCAACAGGACCAGGACTTCCCAGGTTGTGGGCAGGTGTTACTGCAGCTCCTCTCGGCAGAGATGACACTGTGAGATTAAAATGCCAAACTTTAACAACAGAGACATAAACAGGCCAAAATTGTATCAAGATACCTGGTGTTTTTCTTAAAGATTCTGAGGTTGAAGTCACCATTGGCTTTGTGCTTAGTTTTGATAATTTAGATCATGCAATCAAGGAACTTGTGTGGTCTAACACTATGAATGAACTCTAATTTGGGTGAAACAATTCTAACATTCTTGTCTGCTTTTCAGACAGGCAGGAAAAGGAGCCCCTTTTTCCTTCATTATGAGATAACTAATTTGGCTACATAAGGTTGTAGAAGAGTGTGCTGTCTGTCTTAGCTAGCTCACCTGAATTTAGACTGTTCACCCTTGTGCATTATTATGGCACTTGTACACTCACCACTGAAGAGCTTTGGGAATGCTATCAATCCCATATGAAAGCCTATTCAATCTTCCCATGCACAGACTCAGCAACTCTGAATCTACAGCACATGCATGGCAATTGATCTCAGCATAAATAATTATTATAAAGCTCAGTACTGGGTACAAGATGAGAATCTGAACTGGAACGAAATTCTCTTTACCACTGATGTTTTGTTGGGCCGTGTTTATGACTGTGCTACAGAAACAAGTCTTGTTTATCATTCTTGGGTTATATAAGAATTTTTTAAAATTCATATTTGATATAATTTTCCATCTATATTATTGTTTTCATATCTAATATCTTAGCTGGACAAATAAATATATATTTAACTCTGCCTGAATTCTTCCTCTGACTGAAATCTTGAGATTGGATCAACTCTCAGAAACAGAATTCCTTGTATTGAAAAATTGACTTAGCATCTCCAGGTCATCTTTAATTGTTTTATGAGCTTATTGCTGGCTAGTTCAATTACTGACAACAGAAAGTTCCTAATTACTTAATCAGGAAGGCCAACATTCAAAATGAAAGATAAGAGTGCAAGGAAGATGATCTCTAAAAGCTGTTAATCAACTGTAGATATTGACATATGTGCTGCTGTGAACTTGGCAAGCTATGGTATGTGCACTGATGATCATAAAGATAATAAGGTTAGTTGCTTATTTAAGCCAAAATGACAAGAACAGACTTGATTCAACTGAAATAACTTAGCTATAAAACTCCAAGTATGTGAGAATGACTCCATAGAAATGATAGTTCTGAACGTGGTGTTCCTTTTTGTAAAGAATTGACAGATTCTGGTCACTTGCAGAACAACTTTATGTAGGTAGGGTTGCCAACTCATTTGATTTTTCTTGCCAGTTTCTGAGTAGTTTTTTTTTTTTTTTTAAATAACACCCTGTGATGAATGCTGAATTGTAGCTCTTGTTAGCAAAGACAGTTGCTAGCCATTCTCTTGTGGAGAAATTTTGAAGTATTCATCCAAATCCATGCCAGTAACTAAGAATACAGAACAGAAATAAAATGTCATTGCCATTAAACTACACCAAAATATGAATCTTTAATCATGTATTTTTGCAATTTCTTGATCAGCTATGATATTAAGCTTTTCTTCTGTAAGCATCTCAATGAGTCTCTCATTGGTTCTCAAGTCTGACTTTTTCTTCTCTTTCATGGCATTTTCTATGGGTGTCAATATTTACAAATCACACCAGAAAGCCCATATCTTTTATGTTGTTGTTGGTGTGCTGTTATATCCAAAGCATTGACATCAAAACATTTTTGAAGAAACATGGTTTAAGAAAAGACAAGAACAACAACAACAACAAAAGGTAGTTTCATGCCCCAGCTGTCCACCTTTATCATAATCTGTCTTCCCTTATAAATTTTGAAAGATGTAGGCCTCAGAAGTATGAGGTGATCACTGACAACATGACTCTCAGTAGTTTCAACTTTCAGTTAAGTAATCAAATACCTCTAGACATTGGATTACAATATAAATTATTAGACATTTGAAGACATGTAAAAATCCCTATCATTGACCCTTTTAGGAAGATTTAAAAATATTTATTACTTTGCTGATGAGGAAGAACAGCTTTAAATTCAGTATACTAAGCTCTTTGTAAAGTAAATTATACATTGAAATAAACCACACCACCTGTTCAGATACCTGCTGTGCTCTCTGGTATTTTTGTCAGATATTACATACGGCTTACCATACTTGAAGTCTCGTGTGATTGAGCTGTGACTGAAAAGTGCATTAACACAGAGGAATGGAGAGAAAAAGGTGCTGAAGTATTAGAAAAATCTCTTTTCTTTGTATTCATAATTGTAGCTGTCTGCTTTCCTGATTATATTTTTGCAAATTACTTAGCATAATTTAGAAAAAGGAAGATGAATTATCTTGTGACTTGCAGAAATTAATAATCAAAATCTCACTGCAAAGTCTTTGTTACTAGGGTCACTAGAGCAAAGGGGAACCAAAAAAGACTTTCAGGTTGAGGTTTCAGAATTTCCTCCTGTTGTTGGTTCTCTTGAGGCAGTGAAGTTATCATGCAACCAGTGCAGGTCAAGGTCTAAATGGCATATTGTTACCTCAGGCGTTCTTATGTACTAAAAGACTTAACCAAGCAAAAAACAAAAACAAAATGACTATCATAGGGAATCTGTCTAATCTGAATGGAAATGGAATTTGTTTCTTTAAAAGTGAAATAATCTGATCAGAAGCCAACATATCAAAAGAGTGAAAAAATTACTTTGTATAGATTGCTGAATTGTAAGTCGATATACTGAAATATAAATACATGAAAGGAAAACAATTCTGCCATTACAGTAGGCACCACAGAGCCTGTCAAAAAGATAAGACCAAAATAAGCTAAATATTTTTTCTTTAAGACTCAAAAAAAGGGTTTATTGCATTTTAATGTTTGTGATTAATGAGGTAGAAAGCAGATGCTCTATCAGTTAAGTAGAGATAATATCATCAGCATTCAGAGTTAGGAATAGTTTATTATTTCACAAAAGCTTCATGCCCTTCTGGCCTTGCTTAGGAACTTGGCAGGATATGAAATGAAGATGAATGATAGTTTAAATAGAGTTCACCCTTCCTCACAAGAGCTTATTAGTAAAATAGGAATACAAAACATAGGCTTGCATGATTACTAATGTGCAGCACCTCCTGTAATATACATTGTTTTTTTGAATAATTGATTAAGAACAAGTAGGGCAGATCTCATTATCAAGGTCTATTGATTTTTTAATTTTTTTTTATTTTTTTTTCTGCTCACAGGCTGTTGCTAAATCATTTTCCAATTATGTAATAATGTTGTGAGTATAGGACAGATCTGGATGGAAGTCTTAATAATTCAATGAACACAGCAGTTTTTTTCTAAGTGGAGGAAGACAAGAAGGTAATGTGGAACCAGCACAGGATGGCTGATGTAAGTAAGACTATGGACACGCAGCCTTTAAAAGGAAGAAACATGGAAATGTTTATGTTTTAAGGTGGAGTATTAAGCATCTATTTTTTGTTTATTCTTTTACTCTGAGAAGGTGCAGCACACAGATCCTCTCACTGAGAATTTTTAAGACCAGAAACACTGTTTTGTATTAATGGCCAGATAGTGTTACTGTCTGAACACTTGATGCTGTGGAAACAAACAAACAAACAAATAAAACACCCTTGCAGTTAATCAAATATACTAGAAAGGGAATAGCTTAATCTATAATTGCAGCCTAGAAACCTGGTTATTGATACTAACAGAGTATATAAAAAGTCCCTGAGCATCACTAATACTTCCATTGTATTTTGGCAACACCTTTTAGCCCAGAATCTCTAAACATCTGGAGAAAATGAAAGGATTTCACTGTTTAAATCTCAAGATTATTTTCACGTTGCTGAAGACAAACATTACACAGCAGGAGATGCAATTAATTTCATCTTAAGTTTGCTTTCCAAAAGTTTACAGTTTATTATCCAGTCTTCTCTGTGAGTGGAAGGTAATTTAGATAATCTGCTTTGGATCCCTTTCTTCAGATAGGTGAATCTCACTCCAGAGATGCATTTTGTGGTATTGACGGATCCTATCAAATAGCTTTAGACTGAATAGTGAACTTTCAAATTCCTGAAAAGAGGTGAAGCCAGGAGGAATATTCTTCTCTGCTGGTGAGGAACTTTTAATCTCATATTTTGTAGGCTATTCATCGTAAAAAGATTTTGGATATTAAAGAAGCAGAGTATCCATAATTGTAGATTTCAATAACCATGGAAAAACATTGAAAACAAACAAACAAACCCTTAGATGGGAAACTTTACTCATCATAGCTTCTAGAAGTGCAATAAAGTAGCTCAATAAAGACAGTCCTCAGAGTTTTTAGCTGTAGTTTTGTCTATGGATTGTGTAACAAACTTTTGAAAATTCTTTATTCTTTAATTCATAACAATCATTACTTATTTGTATTTAGTTAATTCAAATTCCACATTTATTTGCAGCCATTAGTAAGTTTTTTTTTGTATAACAGATCTTTATAGCTCTTCTCCATAAAAGGACATAACATCAAACTGGTGAAAAGTGTTTTGGATTAAATGAAACATTGACATTTTTCCCCATGCTTCTTTAACCCCATTAAAAATTCAGCTTAATAATGAAATGAAAAATAATTTCTAATATTGAAACTGAAAGATTTCATTTTGAAAATGCTGAAACAAAGTGCAGAGTAAAACAATAGCGGAAAAGAGTGGAATGGGTCTTTAGCTTTCTAGCTCTCAGACCTTTTTGCTATCTAACAACATAGCAAGCAGACTCTTTCATAGTGACTGTTCTAGTAGTGTAGCAGTTTGTGACAACTAGCTATTTCCTGTTCATTAGCATCTAAGTTCTGCAAGACAACTTGGAACAGCAAGTTTTAGATCTGACAGGATTCCTGGCTGCTCTGAGATTCCACAGTTTCTCTTGACTGTTTTTCCTCAGTTCCAAAATCCACAAACTAGTGAAAGTACACGCAGTGAAATGAAATGATTTTTGGAAGGTAGTTTGAAGTAAGAGCCTAAATAGATAATACAAGAATGTATTAGACGGA
The DNA here is from genome assembly GCF_040182565.1 of Anser cygnoides. NCBI lineage: Eukaryota > Metazoa > Chordata > Aves > Anseriformes > Anatidae > Anser > Anser cygnoides. The sequence goes on along the minus strand of NC_089874.1, from coordinate 14,296,608 downwards.
CACTGTTGCATATTTAGATGGATAGTCAAATTCTTCTTACACCACCCACTGTCTCCTCACCATTCATTAGCTCTTGAAACGAAATAGTTATAAGCTCATTCATAGAAGAGCTTTGGCTTTATAATGTGAAGAACAAACAGGCCTGTAGCCCTCGGCCTAACAGAGAAAATCTTGTTGTAAAACATATGCGCAAATAACTAACAGCAACACTGTCTACCACTTGGGAAAACGCTCATAACTGAGAGATCATTTTTTCTGCACTTGAAGCAATGTGATTTTCAAATGACTCATCATTAAAGATAACTCCACAGAAGAGAGCAGAAATAAACCAAACCAAACCAAAATACAACACTTCCCCTGCCCACCCCGAAAGATACAATGTGCCAGCATAGGTAGTGCATTATTTAGACTGCATTATTATTATTTTTTTAAAGGGCTTCATTTTTTTTTTTCCTCATATTCCTTTCCTATCTCTAAGATGACACAGTAACTTGCTGCAGCTACACTTGAGTTTACTATTGAGTGACCTGACACCTGACAGGAGGAATTTATAGCAAAGACATTTAACTTCAATTTTTAAGACTGCAAGATACACAAGTCCACTAGGCTTATGACTAGACTAGTGTTAATTTTGACAATGTATTTTTTTTTCTCATTACTGTTCATAATATATATATATATATACATAGTAGGTTTTTTTTTTTTCCCCTGGGAAATACTTTGAGGAATAGAAGCTTTTTTTTTTTTTTTTTTTTCCCTGTTTTACAATAATCTTATAAACTGTGCATCATACAGAATCTATCTCCCTTGCAGTAATTATCTTGCTTGGATACTTGTAGCAGGTGTAGTGATCTGGGATTCAGGACAGGCAAATAGCTCAGAATAGTTACCCAGTTCTCAGGCAGCTTTTACAACCCTGCTGAGCACTGTATTGCTGCAATTATTTCTGTGCTAAAACCAAAGATAACTTAAATATCTGCATAGGTATGTAGCTGTTCTGAATGCACGATAGCATACACTAAGTAGTATAATGCAGAAATTAGTCTGCAGAAAGATTAAGTGACTTGAAGTCACCATTGTGTCTGAAAACCATGTTTTGTGAAACAAAAACACATCACAAACAGAACATGATGCAGAATGTGTATGAGTTAGTTTTCCTATCACTTCGTCACCGAAATAAGGATGTCGTAGCCACTGTGACCGTAGACCTTTAGCTGGTGGCAAGCATACCTTCAAATTTATGTCACTGTACCGTTGCTACAACACTGAGATAAGATTAAAACTGTCTCAAATCTGCCTGGATATTCTTCCTTTGCACCTCCAGCACTGGAGAACTGTCTAAATAATGATTAATCATACCTGACTGGGAACAGAAATCCTTTTGAGTCTCCTGTGTTCTATGTATTCAGTCTTGTCCAAAATTCTTCCTTCCCAGATGAGTCATGAATACTGGGATTCTGTATTTGGGGAAAAAGTAGAGCTGTGATGAGGAACTAGAGAACACCAGGTTGGTCTTTGAGGTGTGGAAGACATTTGGGTAGAGGTTCTCTGTGGGGAGAATAGGAAATGTAATATTGCAGTTGACAAGGAAGATAGTTACCTGAAATCACAGGTATGGGACTATCAGTGTGTGAAGGCAGGGGTCTTGGGGCTACGATTGTAAGAAGAATAAAAGTAGTACACTTGGCTGTGAGTTTGGAAGCCTTCTTCCAACATCTTCTAGCGTCTGTAGTAGTCTACATGCCTACCATTGTAAAAAAAAAAAAATAAATAGCAAGCAAATACTGAATAAAACATATCTTAAAACTGTGTGACTCTTTGAAATTGTGTATTTTATTTTAATGGCTTTTGGTCTGCTGAAGCTCTAACACAGGAGAAGGGCCCAAAATAAAGAACCGCATAGGCCACAAGATAGGCACAGTACTCATAGTGACACTTGTGAAAGGATACAAATACACAAAAATACTTACATACTCACAGTTATACTCAGATTATGGTGGCATCTGATCTCTTGGATAAATTAGGATAAAAGTGAATGAATAATGTACCTGAACAGGACAAGCCAGATGGTGTTTGTGATCTTAGTCTTTTTTGAAACTGGAATTTATTTCATTAAATACATTACAATTTTTTCATTTTGCTTAAACAAATAATTAGCATTTCAGCAACACAGATGAGTTACTTAAAATAACTGTAAAAATATTTACCGACATTTACATATTGTTTCCTTCTCTTTCTCTTACTTTTCAGGTAGCAGAATTTTCCCTATAAATACACACAAGAATCTTGGAACACAGAATTGTGTATATAAATATATACATACATATATGATACGGTCTAGAGATTTTTTTTTTATATAAAACATTCACAAGAAATATGTTTTTGTCAGATTTTTAATCAAACACTGTCACAAGGTTCATACCTTGCCCTACCCAGCAGCAAGAGCAGCTGTTTTTATTTATTTATTTATTTATTGCTTTATTATTATTATTATTATTATTTATTTTTTTGCTGGTAATACCAATTCTCCAAATCTACGTTGTTCTGGTTTGCTTTAAGCAAGGCAGCCTTATTATTTTATTTTTCAAGTGAGAACACATTTTAAAAAGTTCAGTAATAAGATTCTTTATTATTAATATTATTGTAGCTCTTATAAACTTCAGTCAGGTCTGATGCTGTGTGAATTGTGTTATTTCAGAAATATAGAACATGAGATAGGCTGTTACCTTAAGTTTGTAATTTTATTGATAAGGGGTTTCACCCCCCTGTATGTTACTTTTCAATGAAGATAGGCTCTCTCCTCCTATGAACTTTAATATCATGTTATCACATACTATAGTGGAATTTGCTATGTGTTCATAATTTGGCTGATCAACACTGTTATTGCTCCATGAATTTCAGTACTACCATATTCTAAGCTTGCCAAGGAGCATGACTTCATCTCCAACAGGGTGTGTTAACTGTTTGCACCAGGGTCCCAAGCAGACAATAGAAGACCTGAGGGAGAGCACAACACAATAAAAAATAAAGATGCATTTAGTCATTTTGGTCTGTTTAGTCATTTCAGTGTAGAGCTGAACAGGCTGACACATGTCTACATGTTAGGTGGGACAGAAATTAATGCAGAGGTTGTAAGGAAAATTCTTATTCTCTAAGGATAAAAAAGCAGGGCTGTGATTAGTTTTGTTTGTGGACTGGTCACATTAGGAGTTTTGTGGTGATGAAGGAGTTAAGTAAAAAAAAAAAAAAAAGGTGAAACTTCTTATCCAGTCCAGGTGTAGATACAGGAATATTTTAATGAGGCAGAGGGCAGAGAAAACTGAATATCTGTGGTGATTCTCTGTACCTCTTTTCCCCCTTTCCCTGTAACTTTTCCCCAAGACAGCTTATTTCAGAAAGTCCAAGAATCCTAGGCATTTTCGCCAGTACTGAAGAAGTCTCTAAATGAAGAAAAGCCTGGTTAATCCATAATAATGGCAGGCCTGTTTATTGATCTCATAAATTGCACTTTACTTGACCTGTCAAGAAGGCAGCATTCTCAGCATGTGCTTTCCTGCTCCTCTCTGAGCCTCTCTTTACCTCGGGCAGATTGCTTCCCCCAGCCTCTCCCCATCTGCTGGCAGCTGTTGTGAGCCCTGATCTAAATTCATTAACCTTCCTCCAAACAATCTATTTGAGTTCATCCTTGAGAAAGTACAGAAGGAATGCTCACTACTGATATTTCTCCCCTGCCTTTTGTAATGCACCCACGCCCAAACTGCATACCCATGTTTCTGAAAGGAGGAAAATTAAAACCAAAATCAATAGTAATCAAAATCATACCACAAATTAGGATTTCCTAATTTGTAATGCTCTGATTCTTAGGCAGTGTTAACACCTGTATAATACCAAGCAAAATCTGCAAACTGATCTGAGTGGTGGCAGGGTAATCAATGGCATATATTCATAAGAAACAATCAATGAGGAAGCCAGTGCTTAATAGAAAACACTATTTAGTATCAATTACTGATTATGCATTATCTCTACCTGAAAAATAACCCGAGGTGCAGCATCATTGTTGCCATGCAAATGCCATAAATGAATCTCCAAAGTGACTCTTGCGAAGACAGGAAGCTCCATTTTGGTTGAAATGGGTTACAGACAAGTACATACCTCAGATGTTGGTGTTTCTATACAAGGTTACTCCATTCTACCCAGAGCAATGCGTTCTTGCTCTTTGGAAGTGTATTGCTGGATACCTTTTAAGAGTACCTTTTAAGGGGATACCTTTTTTTCTTCAGAAAAGATGTGTCTTAGCTGTGCAGTGTCTGATATGAATATGTGAAAACTACAGTAAACAAAAAGTAATGAAATTTTAGAAGGAAACATTGGTATTTAAATGGCTGATTCTTTCTACCAACAAATAGAGCTAAGTCCCAGCTCACATTTACCTTTGTTGAGGTTGTTAATCACAGGTGTCTTGTGATGCACTGGAAACCTTCTCTGATTGTGTTGTCAAAGAAAGAATACAAGATCTGGAAGTGAAGTGTAAGCTTGAGGTAGAGTGACTGTGTCTTTTCACTGGAAACAAAGTGAGAAGAGATGCTTAGCTTAGGTGAAGCACCCAGTTTCTGAGTTGCTACAGATTGGCGTAACGAATCCCAGGTAAAAGGTGCTGAAGGGGCTGAACTGAAAATTTTGAAAAAGTAGTTTTGCTTTCACTTGAACAAACTTTAATTACATATTTCCAAATGCTGCCTTATATTAACAACAAGAACAAAAGTGCGGCTGACAAATTATCAAAAGCAAGTTCAGTTAAATGGCTATGCTAAGTAAGGCTCCAGGTCAGATGTGTGTTCTGCGAGCTCTGTAGGGTTGTAAGACCATCCTAAATGGCATTGTAATTTTTGAAAATAATTAATAAAAGAGGATCAGGTAACTCACTACTCTTTCTCTATATTTAATACTATTACTGTAAAAATATGCACATCTTACAAAATAACCTAAAAGTCTGTCTTGCATTTCAAGAGTTGGAGATTATCTTGTGCTTGATGTTCGTCTGGGCCATTAAAAATTTTTAGTCGACTGATGAGTAGAGGCATTGGAAAACCAAAAGTACAATAAAAATGCAGCTTATGTATTTTTTCCACAGCCTTAGTAATGTTGTTATTAATATATTCAAATTAGTGTCGAAACTTTCCCTGTCCCTGGATCTGAGAAAGCACTTTAGGACACAATGTCTCAAAGGCTGTGAAAATTTGAAGGCATGCCATTTGTATGAATGCCATCTTTATATTTTTCTCTGTGTAGAAGATGGTGGTGAATTACAGCATTTTGCTACAACAGACGATAGGAGATAGAATAGTTTTGAATTAGTTCAATTTGTATTGTGAACAGAATAGAAAAATTATTTCAGTGGGAGCGGGATCAGATCAAATGGCTCTGGCTTGCCCTCTCCTCCCCTTTCAGATGTCTCCTCATCTTCAGACGTCCTCTTCTGATGTCCCTTGGATCAGTGCATGGTTTTACGATATAGTAGTGGCAGGATGACAGTGGGGATATGGAAACAGGGTTCACTCAATTTTTCAGTTCCTGGCTGGTCTGCCATGCCTTTATCTCCAGGGGACTTTTTAAGACAGTCCAATCTGCAGTCTTGTGGACATGGATTCAATTCTTCCACTGCCAAAGGGCAGTAGTGCTAGAACATTAAAAGCCCAGTTCAATGCCTGTTCAATGCCTGGCATTTCTCTGGAGAAGCCAAGTGTGTACTAAGGAAGTTGTAAGAGGCAATGTGGTTGCTGGAGGACATAGACTTACCTTTCCAAAAAGCAGTCTCAGGCAATGTCAGTTGGCAGGTTCTCTGAGTTTGCTACAGGAGGGGGAGTTCTTGGCATACAAGTTCAAGGATCGATTTGAGTGACCCTAGGTTAGAATAGTTCAGAAATTGTTTGTGCTTACTGAAACTGTGCCTGAAAAATTCCCTTATTTCCAATAAATTACTGTACAAGGCCTGGTTTAATGGTCAGCTGGTATAAAGCAATATTATTGCAGTTAAAAACAACATATTGCTTTTCAGTGTTAGAAAAATAACCCCCCACTTCTTTCTTAGCTCATTTTTAATCTTTGGTGAACAGCACCTGATTGATAGGAATGTAATGATAATCCTGCTCCTCCACTTAACGAGCCAGAGAGAACATCCAGCTAAATCAGCCTGTGTTACTGACACCCAGAGAATGGGCTGGAATGCCTGCCAGAAGTTATTGAGCTGGAGAGAATTTTAAATGAATGAATTGGGCATGACTCATGTCTTTCCATAAAGCAACTGTGGGCGCTGGCTGCTGAAGTACTTGAGAAATCAACAAGGGCCCCTTTTGAGGGAGCCAGGGGGAGAATTTCATAACTGTCTTGGATCTGGAGTTCTGCTGTGCATCTGGGATAATAATACTGTACAACAGCAAAGATTATTTAAAGACAAGCAGCTTCAGTTTGTAAATAACTCAAATACCAACAAACTTGGGTGGTGAAGGGTGGCAGAGTGTTAATTGGTATGGAAGCAGTATAAATACTTTCTGCATTTATCTCACTTACAAATGTTCACTGGTGATATGTTATCAGTAATTTATGATGTGCCATGACAAACGCTTACATTTCTGACAAAAATAGCAATTAGTTAGAGGAATGAGGATTCTCCTTGAATGCTTTCAGCAAGTTGTAGGGGGGATTTCTTTCCTTCCATGCATGAAATGATAGTAAAAAACTTTCAAATTTGGCAGTTTACTCTGTTGCCTGAATCTGGTCTAGATTTTAAGCTATTCTAAAGACATTATGCTTGCTTATATAAAAATATTACTATAAATTATCTGCATATCAAGTGCATACATTAATATGCAATCATGGTGATAAGTACAAAAGAAACTTATCAGTTGGCTCATGCACTTTCTTAACCCTTGATGCAGACATTGTTGCTTATTTGGTCTTGTTTTCTTCTTCACAGACCTGGTAGTTGTTACCAAAGGATGTCTTCTGATGGAGGAGTAAAATGTGCTTCAAAATTATTAAGCGTGGTCTCGGTCACACCTCTGTCAGGGGAGTGCTCTATTGCCCCAAAACTTCATGCAAGGCCTGCCACCCCTAGGATGCCTCTCAGGCACAGGGAAGTGAGCAAAGTCCAATTTGTTACTGCATGACACTGCAGATAGGTACTGCACTATGTCTTCACTTTCATCCTCAGGGAAAAGGACTTGCTGACTAGAAGTGAGAAAAGTCAAATGCTTTCTGAAGCTGGTGAGTGCTACGGATACAGAAGACCCCTGTGATCTAAGTGGTTTGAGAGCTGGAATAGAAATACCATACTATCTAGGCATCTCTGACTCATTTTGATTTTCCTGCCAGCATCAACTGTCTATTGCATAAGTGGAGTGGTTTCAGTGTCATGTCTTTAAGTGCATTTTACTTGTGTGATTCAGTGAACTCCAGTAGTCTTTGTTTTGACAAAGAAGAGTTTAATTAATTCTTGATGATTTAGAAGATTCTGAATTCAGAGAGAACTGCAAAACAATGATGTTAAATTATGGTTGTATTCCCGGATCACTAAGAGACAGTGTTGATGAAGATTCAACTCAAAAGCAATTCAATTCCATACATTTCTTCTTGGTAAGAGAGCTGGAGAATAGAGTAACAAACTTTGTAAACAGCCACACATTCAAGGATGGTTGAAGCCAACCAAAAGGCATTACTTAAGCTAAGGAGTCTTGGGTAAATCCTGGAATTGTTGGATTTTAGTTATAGATTTAGTTATTTAATCATGATCATTCCCTTCCTTGTAGAACTACTTGTTTAAAATTCACATTTTTAAGCATCACCTGACACCTCAGTTCTCAGCTGTGGACTGAATCTGGAATCTGAGCACCAAGTGACCAAGTACTAGCAACCTCCAAGCTTACTTCACCATCTGGGGATTTTCCAGGTCACTGTGATTATGACAGAGTCCCTGGAACCAGTAGATTAAAAACACTATCAGATGGTACCTTGTAAACAACATGATGCCAGAGCAGTGAGTCTAATAAGGGATATGTGCAGACTGATATCAGAAAAATAGTGATACATAGAAAATGTAGGAGCTCTTTGAAGAAGGAAAGCATCTCCAGAGATAATGTCCCAGCAAAGCGATCAGGAGAAGGCAGGAGTGTATGAACTTTTGAGCACGAGATTGCCATTTATGGTGTTTACTTATCATCTAGTGCAAGCAGGCAACCTCTTTGGGGTGATACAATACTGGAGATAATCATAGAAGACAGAAAGCAGGCATCTTTCCTAGTTTGGAAGGAGTGGTATGATTCTAGGGCACTTTTGTATCTCTGTAGGCTTACTGTGCGAGGTAACTAAAGTCCCAAGTGATGGTGTTCATTCCCTGTGGCTCTGGGAAGGAAAGTGATTAGAATGACACTTCCACCAGGGAAGTATGAAGTAGGATTGTTTGGATCTGCTGGGCAATCCTTGGTGACTCTTCAGAAACACTGAAACTGAAATGGAACAATGTCACTTAACATTAAAGGGCAAGTAAGCCTTATACTCCAAGTGAAAGGGCAGAATTTGGTCAGAATGCCCAGTCAATGGAAACACAGACTGAATTCACTGATTGGTTATGGAAACAGTTCTGATTTTAGACAGATATTCTTTTTTAGTAGGAATATATTTTAGACTCTTATTGAAACCCCTTACTCATGATCTGCGTAATAATTCAGTCATACAATCTCCCATACTCACTGTGACATGTTTTCCGTTACACCCAGAAGGAATAGATCACACACAAATACCTGCAGATCAGATTGGGAACAATAATTGTAATGGATATATATTTTTTTAATTACTATTATTATTTTTTCCCCTGGATTTTTTCTCATTTCAAGAACTGAAGCTGTTTCTTTAGTTCTTAGAGAGTGGGTGACCGTCTTGTTTTGAAGGTGAAGAAAATATTGCAGGAATGCTGTGCTACAACAGTGTGAATTGCTGGGCTTTCCTCTTCTGGAACCATGATTGACTTGGAGAATTCTGCTTTTCTTTTGTGAAACTGCTGTTATCTCCCAACACCTGTCCTCAGACAGGTGAGCTGTAATGTCTTTGGCAGTGAATAAAAACGATCCATAGTTAACAAATAGGAAAATAACCTTCAATCTGAGGAGATGCAGCTAACAATTGAAAAATCATCACATCAAATTATCTAATTTTTCAGTTAAAATCATTAGTAAATTTATTTTGCTTCTGGAAAAAAACAAACCTCCCCCAGATCCTCTCTTTCTAAGATTTTGTGTGCAGGAACACAGTGTATGGTAGAAGAGATGGCCAATTCCTTTAGACCACTTTGGAACAGTAAATTTTGGTTCCCAGACCTGCTCAAATGTGGAAGCTCTGAGCCACAGAAAAGCCTTACACAGTTCATGGACCTGGACTGTCTGCTGGAAGAGCTGCCAGGAATGATAAAAATGATAATAAATTTGCTTTTACTGCTCCTCTCTGTTGTAATAAATTTGTCCCATATCTTTACACAAAAATGTGTACTGACCCTTTTTATAAACCCCTAAGGAGAAATTTGTGCACAAAAGTAACATTTTCTTTCTCTTCACTTCTGTTTGTGGTGTCTTTTTATAATTTGTGGAAGGTGTCCAACAGGTTGGAAAATGCATTGGAAATCTAATCCAGACATGTCAATGCAACACTGGTGTTAGTTTAAACAAAAACCAAGCAAGTTTTCCCCTTTGCAAAGCAATGTCTCCAAAAATACTTCTCTGATTCAGAGATTTATTCATTTTTGGTCCTGACTTAACTCCTTCTGTACCAGAAAACAAGTAAGGCTATTTTTACATGGCATAATACTTGCACTTATTCACACAAAAATATTTTATATTTCTCTAACATAAGGAGAAGTTTTGATCAGAAATGCAATAATTTCTAACATGTTTGGCCCAAATCTTTGACAGTATATAATGAAGTTAGCAGAATAACACTTGTTTCTAGTAGTGCAAAATTTGAACCATAGTTCATGAACCACGTCCAGTGGCAAAGGGAATGTTATCACTTCACTGTTTATTTTATTTTATTTTATTTTATTTTATTTTATTTTATTTTATTAGCCAGTTATAGGGAGCATGAGGTACTGTTGGAGAATTGTTTTGTAAATTTTTCCAGGAATTATTATATTGGTGTGTGTGTGATACGTTTGCCTCAGAACTTCTTGCTCTTTGAGTATTTTTTTGATAATTTGCGATTTTTGGAGAGTTTAGGTTCCATGTTTGGTTTTAGTAAAAGGAAGGTAGAATATGTAATCCACAGAAAATGCTGGATTTGGATTAAGAAAAATATCCATAATCCATGGCATGCTTTTATAAAAAAATCCATGTTCACATGCATACAATATTATATTTATATTGACCGATTTCAGTTTGGGTGGTCTGGCATGGCTGTATATGTTGAATATATGCTAAAAGAATTTAACTGACTCACTGAGAATCAATTCAAAGTGGAGCTGTCCCCCCCCCCCCCCAGCTCTGTCAGTGACACCATCGTCCATGTCACACAATGGACTTGAAGTCCAAACTGTTTTTTCCCTCTACTTTTCTTGAAGATATGTGTATTTACATGAGGAAAAACAACATCAACAAAAAGTTGATCAACATAATTCTTTCTATTCGTTTTTTTTTTTTTTTTTTTTTCCTCAGAATGTATTCCTGTTAAATGAAAATGCTGAGTATATTTTATTGCTGAAAAAAGAGAAGTGGGTTGGCAGGATGAAGCTATTGGTCAAGTGTTTGTCTTAAAAAAAAAAAAAAAAAGAGCATAGCATTTCCTCACTGAAACAGAATTTTGGATTTGTGGGTTGGGGGAAGGTATCATTTGCTTGTCATATCCTTTGCTGCAATTGAGACCCCACATGCAACACACCTTCCCACTCAGGGAGAGCAAATGAGCAACTGAAATATTAGCTCACTTAACGAGACAGTATTTTGCAGTTAAAAATGTGTAAATGTTAACTAATGGGTCCTTTCAGGAAGGGTTTCATGACATTATCAAACCTTGGGAAGGAGCTCATGCTAGAGGCAAGGTGCAGAAGTGCCCTGTGTGCCCTTTGCTCACAAAACAGACACCTTTGCTTTCCAAGCTTAGCCCTGCTGGTGAGCAGCACAGTCCTTCACCACTGAGGCCAAGGAGCACTTAAGCTGTGCAGCCCTTCATGGGAAATACCCGCAGCACCAGCTCCTTGTGAGCTCAGAAGCCTTAAATTTGTTGCCCTTGGTATTTTAACTCACCGCTAAGGAACAGCAACCTACTGCTTACAGGTCAGCTGAAACTGAAGCGCAGGAGGGTTTTGGTCCATGGTTTGTGTTGCTAGAGCAAGTACTCCCTAAATACTTCCTCAGCAGAGGGGTCACAGAGTTAATGAGCACAGAGACTGAACTTAACTGCTCTATCTAGAGGTGATCCTCTAAGAGCAGGGTTGCAAAACACTGTGGGGAAGCCTACGATCCCCCATGCCTTCCTGACTGTAGTCAAATGGAGAGCTTCCTCCTCTTGGTTTTTCTTTGTCACATCTACCGCAACACTCCACTGAAAAGATGAGAAAATGTGTCTTTAAAAAATAGCCATGCTTCTGGCATTACTACAGTCACAAGGTCAGGCAGCTTAGTCATTAGATAAGATTATTTTATTTTGCGATACTCCTCTAGCCAGAAAGAAGTGCTGTTAGCTTGCATGCACCCATTCATATAATAGGGGAAAGTCCAGATACACATTCAATGGAAAATGTGAGTAAGCAAAATATTTGTAATGAGGTGGTTTTAGTATTCGTGCCAAGACAAATCAGAGAAGGGAAAAAACACACATCTTGAGAATATTTCCTCTCATGACAAAGATGTGACCATATAAGCACATGGTTTGAAACAGGAACAGCACATCTGAACAAGCAGTGAATACCCTGCACCTTCACCCACCATTAGAGTTCAGGAGGTACCAGTACAGCAAGTTTTTTCCTATATTTACCCCCAGAAATCTGTCCAGATACAACCATAGGTTATTTGTCCCGTTTTCTTTTTTCATTCTTCCTGACCTGAAGCGGCTGTTCTTTCGAGTTTGTGAAGCAAGGTTGCAAGAACCTTTACCTGGACATACCTAAATGTGGAAAATGAAGATTCAAGCTCCTGATCCGGTGAGTATGAGGTGAATATTGTTTTAAGCAGTCAGGCAGGTGCTGAGCTTGGATGAATGAAATCAATGGTCACTTGTCTTAACCAATTAAGATTAACGTATTAACCTTAACCTATTATTTTCTTTTTTCATTGTGGAAATGCCACCTTTTCAATATTCAGTGTTGCTGCAGAAAAAAATCTGTTCTGATGAATCACCATTCTATGAAAAAAAGTTTCCCTGCAAAGTATGCAGCCAGCAGTACTACCATTACCACAAATTACTTTCTTTTAGGGTTCAATCTGGTTCCTTTAGAAGCCAGTGGAAAAACATCTGATTTCAATGAACATTGGTCAGGATTAGGCGGCTACTGTATCGTAGCTTTTAGGAGTGTTCTGAAACTAACACTGTAGTAGCTGGCTCCCAAAAGTCACTAAGAGGAAGAAACCCCATCCCTATTTTAGAATAATGGCTGACAAATTCAAGCTTTATCATGCCATAAAATCAGTACTAGGCCTAGATCTCTATGTGCTTTCATTTCTGTCTTCTTATCTGCACACTAAATTTTTTATCTTTCCTTCTCTTATCTCCATCTGATCTAATCCTCTGTGCCAAGTCATTGTGATATTGGTATTGCTGGCTCTGTACCAGATTGCTTCCTTTCAAAGTATTACAGGGATGATATGGAGAATCCTTTCTTAATACTCCTCTTTTTTTTTTTCTTTTCTCTTGTAAAAAAAAATAAATCCATTGTTGTCTTTTTCTTCTGTCACTTTGTTTCTTTCCTTTAGCTGTTTTTTTTTTCCCTCTACAATTATTTTACCACAGTTTAAAGACAGTCTTATAAAATCTATTTTAGTTTTCTTTTCTGATATCCAGATATTCTATTCCTGTCTGTCCCTTCCACTTTCTTCATCTCACATTTAATTGTTTCCTTGACACATTATAATTACTCCTTTTTAACTTATTTTCCCCTTAGAGTAGACCAGAACAAAAATGTGCATTAATAGTTCAAGCCTGTATGTATAACAGAGGTCCTCAGGTCTCTGTGAGATATAGCATCATGCTACAATCAATGTGAAATATAATCTGATGTCCTCTGATCTAGCAGTTAAAATTGCTGTTGTGGAACAACGAAGTGCAGGTGACCTACACGGAGCAGAACAGAGGAGACAAGGGGAGAGACGAGTGATGTAAATGTGAAGAGTTTAAAAGAACAGAGACCTGTGGACAGGACTGAAAGTGACTGGGGAGGAGTAGGGAGGTGAAGAAGAGAGCAAGGAGAATTAGAAAATAAAGGTACCAAACCAAAGAGAAGTAATAGTAAGGGAAGAAGGATAAACTTGAAGGGAGTGAAGGCACAGAAGTAGAGCAGCTTCCATCTTTGCATTGCTTCATGGAGATTTAAGAGCAAAGATCAAGGATAGCAGATATTGCAAATTTAGGACAGGGTGCATAATTGAGAAGCAAGATGGCACAGTCTTTAAATGTCTGAATTATTTTATTTTAAGACTTATGAACACCACACATTGCATTTCCTGAGTCTCTTGACATTTCTCCCCTCCCCTCCCCTCCCCTCCCCTCCCCTCCTCATAAAACCACGATTACTTCTTTCATAAAACCATGAGTGTTAGGGCAGAAATCTTTCTCCATCATTTGGAGAATCTGTGAAATGCAAGATGCAAAAAAGGTTCATTATGAGTAGATCTTGGGTGAGGAAGACCATCTAAAGATCCCAGCTGTCTTTCAGCTGACCAAGGTGAAAGGACATCCTGGCATTACAGGAAATGAATTTGAAACTCTCCTATCTCCCTTGCCTGCGAAGGGGCTCACCCCAATGGCTGTGTAGTGCCCTTTGGTTGCCAAGGCACCTGATCAGTACACAGGCTCTCATCTGAGGGCAATCTATTAACCCACACACTATATCCAGACAGGTACAGTCTATTTCTGAGTCCTTTTAGCTGCCCAATCCTCCGCGATGCACTTTTCCTTCAGCTGCAGAAATGGGGAGTCTTGTTATGTAAATATACTCTGTATTGAGCTGAATTTCAGAAGAAAAAGGGAGAAGAGTGAAGAGAACTTCTGATTGCTACCAAATGAATGGTAAGCAGCAGAGGACAGAGTTCCTCTCTGGTGATGCTCCTGGAAAACATAAGAGACAAGTATTTATTGAGAAAGAGTAAGAACAACCTATGCTCTTAAAGCTAGAGAAAGCATTTCCAGAGATCTTCCTGAAACAACAAAAATCTCCTGGTTTTGGTTACTCATCTGTCATCATTCTCTGCACTTATGGGGATTGCTTCTATTGTACTTTGAGAAACTGAAAAAATGACAAGTTCCCTGCCTCTTGTGTAACACAATCTCAGTACTGCCTTATAAAGAAATGAATAATTGGCATTTATTCTGTGTACGTTGGGTGAGTAGCCCAGTTCTATTGCCTGCAGGATGATCTTACCTGGGAGAGTTTCAGAGAGCTCAGGTTATTTCTAAGCAGTCACCTGGGTATGATGCCTGGCTCTCTGCCAGGGCTGAGCAACCATGGCTGCAGACAGGGAATCTCTCCCGCATAATCCTGAACCCAGGGTTATGATATGTGTGCAGGCAAAGCAGAGCGAGGGGACCTGGCCGCAAGCTTGTAAAGCAGGATCAGCCATTGCAGGGTGGGGGGTGTTAAATCCCAGCAGTTGTCTCATGTCTGTCAATGGGGGCTGCTGCACCAGCTGCAATGCCTCCTGCTCCGCGTTCTGCTCGTTCCTGCAGGGGATGACATAGGCACTCTGCAAAACAAATAGCAATTTGTTAAAGCCTGATGACAAACTCAAATGTTGGCTATGAGTGCACATGTAAGAGGCAGAAAAAGCAACTTCCAGCTGGACAATCTCACTGCACCTTCTATTAGCTTGAGTTGGCAAAAGCTGCCTTATATCTCATCTCATAGAGCTGTTTCCTAAGACCCTTGGTGTATTTTTTTCTGTCCCCATATAGGGAAACAATGAAATGCCATCAGCTGGGTGAAGATATTAATTGCATGGGTGATGTCTGCTTCATACCTCCATCAAACAGACTATCTAATGGCCTCACAACACACAAGTAGCTTTGTGTAGACTCTATCAGTGGGTGTAGGTGCAATAAATCTGACAAACAGAGCTAGTTTTAATAAAGAGCTTCTTAGAGTCAAAAAGAAAATAAACTCTTCTCTCATTGAATGTATTTCAAGATTGACCTGTAAAGCCCTCCCAGGTGGTATATAGCTTGCTGAATCTGCGTTTTCTGTCTTTTGGAACAAAGTCAGATTATTCTCACTGTGATGAGCTTTTACTTCTTTCCCAGATCAGACCTGGAGAATGTCTGCTTCTGTAGTGGTAGATGTGTGTCCCAAGGGACAAGCAACAGTCTTTTAGAACTGAACTTCTGCCAACCATTTTCACTCTTTAGCAGAACTGTTCTGGAAACACTCACCCTACCCATTTTATTTTTCAGTAAAATTCAAGCACACTACAAAATCCCATGTAT
Source organism: Anser cygnoides (assembly GCF_040182565.1). NCBI lineage: Eukaryota > Metazoa > Chordata > Aves > Anseriformes > Anatidae > Anser > Anser cygnoides. Next base: position 14,280,939 of record NC_089874.1, on the reverse strand, counting down.
TTTGATGAAACTTCAGCATTTTTGAGGGAAAATGTTCTGACATTTATGAAATAGGATGCTTCACCTTTCTATCAAATTTTATGTCAGTACATCCAAGAAACATTGCCTCATGGTATCAGTAATTCCTACAGATGTTTTACTGGAATTCTCTTCTCAGTTGCATTTCCCCTCTAAGTCAAGAAGGTATTACTAGCCACTACACAGAGATAGTAAGACGTGTCATGTTACAACGACATGGACAAAATAATTCATGGCACCTTCTCAGGTGATTTATGTCATCTTTGTAGAAAATCTGTATCTTGTGCTAAGCAAGGGTTTTCTTGTGCTAAGCAAGGATTTTCAGTGACTATCTGAAAGATATATATATATATTTTTCTTCCAAAATCAATATTCTTGCACAGGAAAAAAAAACAACACAGAATTCTCTGACTTTTCATATGAACAGGTTGCCATTTTCATTTGCTATGGAAAACTTTTATCAAGCAAGATGTAGACACATATTTTTTTCTTATTTCTTTTTCCAGGAAATTCATGTTTGCAAAAAAACATTTCCACTTTTAACTCTTCTCTTACTTGGACTTGTATTTATTTTCTCAATGTGAATTTGTGTGTGGGAGAGATGTACCTTTGGAGGCTGCTATGTCTTTTTTTTTTTTAATGTTTCAGAGAAAGATGATTAATATAAATACGAAAGGCAATCTCAAATGCTGCTACAGTTATCCATACCTCTGGAATTTCCAAACCTGAAAGTTGGTGCAAAATGTGTGAAAAAAGTTGTTTAAGAGTGGCAGCTGACGGGAACAAATTACGCTAATTCACTGATAAGTGGCTAGTTCCCTATTGGCTTCTGGGTGATTTGCCATTGATTTTTGAATTTGTATGTGATTTGGAGCCTTCCTAATTAAGAGGCTGCTTCTCTTTTTCATTTCTTCTTGACAGTAGAGGTCAGCTGACTTGACATTATTTTATTTGAGTGACTGGCTTTACTGCAATGACTGCACTGGGGATTTTCCTTGACACGATGTGGATTTTGTCTTCCATCAGGCCTGAGAGTGCTCCTGTTCAGGGAATCTCTATTTTCAAGAATTTTCTTCAGAAAGTACATGTACTTAATTCGTAGAAGATGGAACGTTAACTGATGTATTAGTTCCTAACCAATAAAAACTATTTTGGACATTGCAGAGGTGTTTAGGGAACTTGCAATTTACAAATTTTATAAAATTAGTAAAGTCAATAATATTGTAAAGGTAACCAACAAATACGTTTCTGGTGGAAATGTGTTTTTGAGGAAATATTAACTATCTATTACATAAAATTTTAACTTCTGTGACTATGTCAAGAGAAAGGTCCTACTTAAACTAGAATCATGCTTCTATCCCAAACAGTTTAATTCAGGAAGGAAAAGGAGGAAAAATGAACTTTTTTGAATGGACATTTGGTTTCTTTTTCAAACAACCTTTTGACTTTCCAAAGTCCTTTTAGTTACAGCTCTACTGGTTCTACATAAGAAATACAATGAAGACAAAAGTCCCCTCAAAACATGAAAAAGCAGGTACATAGAGTAACAAGAACTTCAAAAGTCTATATCGGTGTGCTATACAGTTTTTCTTCTGCACAGGACAAGATAAGGACAAGGACACTCAATAAATTCCTTATTAGCAGTCAGTAGTCTGATGGTCTCATTTTGAAGCCATAAGCACGGTAAATCTCTAAAGGGTTATTACCCCTTAAATATAAATCTGTTGAAAATGTATCCATATTGCCCCCAAATGCTTTAGCAGCTCTCTGAGTGAGTGATATCCATTTAAGCAGGCTATCACATTATATGACATACATTTTAGTTTGATCTGCTGAAAATAGATTAACTGTGTTCTTTTATTCATTGTGCTGGATGCACAACAAACCAGCTTACTTGGGTATTCATTTAATGTGTCTCCGTTGCATAGGATTTTGTCTGATGGAAGGAAAATCTTCTGCCTTAAGTGTACTGGTTGATTTCTTTAACAGCTATTCAGATTGCTGGTCTCCAACATCTAAAGTTAAGTTTTCTATTCTATCTTTAATAGGACTGAGTAGAAAAGGGTGAGAAATGGGGGGGAACTTCCATCACTTAATTAGAACAGATGGATTTTACATTTGACTATGAATCAACTTTATCCAGATATGACAAAAATAGAGTTTATGGTTCAGGGGAAACTTCAATATTTGGAAATTTTACTTCACACGTGTTTGGAAGACAGTTAAAATGAAGATACTTTTGATAAAGGCACTTTCAATGCCAGTGACCAATGTTGTTTGAGGCTGGCTCCTTAAGTTGCATTTGATTGTAGCAATATTGAATGAATCTTGCCCTTTTCACTTCTGCTCTAAACAATGCTAAAAATTGGACAGGATGAAGAATCAGCTGGCCAGGGAATATGAAAACTCTGTCTTGAGTTTGAAAGGGGCTGCCTGAATACTGTAACCTGCAAGCCTCAGCAGAGCCCCGGGAACCCTCAAGCCTTCCATTCATAGGCTGAATTTCATCCCTGGAGAGGTCTTTCTGTGATGTGTTTTGGGTCAGCCAGTCACCATTTCACTAAGAAATTCCTTTAGAATATGCAGAATTCCTTTTTTGCTTATTCAACCTCTAACAAAACGATGTGGGAGTTTAGTAGAGTTGTGGGGAAGGTGGGGAGAGGCAACGAAGAAACTTATACAAATGTTTTCTTGCTCCTTTGCATCCACTTGTTGGGGATGGATAGCTTTATTTTATTACTATTTTCCTGGTTTCCATTTTTTTTGTTTTTATTTTCTCCAAAATGCTGATATAAAGTCTCATTACTCAAGTGTTTTAGTCTTTTTAATTTTTATTTATTTATTTATTTATTCAGACAGTGAGGCAGAAACACAGTCTGGATAAGGATCTAAATTTTGAGCTGTTTATCTGAAGCAAGGCTGGGTGCCTGCCCATCACTGGCTGCAAAGCATGTAAGTGGCAGGTCTGTTCTCTGCCTTTGCATCCTTGCTGCTTCTGTTTGATTAACTCAGCAGCAGTTGGGCATTAGCTGGATGAAACCAGCACTCCAAATGAACATGTTTATTGAGAAACACAGGGTGAATAAAGAATTAAATTCTGAAGCTAAAAGGAATTGTGGTTTTCCTGCAGTGTTGGATAGTTGTTGAGTAAAAAACAAAATAAAACAAAACAATCACAAAAAGATGGCTTCTATGGTATCTATTCTATATTAACACTTTAGGGACTGAGATTCTTATAGGTGGTCATTCACCATGTCTCTGGGTAAAGAAACAATTACCAAGGAACATTTAGATAGGCATTGTGTGGACTGGATCAACCCAGGCACAGCAGATTGTTTAGACCGGGTGAACAGGGCTGCCTTGCTCTCTCTGCCTTGGCAGAAATGCAAAACTCTCCCAGAGGAGGAGGATTCTTATTTAGGTTGCACTTTGTACATAGCTTTTTAGTAACGGCACTGGCAGCTTTCCTTTCTGCTGTTGTCCTTTTAAAAATCCAGCAATAGAGACTCTCTCAGGGAATAACTCAGCCATGCATGACTGCTGCAAAAGCAAGTCACTTTCACAACAGGAAAAGGAAAAAGGTGGATTGAAGAGAGGGTGGAAGAGGACAGCATGAAATCAGCAGAGTGTGTTCAACAACAGGCAAGAGCTACAAGTGAAAATAATGTGATCAAGGGTTGTACGTGGAAGGAAGATTGCCATGTATCACGAACATGAGGACAGTAAGGAAGAGAAAGTAATTTTTTAATGAGGATTCAGGGTATAAAAGAGGGTAGGTACTCAGCTGGGACTCTCTTCTGCAGTCTCCATTTATTTGCAGTGGCACTGGCACAATCATTTTTTTCAGCGAAGCTTGTTGCAGAAACCACTGTGGTGTTTTTGTGAGCAAAGGTAAAACATTTCAGGCTTCATTATGAGGCAATGAACATACTGTCAACATCTACTAATGAATGAAAATTCAATATATAAAAATCAAAAAAATCATACAATCTTATTCTAACTCAGATTTGAAGGCTAATGGAGAACCCAACAATTAGTGGAATGGAGAAAGAAAAGTAGACTTTTTCAGAATAAGGAAAACAAGTTGATCTATTAGCACCTTGAGGATGATGGAAAAGTAGAGCGCTATGAGATTAAGATACAAATAGAAGTATATTTATATGTTGCATATCGTGGCAAATACAGAATTCCTTCTGTCTATCTGCACATAGCTCTAAACTCAGACAGGTAAAACAGAAACTCATAGGTAAATTCAACTCTAAAAGGGCTTGAAAACTCAGCAGAAACACTTTGGAAACCAGAATCAATTTGCTTAATATACTAAATTATCAAGTTTTGATATTGTTTTCTTAGGAGCTAGTGTAATATTTGTCCTCAGACTTAATGGGGAAATACAGTGACATTTAACTTAAAAGGACAGTTGAAGTTATTTTTATGGTAGACTGTTTTCAGGAGAAAAAAACCCCAACCATTTCACAAAGAAAACAGTTGTTGCAACTCATATTATTTTAGTTGATTTTCACATTTACTAATTGGCAGATTCTTTTCATTTATGGGAAATACATGGTAATACATAGTAACTGTATAGTAAAATATACACTACAACATATGGTAACTCTGGCTTTGCTCCCATTTGAAATCACAAGCAATGTTCCCATTGATTTGACTCAGTGAGGCAGATATTGTTGCCTGGAGGCTGAGTCAAATAACCTCTTATGAACCTCATTTGAGCAAATAACTACCATAAAGAGGAAATTACTTCCAAGTAAGCAGCAAGCGAGCAGGAGATCAGGCTATCCTGACCCTAATTTGATCTTTCTGCCATTCATTATAGTCATCTTTTGGTTAATGATTTGGCTCATGTGGTGAGACTGGTATGTGTCTCCCCACATTCATCCAGGCTGTGGCAGAAATGTGGACTCTTTTCTGACCTCCAGAGATGGTGAGCAGCTGCAGACCAGGCCAGAAAAGCTGCTGCTCTCCACATTTTTCAGGAAATTCATTTTCCTCATTGCCACTAAATGTTACTATTACACCATGCAGCTAAAAATGAAGATCACAGATCTCCAAAATACGCCCTTCCTTCGTGTCATGTGTGAGCTTCTGCTAGGCTTATAGGTGGTCTTTGACCTAGGCTAAATGGAAGTTTAATAATGCAGAGAGTTTTAGAACCAGGGAATTATTGCCTTCTATTTTCAGTACTCCGGGTGAAAACAATCTGTATTAAAGTCAGTAAAAGAAGAGGCTGCTTAGAGGAGAGTTAGCAGATTTGGTGTGTAATGACACTTCGTATACTAAAGAATGAAGCAATAAAATTTTCTCTGAGATCTGCTGAACCCATTCTCATAATCCAGTGTTATGGAAGGCTGAGCACTGTGGAAAAGACCTCCAGTACTAGCCTGGATTTAAGACTATGAATAAAGAAATTTTTATTTGGGCTAACTAATCCAAAGAGCAGAAAATTATTACAAACGTCCTTTGAATTATTCCTCATGGATCTTATTTTTATATTCATCTTGCTCATATTGAAAATTTGTTTCTCATTATTTTGTTCAAAGAAAAGCAGATTAACAATTGTTGATGCTATTTGAATTCTGCTCAATTTGTAGTCTTCTGCATGTTGCACCCAGGTGTACCAGCACACGGTCAGACTGGGGCTATGGTGGAGTCCAAGCTCTCAGTGAGCAAGGGCATCCAGGATTTATGTTTATCTTATGTATTTAAATACCCGAAATTCACAAAATCACCAAACAGAAAATTTCCATACAGGCAGACTAAAGAAATTTGCAACTGGAATGGCACATTTACACACACAGGACAGGACTGTTGTCTACTTGGATTAAGGGATCAGCCTACATTCCCAGGCGCTTGACGCTACGTGGTATATTGAGACAAATTATGGCCTGGGTGGAGCTGAGGGTACATGAAGGTTACAAGAGCAGCAGTGAGTAAAGGAAACTGTTGGCTGAGCAATGAGAGTAATGCTTTTTAATTCACAGACTAATAAAGTAAAGTAAGCTGAGGTGTGTGGGCTATGCAGTCTAGTAGGCTGGCAGAGAGGCAGTGCCTCACACACATCACAAGGTATTGAACAGCTGCCTGCGAGAGATAATATTTCATGGGGACTTTTGGAAGCATTTTCGTTACTGTCTGGCCCTTAACAGCTGCCCCTGCTCCTGCTTCTCTCCTGTTTTGGACCTACGACACTTGCATAAGCTGCTGCCTGGTAGTGGAAGGAAGGAAGGAAAAATCCTAAAAATGGCTGCCGTGCAGATGATTTACATTCTCTGGATTGCAACGAGGCAAGCCAGGGCACAGGTACTTATTTTCATCCTTGTTTCTCAGCTTCCTCTTTTCCTCTCTGTTCTCAGCTCACCAGAGAGGTGACACAAGCTCTTCCTGTTGAGTGCTGCATACCAACCCACACTCTTTGGAGGTATCTCCCAGCACATTGCTGAGGAAAAGCTGTTGTTCTGACTCAAAATCACAGCTGGCAGCTGTTATTTGACTACAGATTTTTCCCCTGTACAAGATGAAGTTTGGGACCAGTCATTACTCTGTACTAAAGTTGATTTTGTGTTATTATGTGCTTTTTTTTTTTTCAATGGTAAAAGTAGAAGAAAATTGGTGCTATTTTAATCCCAAGGATAATAAAAAGGAACAAGTTTCCTGATCTTAACCACTCTAAACACTTTTTTTTTTTTCTTCTCATTTTAGATGAGTTTAAAAGCCTGAACCATTGGAATTTCTTAGCAGCAGTATGATCCCTCTGCTTCGGCACTTGTAACCCCCTCTCAGGAGGAGCGGTGCTAACCCACTAGAGTGCCCAGACTGTAAAGGTCTTTTCATAACATAATTACTGGATCTCAAAATATATGAAGAATGAAACTGCCAGTTATCCAAATATCTTGGAGAAAGATAGACAGGGACATACAGTTTTGGAAAGGAAGCCCATTTGCCATGATTAGATTTAATAATATGTTCAGCAATATTCCATAATGTTGTATTTCTCGAGTAACATTCGTTATTAAGAAGGATAATAAATTAAGAGCCATGTAAAATATTCCTGTATAGTCAACTTAAGAAAATAAGGGAATAATTTGAAACATTCATTGCCTATTCTAAGGTTCTTGACTTACATGATTCTTGGCAAGACAGAAGGAAGTCTCCAGTCCTTGGGTTTGAACTTGAAAATATGACACTATTATTTCATTTGCATTGTTTACATGGAATAATATGTGTGTAAGGTAACCCAGAGGACCTTCCCTCTCCCCAGAAAATGTGCTTTTCTTTGGGAATACGCAGACTCAAACCATGATCTTACAAATAATCACACTAGCATTTAATGTGAGGAGTCCTATTGATTTCAGTGGGACCACACACAGTAGGAAAATAGAGCATGGGTAGAAACACTTTCAGATTCAGACCAAAGAATCTAGACTATATGGACAGACCCCATAAAATTAGATAGTTCTCTTCAGCTAGGGGACTAAATTTTTTAAAATACGAGAAAAGCTGACAATGCATTCTATAAAATATTTCAAATAATCAAAAATTTGATGCTGTTCCAAAAAATCAGTTCAACATTGGCATTTTATTATTATTAATATATTTAACAAGTTAGCTATTATAATTAAAAATAATGTTTGAAATAAGGCATTGCATCACTGAGGATTTCCTCCATTTTCACCACATTTTCTTTGCAAGAAAATTGCATATTCTTCCAAACTCCCTACTGTAGTTGCTCACAATAGTTGTGTGTACTGCACCAAATTACCATAAACAATTTTATAGGGAATATGCTTGTAAAGGACTGACAAACGATTGTGGTTTAAATTTTCAATGGGAATGTAAAAAAACCATATATGGAGTATAAACAGATGCCCGAGGGATGTATTTTAGATATAGGTATAAAAGGTAGTATTTAACCATTATAAACAAAAGCCAGAACTTGAGTCATGGTTACCCAGGTTGGGACATCCACTGAGTCCAGTGCTCTTGGGGCTGAGGACCCTTGGAGCCACCTAAGACAGCTATAGCCCTTCTAGGTCTGGCACTCATTGGGATGTCTGTGCACAACACTCTACTGAACAGTGAAGGTAAGTTCAGAAGCACCAGTGTCCCCTTTCAAAAAGAACCTGGATACTTGGAGACCTGTTTTCTAAAGGACCCTATTTAAACACTTGTGATTAAAGTGCAGATCCTTGTCAGCAGCTTGTTTCTTCTAAAGTGGAAAACTAAGTACTATCTTAGCTGTTTGCACATTACCATCCAGTTTCACTTCTGGTGTAGAGACCCATTTAAATTGTTGCAGTAGTACTTTGCTCCATGTAGCACATACTCAAATATATATTATTTTTCTAGCTGGGTAGACACACCCAATCCAGTTTCTAGCTTCCTACATGTTTTCTAGCATCTCTCACCTGCAGGATAGAGGCCTGGTTAGAGAACATAGCCCTCGAGAGTGGGGTGCATCCAACTTTGTTTCAGCTCCAGGTGTCCTACTTCTCAGGAACATGTCCTGTTTGGCAAGTTAGGGGGGGCTTTTTTCCTTCTGCTTTTTTCTTCACTTAATTTCTTGCTTTTCTGTCTTTACTCTTAAAGTGCAGACTACTTAATTAACAGAAAGGAAAAGATCTAAGGAACTGAGAAACATTGTCCCCAGATACTCTAAAGCAGATGCACAGAGAACCTTGGGCACAGATTCAGTTACGCAAAGAGTTATATGTATGTGGATCTTCAAAATAAATGTCATAATCAAATGTTATAATCATAACACTTTAAGAGAGGTTTTTTTTTGTTGTTTTTTTTTTTTTGTTTTTGTTTTTGAGTTCATGGCTTGTGAGTTAGAGCTCATGCACAAAATATCCTCTGGCTCTGCCTTGTAGAGCATTTTTCTTCTACATGGCTGCTTATTTGCTGGGGAGGTGTTTGTGTTATGCACTGATCCATGAATTGTACAAAGGAATTACACAAGTCAAGTTTTATGTCTGTGAAAGTCAAGAAGCCTGAACTTATAATGCTATGTATAACTTACAGAATTGACATATCTACAACTGAAAATGATTGCAGCAGTCAAAGAAATGCATCAATTTGAAGACAGACGAACCAATCTAACTGTAAAAGAGGAGACTAGCTATAACATTGCCATCTTTAGCATCAAATTCCTACTCAGGACTTCTGCTAGTCTTATACTGGCAGTAATGCTGCCTCTGCTACCAAAGACTGTGGCCTCCAGGGCCACCACCAGCTGGGAAAGAGCAGTGGGAACTCTGACTCTCAGAATAGAAATTCTCCAAAACAACTTGTGAATCTTGTCCCAGGAGGCCAAGGCTTTCTGAAAATCAGTAGTGTTGGCTCCTAAATCTCTCAGAGGCTTTTGAAAATATTCTTAAGTCACAAGATGTGAGATTCTGTAAGGTTTTGACTGTTGTGTTAACATCTGCTGTAGAATAAAGGCTAAAGCAGATGTGGGAAGTGGGAGGGTAATGAATAAGGCAGTTTTGAAAGGGCTTAAAAGCAACTGAAGGAGCCTGCAATTTCATGGACCTAGTGTTTTTATTCTACCAAAAGGAAACTGTTGAGACACCTTCCCAGGTAAATTTGTTTTATCCAGCTCTAGTGGTAATTGTGTCTTTGAATATGGTCTGTCCAGCATTTGCTTTTCTCAACACTTTTAGTGTTTTTTTTTCCTTTGAGGAAAATTTCCTTTGAGTTGCTATTCTGAGCAACTTTAATAATTGGAAGCTTACAGTTGTGGAAATGCAATTCATAGTAGCTATTTTTCTCAGGCAGGACAAGAACACCTTAAAAAAAAAAAAAAAAGGATAAATCTTTTCTTTTACAATTGCCCCTTTAATAAACTGTTTGTTTAAACCACAGTTTTTGTCCTCCACAGCAGTGAGGCTTGTTCCTTATTTAAGGCAGGATGACAGGGTTCTTCCCGTTTGGAAAGGCAGTGAAGCTGGTGCTCCAGAACAGAGCCACCCATTCTTCTTCTGGGAGCTAATTGATTAGCCTCAGAGCTACGGACATGTACCAAGGGACTCAAATAAGAAGACTTCATTTTTCTTTTTGAATGAGTTATTTCCCGGGGCTGTCTGTAGTAGACAGATGTCCAGGTGGTCTCAAATTATTTACAACTACAGGAACCTCTGTGGTCATAGGATTATCTGCATGGGGAAGCACATTTGAAAGTCAGTATTTCCCTTCTCAGAAAACAGGACAACCTTTGTTAGTGCATGTTCTTATTTGGAATACCTTTATACTAAGCTAAGAGAACCTAAGCATATAGATCTCACTTTCCAGTCTCTTGTGAGTACTGATTTCCTTTAAAAGAAGAACATGAGAGAGAGAGAGAGAGGGAGGGAGAGAGAGGGAGAGAGAGGGAGAGAGAGAGAAACCTTAAATGTGTTCCATACTTTTATTACGTTTCTGATGATGTACATCTACACAGTAAGTGGAGGAATCGAATACTATGTCTTCTGATCAGCCTACTCATTAAAGGTCAGTTCAAGTGTTGGACTTTATTTGTACAAGTTTGAATTGTGTATTTATAAACAATATACTACAAGGACTTTCCTACAACACTTACCTCTTCTCCTGATCCCCTACTGAGGAGAAGAATAACCTTTTAAAGAACTCTTAGTGCCTAAAATTCATTCTACAGCAGAACTACTCACAAATGGGGCCCAGCCTTCCTGCTGTTCCTGTTTTTGTTGTTGATTTTTTTTTTATTGACATTGCCTTCATTTTCACAATGAAACTAGATTTTTAGCCCATGGCAATCAATATAATCGACTTTTTTAGTTTTAACAATTATTTCTTTTCAGACTGTTTTCAGGGTTATTCTTAGGCTGCTGGCATCTGTTCAGCCTGGCAGCCAGATGAATGTTTTAAGAGGAAATCTGACAGTCTGCATATATCTCCTGTAGTACTAGTGCCAAGAGAGTCTCTATTTTAAATACCTATAGAAATGTGTATATACACTTTTATAAAATATGGTAGCCAGGTTATAGACCTGATTTAGTTTTTAGTTTCAGAGTTTGTTTTTGTTGAATCATAGAATCATATAAATTAGGGATGGAAAAGTTGTATTAGGTCATTTAATCTATCCCACTGCCAAAGTGGGATTGTTCCCTGCAGTATATTTTCCAATGTTTTATCCAGTACTTTTCCATTCTCTGTGTTGGGCTTACACTTCACTTCAGCTTTTCATTCAGTCAGGCTTATGTTTTGACTTTTTAAGTGTTTTCCTTCGGAATTCATTGAATTCTGTTACCACCATGTGGTGATAACAACAGTGATGCCTGTTGCTGCTTTTCAGCTATATGAGAAACTAACTAAAGTTATTAACTTATGGCTATGTTAGAAATGTATCTTTCTCTCATCTAACCATGAGAGATATTGTAAATTTACCCTTCAATGGGTAGAGTTGGGGGTTGTATTTCTGTATTGCTAACAGCACATATGCTGCTTGTTTGCTGTTTTCTTCTGTCTGGTGTGAGTTTCTTCTCTTCCTCGGTTATGGGTAATACATTAAGCATGTATTTCCTCAGGTCTCTCTTTAACGTTTCTTAGTCACTCATTACTTAAGCAACACTTCATTAATATCAATCAATAATCTTTGAAGAACAGGCAAAGTTTTACTATCTTCACTTATACTAAACGTGAAAACTTTTTTTCTCTGACAGTGATAAATTGAAAATGTTGTCAAGAGAGGTCCTAAGCTGGTAGGATCAATACAAAGAAGTTCATGTTCAGTAATTACTAACGCAGAGATCATTTCTACAAGCCAGATCCACACTTGGCAGCAGGACTCAGGCTGTGTTGGTGCTGTGGTATCTCTGTCTCATGCACTCGAGGAATTTCCATAGCATTTATCCCTGCTGGTGCTCAGTGCCTGTGCCTGGGTTCCTGGAACAGGATGGAGTTGTGTCCACGGGAGATCGAACAGTGCATCCTCACAGTCACTGCAAGCAGGCTTGATGCTTCCTGGAACCAACCAGCAAGTGCAACAGCTCTGCCATAAGACAGAGCATGCCAGTGAGATGACCTGATGTACAGGCATGCTCCCTCCAGCTTTGTCACGCAGCATGTAGGGTCTCAGGCACAGATCTGCAGAAAAAGGAAAAGTCTGCAGAACCATGTAAATTTAGGTCAAAATGAGAGTGTAACTGTGTTGATTAGCTGTTCTCCAGCTTTTCTGACAAAGACCTTTGAATATAACATTCCCCTGTACTGATTTCCAGCATGAGTAAGTATCAAAAATCTTTATATAGCAGCCTTATAGCAACCAACCTCCCTGTTAATGAGATGTTAACCCTCATTGCTTTTAAATGTGGTGGTTTCTGAACAGAGAGGCTCTGTGGGATTTAATTAGAGTGATTTAACCTTTTCCCACTGAAATGCTGGCCCTACATGCTTTTCATTTTGAGCTTGCTTGTTGCATCTCCCTCTCAAACAAACCTGACTGATGCATTAGTTAACGTTTGAAAAATTCTGTGAGGATGTAAGGGACTAGGAAGCAGAGTATTGTCATTAATACACAGAACTGCTAGTCAGGAGACCTGGGTTCCCTCCCAGCTGTATTGCTGATTTCCTGTAGCTGTATGTGAAGATGTAGTCATGCCAATAAAGTCCAAATGAACTGTGCATGACCTGGCCATGTCAGCTACAGCCAGCCAAACTATTCAGAACTGCTTGCTAAAGTTTTAGTCACCTCAGTTGAGCAGAACAATTTGAAAACTTTGTGTTACTTTCCTATTACACTGTTTCTGATAAAATTTTCTCATGATTTATAGCACCAGAATTGGCACCAGGATTGAGTTTCTATTTCCCTCTGTTTCTTGATCTATGAAATCAGAGTGATGAATGCTTTTGTGTCTTACCAGGATTAAAAAACAGTTAATCTTATTTCTTTAATGCCTTTGAAACAAAAAGTGCTGGGAAAGTGCAAAGCAAACTCTAAAATGCCGTGTTTCTCCCTTCTCACTCTGTCTCTCATGCACATCCTGTACATTCATGAAGATGAAATGCACCTCTGTAAGACACTGTGGCTCTGCTTGTTTAACACATTTCCTGGCTTAGGCTGGAAAAATGACTTGTGAATAGGGTTAGACTTCACCCACTGAAATTTCTTTGGCAGGTGACAACATATGAGATCATTTTACACAGCTCTAATCACCATTAAATCCTTCACCAATACTAGTCTAGTGAGTCAAGACAGAGCCTATTTGACCCAATGCAAAGAAAACCACTAGTAAACCTACTGGCTGTCTCAGTTAAAAACTCCCCTCCCCAGATCATTCTGTGCCAGGACATTTACAGAGAAGAGCAATTATTTATATATAATATATATTTTTTTTTTCCGAGCTTACTATGTATAATTTCTCCAGAAGAGATTTATCAATTCTTTTCAAATTTTCTGGAGTAAAAGCTGTGGAGCCTAAAGGGTTTATGTCAGCCCCAACATGACTTGACTGAACTGTCTTAATCTGTGGACCAATTTGCTCTACAGCCCCCTAAGGAAGGAACTTGTTGATTTTGGCAGTGTTTACCTTTCCTACAAACAAATACATAGTTTTCCAGACCGGCTGGCTCTTAAAAGTCACTTGAGAGCTGAGGAAAAAAAAAATCTGCCGCAGGCTGCATCAGTATTCTTTTTCCTGTGTTCTAGGGAAAGCTTTTGTGTTCTCCATAGCTGCTTGAGGATAATCCGTAGAGTCAAGATTATTCACAGAGTCAATAGAAATGCCTGTAAAATTCTCTGAGTTGAGTTTCCTTCGGTGAGGGGAGAGAAAGATTCTGTCACACATACACACACACACACACACGGATTACTGAGTAATTTGACTGTATTTTCAGCTACACTGGTGAAAAGACAAAATAAAGAAATAGTTTGAACCTTGTTGCCTTTCACTTGTGGGAGCAACATGTTGACATGTTGTTCTTAATTTTCTCAATTTATGTAGATCACACAACAATAATTTTTAGTGTGACTGATGAGTATTTGCTTTTAGATATTATATAACAGAAATCAAATCCTTGTTTCTAATCCAAACACAGCAGCCTCAAGTTTTTAATTATTCACACATATATCACATAAAGTGATGAGAGCCATGTAATTTACTGCAGAGCCATATCATTCACCTTTGACTGCATTGCACTTTCTTACTAGTTTGTCTGCACCAGAACAATTCACTTAGCAGACAGATTTTTTATTCTCTTCTAATACATTATTATTAAACAAACAAACAAACAAACACACTTCTAAGAAAAACTGCTCCATCTTCTTCCAGTGACTAGGGGTTGAGATATTCTCCTAAATTGTGTGCGCTCTAATCATTTAGTCTAAAGATATTGACCCTCACCACTTACATGGAAATAGCAATCAGCAGACTTTAAAATATTTTTCTGCTTCCATTAGAAGTTAAAAAAAAAAAGAAGAAAAAAGAAAAAAGAAAAGAGTAACCTCACACTGTTCCTTCAAAGAAGAAATACTAGGTTTAGAAGAGGATGGTGGGCTTTGCATCTGATGAGGACAGAAATCAACCCCTCAACCTGCCCTGGAGAGAGCAGCTCGTTTGCTCCCCACCGAGCTGGCTGTTTTGGGTCCTGTTTTGAGGTGCTAATTCTCCCTTTTGGGGAACACAAGCACCTAAATCAGACCTGCAGTTTCCGTACTGGAGATCTTAACACTTCTGGGACCCTAACTCTGTCATTGGATATAGCCCAAAGTCATTAAATCAAAGCTATTAAGTCATGTTTAGAGGTTATTAGTATTTATTAGCTGAAGCTTTATTACCCCTTCAATGTTGATATAGTTAGACTCAATGAACCCAAGTACCTAGTTTTACTTTCTTTAGCATGCAGGCTGAATTTTCCTATTTTTTTTTCCTAATAATACCTCTCATCAAGGAGCCTGATGGTTATGAGACCAGTATGTGTTAGTGGGGAGAGGACACTCCTGCTAAACCTGCCAAAATTAAAATAGGGGGAATATATGAACTTTGTGTATAAGACCTCAAGGAGGTGAAAACTAAGAGAGAAAGATAGGCCTTGCACTTCCTCGCCCCCATGCTCATAAGAAAAGGATTTTGTGAGAATGATGAATATATGGAGTTTGCTTCTATGAGTTAAGCAACTGCACCTAGATGTAAACATCAGCGTTTTCTGGTGAGTCCTGTCCACAGATCATATGCTGCAGAAAACACAACTGCACTTTGGCCACCCCAGTGTACAGCCTGGTGTACAGTGCAGACTTATTGCTAGAAATATATTAATGCTAACATGGTAGGCTGAAGGGTGGCTTTCGTTTGCCATAGGCAAAAATCCTCCATGGTGATGTGGAGGGTAGATTGAGGGGTGTGTGAGCAGATGGACTTGATAGGGTTTTAAACCATCCCAGCACAGCCCCCCAAACTGGTGTCTGTCAGCACTTGAAGAACCTGGTACTGATCTCTCTTTCTGCAGCTTTACTCTCTGATGTATTTATAGACATCAGCCATATTCTCCCTCGGCAGTAATTTCTGCTAATTTAATTGTAATCTTAGGTTTGCTGTTTCTTGCTACATTTCTTTCACTTTTATTTATTTTTATTTATTTATTTAGTAATCTCTCTGAAAGTAACACATTCGGATAGCAGCTGAGTGTTTGCTTGTTTGATATAAATTATTCTTCCTTCAAAGAGCTGAAATACATTCAGATGTAAGAAATTAGGGAGACCTCAACCAAAATGTTGAACAACTGATAAGGTGTGAAAGGGTGAATGGGAGAGTCTGGTTCAAAATCTACTGCTTTGTGATCTGCAAAGACAGAAATTCTCCCTAAATCCACAGAATACTTGTTTTAGAAAGAAGGTGACTAATACATTGCTGCTCTATGCCTGGACCAGTGACTTATGCTGATGGTTGACAGCACGGCCTGTCTCAAGGAGGAATGGCTATGCTTACAAAAGCCAGAGATGCAGCAGATAGAAATAATGCTAGGAAGAATGTCACCCTCACCCTCTCAAAAGGTGTTAGCATTTTAAATTCCTTAATGGATTGTATCATATATCACACACAGTTTGGGTGGCTTCACACTACCTCTGCTTATCTGACAACCATCATGCTGGAGTATGTACGCAGTTATACTCATTTATGGAATCTCATCCAGCTGCCCAGATTTTTGATCCTTTTCTGCTTGCCCAATCCATTGTTAATGTCTAGTGTCCATTGCTAAAGTATTCTCAAAGAACATTACAAAAGCCAGGTCTCTGTTTATCTTATTCAGGAAAACAGTGTGAAAACTCAGTGGAACCACTGGCAGTCAGAGTTAGGAGGAGTTTATGGATGTTGCCCACATTACTATCACTACTCATGTATGAGTGCATATAGACCCTCAAGAACTTCAAAGCTTGCAGTCCTGTTCATGTGCATCTTTTGTCTAGCCTATGATCCCATTTCTGAAAATGATCTGTGTGAATGCTTAAATAAGATTACAGGAAGGATGGCGTACATAACGTGATCCTTCCTTTTTCTTGTTCTTCTGGATGATCTATTAGGATTTCTGGAGTACTCTTTTCTATCTGCATATGCATTCCCTTCCAGAAAAACATATTAGTGAAAGCATTTATGATTCAATTGCACGTGCTTCTGCTTTGAGCACTGCCACAAAGAAAATTGTCCTTGGCAAACCTGATGTAGCCATCTGGCTGTGGTTCTGACCAGTACTGTGCAGCCACACCTCACTAAGTAGGCATAGCTGGGTATCTGTTGAGTGATGCTATTTCTGGTCAGACACATGCCATTGTGTGCTGTCATTTACACCAAATAATAGCATTACTGCCCTCATTATCTTATTATTTCTGGAATATGTTAGCTTTTTCCAAACTAGAAGGTGAACGTCTTTTGTGAACACTTCTGAAATAGTTTCAGTCAAAATGAGTCCAGCCAGCAAAGATCTTTTACTTAAACAGTTCTTTAGTCATTTTGACCAAGGTAGGTCAGGGTGTGATCAGACAGTCATTTCAGCTAGCAGTTCTGTATGTCTGATGAGCAGTTGTGGGGTGGAGTTGGAGACAGTATAACCTCTGGGTCAGCATACTGTAAGCTAGAGGAGGATCAGGTAGATAGATCAGGTTTGCTTAATCACTGTTTCCACAGAGCTTCTACTTCTGTAAATCTGCTGTGATTTCTCCCTTCTCTGACTTCTCTCTATTAGCTAAGACTATAATTTTCCATGAATTAAATGGTTTCACTAGTTTATGTTTTTTCATCCTCCATTCTTCAGATTTCCTTACTGCACTCCTAGAAAACCGCTAGCCTGTCTATTTTAAACCTATTCTCCAAATGGTGCTTTCCTTCCATATTTGTGGGATTAATGCTATTTGGCATATACTAGACACTGGGCTGATTCACCACCACCACTCACCACAAACAAACAGGTATTACCACACACCAGCCAGCCCTAATCAATGACAATTCCATATAACCACAATTAAATTGCCCAGCCATTCCCAGGAGGAATCACAGGTCATCAAGACTATTTTGAAATTGAGTGGTTTTAAATATTTCCATAATGATGTGCAGCTATTTATCAGTGTGGTTGCAGACCTCTCCAGCTGCAGTCCAACATGTTGTTCCAACTACAGCTCAGCTGCCTTCAGGCCTTGAAGTCTCCACGTTTCTAAAGCTTCACCCTTTCCGTACCTGCGCATACTGACCCTCTGGCCCTGCCAGTATGTTTGCTTTCTAAGCTGGTTCTGTAAATAGCGCAATGACTTTTGCCTAAGCAAGATCATTTTGGGAGGTTAGGAAGTGACTGCACAGGGAGGTTTGGCTTCCCTCAGCGTGCTGGGGCAGACTGGCAGCAGAAGCAGTAACCTCTTCAAGCATCTCAGCTGCAGCTTGAAGTGTGCACCACACACCATCAGTAACTGCTCTGTAGTCTATAGGGCCCCGTGACGACATGTGACACGGGCTTGAGGCATAACTCTGCTTGTGCCTATCTGGGATTTGTAGGAGGATGGGAAAAGAGCTAAAATTGAGTGTATCTGCTTTCTCAAACCAGCAGTAATCTGTTTGCTGTAAGGGCTAACCCCTTCTGCAGAAACACTATGGCTGCTCTTGGATAGGTAGGCAGCTATTAGTAGCTGCCCACAGAACATTTTTAAAAAGTCAGGTGTTAGATAATTGTGGAAGAGTTTTAGTACTACTTGAATATATGTGTACCACTTGAATATACAAAAAAAGGTGGCAAATTAAGTTTAAATTAATTCCAGAATATTTACAGAGTCAAAGACACATATGCACAGACATCAGCACTGTCCATGCACAGCCTGTCATAACTTGTTTTCACCTCTATATTGTTTTGCCTTTCTTGTAGGAAAAACTGCCTTCAGGACTCAGCATGCTTAAAATTTTCCACTATTCAGTGGTCTAGAATTTCAAATCATCACATGTGTTTTAATAAGTTTGGAATTAGTTTTCTAGAGGTGATGACATAAAATAGCCACAAGATGTTTATTAAATAAATAAAGCTTTCATCTGAAATAAGAAAAGATTATATTAGAGTGGTTTCCCAAATTATTAAATTGTCTACTATGAAGTAAGATTTTTTCCTAATATTTAAATATAAAGTCTTCCATGATACTTTTAATTTTGTATCAGAAACCAGCCCATAATATTGAGCAAATGTAAACACAAATCACTTTACTAATAATAGGATAACCATTTTATACAAAATTAGTTTTTCCTTTAACCAAATAAGAAAATTAAAATGTCTACCAATAAACTGTTTGGATCAACCCAAACAAATGGATTGATCAGGGTCAAACAAATTTTCAGGTCTATTTTTAAGCATCTGTTGTAGATTTAAATTGAGAAAGAGACTGAAATCTAAGGACTGAACATAGGTTTTTGAGAAACATTCTTAAAGTGTTTCAAAAGAGTTCCAAGAAATGGAGACAGCCTCTTCACTTCTGAAAGCTTCTTTTCACTTCTGGTTTATAGCCTCTGGCGAGGAACTCAGGAATCTGCATCAAGGCTCTTTCAAAGAAGTCCTAGTGATAGTGCTGGCAATACATGGGCAGAACTGTATGCCTAAAAGAGAGCTATGGGCATAGACACTTAATTTAGTAACAGAAACAGTAATGAGTGAAGTGTTTTACATACCAGTGTGCCCTCTCCCCAAATTTTAGGACTTTTGCTGAGAACTATGAAGAAATGTCTTCCCTCATGAAGAATTCACAGCTAAGAAGTTTCTCCTACAGGCCAGCATCTGTAAATTTTCTTTTTAAAATGCAACTGAAATCCTGCTTTTCCTTCTTAATAATAGAATAAAGGAGGTAGGAATCATTGATCCATTTGTCCTATAGTTAAACTTCAGGAGGCTTAGTCCCTCTGCATACTCAGCTCACTGAGGGTAAGTAGATGAAGACCCCCTTCTCCCAGGGAAACAGGTCAGATGGTGGCAATAGCTTATAGTGGTGAATGGTTGACTACAGAATCACTGGGAAAGGGAGTACTGATTCTCCAGGGAGTTACAGACTGATTTTCAAGAGGGAACTGTGCTGCCCAGTCTCTGCATTAGGTACTGCTTCTGTATTTTATCCCATGACAGTTTAATACATAAAGAGACTTTATGAAAGAACCAGGACTTCCGTTTCCCTGTTGCAAGCTGAATGTTGTAATCACAGGCTCAGGATCATTTTATATTTCTATATTTTTTTTTTATTTTTTTTTTTTAATATTTATAATTTTCCCACTTCTCCAGGAGGAAATACTTTAATACCTTTATGGAAAATAGAAAACCTTCAGTGGGAGGGCTTTAAGTGTGCTGTTCTTTGCCTGCATAGATTTAAAGTTAGGATAGCCTCTTGGAAGAGGATGTGTTGAGCTGAGTATCCTCAGGCAAACTGAAGCTGCTTTTCAGTGATAAGTGCTCTTACCCTCAAAATAGTGAATAGGGAAGGCATGTGTATGCTCTTACCATGGCCATGTTTTAAAAAAGAAAAAGACATTTGTAGCATTATTTTCAGAAGGTGCTTCAGTGTGTTTAGGTGATAAGTAGAGAAACCTCTAGTTTGTGGATTTAAAGCTTTGTCAGGACTCTGACTTTGGCTTCTTTGGCTGTGAGGGCTTAGGAGACTGTATGCCCATAGAGATTCAGAATTTAAGGTATCTAGGGAATTTTTATGGTAAAAGGATACATGCCTCCTGATTTAAGTACAGCAAAACTCAAGGAGCTGTGACAACTTTACTGTTGGACACAGCATCTTGGATTTCATGGAAGTCATGCTCAAATTCCTTGTTTGGATCTCAGCCATAGAGTATGTGGTATCTCAAGCTGTGTGTGTATATATATATATATATTATTTTATTTTATTTTTTCTGGAGTGTGTGCATCTTTCTTAGGTCATGACCTAAGAAAGTAGCTCTTTAGCTACAACTGATCATTTTGGCACTTTTAAGTGAAATTGTTTCAATTTGGAATAGAAGATGGCCTTCTCCAATGGTACCCAACAGCAAATAGCTGGACTCTATTTCTGAGGAACAGGATGAGAAAGGTTAGCCACACAAGTCAGCAGGCAGAAGTACACAATAAAGATGCAAAAAAAGCAAGCAAATTGGCCATGGAATTCTGAAAGGGGGAAAGTGGCTACAGATAACATTAAGCTACCTGGCTGTAGTTATACATCAATGGACACAACACCTTTTCTGTATTTTCAGTGAGTAAAATGGCTAAATAGATGTAAACAAGGCACTGAGACTTGGTTCTTATTCTCTTCTCAGACAGACTTACTATCTTGTGCATAATTGTGCAATAGCTTTCTGTTTGTTTGTTTTGTTTTGTTTTGCAGCTGGTTTGTGTTTGGCTAGGTAATACAGATGCAAACCTGTTTGCAGAAGCTCATATATACACTGACTATACTCACAAAAGTGTAAATAGGGGGTTATGAACAGATAAAGCCAGATAACAAAAAGAGCTTAATCAGGACAGGTTACCGCTTATTAGCTATAGTAATTCATTTTGGCTTCATCTTATATAAAGACTTTGAAGAGAAGAGCTGCTCAAGCCAACTTGTTTGGGCTATACAAAGATCCTAAGGAGAGTGGCTCATTCAACCATGTGGCCAGCTGCTGTGATTTTATTTGTGAGCCTTACAGTATTTGATGATTTTCCTAATACATCATATTCTGGGGTAATGTGGTTGAGTGAGAATCAGTGTGTTCACTTTTAAAGAATTCAAAGTCATCAAGTCCTCACAGTGACAGAGGAGAAATTGGAAATAAATAATAATAATAAAAACATACGAACGAAGCCTATTTTCATGATCTTTTTAGAGTTTTACTCGTGAGACGTGAATGACAACTGCTGGTAATACTGCAGCTGGGCAAGACTTCTAAGTGGCCATTTATGTCATCTTTTTGTCCCTGAAAGAGACCTTTTCTTACAGTGAATACGTGTATGTGAGGAAGCTTTTACTATGTGGCTGTAGGAGCCCCACCTGATGTCAATTTAAAGAGACAGGTGATTTCTTCAAGTTGGAGACTAATGTGAGGTTATTCCCCAAGGTATAAATTAATACAAAATATATGTCTAATAATATAAGGTACTAGACACAGAGAGCTCAGCCTGAGCAGTGGACCTGTAGCATTGAGTTCTTCTGTAATCAAAATATGCAGGCACCTCGAGGGAATGTCTCAAGCTGGCTGATTACCCATTAAAATCTCAAATCTTTGATATAGGCCTATAGAATGGTTCACCTCACATGAAGAAAGCGCACTGTTTTGAATTTCCATTGTATCTATGGGTTTTGGTTTGGCGTGGGGTGGGAAGGGGAAGCCCCATGACCTTCAGGCTCAGTGGGTTTGGTTGTCTTTCACTAGTCATGAATAAACAGGGAAGAGTATTTTCTGAATTATTTTTGTTTACTCAGAACCCTTTTGATATTTTTGTCTTGCTTATAATTCTCTCTAGTTCAATATACTGTTATTTATAAACATCATGATATCTCATACTGTTTGATTTCCACACAACTGAGAGCATTTGGCCTTGCATCTTCCAAATGTGTTCCTGTTATTGCAGAATAAACTCTGCCAGTTAGAGCCATATGTTATTTGGTTTAGCTGAAATAAAACCTTATAGAGCGAACTAAACTGTAGCACTGTTAGGCATGCAGTTTTAGGGAGATTAGGTGCATTGGCACTTATAAGACCCTCTCCTTGCTCCTGTTCTCCCATAGGTTTTTTTTTTTTCATTCATTATTTTGCCTCTCTATGCCTTCAGTTCAATGCATGACTAATTATTCTTATTATTTGCAGATCTTTCAGGCAAGGATTGTCCCTCAGTTATACTTGTTCAGTGTCCAGCTTCATGAGGGAGGTGTGAATGTGCATCCACTGAGATACAGCTGTGCAGCTAATGATTGGTGTTGGGCTAGTAGCTGAAACTATAAAGGTAAATAAGAGTTGAGATGAAATCAAGTTTACAGGTTTTCATTTTCTACACTGAAACAAAATACAGAAAAAAAAATATTTAGCAGGATGCTTCCATTTACTGAAATAGGAACATATTTAGTGAAAGGAGTAATGAAGGGAAAAGAAGTGCAGATAGACTCGCAGAACTGGAAGCACAGCCAAGACGATCTGAACAGAAGCTCAGCGACCTAAGGACGCAGCCAAGGTAAGCCGGGTTCCTTAGTGTCCTATGTTGGTGATCCACATTTGCTACATTCTTCAGAGGAAAGGTCATATACTCTCATTGCCACACTTTGTAGGTTAGACACCACCATTTTGTGGTGTCTATAAAATTGCAGCTGAAGTTTTTCTATGCATGGAACATTTACAGCCACTTTCTCCTATGCAGATTTTTCAGTGTCTAATATTTAAGTCCTGTAGTATATTAGTAGACT
Source organism: Anser cygnoides (assembly GCF_040182565.1). Classification (NCBI taxonomy): domain Eukaryota; kingdom Metazoa; phylum Chordata; class Aves; order Anseriformes; family Anatidae; genus Anser; species Anser cygnoides. The sequence continues at coordinate 14,258,021 of NC_089874.1, read as the reverse complement.
CTTTTTATCTAGCTACCTATTTCTGGGAAACATGTTTCTTTGAGATTGTTATCCCATGGTTGACTAATGGGTTAAAAAGTCATTAAACAGACATTCATATGCAGGCAGTGTAATTATAGAAGCCTCTTTTCCTCAGGATCCCAGAATAAAATCAACTACAATGAAGATAATGCAAGAGATTAAAGGCTTGTTTGTTCAGGGTAGATTTGTCTCTTAAATGGATTTTCCTGTTAGTGACTGAGTAACTTTAGAAGTGTGACAACCTCTTGTATGCAATATTACCTGTAAGATTGCTGGTGAGGAGGGATAAACTTCTCATCGCTTTCAACAGAGACTGTGTATTTTTGTAAAAGATCAGATCAACTCAACTCTGAGTTACTGAGGGAAAGGCCAAAATTCCTGGGTGAAATTGTATGGGTTGTGTTATACTTGAGGTCAAATAGGATGATCACATCTGAATTTACACCTATGAATGTGACTTCATTAAACAATAGTGGTCATCTCTAGACAGGCAGCTTTTTCTAGTAGCTTCTCTCTCTCTCTTTCTTTAAAATTAATTTTCTTCATGCTCATTTTTCCCAGGCAACTTTTAATTAAGTTTTAGCTGCATCCTGAGACCTGCCTAATCCCAAGATCGCAGTCGCTGTATGCTCATTTGCAGCCACTAGATCTGGAAACTAAAATTGTTCCTGCTTGAAGTCAGAGCCATATTACTACAGTTGAAAGCCAAGAATGTCTAGGTACTCTATTAATCCTTTATACAGTGAAAGAAAGAACATAGAAGCTCTTGCCTAGTAATAAAATAATGTCCAATATAGAAGACAGGGAAGTGTTCCTGTTGGAAAACACCAACATGCCATTTTCTGTGCTTATGAAAATCTACTCTGACAGATCTAAGCCTGAAGAAAATGGCAGAAATGGGCTGGGCCTCAATTTTGAATCACAGTTTTAAAAATAATTATAGGGTACTACGTCTTGGCAAAATATACCTAAAATTTTACCTCAAAGCAAAGACAGCTTTAATCTTACAGGATGTAGTCTGTAAGAACAGTAGATTTATCAGAAATTATATTTATTTTATCTGAAATTAGACCTACCAAATATATATTGTTTCTGAAGTACACTGCATTTGTACACACTTATAAGTCCTCCTGATTTCCTATCTTCAGTACCCTTATGAGTAGATCGGGTATAGAAAAAAAGAAAGGACCTTTCTGTAAGGAGTAGGGCAATACATTTTTGCATATGCATACATTTTACAATGTTCCCACCTGCAAGAAGATGACACAAGGAATAGGTCTCCTCCTTAGTGTTTCTGGTATAGAATAACAGGTTAAAGGGCCCGCGGCAAAACTGAAGGGCATGTTATTGAATATTTCCTTAATAAAACACAAAGTGAAAATGAAATATTCTTACAGGAATTGACTATCTAGCTCAATGATAAATATTTAATTTCAAGCGCTTGAAAGAATAACAAAGGGAAAAAAATGCCATAATTCCAATAGAGGAACAGATGCTCTTGCTCTACTGGTGAACCAGGGCTTGATTAGCACTAGGATAGAGGATTCAGCTCTGCTAAGGTCTGTTTAAACTCACATCTCCTAGGAAAGTGTTATGACCTTTAGCATCTTTGGTGCAAGACTAGTAAATGCTGTTCTGTTCCTAAGGCATCATACTTTTACTGAGGTTTAGGATATCATCACACAGGAAGTCGGAAAGTCACACAAAAAAAGTGATTTTAAAGGAGTGAAAGTTATCTATTCTTTGAGTATTTTATTGAAATGGTTCCACCTAGAAACACTGTAGAAAATCTGCTTCAGAACAGCATAGACAGAGTGCCTGGGGAAGTAGGATGTTCCATAAATAAAATAGGTCTGATAAGAAGATGCCGTTGAAGTGAGGACTAATGGCTAGGATTTACCGGGAGTGTTTATGGTAGTGCCATGAATGGAAGAAGTCTTGTTTCACATCATTCATTGAAGATGAACAGCCATTCATTGTAGCTGGGCCTCCTGCACTTCTAGGCCTCTTTCTTTCACTCATATCAGGTCTTGAAAAGAAAATGTATCTATCACGATCCTGTGTTTTAGGAAAAATATTCATAAGTTTATTTTTTTTTGTTTTGTTTTTAAACTCTAATGTGGGAGACATAAAAATATTATGCTTCATATTTGCTACAAATAGAATTGCCATCCTGCATTCAGATCTTTTTTTTTTTTCTAATGTCCTCTCATTTCTTAGTGTTTTTAGGAGCCATATTTCTAAATTGCCATCATCATCCTTTTTCCCCAGGCATCTGAACCAAACAAAGGTGGAAGGAAGTGGAAAGAATACCACCTGGGAAACTTAGGGTTTAGAGACCACAGATTTCCCAGATGCATACAAAACCTCAAGTTGTATCCATGAACTGTTGTAAGCATGGCCTGAGGGTCAGGAACATATCAAATCAAGGGTTTATTCAAGTGGTTTTGAGGTTTGAGGTGAATGTTGCACTCCTCTGGTAGCATCCTGAGGGGTGCAGTGTGGGTAAACTGAGTAGGATTTATTTGCTCTAAGTGCACTGGTCTGTTCCTGAACAGGGAAATGATTATAGGGCAACTTTACAGTAGGAATAAATGTTTTGCTATCTTATAAATGCATATGTCAATGGAATATTTGTTGTTGTTAGCATTGAGGCATAGAAAGTAATAAGAAAAGAAGGAAAATATCATATTATTGGTTTCTATTTTCCTCTGACCTAGCATAAATAAAATGTCATGATTTATTTGCATAGCAAACAAAGACTTGTAAAGGCATAGAGAGAAATGAGTTAATTCACTACTCACATAATTTAAACTGTATTATCTAGAGCTAATTTGAGACCACCCATTTTTTAATTGTGTTTTAGAGGGATTAAAAAATCTTAAGGAATTGAGTTTAAACAACCCAATAATCATTCGGTTTTGGCCCTTGTATTTATTTTTGTATAAGAACTCTCACTGATAGCCTCCTGTCTCTGCTAATCAGAATAATTTAGTTTTAAAAGTCAAGTCATGGCTGGGTGAGTGAATACCTGTAAGTAGTAGATTGGTATGACACTAATAGATTTTCCCTATAGAAGACTTATCATTGAAGTGCATTATTTGTATGGCTGTCACAACTTTGTTTTATGATTCATATGGTGTTTTAATAACAGCAGCAAGAAAAAATATATTTAGAGCAGATAATTCTGTTATCTAGATATTTATTTGTTTTCTATATTACCTTCATATGTACCTAGGAGCTACACAGAAGAGGTTGAAAATTTTCTAAAGCAAAATTTCCAAGTAGAAAATGAGATTTAGTTGGAAAAATATGGTTTAGAATTTGATTTTAAAAAATATGCTCAAATTAAAATTTTGAAATGAAATGTTTAACCTACTCAGTTTCACGTGGAAATTTTAAAGTACTTCTGGTTTCAAAAGTTACAGAGTGACATTACCTCTCCAAAAACATCTTGATGGATATATCCTATTAGCATGCCTTTTTTTTTTTTTTTTTTCCAGGATGAGAAGACTAGATTATTTTATTGCATTATAGCGCTTCTGCAAGCAAGACATGCATCCAAATCTCTTTCTCTGCCTCTTATTTCTAGCTGATTGCTCCAGGTTTTTCTTTTTTTCTGTGATTTTTTTTTTCAAATGTAAAAAATATATTGAGATCCGCAAATGAATGTTTTTATGTAAAAGAAAAAAAATATTGTTACCAAGACGTTACTAGATTAAACAGAAGTTATTTCCTTTTTGATAATCTCTTCCTTCCTTCCTGAATACAGTTTTTATGGTATCAAAAATAGGCCTGGAGGTCACAGTCTGAATAATCCAAGACTAGGACTTTGAACTGTTTTTGAAAACTAATAAGCTGTGTAGCTTTTTAACACCTCCCTATTTTTTCACATGCCCCAGCACATCTTAGCTTTGGAGCTATGCAGTGAAGAACCCTCTTAATGAACTTTGGAACTTATATCTAAGCAGTTCTTTTCCTTTCATTTTTTTTTTTTTTTCTGCCAGAAGTCTAATCTTATCATGCTAACGGCATGGGATGTTCTACAGTTTTTTACAACACACCTACAAATATGATCAGATCTCAATACCCTTGTTCTCTGCACCGACAGTCTTTTCTTCTGCTCTTCCCCCCAGCTGAGCACCCCGCACAGCCCCCGGCTTGCTGTTGACGTCACCTGTGCTCAGATCACACCTGGGACGCTCTTACCGACCCCTTTCAAGATTTCTGGGGAGAGATGAAAACACATTTGTCCCTTGAGTGAAACAGGAAGTTCAGCAAGTCAAAACATTGCCTCTACGGATCTGGTTGGGTTATCCATTTGACAGAAGTGCATGTTTTTACCTGTATCAACATTAAGGTAGGCAGGAGGTCTGATGCATCCAACCACAGTGTTGTGATAAAGGAAGGAAAGCGGAACTTGCCAGCAGCATACCTCAGCCAGGAGATGAAACAGTGAACAGCCGCACACAGGAGCAGGTATGCTAGCTAGGGCTGTGCAACATTTAACGCTTTCAGGGTAGAAGCAGAAAGATATGTTTTCAATGGCAGGGAAATAATGGCAGGACTAAAGAACAAAATGGCTGACCATGTTGGGAGCTGTCTTCAAGTTTGCTGAAGGTAATTTTGCCTACCAAAACTCTCATGGCTGGTTTTCATTTCTTTCCCCTACCTATTCTGCTGTTGACGCTTACTGACAGACTGGAGCAAAGTATGGTACTATGAAATGTAATTTATTTTAAGACAGAATATTTATCCATGTATGTATAAAAATGAACAAAGAAACCAAATATAAGCCTTGCAGTCCATAGGGATGTAACTTTGGGCTAGGACTGAGTATTTTGGCATAAACACTAAAAATCTTTAAAAAAGTAATATCCTGTGGCTTTTGCACTTCCATTATATTAAACTGATTTTCTTTACTCACAGTGGGATTTCAAATTAATTTGTAATTATACACACCGTGAGGGGATGAGAAAGAAATGACCTAATTATAGACCAAAAGGATGCCCTACAGCTATCATCCAATTACTCCAGCCATCTGAGCTCTTAAGCAAAATGATGGGCTTAATCCTCTCTTGGTCATATCTCGTTGTAATTTGCCATTGAATACCATAATTTCACTTTAAATATTCATTCACATAATATAAAAATCTTCGAATGGAAACATATAATGAGAATGGGTCATAATCACAGTCCTTCTAGACTTTGGTCTCCCATATGCACTCTGTGACCATGTGGTGAGGAAGGAAATCATTGCTTCTCTCCTATGTCCCCTAAATGGTACTAATTAGCTATAATTAGGCAGATATAAAGCCTTAGAAATAATGGAAAACTCCAAAATGCCCACTAACTCTTGGGCATGTCAACTTTACCTTTCAGCAAGAGATGAAGAGTTCATAAAGAGGCACTTGGTAACCTCAGTTAACATGTGAGTTAAGAAGCAGCTTTCTAATGGAACAAATCTTCACCTCTGCTCTTTGTGCAATATTCTGGAATAAAATTTTAGAATAGAATAGGAAAAATAATTATAATAAAGAAAGCAGCATGATACACAAGACGTCAGATCTCTATAAATATCTGTTGTTTTTTTTTCAATTCATTGACAATTGTATAAAGTATTTACACGCTAACCCAAAATATCTTTTATTCTCAGGTTTCTTTCAATATCTGTGTAAGTTGTAACACTCTTTAGAAATGAAAATACCATAGAATAAAACCGAGTAACCTCTTGGACAGCTGATTTTTTGAGCTACTGTACATACACTATCCTTTTTCTTCATTATTTGTATGAGAAGGATCAACTTCAGTGGATGAGATACAGAAAAATTTACTCTTGAAAACAGCATAGTATGAGGATGAAAGAAGTGGGGGTAGCTTCAATGTTCATCTTAGTGAAATACATTGGGCTTTGGACTGCTGAGTGTGTGGCTCTGGAAATATACCAAATGAAAAGAGGCAACCACCTTTTCTGTCCTGAAAAAGTATGTTAAAAACACCAAAATGTGTCACTTGATAGCTTCAGTTTTTAAATTTTGTTTTACTTCAGGCACTTCTTAGTGAGAAATGCTTTACATGATTTTTTTGACCAGCTTTATATGTGCACAAGCTGTTGCTGTAGGTTTTGAACATGCAGTCACCCTTTACAGATAACTGACTTGCTAACCAGTTGAAAAGCGGAATGCCAATTTTGTTTGCCCTTTTAATATTTTGTTTCCTTCTCTTCAGATGAGTCTGCAGGAAGAGGTTTTGTTTTTGTTTTTTTTTTTTTTTTTAATTGGGAAATGCTTTTAATAATCATAAAAGCTGCTTAATAATTCTTCCTCTGAATATTGCTTGTTTGTTTGTAGATACACATTGTTTGTAGGTAGATGTACATTGTACTTATCACTGTTGTATTTCATTGACTAGAAACACATATTTTTGGTATCTCAGTAGACAGAGGACACAGAGTAATGTTAAGGGATTTATTTGCTTTGCATGCATTGTATTGGTAAGTTATTTTGCTCAGCACCAAGGATTTAATAACTGTCAGGTTAAAACTGATCCATAGGCTAGTAGACCCTATGTATACTTAATGTGTTAGTGGTGGTTTTTAGTCACTGCTTTATCCTTTGTTTTCTGACTGCTCTTGATGCAATTGTCTGGTTAAAGGTTTGGAAATTTGGGTTATTTCTCTGGTGGAAAGATTAATGGTGGAGTCAATCTGCCTCACTGAAGCGAAAGTATTTATAAGAAAGTTCAAAGATCTGTTTCTCTGAACAGAGGTGAAAGCAAGCAGCCCGAGCCAGTTTCTCACCTCCTAGAACACAGGTACTTTCCAGACGGCACCTTTACTGTCTCTCCATAGATGCAGAGAGAAGCATCCAGCCAACATGACTGTCCTCTCCCCAGAGAAGACTAGGATATTCAGGCAACAAGTGGAAAGCAAACATGACTCTCCTGGAATGTCTTCAGCCAGAGGGCAAAACTTTTTAGGGAATATATGGAGAGAGAGAGAAATAGCTTTGCCACAGGAAGGTCTACAGCTAGAAAAAAAAAAAGAAAAAAAAAAAGGTTTAGCCATGCAAATTCTTCTTCAGCAATATATTCATCCTATAAACCCTATAGGCCATTGTGGCTTCAACCACATCCATTTTACACATACTCTCATGGCCAAAACAATACTTAGTGAAAAGAATTAAAATTGATGCTGGCTCTGGCTTTGTTTTGGCTGAAAATACATCTGTGTTTTGAAATTTTTAGACTGAAGTTACTGAACTGTATATGTAGTTAAAAATATGTCAGAGGGTTACCTTTAGCATACAATGGTGGTTACTTGTAAGAATTTAAACTTGAACCCAAGCTACAAGAGTTCATCACTTTTTGTTCAGAGCTGAAACTTCTGGTTTTCATTAGATGAATTTCTCACTCTCACTGCAATAGCTATTGCACCATAATTTGCTGAATTTAACTCCGTTCTTTTGTTTTAGTAATATATCACTCTTACGACTATGAATTTCTATGTTTGGTCTTGAATAAAATTATTTTCCTGAGTAGAAGGTTTCACTAAAGCATGCCAGAAACACACGGTATTTCTCTGAGTTGAACCCAGTCCTTCATTCTTCAGAGGCACGCATTCAGAGGCATGGTTTCATGGGGCCCTTCCTTACACAGCTCCCTCCTGCAAACGTTCTATTAGTTTTTCTTTAAATTCACTAAAACTTCTTTTTCTCTGTAGTCCCAGTGTTGTCACTCATGTGAGCAGCCCAGCTGACTTCAAAGCACATTCTGCAAAAGTTATCTGAATGGTGAAGTGATGTAACTTACTCTTGTGAAGAGTGATGCTGTTTTTGTCCCTTTCTGTGAATTCTGAAGTGCATATGCTTTAACACTGAGGAACTATTTCATCTGATACATGCTAAGATTGTCATCTGTAATATTTCAGAAACAGTATTTGTTTACTTTGGTATTTTTTCCTTCTACTGCCTCAGGAAAGGTACATCTATGTGTACATACATACATACATACATCTATGTGTACAGCTCTGCCAACAGACTATATTTTTTCTTTCTGAGCAGCTATGTGACGAATTTGTTTAAATTTTCCAACATTTTTGCCTCATATCTTAAAAACGATCCTCTTTAGTCCTTACTCTGTTCTTCAGTGACCTTTTGTTTTTATGCCTGCTTGAAAGGTTTTGCTCTAATTTCATACTCTTTTGTAAAACCTTTCTCTATTTTGCTCTCGTTTTTTAACTTTGTTTTATCTGTTTTTTGTTTGCTTTAATCCTCTAGGATTCCTTTTTGATTTTCTTGTATTTCCTTTTGCATCACTGTTAACCATTTACTATTCTTGAACACTTAGAATTAGGTGCGATGAAGTCCTGAATGTACTTGACACATGCTCAACATGTATTTTTACATCACTTTATTTTGTCTCTTTACTATAGTACATATTGCTATGCTACAGCTTAGCTTCAGTTGCAAACTCTTAGCTGTACCCAGATCAAAACCAAACTCTGCTTTTATTTTTGCTATCTTTTCAATCCTAAGTATAGATTGTATGATGATAAATAAAAACTTGTTAAATGCTTTGTTTTATATATCTATGTCCTTGTAGAAAAGCAAAAACAAACACACAACAACAACAAAAAACAAATTCACGAGTCTGAGGGTCAGTTTATTCTCTTAATTCTCTACTTGAACACCATACTTGTGTTTTTCAATTCCTGCGCAAAGAAGTTTTACACATTGTGTTTATTTATTCTAAAAGTCAGTGACTATATCTGATGCTATTCTTTGGCTTTTCCCAACCACACCTAGAATCTGAAATTGTCTTTGATTCAAACAGTTGTAGACATCTTCCTAGTGCAGACAAAATCAAGTAGTTCATAAAGTTCATTGAAAAGGATTGTGGGCTCCTTGTCCTTTATACATATCCAGATTCCATGCACGGTACATGCAACGCTTCCAATGTATTTTGTATGCTGGTGTTCTGGGTTTACGTGGCAAGGGTTTAGTGTGGGGGGAGGGGGGGGGGTATGCAGGGGTGGCTTCTATGAGCAAAGCCCAGCAGCTGCCCCATGTCAGATCAGTCAGCACCAGATGGCTCCAAAAGGGACCTGCCACTGGCCATTGCTGAACTATGTGCACCGCTGTTTGGGCCTCTGCGAAAGCAGGTTGAAGGAAGGGAAAAAAACTGCTGTGCAGAACCAGCCCTGCAGCCCCCAAGGTCAGTGCAGGTGGGCAGGAGGTGCTCCAGGCATGGAGCAGAAGTTCCCCTGCGGCCTGTGAAGAGGCCCCTGGTGGAGCAGGCTGTCCCCCTGCAGCCCATGGGTCCCACACGGAGCAGATCTCCACGCTGCAGCCCGTGGAGGAGCCCCCGGTGGAGCAGGTGGATGTGGCCTGGAGGAGGCTGCGGCCCATGGAGAGCCCCCGCAGGAGCAGGCCCCGGGCCGGAGCTGCAGCCCGTGGAGAGGAGCCCCCGCAGGAGCAGGGGGTCTGGGGGGAGCTGCCGCCCGTGGGGGACCCGTGCTGGAGCAGTTTGCTCCTGGGGGATGGACCCCGTGGTACGGAGCCGTGTGGGAGCAGTTCTTGAAGAGCTGCTGCCTGTGGGCAGCCCCCGCAGGCTCAGTTCGGGAAGGACGGCATCCCGTGGGAGGGACCCCGCGTGGAGCAGGGGCAGAGAGGGACCGTGAAGGAACAGCAGGGACGAAGCGTCAGAGACTGGCCACAGTCCCCATTCCCTGTTCCCCTGCGCCGCCTGGGGGGGGAGTAGTAGAAGAGGGTGGGTGGGTGGAAGGAGGGGAAGAAGTATTTTTAGTTTGCTTTTTGTTTCTCACTGCTCTAGTCTGTTAGTCATAGGCAACAAATTACACGAATCTCCCTTCACTGAGTCTGTTTGGCCTATGATGTTCACTGGTGAGCAATCTCCCAGTCCTCATCTCAAATCTTGAGCCCTTTTTCATCATATTTTCTCCCCCTGTTCCTTTGAGAAGCGGGAGTGAGAGAGCAGCGTGGTGGAGTTCAGCTGCCCATCAGTGTGAAACCACCACAGCTGTCAGTAGGGACACTTCAAATTTGGACACACACCCATCCTTTAAGATGGAATCAACACCGGCAAAGAGAATGATTCTAGCTGTGACATAACAATGAGGAATGAATGAAAGAACGCAGAAGGGAAATCAAGTGTCCTTAAAACATTTGAAACTGGGGACTTCCATGGAAACAGCTGATATGATAAAAAATTGTTCAGTTCTGAAAATGTGGGAGACAAAAATACTGCAAATCTAACTTACACAGACAGATTAGAGAAAATAAATATTGTTAAAGTAGATCTTGATTTTATGATGGAATACGATAAGTGAGAGGAATTTCTATAGTGGGTTCATAATTATTATTTTTTAAAAAATCTACTAAGCTTTTTTTTTTTTTAAAGAAACTGCAATGTTTTTGTCAAACTTCAAATCTTTCAGGGTCTTACGAGTATTTGAGGGTTATTATTTTTACTGTTTCGTCTCTCCAACCTTTTTTTTCTTGGTATATATTCTTAAAATAGAAGTGGAAAATAAGCACAAGCCAATATTTCAAAATATGTTTATTTTCAACCATTTCTATCTATGAAAGACTTTAAAACAGTGAAAAAAATATATTCCATTACTGGTATTTTATTTTAATTGAATGGTCTGACTTGTCATTTATCACATAAACAGCTTCATAGATTAAATAGGAAAAGAAAGCAGAAAAAGGCAGCATCTTATGCAAGAAGAAAGTTGATTGTTACTACTGTTAGAATAGTGGATTATTTTTTCAGTCCACTGAAATAATATAGAAATAATAATACAGAAAACATATTGCCAGGTGCCCAAAAGTCTGAACAAACCCTGAAAAATGTTGCACTACCATTTGTTTTATCACTTCCAGAAGTGATAAAACTGTTAAGGAAGAAAAAAATATCTTTCATGTAGGAAAATATTTTACCAGCAAAATAAGTCCCACCACCCTTTGCTAGGTTGGCTCCCTGCTGTTTACAGAAAAGGTTCACACATCTCCCATCACATTGCTGCAGTTTCCTCAGAAGCTCACAGTGTTATTTCAAAACCTCTTCTGAGAAAGCATTGTATTGACTCTGAGCTCCGCAGAAATGACAGAATTACTTCTTGAGTCCTGTAGTCATTCAGCAACTTCTTTTGTCTCCCCATGCTTCCAGGAGCACAGCCCTGCAGAGAAGCAGATCTTCTGAACCACTGAGGTTGGAATGAAGTGACTCTGCTAACTGGAGTTAATGGACATTAACTCATGAATGCTGTAAGTGGTTTGTAGGTTACTTCCAGTTAAAATTCTTATGCTTGTTGGTTAGGAAAAAATATTTGACAGAAGCTCCTAGGAAGTAAATATTTCCCTGAGGAACAATATTTTATCACAAGAAGGAAAACCTACCTTAAGATTATTGGAGGGGCTGATTAAAAGCAGCTTCTTTTTTTTTTTTTTTTTTTTTATCATGATGCTTTTGACAAGAATTGCGCTAGTTTATCAGCTCTTCTTTAGGAGTTAAGAGGATGAGAATTATAAATAGGAGTTTGTTTTCTTAAGATCTGCAATTTTGCTAAAGTATCTGACGTGGCAGGTTTAATCATCTTTCTGCCAATTAAGAGACAGACTTTCCCAAAGGCAGTGTCTTAATTTTACCTTAATCTTCTAATTATATAGTGTGTATGCGTCTCTGTGTAAATTTTTACTCTCAAGCTAACTTCTTGAGTACTCTGTTCCTTGAGAGAATGATGTAATGCCTTGGGGGTCTTGATATCTAATTACTGAGAACTTTCCCATCTATGCATTGTCTAGACTGCAGTTAGACACAAAGCTGCACTTACACTGAAAACCCTGGAGGTCTCTAGATAAATACACTACTTTAACTAACCTAGTTTGGAGGAAGAATTATATTTTACTACAGAGTAGTGGGCCTTCTTTGGTCCTCCCATGTTTCAAGTCATATGATGTGAAAGAGGACATGAGACTGAGATTCATCTGACTAGACACAAAAGTCTGGGTGTGCAAACCTCTGATAACACAGGTTCATGTGAGCTCAGGTTCTGAATGTCTTAGACTCTCTTCACACCCGGCAAAAGCAATGCTGTGATTCATTCTGTTCTGAGTTAGCAATCTAAAATAAACCAATTGGGCTTTAAGCATTGAGAGATGCACTGAATGATCAGTAGAATCTGAATGACAGTTGAAATAAATCTCATCCTGAATTTTAATGTAGTAAGGATACTGTGTTGCACTATGAAAACCCAACATAAATTGCAAAAGAAAAGGAGGCAGAGCTCATAATATACTTCAGTTTTAGTGGGTTATATTTGCTATATGCTGAAACTTTGTTGTGGTTTAACCCGGCTGGCAGCTAAACACCACACAGCCGTTCGCTCACCCTCCCCCCTCCCTCTCTGGGATGGGGGAGAGAAACAGGAAAGTGAAGCCGGTGAGTTGAGATAAAGACAGTTTATTAAGACAGGAAAATAATAATAACAATAATAATAATAATAGTGATAATGGTAATAGTATTAACAATAATAATGTGTAAGAAAACAAGTGATGCACAATGCAATTGCTCACCACCCGCTGACCGATGCCCAGCCTATTCCCGAGCAGCCGGCCCCCCCACCCCGGCCAGCCACCCCTATATATTGTTTAGCATGACGTTAGATGGTATGGAATACCCCTTTGGCCAGTTTGGGTCAGCTGTCCTGGGTCTGTCCCCTCCCAGCTCCTGCTGCACCCCCAGCCTGCTCGCTGGCAGGACAGAGCGAGAAGCCGAAAAGTCCTTGGCCTGATGTAAACACTGCTCTGCAACAATTAAAACATCAGCATGTTATCAGCGCTCTTCTCATCCTAATCCAAAACATAGCACCCTACCAGCTACTATGAGGGAAAATTAACTCTGTCCTAACTGGAACCAGGACAAACTTATGGAAAAGTGGGAAATATTTTTACTATTATGAGTTTTTTATTTCTATAAAATTTCATTGTATTATTTTTAGCATTGGCGTTGTGAACTTAACTAAATTTAAAATGATCAACTTTTAAAGCAAAGGATTCAACAGCCAAAATGAAAGCAGAAATGAAAGGTTTTGGTATTGGAGGGAGTTCAGAGAGGACTAACATGCATGATTATGGGGGATAGAGAAATTGATTTATGAAGAAAGATTAAAGGAGTAAAATATGTACATTGTAGGTTAATTAAGTGACTCATAAGGAGCATAACTGTTTTCAAATATTTGATGCATGTAAACACCTAGGACAGAGAGGAAATGAATATCTGGGTAAATTTAAATGAGGAAATATTCTGTCATTAAAGTCTGATATTGTTTCACTTCAGTGTTGTGTAATCTTTTGAACCATCCTATAGAACTCAGCAGAACAATATGATGCACTTGGCATTAAATTGATAAGGAATTCAAGTTTTCATTAAAGATTTTATTTTCCCACAATAAAATAAAATAAAACATTATGAAAAATTCTGGCAGATGGAGTGATCAACTGGTTGACCTAAGAGGACAAACTGGTTCCTTTTCATGTATAAATTGGATGCTCTGCAAACATCCTATTAAATGCTGGCCCGAGAAAAAACAGTTTATGCAGACTGCTACATGCCTTGACAGATTATGCAGCTTTTCATAAATAAGCAAAAGGAAGTTCTGTATCAAGAATGCTGCAATCATATAGGAAATGTGTATGTTACAACACTGTACGTAGGCTCCATTCATATGGCCATGAGTAGTATTTTTGTTGTCCAATAACCCTGCTGGTGAACTATCAGGAAATTATATGGCTGGGGAAAATGATTAACACAGAGGCCAAGTGGATAGAAACTGAACTGGGATAAAAAGAGTAGTTGTAGGCACAAGTCTGGATTTACCAAAGAAAATAAATAGAAGGCTTCTATTTGTATGTGCTTCTGTTTGTGAGACACAGTGGTGGCTGCATAACTGTTCAGAGCCCAAACCCTCTCCTTTGCCATAAGATATGTCTAGTTCTGTGGTAGAAATTTGTTTAAAAAGAGTCGACTGAAGAATCTTTAGTCATTCTTCTTTAGTCATTTGTATAGTTTGTCAGAACAGGATTCAAATATTGTCAATCACCTTGAAATCTAGCTAGTTTGCAGCTTGTGCTCTGAACCTATCTATCCTTTTGATCTTTTTGCCTTAAGAATGCAACTGTATGAGAAATAACTTTAAAGTGGAGGATACCTGTCAGAAAGTCTTTCTGGTAAAAAAAAAAAAAAAAAAGGATTCAGAAGCATTCCTTGTAAAAAATTGCACCTTTTTAGAACTGGAACAGACTTCATGCTCTAGCTGTGTTCATTTGGTGTAGAATTTAAGTGTCATTGCTTACTTCTTCATTAGCAGCGAAGAAGCAACATTAGATGTGGGAGTATCTTCATACTTTTACATGAAATATCTTTTACATGAAATATCTTCATACTTTTACATCTCCCAAATCAGCAACAGGTCAGGGTCAAAAAAAACCAACACACCTAAAACAGAACACAGGGAGGTTTAAAATGCCTATGTTGAAATTGTGACTTGAAAACCTTGTATTCAGTGGCTGCCTGACCTTGGTGTCCTTTAAACATAGTTGACTTCCATGTTTGCTCTGAAGCTTTTCCAGGGCACGTGGTACTCTGTTCTGGCCATTCTCAGAAAGGCCCAGGGCTAAGCAGGCATGTACCTCCATCTGACTTAAGTACTCTGGGGATCAAGAAGATAAGTGGGAGTGTTAGCTCATACCTGAGACCTTAAAAGAGCACTCAGACACACATAGCATGTGCCAATAAAACTGGGAACCTTTCAGAAGTAGAAGACTTTTTACTTCTCTTTTGATCTTACGCATTTAAAACTAATTTCTGAGAAGACACACCTTACCCAGGTGGGTCCCATGCTGGTCTACATAGCTGTGCAGGTGTTGTGCACTACAACTGCAAAAGTGACCGAGATTCATGGAGATAGGTAAGAAAAGAGGAATGTGTATGGAGGAAGTCTTTATCTTTGCCCCACACAACTTGTTTGCCTATTTTTCATTACACAGTAGAACTATGATGCTATGCAGCAACATTACCATCTCATCTTTGTCAGTGGTCATGTTTGAAAAAAAAAAGAGCCTTTGAATGAACAGCTGAATTCCCGTAGTGACCTGTGGAGGTTAAATGGAATGAAATATCCAGTCTTTTTCTGGGACAGAGTGCCTAAACTCCATAGGCCAGCATTGTTTGAATTTCAGTATTATGAGTTAGATTTTAAAATCCTCTGCAATGTTTGTATTTTCTTTGTTAGTCTTCTCACATAATTGACCTATCATATCTTCTGTGTAGTTAACAGCTATACAATCATAAAATCATAGAATGGCTTGGGTTGGAAGGGATCATCTCGTTCTAACCTCCCTGCCTTGGGAAGGGATGCCACCCACTAGATAAGGTTGCTAAAGGCCTCTTGCAACCTGGTCTTGAACGCCTCCAGGGATGGGGCATCCACATCCTCTTTGGGCAACATTTTCCAGTGCCTCACCACACTCTGAGTAAAGAATTTCCTCCTAACATCTAATGTAAATCCCCCTTCTTTTAGTTTATTTACCCTTGTCCTATCATTATCTGCACACGTAAAAAAAGTTGCTCTCCATCTTTTTTTGTAAGCCCCCTCTAAGTATCGAAAAGCTGCAGTGAGGTCTCCTGGGAAGCCTTCTCTTCTTCAGGCTGAACAGCTCCAGCTCTCTCAGCCTTTCTTCGTAGAAGTGCTCCAGCCCTCTGATCATCTTTGTGGCCCTTCTCTGGACCTGCTCTAACAGATCCACATCCTTCTTATGCTGGGGGCCTCATACCTGGATGCAGTACTCCAATTGGGGCCTCACAAGGGCAGAGCAGAAGGGGACAATCTCCTCCCTTCCCTCCTGGCCACTCTTCTGTTGATGCAGCCCAGGATGCAGTTGGCCTTCTGGGCTTCAAGCGCGCACTGCTGGCTCATGTCAAGCTTTTTGTACACCAGAACCCCCGAGTCCTTCTCTGCAGGACTGTTCTCAATGAGTTCTTCTCCCAGTCTGTACTCCTGTCTGGGACTGCCCTGACCTGGATGCAGCACCATGCACTTGGACATGTTGAACATCTAGTTTGTGCAGGTCCCTTTGGATGGCGTCCCTTCCTTCTGCTATATCAACTGCAACACTCAGCCTGCTATTGTCTGCAAACTTGCAGAGGGTACACTCGATCCCATTGTCTATGCCATTGATAAAACACAATAAACAGGACCGGTCTCAAGGCAGACCCCTGAGGGACACCACTCGTCATTGGCCTCCACCTGGACATAGAGATGTTGACCACAACTCCCTGGGTAGAGCCATCAGCCAATTCCTTATCCACTGAATGGTCTGCCCTTCAAATCTCTCTCTCTCCAGTCTGGAGAGCAGGATGTTATGTGGGACCATGTCAAAGGTCTTGTAGAAGTTTAGGTAGATGACATCAGTAGGTCTTCCCTTGTCAGCTGATGCAGTCATTCCATCATAGAAGGCCACAAGGCATGATTTGCACTTGCTGAAGCCATGGTGGCTGTCTTGGATCACCTCCTTGTCATGTATGTGCCTTGACATTGCTTCCAAGAGGATCTGTTCCATGATCTTCCCAGGCACAGAGGTAAGGCTCACTGCATCCTACTTTCTACCCCTTTTAAAAATGGGAGTGATGTTTCCCTTTTTCTAGTCACCGGTGGCTTTGCCTGACTGTCATGATGTGGAGAGGCTTGGCAACTACCTCAGCCAGTTCTCGCAGGTCCCTGGGATGCATGTCATTGGGCTTCATAGACTTGCACTTGTTTAGTTTCATTAGGTGGTCTTGAACCTGCTCTTTGCTTACAGTGGAAAGGACTTTGGTCCTCCAGCCCCTGCCTAGAGGTTCAGGGGCTGAAGAGATGTGGGAAGCCTGACTGGCAGTGAAGACTGAGAAGTTGTTGAGTACCTCAGCCTTCTCCATGTCTGTTGTTACGAGTTCTCCCTTCTCATTTATCAGAGGGGATGCACTCTCCTTGTCCTTTCTTTTCTGGCCAATGCCCTTCTTGTTATTCTTTGCATCCCTAGCCAAGCTCAGTTCCATCTGTGCCTTGGCTTTCCTGATCCCATTCCTGCACATCCAGATGGCTTCCCTGTACTCTTCCCAGGCCACATGTCCCTGATTCCACTGCCCGTGCTTTTCCTTCTTGTGCCTGAATTTGACCAGCAGGTTCTTGCTCAGCCATGTTGGTTTCCTGCCTTCCCTGCTTGCTTTCTTACACATGGGGATGGAGAGTTGCGTTCTAAGAAAAGCACCCTTAAAGAGTTGCCAGCTCTGTTCAGCTCCTTTGTCCCTAAGGACAGTGTTCCAGGAGATCTCATCCACTAATTCTTTAAACAGCTGGAAGTGCGCTCTTTGGAATTTCAGGGTCCTGACTTTGCTCTTTGCCAGACCCATATTCCTTGAGATCACAAACTCAAACAGGCTGTGGTCACTGCAGCCCAGACTGCCTCTGATCTTAATGGCTTTAATGAGTTCATCTGCATTGGTGAGCACCAGGTCCAGTAATACTTCCCCTCTGGTTGGTTTGTCTAACACTTGTACCAGGAAGTTATCCTCAATGCCCTCCAGGAGTCTCCTGGATTGCTTACAGCCTGTTGTGTATGTAGCTTTTCCAGCAGACATCTGTGTGGTTGAAGTCCCCCATCAGGATGAGAGTGTGCGAGCTTGATGCGTCTTGTAGTTGAAGCAAGAAGGCCTTATCAACAGGCTCCCCTTGATCAGATGGCTTGTACTGGACCCCAATCACAAGGTGTCCTTTATTGGTCCAGTCCTTAACTTTTACCCACTAGCTTTCAAACAGCTGTTTGTGGTGGCTTCTCAGAGGCAGCTCTTCTTAATCTATCCATGTCTTAACATAGAAGGCAACACCCCTGCCTCTCCTTCCCTGCCTGTCTCTTCTGAAGAGCTTGTAGCCCTCTGTTCCAGTGTTCCATTCATGTGATTCATCTGCCACATTTCTGTGTTAGCAATTAGATCATAACTGCTTTCTAATTGCACCATGGTTCCCGACTCCTCCTGCTAGTTTCCCGTGCTGTGTGTGTGGGTGTAGAGGCACTTCAGCTGGGCTATTGGTCACATCACCTTTTTAGAGGAACCCTTCCTAATTCCTTTGGGGCAATTCAAAAGTATTTACCTGTTGTTTCCTAGAGTGACAATGTTCCCATGTTCTCTTCCATCCATCAGAGGTACATCCGTTCCCCCCAAATCTAGTTTAAAGCTCTGCTAATAAGCCCATCCAACTTGCTGCCCAGAACACCCTTGCCCCACTTGCTCAGGGATGCCCCATAAAAAATCTTGTGTTTGAACTGTATGCTGTGGGCTAGATGCCTGAAATCTTGGCAGATGTTGCACGGTGTGGGCCTGTGAGCACTTTGTTGTCTTTCTGGAGCTTCCTGTGGGTAACAGGGTCTCTTGTTGGAGCACTTGGAAAGTAATCAGCACTTCTACTGGTACTGCAATGACGTTTTTTTTCCTCCTGGAATCTGTGGAGTTCATTGAGATTTCCCTTGTAATTCCTGAAAGTTGTATCTGGACCTCAGTCTCCACAATGGAATTTTGCTAAAGATTAGAAATAAGCTTAAATCATAAAGTTTCCAGGAGCTGAAATCTAGAAAATTCACTCAGTTCCATCTTTAATGCTGAAGTAGAAGCCGGTGACAGCAGAGTCTGTATGCCAGATCTCAGATTGCGAATGTGGTCTTGGCATGCTGAGCAATGTAATTTGTATATATATAAACAAAGAAAACGTTGATAGTGAAATAATTATCAATACATAAACCTGGGACACTAGGAAGCCATATTTATGGGCATTTTTCAGTTTATAACCACACTATTAAGAATTTCCTGTCTTTTGTTTTAGCCAGTCACATGGGACTATTTTAATGCACTTTTATTTGTGTATTCTGTTTCCCTCACATTTTTGTTTGAGCAGAAGAGGATGGGGATAAAAAAGCGGTCTTCAAGACAGTTTTACAAAGTTTATGATGCTGGGCTGTGGCAATTCCCTTATGTGCACTTAAGACAATCATAAAAATGCATGCACCGTATTTTGAAATGTTATTGTGACTTATTATGTAAACAGATGATGATAAAACATTCTGAGTTATTATTCAACCACAATACATCACAATTGTTTCTTTGGAGACACTATGCATTTCTGTCATGGGCTTTATTTACAGGATTCATTGTAAAAACTTCACAAGGGTAATTAGTGTCTATTCACATCATCACATTTCAAAAATAGTCTTAGCCTCTGACCATGTAAACTCTGAAACAAAAGAAGGGTCCTATTGTCTTCTAGTGTAAACAAGGCTTGTTTACACGGTTGGGCCTTCACCATTAAAGCTTGTTTGTAATATACATTATGAATATACAGGTTTTCAGGCTCTACATGTGAATTCACAGTCAGTGCAGGTTCCATACCATTTCAGCTTAGCAAGACAGTCTATTTGATCAAAAGCTTAAGACTTTGTATTTTTAAATATATACGAGAAATGGAGAATGAATTCCTAAGGTTGATATCTTCCCTTTGCAAATTCTAGTTGATACACTGTATTTAACAAATACAGGTAATATCTTGTAACAAACTGGGGGGAGGGGGTGAGCAAATTCCATATTCCTTTCATTAATACAAAGTGCATAATTAAATTATCCTTGAAAAACCCTCAGACTCTTTGACAAAGAAAAAGAAAATGTTCTGGTTAGTGTGTGTTGGCATTGCAATGTATATTAATATCATAATGTTGACAAAAGATTCATAAATCTGCCAGAAATTACTGCAAATAAAGATGAAAGACAGTAAATAATACTGGTAGAATATGTTTGCCTATACATGGGAAGTACTGAAAGAAAAGAATTAAGTATATATTAATATTTATTTGCATTATTTTTTATTGAATTCAATGGGTAAATGCTTGAGCTTGATTTTACCTCATTGCAGGATCATTAAGACCCTGCTGATTAGTATCAAAATCACATCTTTCTACATGCTAATTTTTGAACGTACTTCAGTAATTTAAAGATGCTATGGCAAAATACTAAGCTGCTCTTTGAATTAAGTTGTATTTGATTTATTACTAAAAACAACCATTATTTGAATTATTTAGAATTACTGCCATTTTATGCTGTCCAGAAAACAGTAATGTGAAGCTATGGCTCTATTTGCTCTTGTATTTTCAGTTCAGAATAAGCTTCTGATTATCTTTTCTTGAGATTTTATTCCCTCCTTCCTTTTGTGACATCAGTATTACCTTTAAGGGAAAGAAGGACGATTGGCAGATCTGAAGCGACTCTGGCTTATGTCCCATTTTCAGAGTCCGTGACTCTTGAAGAGGATTCATTGCCACAGATTGAATAGGATTCAATAGGCCAGCTTCCCAAGGATAGATGAACTCCTAAATCTCCCCAGTGTGCCTAACTGGTGGGTTCTGATGGAAGTTCAGGTGGAAAAAGGTCTTGCATATACAAGTTTGATTAGATTTGCAATTCTTAGCTTGCTTTCTGGACACAAATCCTAAAGAGAGAAGAGCAGAATTAATGGCCTCTACTAGATTTCACCTCATTGGCTCTTTTGGGGCCAGAGAGAATGGGTGTGCTTGTTCAGGCACAAAGGGTACAAATACACCAAGTAACTTGACTAGAGACTGTGCTGAGGTATTGAGCCACTGGCCATGTAGAAACCTCAGTGTTGTATTATCTACTGGACCTTAGAAGGCTTACTCTAGACTACCATAAATAAGAGAAATGAAAATCTCTTTTAGCAGAAAACACCTAAATAGAAATAGATGGATTCATAAGTATTTCAGACTCACCTAATTACTTTTCCCATCCTTTTCTGTTTCTCTTTATTAGTTTATAAATATCTCAAACAAAACAAACAAACAAAGTGCTGAAAACATCTCAATATCATTATCATATCATGTCTTAATAGATTTTAATAGATTTACAAATAAGTCCAAAATGCTGAGGTCTGATTTTAAAAAGTTGGCATTTTGTGTTAAGAATGATGCTACTTCAGTAAGAAAGGCAACTTTGTTGAGTAAAAATTCCTCTTTTGGAAACTGCTAGCAATTTCTAGTCAAAGCTCAAAGGACAGAATTTCTGGTAAAGCAGTAAGAATACTACCAGCTGAAAGTTCTTCCTGAATTCAGGTAGAAGGACTTACCCTGTTCATTCTGAAAGGGTATTTTCCATACTGATACATGACCATACCAAGTAATAGCATTAACTATTGTCAGAATTTGCACTGTTAGCATCAGGCTGAGGGAGCTTATTAAGTCTTTGCTGCAAGAACTGGCTCATCCAGACCAGGAAGAAAAATTGATGTGTACAATATTCATTGTAATGATCCTAAATATACTGACGTAAGCCACCTAAAATGATCACTGTTTTCATCTCACTCTTTACAATGCTCCACGTCTTCTGCATTAGTTGAAATGATAGGAAGTATCTAAAGAACTCAGAAAGGTTGATCATAAGGGTAATTTTGGAATGAAATATGTTAAATCTGTTTCTGTGAATATATTGTCTGTTTCTTTGTTAATGCAACTTACAGCAATGATTGTTGAGAAGTTTACCATTAGTTCTGCACTCCCGAAAGAAAAAAATCAATATTTTCTTCTAAATCAAAGAAGATGGTTCAGATTTGTGTAGTTTGGCGATCTAAAAAATGCCATCTACTGCACTATAAAAACAAGGAATCGATAACAAATCCATGCTAATAGAGTAGGATATTACAAAGAAAATGCACGGAAGAAATTCTGGGGTTTAAAAGGGAAGATTTTTATTTACACACACATTCCACCAGTTGTTTTGGGATTTGTTTTGGGATTAATACAGAACACCCAGCTCTATCTTCAACTGCAACAATTAGCAGTGGTTTCTACTACATTTAATGCAGGATGTGGGAGAAAATAAGTTTCATTTTATACTCATATGCAGACACAGACACACCAAAGGGCAGAAACCATTCCAGGAATGATAGTTTCCTCTCTGTCAATTAAGTGAATTGAATGTGGTTACGTTGTTGTGGTTCTCAGGGCTCTAATTGCACATAAAAACTTCCAAATCATAACACATATGGTATTTCTATCCAAAACAAAAGGAGAATTATTAAAATGTGGTGGGATTTCATGTAACATTGCAGACAGCTTAGATGGCAATAATTTAACACTTGCACCATGAAATTAAAATTTACATTCGCTTGGTACAATTCTTAGACCAACAGCAGACAGTTGTATTCCTTTTCTTTTTTTTCTTTCTTTTTCTTTTTTTCTTTTTTTTTTCTTTTTTTCCTTCTTTTTTTTTTTTAATGAGAGCAATGAGATTTAATTACTTCAGTTTAACTAGAAAGGTCTTTCCATTGCTTGATGACAAAGGCAAAAATATTGGCACAAGTTTGCTGATGTTTTTTAAGTCTGCTTTCCATATTCTTCATAGCTCTGCTTTAAGGCATCCAGCTTTGTGAAGGCCATGAACGACCATATAGATTATTCCACAGATTCCAAGCAATGCGTGTAAATTCCAGCTGCCCATAAATCATTTTTTGAAAGGCAAGTATTATGGCTTCTATAAGCATTTGAAGTAAGTTGCCAAAATCTTCAGCATTGCGTCTTTCTACACAGAATGTGTACAAATTATACAATTTCTTCTCACAGATTCTTCCCTTTTGCAACAATTCCTGCTGTATTGTGTTACTACCTATATAACAAATGCTAAAGAAGTGAGCTGTAACTCACCAGACAAAAACTACAAAAACACATTTTATTGCCATGAGGTCTGGTAGGACAGAATTACCAAGTTTTTATGCAGAAACGTATATTTTCCTGACAGTTGAGAGAAACTTGTAGCTAGAATGCTATCCTGAGGCTACATATAAGTCTAAGTCAAGGCACTTATAAGTAATTAAAGTAAGCATTTTCTATACTTGTTCAGATCAGGATGTGAAGGGAAGGATGGCTGGGTGTTCTTATTCCCTGGCAGAGTGTTTTGACGAGTGTTGCTCCATGCAGGTTGGTAGGAGGGGGAGACAGGACTGCTACTGTGGAAGAACTGAAATTTGGTCAAAATTGGTAATGATTTTATATATTTTTTTTTAATGTTTCTCCCTGGATTTAGACATTTGTTTTCTTTAAGAAAGAATAAGCAGCAGACGTATCTGATTTCATCCCCTCGGTAATATAGGTGCACATTATCACATCCCAGGAATATGTCTTCCGTTTACCATCTGCATGATGGCTCTGAAACAGCAGATCTAGAGTTCAATGCAATGGAAATTATCTGCATCAATTTATGCTTTATAATTATCAACTGATCTGAATTTAAGGACTAAATACAACTCTCAGGGGTGGGAGAGAGGGTAGGAGAAGGAGAAATCCTCCTACAACCCACCTTTTTATATTTACACTTGAAATGGAAAATACAGATGTTGCAGAAGTACACATCTGGGACATTGTTTCCATATTTTTGACAGAGACTAATTTTCACTGCTTTTCAGCTAAGTGGCTTAAAATCAACTTTTTTCCCCTGCCTGAAACTCTGAGAGTTTGAAATAAAATCACATGAATACATTTGCTGATCTTGCAGTCTGTGCTGTTGTACTTATTTCCTTTCTCTTCTCCCCAGAAGCTTTGTAGGATTCTTGTCTGGGTTATAGGGTTTAGGCTGTTTTCTTCTTTCACCACTGTTCCAATGCTCCATTTGCAAAGTGTTTAGATTATAGCAGACGGGAACTTCCTCTGTCTCAGAGCCAGCCATGAATCAGGCTGAGAGCTGGGACCACTGGCTGTCAGAGGACCCTGAAAAGCTGCAGCTTTAAAATAACAAGTGTTTGACAGCTCGGTTTACAAAACAGCAGATTGTGGCGATATTGTACTATGGGGCTACATATGACATAATAACTGGGGACTTAAAGTTATTTAGTCTTTTTCCTCTCACCATAATTTCCAATAAATAAATCTCTCTGGGACAGGAGGTCTGTTGATTTGTACAATGCTTGCATTTTCCTCACCACAGCTTGTCCCCTCTCTTCTCTATTTTACACGTTAAAAAAACTCAGTGCCTGTTAATCACAGTTCTATAACATTTCCTGTTGAAAGAAGCAGACTAATATAAAGATAAATATGTACTTTTTTTTTTCTTTTTCTTTTAGTTAGTCAAGGTATTCATTACAAGTCTTACTATCAAAATCTCTTTAGAAACTTCTTAATGGACAGTGCTTAATGTTGCGTATTTGGAGTGGAACACAAGCAATTTTTTTAAAGGTTTTAAATGGTGCTTTTGAAAAAAGGCTATGCTCACAGAGTTCCTGTCAGTTGTATTTTTCAAAACCAGTAGTCAGAAGTTCCATAAGTTCCATGAACATGGGAACTGAAAAAAACCCTGAAGTGAACAAAATGTGACTACTTGAATGTTCATCTTTCTCCAAACGCAAAATATGGTGAAATGAATGAAAGAACGACTTTACATTAACACACTTGCTAAAAGAGAACTAGCTATTTTTGCCACATTCCCTTTCCAATAACAAAATAGTAAGAAGTGCCAACATTTTCTTGATCTAATTTTCCCCTTACTAATATTTAGGCTTTCAAAGAAGCCCAAGGGATATGCTTGCTCAGTTTTAATTAGACATTCAAATCTTTTTATTTTGCAAACCCATGTCTAATATCTACTTAATTTTTTTCTTTAAAAACCTGATTCTTCAGAGTCTCTTTACACTAATTTTTACTGTAACCTTAAAATAAGTATATTAAACTCTTGGGATATATTTTACAGGTAAGTCTGCAGGAGGCGAGGCTTAAAAATCTTTATACTTGAACTTCCTTTTTTTCCATTCTCTTCTCTGGAAAACAGGACACTAGATACAACAGATTATGTCTATGGAAGTTGTATTGCATAACACAGGCATGGATTCATTTTAACTTTACCTATCTTTAGTTGAGTTCATCATCTTAGGCTCCATCTGTAGTCTATGAATAGAAAGAGGCCTTATTATGGTACAGTTTCTCTGACCTATTTTAAGTGTGTACTTTAGGATGATATGAATCACAACCTGTACTCCATTGTCTACTCTGAATAGATCTTCATTGACTGTCAAGGGAATCCAGGATGATTAATTGTGTTGACATCTACACTGAACCAGATTATTTCTATTCTTAAGGCTAAAGTACCCTTGAAGTCTAGGAGAATCAACAGCCTTGAGCTAAGCATTTCAGTTTCTCATTGCCACCAAAGTGTAAATGAAGGGTGTCTAGAGGTATTAGTTGATGCTTTCAGAAGAACCACAGTGAGGTATAACATTTAGACCCTATTCCTAACATTTCTGGAGGTGCTATCAGGCAGGAAAATATGACTCCAGGTTCTGAAGCCTACATATAAAATAGATGGGTCTGTTGGCTGTCTACAAAGGACAGCGGTATAGATGTGGCTTTCAGATTTGGTAAATGTGGAAGGTAACTAGTGAAGGCAGGGAGTTTGGGTTGACTTGAATTCCAAGAAATTACCCAAAGCTAAAAATCGTGCCTGAGGATATGAGCCAAATTATGTTTCAAGGCTGAGACTGAGATACTGTTTTTTTTGACACTTCAAATTCAGGTAATGTTTGATTAACTTGATGGTTTCTGCACACCTGTTTAAAAGTGCCCATATGTATTGATATAACTGGAGAATTACTGAGTAAGTCTGAATAACTAATTAGGACCAACGTTTTATAACTTATCTTGACATTTATGAAATGCAACACTTACCATGCTTTTACAGTTTTATAGCCATATCCATAATTGTATTTAAGCATCCAACTTCAACTAAAATAGTAGTTGTGATTTAATGGCCTAAATACTTCCACAGCTCTGATCCCTGGACTGTTCTCCTGCCTAAATTCACTGCAATTTTTGTAGTTTGTACCTCTGAAAGTGATTTTACCTGCTTGTGTGCTAGGTACAAAGTAATGTGACTAAATGTGAGTACTTGAACTTAAAATATTGGACATAATCTGTCTATATCTGAGTTTCCTTAATACATAAGGAAATAAATGTTTATTTGTATTTTTGCAATCCAGTAATGGTTATTATACTCTCTGAATTGTTAGTACTAGATTATGAGTTATCTCTCTTGAAGAAGGTAAAAAAAAAACACTAAAAACAAAAGGAAACAAAATCATTTCTAATACTTTATTTTTTATGTGTGTTTCTTGCTTCGAATAAGATTGTTTTTGGAATTCACTTTAAAGGTTTTCTGTAAATAAAAGTTTGAATGAATAATATTTATCAATTCTACACAATAGTTTATGTTTTTCTATCTTTGTCCAAGACCTGTATTCATTTCTTTATGCTTTTTGTAATGAATTATTTTCTGTTTCACTAGCTTTACATTTGGGAATGTGGTTTTAAAAATTATTCTATACATTTGGAGAGAAATAATCTATAAATACACCCATACACTCACAAGGTTTTAGCACTTGACAGTTTTATTAAAAACAACAAGTACACACAGTCTTAGCATTGTTTCTGAGATGTTACTACCCCTTGACTGTGAAATATCAGCAAAGTGAAATGAGACATTGGGGTTTCAATTTGCCAAATGTGAGAGGTTATAAAAACAAATTTTTCCTGTACAACATATTTATGAAAAAATGTACTTCAGGAATAAGAAGTCAGAAAATACTGGCACATTTAGCATCCACTGCAGTAGAAGTTCATTTCTTATGAACTTTTAAGGTCATTCTATTTCCTGTTTTTTCTCAACAATTATCAAAAAAAAAAAAAAATTATTGCTGCCGCTCACAAAATTATTTTACAGTTTTTACACATCTTTTATATTGCTTCTATGAATTAACTTGGAAATGAAGAGCAATACAGTCACTGAAATTTATTTAGTTAGCCTTTTTCTTGCCTTAGTTTTCTCATCTAAAAATAAGGCTTCTATTTCAAACCAGTCAGCTAGCTTTTCTCATAATAGGTATGGGAGACAGGTACCTTGAGAACAGCACAGTTTCTTGGTCCCTGATAATTCTGTAGACATGGGATAACACAGCTTTTGAGTCACTCAGTTTAAGTCAGAAGAGCCCAACTGTTCACTGACAAGTAGTTTAGGTAACAGCAATAGTTCCTGGAAAACAAAAGCCCACTGAAACCCGTAATTCTACAGAATTACCTACTGAAGTATTAAGGTCTGATCCTAACAGTCATTGGATGCTTTTTCTCCTTCTCAGAAGCTAAGTCTTATGTGACTTAACCTTCTACAGTGGCCATCTTCCAGAACTGAATCTAAATGTCCTCTCTGATTTTTTTTTCCCCAGGAATTAGTTTTTATTTATATCTATTGTTTTTAATTTATAAAAAGAAGAAAACAACCCTGATGTAAGAAAAGGGAAATCATCCATAATCTTCTTATTTTGCTAGTGAGAATAAATTACTGTTAAAATATATATATATTTTTAAATCAAGTATAATAGTATAATGTACTTTCCCATTAAGTGGTTAATAGAACAGCTACATTAAAAAAAAAACAATTTGTTAACTTTCTCTTCAGTAAAGCTGCTTTTGGTAGGAGAGATGGGTTAGATTTCTGCTGAATTCA
This sequence comes from Anser cygnoides, assembly GCF_040182565.1. Taxonomy (NCBI): domain Eukaryota; kingdom Metazoa; phylum Chordata; class Aves; order Anseriformes; family Anatidae; genus Anser; species Anser cygnoides. The sequence continues at coordinate 14,230,352 of NC_089874.1, read as the reverse complement.
TTAACCTTGAGAATATCCATAGAAGTCTTAGGATAGGTTATGCAGGACGTTGAACTAGGCCTCAAATCTTTCCCAGGGTAACGCTTTTCCAGCATTTGCAGCATGATGTCAATGCAAAGCTTTTCCCAAACTTCCTGGAACAGTTACAGGCAAATCACTGGAGACACAAAAAATATCTGGGGCCTCAGCCAACAGCATTCCTCTATGAGTACTGGTATCTCAATTTTCTCTTTATTTTTCTTAATTGGCATTATGCAATTTTGAAGATTTACAGCCAGCTAGACTAAGAAAAATAAAATAAAGCAAAGCCAGAGCTGAAAGTGACAGCAAACTTTTTACCACACAGTGGACGTAATTTTCTACTGCAAACTCAGTTTACAACAAAATCTCCCCTTTAATCTTCTCTGATGTTGCAAAAGTCATCAGCCTCCCAGATTATATCTTATCTGTGGCTTGTATAATGAATGTTTTAATCCACTGGAGCAACAGAATAAACCATAATTATATATATTTTAGACTGAGGGTATGTTTCCTTAAAAATGTATCCTATTTTAGCATGCAAAATCTCAGTTTCTTAAAACAAACAATCCATAGACTACATGATCATTACTCTACATTTTGTGTATGTTGTCAAAACTTCCAATAGAATTTTAAAGAAGTACCTCAAAGTACTGCTGTTGTGAAACCTATTGTAGATAATCTATGTAATCATGAACATCTGACTCCAAAAAGGAAGGTTATAAAAGGCACAGAGGGCAGTTAAGCATGTAATTGTCTTTAGGAAATAATGGGAATTGGGCATGTAACTCCCATATGTACTTCAAAAAATCTCCTCTAAGCAGAACCGAGAGCCTGTGGTTATGTAGGGTCCACCAAGAAAATGGAAGAGCCTTCTTCAGAGATCTTTGACCTTGAAAGCAACAGCATCTCCTTAGCAAGTATCACATAAATGAGGAGGGCACAGGTGTGTAGATTTAGCCCTTTGGGAGCAATTTCTTGACTACTTTCCTGCATTTTCTGGCCCTGATATTATCAATCATAAGAAGCTGTTTGTCATAGTGGAGTCTGGGAACTTTCCTTCAGCTCCTTACACATGAAAATATTAATCATTCTGGGTGTAGTCAGTCCCCGGCTCCAGCTGAAAATTTACTTCAGTTTTGTTTTGGAATATAATGTTTCCAATGGCTACGGCTACAGCTAGACCTGGGTCTGTTCCCTTAGCTGTCTTTCCCCAGCTTGTTTGTTGGCTGCACTGGAGAGTGACTGTACAGTTGGCTCTGGTGTGGCTGCTTTCGGGCTGTCTCTTCCAAGGAGCTGAACTTCATTCCTATCCCTAGGCAACCTTCAGCTAATGGTGTATTAGTAACAGTGGGTTCTTTCTTTTTGCTTGGAAAAATGTTCAGGTTTTAGGTACTCTCTGGATCTTTGCAGAGGATAGTTTGAAAGCGTGAAGATTTTCCTAAATAAATTCAAATCTATTTTTTTTTTAAATGAAGATAGTCTAAATTTCAGGACAGTGCCACCTATGAGGAAGATGATCTTGCTTTTGTTTCAAAATGGCAATCTTTGCATAAACAGTAGCAGTATTCTGGAGAAAGGCACCAGATGTAAGGCTTTTATAACTTACAGTTTTTTTATTTTGTTTATGCACTGCAAAACTGTTGCATACTCTCAGACATGTAACAATAATCCACTGTATGAGGTACTCTGTGTATGCAAAACAAAAAAGCAGGTCTTGATAAACTCAGCAGAGCTTACTGAAATCCTAAATAAAGGAAAATGTCTTGTAGGGACAACTTCTGCCCTCATTTAGAAACAGTGAATTCATTGTGATTGGTTACCAAATTTGGCCGTAGAAATAGGCCATGTATTTTGTCTGTATATGTCTGGTTTATGTATTTTAACTGTGTTTACTTGACAATAAAGGCAGAGAAGTTTCCCTCTTGAACTCAGTGGAAGTGTTGGCTCTGACCTCTTTTAGAAAAGAAACAGACCAAAAAAGGTGATTGTTTTCTGTCTTGAATTCTGTTATTATTTCTAACTCAAATTGTGATTCTTAACTACCCTGGGTATAAATGGACTGCATATGCAATTATTATTATTATTATTTTGTTTTTGTGGGAGAAAGTTCACAAGGTCTACAAATTAGACTCCTGTAAATACTGGCGGAAATGTAAATCTAGAGAAGTCAGTACACTCTGACACTTACTGCTCTTTTTTTTTCTTTTTTTTTTTTAAGACTCGATCACCTCCAAACCTTCACAGATGTATACCACAACAGAAAATTAGGATTTGAAATTAAAATATGTGAAAGTGACAGGAAAAAAAATAAAATGAAACAGTGGCAAAAAGCAGCAATATAGGTAAAAACTTTAAAGGGAAAATATGAGCAATACACCATGAGTGAGAATGAGGGAAGGAGTTGTAAGATATGCAGAAGTATTCAGCTATTACATTTTTTCAGTCTTTCCAAATCCACATATTCACTGAAGGGAAACCCCCAGACAGAGGACAAACAATGAAAATCGTTGATGAAAAAATCAGGGACAGTTGGGAAGCTAGACCTGCTGTGGGATTGCTTCACTGCCCTCAGTCCGACTTCTCCAGTCTGCAGCAGTTGGATGTGAGCCTCTTCCTGCACCAAGATTGCTGCTAACAGCTGGAGGAACGCCCTTCCCCCTTCCTCTCCTGTCGTCAACAGAAAGTCAGTTTTAAATTTGTCAAATGTGGGTGAGAGGAAAAAAAAAGTTTTCACTATTTCTAGGCTGACTTATAGATGACTAAACTGGGATTCTTTTATTTTTAGCAGAAAAACATAGTGACCGATAAATAGTATCTTGGAGTTAGAAGGAGTTTTGTTTCAAGTGCTTCCTCCAGTGCAGAGCTTTGCAGACGTACCAAAATCTGAAGCAGCAGATTAGAAATTTGGTGAAACGGTAGAGTTCTGCAGAAAGTGAGATAGATAGGTAATGAACTGAATGTTGCAGATTTCAAACAAATATATGATGTGGGGGTGTTTCTGAAGGCTGGAAGAAATGTAATCTGCCAGTTTGTACAGCTGAGGTTTAATAAAGGCAAATGTCCGGTCATGGAATGCAGACGGAGAATAAAAAAAGTTATTGTGCTTCAATACACCACTTGTGATCACATTAACACCGCATATTCTGATGTCTGCTAGACATATCTAGATCTATGGGTGAGTGATTCATTAAAAAAAAAAAAAATTAAGACTGCTCAATTATTCCCCTCCCCCCCCTTTTTTTTTTTAATTTCAATGACTCATCCATATACTTACCACAATGTTCTGCATGAACATTTGAACATTTACTTTTTCCCTTAATTAATTTATAACAGAATTTTTTGTTTTCAAGTTCCAAAGCAACTGCTAAAGGAATTTGAGCTCCTGTGAAGCCATTAGAAAGCATATGACACTGGTAAACTAAGCATCAAGGCCACACCATAGCATATACTTTTTTCGATGGTGACGTGCATTATTATTAAAACTGTAAAGTAACTGTAAAGTTACTAGGAGAATATTAGTAATTATACAGACACATCTTCTGTCAATATTCTATGAAATCCATTTACAAGTTCAGTTTTGGCACATACGTGTTTCTTGTTACCATTTTTGTAGGTTCACTTGTTCTTAAGACAGAAAGAAAACATGGTACCACCTAGTACAACATTTCACATAAGCTCTTTCACACTAATATTTCATCAGGGAGAAGTTTCCTGTGTGGCTGTAGTATACATTTTATTATACCTTATCATGTTTACCTGACATGATACCTTAATATCAAGACAAGTAGAAGAGCAAAAAATTACAAGCACTACCTTGCCTTTGAGGGGCTTCACTCCAGATTTACAATCTTGTCCTTGGTGATGTGGTCAGGGTCTGCTCTGGCTTGGCATGCTCAGGCTACCTGAGCAGAAGGCAGACTGGGGACAAACCTCCCAATGACACCTGTCATCTCAGCCAATATTTAAATTAACGACTGAAGCTGTTGTAGAAACCCACAAACCAAAGAAGTCTTAAATCATTTGAAAAGTGAGTAATCCTCTCTAATGAGTAAGGCTCCAGAACAAGCACAAGCAAGAGGGTTGAGCAGAGGCTTTTGCAGGGTATACTTTCCCTTTAGGACATCCAGTACGTTTTGCACTATTTTCTTTATCATCTCCAAGCTCTCTCTTTCCTTTTCTTGTTAGCACAGAACATTTCACCTCTTTCCTAAATAGAGCTCCTGCCCTTGTTATTACTTCAACTTACAAATATGAAATGAATGTTGCCCAAATCCTTGTATGCACTGAGTTACATTGAACTCGCAGTGGATCTTGGTATGTGTGGGAGGAGATAATTCCATTGTTTGGAGGAGAAAGTATTTTGGTAGCACTGAGGAGTCAGAGTTGATTCTTTGGCATAATTTAAACTAGTGTCAGCTGCAGGTCAAGACACATATAAGATTTTCTTAAATCATACTAATTTTACACTGCTATTTTATCCCTTGTGCTGTAACCACAAACTTTGAGTAGCTTGTAGATATCTCTAACACTGGCCTACCAATGTCTTCCTTCTCCAGTGACGTTTTGTTGCTTTTTTTTTTGATTTAGGCCTGCATCTGAGTTATTATCTACCATCAGCTGTTCTCCTTCACACACCTTTTCATGCTCTAGCTACACTCATCTCTGGACATTGTACATATCTTTTATTTACTTTTCAAAGAAAAAGATAAAAAAAAAAAAAGCCTAACAAAACACAATGAACATATGAGCAGAAATATCAAAAGCTGTGGCAAGTTGCTTTGCAGGATGATACCTATCCTCAAATTAAAATAAGAAAAAAAAAATGTACGTGGAAGAATTTCTTTCACTGAAGATCTCTGAATGAATCTCTTACCCAGCATGATCTCTGTCCCTAGTTTGCCTTTATTATCCTGTATAAGACTGCACATGCACTCTCATTTTTGTCATGTAAATAGATTTTTGTCAAAAAAACTTCTCAACATTTTTTTTTTCTGAGACATTTGATATTTAACTTAAATGGAATTCTGAACTCAAATTATCTAAGCCATATCACATAAGAACCTGTGCTATAATATACTTTAACATCTAAATTGTGTCTTCTACAGTTGTTCTTGGAAGAAGATACTGTATGCTGTATTTGTTGGTGCTCATTCTGTCACTAACATCTCAACATTTTAGATAGAAGAATAGGTAGTCAGGGAAACCAGTGCAGTACTGTATGAAAGCAAGATATCTACTTTAGCTTACTTGAAAGAATTTATATGATGGAAAGGTATTACCTGAAAGCAATGGTCTCATCCAGTAACAGTTCTCAGTTGAATCAAGGACAATTCTATTGGAATTCTGTCCTGCTGCTGTGGTAAGAGAGATGATTCAGAAAAATTCAGACTCAGGAGTGAAGATCAGCACCAAAAAGCCCGTATAGATGTTCCTCAGTACATGATTATCAGCAGTACTGCTTCATAGTTTTCAAGGTGTAGGTACAGAGTTACCTTAGTTACATTACCATTTGCAAATGACTTTTTTTGTGTTTGTGTGTGAGGGGGGCATTACTTTTTGCCCAAACCCCTCCATCATGACCCCTATTTTCTACTAAATATTCCTTGATTTTTTTAAGGCTCTTACACAGCCACAGCAGAAGAGGGTTTATGTTTAAATAGTTTTGGAAAGCAGGTCATTTTCCTATCCATCTGCTTCTTCCCACTGGGCCCACTAAGCTGCCTTCCTGCCTGAGAGGGTCTAGTGTTAGACCTCTGGAAGAATTAGCTTCCAACAGCATGGTTTCCTATGGAAACTTGACTTCCCAGAGGAAATGGGGAGAGAGCACTGATGAAGTGGAAAAAACACCTTATTTTCTGCTGGAGCAGCTCAGAGCATTGAAAAGCATTGCTGGTAAAGCACTTTGTCAGCTCAGAGCTGCCCTATTGTTGGCTGTACCTGCCTGCATCCTGCAGCTGAAAACCTGTGCTGCTCCCAAATGCATCCGTGGTAGCAGCCTGCACTGTGAAAAAACATAGCCAGCATACACGTACTGAACATACAGGGAATAGATGCAGCAGCCTGCTTTTCAATAGACCTTGTGTACTTGAAAAGACAGCCAGAGTAGAGCTTTGGAACTGATACAGCCCCAGAAGTGATGGGGCAGCTTCCCCATGGCAGGTCTCCTGTCTCCTACCACATCCTTCTCCCATTTAGTTGGGACTGCTCATGGGCACCAAACATTTTGTCTTCTGTTTCTAGATGTTGGTGTTTTCTGACAGTGTCAAGACCAATAAGGCTTTGCATCTGTTTCATTAGTCCATCGTGTAACTTCCTTTGGGGAGTAAAGTCAGATTTCCATAGGAGATTTCTCTTGCAGCTTTACTATCAGAAGTTGGTTAGGGCTCAGGTACCTTTAGAGCTGCATAAGGGAACCTGGGGATGCAATGAAAAGGTTACCTGATCTTTTCCTGTTGCCATTAGCATGAAAAATGCCAATGTCTTGTCATTATGGGTTACTTGGGTTACTTCCATTGTGTCTGTCACTGTCTATATTACTTGCCCTTTAAATATAAGAAATGTATAAGTTTTCTAGGACTTATCACATTTTATTCACTAACGAAGGCACTTTGTGACCAGATACTAGAAGTATTGATTGTAAGGACTATGTATTCTCTTTAAGTGCTTAGTTTCGGAGGACGGATTTTTTTTTTTTTTTAATTTTTTTTTTAGATTGAACATCAGTGAACTGCTGAATGCTACAAGAACCAAAGAACCATGTCTGCTACACTTTCTGCCTGTAGTGTTGCAGCTGGCACAGCTAACAAATATCAGCCTGGAGGTAATAAAGCAAATAATGAGAAATTAAGCCTTTCTTGAGGCAGATTTTGAAGGAGAGATTGTCTTTACCATTCTAGTTTTTCTTCAGTAACAAAACATCTTTCTAGATTTTTTTAATTGATTAAATTAAAAATTTCCTAAAAGGTCAAGGCTTTGGACCCTTCAGGTATATGAAGGATCCTTGATGACAGGCTGTTTTTCACTGTTGGTGACGGAAGAAAGCAGACATGGAGCTGCCAAAATGGGAAAGACTGAAATCACGTACACTCATATAGTTTCATATATCTTTGGAGGAACTGTTGATCTTTCTAAATGCTGCTCCCCTGTGCTATTACTACAAATTCATATGCTGAATAGGCTGAATTATTAAACTCCATATATGTTGCAGGTGAAACTAATAAAACCACACAACTAACGGCCAAGGCAATTCAGAGATAGCTATATAAACATTCATAAGCTGCTTTGGCTAATGACCAATTTCTTGTATCCATCACTCAGCCTCCCCTTCTGTGTGGTGTTCACTGAAGCAAGATAACATCTAGACGTACACTGAAGTGACAGCTACACGAACCATAGAATCAGAAATAGAGCTACTTTCAAAGATAAGGGGTATAATATATGAGCCTTTAAAGGACAGTGATCCCCATCAGCAAAAAAGGTCATTATTTTACAAAGAACTGGTTTTGTTCCTGAAGTACAGCACACAGAAACCCAGCTAACCATTAGTTTCATGAGTTCTTAACTTAGCAAAACGTGTCGAGGCAGATAGAAGTCCATTACTATTTTGTCAGATTAATTTTAAACCACCAAACACCCTTCCACAGCCTCCCACACACTCCCAAAAAAAGGACGAAATTTTGGTCTCAGTGTTGAAAAAATCCCAACACCTCCAAAAATGTTAAAAAAGAGGGATGTGTAGGGATAATTCTGTTCCTAAGAAAGACGTATTTATGAAAAAGGTTTTCAAAGAAACAAAAAATAGGAGTTCCACCATAGTATTGGCTTAGTAGCTAGATGAATCCTGTTGCCTTTACCTCTAAAAAATGGTAGTTCCTCTACAGGTTTGCTATGCACACTATGTATTGTGGTAACATGTCTATGGATTCAGAATAGTAACACCTGCCTACATGACCTAACGTTCAAACAATGTGAAGCTGAAGCTGCGTAGATGAATGACATTTTCTCATGTCCGTGAAATGCTTCTCACCATCCGAGAAGCCAGACAGTAGTTTTGGGTAATACATATCTGTCAGCTGTGAATTCTACCATCAGATGAACTGTCTGTTAATTATATATACATCTCTAAGCAGCTATCACATGATTGTAGATTTAAATCATTAATATTGAGTAAGACAGGATTCAAACAAATGGCCTTCCTGTGAAAGGTTACAGAATTCATGAAAGCCCAGAGAATTGTTGTCTTACAGCATGATGGTTCTGTTTATTTTCCTCCTTTTACTGAGGTGCAGGATTCCTGGAAGTCTCATGCTCTTTTAGGCATTTTAGAAGAGTTGGTGTTTTCTAGCACTAAACAACTGTTTCCTTTTCAAAACAGTACTAGCACTGGAACATCTTTCATGTTTCAGTTCTTAAGAAATAGTCCTTATATTATCACCAAAGCTATAGGCTGCAGTGATAGCATGTATAATAAAGAAGAAAAAAAAAAGGAACTGATTTTCTCTTTTTACTGACCATCTATTTCCTTGACTATTGAGAATACAGTACTTTCCTTTGAAAATTAAGGAAATATATTTTCCTTTCATAGCAATCTGTATATGAACCAAGGAATTGCTCTAGAAAGTTTTTTCTCTACTGTAAAATTCAAAACCGATTTCTCCATCAGAACTCCTACTTTTGGAAATTAATTCTAGTTACAGGCCTAGGAAACTATTCAAGGTATAACAGTTCTCCAGCCAACAAACTTGACACTATCCATTATACAAACAAAATATGTTCCTGGGGAGACAAGTACTCATTTGCTAGCTTTCATTCTGGAATACATCTTTCCATTTTGTTATAACACTTCTGTTCAAAAATGGGGGATTATAACACTAATACCAACAAAAGCTATAGTGATTCACACACACAGTCACAGTGCTCAGAGTGGGCTAAACAAAGAATTATTGACGTTCACCCTCTAAGCACTCTAAAAATAAACTATGATTTTTGAAGTTACTCATAAACAGCTTCCAATAGGGCTTCAGTTAATATGAACTCACAAATATTTTAAGTTCCAACTATGTGAAAATGAGTCCAAAATTGACTCTGAATGATGAATTTTATGACTTAGATATGATTGAACTTGAAAGAAAGCATATGTTATTGCTTAGTGTTGTTATTGTTACTTCCATCAGTAGCAAACACATCCAAATTTGGGTATACAGAATTATTTTGTTTCAAAGAAAGAAGAAGGGAAGATAGAAAGGGTAAGCACTGAAAACTGTTCCCCCAACCCAAAGTCCTAAATGGGAAATGCATACTTTCAGAGATTATCATATACTGAGGTTAATTTAAAATGAACAGTATAAATCTGACTAGAAATAATTGTAGATGATGTAGTATGCTATTTAAAACATGTTATTGCCCAGATCTGTGGAAATATGATCAGATAAATTATGCTTTCAATGATGTGAGACTAGAACAGTATTATTCCAACGCAAAATGCTGCCAGAAGCATGGATGTGTGTGTGCAATAACGGCATCAAGGCTGACTGGCTTCACAGGCCTTGCCAAAGCTGAGCTGTTTCTTAAAGATTTTTTTTTTAATTGTGCTTTGACTGGCATCACTCCACACATGACAGCTACAGATAGTGCTTTTGCACAGACAAAGCTCAACATTCTTGAGTGAATTTATTACCAAAACCCTTAAATGTGAACAATGAAAAGCTGAACGTCAGACACACTTCTGCATGCTTTTCCATTTTCTTTCTTATATCACACACATCACCCATGCACAGCTATCAGTTGTCTGTGTGTCTTATCAACACCAGTGCTGCTCGTGTTGCGTAGTGATTGCTAACTGAACAGGAATTGCTAGGTCAGCAAACTGTTGCTTATGGCAATGAAGATAGCACTAGGCAAGAGACAGACCTCACCTTCAAGGTGAAATCCTTTCAGAATTGATTATTTGCATGTCCTTCTTCAGCACACTTTTTTCCTTGTTTTGTTTGCAGAAAATATACTATTGTAGCATTACTGTTTGAAAACAAAAATGTAGGCTGTGTGTTTAAGTAGCAGAATACCGAAAGCTGCCACGAAACTCAAGGAGTTAAAATTTGGGAATAAAATTCCCTTCCTTTCTCCTCTATCTTTGGGAATAAATTTTCCTACCTTTCTCCTCTATCTTCTACCGTCTCTTCAATCAAAACTGGGATTCCAGATCATATTTATTCACAATATATCTTTGCCAAATCAGAAAGAAATTCTGGGGGATGAAAAAAAAAATAAAAAAAAATTTTGTTACCCAAGGGAATTTTCTTTGCTGAATATCAAAAGCCTGAAGCAAGCAATTGATGTGGGAGATCTTTAAAAGAACAAGTCAGAGGAATCCTTTTAGATTTTTAGATGGAAAGTTTAAGGAATTGCTATCAGATGCTCTTACAGCATAAAAAAAAAAAAAAAAAAAGCTAAAATGGTGCTTTCTGTCTGAAAGGATTACCTAGAAAAGATATTGGAAAGCAAGATGTGTGAAAAACAAAACTTTGAGGGTTCAAAACCAAAGGGACAATTAAAAAAAGAAGTAATTTGTCTGGTTTTAGGGAGCAACTCTAAAGGAGTTTCTCCATGAGAGAGATTCATAGATCCATTTTGTGCTACTGAGTAATTTCTGTTCTGGCCATTAAGGTGAACGAAAGCTTGAGTTTAGGAGAACAGAATCAGTCCAGGCTGAGTACTTTTAAATGTCCACCTACGCCACCAGCTTTGAATAGTACTGAGTGCCATGTTAACAAAACTCTTCAGCTTCCTCTAATCCTAATGGGAATTTCATATGTCAGCTAAAGCTCTGTGTATTTATTCGGGCTGTTCAACTTGCATTTGAGGAAAGAATTCCACAGCTATATTTCTAAAGATTTTACATTGACTAAACAATGGCAGCCATTGTTAACATCAGGAAGCACTGGCAGCAGACATTTAGCAACCAGAGCTATATATTATGTATGCTGTGTAAACCTTTACTCTGATGCTAAATGGCACTTTAAAATGCCATCAGTGTTATACCATATATTTCTTACAGAAGCTCCATTGTATGCACAAAAACCTTCAACAGCTTGCACTGCCATTCCTGAAATGGTCCTGGACAAGACAATCTTTTAGAAGCACGTTTTATCAGTGACCAGATCTAGAGAGCTTAATAGCAATAATTCAAGAGAGGCAAGAGTTAATGCAGATGGAAGGGCACATTTCCTGAAAGGCTTCTGCTTTCTGCTATGGGCTATTTCACTCAGACCTCCCACGAAGTCAGCTCTCTCCAACTGTGGGTCTCTTTTATTCTCAATTTGGAACCCACAGAGTACTGAAAATCAGATAAAGTATCCTATCTCATTTTTCTTTCCGTACTTTTTCTGTACTCACATTCACATTCTGAATTTGGTCTGTTCTTGCAAACTTCTTTAAAAATCCTTGTAATATTCAGTGCGATTTTAAGACCTGATGCTTTACCAGAGCAAGCTGCTGTTGTTAAAAGAACAATTAAGAGCTTCCTCCTGCAGTCTTTACGCCAATCAGTGGAAACCAGCATGATTGTTGAGAAAGTTAGGCCAGGGGAAATACCTGCCAGGAAAAGTTAGGTAGCAGAAGGAAAAAAAACAACAAACCCACTCTATGGGGAATTGGAATCAAAACTCAGACATGGTGTTGAATCATAAATTCTTTATTAGTTCCTCTAACTTGAAGAGACAATGTAAATGAGCTTCTAGATATATAACTAGAAATGTATATTTTTCCTTCTCTAAAGTATTCTTCAATTACTCAGTAGAGTAATTTTGTATTCTTGAATAAGAACCTCATATGGAATCACATACATTTACTCCTGGGTAGAACAATACCTATACACATTTCAAACAATTTTGTAGGATTTAAACAAAGAAATGAAAAACACTACACTAAAATTTCAACATTTGAACTTAGAAGACATTGTGCATAGGGTCATGAGCATGCTTTTGAAGAAATACATGTCTACTCTACCTGAGGACTGGAAGGAGTAAAATGGAGAGAATGAAGAGAGTTAATTAATAAGAATTAATAATAAATATTCAATACCATGTTTTGGTCTAAAATCACTAAGATAAGCCAAATCCTCTGGACTCATGTCACCCATCTCCCAGTCCATGTTCCTGCCCTGTAAGTCTTTCACTCTTTTCCTCATTTGAAAGTGAAGCTTCATCTGTTGTGAAGCAAACAGTGGAGAAGTAAATGAAGCTGCAAAAAAACCCAACATCTTGGGCATGAACAAGTTATCCCACACTATCTTTGGTGCCTTGAATTGCACTTGAAGCTTGTCTGCAAGAATACAGAAGAGAAGGTTAAAAGTAGGGCTGTGTGCTTTAACTGACCTTCATTTTGGTTACTAAGCAGAATAATCCTAAAAAAAAAGGAAAATTGATATGGGTTGATTTGATCACTTCCCTGTCCTCATTTTTTACTCTCCAAAACACCAACTGATGTTAGACAAGACATTCATTCTTTACCATCTACAGGAACAAGAAGAATCTGATGGGATATCTAAGGGGACTTTAATTTCCCTATGATCATTAGCTTATGTGTTGTTATTTTTTTCCATGTCATACAGCATGCTGTGACAGTTTGTCTGCATATATCCATTTTATTATGAAAATGAAGGGCCAGACATCCCAGGGTGCTAGAAGAAATGTAGTGGTTCAACGGAAATATGCATCAAGGTTGTGACAGATTTCCAAATGTCTATGGAAACTGGAAATGGTATTTAACATTGACTAGTGTCAATATCTCCTCACTATAAAGCATACAGTGTTTGTAAGTTGATCCACTCTTACAGAATAGAAAACTCTTACAGATAGAAAAGGAGAGATGACTCTTGACAATGATATTAAAAAACAGCAAATTTCTTTTTATCTGGAAAATTACAAGCACAGAGTAGATGACAATGAACAATAGTATGGGTTCTTCAAAAGGGCTCATAGATAAATGATGGACACTTTTGAGTATCTAGAGAACTTGTAAAAACAGCTTAAAAGGTAGGCCGGAAAGAAGGAGGAATGCATATTGAATCATAGGGGAATTATACAACCTCTTGGCAAGAATCTCTTAAGAAATCTTGGTTGGAAAATATCACTGAATTCAAAAAGAGGTAAAATAAACCCTTTAAAATAAAGGTCTAATTTAACAATAAAATCAACAAAATATAAACTACTTGAATTATCACAGAATTAGAGTTGGCAGCTTCCACCAAAGCACCTGTAAAATCAGAGATTTATATATGTAGAAAAATACTAAAAAGACCCCAGTTTTAATAAATTGGAATATTCTTTTAAAATCTTATTCACAGATCTGTGCTAGGGTGAGGGTGTCTGGTTCCAAACTTGGCAAAACCTCTATCATTAGTCTTACAGCTAATCTTTAAGCTACTCTTTAAGGGGAAACAAAATTATAATGAATGTGATGTGATAATGAAAACAGTGGAAATAGAAGTGACCCACAAAAAAAGGGAACAAAGGAAATGACATGCTGGGGAAGTAAGAGTTAATAAACCAAAGGTAGAGCATGGGAGAAAATGGAGTGTGGGAACTGAGGTAATTAATTGTTTCATTTTTTTCTCCAGAAAAGAAAAACTCTCTATTACATCCTACCCCACGGAAAAGCAATCAAGTCAATGTATTTTCTCAGTGGAATAAAATGGTTTTAGACAACAGTTTTTATCAAATTCCTTATACTGTGTACTCCATGAAACACTAAAAATGTTAGATTAATTGGCAAACCACTGAGAACCCTCAGGTACACAAACACAGTGCCCGTGAAGGTATATGAAGACTAGAAATGCATAAATATGGGGAAATATGAGGAATTGAAACTGAATCTCAGAATGAGGTCCTTATGAGTTTCATCTGAGTTTAGAAATTAGCTGCAAGACTTTGTTCTAGTGGAAAAAAATATTTTTAAAATTAAATTAAACATCAGAAAAATTATCAGAGGAGCAATATATCTTGCTAGGAAGTGTTTGTCATTGGTTCAAAAGAGGAAAGTGATAAACCCTTCTAAATCAGTAAGACTGACAAATGTCAGTAATACACGATCCCGTGAGAATATGCAACCTCTTCAGAAATAGGGCATATCTGAGAAACCATCCAGGGCACATGCTCTGCTTTGCTGTCTGCCAGGCACATATGGGGTTTACTAAGCAGAAATGATAACCTTTTGATACTTTTCACTTCTATAAATAAAATTGGCAGAAGGTACCTCCAATGTATTCTATAGAGTATTTGTTGAAGGACTCTACAAATATAATTTGTTAAACTGCTTGTATTTATACTTTGACAAAAAGACTAAGTATATTCAGACAAAACTCCTCCCATATGAGGAGCTGGAGTGCTTAAATGCCTGACGAGCTGCTTGTGATTCAGGTTGTACGGGCAGTAGGAGACAGGAAAGCTAGGACAAGTTTTACCTTAGGAGATATATATAGCCTTAGTGACAACAGAACTGTGAACAAGCAGCTGCCTGTGTGTCCATAGGGTATTATTTTCTGTCTTAGACTGTTGTGATAGAGAGATGAACCAAGAGGATGGGCAGTCATCTAAGCAAGCAAGGAAAATTGTGGCATCTGTAAGAGATGGCATCTTCATGTGGAAAGATGGCATCTTTAAGGAAAATTGTGGCATCTTCAAATCTCAAAAAGTCAAACACCAAAAGTGGGACAAGAGCTCTGTATTCCCTTCTGTCTGTAGCTCTCATGGCTAGGTTAGTCACCCAGCCATCTATGCAGATAATTCTGTGGGTGGAAACTCTCTCTAGATAATAGTAGGTATGTGCACTGATGCTGCTTGGAGAAGCAGCAAAACAATTCCTGCAAAGCACTGCTCTTGCCCTTGGCAGAAGAATGGGATTCCTCTCCCCAAACCCCTGACCCATTCCTTGTTACTAGGGGGGTATTCACACCCATTTGGTGTGAAGAAGTTTTGGTAGGGGCTGGAGAATGTAAAAGAGTCATGCTCTTCTGGGTTTTAGTCTTTTCATTCTGTTTTGCCTTTTTAAAGAAGAAACATCTTCTTTCAGTCAAAGATAAAGATTTTAACCTCTTTCTGATAACAGTAGGATTTACTTCCTATAGTACACACAACCTTTGCTAACTGATGCTAATGCAATTCAAGGAAACTTTCAGGTCCATGCAGGTAGAGGACTTTGTATATTCTCTTACATTTAACTTTATTTGTCTAAAGATAACTCATCTAATCTTAGGTCCTTACATAACTGCTAGGAAGATATAGGGAATTTTGGAGAATCACTCTATAAATGACATAAGTCATTCTTTCTGGTATCTATCTTTTCCATTGAGTAAGGATGACGAGTTTACACTTGACACTGAACTTTGGGATGGCCTGGCATGTTAGCAGCTAGAAAAAAAGCAAATGAAACTATAATCATTTGCAGTTGCAGACTAAATAACATATATCACTTTTACATTGGAATGATCCAGGCATCTGTGACTTAGGTGATATTAACCAGGTTCCTTCTGAACACATTAACAGAACTTATTCCAGCTACCGAGTTTTAGAAAAGGCTTAGCTTAAAATAATACCATTTTTTTTTCTCCTGTTGCCAACAGAAATGTCTTCTGTACTCCTATCAGTGATTTGATTTAACTGTTGATGGTGAACATCCTCTGCTTCTAGAACCTTCCTCTTCAAAACCCCAGAATCTCATGCGGGAAGGTTAAATGCTATTCTTCTCAGGTCCATTTTTAGTGTTGGAATTTTAGAATGGTTTTATAACTTTTCTGTGTTTGGTTTGCTTTGGTTAGTACACATTGCTTTGTACCATTGCCTGCCATTAGCACTGGAGTGGTAATCTTCCTCACTGTGTATACATGCTCGTAAGAAACTCTTCTCTTTCCCTGCAAAGAAAGAAAATTCATACTCACTTTTGCCAATCCCAAACTGTGATTAGGCTCCAAAAATTAACACTATCATTTTTTTACCCCAAATCTCATAACTATTTCACATCATCAGATTCATTTATAAGGGAGTTGAAGACTCACTGGATTCAAACTGGATCTGTAAAATACATGCAAAGGAAGAAAGTACTCTACTAAACTATGGCCACCTGGTTTATATATTGCTTGATGACTTCATAAATTGCACTGACTATTAATTTTAAGCAAAAAATCCTTTCATAGAAAATCTCAAGAATTTTTGTTGTGAGATGAAAAATATTCCAACCATTCTGAAAGAATTCCCTATGCTGCTTTACTTCATAGTGGGGTGAATGCAAAGCAGTATGTACCAGATCAATGCCTTCAGCTATGCCTAACCTTAGGGCTGTGTATTGTCTGAAATAGTTATAACAAGATTTTTTTGATAAGTTGAAATTTGAAACTCAGAACCTGATAATTCAGAACAAAGTCCTAAGGTCTTTTAGGCAGTGATCTGCCCTGTTAGAGAGAAGAGTATACCTGTAAGTATAATCCCTCACATAACTATATGTTGCGTGCAGTTGCACATAAAATGGCTGGTGGAAGTGTTGTCTATTGGTCACCGTGGATTCATATGGGAAGCTTGGTTTCAAAGTCATTTTCTAATTATTCTGATTTGGAGAAGGGATTTGAACCTAGGATTCCTAAATTCTGCAGTACACAGAGGGATCTCAGGCTGTACCATTTGCTTTTACTAACCATTTACTCACTACGGAAAGATTGTAGTCTCAGAGCTCCTGTAAATGAGTGCATGAGCCACTAGACTCTTTGGTGTTTCTCACTAAGATGAACGTTGCAGACATATTTATTTTTTTCTCTGATTTTACTACTGTCTGTATCACGATTAGTTTCTACCTATATTTCTATCTCTGTAACATCTTGATTTCTCTACTGTATCTCATCTATATACCTATATCATCAATATCTAGATCTATATGTATTCAGTCGATCATTACTGGTAGTTTGTAGTCACCCGCTGGTCTGCAATGACTTGCAGGATCCCTGCAGTGCTGATTTGGCACCTCTCTAAGTAGCACTGCCTGTTACTCAGTAGGGATTTTGCACAGTACAAGAACCTATAGACTGGCTGAACCAAAGTATTACAAGAGAGTTTTAAATAGAGTGCAGTCAGTGGGTGCCTGTGGCCTCATTTAGTTTTGAAAGGCTGTATTGATGTATTTCCTCCCCAGAATTCAAATGGAAATCTGGGAGAAGATCCCTTGAAAGACAAGCTGGAGAATGAGGGAGACCCTCTTTACCCCCTGCATTAACATTTCAACCTTGCCTCAAGTGCTTAGTACTGAGTTTGAGAACAAGGGAAATGATGTCCTGAGGCTTCAAGGCACTACTTCTCCTTTGTTCTGAGGTAGGCCATCCTGTCTATATAGATTACCGTGCTTTAGCAGGAAAGGCTCCCTTATGTCCTAAGAAGGTAATAACTTCTCTTCACATCATCACTATCTTGCCTCTACAGTCATATTGCTAATTGACCTTTGGTGTCTCTGATACCAGAGACCATGCTTAAAAATCCATCTGTACTTACCTTTAAATGCCTACCTATTCATCAGGCCCAACTGCTGGATAATGAGTCCTCAAATCTGACATGTAATGACCAACAAATTAGGTAGTTTATTATGAGACCAGGGTTAATCATCTACAGCTTGCATTTGATTGTAATAGTCTAATAGTCTTTTTTTTTTTTTTTTTTGCATGCTTCTGTGCAGTATTTCACAAAACAACTAGAAAAAAAAGTGATTTGCAGCTTTCATAAAAGTAAAACTTGCAGGAGTAAAGTCTACAATCCAGCTCTACATAATGGCTTGGGCAATTCAACCCTGAGTTGCTTCAGAATCTGAATTCTAGTTTCTAATTTTCCAAAGGGAATTTTCACCCTGGTACAGACATTGACTGCCTGCCATAAAATGCCTAGGCAACTAGTTCCTATATTGGAACCGAATAGTTGTGAGGACAGATTTATAGAAAGGACACTTTCTGAAAGCCAGGGAGGGAAGTAAGAAAGAGGTCACTCATGGATGTTCAAGCAACATGTGTGTGTCACAGATCACATGTAAGGGAGAAGCAAGAAGCTTTCTGGATATTCCTTGGTAGATTGAATTCCATGTGTGGATCACCCCATTTTTTTTGGTTCTAGGGGAAGTTAGAAGTTGTAACCCTTAGGATTCTCAGTTCAGTAAACCAAAGAATTATATGGATCTAAAAATGTTGGTAATCCACGTTAACTTGCTATATAATATGCTAAAGTCACACTTGGCTGGTCTTGGGGTAGAAACGTGCACAAGAAAAGTGGTAGATGGGGTATCAGCATGGACTAGCTTCAAATTTCTTAGCTAAATTTGTGCTATCTTTTCTTAATTGCTAACACCAGTTGTTACACTGACCCAGAATATCTTACACTAAGCAACAAGACCCATTACTGTAACATTAGTGTTCAACTCGACATTAGAAAGTGAAGTCTATGACTGGGATTTACAAGTTTTAGTCTTATTTTGAAGTCAGGTGCTTACTTTGGTATGACAATCACACACCAAAAGACAAGGAGGTAAAAATATAAGTGTTTGGTGCAATCAACCATAACAGGATATTCCAGATTGAATACATTTCTCTAACAGAGTACAACACAAAGGAAAATAGAAAGCTGGTTGTCTGTGGGTATTTTTACAATCTCTGAGAAAAAGCCTATTTAAAAATGAAATACACCTTGATATTAATTAAAATATTGTTTCTTTTTTAGACTTGATTTCTTTAAAAAACTCTAGCTCGGTGACTACTGTCTGCAAAGATTCTGAAAATTTCTGAAGCTTGGCTTGGCATCTACAGGTCTGTCACCTGTTTTTTTTTTTTTTTTTTTTTTTTAAATTTATCCCCCCCAAGATATTTCAAGCCATTTTATATCTGGGTAAAATAACACGAAAAAGAAGTGTTTTATTTCCCTTTTTTAACTAACTCTGATTAAGTGTAGTTGATAATTAGGATTATTGGGATTATAGCAACTGAAGCCAGAATGTAGGGTTGGATAGAAATATAAGTTTTTTGAGAAGACAGCATATTTCTCGGTAGGAGGTGGTAACCTGGAAGAGCAACAAACATATTGGTGATTATCAGTCCAGCTGAGATGTAATTTCACAATGTTGACATTTCCTGTTGTTCATAAAAGGGGGAGTGGGTCACTATCAGGGGGCTAGAAGAATGAAATATTTGTTAGTTTTCCATCCATTTTATTTTTCACTTTACACCCAGGTACACAGTAAAGTGAAAGGGTAGAAGATTAAATAGGCAGTACAAAATTAATAGGCAGAGCTTTCCTTATGGAAAAACTGTTATATTTCCTCTTTTAAAAATCATACTATTTCTTCATAAAGTTATTGTTTAGCAACCTATAATCTTTTCATTAATACAAATGGAACTCACATGTACAAAGTTCAACATCTTTGCTCTAACAAACTACTACTTCTTCCTTCCAATCTTATAGTGTAGAAAATCAACTGGTTTTGAATAAATTTAGTGATCAATCTATTAAAGTCAGTGGAAATTAAAGGCCCATTTTCTTAGAAGAGATTTTCAGTGACAAATATGAAGAACGTGATTTTTCTATTTTTTTTTCAGAACTGTCTGATAGCCTTTGCCACATAAAAGAAAAAGAGTCCTGTTTCAAGTGAAGTGAAAAACAAAACTTCTCAACAAATAAGAGGTCATCATAATCCCTGGAAAAAATAGCTAAATAGCTGTCAATTATTTATGTATTTATTTATTTATATATATATTTATTATTTTTTTTGTGGGGGAACCTATAATATGAAGAACTGAATTGATGACATACGTAAGTATGACATACCACATTGAATGAATATTTAGTGTTTTATTTTACACCTCTAAGAATGAATCTTATTTAAAGAAGAAACTTAAGAAAAGACCATAGTAATTATTGAAAGGTTTCTGGTTGTTGGAGTTGCCTTCCTGAGAAACTAGTACATCAAGTACTTTTTGCAGCCAAGATGTGTGCTATGTGTACATGTGTGTGTAAGCTATTTGTCCCCCACCCCCCCTTTTTTTTTTTTTTTTGTAATGAATAGAACTTGTGTTGAGAAGGTGGGAGGTCAAAAGTTCACACCTTCCTGAGGAATCATCATGAAGAATGAGTGCATACAGACTGGTGTGGTAAAATATTTTACATATGGCAGTGCTGTATTGGAAACTAACTTGGTGAAAATCTTGTACCATTTACAGAATGTTTCTTTCATATTAAAAATAAACATGGAATATACAATATATTATTTTACATACATAATTGAAAATCTGTTCCTTCTTTCCCTACCTGTTAATCTTGTAGTTATACAAAAAACTTTGTGTCCCCTCTGGTGGTGATGATAGCTCTAAGGCTGTATAAAGATGCAGGAAATATAGCTCCCAGTATAATTTTAGGTGTTGCTAATCAAATGCTGGAAAAGAAACACAGAACCATAAGCGTGAATTCTCACTCTGAAATATGCTTGCTATTAGCCTCTGAATTAAGAAATCATCTGCAGACACTGAAGCGGCAGGAAATATGTAGTAGCAACAATGTTCTAGAAATAAGTGAATACAATATTTCTAACATCTTGATCATATATCTGTCTCTATCTTAACAGTAAGGAACCTACTCTGATTAAGTATGTTTTTGCACACTGTTATTTGTATTCCAACTCTACACAGAGATCCTGCTTGAGCTGCCTTTGTACCAGGTACTGCAAAGATATATGGCAAGTCAGTATAGAGTCTTTGCAATGACAACTCTCTCTCTAACCTTACAGAAGCTGAGAGAAATAGAACACTGCACCTTTACTGAACAGATACAGAGCTGAGACATGCAAAGATTAAATGACTTTTTGTAGGATACATTACATAAAATGATATGGTGAATTTTATTTTAGTCTTGGATTTGTAAGGACTCACTGTTTTAGTAATTAATTACCATGGTATTATTCTCATTCATTTCTTCTTAAGATATCAGTGATTGGATCCTGTTGCTGTTGTCCTATTAGATCATAAAAGTACTAGTTACCTTCTGGAAACTGGATCTCCAGGAACTGATTGTAATTTAAAGTATGATCCTGCACACATTAAAGCCAACTAGATTTGCTATTGCTTTTGGTAGAGTTTGCAACTATCCTGAGCAAAGTGTTGGGTTGATATATATGAAAGTTGTAGGAGGCTTATGATACTTTTCGATTCCAGGCAGGTACTGCTTACTTATGTGCTGTATAATGCCTCCTGCAATCACTCCACTGGCCTTATTATTCATCTCTGTTTCCCAATAAACTCATGAACCTAGGGCTCTTACACAGCTGTGAGAGCTTCCCCCATGTTGGCAGCTGTGGGATGCAATGTGATGTATTTATTTCTCTAAATTTGAAAATCTACAGTATAGAAAGGCATGTCAGAACCAGCCATTTTGGTCCCCCTTTATTGTCAAAGAAAAGACTGGGTTAATAGGGTCTCTGCTGTTAACTGTTTTACCCTATAGCTAATTTCAAAGTTGGATGGCTGAATCGTGATCTTAGAGTTCCAATTTCTTGCTATTCATTGTGAAAGGCAGATAAATTATCTGGCTCAGATGTAGATGTCTAAAGCATAAGTGAATGAGATAGTTCCTACCTAAGACCTTTGAAATCTCTGAAAATGAAGTCTTCATTATAAAGATAATCTGTGTAGGCTTCTGCTCCAGAGTGAATTTCATGCACTGGGAAGAAATAATCAGTCTCTTGTTTCTATGGAATATATGATCATTTTAATTGTAAAATTGTATTTCTGTAGAGTAGCCACTCTCTAAGGAGTTATTTTAGTGTCTGCAATGTGTTTATTTACATATTCAGTATACAAAGGATGAAACGTTAGCCTGCTATAAAAACATGTCACCTGTATGTTATTAATAGATGCCATGAGAAGTCTGAATCAGCAATTTGCCTATGGGCTTAAATACTTCAGTCCTTGAGTACACTCATAATATGGTATCCCATCTTCCTCTGATAGTTCTAATATGGTTCTAGCTATTCCTCTTTTTGTTTGCAAAGTTACAAAGAAAAAACATTGGAAGCACTCAGTCAGGCCAACTGGTGCCTTAATGTTGCATATGCTAACAATTTGTGCAAGAGATGTAATAATAATCGAGCAGTATAACACCAGAACAGTACTCGTTGATCATTTGTAAAAGAATAAATTGAAAATGCAAGAGTTGCACATTATGGAAAAGTCGGATGTTGAGGGTTTTAAAACTCCATTAATGAACCTTTATTGAAACAAAAAGAAAAGAAAACGTCAGCTTTAACATCATTGTTAAAGGCATACTTACTATATTTTGCATCTCCAAAACAAATATAATACCCTTGCAGGATAAATATTCTATACACTGTGGAAAACACTGAATGCTGAAAAAAATGCCGTGAGGGCATGAGAAGGATACAGACTGGCTGTAGTCCAGCTCCCCATTTGTAGCTTATTGCTGTAAAATTTCCATATACTTCCCCTGAGTACAATGAAAAACTGTGTAAAGTGATACTTCTGGCTTTGAATGAACTAACGGCACCAGGGAATTCTTACAATAAAATGGATGAGGGGCAGCTTATACAGTTCAATCACTTTTTCCTTGGAAAAATGGATGTATAAAAATATTGCTAAAGGTCTGCCTATAATATTTTCTTGGTATGTTTAAACCTTGTTCTCAGACATTAGGCAACTTTGTGAAAAGTGGATCTAGGTAGTGACAAGCCTGAACATGCTTTAGACATTACTGAAGCTTTTAAAAGGTGTGGTATGTAAGAAGTTCTCTGCAGAGCTGCATTTTAAGCTAAGGATTTAGTTAATGCTAATAATGATACCTTGCTTACATTCAGGCCTTCAATCTGAGAATTTGACAGGAGTGCTCTAGTTACTGCAGGTACTCAAAAAGTGAACAGAGGTAAGCCACTGGATGAAAAAATAATTTTTTTTTTTCCATAAGCAGCATACACACATGCTTAAAATCAATATTTACCAGTGAATGGGAAGATTTAAGCTCCTGAAACTCACAGAGCTATGTCTTTTACTAAACATATACCAAACCCTATGTGCAAGGTGAGATCCACAAAGGTATTTAGATTAGATTACATTTAATGCAATAAGTAGGAGTCAAAATACTTGTGAACATGAACCTTGGTGACATGAGGTGCAATTCAGTGTATGCACTGTTAGGGTGTGAAGGTCTTTACACAGCCTGTCCACAGAGAGCAGGTCAACACACCAGGCTGGGTACCTACTGCTTGGGAGGTGGTGACTGGACCACTGCAAAACAACTAAAAAGTCAAAATGCTTATTTTAAAAATCATTGGTTGAACCACAAATTGAAAAGCATTTATTTTACTTTGCAGACTGCAGATATAAATTATTAAAATGCACAGAAATAGGAATAAAAATAAAAATAAAGTTCAAAAGATTAAGAAAGCCTTTTCCTTCCCTAATTTGTTACCATGATCTGATGAAGAATTTTTCTTT
Source organism: Anser cygnoides (assembly GCF_040182565.1). Lineage (NCBI taxonomy): Eukaryota > Metazoa > Chordata > Aves > Anseriformes > Anatidae > Anser > Anser cygnoides. Next base: position 14,206,825 of record NC_089874.1, on the reverse strand, counting down.
CTTTCTCATACATCAGGGTGAGTACCCTGAAATACCTAACTACAGCTTATAATTTATGATTCTGTGTCAGTAACAGATAGTATAATGAGGCCACAACCCTGGGCTGTGTTCCCAGCCTGTCCTTTGCCCCAGGGATGCAGGCTTCCTGCCCGTGGCCAAGCACAGCTGAACCATGCAGGCCTGTGCTTACAAAGATGAAGAAAATATGTGTTTTACATTTTCTTTGCTATTTTTATATAAAAAATCTTAGACAACAATCATCAGTAGATGCAAATAAGATTTGATATCTAGCAAAACTTTTTAAACCTGTGTTTACAATAAGGAAAAAAAAAAAGGTAGGGTTCTTTGCAGTCTTGCAAGACCCTGAACATTTGCAGAAATGTGTGTCTATGCTGGTAAGCAGCTCCCAGCTTCCACGTGGTACATGCAAGTGAGCAAGCAGCTGCATAACTTACTTGAGACTCTCACCTTTGTGGAAAGCTTTGGCTCCAAATTTTTGCTATGAATTCAACTCAGTTGCCAAAGCTAGGGGAAAAGCTGCCTGACTGCAATGAAGAAACTCTTATTCCTGTGTGTGTGCTGAAATCCTCCAAAGGTTTTTACCATGCTTTAGTGGGAGCCAAGGGCCACCACTGAGAACAGGCTGCCTCTCACGGGTGTAGGTGCTTGCCTTCCTGCAAGGGTGACTTAAAGAGCCCTAAGTTGCCACTGAGTCTGAACAGCTAAAGAGGAGATTGAATTTAGGTCCTTCATCTCTGGGTCAGTGATGTTGGATTGAATATCTACATGCATATTTGAGTTGAATAGCCACAAGAGTACTGCTAACACCCTTGGTGTGTGGGGTCAGATGTGTTCTGGTGCCCAGAGCATCAGGCATCACTGGGGCAAGAATTAATTTTCTTACCATTGATTAGGCATGCCATAAATAGAACTTCCTCTTGTAACTTACTCCAGGCATATAGGGTGTTGGGGACACGAGGAGCTTAATAGGTTAACATAAAAAATATAATAAATATATTTAAATTAATACTATTAAAATTTACTCTTGGGATAAGCCTTTGTTTTTTAAATTTCACCCTAGAGTAAAAATTTACAGCTGAATCAAAACCCCTCAAAGATGGGGTTTGTATGTGGAAACTTTGAGACAAGTTTAATTATATTAGTGACTAATAAGCAATGGCCAAAATAAAAGGTCTGGACTCTGTGCAAGCCAATTTTGGAGGCTTTTTTACAGAATTGCATGGGATTACACAGCATGGAAGCCAGAAGTATTTTTTTTCCTCTCACATTTTCATCAGGAAACTTTATAGTCTTTTAATGAACGATCATTGTGTAATGTCCTGGAAAAGTTCCCTCAGTCTTCCTAACCAGAGCATTGGACTAAATAAAATGGGTCCCTATAGAATCCATCTCAGTTTTCTACAAGAACCACCTGAATTTTTTGTAGGGTGTCTGGTCTGATGTAAACTGACATTTTATTAAGACATCCGACTTTGCATGGTTAAAATCAGGTTAAAATATCTGGAGTTGGACTTATACTAAAATGCATATCCTTAGCAGTAGAAATGATCAGGACAGTTACCAAAGGAGATGGTGAACCAATTTCTGGGAATCTTTGGCTGAAGTTTTGAAGTCTTTCCAAAATATGTGCTTTTATTATGTTTTTTTGGTCAGCTTTGTACCAAGCAGAGTAAGTCAGATTATGTCATACCACTGGATCTATCTTATCATACCATTCTAAATTTTAGACTGATACTTAAGTAATCAATAAGGAAAAGGCTGAGTCACTCATACAGGAGCAATTCTTGTCCTACCCAGGCAAAACTGGAATGTCAGCAATGCAGGTAGAGACTGTGCTTGAAGTTTTTGTGTCATAAGTGCAGAGCACCAAGGAAGTACTGAAGGAAGAGCAGGGACTCTGCACCAGCAAAGAGGGTGCTTTTGGGGACATCTAGTATGAAAGATGGCATGAGAGAAAGAACTATTAAGGTATGAAGACCAACCAATTAGTAAATAAACATTACAATAAATTAGTGGAAATGGGATCAACTAAAGTCAGGCAGTTGCAATAACCTACCACATACAGAAGCACTTGGACAGCCGTTCCCCTCCTGTTAGAAGCAAAGAGGGCAATTTTGCATGCATGTGTGACCGTATAATCTTATTTTCCTTTGGATTCATCAGTCATGATTAGTGTTCTGAATATGCAAAACAATGGAAGCGTATTATTATAGGAGATAATTCTGGTGGTGACAATGATTTTTTGTCTGATAGGAACATTGGGCTGCTCTGGGTCTTGTGTTTTATAAGGAATTTTAAAAAGTTTTGGGGTAGATATGAATTTACAACCAAATATCAAGCAAACTAGCATTTCCTGCAAAGAGAAACCCTGCTTTCAGGCCACAGCCAGCTAGCAGAGCACTGAATCATTTTTATTAGTGACACTACTTTACCTCCGTAATAATTAGGACAAATGCTTGCTACTTCGCAGCAAATACTTGCTGACCCACCCATTAGCTCCCAAGCAAACAAAGTAGAAGGACACAAGACTGATATATTATGAGCCTCTCATTACTGAAATTGCTCTTATTACCCACAATATCTAAACTTTATTACCGACAATGATGGTATTCAAGTATCCTTGGGAATTTAGAGTGTTCCACAGTTCAGAAATGCATCAGCATCAGCCTTGCCAGCACTGAATGTTATAAGTAAATAGGCAGCAGAAGAAATTCTAACTTCCAAGCAGTCCAGAAGCCAAAAAAAATATTACGGGCAGAAAAAAACCCAAATCCAAACATAATTATATAGCTGGAGTTCAGGTTGTTTGGACTTGGAATGAAACTGCTTGCCCAATCCTATCAGGGGATCTTTACAGTTCCAAACCCACGTATGCCTCCCATTTACTATTTCTATTCTATACCAGCCTGCTATTTTCTGTTCAACTGGTAAGCAAAAGTCACTTTAAAATTTATTTTTTAGCCTGTACTTATCGTCAACTGTCAGACAACAATAACAGTCAAAAGACTATGCTAGTCCATCCGTCTTTCAGGCAATCCCTCCAGGAGAGATTTTCTTTATCTAGAAGGAGTTTTTCAGTCTGTTTCAGAGCCATCCAGAAAGAGTGTTTCCTAGTGGTCCATAGGAATAGCAAAGGTGGCAATTAAATTCTCCTAATGTTTCTGGAAAATCTTTACACTTCATGCTGTCACTATCAAGGTAGGTTAATGAGACAAATATTAATATTTGCAGAAAAAAGTCCCTGATTTTAAATTGAATGTCTTAAAAGAGTGTAAAGCAATGAGACTATCATTTTATTTCAAATTTAAAGTAAATCATCATTTTATTTAGATTAGATTGAAACTGATATTATAGTATGAGTATTTTAGATTGAGAAAGGACAATAGGATTCACAGCAATTCTCAGATCTATTCTAGCCAATTATAAAAATGGTTTCTCGTAAAGGGGAATCACCAGATTTTACATTCTCTGGGGCGGAGATATCCCTTATCACAATAGTCCTGCAAGTGACATAAAGTTGTCAGACACCTTTCTTTCCTTCAACGACATGTTTTATTTGAATAGAGAGATAAGCTCCTACTTCAGAGCTTACCAAATTGCCCTTTTATTCTACAGCTTCATGCCTTCTTCTCAACCTTGCTTTCAGCTAGATCAAAAAAATTTCCAACTCTCTGAGGCCTGTTTCTTGACCATACCCTAGATCCCCAGGAGACATTATATCGGTGGTCTGGCCACAAAGGACCAAGTCCCAAGTGGGCAATGGGGATCAAGAAATGTTTTTTGAGGGGACTTTGCAGGAGAGGAATAGTCAGTGGTTTGCTTAAAGATGAAATGAGTGTATTAGGTTGATGGCAAGCATGCTATCCAGAGAGAACTGGTGTTAACCAGTATGGGAAAAAAATTTTTGAAGGAGGAAAAATACAGGCAGATGGCTGCATCATGATCATGGCTGGTTGTAACTGCTGTGTAGGTCTGCACTGTGCTATGTGTAAGGGAGGAGGAGTTAAAGCTTCTATCGCCATCCAATTGATCTTTTATGTTTCAGTTTCTTGTTAGTTATAACAATGGAGTCTCTACTGTCAGTAGTAAACAATAATGTGCTAGATCATAAATTAATAATGCATTTTAATCCAACAAATTATTGTTTGTATAACTCTTACTTTTGATGACGAGGACACAAGGACTTATCCTGAGTTACACTGCACTTAAGGAAGGTTGGTGACAATCTATAAACAGTAAAGACAAACACAGAATTTTTGTGATGCATGAAATGGAGTTTTAGGCATTAATTTGGTATAATTCGAGATTACAGAGACTGTTTCCATTCAAAAATAGTTTGTCTGACCAAGGTATTATTAGGAAGCAAGTCCAGGCAGTGCTATCAAAATATTAAAATGAAAGCAAATATAACAGATTTATGAAATCTACATAATGTTTTCTAAACATCCAGGGAAATAGGAACAATAAATAAATACACAACAGTATGCATAAATGATTATAAATTTTCTCTTTGTTCTGTATTCCATTAATGAACATCAGAGACTTTTCTCTGATAAGAGACAAAATTATGGTCCTAGCCAAATGCAGAACAGATACAGCTGATAAACCAATAGTACAGAACTTCTCTTGCTCACAGTTTGTAAGCCCATTTTTCAATCCTCTCCCATGCCAGAAAGGTCTTTTCCTTTTGTTCCCTCATAAGCGATTCTCCATACATGATTTTTTTTTTCCACTGACAATCACTGTTTTACATACCCAGTCCTTGCTATGAAACATCTACTAGGTATATATACAACCAGCTGCAAGAAAAATTCCTAGATACTGAAGCCTGTATTTGCTCAGCCTTTACTTTTGGGATAACTGGTTTGGGGAAAAGGTTCTGTTTTTCCTGATACTGGACTCTATAAATACATTGACTTACTTTTTTCAATTAACCTGAAGAGGATTTGAGGACACTATCCATTACAGCCAGGACTGGAATTAATAGCAGTCACTGGTGCCTTTAAGCAGGCCAGTATTAGAGGGGGGCAGAGGGATCTGCCTGTTACTAAAGTTGCCTGACACATCTCATGATAAAATCCCATTTTCAATTGCTAATACTTTCATCATACTTTAACTGCTTGGACTGAAATTTTCCATACTCACTGTCTGCCTCGGGCTAAATTCTTTAGGAAAATTTCAACAAAAAACATTTAGCTGAAGAAATTTTCTCTCAACTGGCTGAGTTTGGACTCTTTCCAACTGCTAGAAATAAACCAGCTCTGTCTACTCCTGCAATAATGTACTTTTCCTTGGAAATGCTAGTCAAGCTCCTTACTTACTTAAAGTAAAACATCGTTTGCTGAAGTAAACATAGCACTGGTGACTGTAACAGGGAGAGGTGATCTTCCATCAGTAAGATTCTGATCTACCATGTGGATCTACAGGTCTTTGTAAGAATGTAAAGACTGGTGCTCGTAGTTCTATGAGACTGGAGCGAATAGAATGCTTGTTTATTTTTTGTTTTATTTTGTTTTCAAAGTGAAGTAATAGGCATTGATCTATAGATATGATTGTATTATGCCTGGCCACAAGGTAGAACTGTTTGATTTCAGTCTGGCATAGGACGATGTATAACTTTGATGTATTTGCTAGAGATATTTCTAAGAGAAATACATATTAAGAAAAGTTAATTTTTTATTTTTTTTATTAATTGATCTCTGCAACTTGATTAGTGGAGATATGAGACAAGTAAATTTGGCTTTGTTCTATTTTACCTTGCACCTCTAAAAAAAATTAAAAATCTCTCTGACATTACCACGCTAGAAGAAGAAATGAAAGTGAGAATCTTCCATACTATTAAAATGGGTCTTCTTTCATGTGCATCTTCTACAAACATTCACAGCTCCTGTGATAGTGGTATCACTTAACCCTATTTTGAAACCTCATTAACCTCTTTCTTGATGCTTGTGAAATGAGATTTGTTAGATACTCAGCTCTTTAAATATTTCTTTTCTGTTAATCTAAAAGCAAAACAAAATAAAAGCAGAATGCAAAGACCTCAGAAACATCTCATCAGTGGTGTGCTATTTGTTTTCCAATGGAATAAGCGAAGAATACGAACCTTCAGATTTGCTGTTAACTTGAGATCCACTGATATATCCTCTGTATTAATTCCTTGTCTCTTTTGTTTCAGATAAATGTAATTTCATAGACCTTCTTTTCAAACTTAACATTAAAAGAAAAACATAAAAAGAGGTTATGAGATATGACAAAGAACCACAGGATTTAATTCTAATTATCCTTGTCCAATAATCCTTGTCCACTGACAGGAGTGGATTATTTGCACACATTCTGAGTAGGGGGTTGCTCCTTGAAATGAGCCATCCTCAGTACTTGTTTTATTCCTCAGCCTCTTTGCATCTGTCACAGTACTCTTAAAGTCCTACATCGAAGAATCCACACACAGTAGACTTTTTTTTTTTTCCCTATATGTCTCCCATGAAAAGGAAAGGTGGAATATTAGTCCAAGTGGACTTTTAAAGCTCAATAGAATTCTGGGCTCTACATAAAGAAGACTATCCCTCTTTACCATATCACCCACCTATGTGATAGAAAATATTCTCAGAGATGCATAGCTTGCTGTGGATTCACCTCATGTATTTGTTCAGATATTTTAGCCACCAAGCTCTATCAATATCATGATCAGGAGATTTCTAGAGTGAGCTGAAAACAGTTAACTTGGTCTTTTCCTTTATATCTGTTTAAGCTTTTTTTTATTTATTTAAATATTTTTGAACATGGTGTTCCTCAATGGGCTCCGTTAATTGCCATGAGCATTTTGTCCCGATTAAGTTGTCAGGCAGGACTCCTGATATCTTTGTGAAAAACACAATTTTATGAAATGTTTCTAAAGACAACTGAAAGGCAGACATGCAACTGCTAAGTTTATGGATCAGGAACATTATTTCTTTCATAGAATTGATGTATTTATATGATACTCTTCTGAAACATGGCTGAAGTGTGTAGCCTGTACTTCATACTCTGGAGGAAGAGCTCATGATGAATATGTAGTTAAATGCTCTTAATATTTTGCAGATGCTGTGAACACAAATTATGGAGCCTTGACTGCAGTGAAGGGGTTAATGATTAATTAGGTATGATGATATGAATTAAGTATCAGCAGGGTCTAGGGTAATTGATGTCAGGTGAATAGGAAACTCCCTGGGATAATGTCAGTGCCAGAGGGAGTGGTGATTAGTGGGGATAAATGCTGGTGTGATCTGCATCTGATGAAGGCAGAGTTGAAATGTTTGTGGGGCTGGGCCCAGCTGAGAATAATAAAAGCTTTTCTGTTCCCACCTGAGAATAAAAAGATTTAAAATCAGAATATGTGAAAACAGGTAGAACCCTTTCCATCTTTAAAGAATGCAATTTGTTGTATTCTTTTAATACCATAAAGCTTTACAATATGATTCTAAAAGTATACAGAGATCCATGTAATCTCTAATTTTAAGTAGCCTTGAGAAACAAAGAAAATTGAGGTCTGTTATTTTTTTCTCCTTAGTACAGAGAAGGGTAGATGAAGACTTTGTTGTGCTTCTACTTGTTTTAGTTACAAAAGATATTGTGAAGATTCTGTTACATCCGTGTAAACCTCCTTGGGAACTCCAAATGGAAAACACTAGTAAGTGTTGTTTTATGTAGTTTTAGAAAGCTATAGTTATAACTTCCTATTGCTATTGTATGGGTATGTGCAAGTGGTGCTACAAGGGCTGCGATAGTAGTGCTTATTCATTTTCTGTAGGTGAATCTTGTGAACTTTTGATGTGAATCTGGACCGCATCAGTTTAGCTGACATGCCATACATGAAAAACAGAGAGTTCCCTGGGGTAGCAAATAAAGGTGCCATTTGCAGAAATGAAGCCTGATCAAGGTCTATGAATAATACAGGCTAAACACAGGTCACAAAGAAAGGAAGTTGATTTTTTGCTTTGTGTCTCTGAAATAATAACTTCAGTTTGATTGTTGAACAGCTGGATAGCTCACTTTCTGTACATACTATGTTGTCATTGTATTACTTCTGCATTATATAGGAAGGTATATAAAAATCCAAAGTGATACACATGGTAAAACAGTGATGGATCTATTTATATAGCCTTGTTAGCAGAGATTACTCTAAAAGTACAGTTTTATTGCTCTGCATGGGAGTGGATTCTTGGTGACTATTATACCATCTGGATAGTGAGAGAGGTGTAAACTATTCAATTACTTAGTTTTTTAGATTATCCTTAATAGTTCTTAATATGTATTTTACATATAAAAGTATTTTAACTAAGTTAAATTAAAGTTGGTAAGGATATCAGTATGATTTTTCCCTGTCTCTGGAGTGTGCAAAACTTTCACATACACGCATTTAGAGAAAAGACCTATTAATATGGGAAATGTTTGTTTCACTTTGTGGTGCAATTGCCTAAAGTAACTAGGAAAATAAAACTAATATTCACATTTTAAAGAAAATGTACAGCGTTGAAGAGGCTTTCAGGGTAGGGCGTAACTGCATTACCTGAGTGTTTCCTAGGCTTCCAACCTTAGATGCTATCACACTGGGGGAACCTGGTGTGCTGACTCTAAGGAACAGTACGGAGCGTAGAGTGGAGTGGAGACACCACGGCTAGGCTCTGTGACCAGGTGGGGACTCGATTGTTCTTCTGCACACCGAGACCGATAAGTTGCACTTTTTGCTACCCTGAGCCAACGACCTGTCATGTTTTGACAAATGCTGTACTCTATTGTACTTTTGTACATTATAATATCCTTATAATACTAAAACACACCTCCATCCCAAAAGCTACCTGCTTCCAAGGTGCGACCACCCCTCACTGAGCATGCGCTCTGAATTTCTCAGAGCCTATACCTTTAAACAGAGACGGGAAAACTTTTCACCAATCATAACTAAGATATACTTGACTAGAGTCACTCAAGCTCCACTTAAAAGATAGAAAATAATATAAATTGGCCTAAGAGGGAGGGGATGTCAGGGGAGATACTACTGTCAGGGGAGATACCATCATGAGGAAATACACCATCCCTAGGACCTCCTGACTCCTGGGATCAGTCGACAGGCTAAGCCTCTCTTCCACCCACCATTGGGACGCCTTTGGGTGAGATTTGAACACTTGTTTATACTGTGTGTCTCCACGTGTGTGTCTTAGAAATCTCTATAGAGTCTTTGTGCCTTTTAACGCATTAATTTCCAGGCTGTGCACCTGTGTGTTTCATGCAGGCTAGCTTGCTTTTGCAGACAGTAACTATCTCTGGCAATCCAAAGAACACGTGTACCTCTTGCTGTAATAAATTGCACTTAACTGCATTGTTCCTAGCCGTGATAGTTCTCATTGAACACGACTAGAGTAAGGGCAGTTATACGTTATTGGTGAATCCATGACCGTGGTAGTTCAGTGCTCTGAATCCAACCAGACCCGTATCGGTTAATGTGTTATTGGTGAATCTGTGATTGTGATAGTTCAGTACCCTGAATCCGACCGGACCCGTAACGGTTAATCGGCTACACCCCTTAACGCGACACACTTTCTAACAAATTGTCGACAAATCTCTACTTGGAAACACAGACTTTGATTATGAGTTATTTCTTACTAGCTACATACCTTTTAGTTGGCAAGGAATATAATTAAGTCATATATGCTGTACTACAAATGGAGTAATTCTGCTTTAATTAGAGGTGTAGGTATTCTGCATTAATGCCAGAATTTGTCACTGAATTAATTTCTTGTCTTACTGTTGAAATTCTTAAAGAGCTTTATACAGCCAAGTGAGTAACATTCTCCATTCCTTTACAGCAGGAAAATTTAAGGAAAAGACTGCTCAGGAAACCAGATTTTTGATGTGTTTTATTCAACAGATCTTTTCATGGAAGTCATCTGGAACTTCAGTTCACCTCTGTAGAGCAACATTTATACCAACTTGAAGAAGATGAAGCAAAGGGGAGAGAGAGAACCTGGTCAGATATTTAAAACCAGGTCTTGTACTTTAAATCCTACATCTTAAAAATGAGAAGAAATATTTGTTTTTCTGACTCTCCCTGACTCTGAACACATAACTGTTATGAACTCAGCTTTCTGGACTCTGTGACTGCTCCTAGACTGGGGTCACTTGGCTAGCAGTGCCGCACTCAGCAGCTGCACCACAAGTTCACCAGGCAGCCCTCTCTAGCAGTGTTTATTATACTTGCGTTTCCAGCATGTCTTGCTGCGTAATGCACACAGCCTTATTGCTGGTAGATTCTGTGTAGCTTGCCTGTTTTAGTGAGTCCATTAAAAATGTCATTATCTAATTTTTCTAGAAAAACTAAGGGAAAAAAATCTGCTTTTCCGAAACTGTACATCTGATTGTATAGATGCTCCCCTGCTGCTGGCAAAAAACTCCAGGAAATATGGGACAATCCCTGGAAGAGAACAAGAGGTGATTGAACGTGCAGCCATGCAGCTAACACACTGAGTGGGCATTCCAGAAGTCTGGATAAAAGTTATTTATGTTGTGACTACATCTAAAAGGGCCTGAGCACTTTCCAAATACAAGAGAAAAAAACAATCGTTGCACCCAAGAACTGGAATATAAGAAAACAGGCGTGTATTGAAGGCTATTTGAGGACAGAGCAAAGAAAATAGGTGACGAACTTGAAGACAGATATAATAAAGTTTCTGAAGGTGGTTGGTTGGTTTAATATCAATACTATCAAGTCATACTAGTACCAATACTAATAATCCAAGCTCTTATATCTTTTACAGGTATCTTCCCTATTTATCTCGTCTGGAAACCCTAGTTCCACTAATAAAATCCCTTATGCTCTTCCTTTCACCATGTAAATAATCTTTTCAGTCAAAAGACGTAAACTAAATAATATGTCCCTGAGCTATTAACAGATGACTGTAATTCTGGGGGGCGGATTGGGTAATTTGCATGTATGCAGAATTTGCCAGTGAATAAATCTTGCTGAGCAGAAGCGTGCCCCCTGATCTCAATCCTAATGACTGGAGACAGTCTTCAAAATAAGAAGATAAACTGACGCTGTTATAGCAGTGTGATGTTGTAGAAATGCTGAGAAGTTTGAAATTGTTTGTTTTGCCTTGAGCTCTAGGGATTGCAGAACAATACTGTCTTCAAGTGTTCAGCAAAGTCAAAATGTACCAATTAAAATACAATTTGTGATAGGGAGTGGACAAACAAAAGCCTAACATAATTTATTGGACTGCCTGGTGAGATGCATTCTAGCCAAAGTCTGTGAGAAATTCCAATGATGCCCTTTCTAACAGCTTAGGAAGCAGCCTTGGAGACATTTTTGGTCAGGGTTGGACTGTCCGGATAAATCCTAGGATGAGATTCTTGCTTTTCTAACTCTGGACAACACTGTGAAAGGGCAGTTGACCTACTTTAGTAGGTAGAGGTATAGTCACACCCCTATTCTTCAAAGGATAGCCCTAAAGGTCATTCCAGACCTTTCCTTTGGTGTCAAAAGAGTTTCAGGTGATTTAAGAGCTTTGATCATTAGTAAAGAGTTGCTTACAGATTTTGAAGGCAACAAATTTGGATTTAACTTCCTGAATCCTGTCAATCTCTATCTTTTTTTACCACAGTCTGGAATATGGCTACAGAATATCTCTGTGTTGGACTTACTTCTGTGTCAGGTTTCTTGCACTTCTCTTTATGGTTTAATGAGGAAGAAAGTGAGTAAAATTCCTATCAGAAACAAAATCACTGATGGGTTGAAGAAAGCACCATCTTGTAATCTGAAAAGGACTGAAAGATGGAAGCTGAAAAAAAAGACAGCTTAGCGGAGATGGGAGGAACTAGTGTGCTGGAAAGGAGAAGCTGTACTTGGAAGGAGCTGAAAATCGTATTTCTTTGGGGCTTGTTTGCATAGGTTTTAGGGGAAAGCCAGAGAAGGTTGAATGATGAGACTGGAATATATAAATTTGGGGTGTCTGATTTATTTCCTCAGCCTTTTCTGAGATAGATATAGCATCCAAAATATTGCTGAAGTTAATTTGTTGCATGGCATATAAATCTTATTTAGGCAAAAGAATGAGAAAATAGGAAACCAAAATGACATGGATTTTGAGAGTAGAATTTATGTTGTGGTTCATTTCTTGTATTTATCCCTTATAATGTTCTTCTTCTCTCATAATAGGGCATCATCTCCTGCCTAAGAAAGAGAAGCCTAGGTCAGTCAAAGCTTTGTAGAGCAACATTAAGCAATTTAAATTTAATTTAAATCTGCTTTCACAGTTAAAATAAGTTTTAAAATATGTCAGTGATAGAACACAAAGAAAAAAGTTCTTTGGTCTAGTTATTGCTATACAGTGAGGTGCTCACTTGGTTTAAGTCACAGAGTCTTCACGCTTAGTTTCTTTGTGCAGACAAGATATTGTCCCAGGACTCTGCAACCCAGGTTGGGTAATATGATGAAAAAAAAAAAGTGTTCTGAACCTTTCATTCATCATTCTGAAAGTGGTGGCTGTGCCTGAGTGCTGATATATTTTATTGCACTCAATCTGGGCAAAGCTTTGAAATGTATTTGCAAGCAAACTCATCCCGGCTGCTTTTAGGTAGAGGCCTTCTCAGCAAATACTTCTCATCTCTCTGCAGATATTTCTCCAGGTGCAAAAGTCTATAAATAGAGCAGGACATCTGTCTTCATGAGATTTCAGTATTGGGTGCTACTGTTGCGGTCTAAGGTGCCAAGGAGATTGTGGCAGGACTATGACTGTGCAAGGCAGAGAAATTAGTTTCTTCCAGTCTTAGGATAAGAACTGGATGGAGATTTCAGATGTGACTATAAATCTCATCTGGGAATTCCATATATCCTGAAATGAGGTTGATGTTTAAAGCCTGAGAACTGGCAACAGTAAGACCAGAAACTGCTTGCTTGCATGCAAGGATCATTTCTATAATAACAAAGATTTTGTATTTCTTTGTGACCTCACAAAAACAAACAAACAAAAAAACCCAACAACCAACTAACCAACAAAAAACCTAATCAGGGGTCAATCACCTCCCTTGACCTGCTGGCCACACCTCTGTTGATGCAGCTTTCTGGGCTGCTAGCACGCACTACTGGCTCATGTCAAGCTTTTCCTCCACCAGAACCCACAAATCCTTCTCTGCAGGGCTGCTCCCAGTGAGTTCTTCTCTCAGTCTGTGCTCATGTCTCAGATCATCCTGATCCAGGTGCAGTACCTTGCACTTGGACTTGTTGAACCTCATGAAGTTCACATGGGCCACTTCTCAAGCTTGTCCAGCTCCCTTTGGATGGCATCCCTTCCTTCTGTTATAACTGCACCACTCATCTTGGTGTCATCTGCAAACTTGCAGAAGGTGCACTTAATCCCATTGTCTATGTTGTTGATAAAATATATTCAACAGTACTGGTCCCAAGGCAGACCCCTGAGGGACACCACTCATCACTAACCTCCACCTGGACATAAAGCAGTTGACCACAACTCTCTGGGTAGAGCCATCAACCAATTCCTTATCCACTGAATCGCCCTTCAAATCTCTGTCTCCAATTTGGAGATCAGGATGTCATGTGGGACCGTGTCAAAGGTCTTGTAGAAGTCCAGGTAGATGGCATCAGTTAGTCTTCCTTTGTCAGCTGATGCAGTCACTCCATAGAAGGCCATCAGATAGGTCAGGCACGATTTGCATTTGCTGAAGCCATGCTGGCTGTCTCAGATCACCTCCTTGTCGTGCATGTGCCTTGACATTGCTTCCAGGAGGATCTGTTCTTTGATCTTCCCAGGCACAGTGGTGAGGCTCACTTGTCTGTAGTTCCCCAGGTCCTCCTTTCTACCCTTTTTAAAAACAGGAATGATGTTTCCCTTTTTCCAGACACTGGGGACTTCGCCTGACTGCCACGACTTTTCAAATATGATGGAGAGTGTTTGGCAACTACCTCTGCCAGTCCCCTCTGGGACTGGATTATTTATCGGACTTTCAAGACGTTAGGAAAAAATATTTGCAAATATAACAATTTTAGCATTACTTGATATGATATGCTACTGATAATTTAGATGATAATTTCAACAGGATTGTCTGTTTTTGGAGATGAAAGGAAAATGAGTGTTTGACAACAGATAAATACTTAGTATGTGATACTCTGACATGGCTGAGGTTCAAATTAAATTTAATCTCAATTTTACTTGTTTTATGAATAGCTTGGAAAGAACCTAGATGGCACTTGAATGTGTCATGTAATGTTTTAACAGTTGGACTTGTTGATCTTAGAGATTTTTTCCAGCCTGTATGACTCTATGATTCTGTCTTGATACAAAATACCAGTTAATGTAACTAATCATTTATCCTGGTTGAAATAATTTCCAATCAAAATATGTTCATGTGAGGGGAAAAAATACAGCAAACTGAGGATAATTTTCATAAAATGTCCCATAAAATACTTGATTATTATTTCTCTACACAGAGAAAATAATACCACCATCAAAGGCAAAAAGAATGAATTATAGAATTAGAAATGACTGTTTAAAATAGATTAGTGATTGGTTAATCTGAGGCAGTGAGAACTGTCAGTAACATGAATTACTTCCATAATCTGCTTTTCTACTGTTACAGATTTCATTAAAGATCAGAGCTCTTGTGGGGACAGGGATCAACTATGCAAATAATGGAAATGATCTTCTATGACCTAACAAGACTATTTTTGAGAAGAGGTCATCATCTGAGATAACTAACATGGGTGAAATGCTGGAGATGGGTAAGACCACACTCCCTCCCCCTTGCCCCATGTTAATGTGCCTGTATTTAAAATTGTAGGATATTTTAATCATATTATGAAATTTAGAAGCCTTCGTTATATTTCTTGCATTTGTTTTGAATCTTTGAATCTACTGAAAAATCTTGAATACTTTCTGTATGTCAATACATGTACAATGCTATAAGATTTTTGAGGGCTTGAAGGATCAAACACTGACAATACAACCTAAGATAAAATCTGTATAAATCTTGTCTTTATCTAGAACAGCCTTTAAAAGAGGGGTCATTGGTTATAATGAAAGAATGAGTATGTTAAAACGTTTTAGTTTTATATGGCAAATATTATAACGAAGGGAAAAGCTTGATCCTACTTACCTGAATAAGTCTTCCAGAGATTTTTATATATATAAAAAAAACCAACAACAACAAACCAAAACCAACCACCACCACCAACAAAAACAACAGTCGATTGTTTTGGATTTAAGCCAACCTTCCTTATTTTAAAGTTCCATTTTTTCCCCCAATTTCAGACCTCACATGGAGAGATTATACAAGCTGTATGTGTGGATCATTTGTATTTGTTAAGGCAGTCCAACTAGAATGACTGAATTTTGCTGCTATGTAAGTACTGATTTCACAGCTAAGACAAGGATAGAAAAAAAGAAAGGAAAGGAAAACTTCCCCAATTTTCTATTATCCAAAATGGCTTCATGAATTGCAGAGTTGCAGATGTGAAACTGAATGTTCAGTATTTATTTCAGAGAGATGTATGTTTATTTTTGTTTAATTTAATATATCTAGATCCCAGGTATTGTCATCAGATGGTTTTAGAAAATTAGGATTTAATTAATACAGAAGAGAGATTTATAGTGGTTCCTTAACACTACTGAGCACTGGTGATAATGAACAAATCCTGTTGAAAGTGTCTTGTTTGGTCTAAGTATTGTTTTAAGCAGAGGCTAGAGGGAAATAAATTCTCCAAATATCACTACTTAGGACTTGTCTGATCATCACTTGGAAGCACATGCAAACAGCTTTCATCTACTGTGAGCTGAGCTACCACATAAACCAGGAGCGGTAGGACATCAATGTGGCACTAGAAGAGTGCTTCTTGGTACGTAGCCTAGATAAAGGTGTTAGCACAGCTATGCTATTAGAGGTCCCTTGTTAGCATGTGCACCATGGTGAGTGCAGCGGGAGTGCACTAGCTGTCTTGATGCCAGCTCCCTTCACTCTCTCCTGTGATTTCAGGTGGTGTTCAGAGCCGTTCTTCCCATGCTTGGTGAATCTGTATTGTAGCAAGATGACTGGCTCTGTCCCCAACCATTTAAGCACTGGCCCTCTCCTAGCCCTCTCAGAGATGCTGGGAGCCCTGGTGAAGTTGTGTGCAACCCTGATGCTACTGAGCTGTTGGAAAGCAGAGGACATAATGCATTTTTTCATAACATATTAATTACACTGAGAAGTATACCTGTGCAGAAACCGTTTTGTTTGGAAATCAGCATGTGATTCCAGGAAGTCCAGAAATAGAGAGATTATTACTCCAGTCAGTAAAATGGTAGATTCCTGCCAAATGGGCTGTGGTTTCCTGCACTGACTTGGAATGCTCAAGTGACACAAGTGTGAAGGTTTTGTGCCCTTTTTGTAGAAAAACTGCTTTCTCTTCTTACCTCTAAGGAAGCAAACAGGCACGAAGGGTGGGAAGTGATGCTGATATCTGAACAGCCTGCATTGAACAAAAATGAAATTATTATTTTTTAAATTTTGGTGCTTTTGTTGCTCTTGGCCTGCAAAAAAAAAGGTCATAAAATCTGTAAGTTATTGAAGGATAAGTAATTCTTACCTCTGTAGCAAGAGTACCACAAATAAGTGATTGTTGTGGTTTAACCCGGCCGGCAGCTAAACGCCACACAGCCGTTCGCTCACCCTCCCCCCTCCCTCTCTGGGATGGGGGAGAGAAACAGGAAAGCGAAGCCGGTGAGTTGAGATAAAGGCAGTTTATTAAGACAGGAAAATAATAATAATAATAGTATTAATAATGTGTATGAAACAAGTGATGCACAATGCAATTGCTTACCACCCATTGACCGATGCCCAGCCTATCCCCGAGCAGACGGGCCCCCACCCCGGCCAGCCACCCCTATATATCGTTTAGCATGGCGTCAGATGGTATGGAATACCCCTTTGGCCAGTTTGGGTCAGCTGTCCTGGGTCTGTCCCCTCCCAGCTCCTGTTGCACCCCTAGCCTGCTTACTGGCAGGACAGAGCGAGAAGCTGAAAAGTCCTTGGCTTGGTGTAAGCACTGCTCTGCAACAATTAAAACATCAGCATGTTATCAGCGCTCTTCTCATCCTAATCCAAAACATAGCACCCTACCAGCTACTAGGAGGAAAATTAACTCTGTCCTAACAGAAACCAGGACAGTGATCTAATACACAATTTTCCTCTACCAAAGATTAACCATTTTGTTAAATCTTTCCAGCTTCATTAAAGGCAAAAGAATTCTAAATAGCAGAATATTGCACAATACATTCATGGTCATGGAGAGCTCCACCAGTAGGATATCTATCTCGTCTATCTAGTGGCTGAACTGTATAATAAATTTTACTATGATACTTCTGGATATTCAAACTTAGGATAATTTATTTTTCATAAGTGTTTTTGGTGCTTAAAGACTTGGATGATCTAAAGAGATTTATTATTTATTTTATTTTTTTTTCTGAAAGTGCCCAGGCAGAATGAATACTTTGTTTTATTTGGTTACTTCCATTTATGTTATGTATTTTAAGTATTGTTAATAATTTATATTAATATGAAATCATGAAAAACATTAAAAAAAAAATCAGTTCACTTCAGTTTTGAATCTTAGGTGGATTTTTTTTTTTTTTTGAATATTTTCTAGCCTTTGGAACATGCTAACACGTTAGTGTACACAGCTGCCCACATGTCACATGTTGGCTTCCATTCTGATTTGTTCCACTATTGTGTGGTTCATTATATAATCATTTATAAACTTTTTTAAAAATCATTTTGAGTTGAATTACCGCAACATATGACTCTGGCTTTCACTTCACTCATTGTTTCAAAGTTCAGTCTATAAATGATAGGAAAGGACTTTATGTTAAGAAAGTATCTATAAACAAGCCCAAAGAAAGGAATTCAGTTCTAGATGGGAAAGGGGATCTAAGGAGGTAGGTGTTAAATTTAACTTGCTTAAAGATTTAGATTGCTATGGTCCTTGAAGTATGGTGGAGTATCTTAAGGGTCGGTGATGTATCAAAAATTCCAGGGTGTAAAAACACCACTCCAGATATCTGCTTGGTAGCGTTGTCCTTGGCATTACAAACAGCAGGATGAGTGGGTAAATAACAGGAACAATGTTTATTGGGATCTCACAATTTTAAGAGGTAGTTAGGTGTAAAGAATTTAAGAAATAATTCAATGTTTTCATAGCATGTTGCCAATAAATAAGCATAAAGGAAAGAGGAGTCTCTGCTGTGGTGAGGAATGGTAGGGAAGTAAATGCTTGTAGCAAGGCTTGAAATGGCTCAGCTAGCCCATAATCAATTCTGATGAGATATTATGATCACCTTGCAAACAGCCCGTGTCACAGGAACAATCTTCATTTTATGTGGAACTGTTAGGGCTCTTTTATCCACTCTGGAGGAGGTTACGCAGGTAGATACAGCTAGTAACTCCAAGTGCTCTTAAAAGCCTAATGTAGCAGAAGTTCCTTGCTAGATGAAGCTTAGGAGGGAAGAGAGGAGCCATGGATGTACTGAATCCCCTACAGGTGGGCAGGTGTTCTCAGGTGTTCAACAGATTTGCCAAATGAAAGGGTTTTCAAGAATAAACCTTTACCTCTTTGTAACAAAGGATATCCTTGGGTACAGATATTAAACTCAAATTCTTCAGACATTTTCTTGTGCTATTCTTATTGAAGACTTTTTCATAAACTTTGTTAAATTATCAAAATACTTTGTGCCAGGACTCTGGTAGGGTCTGTGGTAAACTTTCTGTCCCACTATATCAAACAGTATCTCATTCTATGTCATACAGATAATTTATGACATGAATAATGAAGTGTGAGAAATTGAAGTGTGCTCTGCTCATTGCTTGAATGTGTACAGGGAGCAACTATCCATCTGACTGGATTAAATTTGTATTAGATAAAATTAAAGCAATTTTTATCTTAGAAAATCCTTCACACATACTTTTTTTTTTAATTTATTTTACAAATTTCTGTTGGCAACCTGCCAATGAAGATGGACATAGGTAACTTCATGTACCCACTCTGCAATTTTGTAGGTCTTTGTTGTTTATGCAATACTGCTCTTTGTATTTCATTTCATCATTGGTACCTGATGAATTAAAATTTTAAATTAAAAATTTTCAACATACTATAAGGAGACTAGAATGTTACTGCTAAGGAGAAAAAATAGCTAAGAAAGTTTACCTCATGAACTTTCCAGCAACATAATGTAGAACTACGTTGTGGTGTTTAAGAGACTTGCATCGATTTGTTAATAAAAGTAATTATGTCAAAAAATGTGTTAACACCTGCATGTTCAATGCTTTGAGCTTGTCAGTTAAATAGCTGTTTACACAAGAGCCTATAGATGGAAATTTCAGATACTCAGAAAAGGGATTTTCATATAAACTCATAGACTATTGATTGATAATAAAATTATGACAAAATATATTGAATCAATTTTATAGTGTCTTAAAGTGGACGAACTTGGACAAGGCTGAAAGAGCAGACTGGTTACCTGGCTGAGGTCAGAACAAAAAGTGAAGTATTTATTCACCTGCATAAGTGTTTTGCTGAATAGAAATTATTCACTGAATAGTCGTTGATATTTAGGTTTGCTGTAACTCCACAATAAGTAACTTTTTTTTTTTAAATTGTATAGGCTCATGTTTTCTCACTTAATATAAAGGCCCTGTGCTGCTTACTGTTGCATGGACTTTGATACTGTCATTGTCTTCTGTGTTTTGCCCATCTACACAATAGGGCATACTAGAATAGCATTTTTTATAAGTTCCTGAAAAATCAGTTGGTAGTCTTGAAATGAATAAGATAATTTCAAAAGAGGGAAAAAAAAAACCACAACATACAGCATGCAATTAACTTTCGAAATATTGTATTTTCTTTTGAAAACAACATCGCAAAGTATTCTGGAAAAAAAAATGTAGCTTTGAAGCTGTCCCCCACATCTGTCTCTTCTAAACTAACTGTAATTCCTTTTTTTTTTTTTTTTTACCCCACACTTCTCCCTTTTTGATTCTTTTTTTTTTCCTCTTTGTATTTCCAGAAGACAGGAAAGACAGAAACTAATAAGGAGAAAAGAAGGCAGAGAAATCCACATAATCAGACATGTGAAATGAAGACATTTCAAGTAAGACTGAAACAGTTTTTAAAATGAAGTTTGTTTGATTTCTTCTTTTTTCCCCTTCAGAAAATTTAAAAGAGAATATTCATTTTTCAGGAAAATGTCAGCCAAAGTTTTAAATCAATTTTAGTGCTCATTTATGCATATTATTCCTGTGAAGCATGGATCTTGAACAAAGATACACAATAAATCTAGAAACTCATATCAGGAGACAGCTATTGAAACCTTGGTCTGACTGAAGTCAATGACAAAACTCCCATTCACTTCAGAGCAAGGCCAAAATTCTTCCCCTTACTGACACATTTAAAGAAGTGATCAAAGTTGCAGCAATGCATTTTCTCAGACTCCACATATACAGTAGTTGTTCTATCTCCAGTCAGAGGGTCATATTTAGCATATTTTGGGCCCTTTAATGTGAGCATAATAGGAGAATGCCAATAAAAACACAAGACTTTGCAAGTCATCCTGCAGGAGTTTTCATGTCAGGGAAAAGGATTTAGTTCGGCTCTAATCAAAACAGATATACATTTATTTTTATTTATGAAAAAAAAATAGAAAAAAAAAGACACTCACTTAGGAAGTCTAGTTACATTTTTACTTCAAAGTTTTCCTTGAAAGCCAAAGAATAATTGTAAATGCAATTCATAAGGAAGAAAATATCTGTTATTATACTGGTGGGAACCAGCATGTGGCCAGGTTAGAGCTGAGTCCTCTTTGCCTATTGAAGAACTGATCACAGGGCTGGCAGCTGGAGTTTACTTGACTGTACAATAAAGCATCCCTATAGGTATCTTTTGTTGCATTCAAAATGCCAAATGTAATCTTAATGCACTTTTCTTTCCTTTTTTTTTTTTTTCCATTAAATATAGTATCTTTAACCAAATAAATTAAAAGAAGATAGGACTAAACGATCAGCATGCACCCCAAATTATTTTAGACACTCTCTAGGAAAATGATACATTTTCTACAAATCTATATCTTATTTTTGGGTGGTTATTTACTCAGTGAAGAGAAAGACCAGTGGTTACTTAATGCCATGTGCAAAGATGCTTGTTTCAATGCTGAGAAAACTGTATGACAGCCACATCTATCGATGGTACTTCACCCTGTCTATCAAATTCTGTGCATTAGCACTGAGTAAAGGTAGCATCTAGTTATAACTGATAAATAGGCCTTAAAATATTGAACCTTGGGAAAAATGAAGAAATTAAAATCCCAAGCTCTCTTAATGAATTAACTTAATTAGAGATATTTTCTACATTTTGGGAAAATACACTAAATAAGAATGCATCTTGCAAATGCTTTTAATTATAATTCCATATAACAAGTGTATTTGTCAATATATGTACTTTATATGCTTTCTTCTCACAGGACTTGCCATAGCAATCTTTCTCCAAAAATGAATGGACTTGAGGCATCTTGTTGTTGAAGTGAAACAATCTTTACACAATCACGAAGTATTGTGGGATGCTTATTGAATGCTAAGATGGGAAGAGACATGTGGATGGAAACAGAACTCCACTGACTGGAAAATCACTGCACAGACTCCCTAGTGTTTTCAAATGTATATTGTGCAACACAAGACTATGATGGATCACAGATATTTCACCATATTTCTGAAAAAAAGCCTCCCTCCCTTCCTCACTCCTTTTCTTCCTTCCCTCCTTCCCTCCTTCCTTCCCTCCTTCCTAAAAAGTTTGTTGGGACATCTTTGTCCAAGGCCAAAGAATTTCCAAGGTACTTTGTGCTGACATAGGATGTTCATTTCTCTGTTTGGCACATGTAGGACATGTGGTCATATAGGACAAAATGCTATCTGTAAATTTTAGTTGTTTGCATTACCAAAAGTAGTAGACACTTGTTTATACTTGAAGAAGCCAAGACTGTTCCTTGAAAGACTTGAACCCCAAACAGCATCAAAGATAAAATCAAGGTTCTTGTTCAAATGCAGCCCTGCAAAGGAGCTGTAACTCAGTCCTTTACAGCTCCACAGTACTGCATCCACTGAAGTTGGCTTTCTTAGAACAGAAGTGGACAGATTATAGAAAATTCTGCCTTCATCTGCTATGCAGTGGTCAAGCAAGCTGGCAGAAAGTGCTACTCTGGCATAACCTCGTTTACCATCCTGATCAGTCTCTGGTTTAAGGCACAATCTATTTTAAAAACATAGTATTCCTGTAACTTTCCTCACCAGTTCCCATTTCTATTCAGTCCACTTACAGGGTTCAGAAAAAGCCCAGAAATTGGCATTGTGGCCTAAGTTTGTCTGTTATAACCAGAGAGGAATGTCTTGAACTTAATATGTTTGGTTTGGGAGTTCTGTTTTTGTCCGCTATAACCAATTGTCCATGTCCATCATAAGTGTAGTGTGTACTATATAATTTAACAGCAGTGGTTAGTACAGCAAAAGCCAACTGTTGAGGCTGGGTGGGAAACCTGAGATATTTTGTTAACCAAATATGTCCTAAAATACTCTTAATTTTTTGAGAAACTATCAATCTCTGCATTCTTGGCTAAGTGCTGTTGTTGAAATTTTAAAATGGTCTGTTCATCCTTAAGCTTCACCAAGAAAAGAATATATATATATATTTTATTTATTTTTTCAAATTATCAAATGTTTTATGTAGTAAGCAGAACCCTGGCATCCTTGAGCTTGAAGAATGAAAGTTAAAATGGGAGGAGAGCAGACCTGATTAATTTGGAAGAGAGTGTAAGTTTTTAAAATTTGTATCTTAGATATGGAGAGAAAATACATAAGACAAAGCTTTCTCATCAGTTAAAGTAAATTATTTTTAACAGCCTGGAAATTTAAGGATGTCAGTAAAACTTCCAGTTTTTTAATTTATTAAGCCTTGTAGCTTAGAACAGAAAGGAGTGGAATAGGGATTAATTTAAAGTACAGTATACTTTACCCTTTTAAATGCAGATGATCTTTAAAAAATGAAAATGAACTTGGCTTGAGCTGAATCTAAATGAACATGTCCTAATTTTTGCTTCTGGAACAAGAAATATAATTTGTTAAAAATATATTTTCTTTGGGGGGGGGGGGGGAGGAGAGAACAAAATGAGGAAAAAATATATATTTTTTCCTTCTATAAACAAAACATTTTCCTTTGACACTTCCACATTTCCGTTAAAAGCAAAGCCAGATAAATACCAGACTTGCACACCATTCATACAATCAGCAGGTGATGCAGTCCATCTTGTAGCCAAGTAACCCAGTGGCTGGGGAACTTGCCCACAGGGTGGGTGGAAAAAGGCTCGCCTCTGCCAATGGAGAACCCATATCTTTACCTCCCAAGAAATATCCTGGGGGAAGAATGATATATTTTTTAATTCTTTGCAGAGCAGTCCCAATTTGCTTGCAATACAATATTTGTTTTACTGAGGATTCTCCCACTTTTTATAAATAAGTGATTTAATGATTGTGTTCTTCTTGACTCTAGCCTGGCATCCTGAGAGTCTTTGTCCTCTCCAGTCCATTGATGATCATTGATAGGCTGTGCGTGGCCTGGCTAGTTCCATTTGGAGAGTGTCATTGATGTGCCCCCATCTTAGGGAGCAAGACTAAGATGGGGTAGAGGGAGGGGAGCAACTTGCACAAACTTAACAGCTTTTGTAACATATGCAGGCATCTACATGAACCAAGAAATTGTGGAACAAAAGAGCAAGCCTCAGGCACAATCCCTCCTTGGGTGGTAGCCTGTGCATTTGGCAGGGTGAGGAACTGTGAGATAGCTTATAAGAGAGCTCTGCTGTTCAGGGGCCATTAACCAATCCTTATGTAAACTCTTCCTGAAAACTCACTTCCACCATACTGAGACAAAAAGAGCAGTGTCTTTTCTGATCCTCTGGTAAGCTGCACATAAGACTTTTCAGTTATTTCTTCCTGTTTTGCTGCCTTTGCTTGTTGTAGGTAAGGTAAAATGGATTGCAGGCAACCTGGGACAGGGGACTGACATTTTCCTTCTTTCTAAGTCTATACTGTGAATGGAACAAGACTCTTCTTCTTGCTGCAAAAATGCAGTTTCTTGATGTGAGGTGTTATGCAAGTTACTTTAATTACTTGGCCTGAGAGCCCAGGGACCTCTTCTGAACTACAGTACTGGTTCTTGCAGGCAGGATAAAGTCAGACTTGCTCAGCAGTGAAAGCAAAGCTTCAGAACCATGAATTCTGCCCCTACCCTGACTAAAATATAAAAAAAATGCTGCAGTAAGCTCCAGCCTGTCTCAGTCCACCCAGCAATAAACTAATTCATTTACCGAAGGTTTATGACAAATGAGATGCAGCCAGTTCCACCTTGGCCTTTAGAGCTGAGGAGAAGTAAAGGCCTGTCTCTGTCCAGTGATTAATGAGATCCTCATTCCAAGACTTTGCTCTGCCAGTGAATTATAGTTGGAACTGTTGGGAAAGGAAAAATTGTGGTTGGAAAAAGGAGTGTATTATGTGTGAGTGACACAATGTTTGTGCATGTATGTGGGTGTTCTGAGCAGATCCTTACGATGCATAAAAGAATAAGGATGAAGAATGCTTAAATGTTGCCAAGTTGTCAAGTGTTTATCTTTTCAGATATATAGTAGTATCGACAGCCCTTCTTCCTGGACGGCCCCATACAGTAAGCAGAGTAAGTGAAAAAATGCGTAGAAACCTGACAGAATTATTTCCTTAGATTTGAAACAGTATAAATAAATCAATAATTTACATATGTGTATAATTTCTTACTCCATGAAAGGGGAAGGTTTTTCTAGTTCATGACTTGAGAGAGAATCTTGCAATGGCAAATTTGGTGTAAGTGGAACAAGTTTTGTATTATATCTCTAGCATGCTATGGTGCTTCTTTGCTAGTTTTTCAGTGTTTACCCAGCCCTGAGGCTTGTCTTGCCATCTGTCTCCTGCTCTTCATTCTTGCCAGGTACAGCCACTTACAAAGTGCCTGTTTCTGACAGAAGCAATCAGCTCTTTTATATGGGTTCACCTTTCTGCTTCACAAATTCCGGGTAAACTCTTCTTTCTCCTTACTGAGAGGTGATTTTGCATCTTTTTAGAGCTGTACAGTCTTATGTCTGTCCTCTAACTCTGAGATGAAAACCTGAATTTCCCACCCTAGAATCCAAACTGTGTAAGCCCATTCAGCCCTTGAGGCCTGCGTGCTCTCTAAATCTCTGTGCAAACCCCAGAGGATCTCTTCCCCCATTAAGCAAAGCATTTGCATTTCCAATAACCTTCTTTAATCTGGAATGCCTCTATATGGTTGGGGAGCAGACTGCTAGATCAATACCCCTGTCACTTCTTGCATATCCTCGTGAGAGAAATCTTGGACCCTTGTAAGCAACCCTCAATCTGTTTAGGAATTATTGTCCCTCCTACCTGCACTGAAAACTTTGGTGTGTCCAACCTGAAAATCCATACAGGCTGAGTTTTGAGCATTCAAGGTTGGCAAATGGGACATGTTTTTAATGTTGTATGGCTAATATCATAAAACATAATGTAGAAAGCGAACACCAGTCATGTCTTCTTCCCTCAATATGCTGGGTGGAAGTCATCTCAGCTTTTGCACTAGGTGTGTATATGCACATAGGCACAGATACCAGTATGAAAGCTTCTGCTTGCTGTATTATTTTATGACACTGTACAGATGGTCTTCTAGATTACAAAGGAAATGCCTCTGGCAATCTGTGCTCTTCACTATGATTGATGCTATGAGGTATAAGCTTTGAGTTTCTGGAGAATATCTCATCTTCTCATCTCTTTTTTGTCTGCTAGCAGAATGGTGTAATACCAAATGCTTCTAAACAATTTGGAAATATTTGTAATCTGCTTAGATAGTCTCCTATGATATTGATAATTTGTAAAGATTTCTTGAACTGTGACTTGAAAGGGACATCCTGAGACCACTAAGTGTTCTAAATTCAGCAGTGTCTAGTGGTTATTTCATGGTTAAAAAAACAATCTGAAATTCCCTGATTGTATATTCTCCATCTCAGCATCTCAGAATACCTCCTTGCTGACCAGCAAATTATGCCTTCACACAACTTATTCTACCTATTTTGAAATAAATTTCAGAGAATAGTGAAGTATCTTCCCTGAGCAAGAGATAAGCTACATGTTTCATATCTGGGACTTGCCTTCATATGCTTTGTATTTATTTTACTTACTGTTTTCATCAGTTTCTTCAAAATGTCAAATATATCATTCTTCACCTGTTTCTCTGTAAAGATTTTCAGTTTTGCATGATACATTAGTTATCATCCAACGTGAAGCAATATTGAAAACCATCACTGAAGTAGATATAAGAGAGGTCAAAATAATCAGAATAAGTTTGTTTTAGAATTCAGTTGTTGGTTTAAAGTTTAAGCTTTTAGACTAGAAAGAAAAGTCTGTACTTTCCCTCATAAAATTGTAGTGAAATGTACTCAAACAACAGATTAATTTAGGATTTTTAGAACTTTATATTGTAAATCATCTGCTTCCCTAAATGTCACATGGACAGTTAATGAATGATGGTTGAAAGCGTGAGCCTAGAATGTGGTCTTTGACAATTATGCCCATGAATTTCCTTATGAAGATCCTAACACTTCACTGATTAAGAGTATTCCTATAAGCGAAGGTCCAAGAAGTGGAAGTAGGTTCTTCTCTCTACTTCATCCCTGCTTCCACTGAACCACATGGAAATTTGTAAGAGAGAATGAATAAGATCTGTGAAGCAGTCCAGTTGTATATAACCTACCTTGTGTTGTTGTTGTTATATGAATAACGTTACAGGCATGTCATTAGTAGATATGGTTTGACCCAGCAAGCAGTGAAGAACCACACAGCCATTTGCTCACCCCTCTCAGAGGGATGGATGGGGAAAAGAATTGGGAAAAAAAAGATAAAACTCATGGGTTGAGATAAAGACAGTTTAATAGGACAGAAAATGAAGGGAAAATAATAAAAGAATACACAAAAGAAGTGATGCACAATGCAATTGCTCACTGCCCGCTGACTGATGCCCAGCCAGTCCCCAAGCAACAGCAACTTCCCCAGCCAACTCTCCCAGTTTTATTGTTCAGCATGATGTCATGTGGTATGGAATATCCCTTTGTGCAGTTGGGGTCAGCTGTCCTGGCTTGTCCCCTCCCAGCTTTTTGTGCACCCCCAGCCTCCTTGCTGGCAGGGCAGCATGAGAAGCTGAAAAAGTGCAAGCACTGCTCTGTAACAGCTAAAACATTGTTGTGTTATCAACATTGTTCTTCTCCTAAATCCAAAACACAGCACCATACCAGCCACTAGGAAGAAAATTAACTCTATCCCGGCTGAAACCAGGAGAGTAGAACTGCAGGTCAAATCTGAGTAGAGAGAGTAGACAGATGCAAAGATCTTTCTTTCCTATTAGCTGAGAAATCCAACTTCCATACATTCTTTCCAGGTGACCTCTTAATTTAAGAATTTATTTGGGAATAGGAAGGGTTTTTTTGGGTATCGATCTTTTATTTCAGAGATGGTTAAATGGACTGATTTTTATATTTTATCAAAGGCTTGATTTTCCTTCTATTGAAGTTAATGGTTATGTTCATATTGATTTCTAAGAATGCTGGATATTCTTCCAAATTAATTCTGTGCTAAAAAGGGGCAATTTTTTTTTATATAAAAAGTGAGATTTATGGTCAGGCCTGACTCAGTGTATGTTGTTGAAGACTATACAGCACTTCAGCAATCAATGCAAAATAATAAAAAATTAAAAGGGAGAAGCATTCTGTCAATAGCACTCCTGTAACAAAGGGAATGCTTGTTTTATATTGATCAGCTCCTGTTAAATAATGTATTATGGCTTCACAACCATGTAGGCTCTAGCGGGGTTGTTTATTGCAAGCAGTGGCAGTACAGAAATACTCTTATTGAGCAAGGAAATCAATATTGTATCTGTAAACACACTTGCAAATGCAGTCCCATGGCTCACCCTCCAATCTGCAGCTGCCCATTAAGCCGGAATGGTGTGAGATAAGACTGCTTGTTACAGCCTGTATATCTCTTTCAGCACCTTTCTGGACAGCAATAAGCTTCTTAGGCAGTTCACTTAGATTCCACTCTATAGATAACCTGTTTGCTGTATTCTACTCACCTATCGAGTATATTGGGGAAGGTTCCACAAATCAGCTAAGCTACTTCTAACATAAGATTTGTAACTGAGCATAGATTTTTAGCAGCTTTCATTCTGCAGAAACTGAAAGGTTCTGAGAACAATTTATTTGTGAAGCTGTCATTAATCCTGTTTAAAATTAGGACATTCTTAATTTAGTGTCACAACCCTAATTGCATCCTTTCCAGCCCTTGGACTTTCTCATCTCAGGCTGGTATGCACAGAAATTAGCTACTCAACTCTCATTGAATTAGAGTCCTAAAACAGCGAGGCTTCTCTTGATTTTTTATTTATTTATTTATTTTCCCTCTGGAAATCTTTAATCATGCTAAGAAATTACTTAGCATGGTTAAGGAAAATGCCTCCATTCTTTGAAAGATTGTAGTGTGAGCACCAACTGAAAAGCTTGCTGAATGAAGCTAAAGGGAGGGTAGGGGCCAGTTAAAACTCATACTCCTGGGAAAACACATGGCACGGCATGCATTAGTGCCATTTGGTTTATCACAGCTCTGGTCACATAGGAATGTATTGGCACACTTCACCAGTGTGGGTAGGTCTAGCCCTGTCCTTTGCAGATTATGCTAAGGACAATACTTTAAAAAGACTGAGTGAAGGTGAGCTTTCTATTTATGGACTGGTTGTTCATTTAACTACCATTTAACACTATCTGAGGTCTTTTCAGTATCACAGTTCAATCCCTCTGAACCAAACTCTCATAATTTAGGAGAGCTGTGATGCTTTTTCCAGGTGGTGATATTGATAACCCTTAATGAGGTGTGACTGGTCTCATGAATAATACAATAAGGTGTATAATGTATAAGCTTTTAGCTTAGGATCATTATTGTACAATGCCTTTTTGTGGCCACAGAATGAGATTTATCTGAACAAATTTTAGCCATGTAAAAGTCAGGTGTCTAGCCTAAGTCAATAGTCAAAATTTCCTTTATAACTGATGGAGAAATATAGTCTTCTGCATGAGACTGAGACAGCTGTATAAGATAGGTGAGATGTATGAATTTATGGAGGTACATGACTTTCTTCATTGGCTCTGTAGGAAGCCTTGGAAGCTAACCTGTATCAGATGATCCATTTTCCAGCCTGAGAAAATATTATCATATACAAAAGTAATGACCAGCAAAGGTGTCATGAGAGCCAGAGATGTGGGATTTCAAGGAAAAAAATAGATGCTATGCAATCATTAATAACCGAAGATGCAAACTAGCACTGAACAGTGCCGGTTGGTCTCCTTGAACTCTTCAAAAGGTGAGGGATTGCTTTTGAGGTTAACTACTAGTTCAGAGACAAAGTTAAAGAGAGCTCCAAGTCATTTTGCAATGACTATAACAATATTGCTTGAGAGGAAACTGCCTGGCTATTGGATAGGCAATGCTTCTTAGAAAAATGTGGTGACAGAGAAGTAAAGTCTGAAATACTGTACTAAGGACCATTATTTTTCAATACCTATATAAAAGCTTATTTGAAGTCACTTATTGATCTTGTTCCTTAGTTTCTAATAGGGTCAATATGACAGACATAGAAGAAATCAGGGAAGCAGGGTGAATTTTAGAGATCTGTGATCTGTTTGAAGTCTCTTTTGGATAAGGTACAATAGGAAGATCTGGCCCTGAGCCTGGTGGGAACATAACTGTAATAACATCTCAGTGGCCTCAAGCCATGGACAGAACAAGGGAATGACATCCATCTTCTGACCACATAGACATGCTCTATATTTTCTTCTGTCCCTTAGGAATTTTTTTCCAGACAGGGTCACCCTGTATAGGAATGGATAACAACCAGATCATGACTGAATGGACAGTCAGTTTTGGATCAATTTGCATAGCATTTTCATGAACACATTCTTTAGTTTAAATATTGCTAAGAAGATATCTTCCTTTAAATCCAGTAATGTAGAAGGGTGCCATGATGTGCTTTGCTGTCATGACCTGTTCACTTTCCTGAGGGTGCTTGTTTAGCTCTAGATTGGCTGTTGACACATCACCCTGCACAATATAGAAAACATTTGAAACACAAGGAAAGTTCAAAGCTGAAACGTCACCAGTAAAATGAAGATAAGAATAAACCATGGTTAATAGAAACAATACCTTTATAAGAATTGTTTTCAGCTTTGGTGTGCAAAAGGGTGTGGTTTGCACTCTGTATCCAAGCCATCCAAAAGGCAAATGAAATGAGTGGAGGTGAGAGGTAATATCTCCACCCCTCAGGTAGCAATGAATACATACAGCTTCTGAAGTTATTTTCCCATAACCCAGTCCAAAGATCAATGCATATCTTACTTTACACTTTCAGGAGACTCTGCAATTTATAAATGCACAAATGAAAAATGTTTTATTATATCTGTAATGATACCTCTAGAGTCTCTATAGGTAAACATCACTTTGAGTGATATGTTTAAAAAGGTCTGTCAATGTTAGGGTTTCAAACTGCTAACTATTACCCATTAAAATATCAGTTACTAGGATAGTTTATTGCAAATCAATGAGATGGTAATCCCCTGCCTTGGTCTTTCAGCAAAATCCCTTTTTGATAGTTCTTCACAAAGAACTAATCATGTGATTTCATCTAAGGGAAAGAAAATAAGACTTTCATTAAAGTATTCTATAAAAGAAATGCATATTGCAAATGTATTTTTCAACTCATGGGTGCAGAACTGAAGTGAATTATTCATTTCCAACACTGCCTTCAAATCAAAACATTTCAGCATTCCTTACTTACTAACATCAGTGGATCGTGTGAACCAGAACGCTATGTTACAATAACCTCATGATTTTTAGGCAGAAGGATCCTTGAATAATATTTCAGTCTCTGCTTTTCCCTGGAAACTTCCTTACTTTCAACAGTCCTCCTCTACTTGCCAAAAGTGACCTAACCTTGAAATTATTTGTTATTTTTGAACAGGGAACAAAATTAACTCTTAAGAAAATGGGTGGCCTATACCATCAGCACAGAGTGGAGCAGGGCTCAGGTGTGTGTCCTAGCTGTTGCACTAGGAGGGCTTATAGACTTTGTGAAGTCCCTCCTGGCAGTGGAAAAAGCAGCATTTTGTCCCAAAGAGCCACCTGAGATGTGTATTGATGTTATGATGTTTTTTCAGCTGATTGGATTCTTTTTCACGTATTTCAAAAATTGCCAGGATTGTGCTTTGTTGTTTGTTGGCATAACTTTCCAAGGAGGGAATCAGGTTTAAACACACACAGAACAACATGGTTCTTCAAAAAAAGAACTTATTTAACAGAGAGGACAATCATTTTAAAATGTTGCTATTATATACGCTTCCCTAAGTGTTCACCTTATTAATACTGAGGAAATAAACAATTTGAGGGAAAGGAAAGAAGATAATTTTTTGATGCAGTGCTCTTGCAGGGCACATTTCTTATATTTGAGAACTGCTCAGACATTCATTCAACACAGTCCTCAGAAGGCGGTTAGGTTTTGGCAGGTACATTTATCCATGGAACAACACACAGAAAGAAACCCTGATGGTTTGGAAGGGGTCATTGGAGGTCTGAAGGTTAACCTAAGCCAAAGATCCTGAGGGAAATTATTCTTAATGAAAACTGACACATATATGCCCCTGACAGCTTTAGAAAAAACAAACATGTATTTCATCTGAATCTCAAAAAGCTCAAATATTTAAGCTGTTCAACAAACCCTGAACAAATTTTGCACTGAATAGTGTTTTCTACCAAGGAAGAATTAATTCACACATTTTTTATTCCTACTGCTCTTGTACCCAGTGGAACTGTTTTACATTTATCTGACCCCATGCAATAGCTTTCTTTCAAAACCATTACATTTAATACATTTTCATAAGGGATAATTTGGAGTGTTGCCCAGTCATTGTCTAAAATGAAGCAAGAGCAGAACCTCTAACACAACGTGTGCATATACTATCCCCACATTGTGCGTGAATGCAAGAGCAGACGTAGTTTAGAAGCAATAAAAAGCTATGCCTACCTAATGAACTCCAAATGGCATTTCTTGCATATTCAGATCTCTCACTGAAGCTCATGGGCTTTTCATATGTGTAAAATAAGGATGGTAAGTGTAACCAAGTTATAGACACGTTCTTATACTAAAGTATGGCATCCTCAACAGCACACCCATTTACTGTAACAACAGAAACAACATGGAGTTTTCCAAATGTTATAAAAAGTTTGTGGGTGTATACTTCACTGAACATGAACTGGATACTGTTCTTACAAGTTTCTTAGTAAGAAGACTATCTCCTGTAATTAAGATGAGTATTATAATAACAGATAAACTGAGATGGGAAGGAGCTTGAGAAAGGGAGAGAGTGGTATGTATTTTTTCAGTAGGCAACTATGAAAGCACTGACTTACTAATTAGAAGTTGAATGCTTCAAGCATATTACAATTCAGTCCAGACCTTAAAGGATCAGGTGCCTATCATATTGCCCAATGTGCCATTTCAGATCTCAGACAAATTTAGTAAAGCATACTGCTGATAAAAGTCTATGGCAGTCAGAAGGCACATTTCCATAAAGAAGGTGAGAACTGTTGAGTATGTCGTCTGGCAGGAGTTATACTGGTTTAAAACAGCTGAGATTCTGCCTGTAATCAGCACAGTGCTGGTGACTGATGACAACATCTTAAATGTCTGGGAGCTGCACAATATTTGTTTATCCCAGCCTGTGTTAGCAAGGGTTCCCTTTTTTTTTTTTTTGCATCAAAAGGAGGTCCATAGACCTATTCTAGCATCAGGAGTCCATTTTGCTGTTCTCCTGAAGTGTTTATTTTCTCAGCAGGCTTGTCCATGGAAAGGTGTGAGAAAAGCAGAATTGTCTGTAATGGAAACAGAATTGGAACCAGAAGGACTATAAAGGCTTTCTACACCTGATTATAAGAAATAAGGCATTTTTTCACAAGAAGTATAAAGAAATACTGGAGTTACCTTATCTAGATTGAACCCTTTATAAGTGGTTTTAATTCAAGCAAGATTTGAATTGTGGAAGTAAAAAATACTGAAGAAAAGCAGGCTAACAAACTTCAAATGTGAAATGTAAATGCAACTGAAAGGTAGAAAACAGTTAATTTTTTCTCTTTATCTAAGAGGACAGAAACTGGTTTAAACTGTAGTAGTAAATGATCAGGAGAAGCTTTATAACAAAGAAGGCTGAGCTGAAAGGTATGAGAAATGTTATCAGTAGCAGTTTAAATTATAAAAGCATCTCTTAAAAGTGGTTTAAGGATTCTCAGGACAGGATGAAAGACTACATGGCTTTGACATTCCTTCTGGTACTCTTTCCATCGTCTGGTGTCCTATGGACCATGTTATAACAGAGGTCAGGCAATATGATCATAGTTATATCATAGAACTCTATTTGCAAACATCCCAAGAGGTCTGTCTGCTGCACTGCTGGGGCTGAAGGCAGGTCTCTGTTCCATTCCAGGACAAACAGACACCTGTTTTATACCTGTTTTTGCAACAGTGACTGGCTACTTAAAACAAAACAAAACAAAACAAAACAAAACAAAAGCACCTAAAACAGGACTTAAGGTAAAGGGGTAAAGGATAGTGTCTATATTCACAATTATAATGGTAGATATTGCTATTCAGCTGCTGCTTAACTCAGAAGGCACCTCAGTTTTCTTGGTATCTTCCTTATCTTACTGTTTCCAATGTACATGTCTTGTTGTATCATATCTTATTGTCCTGAAAGGCTATTGGTGAATATGTCCCAAAATGGGCACAATACCCATTTGATGCTTGTGTCCAAGTGAAGCCCTGAAACAAAATATTTCTGCCCATTCTACCAGGATCCCTGTAACACAAACTTATAGCACATATCACAAAATGTACTCAAGCCTAATTCTAACTGTAAAAGTTAGTTTGGAAGTTGGAGTTCTCCCTCTTCCCCCTCTGCCTCCTCACTCCCCCCATCTTTCTTTCTTTCTTTCCTTCCTTCCTTCCTTCCTTGATTACTTGCCCAGTAATTCTTTATCCAGGATTACTTGCCCCATCTGGGTCCTCTAATTCCGAGGCTGTACAATGAAGTTATCTCTCTGTTCTGTATTCCTTTCCACATGTCAACACAAATTCAGTTGGAGATGTAGAGTTCCTATTTTACCTGGGATGATCATGGCCACTTTGCATCATTTTATTTATTTATTTATTTATTTATTTATTTATTATTTTTTTTAGCTAACCTCAACTCCTCTTAAGGGGATTTAACTCCTCTTAAGGGCATTCTTTTCCGAAAGATGGAGAAAGGTTTGATTGATTGTATTTCACAGCAGCATTGCAAGGGCATGGATTGACACATTTCTTTTTATGCACAATGGTATAATGTAGATATACATGTAAACTGAAGTGGATCTCTCTTATACCAATTCCAGATGGTGCAGAATTTCTTAAAAAACTACTATTGCTTGGAATTTCAGACACTGAACTTCCTGTTAAAAACATCTGGAAATGTATATGTATATATATGTAGTTTGTTTACAGAAGAAGAGATGATTAAAAGGATGTTATTAATCCAAATATGTTTGACTTCTTATTTAATCTAATCTTCAAGCTCAGTGTATGTTCTCCACGCAATTGGCAGTAATTCCAGCCCAGCAACAGTTTAGGACATCCTCATCTGCTCTGAGCAGCTGGCATGAAATAAGATGATGTTTGTGATACGACTTACACTCTTTTCCTGTTCAACAGTCTCTCATAATAGTGTGAACATGCACTGAACTTTCTGAGGTGATCTTCACAGCTTTCTAATCATTGGTGCAAATGATGCTTATTCCTGGTATCTGGTATCTGATACATAGTCAAATTCCAGCTTGGCCCTAAGCTCTACTTCTCTGTATTCAGCTATGATAGCCGTCCCCAGGATATAGTGACAGTGATGGTAAACAGCCTCTGTCTTACCCCTGTTGAAGTTTGAAGTATTTCATTCTAATGGTGGCATCACACAAACTAGAGGATTTTTATTTCTTCTGTAAATCACTGTTGAGGAAGCATGGAGTATATGTATGATTTAGGTATTTCAACTTTCTTGCAGACATAAATGCTGTCTTCTTTTAAGCTGTGAAATTGGAAGATACATTTGCCATTGCAAATTAACTTAAAACATTTTCAAAAAAATTGACTTTAAAAGTATCTTCATCTTTGCGTTAATAACACAGTCATAGAAAACAGGGCTGGAAGGACTTGACGATGGCAGCCTGACATCTTGACAAGACAGACTACACCTCAACCATTCCTGACAGATGTTTGGCAAACCATTTTTTAACAATCAGTGATTGAGATACCACAGCTGTCCAAGGTGTTATTGATGAACTTCTAATTTTAGAAGTCTTTATAGTTCGGGCAATTGTATATCAACAATTAGAAGAGATAGCTATGAATGAAAAAGAAAAAGCCTTTTGAAAACAGGATGAGGACTCTTCTCTCAAAAAATTAAAAATTAAATCATGAGATGAAAAGTATTACATCTGTTCTTGCCATTAAAATATTTTCTAAGACAAGACATTATTTTAAATTTTAGGCTTTAGGTCACTCAGTTATAAGGGAGAGATTCAGGCTGATAAAGGACAGCAGCTCCAAGAAAAATAAATGAGGCTACTGTTAGGGGCAAATTACAAAACAAAGCTTACGAAGTATGTTC
The DNA here is from genome assembly GCF_040182565.1 of Anser cygnoides. Classification (NCBI taxonomy): domain Eukaryota; kingdom Metazoa; phylum Chordata; class Aves; order Anseriformes; family Anatidae; genus Anser; species Anser cygnoides. The sequence continues at coordinate 14,170,883 of NC_089874.1, read as the reverse complement.
TGTTACATTGTACTAAAGGATTATTTTGCTTTTGTGTAGACTCGGGGACTACAGGTTTCTTGAGGGATAAGGAAGACAATCCAGCTGTTATTCATTAATACTTAGCTGAGCAGGCACTCAACTCTGTGGCACTGGTGAAGAAAGTTCAGGCTAGTTAGCTTCTGATGAACATGGGAAAGAGCCAGTGCAGTTAAATGCAACACCTAAACAAATATATTGTTGTATTCAATGAAATATACTTCCCATAAAATACAAATCTTGCCTTCTGAAATGTGAAAAAAAAAAAATCTAATATTGTATTGGGTTTAGGTGGCAAGGGTTTGGTAGTGGAGGGCTGTAGGGGTGACTTCTGTGAGCAGAGCCCAGAAGCTGCCCCATGTCAGATCAGAGACAGCTCCAGCCAGCTGCAAAAGGGACCCACAGCTGGTCAGAGCTGAGCCATGAGTTTGGGCCTCTGGGAGAGCAGAATTAAGAAAGGGAAAAAAATGGCTGTGCAACAGCAGCTGGGAGAGAGAAGAGTGGGAAACAGACCTGCAGCCCCCAAGGTGAGTGCAGCAGGAGGGCAGGAGGTGCTCCAGGCACGCAGCAGCAGTTCCCCTGCGGCCTGTGGAGAGGCCCCTGGTGGAGCAGGCTGTCCCCCTGCAGCCCATGGGTCCCACACGGAGCAGATCTCCACGCTGCAGCCCGTGGAGGAGCCCCCTGTGGAGCAGGTGGCTGTGGCCTGGAGGAGGCTGCGGCCCATGGAGAGCCCCCGCAGGAGCAGGCCCCGGGCCGGAGCTGCAGCCCGTGGAGAGGAGCCCCCGCAGGAGCAGGGGGTCTGGGGGGAGCTGCCGCCCGTGGGGGACCCGTGCTGGAGCAGTTTGCTCCTGGGGGATGGACCCCGTGGTACGGAGCCGTGTGGGAGCAGTTCTTGAAGAGCTGCTGCCTGTGGGCAGCCCCCGCAGGCTCAGTTCGGGAAGGACGGCATCCCGTGGGAGGGACCCCGCGTGGAGCAGGGGCAGAGAGGGACCGAGAAGGAGCAGCAGGGATGGAACGTCAGGGACTGACCACAGCCCCCATTCCCCTGTGCCACTTGGGGGGAGGAGGGAGATGAAGGTGGATGGCAGAAGGGTGGTTTTAGTTTAGTTTATGCATTATTATTAATCTCCCAGTGTTGAGTCAGTTTTGCCTGTGACGATAATTGTTGAGTGTTTTCCCTGTCCTTATCTCAACCCTTGAGCCCTTCCCATCGTATTTTCTCCCCCTTTTCTTTTGAGGAGAGGCTGTGAGAGAGTGGCTATGGTGGAGTTCAGCTATCTAGCAGGGTAAAACCACAACAAATATATAGAAGAATGTTAAGTTTTTCTACATTATTATAACATGAACAGTTATTTGAATCACCTATATAACCTTGAGCAGTGTCATTAGATTAAATACCAATGGTCAATGGTTGTTACTGCAGTGGATTCTGGACTTACATGAGAGGGAAAAACACTGAAGTAATTTGGTTTGTAAAAGATACCTATGGTGGAGAGGTAAAATAAAGAGATCTACACAGTATTACAAACCCTTCTACTAGTTCTTTCTGGTCAGATAAGTATGACCGTATACACCATCACTGGTTTTGATATGTTATGACATCTTTTTGTAAAGCTTGTATCTCTATGAAAAAGGCAGACATGATTCTGATAGAATGTGGCATAGGAGTTGCACCTCTTAGTGCTTGGACGGGGACAGAAGGTAGGACACTGGAGATTCCCTTTTTGTATCTGTTAGTGTTCTCCTTCATGCTAGACAATGATCTTTGGTATGACCTATGGAGAGAAAAAATGGGAGAAATAGTAACTAGCAGCCAAATCGGATGCCAGCTCAAGTGAAAATGCAAGCCAACTAGCAAGGGCTGAACATTTCAGCAAGGGATGTAAGTGTCCAATAACTCCATGAGAATATCAATGAGAAACATTTGTTCATGATTACTAGGCAGATGTCAAGGGATTAATATGAAAGGTAAGGTTTAATTAGGAACAATGCTTTGCAGAAAAAGTTGGAACATATAAATGGACAGAGGAGAAAACAATTTACCCTTAAGGTGCCAATTATATGTGTTTTTGAAGAACTGTGCTATATGCCTATGATATTTTAAGCGAGAAACTTTGTAAGAGCCTGAAAGAAGCAGAGAAATTAAAATTCAGGTTAAGAGAACAAATGTCACAGTCTCCTCCAAGGATATCATCACTGAGGTAAAGTAAGGTCTCTCCTGAGAATTTTGTAATTTACTTTCCTTGGTAATGCTATGAGAAAGAAATAGTGGAACTTACACATAAATATTTGTAGACAGTAAGATGAGCTTTCTTTAAAAACAATTGTTTGAAGAAGTTCTACCTTTATAACTGCCTAGTCCAGAAGATGATTAACACGGAAAAGAAAAGAAAAGAAAAGAAAAAAGAAAATAGAATAGGATAGAATAGGATAGAATAGAAAAGAAAAGAAAAGAAAAGAAAAGAAAAGAAAAGAAAAGAAAAGAAAAGAAAAGAAAAGAAAAGAAAAGAAAAGAAAAGAAAAGAAAAGAAAAGAAAAGAAAAGAAAAGAGAAAAGAAAAGAAAAGAAAAGAAAAGAAAAGAAAAGAAAAGAAAAAAAGAAGAAAAGAAAGAAAGTATTGTTTCTTATACTTGCTGAAAATTATAGTTCTTAGCATCACTAATACTAGTCATTCCACAATGAACAGGCAATATCATTTTTTTTGTTGTTCGCAATAGACACTATCTACTTGGATTTTGTCACCTGGGCAACAGTGCACATATTTCTGTTTCCAAGGGCACTTCAGAAGGCAGTCTCTGCTGCTGTTATAAAGGACTTCCTACTGGACTTTTCCCTGATTCTGTGTTCCATTAACTCGCATTGATTTCAGTAATTCATCTTGTATTTTCAGCATTATTTCATTCAACTTGAAACCTTTTTTAAGGAAGTGTTTATCAGTGAATTCTGTATTATCCCACTTTAAAGCTGGAACAAGAACTACAGAGTTCAGTCTGCATCTTTTTGAAAATTTTGGGAAGAAGTTCACGCTGGGGTATCATCTGTTATGAAGGGTCCTAGAGAAGCTGTCAGAAATGAAAACAATATGCTCGGATGGAAAGAAGGTTCTGTAAAAAGCAGTTTCCAGTTAAATCTGTATAGTTCCAATAATAGTTTCTGATGGTACTTCTTAACAATCTCAAAGTGGATGCTCTGAATACATAGGACTGCTATATCGCGTTATTTAGCGTTCACATTCAGATGACACCATAAAGACTAGTTGAAGTTGTCTTAGGAGCTATTTAAACAAATGCTCTGAATATGTAAACTCACGTAGAAAACTGCTGAAATATTCTCATTCTCTACTATATTCGAGAGAGTTTTTCCATAAGTATTTATTATCCAAACAATAGTTACAGATTTAAGGGTGAACTTTTTGTCTTAGCATAAATTTGCAGTTTACTGCAAGGTGCATTCAATACCTTACCAGGCACTGAATTAAGGATTGCAGGATTCAGCAGCTCATGCCTCTTTGCCCTCTTTGCGGCTGCTGCATGCAGCTAATTCCTCCTGGGAAAACAAGCAGGCCATCAGTTTGTTTACCATCCAGTAAGGATACCTGGCAGTTTCCTTGCACAAAATGAGCTGCTCTCTTGTCAGGAAGATGTTTGATCCTCTCACAAGCTCTGCCATCTGTTGAATAAATATAGGCATGTGAAAGTTCAAAGTGTTACTATGCGTAGTAACAGGCAGTGGAACAGTGCATAGTATTGACTCGTAGAATTAAGACACATACAGTACCCAATTACGCCAGATTTACAATGCTGTTAGGCAGAAGACAAACTCTTTCAAAAAGTCACTCCCTCAAATAAAGAAAAAAATATATAGATCAACATTTTCTGTTGGTTACCACATGGATTTCGTACTTAACTGTCAATTTAGCTCTGCCCACACAAAATTCATTCACAGTCTGTTTAATTTAATTCAGCATTCTGGATTGACCAAAAAATACTTAAAAATGCAAAGTTGAAGAGACAATGAATTACAATGAATAAGGTGGCAATTTTCAGTTTGTTCCTTAGTCCCAGAGAGACTGTGAAATCTCTTGCACAAACTGTTTAGTACCGATTAATGGGTTTGGTTTTGTTTCTATTTCAGTGTACAGAAAAACAAAACAAAACAAACCAAAGCAATGTATTTATTCTACGCATAAACAAAATCTTCTCTAGCATTTCTTGTAAATGTATGCAAATATTCAAGTAGGCCTTTTTTAATTGCTGATATAAACTTATTCATTACTATTCCCAATACTTATAAGTGAAACATATAATTCTGAGCATAAATGTTGTACAGATACCTCAGTGCCCAATATAGCTTAAAAAGGCATTTACAGAATATTCCTGCAAGATCACATTATTATATATTTTATCAGCCCTTATTGGGCTAGAAAGTGCCAATAACATTGAAGCACTGATTTAGGAAGACATTTATACACTTGCTTTCCATGGTCTGAACCAAGACCATGAGTAACAAGTTTACCATTGCTATACTGGCTCAGAATCTGTCATTGTTAAGCCATTGTGAAATGGTTTGCTGTTGTATCATAAGAAGTAATATAATGAGGTGAGCTAACATTGAAATGAATATTATGCCTCTTGTATTTAATAACATGATGTGCTAACGTCATTTTCATTGTCTTTGAGTTCTGTGGTAATGTGGTACTCATAGTTTCAGGACAGACTTCTGGAAGAGGTATTTAGTACAGTCCCAGCCCTGGAAAAGACTATAGTCTCATCATTAGTCAAGAGACAGTAGAAAGCAGGGGAAGCTTATAACAAACAAGTTGGGAAAAAAAACTAAGAGACAATTATTAGTTTGAAGTGGGGTTGCAGACTTCTACAAATAAGATTTATCTGACTGAACATAGAAATCTACATCTGAGTGACATCTAAAAAGTCTAGCTGTTGGAATATTTTTAACTAGTATAGGACTTACCTCACAAATTTTAGCCATGTGTTGTTTACATATCTTCTCTAAATTAGTTGTCTATATGTCATCTATTGTCAAGAGAGAGAGGTACTTCCAAAGGATGTTTATTTCCATGTTGAAATTGTTGTGTGAGATAGGACCCACGAATTGTTCTCAGCAGCTGCCTATCTCTTTTCAATGACTTAAGAAGAGCACAGAGGACTAATTAAATTTAGATAAGTTGTGGACAGCTCAAGTTGGTTCAGCAGAATCCAGCCCTTAACTTGCAGCTTAATTTAATGATCTGATGATTGAAATATCAGTGACTACTTTGTTCTCTGATTATTTCACTGTCAGAGCAAATGGAGATCTGATTCTTTCCCTCAAAGGTGTACATTAACTACAACTGTGTTGTAGTTCATAGATAGGCCCTCATGATAAACAGATATGAGTTGTGACCTGTAGAACTTTATCAGTTATTTACTAATGGATGAGGATAAGCAGATGATAAGGAGATCTATTTGTATGTCTTAGCAAGTAGAAAGACTTTACTACAGTATAGATCCAGAACTAGAGATTTGCTTTAGTTTGATACTAATTTTTGACCTGTATGCTCCAAGTACTCAACACAAATGTCTATGTATGTGCAGGCACCAAAAATCCTTGCAAGTCATTTGAGTTCTGTCACTGGTAAAAGTACCACACATGAAGAGGACTTTGTGATCCCAATTTCAATATTGATTTGCTAAGTCTAGCCACTTCCAACTAGCACATGCCTTGTTTTACCACTTGTATAGAGAAACAAGGAGTCACTACTTCTGTAATATTTCTTAAGGTCTTGAACTAAGAAGCACAGTTTAAAATATGAGTAGTTGCGATGTAACTGACTCAAAATACTAAACTCATTTTCTGTTAGTACAGGCAGCATGTTCTCAAATTTCAGAACTTAGAACTAAACTTATGCACCACCAATGTAAGACAAATGCTAAAGCCAAATATAAAATATGAGATTTTACTACTCTAAAGTCACTGGGGTGTTGGGGTGTTGTTCATATTCTTGGTTCAGCCATAAAATATTGATAGCTGTTGATTTTTAACAGCATTTGGTTGGGTGAGATTTTTTTCTCTTTCCCAGAGGAAAAACCTAATGGGCCTTAAAGCAAATCTTATTCATTTGTGGCCTGACTCCATTATTTTTCTCTAGGCTAAATTTTATTTGTCTGCTGATGGGAAACACTTTTAAAAATGATTATGATGTTGATATTCTTGCGGTAAAATCTTGCATGCTGTTAACAGATGACAAAATGAGATAAAGAGAAGGGAGAACAAGGTTAGTGTGAAGTGAAAAATGATGTAATATTAAGGTATGTTGTTGCCTTATGTTGCAGTTTGTTTTCTGTTTCGTACAACTGTCAGCACTGATGTCTGTCCTTATACTTTTATGGCCCAGAATGTTCAAAATGGCTTCCTGGTGTGTAGGTATTGTTTTGAATCTGCACTTCATTATACTGATATTTGCATGTGTAATTCACTTAGGTATATATACTGACCCCAGGGAAATGTCCAGTGAATATTCACTGTGCTTGAGCTAGAATGAATAATGAAATGCTAATGAAAAAATGTGGGCTTAGCTGATAGCAACTGAACTTTGCCAACCCATAAGACAGGCTGGATCAAAGATCTCCATAAAAAATTGGTTCTTAAACCATAATTAGAACACATTAATTTTTGACTGTTACTTTACGTACGTAATGCAAGTAAGTCTCCTAAAACTGTTTCCTTCAAATTTTATCATTTGATGCCTATTCAGAGGGAATGAAGGTGGTGTACAAACCGTTGGGTTTCCTTCTTCTAGTAGCTATAATGGAGTAGAAGGGGAAGTGTAGTGCCTCCTTTCCTTTTCTTTATATCTTCAAGATTTTTAAGCTGATAGTAATTTAAAATGACTATGTTAAAATTCAGATTATACAGTGGCATTCAACCACTTCCCAAGTGAATTTCTGACTAAAGTAGCAATGTTGGTTGGGCACTGCCTATTTCATAATTGTCACTGATATGCTAGTCAGACATTTGCACTGCTATTTTGTATGTATTTTTTAAAGTATGGCTATGTCTACACAGTTTTACAGCCAGACTATTAGTTCATGTGTAGGCTTGCTCTTCTTCCATTCTAAGGTTGCCAGCTTTATAACTGTTACCATATAGCTGCATATTTGATAACTTTGGCCAAGTTAGTAAGTTTTACAGTATGGCTTGGCTCATAGGCTTGACTCATGGAATCACAGAATCATAGAATATCCTGAGTTGGACAGGACCCTCAAGGATCGTTGAGTCCAGCTTGTGACTCTGCACAGGACCACTCAAAAATCAGACCCTATGTTCAAGAGCATTTTCCAAACACTTCTTGAACTCCGGCAGACTTGGTGCTGTGACCACTGCCCTGGGGAGCCTGTTCCAGTGCCTGACCACTGAAGAACTTTTTCCTGACACCCAGCCGGAGCCTTCTCTGTAGCAGCTCCATGCCATTCCCATGGGTGCTGTCACTGTCCCCAGAGAGCAGAGCTCAGCACCTGCCCCTCTTCTCCCCTTGTGAGGGAGCTGCAGGCCGCCATGAGGCCTCCCCTCAGTCTCGTCTTCTTTAGGCTGAACAAACTAAGTAACTTCAGTTGCTCTTCATATGCCCTCCCCTCCAGACCCTTCACCATCTTTATAGTCCTCCTTTGGACACTTCTTTATTAGTTTTACGTCCTTCTTACACTGTGGTGCCCAAGAGTGCATGGAGTACTCAAGGTGAGGCTGCACCAGTGCAAAGCAGAGCTTCCCTCGACCAGCCAGCAATGCCGTGTTTGATGCACCCCAGGACACGGTTGGCCCTTTTGGCTGCCAGGGCACACTGTTGACTCATATTCAACTTATCAACCAAAACACCTGGATCCCTTTCTGTGGGACTGCTCTCCAGCCTCTTGTCCCCCAGTCTGTATGTATAGCCAGGGTAGCCCCTTCCCAGGTGCACAATCCCACTCTTGCTCTTGTTAAACTTCATATTGCTGGTGATTGCCCAGCTCTCTTATTTGTCTTGAGTGTATCAGTATGACAGCATGGCTGTTGTCCTCATGTATCCCAAGTGACCCATCCTGAGAACATCAACAAAGTACCCTTCATCAAGCATGACATGAGGGAGGTGTGTGTTAACACCTGCCCTTACCTTATTCCCCTGCATCCCCCACAGGTCATGGCTAGAGATGTTAGTCTTCACTTTTTTTGAGGAAAGTGCTGAGAGGGTAACTTATGAAGGACTATTGTTTACTCCTGGTAGGACAAAGCCATGGAATAACAGAAATAAAATCAAAAACTTTTCAGGATGCTTACAAGGAAATGACAAGGGGAATATATCTTTCTCTGAAGGGAAATTAGCCAATATACAAACAAAATGAAGCAAGGAAATTTGCTGCATGTGCCACCTACAAGCAATAGATATGAATTACAAAGGCACAGCTGAGAGCAGGTTCAGGGAGAAGTTTGGGGAAGATGCTGTAGTTTCAGGCATTCCAGATTCCATTGCTCTGCAGATTCAGAGGCCTAACAGGAGAGGGACAATAATGGCAAAAGTGGCTCTGCAACCCGCAGAGTCAGCTGTAGTGATCTGTTATGAAAGAAGGTTAAAGAATATTTGCTTCTTAGTAGCTCTTGTTTTTCCATGTCGTGTGTAACTTAGGTTGTATTTATTCAGCTCTCTAAATAGCACCTCAAGGAGCTCCTGAGAACATAGGAGATTTAGGAAAGCTTGTCATTTCTAAACCCTGCTCTTTTTCTTCTTCTGGACACTGGGCTGATCCCTTCCGCGCTCTGCAGAGACACTTCCAGCAGCTTTGGGCAAAGCACAATTCAAGAAGAGTTAATTTGCAGAATAGAATTGTTTGGAGGAACACTGAGCTCCAGTAACACAAAGCTGATTTTGAGCCCACTGCAAGTAATTCAGTTGTTCTTGGTCAATGAAAAGTAATCAGAGGATCAGTTTGAACTACTGTGCCTCAGTCATGCATAGGGTAGACTTAAAATATATTATGCTACCCTTACACTTTCTCTTAGAGTTACACATTTGCACAATACAATTATAACATTTTTTTTTCCCTGGCAACTAGGTACAAAAAAACCTCCAAGTGATCATCGGCATTTCTGTTTCTATATAATTCAATTGGTTTTCTACAAATGCTGTCAGAGACGTGTTGGTATATCATCATGACGTCTTTGTTAGAAAGAAGAAAAAGACAGTGGCCCAAACTTATTTGTAAACTTACACCGTTGTATTGAACATGTAACATATATCATACAGGTTCAGTGACTCCTTGTGGTGAGTTGTTTTTCTTCAGGATAGTTAAACTGGCTGTAGCAGTTAAACAGGTAATCGAATGATCTGCATGAAGTAGTTTGATTATTCGCAAAACTCAGGGAATACAAGACCAAAACAATATACAGCTGTTTTTGACTAAGTGTAATTCAGGCATTGCATTGCAATAATATGGTTTTGTTTTGCAAGAGTAACATTTCAATCCTGCACTAAAAGTGTGCATTTCTACTGTGCAAAAGATATTGACCGTGACTACAAGGGGTAGCATGTAAGCATATTTTCTTTGAAGGTAATATGTTGATATTTAGCAGAAAACGTTATCAGGTCTTATTCTTCTCTTCCATGTGTTTTAGACATCTTGCTGCTTTCCCTCTATAGTATACTTAATAATACCTCATTGCACTGAGGTAAGGATACCATTACCATAGGATTCCTTATATTCTAAATACATTTTTAAGTAATTTCATTCATTTACCTGCAAAATACCTGCACTAATTTACTTGTACTCTGTCTGTAAAGTTTTCTGTTTATTCCCTACACATAGCTGTAGTTCAGGATATCATTAGTCATCATCTAATCAAGTTACATTTGGAATCATTGGACTGAATTTAAATTGTTAGGGTTTTGCTCAAATATGTTATGATCTGTGAATATACTTCTGACTGTTGATGTGTTCAGAAACATACATACTTCTAGCTAGTATTTTTAGCCATCTACAGTCTGCTTTGAGCTATCTGCAAAAGAATGCTAAACAGCTCTTGGATAACTTTTCCTGTTAAGTTGCCAAATAGCATATCCATTTGACTATGTGATAGAGCTTTTTTTTTTCTTTTTTTTTTTTTTTCTTAGATTAGATTAGCTTTTACTTTCCTAGTATGGTGGGAATTTTGATAAATGATGCACAGTCAGTTAGAGGAAAGAATATTCCCTTAGGAGAATTAATATTCTCATCACCATATTCAGAAAATTGTTAAAGGCTTCAATTGTAGTGAGTCAAAAAATAATGCCAACTCCCTCTGGTTGTCTGCCTCCTCCTTGTGTAAAATGTTGATATGTCATTGCTTTTTATTTATGTTTTTTTCAAACTCTATAGTCTGTGATAAAATCAGATTATATTAATTTTTCAATTATAACTTTGTGCAAGCATTTTATTAACTCAAACTGCATCTGGGACTCTTGGGAGTGAGATATGACTTGAAGTGTTCTGATAATAAGGAAGATGCATGACAATACCACAGCAGAACTATGCAGAACATAAATTATATAGTATTCTTTAGATATTAACCATATAATGACAGCTTTTAAAAGAGGACTCCTTCTTTTCCATTTTTAGATTTCCATTTTAGCATTGGGGATGATGAAGAAATTGCAATATTTTCATAAGTGTCCAGATATACAACCAGTATATATGCAGTTAGGGGATGTTTCAGAAAATAGTTACTAAAAGTTAGAAAATAGTGGTAAAAGAATAACCTTTTTCTATCTCTAGTCTTTATATTGAAATATGAACTGGTGTAATCTGAATGGGGATTATATAATGACAAGTCTTTAGGTCCCTCAGGAGAGGATAAATTCACACAGTGAAAGAGTTTTATGCATTTTCTGTAGTGGATTCATTTGGTGTCTGCGATAACAATGCTGAATATTTTTGTCAATCAGACCAATTTTTCCTCTATTCTGTATCTTGCTAGAATAACAATTACAGAGCTCCCTACCAATGTAACAAGGAGAGAACAAATTATTACTGTTAAAATTTCTAAAAGCCCCCAAACTTGTGTTCTTTAAATTTTTAGCTTCATTCTTCTCATCTGTATATTACTGTGTCTCACTGTGTAAGACAGGTGGTGTGAGCTGGTGTTTGTAAGCAATGCTATGATCCTTACAGAACAGCAGGAGTAATTACTACTATATGCAATAGCAGTTCAGAAAGTCTGCTTCTTTTTACCCACTTCTCCAGCCAGCTGTATTTCCAGTGTTGTGTGTTTTTAAGTCAGGAATGGATAGAAGAATCTGGCCTTCCTTCCAATTTAGAAAGAATTTTTAAAAGTGGAAATCAATGTTCTCAAAGTTAAATGCTACCTGAGTGACAGTTTTTTGGCTTCCAAACTAAATAGATTGCATGGTCTGTTGCCTAACTTCCAATTACAAACTGTGGTGTCTGTTAACACCTATCTACATACAAATTGTATTAAGTTTAACCTAGTTTTCTCTCTGGGACAAAGGACAAATTATATAAAACATATTGTTGTGTAATAAACACATTATGTTCTCTAAAAGCTGCCAATCCTCAATACAGGCTTTACAGATAAGAAGATTATCATGCAATACTTTGCTCTGGAAGACTAATAGCTAACATTAAGCACCCTTGATCTTCACAATTTTCAAATGTATATGACAATTGAAAACATGGATATAAAATAGGTACAGCAGCATAATGGAGGTATGTAGACACTATACTATCCAGATTGTTGGCATCTATTATATTAATATATATTTACATGTATTAAAAATCAGTTTTATTGGGAGACTTTTTGTTTGGCCAAAATATGTTTTTTGTTACACCTCTAGTTAAGGTGACTTATTTAAGGTGCCTTATTTCTCTGCCCTTATTTAAAAAAATAAAGACAAAGAGAATGAGAGATAAATGTCTAGTTGAAAACCAGTCTTGAAAACAACAACTGAAATCTATTAATTTTAAAAAGTCTCAGCTTTTAAAATCACAGATAAGGTCATCCTTACTTCCAGTGACTTAGGAGCCTGACTCATAATACAGGGTTTATAACCTGATGAAAGGGTATTATAAAGAGAACAGAATAAAAACTCTTGACTTTTGTATCTGAATAACACAGAGCAAGCATTAAGTAATGCATCTAGAAAAGGACAAAGATGTCTGAAAGTTAGTTCCAGTCTACAATTGTTTGGGTCTGGACCAGCATTAAGTGGTTTCTGTTAGTTCCTGAAAATCCCTGCTAGTGTAGTGTGTAAGAAGAGTTAGGCAGATTAGTATCCCAAAATAATCAAGGATCTGAGCAGGTTACTGCCAGGATGTGGGAAATGCTGAAAAGAAGTCTCATGGCCTCTACAGAGCTTAGGTATTACATCCCAGGGTGCAAGAAAAAAAAGCTGCCTTATGTTTAAAAGATTATCTTAGTGGGTTAGAATCTTTCTTTCAGCAAAATGAGCAACACGCTTTTGTTTTGAGAAATGTCACAGGAATTTCACCAGCTGAAAATCTTTTCCATTTAAATTCCTTCTGAGTTCCTGTAATGACACAATGAATGAAGAAAGATTCATAGATGATGAAATGCAAATACATCCATGATTTAGGATTTTTTTTTTCTTCAAGTGAAACAGTTTAGAGAGCTGCTGAAATAGGTACTTTCTCATGGTTTTATTAAATATTAAGAAACGTGGCCCATTTCCTGCAAAAAAAGGAGCCTAATTCCAAGACAACCTACAAAATGTAAATAAATAGCATCCGAGGCATGCATTTACTCCTTATGCTGTCCTCTTCCTCTTTCCTCTGTTCACCATTTTTCTAAATCACATTTAGCTGTCTAAATCACCTTAGCTGTTATAATGCTTTTATCATATATGTTGTAGTGCATGTAAAGCACTACAACAAAAGCAATGTTCACATAACAATACATCCTATCTAATATAAGAATGGGTCTCAGGGAATTCTTTGGATTGGTCTGTGTATTTTCAGTGTGTCTGTATTTTTCCTGACTCATTCTGTCCCTTTATGAATCTTTTAGGCTTTTAAAATTATTATTATTATTGTTCGTTTGTTTGTTTTTCTGATACAAAGTGCGGTGTTTCAACACAAAGAGAAAATGATAATTACCTGTATACCCTCTATAAAGTAAGTGGTCATCAAAAAACAGATTTTTTTTTTAAGATTTGGTTTAGAAAAATTGTCCACTTTCTGGTTAGTAGTTTAATTTGCTGGTTTAGACCTCACTCTCACAAAATATACACATTATTTTCACCCTTTAAGTAAAACATATTCATAAAGTAGAGGTAAGAGCTAACATGGCATCAATATAACTGGAAGACTTGCATAAGATAGACAGGAAAACATAATTAACTGAAGTATAGGTAAAAATAATATCTAACTGCAAAGATGGGCTCAAATTTGTAGTGTTAGCGTAGTTTCTCATGTTTTTATCTGGTTTATTTTTTGGCATAGATTCAAAGGCTGATGTAGGTCAGAATGGACCTTCTGGTTGTCACCTCATCTAAGGTCCTATACAAAGCAGGTCTAATCAAACTTACTTGCTCAGGTCAAGTCCTTAACACCTCCAGGAATGAAGATTTTACAGTCTCTCTGGGCAGCCTCTTCTAGTATTTGACCACCCTCATGTTATTTTTTTTTCCTTAGATCTAATTGAAATTTCCTGTTTCTCAAGTTATGTTGGCTCTTGTCATACCACTGTGCACCACCAAGAAGAATGTGTTCTGTCTTCCCTATATCTTTCTATAAGGTATTTTGAAGACAGCAATAAGATCACCCTTTTGTCTTGTCTTCTCAAGACTAAAAATATCCATGTCTCTCAGCCTCTCCTTGAATGCCCCTAACTATTGGGATGGCTCTCCACTGGTTTTGCTCCAATATGTTAATGTCTTTCCTGTCCAGGCTGAAGACAGGATAGTCATTTGCAGTCACTCCTTTGATAATACATCTTAGGTTTTCCTCTACTAATGATCCCTGTGTTCTTGGAAATTACCAAGTGCTTTCTGAGGGCTTTGTGCCACATTTCTTCTATATGAGCTCTTCAAATACTGAGCACAAAAACTTTCCCTGTACCTCTATTATTCCTTTCCTAATAGTTTCCTCATTTGGAAAACATTTTTTTTTTTCCTTCTGAATGAACTGGCAATGTTTAATTTATGCACTAGTGGAAGGCTTTTCTGTGCTACACAGTTCCTTTATCAGCACCTCCGTCAATGAACCTGGAGTGCCTTGCCTTTAGAGGCAGATATAAAAGTTTTGAAATTAAAAGTTAATAACAAATTCATAGAACTAACCATAGAGCTCTTGCTCAGCCTAGGGGAGATAAGGCTTATCTTAATTCAAGGAACTAGAAACAGGGAGTGCTTTTTGCGGAAATAATACACCATGGTGATGGGATAATAACCATACCTGTAACACTAACAGTAACCTCCATTTATTGCCAGGCTGACATTCCCAGGCTCCTGGCATCTTCTTTCCATTGTGTCTGCATTTGACACATTTCTTGGCTATGTTATCATAAAGAATTGAACTAAATTTCTTTTCATTGCCTCCCCCCCCGCCTTTTTTTTCCTGTCTGTCATCCATATACTGCTATTTTTCTGCTTATCCTAGGATCTTAAGGCCATAACCTTCCATCTTATTAACAATAAACCTAACAATTATTTAATGTAGAACACTGACAGGCATCATTACACAACAATGGAGTTCACATGTTAATCTGTTAACATATCATTTATATTACTCATTTACAAATCCACATTGCACAATCCAATTTACACATTCTTTTATCAGTGAGTTGTTTCTTTAAGCACTAACTTTTTAGTTATTAACTAAAACAGATACATGGCATTTCATAAGCCCTACATGTCCTTATCAACATCCCTAACAGGTTTCAGTATAGCCTTTTGCTAGGATAACGGGCTCTTCTACTCTTGCCAGTCTGTACTGGGGATGGGAAATTTAGTCCATTGATCAAGATTCTATAATAGCAGCACTGACAT
Organism: Anser cygnoides; assembly: GCF_040182565.1. NCBI lineage: Eukaryota > Metazoa > Chordata > Aves > Anseriformes > Anatidae > Anser > Anser cygnoides. The sequence goes on along the minus strand of NC_089874.1, from coordinate 14,155,834 downwards.
TACCAGAGAAGAAAAAGGATAAACATCCCATTGATTCCCTGAATTATTTCAGAACAGGAATAGGTCAACACAATGGCTTTGCATTTTTTTTATTCCTTTTGTTGAAATTCACCCATTTTTCAGCACCTTTGAATAGGTGTCCCAAATAATGCACAAAAATTTGTTCCAAAACTCAGACTGAAATGAATGAGGCAAGTAGGAACTCGAGGAATTCAGGGTCAAGCCCAAGGCAAAGATTAAAGCAGAAGCTTTGTTTTCCATTTACATTTTAGCTCCACCTCAACTGAATCAGATGGAGCAAACAAAGCAATCAGCTACTGTACAGAATTAATAGTCAGAAAGAATCTGGCTTGCTCTTTGCTGTGAGGGCAAATTTTTCCACACTAGCTGCAACAGAGAATTTATTTGTGGAGAGAGGCCAAGCCAATGCTTATTTTTAAAAACTAAAGAAAAAATAAGGGATTCTGTTTTCAAAGTGTGACATTAACGCTTTAACTTGCCATTATGGCAACTGAAAGATATAATGAAGCATACAATGCAGGATACTGTGGTTTATAGTGAGGTTCTGAAATCTAGTTTCTTCTAGCAGGGACTGGTGTCATCCAACATTACATAAAAATACAAACTTGAGAACTTTGGGTGAAATTCTTGATGCATACTACCCTGAGAGCTAAAAAAAATCAGCCTCTGCATTAAAAGTTCTGGAGCTCAGTAGAAAAAAGTAATTGGTTCTTTCCCTACATACAGATCCTTCTGTATATACTGGCTTCATGAACCCTTTCCTAATATTCCCTTGTAAAGATATACATACCCACATGCCTTCAGAATATACTTGAGGAAAGAGTATGCACTCCTTTATGTTCCTCCAAACTTAAGAGCCCTGCCAAAGCCAAGTTGTGACCTGCTGGTAAACCAGGAGTGCCTGGGACTCATCCTTAAAGAAGTAATTCAAATAAGGCAGAAGTAAAGTTTTATATCATTACCATAACACAGACTTTGTGTCTGGGTCTAAGTCAGGCCACAAGAAAAGAAACCAATAAGTGTGTGGCTCTTTTTCTGAGTAGATTTGAGATAACACAAATTTGGGTAAATTTCTGTAAAGACATTTTGGTTTGTAGAAGCTTCGAGTAATTCCCATTAACAAAGAGAGCTCCAAGAAAATATAGGATGGTAAAACCCAAGATATTTTAAGTGCAGTTGGCCATGACCAGCCATATGATTTACACTATTAACTGCATCTTCCATCACACCAAGAACATGCAATCTAAATTTGTCAGCACTGGGCAAAAATAGTCCATAACTATAGTCAAGTCATTGGGTACAGAAATATTGGCAATGTCAGAACACATCCCATTCTAGGATCTTGAGTCATATAAATATATCTGTTGGTAAGAAAGTGTATAATTTTAACTGAGGATTATATATATATTATAGAGATATGACTTCAAAACAATTCTGTGTAATCTAATTCCTCCTTCATTATGCACAGAATGCCAAAAAAGGCTGGTTAATTCCAGAGTGGAACAAGATTGCTTGGTGTTCATTTCTAATATTGGTGGACCCATGTATGCTAAAACAAGCTAGTACTAACAGAATCATCTAAAAGCCAATACCAACAAGGGCCACCATCAGCACTTGCTGATCTCAAATACAGTCCATAGATGACAGCCTCTTTAATTTTACAGTTCTAATAGGAATCAATAAGAAAGAATAAATCATACAAGTGATATTCAGATAGGGTTTAGCCTTTAGTTCCAGCAAAGACTCAAGATATTTTCACAATGGCCTTAGACATAACAAATCCACACAGAGCAAAGTGATTCCTTAATTATGAGTGTTATTTCAGGACGAAAAAAGAAACTGCCAAAACAATATTTGAGCTAAAACCAGTAGCATAGGTATGAATAATTTATCATTTCTCTGCGTACAGCATTCTTTATTCTTAATTTTTGCCGTTAATAGCAGGCACTGTTGCATTTACTTGCTCTTTACTTTGTCAGTGAGACACTGGATGGCCAGCTGTGTCCCTATTCCTGGGTCATTATTTGCACTGTGGTAGCTATCGTACTTATGTTGTGTTGGAAGTTTTTCACAGGTAAAAGATTCCACTTCCTGGGCATCCTTCATGCTATATTGAGATGATAAGAAAGTTTATAGTCCAGGTAATCTTACCCTCTCACTGTATCTCTCATGTATAGATTTGTAGTAACAATTAGTTTATTGCAAGAACGAAACACCTCTCCTCACACCACGACTTTAAATTCTCTCTGACTAAAATGTGCAATCTTAACGAATCCAAATAAAGTTCAAGATCTCACAGCTTCTCCAAATAGATTGTTTCATTAATTAAGCAACCTCTCTGTGGGAAAAGTGTGCTTCATTTCCACTTTTAATTCCTCAGGCTCCTCACCTTTTGCCCTTGCTAAGCATGATGGTAGAAAGGTAAAAGAAGAAGTAATAACTCTTAAAGATAGCATCAGCATTGCTGGTCAGAGTGCCGAAAGGAATTGTAGCTAGAGAAGAATTTGAGACAAATAGTGATTATTAGTAAGACCATGAATATTAGGTTGCTTTCCTTAATTTGCTTTATTACTTTCCTTAACTACCAAATTCTCAGGTAGAATGAGAACACTATTAAACCATTTTCTGGTTTGCTTTTAAGACTGGAAGATAATCTACTTCCTAAAAAATAATAGCAAGTATCTCTGAGCCCTTCATATGTAAATAATGCAATAAATGCAAGTATTTATTGGGATTTATTTATCTGAGACTGTAAGCAAACTGGAAGGTTACTGCACATTTCTTTTTCTCTGGTGTATGCAGCAGTTTTGAATGTGTCCTTTCACAAGATATTAAAGAGCTGTTTCATGTTACAACTTATAGATAAAGAAATTATAACATGGAGTCAGCTTCACTACTCATTTTCATTTTGGTAACGTAAGCAGCTTTGTTAAAGTAAACCAGGTGAGGAACTGAGACAGAATTGGAGAACGGTTGTCAGCTCACACTATCTGTGATACAGCTGGAAGAATTCTAAAATCCCTAGCCAAGGCTTTACTATACTCTGCTCTTTTGTATAGGTGAAATTATTGCACAGATATAATTGGGATCAGAACTAGCACAATTGTCTGCTTTTCCAGTATGATCACTTGTTAGTGTAATATATATATATATATATAAATCTGGAATTACTAAATTGAATTGTGAACTGAGAGTTTACTAGATTAATAAAACAAGTTCCTGGAAGTGGTGATGAAGCATGTAGCTGTGTCTGCAAAAACCTGAATTATATAGTAAATAAGCACATTTTTCTGTGAAAGTAATGATTCACTGCATTTTGTATGGAATATTTGTCTGCTACATTCTTCAGTGTTTGCATTGCAAAGACATGCAGATCACGACCGAAAGATCCAAGGAGGAAGTTAAATTAATAATATTTTCAAATGTGTTTTTTGGTTTTATTTCTCAAAAAAAAAAAAAAAAGGCAAGAAAGCCAGTTGCTTGTTCTTTGTACTTCCATCAATTGTCACTGTTTTACTAAGAGTTTTCCAGGACAGTCAAAAAGGAAACTGGACCAGAACAATGGGTAGCGTAAGCATTAATCTCCAGTACCGTGCATACTGATAAGGAAACGCCAAGTAACTGTTCTCTCTCATCTTTTTAATTTTCTGTTTATTACCTCCTCAAGTAATTTGCTCCATTTAACACAGAAAATTAGATATTTTGATCTTTAAATTTTCCCTTGTTCTCATCTTATTATCCCATCTACATATTCTTTGTCCTATATAGAAGAAGCAAATGTAGTTTTAATTGGTAACCAGTTTCTTTCATATATTTTATTTCTTTATGTCCAAATTTTCCCAACCCAGGTGGCAGTAGGAATGTTCTTACACAAAAAATAGTATAGCTGCTTCCCATGGAGAGCATCTCTTAAGTTCAAAAGACCTTTCATGAGTGAATAGATACAGCATTTGGGCATTTGCTTGCTTTAACTGAACCAGAATACAGTTATCTTCATTTTTAAATTAGGTTTGACATCGAATAATAGCGCTAGGTGCCTTAAATTTTATATTTGCTCTGTCAGATACTGTTAACAGACTTGGCTCTCAGAAAGTGGATATGCAGCACAACCTGGATGGAGGCATCTGCAATGCCACCCAGGCACTGGTTATCCTGAAGGTGAAGGGTGGGAAAACATCTCTGTAAGTCCCAGAGGGGCCTCAGGCATGCTCAGACTTGCTTGGAAAACATCACGCTTGGTTTTAAATGCACCTGATTTCCCATTGTTTTTCGATTGTAATAGACCATGGGAAATCCAATATGCCCATCTTCATTGTGTATGTGCCTAAAGCATGCAGTCTGTGATGGGAGAGACAAATTTCAGTCCTCTTGAAATAGTGTTAGTCTTCATCTCAACTCTGAGGTATTTAAGTGTCTGTCCATTTTTTTTTTTTTTTGAATCTATTACAAAGAAACAAAAAATATGGTAGTATCCCCAGATCTTTCTTTCTACTAAATGGATTTTTGGTGCCATTTTTGAAGCTAGAATAATTACTATTGCTATTAATTTCATAGGAGTTGTGTGTCTGAGAGCATACAGTCCTGAAGTGGATGTGATGTGACAAAAAGCCACTCCCCTCCCCTGATGACTACCCCTAATATGTCCAGCACTGTTTGGAGTGAACAAATATCTCCCATACCAGAGGTTATGCTTCTCCTTTACATGTTCACTAAAGGTTAAACAGTAATTCATCAAGATCATGAAGGAATTCCATCATTTCTGGAGACTAAGCTGTTGTACCGAGGTCTCCTGAGAGCTACATTTTAATGCAATTGTGACTGTACTACACAGAGACTGGCCATAGGACACTTTTACATGGGAAAGAAACCCAAATAAGACTCACTAAAAAAACATGTTTCTTGTAGGCAAATCCAAATAACTTGATGAAAACTGCAGGTCATTTAAAACTAATCTATATTTACAATGTCCTTGAGTGGCTATGTATTTGGTATAAAATACAATTTTGACACTGGCCAAATATTTGTGGGGAAACTTTTTAGTGTTGAGAGACACCTCAAAACACCAAATGATGTTTAAGGAATGCATATTCACTTCACATGTACAAATAAAGGATTAATGACTTCAGGATATGTGTGCAAAAATGGTGATGCCCCAAATCAGTCTCTGCTTCTGAAGATGTTGATATAAATGATTACTAAGTTTGCTTGGGGTTCTATTCTTTCTCATGTTGACCTTCATTCCACACACCCCAGAAATGAAACCAGCAACCCAACAGCAAAAATACTTTTGCCAGAGATGTATCTAAAGTAATAAACTGAGGGACAGAGTACAGTTTCACACAGTGCATCCCTTATTGTTCAGAATCATTCGTTTGTCTCCTGCCTGGCACAAGACTTGTGCTAACACTTTCCCTGACATAACTGAGTGTGGTTCAGGGCACAGCAGAGGCCTCATACTGTTCCCAGTATGCAGTTTAGGTGAAGGCAACCTCTCAGAGAAAAGACTTTCCCTGTACAGGTATGAGCAATGCCATCTTATTTGAATTTTGAGTGAGGAATAGGCTTTCATCTGTTTTATTTATCCAGCTACTGATGGGAGATCTATATGAAGGCCCTTGCATGAAGGCCTGAGTTTGCAGTGCCTACATTACAAATCAGCTGTAAGTCACCAGGAAGTTAGAAGTATTGTGCTAGTGGGCTACCCTTATGAGTTAATGAGCCCTGCTAAGAAGCTATAAAAGCGACAAAGATAGTCCTTTAAAAACCATAGGCTTTTAAAATAGAACTTTCTATGCTTCAAATGAGAGATGTAGCAATGCTGCAAAAAACAGGCTAAGCAAAGAGAACCAGAAGGAACGAGCCCAGCCTTATTCTTTGGCTACAGAATGAGCAATATTCAAACTGAAGTAAACAGATTTTGCTTGCCCCATCTTGCTGTAATACAGATTGTACTATGCAAATTGTCTTTAGGCCCACACACAGATACACGAGTAAGAATACAGGAATTATCATCTTGGACAATCTAACCCACTCTTATTGAATTAACTTAAAAACTTTCACAACTTTTAAAGAGTTTCTCAGCTGTGAAATGATGTTGGAGTATAAACTATTATCTGATGATCCCTGCTGCAGTATCTGTGCCAAACATCAGGCAAGCCCAGCATACTTACGGAATTGTATTTCATATGTTCAATAATGTCCTAATATAATACTATACAATAACTTAGCAATACAAAAGCCTTGTTAATTTTTCTCACATCTACTCTTCCATTTCCAAATTTGCTTTTGAAGGGATTTGCATTTCAAAAGTTACATATATGAGAAAGTTAGAAACTTTGGGATTTCTTCGTTGAAACCGTATTCTATCTTAGTAACTAATATTGTAGCTTGTGAATTTCCTGTAATATCTTGTTTTAAAACAATGAATTACTGATGGCAGGTCTATTACTCCTTTGTAGACTTATTGAGATATTTTAGCTTTCCCTGTAAATACACTCACACTCAAACAATTCTCCTTGGACTTGTTGGGGCATATTTTGCCGTCATTAATTCTGATTGTAATTTTGCACCACTGTATCGCCCACTGGAACATGGATTTGGGTGCACACAGGGGAGCAGGTGCAGCTAAGCAGGGAGTGTTAAAGTGGGTGGAAGGTCTTGCCTCATCATTCCACACATCATATAAAGCCTATGTGGCATGTAGGAAATGATGTAATTGTGGGCGTGTGTAATTTGCTACAGGTTTATTCCAGCACTAAACTAGTACTTAGGTGCCCAAAGTGCAATTTAGGTGGAATTTAGGTGCCTAGATTCAGGAGAGCAGTCCAAAAAACCCCACCCAATCTGTTTAGGTGCCTGAGATGCCAGAGATGCTATTTCGGATCTCATCCTAAATTACTACCTTCCAGATTGAAGGAAAGGCATGGAGAAAGTGTGCCTCAACATGTCTGCTGTGCAGCACCTCAGGCGGATACCTTGGAGGTAACGCCTCATGTGCAAGTCACAAACTAGGACGCATAAATTAGAAATGGACAAATTGTCTTTCACTGTCATAGCAACCTTCTCTTGCACTCATTTTCTGCCAGAAAGTTGTGAGGCATTTTTGTCTCACATTTGGCTTAAATATTGGCCCTCTAAATTTCATTCCAACACATCTTATTTTACCACACACGAACATAAAGCTGCCTTCTCCTTCCTTAGTGTTTACACCTGTCACATGACCATAAGTGGTTATTATTATCCTCACTTCTCTTTTGTGATCGCTTAGATAGAAAATCTGTTTGATATGTAAGTCAGCCCCTTTAGGGCTCCAATCTTTTTTGTCTCTCTGTTAATTTCCTCTAATTTCTGCACATATTTCTGTGGCTGGGGCATGAGGAGTTAAATGCCTTCTTTTTTGTGTTGGCTTAGTGGGAACAGTATTACAAACCACTTATAGTATCACCAAGTGATCATAATAAAATAAATGCCCTTTTGTAAGGAAAAAAATACCTGTAACTACATGCAGAAATCAAAATACACAGAGCCCAAGTGAAAACATAGCTCCATACAACTCTCCAGTTAAAAAAGATGATGGAAAGATAATGATGTAGGAGAGGAAAATTTCTCTGTGGAAGTAGATTTGATAGAATATGTTCAATAACCTAAAATTAGGACATAGATCCAGCTGAAGGAGAAGGTAGAAGAAACTGATATTAACGATAAATTCAGTGTGTGGAGACTATAAGAAAGCACTGAGTTTCTGCAGTAAGAATATTTTTTCATAGCAAAAGAAAGAAAAATACTGAATGGATTTGTAACGTGAATGAGGAACTGGGAATGCAAACTATCATCAAGGGATCCTGGATGTGCAAAAAAAAAGGAACATGAGTAGGGGGATAATAGGAGAGAATGGTCAGCAGCGCTGAAAGAGATGTTCACTGCTGCCTACTGCAATAATGAGGAGTAACTAGCAGTTTTTTTCTGGATCTCATGATGAAAATAGAGAGGTGCTCAAACTTTATAACTGGGAAACTACAGGAATGTGGATTACGCTGTTTGGAAGAGCAGTTAGGTCAGATAGCAAATTCAGAAGGAAGAAGAGAAATGGTCTACACAGTGCAGTAGACACTGCATTCATGTCTGGGGAGTACATATGAAAAATTCCTAGATTTCAGTGACAAATGCCTCTGTGTTTAACTGATCTTTTTGCTATTATTTCACACTGTGAACTAATACGTGTCCTTTATCCTTACATATATGCCTATTATTCTTACACACACATACATGATGCATATGTGTATATGCATACAATATACATACGTACGTATATGAACATATACATGCTAATATATATATGTAAAACACATAAGCATAATGTGCTTTCTCTACAGCAGATTGTTATTTATTATTATTATTATTATTATTATTATAGAATTTAGAATTTAGAATCATTTCTAAACGTATTCTATCTCCTAAATATGTATCGTCATTTCTGAGTTTTTTAAACCTGGGTAGAAAGGATTAACTTAGATATATATATATATTTTTTTTAAATTAAATCTTTTTATATTATTTTATTATTTTATTTTTTTATTTTTTATTTCTTGTCAGGAGGTCACTGAAATCTGTTCTAGTTACCATTTACTTTACTCGCTTTTTATACAGTTGCTAACACTTCAAGTATGCATTTCAGCAACGGTATTTAATTGATTCAAAACATTCAATTTATAAACTAAGAAAAAAATGAGTAGAATTCTCGATGGGTAGAGACAGATTTCATTCTTAAGACAAACTGAAAATCTAAAGTAAGCATACATAGCATGGGAAAATAAGAGTGAGTGAAACAGAGGACAGCTCTGTATATAACTGCATGTAATCTGTTTGTAAGAATAAGTTTCTTCCATTGGGTCAGGGTGCAAGAACTGAAAGAGAAAGGATGAGGAAAGTTTGTGATACTCTCTGTGTATGTCTGAGTGTATTTGTGGGCCAGTTCATATACATAACTACCTATGGTTATAGCAAGGTCACGTCAAGGTGAAAGACTTTCAGAAAACAGCAGTAACTAGCAGAAAAAATGTGCAAGCAAACAAAGCAGCAACAGTAGCAGCTGGGCACAGGTTCAGTCACTGGGGTACCACTGCATGGAAGGTCTTTATCATTCATTGCCAACGCTGATCATCTGAATACTCCAGCCTTAGAGAGACGGAGAGAAATTGCTATCAGAGCTACCTAGGGGCCTTTTCCATTTGCAGTACCCATGAACATCCGTGTTCTGCCATGTGCCCACATCCTTTCAATCGCCCAAGCTCTAGCAGCCACAGAGCAAAACTCGGTCTGCTCCAACACTCCTCACCATCCCTGGCTCTATGTCAAGTTTATGTTTAATAAGCATTCAGTCTCCGTGAATGATGGATAGACAGAATGGCTTTATGTTGTACATAACTATTTTTTAAATTAAAATGTATTTTGTCACAATTTTATGATTAAAAATACAAAAAAATATATATATTAAAATGCACCACTTATCTAAGGCAGAGATTCATTCTGAGGGGAGTAGGAAACATATTTGTGACTGAAAATGAAAATTGAACCTTTCACTAGTTTAGATGGCAAATATTTACATGAAATCAATGTGTTTTTCAGAGAAAAAAAAAAAGGATTTGTTTTTCAAAAGACAAGCACTTCCCACACTATACTGTTTTTTATCTAGTGGAATGCTCACATTGTTTCTATTCTTACAGTTAATTGTTAGGAGAAACCCTGTTTGTGTTTCCACTGCAGTAGCTGGAATGTCTTGTTCTTCAGTAAGAACTCCTCAGGACTGTTTGCTTGGCAACCTCTTGGACTTTTTAGCTAATGCACAAGTAAGATAAGAATAATCAACTTAAATATTTACATTGGACATTTCCAATAGTTAGTTCCAATTTACAATGTTCCAAGGGGCTGGAAAGGACACCACACTGTGGATTGAAGTGTGTATCTTGAAAGTCTTTTAATTGCTAATGTTCCCATTTCCAATGTAACACTGAAAACCCTTAAGACGTTAATGATATAACCCTAAAGGCAGGCAGACCTGGGGTTGTCTAGGTGCTGCTAATAAAATAACATTGGTGAGAACAGAGATGTGCCAGCAGCTCAATCACTCAGTGTTGCACAGCCCTCTCTCTTACTATATTATTTTCTTCCTGTCGAGGTTATTACCTTACTAGATCTTCCTTGTAAGAAGTTTAAAAGACTTTAGCAGCAGCAATCTCCACATCAAGCATGTCCAGAATTTTAAACAGTTTAGATTCAGGCTAAAGAAACCAGAAGTTCCTTATTTTTAAGAGTATCTTATTAAAGAACTGATCACATAACAGACACTTTATGGTAACTGTCAAATACCCTCTGTGTAAAAAAACAGCTTGTACAGAAACGCAAATAGAGCAAACAATGAGCAACTGTGAGTGCCTAGCATTCAGGTGTCTTTGTAAAAGAAGGACAATATTTTCAGAACACCTTAAAATATTTGTAATGTTTGGGATTTTCAACATTTATATTGCTACATACATTTTCTCAAGGTGAAAAACTATGAGAAAGGAAAGGAATTTAATGATCAGATAAAGAGGAACTGGATACACATAACCATATGGTGCATTAACTTCTGTTTGCTGTTAAATGTCTTTGAACAAGTTAACCTGGGTGCATAACCTACTCCTACTCAAAAGGAGTCGGTACATAACATGTCGTGGAATAATTTTATCTTTCCTGAGGGTGCTGCTTCTCAGTACCCTGGTTCATCCTGATGACAAGAGGAGGCTAAGAGTGTGCAGCCATTCTTGAGTCCTTATTCCATAATTCTCATTGTCAAGTTAGTAAAATTTGGCAGTAGATTAAATAAATATGGGGTGGTACTCCAGAAGGATTAAATATCTCAGTAATCACCCCACAAGTGGTGTTTGCTTCTATTAAACACAAACTGTTCTGTGAAATTAATTTGTTCATCACCTTTGAAATTGGCAATTTCAAAGCTACTCTCTGACAGTCAAATATTTTCTTGTATTATATTTTGGCTGTTTGAGCAATTAAATTTATTCTTCCAAGAAGGATTCCCGCTTTTATTGCCCTACAGAATGTCTCCCCTGCCCCATCATCCCATCATTCAATTTGTCTGTATTCACTTGAAAGCAGCTTGATATAAGCTATCCCTCCCAAATTGTAACAACAACAGAGTATGCCAGATTCCAGACTGTGCCTCCAAATGAGAACCAAATTGATCCACCACAATGTTATATTTGAAGCATTTATAGCATTTTGTCTGAATTTTCTCTTAAATATTCCAGTGTGTAGGGGTTCATATTATCCTTTGTGAAGGAGAAGTTGGTTATACTTTTGTGTGCCAGAATGCCCTTTGGTGAGGTGTCATTGATAATAGCCCTCAGAGTTTTACTTTGCAGTAAAAAAAAAAAAAAAAAAAAAAAAAAAAAAAAAAAAAAAATTTGGCTCTTATATCATTATAGATTACATCTCAGGCCTCATTCTGAGGAACATCTATTCAAGACGTTTCTCTATGCTCCCAATAAACTGATCCTTAAAGCTGCTCTGTTTTTGTATTTACTTTTTGTTTTTCTCAGAAGTAGTGAAATCTCCTTTCTATCACCAATTACACAGAAGAATTTTTGGTTTAACAGATTGTCTAGTTTAATCTTATGAACTTCTACCAATTAGGTGCTCAAGTCAGACAATGATGAGGGACATGAAAGAAGCCAGAGAGAATGACTGTATCTAAACAATAAGAACATCTCTCTCACTCCATTTTAAAAGACATGAATTGAAGAGAATAAGTCAGTTGTACATGGCTGGTGACTGCTGATATAATGTGAGTAAGAAACTAAACACTGCACACATGATTCAGTATTTGGGAATGCTTGTTCAGCCAACAAAGGTGACTATTTTTGTTTAGAAAGGAAGAGGAAAATGTTCTAAAAAGTAAGGACCAAAGCTCATTTTAAAGCATTTTTAAACAAGAGATCTTGAAAAGGAAATGCTCCAGTCAAATAACTTTCTAATCCAAAATAGAAGTTTAAAATTTGAATTCTAATTTTCTTTCCAAATTCTGATTTTTCTTGTCCAACTTTTTGTTGGACATCATACACTACCAACCCACTAACAATGCTAAAGGCTGTTCTTGAAGCTTCTGACAAAGAATAAAGTCAAATTTGGGCAGAGTTGAGAAGAAATTATTTTTAATTTGTTTTTATCACTTAAAATGCAAATTTGTTATATTTTGGCAGAGTATATACAGATGATAATATGATCATGCAATGACCCAAATTCAGCTATTAATATCTAATAAATATGTTGAAATATAAAGCAGGAAATCTGAATACTTTCAGACCAACCAGCCAAAAATTTTGTATTCAGGGCCATAATTTCATCTGCCATACTATCTATGAAAGCAGTGTTGTCTTTGCTCAAATCACTGTGGGAGATTCCTTCTCCATGTCAGAAACTGTGATGCAGAACAGATGCCGAGACATAATATAGCCACCCATAAATCCTTAAACTAAAAGCTGTGACCAGCTATACTCTCTCCATACAGGAGGCTCAGTGTGTGCTTGTATACAGTTTCCTTACTCTCATGCCAATTCTGTGTCCATTTCTATCCCCTGGTGACTGAGAGGTGGAACAGAAACTTGAACTGTTCCATTCCAAAGAAATTATATAGTACCTCTGAAAACCCTCTTCATAGCTCATTTCTGCTCCTAAATAGAGAAATCATGATAATTCAGCTACCTTTTGGAGACATGGACAGTTGTGCAAGACATATAGTAGTGTAAAGTGTAAAGTTTGTTCCCATTTGAATCTAAAACTCTACAAATTAGGTCTATTCCCAAAGCTCAAATTCCAGTATTAAAATAAGTGAGTTGGAACAGGATCCAGTGTATTAATATTAACATGAGAACACCAGGCATTCTGTGTTGCATCCATATTCCCAGAGGTACAGTCTGTACTCAGCACAACTGACAGCTTAATAAAGTCCCTCCTCCCCATGCATTTTAACTAGTCAGAAAGAGGTTGATGTATTTAAGGATGAACTTACATAGCTGGTTAACTCTGACACTCCTGTCTTGGATCTGAGATACTACAGCAGAACAGGGGATCCAGGCCCAAACACAATTAACAGGACCACAGATGACATGTTCATGTGTGCCAGGCTGGTGTTGGCATTCTCACACCTGTCTCTGAAGGCTAAATCTTTGCCTTGCAAATAAATGCTGGTCTTAAAGTGAAGCTATGCTCAAAGTCACTGTTAGCATAAGGTTTCTGCAACAGGTCCGGCGAAAATGGAATTAAAAAGGCCGCTCTTTTAAGGCAGAACACTAGCACACTGATATGTTAATGTTGATCAGTTAATTCTGATGTAGTATATTAATAATCTAGTGTGAAAGAGATGAGAATCTGAGATGTGAAAGTAAACAGGAAACCTAAAACTCAGTGAGACTGCATTCAGACTAGCTATGACTGTTATTTTGAGCACATTTCCATTCCAAACAAAAGCAAAAGGCAGTTTTCTCAGGTATCCAGTATGCTTGTGTGCAGGGGGATAGGCACTGTCTCAGAAGACGGAAAAGGTGTAGTGCAGTGGGAGAGGTGACACAGAACAACATTATACTGGCCTTTTTCTCACATATCCTACCATTTTTCTAGCTGCTCATACAAAATTTTCCAGATACTAAGCTGTAGTATGTATTAGCTCAAACTGATAATACCCATGTTGATTGCATTAGAAAGATGAAGTTAAAGTGAAGTGTCATTGTTAATGAAATGTTTGCAGTTAAAGGATGTTTGAAGTGTACAGATAAATAAAAAGCAGCAGTAGTGGTGGCAGTCTTTTGCCATTGCATTTCCTGCCAGGTTACTCCCTTCTCAGCTGCTTACATGCTCCACTTCTAAATCCATCTCTTAAGATGGATTTATGTGCTTTCTGAATTTGGCCTATTTTAGCCCTGTTTAGTCACCTATTTTAGCCCTGTTTTGATTTGTCCCTTAGGACCAACCTAATAGGTATCTAGTAAGTATCCACCAAGTATTGAGGCTATTACTAACAATACTTCACCCCTTGCACACAGCCACAAAAATCATTGAACTTAATTATTTTGCTGAGAGAAAAAAAATAAAGGGGTGGTGGTGGGGGGGGATTAAAAAAGCTGTTGTTCAGATCATCTAAATGATAATTTCAACTCCTTCAGTCTTCAGCATGGCCTCAGCTTACCCTTAGCCTTTTCCAGAAGAGACTGCATTCAAACTGTCTTGAAATTTCCATGACAATAATTTTCAAATAGTAAAAGCAGTGCAGTGCTAACATAAACATTGCTTTATCTTGGATTGCTGAGGATGTATGTGATTTCCTGAGCATATCCTGAGCTTGTATCTGCTCACTTACCAACTGATAAGTACCATGGCTCTTTTGAAATGAAAATAGCTGCATTTAAACAGATCCCTTTAAAACAAGAATACTATGATATAAACATGTCTGATGAGATTTTTGTCCAATATCTCAGTTTTATCTGCATCTAAAATCATCCTTACTATATTGAAAAATAAAAAGGAAGATACCCACATTGAGGAGGAACGATGCATAGAATGAGCTGAAATATTTGTTGCTGGGCAAAATGACCAGCAATGAAAGACATAGTAACTATCTACAAAATCCTGTGTAAACATTCAAAATGGAGAGGAAATATTTAACATAGTAAGAGAGGTTGTGATAAAGATGAATAAAATGAAATTAAGAAACATATGTGTGGAGCAGGAGCTTCCTGCCCATTAGATCTGTGTGGCTTATTTTGCTATTTTTAAACTGGATATTACATTAAGGTCAAGAGACTACAGAACATTTGATTTTAGCTGCTATATTTACTGCCTAGTATGTTGTCACAAATCCTAAGCAAAGGTGCAGAAGAGAGAAAGCAAAGCCACAAACGGTGAATATGAGAAATTTGGAGTCAAATATGAGTGTACATATTTACTTCTACCAGGAGGCTTCATCTCCATATTGTAGTTCGCTTCTGGATCACTAATGTCCTGCAAAGATTTTCATGCTTGCAGGCAGTCCAATTTGGCAGATTATTCAGACATGTGTTATTACTCTTTTCCTACATAGGTGGCTGGAAGGTTAGACAGCCCTGTCCACCGACTTTAGAGCACACATCGGTATAAAAGCAATTTAAAGATTAAGGCTGTACATTACTACAATGTAATAATAACTAGAACTGTAATGAAACAAGGCTCCTGGCCTCCAGGATGGTGTGAATACAATCATGAATCATCAGTAAACACAAATATAAATATTATACAATGAGCTGCTGCAGTTTATGAAGGCATATATTATGAGCAATTTTACCTGCTTGTACCTTGCTTGTGAAGAGTCCTGCAAGACGGAGACAAGGAAAACCAACTATGGATGTTTTAAAACATGTTTGGAGATAAGATTGGAGACACTTCAAATGGAAATTGGACTTTTACCTTTGCAAAGAATGTAATTTGGAAGCTAACATCTCCTTTGCTAACTGGCGTGTCAATTTACAAGTTAGACTCTTTACAGGTGAAAATACGGTTTCTGTCTCAAGTACCTCTGAAGTTTTCCCACCTTCAGTTTTTAAGTGTTTCTGATGTTTACACTAGAATAATTTGAAATATAGAAGCACACAATATGGAAAATTATATTTAAAATATGAATGTAAGATATGTTTTTGACTATGCACGATAGTACAAACACCACAGAGCAAAATCCCCCTTAAATATACTGGAAGAGCAATTAAATAAGTATAACAACTCACTAGTAAAGCTAAGTACCTGAGAAGTGGATTTGTTTTGAGGTTACTCTGCAAGATATAAATTACATTTTTATTTTAGCCATGTTTCAGTATCACTTTTAGTCAGCAAGTTATTTCACGTTTAATCATTTATGATGCTACGTTTGTACCTGTGGCATTTCACAAACACACAGCATGACAAGTTCTCTGCTTGGGAAAGTATGCAATAAAAATTAAACCCTTCTCTTGAAAAGGAGTCTTATTGCAAAAGAAAAGAGAAAACACAATTAGAGTGAGATCAGCATTAGAGTGAGGGACAAAACAGGCAGAGATATTCTGGGGTAAAAGGACTGAAGAGCTACCAGGAAAGAATCTGGGACATCACATATAAAAAATGTGGCTTAATGTCTCAATGGCAAAAAATCTTTTAGGGAAAAAATTCAAGCAAGAGACAGATTTTTATATCTTAAATGCAGTAACGATGGGTAAGGGAAATTAGAAGTCTAGTTGAGAAAAACAGATCACTTAGTGCAAATAATAAATTCAGCTGAGGAGAAACACTGATTGTTAGAATATGATTGACACTGGCTCTGGAGCCAGATGTCCTCCTGCCCTCCCAGCTGGAAAGGCCGGCTGGGTGGAGCTCCTTTAGAAAACTGGCTGCTGCCATTGTGTGGCTAAAAGAAGAGTGGACATGCAGAGGTAAATTTTCAAAGCAGTGTGTTTATTAACTACCCATTGACAAATACAGGCAATTGTTAGTGAACATCGCTTTGAAAATCTACCCAGCTTGTCTGAGATGATATCTCACCATTTATACCAGAAAAGGTGGCTTCCAAGATAGAGGTGGGCCTTCCTTGACAATGGATAAAATGGGTGATCTTAGGAACCCTTTGCCTTTCTAAAAAGCCGTGTGAGGTCTCCCATACTACAATTCACATTCAATTTAGATTTTTTTCTCTTCTTGCAAGATCAAAGAAATTTTTCTTATGTCATCACACATGACACGGGTAATGAAAGCTTTGAGAAGCTAGAACTGACGGTTTCCAGCGTGGCCTCTAATTCTGTTGCTTTTCAGTATTCTTATTTATAAGGAAGAAAGAAGGGGGGAATGATTAAGAATACTTCACCTGGCAATCCTTGAACACTCTCCATTGTAAGCTGAGAACAAGCATAACCTCACTATTATTGTACTTTAACCATGTATACTTACAATGAACAGATCAACACTCAGTTTCTTCATTACAGCCACAGTTTCTTTCACAAAGTGCTGCAGCAAGTACAAGCTTGTTATTAATCAAGTAAACATGAATTTTTTTGGATCCCATGCAAAAATTTCTGGGAAGTAAAAATCACACAACAGAAAAAGATAAACTCAAAATTTCAAACCATTCCATTAGCCTGTGTTTGGTCACGTTGCTGTCTGAACATGACTGGCTGGCTGGAACTTAGTGACATCAGATCATAGTTAAATCTCACATGAAACATAACGTTGTCGTTATTTATAGGCTTGATTTAATGTGGTTTTTCTTTCTCAAATTATCTTTCTTTTTGTTCCTGACATTCTCTCTATGGTGTGCAAGTGATGATACAAGATAATATACAGCAAAACAACAGTCATCAAGGAGGGAAGGAGGCCACAAGTTACAATTGTGTACTACTCTGTCATGTGCAGTGGAAGCAAGTCTGTTGCCTCTACATACTTTCTTCTTGTTCTCAGTACCATGGAAGGAAAAAAATAGAGGTATAAGTTTTCACAACATCCATCAGCCTAAATGTGATTCAGTTAGTTATAATTTATATATATTTTTTTGTTTTTGTTTGTTTGTTTGTTTTGGTTTTATCTGTACTGATGAGGTTGGTAGTGTCAGAACTCAGTTTTCATGTGTGGAAGTTTAAATTGTTCTGGGATAGTTCTCCCAAGAAAACAACCTGCATTTTTATTACTTGGAATTGAACCAATATGAGGCAGTGTGTAAGTGACATGAAAGTAAGAAAAAAGACTGCATATATTATATCAATACAGGAACAAGAATTCTAGTGTGGATTGAAACCGTGATCAGACTGTGATCAATATTATGTTGTATTTCAAGTAGGCGTTTGCATTTCTATTAAAATGCCTACAAATTCATTGAAAGTTGGTTTTGTGGCAAACTATAATGTTCAGAAATTTCTTTTTTTTTCATACTGAGAAGGGAAATCAAATATCAAAATACTTGTTTGAAAATAAATGGTAACAATGTGTTAATGCCATGACATAGGTTTGATTTTAATAATAAAAAATCACAATGTCCTCCAAATGAAAGCTTTTGTTTTGTTTCACTTGATACTAATCTGTAGTATTATAGTAATACAGTTTCATTGATGCATGATTCTAATTTTACCTCTACAAGCATAGTCAAGTTCCCATTATAGATAAATTTCTTGAAATTCTGTGGGTCTAATATGTAGGATTTTTTATTTTTTATTTTTTAAAGATAAGTAATCAAGAAGCCTATACAGGAGAGATTTTGGGAAAGCTGAGTTATATACATTATGTGAGCTAAGTTTGCTTAACTTTGCTTACTTTTAGAACATTTTTTTTAAGAAAAAAAACAACTAATTTTTCATTTTAGTTTAGTCTAGCAGAAATGTCATTCGTGGTAAGAAATATTTAAAAAGAGAATCCTAATCCTTGGGTTCAAAAGCTTATATTACTTGCAATAATATGCAGGTGCACGAAGAATGTGCACCTCATTACCAGCCAACCACAACCTCTACACAAGTGATATTCTAGATGGTTTTAAAAACTTAGCATGGGAATCACAAAAATCAAAAGAAAAAATGGTCTTTTCAAACAAAGTTCTCAAAGTCCTTTAGTTTCACAAGATAATTGACTGTACATTGTTCGTAACATAAATGATGGTCTTGAGGTAGAAGGAACCCCATTCAGTCAAGGATCTTGGAAAAAAATCCCATTGTTATAGAGAGGGAAGTGATTGTTTTATTTTATTTTATTTTATTTTATTTTATTTTATTTTATTTTATTTTATTTTATTTTATTTTATTTTATTTTATTTTATTTTATTTTATTTTATTTTATTTTATTTTATTTTATTTTTTTCAGGTTCATATCTGAAATGACACTGGGATTGTCCTTTCTTAAGAACTTGGAATCTTAGAAGATGCTCATGGGAGTCTAGTCACAGAGCTGCTAGGGAAGCTGGATGTATATGATAAATTTGTTTACCATATTTGTTGCCTTCTGTGATGTGAATATGAGAAATAGAAAAAATACTTGGTTTCTTGTATTATAATGTTTTAAAATAATATGATTATTTTGGGGAATGAACATAACTAGAGCCTCTTAATTATCTCTTTCCCACTTTTCATCCCATAAAGCTGCTACCAACAAATTTTCTTTACAAGTTTCTTTTACAGACACTAAATTGAGAATCATTGGACAGCTCCCAAGTCCACTTTTTTCCCCCATTCCTTTGTGGAAACAGCTTAGCTGCATAATTTGACATAGTCTGAACGTCAGTGCAAACATCCCACAAATACTGAGTGACTGTTTAACCTAAAAAACATAGAATGCACTTTGAAAACTTTATTAGCAATCTTTCACTCTCAAGTATTTTTATAAACTGTTTCCCAGTGAAAATGAGATGGTCCCTTAAATTGAAAAATGATTAATTATACAAACTATGTGACAGAAATGTTTATCTTTATAAAAGAAAAACATTTACAGAGTGATTTCAGTAGTTTATAGTAAGGAGAGATAATTAATAGTTTGTTGCTATTCTATGATTTTTCAGTGAGATAATCCATAGCTGGTGGCGTGGGGAATAGCTTCTATTTCTCAGTTCACAAAACACAAGAAACCTCCACTGAGTGGTTTATCTTAATAGCAGACATCTGTCTGTTTTTCATTATTCACATAGTAAAGAGGAAAGATCTTTGTGCTGCTTAGGGGAGTCTTAATATGGTAGCACATATTCTTAAAGTAACAGCAGATACAATGGGGAGTTTTTGCATCACCCATACCTTGCACTTAACCCACACAGAGTTAGTGAAATCGTAACTTCAGAATCATAAGAAATGTGAAGCTTTTTGTAGAAAATACCCCTGTGCTCTGAAAGCCTTACAGTGCAAGACTTTCCAATAAGTGGTGTGTCCTGTAGTCCTAATACCTGCTCTCACACAGTGTCTCCTGGGCTTTTCACCCAGAGCTGTCTGGGTGAAAAGCCACATTCCTGTGCTGCACATTCCATGTGCAAATGCCTGAGCATGCTCTGGTACTGCTGGTCAAACGAAGAGCAAAATTCAACTCCATGGCCCTTGCACACCAGTTATGACAGCCTCTGGTTTGAATATCTTTACAGAATGGGTCTCGATGAGGACTCTTTCCTCAGCAAAGCAGAAAGGGAAAAATAGCTTTTAGTGCAAAATAATGATTTTGTCAATATGTCTCAGCACTTATCCGGGCTGGTCACTATAAAGAAGGGCAGAAGTTACAGGTTGCCTTTCCTCTTTCTTTTTCCACCTTTTCAAATGTCATTGTGCAGTGTGATGTGAGTCTTGATCCCCTGAGAGGAGAGGAACCCTATTTCCATCTCATCTTCACCCTAGCATAATCCCCAATCCTAATTATGTCTGCATTTAGCCCCACTCTGATTTTAGGTTAAAATGGCTGAACGTTGTCAGATGACTTGCTTGCACATTCCAATGAAGAATGTAATGAAGCATCCCTGTCAAGGGCCAAATGCATGACAAAACCATGAGGCTATTTCTGGTAGTTTAAAGCAATGAAGAAAAATACTTGGATGTTAAAGAGAGAGCACACAGAAAAATACTAAAAGTATCAGTGGTTTGCTTTCAGCTACATGATTGTGTGTAGTGCTGGTAATACCTTGCATACAGAAATGGATAGCAAAATAGACTTCAGAAATGAACATCAAAAACAATTAGAGGTTCAAAAGCTTTCTGTATGAGGAAGTACTGAAAACATTGGAACTTATTAGAAAGGTGAGAAATCAAAGGAGACCAGATAAAGGTGACTAATGTAATAAATGTTATTGAGAAAATAAATCAGGAGCTCTCATTTATTCTTTACAATAAAGTCATTTACAACAAAAGAACAAGGGGCACTAAATGAAAGACAGCAGATCTAACACCTATTAAAGAAAATACCTTTTCTTTATTACCTTGTGAAAGTCATTGTAACAGAATGTTACTGAGGCTAAGGGCTTAGCAGGATTCCAAGAAGATGTAGACTTATGGGAACATCTGCCGTAAAGTCAGCAAGGAAGGTTCATTTTTTAAGGAATTTGAGCTTCTCACTCTTCATGGTTTAAATGAAGCCATGGGGAGAAACTTTTCACTTTGTGATAACAATTATTTAATTGAAAGATCCACAATTTCTCTCAAAGGAATCTATGTTGCTCATTATGGTCTGACATGGGATGGTGCTCTCATGTTTCTATGGAACAAATCTGACATGGGGGTAACTGTTCACTGAGTGATCAGGCCAGTGTATCTTAAGAAGTTAACACCTCTCAGATGGGAGTTACTGACTTGTAGGCCATGTTCAGTAATTGAACTTTGTGTGCTCCTAGATCATCAAAAAGTGTTGTTTAAGAGAACCAATTTTCATGTTAGGTTTCAGCATACCTAAGGACAGAGCTAGTCTTCCCTGCAGTTTGCTTCACTCAGATGAATATTAGCAACTTTCCCACCCCAATCAAGAAATACAAAATTATTTGACCATCTCCACTTTCTTTCAAAACCATATTTTCTCCCAGTGGTTTACCAGTTTAAAAGTATTGACTCCTAACTGAATAATTCTATGTAAAAAAAAAAAAAAAAAAAAAAAACCACAGAAAAACGAGCATAGACTTGTTAATAATATATATATGCTCACAGATATGTATGTATGTATATTAAAGTCTGTGTTCATATATGTATGTGCATATATATATTTACATATATGCAGATATACACAAAAAATATATTTTCAAAAGTTAATTTCTCTCTAATTTCTTATGTGCTGTTAATAAATACTATGAATTTATATTGTATTTCAACATCGTCAATATGAAGTCACCATATAGTCCATTGACTTTATAAAGTAACACCTCTCATCATAGGGCTAGAACTGTCAAGTGTGGTTTTATAGAGCTAAGGTGTGCAACCCGAGTTCAGTAATCTTTTTTAAAAACGAGACTGTCCCAGAGGAAGCAATTCTTTCTCTTGCCGAATCAGCAGTGTCAAGAAAGAAATGTTTTCAGGTGACAGTTAAGTTGCCTGTCAGGTAGTTTATATTGAATGCCTGTCTTTTAATTTTTTATATCTCTAAGGTGAGTCTGGGAGGGAAAAACTAGGCTTTTGGTGTAATAATAATATATTAACCCCCCCTTTCCCATTTTGTAAATCTACACAAAAGTAATTACAGAATTTGTGCAGTCAATGATATTCAGAAAAAAAACCCAACATACTTATCAAGTCATAAATACACAGAAGGAGACTCCTGGTTTTGAGTTCACTTGTGGTTCAAGCACTTATTTCCTAGGTGGATGAAATTCAATGAGACCATTAAAAAAAATACAAACATTGCTATTAAACCAAACAAGCCTCGAGAAACAAAACACTTTAACATTTAATGTCTCTTACAATAGCGAAAACACATGACCAGAGTGCATATGTCTCCCTTCCAACAATGCAAGGAGGTCTCAAAGGATATTTAACATTCCCAGGAATATAAAATGAGAAAAGATGCCAAGTTTTCTGCCTGCTCTAAGAGGATATAACTTGACATGAGATAATGACAATGTGGTTAGATGGGAAGGAAAGTGCAAAGCAACAGGAAAATCTGCAAATTTAGGTAAATACATTAAACTTTCTTTGGGACTGAGAGGAGATCAGACAGAGCAAGGCCGCTGTTGAAGAGGGCAGGCTGGTGGCTCTTTGTGGAGAAGGAGCCTTATCCACCCGGCAGGGCTGTGTGACCTGTAGGCAACCCTGGTAGGGACACTGAGTGAAGGGAGGCCAAGGAGCTGAGGTGCCTGAGGAGCAGAGATGCCTAAGGAGCTGCAGTCTGGGGATGAGGAGGATTACCTGTAAGGAGGCTGGTGCCCTGCTGCCACTGCCCGCCTGGCTGACAAATGACCAGTGAGGGCTGGAAGGAGTCCTCTTGAGCCCAGCGTGTTGCCTTTCAACTCCACATAATCAAACATGGCCAGGATGATGCCTGGCACATGCTGTGAGGGGCCACAGTGGCTCAAGGACACTTCCCTCCTCCCCTACCCAGGCTCACAGTGTCCTGGTATGTTCTGGGCCAGGTGGCCTCGCTACCCCTTGCCCTGTGTGCCACGTTGCTGCTATGGCCATGGAAGTGCCTGGGCACTGCCAGGCTGGGGGCCAGGTGGGTGTGGGGATGCTTCCCCCCATTCTTCTCCAGCTGGGCTCCCTGCCACCCTGCTCATCCCTGGCATGGAGCTGCAGCCTCTGTCTCCTTACCTTCTGCTGCCTAAGGCAGGGCCTGGTACGTCAGGTCTGGTCTGCGCTGTTGTTTTTTTTTTTTGGTTTTGTCTTTGTTAATAGGTATGCACTATTTTATTATTATTATTTTTAATCAAGATTTGTATTTTGTCAATTTCAAGTATGCAGTATAGTGAATAATGGAGTGGCCATGCTACTTGCTAGTTTGAACACAGCTGGTTACTTTCTGCACGAGCACCCTAGAGCCTGAACTTTAACTGCCAAGAGCTACTTCAAATGCTTTCCAAAAGCCAAAAGCATCTGAGCATGACAGTACAGCTAAATTTATTTATTTATTTATTTATTTATTGTAAAACTCTGAACATCATCTCATTGTCGAATTTAGTAATTTGTAAATATAGAATGACCGCGTTTTGAGGATGTTGGTGGACCAAAACCAAAGAGAACTGTGATGGTTGCCCTCATCCCCAGTAGACTGGGTCCTTGTGGAGTCATGCTGGGTAATTCTGAAGTGAAACAAAAAATGAGCAGCACAACAGGTTAGAACTAGTGAAGTTCCTGGCCTTGCTTCCCATGAAATTTATGAGATAATAACTAGACAAAACAGGAGAAAGATTAGGACCTGGGAAAGGGGAAAAAAAGAAAAAGAAAAAGAAAAAAAAAGGCATTGGCACAAACCTCTGTGCTTTATCAAAACATGGGTCAACAAGGACTGAGGACATTCTCAGGCAATTTGTTCTCTGGCAAGGTTCAGGGTTTCTCAGGTGTAGGAATAAGAAAATTATGTTAGAGCTGAGTATAGACTAATCTGCATACAAATCTACAAGTGGTCAGGCACTTTGAGTCATAGAAAAATATTTTTTACTTTTTTTTTTTACTAACAATAACCCTTTTTACAGGTTTGTGATGTAGTACACAAAGTTTTACATCCTTTCGTCTTTGCTTACTTCTTTTAGTAATTTTGCGTGCTTTTTATTCAGACAAAGGCCACATTAGTGGAATGCATGACAATAGTCTGAGCTAAGTTTATCATGACAAAAGATGCATCAGTCTGAAATATTATCCAGCACTGCCTTGGAGGCAGTGAATAATTAGTTTAACCTGGCAGTGAACAGTGTAAACTTAACCACAGTGATAGTTAGTGTTATCATCTTATGTTTTTATAATGCAGTAAGGACACCAGGTTATCATGATTACAGCAGCAGGAGAGTTTGTAAAATGAGCTCATGTATAAATAGTTGCTCAAAAAACACTGTGAACATTTATGAGGCTCATTATTTATCATTAATTATTTAACTGCAGGTCCCCATGTGGGCAGTGAAATCCTGCTGATTTACTACTTATCAGGAATAAATTACCATTTGCAACTTGGGGTTTTCATGATTTTCCTTTTGTCATCATAAATAAACTTAACTAATAAGACTGTTTCCTTCTTCCTATTAAACTGACTGCTGGCATGAGACTTTTTGGCTAGTGACCTAATATGAGACAAAATATAGGATAAGTGAAAAGCTGTGTATTTTTATGAAGTCTCGGACTGTTTGCAATAGATCTGAGAACTCAGCAAGGGATCAGTATTTGCTTACATTTACAGGGTATTTGTACAGGACCAGATTTTTGAAACAGCTCAGCAGCCACAATTAAAGCCAGATTCTTTTTTTCTTTTTCTGAGAAGCAGTTTCAAATTTGCCAGCTAACTGAAGTTATTTTTGTACCTAAATGAGGACCAATAACTAAATCCCCATTTCGGCACCATTCTGATCCTCAAAATCCTGGCTCAGCTGCTGTCTAACCCTTTAGGTGTCTCAGTTGCTGCCAGCAAAGTCACTAAAGATGCCTGTATTTCCACTAGGGAGCACAAACAGAAGTAAACCATAATGTCCTGAGACAGCTTTCAGCCCTTATTCATGCTTCAGCCTCAGCAGGAACTGAAATCCAGATAGTCTTCAGTTCATCTGCTGGCAGGTTTCCTGACAAGGCATAACCTGATGGACTGTAGTACTCCACAGAGGTATGCCCCAGGCAGCTGGCCCCTAGAGATACGCAGATGATTTGCCCATTTACACGTGTGCATGCATGTGTGTGCATAGATATTTGGTTTATCCCAAAGCCCAGACGCTGATATACTGTGCAGCTAAGAATGCAGGTTTGCTTTGCTTAATTTGGCAAGGATGCTTCAGTACTCAGCTAAGGGCTGAATGCAGTCAGGACTAGCATGGTGGGGCCATTGTACCCTGTAAGCACACCTGTGTTGCAGCAGAAGTGCTGTTATGGCTGTTAACATATCTATACACCTGGATGCAAACCTCTGCTAAACGAGGAGGGTGTTCAAGCAACCAAAATCTCACCTTCTTGTATGTCCCTCTTAAGAATACCTCAGATGGGCTTCTCTAATGTGATATGATCACCTGTGGGAGGCTTTTCAATATAGGCAGTAGGCATATTTTCCTAAAAAGCACAAGAATATGTTTTATCTGATCCAAACAATATATTTAATATTGTGATTTTATCTACACTTATTTCCTTTTATATATGTGTGTTATACACATGATATACACAGTATACATACATTTTCACACATATATATACGTTACATATTTTTAACTTAATTATACATGCACAGGTGCACACTCATGTATATGCAATTATAATCAAAATGAGTTGTTATTTGACTCTATGTCATTCTGGTCCCTCAAATATGTACATCAAGCTTTTTTCCAGCCATGGGTGGAATACATTTTATATTCTATTCCAAACATTCATACAGGACTTCACAATTTATCTGTCAACTACTTTCTATCCTGATGTAATATTTGAAAAATTTAGGTCACGAACTAATCTCAAGAAATTTATCATGTCAACTAGAACTTAAGAAATTAAAGAGTAAAATATATTTTGAAGCTTTTACTCACATATACATTTAGAGAGGCATTTTTAAAAATTGATTAATTTTGTAAAAATCAAATTGAATCAAATTAAATCAAATATTCTCCAACTGACTCAGTACCACATCACAACACTAAGGAATGAAATACCAATTCTGCAAAAAAATATGTACCTACTTAGTGAGGATAATTTATAGGATATTTGCAAGTTATGTTGTTCAGAGCTTTTTTTTCTTCTTTTTTTTTTTTTCTTTTTTTTGGGGATTTATTTATGTTTAATCTAATTTAATTTTATATTTGTAGGAGGAAGTGGAAAGATTTAGGTAATTGCACTGAAAATGTCATGCTTAAGACTAATTATGTATATAAAATTGGATGCTGGTTTGGGGCTTCATAAAATATGTGTCCACATGTGTTAGTAGGCTCATCTTGAAAAATATAGTGAACGTTGGCAGTACTGTCTCAAAGGAAAAACATGTAGCCATGTTGTACTGGAAGACAAGACTTCTATAACAGCCTTTAATATAAGCATTTGTGTTAAAGTCTGTTGTTGAATCTATTTTCTTGCTGTTGATCAGAAAGTTTTGGGATTCCCTTTCTTCTGCTGAATTCAAAATGCATACACAGCTAAGAGCGAGCATAACCTATTATATACAGTATTCTACCCACTTGTAAATGCAGTCTTTTTAGCCTTTTCCATACTCACATGCATGCTGATGTGGGTACCTCTTTCTTATTACTTGTGAAAACACACACAGGCCATCCCTGTAGAGTTTCTCCTCCCACCACAGTCAAATTGATGTGAAATGTCTTGCAAGTGGGTTATTTAAATCCTGATATTCACTTCTTGCTTGTCAGGAATGCTGGGTATAAATCTCTTGGCACCTATCTTTCTACACTGCCCACTAACATTTTCTACTACTTCTGTCTTCAAGACTTCCTGGAGAGCTTAAACTGAAAGTACTAATTATTAATTTAGGGCTAGATTCTGGCTTCTACAGCCAGAGGCATGCTGGAGGGAATGCAAAGGGACTCAGATTTGTTATATATGTGTTCTTTACCACTGAGATTCTTGCACATACACTCCTTGGCTCACATTAGGAAACACTCATGGTTCTTTTTAACCAAACCTGTTGGTATCAGCTATGAGTTCAGACTAGAAATGAAAAGACAGACTGTTGAAGTTTGAAATGATTTTTTTTTTTTCAAATGCAAAAGTACATTTGTTTAGTTTGAACAGTGGATTGCATTCATCACATTTTTTCCCCATCACAGAGGGGATTTAGCTCTAGGAAACATACTTTTCCTCATTTTCAAGCCCAATAAGGCTCAGTGTTGTTATTTAAGTATAATAGATTAACTGAGGCATAAAGATGCAGTGACTTGCCTAAGGTCATGGAATAGATCAGTGGCAGAGCTGTGAATCAAGCACAAGGTCACTTAAATCCCTGCAAAATGACTTGCTCTTTAAAATTTTCTTCTTCCATCTTGTTAAGTATAAATAGTTTAGGCTTCCTGTGGCAGTCAGAAAGCCCTTAACTCTTGCTCATAATGTATTCCAAGATAAAGTATATTCACTGACCTGACTCTAACATGAAAACTTTCAGGCCAAACAGAAAGAGATTGCTTTGTTCAAAGCACTCCTTGAATTTACTGCAGTTTCACCATGGATTGACTTTTACATATTTTTTCCAAACCTTCTAATTTGTTAGGTACCAGTTCTTATTTCCACTGTCCTCAAGTTTCTTCCTCCAGTGGTGTACCTTCCTACTTTTCTGTGGTATTGATTACTCCTTCCATTGGCATTTTTTTCCTGTAAATGCCTCTTATCTTTTTCTCCAGCCACACTCTTCATGCATATAATGTTAAATCAGAGGCTCTGGTTTTGCACAGATCATTATGAATGGTGAGAAAATATCACAAAACAAACAAGCAAACAAACAACAACTAAAATAACTGTATAAAGAAGTCTTCTGGCTTTTACTATCTCCTCCTTTATATTTTTCTCAAGAGCACTCACAGAGATGGTGGCCTGCTCAAGACATGTCTGAGGGAATGAAGATGAAAAGATGAATGCTGTAGATTTTATAACAGCTAAAATGAAATATATATATACACTTCTTTGCGTTTTTCTGTATTCTTTTTCTCCCTGCCATATGAACAAACCGGGGACCTGATATCCGCATAGCACTCACTGATATATTTTAAGATAAGTATTAAAGAAAAAATTGGTTTATTTCAATGATGCATGAAGAAAGTGATCTTACTCAAAAGTTGATGCCATAAATTGGAACAGTATGTAAATGTGTAATCTTTTAACATAAAATGTATCCTCATGTGGTACAGAAGAAATTCCCAAAAGTCTAGTCTAAAGGATATTCATAGCTATAAATAAATGTAAGGTGGGCACCAGCAATGCCCACTCATCTCTCAGCCCCTGTCCCTGTGCGAGGCCACGCTGGGAGGTTAGGGATACAGAGCAAGGGTTTCTGTGTTACTTGAATGGAAGTGTATGTCTGGGGTGGAGGGATTAGCAGATAGAAGGAAGGAATTAGAAGAAAGGTTTGATTATATCTTCTGTTTGAGGAAGCACAGCTAATTTTCAATTTTGGTTTAGAATCTAAGGATGATTTTATTTGTGATGTGGTTTCTGACTGCTCCAGCAGAAACTTTGTGTGAAATACTTAGGTTTTGTTTTACTTTTGTCAACACAATATGGCATTTTATTTTCATGTATTATCAGGCATGTATTCATCTCTCCAGGACTAGTCTATTGTAATGTTTATATCTTAGACCACTTGGTAAATGAGAGCACTTCAGAATGTTGCTACCTGGAACTGATAATTATAGAAACAAAACAGTTTGTGTTTAGTGGTGTTGACTTGAAGCTACAAAGTCCTTAGTGTTTTGAAGCCTAGTTCTGAGACTACGTATCTCCTACTGAGAGAAAGCCACAGCTAAGGACAGCAAACCTGCTCAAGCTACCATCCCTCTGTTATTATTATAAGTGGATATTTTCACAGACATTTTTTTATTGGGAGTTATTGACTGTGGAAACTAGTGAATCACAGAATACATTTCCTTATGCGCTGGTGAAAAAAAGGATACCTATGAAAAAGAGCTGATTACTCTGTTTCTCCATGTGTAATTTGTGTATATACATAGAGAGTGCTGGCAAAGAACAGAAAGCATTTTTTCAGGTGCTTAATAACTCACAGAAATAACAAATTGGGGAAATTACTCACGTTAGTAAGTTTTTGCATGCTTGGCACCACATACTCAGCTATGCTTAAACCAAAAAAAAAAAAATTAAAATTTATATTACTCCTCTTGATGACATTACCAAGTTGGCCTTTATTCTCCGTCTTTCAGCCTGAGCCTCACAAAATTATTGACAATGAAACACTAGTACAACTATAATCTTTTTTTTTTTCCTTTTTTTTTTTTTCTGTTTATTTGTTTTGTACAAAAAGCTGCTAGAGACTGGAAGGTGTATTGAAATGTCTTTGCTTGCTGAATACAGTTTCCTGAAAATGCCCTATATAGTGGACAAAGGGAATGCAACTGGGCCACTCCACAGGTACTCCAAGACCCTTGTCTGAATCACAGATTAGATGTCAACATTGGGAAGGTTCTCTAGGTGTGGATACAGCCAACAGCAACCTTTACAAACCCCACATTCAAAAGTGTGTGGTTGTGCAAAATGTGCCTCATTATTTGGCATTTTGAAATAAGTTTTATTTTTCCTAAGATATATCAACAGAGCCAGTGATTCAGAACTCAAATAATCCGTATTTTAATATTCATGGGACTCCTGGCTGCCAACATTTTTTGAATTCTAGTGTTTAATATTCATTTTTCTTAATTCCCAATAGAGGGGGAGGTGAAAAAAAATGTTAAATCATTTTTGTCTATACTTCAGCTCACTTAGAACCACAGTTAAAACTAGTAGTCTATGAAGAGGGCTTCTTTGATACAGATGTTCAATTCCACCTGCATTTTAAGAAGAACTAATTCATCGACCAGATTATCATTGTATTGTAAAAGATACACAGTGTTTTCAGGGCCCATATTGAATCAAAAATATAGTTTGGGGAAACTAGTTATTTGAAAATCCAGGCTGAAATAGGAAAAAAAAATGATGAAAATAGTTCAGAGTATCAGCTTCCTCATTGCTTCTCACCAAACCACCAAATATTTAAACTGATTAGATCCCCCTCAAGTGAAGTGAAATCTTTTAAATCTTTTTTTTTTTTTCCCACAAAGCATATGAATGTTTGCCTTGATCTCAGACAAGTGTTCATTTTTGATTTAGCAATTTAACCACCAGTGTGAAAATAATCATTCACTCTCATGGCTTTAAAACCCCTTACTTTTGCAGACCGCTTTCTGAGGTTCTGTAGAATAGCCTTTTGCCTCATGTGGGATACCTCACAGCATAATAAACAAATAAAAAATTAATGTACAGAATTCACACTTCAGTTCCATTCCTAACAATAAAGTTCTCCAGATGTGAAATGGAGACAAGCCACTATTTGAACCAGAACTTCAATTTCTCATGCTGAGGGACTGACAAGTCTCTATGTCTGAAATCCCAGATGGTTTCTCCTGAGCTATGACTTGCACTAAGCTTAAACAAGAGGAAAGCAGAAAAAAAAAAAAAGTTTAAATTGTAGGTTTTTTTTTTTAACTCCCAGTGGAATACCTGTAATAGAAATAGCAACAATGACAAATTAGATTCTCCTAGTGCAATGTTGGGCATTGGCTGAACATATCCTCTAGAGATGCCAGTTACAGTATGGTATTCACATCATGTTACAGTGCAGAAAGAAATTGATAAATTTTCTTTAGAAACAAAGAAGTTATTTTCATACCTATATATGTATTTGATATATTTTGCTTAGACATCTTCATAGATATGTCCACAGTGGGGCTTAACTTGCAAAGGCCCCGTTATTGAAGATTCATTACTGCCTATATCTAGAACCTTCTTCCTGATCTCTTCTTATCATGCTTCTCTTCCTTGATATCCCTATTCACTACACATGTATTTGAGCTTACTTTCAAGCAAGCGCTTTATGCCAGTCAGTGAGATCCTCATGGGGGTAGGCCTCACTCTCTACCACAGAATCGTATTATCATTTAGGTTGGAAAAGACCCATAAGATCGTTAAGTCCAACCATCACCTAACACTACCAAGTCCACCAATAAACTATGACCCTAAGCACCACATCCACACATCTCTTAAATACCTCTAACTGTACCACTTCCCCAGGCAACCTGTTCCAATGCCTGACCACTCTTGCTATGAAGAAATTCTTCCTGACATCTAATCTAAACCTCCATTGACACGACTTGACTCCATTTCCTTGTGTCCTATCACTTGTCACCTGAGAAAAGGGACCAACACCCACCTCACTACAACCTCCTTTCAGTTAGCTGCAAAGAGTGAAGAGGTTTTTCCTCAACCTCCTTTTCTCAAGACTAAACAATGCCAGTTCCCTCAGTTGCTCCCCATATATGTCTTCTTTTCTAGTCCCTTCACTGTCTTTGTTGCTTTTTGCTGAACATGTTCCATAAACTCAATGTCCATCTTGTAGTGAGAGGCCCAAAACTGAACACACTACTTGAGGTGTAGTGTCCCTTTTGCTGAGTACAAAGGGATTATCACTTGCCTGGTTCTGCTGGCCGCACTATTTCTGATGCAGGCCAGGATGCCATTGGCCTTCTTGGCCACCTGCGCACACTGCTGGCTCATGTTCAGCCAGCTGCTGCCCCAGGTCCTTTTCTGCTGGGCAACTTTACAGCCACTCTTCCCCAAGCCTATATTGCTGCATTGGGTTGTTGTGAGCCAAGTGTAGTACCAGACTTCTTTAGTCCCTGCTTTGCTTTTTCTTCATTCTTGTTATCACATTTACTGATACACATTTACTTTTTAAGTAGCTCTTCTAAATGGTATCTAAGCTAAATTGTGAAGAATTATGCTGCTCTGAGGAGGGATTGATGGTGTTGCTGCACTTCTGATGGTTTAGTTGGTTTTCCTTTACTTTCAGCATTCTGTACTTTCCTAGGAGGAAGAGCATATCTTCCTGGGTTGGGTGGAGACTACCCCTTGCAGGTCCCCATATTAATTGGCTGTCATTTTAGAAATTTCACCTTTTGGTTTCTATCATGGTTTCTGTCATGGGGGAGAAACTGTTGCAAAGGGATTAGAGAAGTATTTATGTGGGATAGGAAGAGGGGGAGAATAAACAGGTTTCCTTATCTTACACAGAGCAGGTCAGGTGCAGCAAAGCAATAGCTTATAATTTCCAAAAGGAAGGTAGGGTAGGGTGTGCCTCGAAGCTCCAGAGCAATTTTATCTTGCCAAAGCATGGTACTCTCAGTTGTGCCTACAGAGCTTGATGGAGTCATGACATTCAAAGTTGCTGTGAGCAGGGAATCTGTCCCTGTTTGTTATGTTAAATGCTGTGCCCTCTGTATTCTTCTATAAATAATTGAGCAAGTTTTAAAAGTTTAATATTTTGTGAACCAGGAAAATAAAACTTATAAAAATACTTGCAAGAAACAAGGAGGAGTTTAGACTGCAAGTCTGCTCAGCTAAGATTTATGAAATGCGGTTAATAATACTGTGTCATGTGCAAACATGTAGTTGACTGACTGGCCTCCCTCGTCCTGAGTAATATTCTGTTTGTATCAGACACTACCGTTCTTGGGGGCCAGGGGGGAGTGCCTTTCTGCAGTTGGTGTGAAAAAATAAAACATGCCAAATAATTATGGTAACTATGCAAAGAGTTGTGGATGCAATGTAAAATTTCATATTAAATCAAAGTCAAAAGTACTTCTTGGCCTGGCCTGCTAATGCTTTCTGCAACCGTAAAATTTGGCTGCAATTGTGCAATACAATACTGGTGAGAAAATGCAAAGATTTTTACCATGCTCTTTTAAAAGACAAATCCTAAAGCTGGACAACCAATGTATATAAAGCAATGGCAATTTATTGTTCTAAGCACCAGAGAAAAACAAAAGTATAGGAAAAAAGGAAAAAAAATCAACTCCCAAACCCCTATGATTATGAAAAGGGGAGAACCATGTTTATGTAAATGGTGGAGAAATCCTAAAATGTTTCACCTGGCAAATCTCCCAAAAGAGGAGGGCCCAGAAACCATTTTTCCTTGTCTGCCTCTTGGCAGGAGGTTTTCTGGCTCTCATTTTGCACCGTGGAGATTATATTTCTTCATTTTAGTGGAGGCCACAAGGCAACCCTGCCGATAAAAACAAACAAATGCCAACCTCATCCTCTTGATGTACCCCACAAGGCACACACAAATTAAGAATCAGAGTAATGAGTTCAAGGTCCCCAAGGTCTCACTGACCTTTTTATTCCCCTTCTCTGGCCTCTACTATGGCTCAGCCAGCTGGAGTCCGTTTTCTCCCTTCCCTCACCCACTCACTTTGTAACACACAGAAAAGTTACCCAAAATGTACTTTTACATTTCTTCCTGAAGTCAGTGACCCCACAGAATGGACTTAAAAATATAGAAAGCTTGCCTGCTGTTCTTATTTATCTTTCCTAAACCTACGCACCTGCACATAAATGCCTACATGGTACTTTCTGGTTGACAGAGTGATCCTGAAGGACACGTGGATTTTCAGGAAGAGCTCAGAAGCTTCCAGCAGAAATGATCTGTGTTGTACTCCCTCTATCACGTCTACATGCTTTGCCTTCTTTGACTGTGTTATTTTCTCAGAAAATCTATGCAGTTGACATTAGTAACAAAAATAAATGTTTGTTTTGTTTTGTTTTCCTGATAAGAATCATTGGGTAAATTAAAGTTTATGCTTTACTGAACCATTTAAAGTTACAGAGGTCTTAGATATCTTGTTGTTGGTGTCATTGCTGTCTAAACACTGTCCCTCTTAGCAGTATGTATTTTGGCTTAAGCATGTGTGCTACCACTTTGAAGGAAAACATCTTTAAGATACATACTCTTGGTTCCAGAAGTGCTTCTCAACCTCCCGGCAGTACACTATGACATGATATTATGAAATCTCTCCTGCTTCAACAGTATATGACTTTATAGCAATATATGAGGCTGCTGTTTGATACTGGTTATAGAGGGGCATGTGAACCTTACATGAAATACTGTATCACTTAAATACAGTGTACCAAAGATAATGTAATTTTGTATAGCTAGGTATTTGTGGTATAAACATGCAACTGCTGAATATCCTCCCTGATTTACTCTGCAACTCTCACTTGCATAAGTAATGTTCGCTGATGTGAACAGTCTTCTGGAGCTATCAGGAACCTGACATAAAAATTCCCATAATGAGCTGATAATGACAGGCTTAGCACAACAAACTGAAGTAATTGGATCATCAGCATTTTGGTTTTATATTTCTTGGTTATTGATAAAGACTGATTAGCAGAGGAATGTGTTTTGAGTTAGTCACATGCACTCTGTGCAGAGACCAATATTTATTCTTTTTGGTGTATATACTGTGTCCCTTAATTGTCTACAGATGCACAATAGCCACATTTTAATTATTTTATAAAAATAGGAGGCTTTGAGGAAAAAAAGAAAAGGCCAAAGATGTCATAGTTCAAACAAACACTTCTGGCTGAGTCACTGTCTGTGTCTACATTTGCCTCTAATGTGGCCTAGTAAGAATGGATCTGTGAAGTAAATAGTGAGTGCAAATATCCATATCCACACGATGCATTTCACAGGGTTCCACATCATACCAATTTTAGTGTGAACTGGTGGACTGAATTCCCACTAGGTGTGCTTGCGCAACACACCTTTAGATTCAGTTTTATTCCCAAAGAATCCAGGTGGTTCTCACTGATATGAACCATTGCTCATAATTTTTAACCATTTGCTTCAAAACCACAGAAAACCACTCATCTGAAATAAAACAATAATTAGACACACTCACTAAGATGCATATTGCAGGGCAGCACAGAGTATGTTCACTCTACACATTTTTCCTGTGGTTTACCTTATGTTTAGATACTAATGAGCCTTGTGGCCCACATGTGTTTGGATTAGGCCAGCCTTATTTGCCATCTTTTTGCTGATATAGTCTGGTGCATGGAAGACCAGTGCAATCATTTCTCCAGTACAGAAATCTAACAGACTTGCTTCAGCCACAGGATGAAAGACAACCTAGCAGACACCCATGTCATCTAACAGGCAGCAATTAGCAGCAATAGCCTCTTAATGGTCATTTGATTGCATGTTTTGTGTGGTTCAATATTGTTCTTGTTTGGGAGAGAGCTCAGACACAGTGGGGGAATGGGTTACCTTCTGACATCTTACTCTCAGTCCAGCTCCTGGCTCCACACAGGACCAACCAAAAATCAGATCTGATAATGTTGTCCAAATACTTCTTGAACTCCAGCAGGCTCAGTGTTGTGACCACTGCCTTGGGGAGCCTGTTCCAGTGCCTGACCACTCTCTTGCTAAAGAACTTTTTCCCAACACCCAGCATGACTCTCCCCTGTCCCAGCTCCATGCCGTCCCCTCGGGTCCTGTCGCTGTCCCCAGAGAGCAGAGCTCAGCGCCTGCCCCTCCGCTCCCCTCGTGAGGGAGCTGCAGGCCGCCATGAGGCCTCCCCTCAGCCTGCTCCGCTCTGGACTGAACAAAGCCAGGGCTCTCAGCCGCTCCTCATACGTCTTCCCCTCCAGACCCTTCACCATCTTTGTTGCCCTCCTTTGGAGGCTCTCTAGTAGTTTTATATCCTTTTTATACTGTGGTGCCCCAAACTGCACACAGTACTTGAGGTGAGGCAGCACCAGTGCAAAGCAGACCTTCCCTCGACCAGCTAGTAATGCCATGCTTGATGCACCCCAGTACACGGTTGGCCCTTTTGGCTGCCACGGCACATTGGTGAGTCATATTCAACTTGCCATCAACGAAAATGCCCGGATCCCTTTCTGTGGGACTGCTCTCCAGCATTTTGTCCCCCAGTCTGTATGTATAGCAAGAGTTGCCCTTTCCCATATGTATACCTGGATCTTTTTACATAATCTCCCTCTACAGCTGATAAAATGCTCCCTAAATAATAAGTGTTATGGACTCAAACTGCAGAGTAGCTAAATAATTCAACATCCCACTAAGCATCTAAAGCTGTGTCTTATCACAAACTTACTGTGTATTGCTATTATGGAGATTTTTAAAGTGTCAGGTGTAGATAATTATTACAAGAAGCTGCAGAAGTTTTTGCAGCCTACTAAACAAAATTAGTGATTTTCTGATTAACTGGTTGCTGTTAATCAACTGGATAAAACTTCAGGGAGTCTTTAAGAGAAAGGTGGATTTGAGAGACTTTATATTAGAGATTAGAGAACTATAGTGCTACTTATATCTGTGATAATGAATGATGATCTGGCTTCTGAAACAGAAGAAAAAATAAGAAATTATATTTACTATATGATTACCTGAACTTTCCTATTATCTTAAAGATTTTGTAATTCTTTTCAAAATAGTTGTGTGAATTCCGATAATAATAGAAATGTTTAAGAACTGTTTAAAAGAGAGACTTCAGCCTACATGCATTATCATACGTCGCTCTTCAAATTACAGGCAGACTACCTCCAAAACTGCCTATTGAACACCAAACTTTCAGAAACATTGTATTTATTTAAAGTTCTTTGTGTGTGTGTGTGTGTGTGTGATTATAGGCAAGATATTTAAAAAAATACTGCAGAAAATTGCACAAAAGTTTGTTTTTGCACTTACTAAAAACTCTTAATTTTTTTTTTTTTTTACATTTTACATTTTTTCCTGATTTAAGAGAGTGTGTATTTTAACTGTTATTTTCAAGTCTATTTTATAAGCTGAATTCAAAGTATTCCCCTAAAACTACATATAGCAGGACATTGTTGTTTTCACAGAGCATTGTGTTGCAATATCGCAACGCATGTAGGATGAAATGCACCCCTCCCATCATAAATATTGATTATCAGAACATTTTGTTTTGAGATCGCCCCCAAAGACTGAAGCAATAAGATTTACGTCTGTATTTAGAGGGTGAGCTGTGTTGTATGGGGACTGCCCCTTTGTGGATGTTTGTACAAGGCCTCTGCTGGGGAGAGTTTGGTTTCCATAACGTAAGTCTATGCTTTAGATCTCTTTCCAGTGCCTCTATCACACCTCATGCATCACCTTTGCATCTCTGTGTTTAAATGTTGAGGCCAATTGATTATTCCACCTATCCCAGTAATTTCCCCAGCTCTGCTTTTCTTGGTGAGCAACTTGGTGATCGCACCTCTATAGATTGTGTTTGTAGACATGTTATGGAGGTCAAGGCACAGAAATAGGTCAGTGATTTATTACAGACTCCAATTCGAGCTTAGAAAAATCTCATTAGTACATTAATTTTCATTAGCAGGAGTGATTCAGAGAAGTGGTGAGTGGCGGGGCAGTTCGTGATGCATTTCGGGAATTACAGGATTCACTAAATGTTGCTGCTGCGTATCAAAAAGTGCCTGTAGCCAAAAGTCTTAGAATAAAAGGTAAAAAATGGCAAGAAGACAGTCAGAAAAGTTTTTTTTTTTTTCTCCTATTTTTTTTTTTTCTGTTGGGAAAAGATATTAAATCTTGTAGAAAAGTCAAAAGCTTACAAGTCAATAGTTAACTTTTGAGTCAGTCCAAACCCAGGGGGAAAGCCTGTGGACAGATCAGAAAATGTGGTCGCTGTGATCACTACAAACAGACAAGTGGTTTGGCCTTACCAGGTTCAGTGAGTCTAGTGTTGAAGACATACAAGTTAACTAACAAAGAACAATCAGTGTGAACTGGCCTTTTGCAATGTAAATAAAACAGCAGCAGCATCCATCTGGTTGTTATTCTGGAGGATAACATATGCAATTTGATATAATGGATCAACACAAAAGACCATGTTTACTTTTTAACTTCATAAGGAAAAAAGATGAAACTTGTGGCGAGCCTGGAAACATCCCAGTGCAATCAAGAACCTTGCTGATGCAGGTGTTCGGTTTCTTAAACAGGAGTGACAAAGGCAATTGTCTTTACAAAAGCATGATCAAAACTGTCCAGATAATGATCCAGATAAGGCTTTGTTGGCATCCTCAGTTGACTGTGTGTTGTGCTGTTTTCATTTTGGTTTTCAGTCTTCCCAGTGTGATCTGAATCACAGTCAGATGTTGGGAAAACATCTCTTCTCCAAGCATGTGAAGGATAAGAAGGTGATCAGGAATAGTCAGCATGGATTCACCAAGGAGAAACCATGTTGTGGTGGTTTTACTCGGGTGGGCGGCTGAGCTCCACCACAACCGCTCTCTCACTCCCCCTCCTCAAAGAGGAACGGGGAGAAAATATGATGAAAAATGCTCAAGAGTTGAGATAAGGATGAGGAGATCACACAGTAATTATCGTGACGGACAAAACAGACTCAGCGTAGGGAGATAGTGAGATTTATTACCTATTACTAACAAGCTAGAGAAGTGAGAAACAAAGGAAAGAAACCAAAAGCACCTTCCCCCCCATCCACCCTCTTCCACCTCCTCCCCCCGAGCGGCACAGGGGAACAGGGGAATAGGGGTTATGGTCAGTCTGTAGCGCTTCTTCTCTGCCGCTCCTTCTTGGTCACTCTCGTCCCCTGTGCTGTGGGGTCCCTCCCATGGGATGCGATCCTTGTTGAACTGATCCAACGTGGGCTGCCCACAGGCAGCAGTTCTTCAAGAACTGCTCCAGATATGGGTCCGTACCATGGGGTCCATCCCTCAGGAGCGAACTGCTCCAACCTGGATCCCCCACGGGCAGCATCCCGTGCCAGGTCACCTGCTCCTGCGTGGTCTCCTCTCCACAGGCTACAGGTCCGGCCCGGAATATGCTCCAACAGGGGTATTCCACAGTCCACAGTCTCCGTCGGTGCAGGTCCACCTGCTCCACCGTGGTCTCCTCCACGGGCTGCAGGGTGGAACCCTGCTCCACCGTGGT
This sequence comes from Anser cygnoides, assembly GCF_040182565.1. Classification (NCBI taxonomy): domain Eukaryota; kingdom Metazoa; phylum Chordata; class Aves; order Anseriformes; family Anatidae; genus Anser; species Anser cygnoides. The sequence goes on along the minus strand of NC_089874.1, from coordinate 14,116,699 downwards.
ACTCCATGGGCTGCAGGGGGACAACCTGCTTCACCATGGTCCTCACCACAGGCCTCAGGGGACTTCTGCTCTGGCGCCTGGAGCACCTCTCCCTCTCCTTCTTCACTGACCTTGGTGCCTGCAAGGCTGTTTCTCACTCCTCTCACTCTCCCAGCTGCTGTGTGGTGCAGCATTTTTTTTTTTTTAACCTGTCTTAAATATGCTCTCACAGAGGCGCAAAACAACATCACTTATTGGCTCAGCTCTGGTCAGCAGTGGGGCCCTTACCAAACATGGGGCAGCTTCTAGATCCTTCTCACAGAAGCCACCCCTATGGCCCCCTGCTACCAAAACCTTGCCACGTAAGCCCACTACACATGTCTAACCAATCTGATATCTTTCTATGATGATATGACTAGCTGGGTGATGAGGGGAGGGCGGTAGAGGTGGTCTACCTTGACTTCAGCAAAGCTTTGACACTGTCTCCCATAACATTCTCATAGACAAGCTCAGGAAGTGTGGCCTCAATGAGTAGACAGTGAGGTGGATTGATAATTGGGTGGATGGCAGAGCTGAGAGGGTTGTGCTTAGAGGTGTGGAGTCTAGTTGTAGGACAGTAGTTAACGGTGTTCCCCAGGGGTCAATACTAGGTCCAATGTTGTTCAACTTATTCATCAACGACCTGGATGATGGAACAGAGTGCACTCTTAACAAGTTTGTTGATGACACAAAGCTTGGAGGAATGACTGATACCCCAGAGGGCTGTGCTGCCATTCGGAGGGACCTCAACAGGCTGGGGGTTGGGCCATGAGGAACCTCATGAAGTTCAACAAGGGCAAATGCAGGGTCCTGCACCTGGGGAGGAATAACCCCAAGCACCAGTACAGGCTGGGAGCTGACCTGCTGGAGAGCAGCTCTGCAGAGAGGGACCTGGGAGTCCTGGTGGACAGCAGGCTGACCGAGTCAGCAATGTGCCCTTGTGGCCAAGAAGGCCAGCAGTATCCTGGGGTGCATTTGGAAAAGTGCTACCAGCAGGTCAAAGTAGGTGATCATCCCCCTCTACTCAGCCCTGGTAAGGCCACAGCTGGAGTACTGTGTGCAGTTCTGGGCTCCCCAGTACACTGGGGCTAGTCCAGAGGAGGGCTATGAAGATGGTTAGAGGACTGGAGCACAAGGACAGGCTGAGAGACTTGGTCCTGTTTAGCCTGGAAAAGAGAAGACTGAGGGGAGATCTGATCAATGTGCATAAATATCTGAGGGGAGGATGTCGAGGGGTTGGAGCCAGTTTCTTTATAGTTGTGCTCAGAGAGAGGATGAGAGGCAATGGGCACAAACTGAAGCACAGGAAGTTCCAGCTGAATATGAGAGGACATTACTGTGAGGGTGACAGAGCACTTGAACAGGTTGCCCAGAGAGGTTGTGGAGTCTCCTTCTCTGGAGATATTCAAAACCTTCATGGATTCCATCCTGCGCAATGTGCTCTAGGTGATACTGCTCAATAGGGGGGGTTGGACTAGATTACTTCAGAAGTCTCTTCCAACCTTGGCCATTCTGTGATTCTGTGATTCTGTGATTCTGTGAAAAGCTGAATGGGATGTGAAAAGTGTTGGACAGCTATTCCACAGTAAAGTCATCTCCCATTCACGCCAGAGATCAGTTCTTTCTGCTACTGCAGGCTTTCTTTGCAAAAGCAAAAAACCCACCTTGACTCTTTGTGCCTCAGGTTCCTTCAAAGAAGCTCAAGGTCCTATTGGCTGTCTGCTCTACAAGGCAATTGACGGCATTAGATTGCATAGACTGCCAGTTGCTCAATGCTGTAGCAAAAAGGGCTTAAGATATAGACAGTACATCACTTCAGCAAGTTATTTTATGCTATAATTAAGAGAACCAGGAAGTAGATTTGTGGGTGTGGCTACAAGAGAAAACACTTCCCTTGACTGTGAAAGAAGCACATTTATTTTCATCCGTGGAGGATGTGATCCACAAAACTGGATCAGGGTTTTATGTGGTTCCCATGTAACAGGATTGGAGATCAAAACACATCTCCCATGCAAAGTAATTATGTTCTAGGGAAAGTCTGAGAGCATCCTATCAGTATTGCCTCATAGTATGAACTTCCACCCCTTGGCCAACAATGAACATTTGACTCCTGTCGCCTACCTCAAGGGTGGATACTCTAATTACTGAGTTACTGGGTGGGGTATGAAGGGAGGGTGAGACCATGTTTTATGTGGCTGATTGGGAAAGTCTGCTTGAGAATGCATCTCTGGTCAACCCACTAGGTTTGTGAGTTTACAAGATTTGGCAGGTGCACAGTGTTCAACAGCATTAGATTTGGCAGTGAACGTGTTCAGAAATAGAGTTCTAGGCAAAAAGAAAAGTGATGACAACATCAATGCCTTTGGACTTCAGCTCAAATTTTAGAAGTTAGGTTCTAGAGCAGGAGTTTTGACAAACTACTTTTGATGAAGTTTATGGGTTTAATCCATTGTTAACTGATAGTCCTCCTTATTTGATAATGTAGTATAGTATGAGTGTGTTAATAGTTAAAGATACATGTAACATATGCAATGGAAGTAATATGTACTATCAATATTATATATTATATATTATTACATATATTATATATATTGATACATGTATAGTTATGTCAGTCAGCTGCATTTAGATGCCACAAAAGGCAGAGATCTGAAGATGATAGCTGAGCACATCTGCTCAAATAATTTGACAAATTTAGATAAGCATAGTGAAAACAATCAAAACTATTTATATATGCCTCAGCTCATGGCTGCACCTTAAACAGCTAGCACATGGGGCAGCTGAACAACCTTTTGTTTCTGCCAAGCTGAACAACCTTTTGTTTCTGCCAACCAAAAGGTTGTCAAAAGTACAACCTTTTGTTTCTGCGAAGTAATCATTTGCTTTGAATTTAACAACTGAAGAGGCATTAATATGAACAGATGGAAATGTGATATTAATGGGTTACCAAAAATATTTGAACCAGAGAAAAGATTATCTTTCCAGTGAAGGAATGAGAGGTAATGATGGCTGAGCTACTTTTAAAGTCAGACACAGTGGATTATATTACAATAAAACTAATGTGCAAAGGACAGCAGATTGTTCTTCATAATGTATTTAGTTATTTACTGGGGTTTAGTTATTTATTATTATTTAATATTATTTAATATTAACTATTTATTATTTCGCAAACTAGCAAAGGAAATATTGGGCCATGCATATTTTCATGTAAAAAAATCAAAGCAGGAGACATATTTGACATTAATCAAAAAAAGATAAGTGGGTCTAGTACAGAGTAATGTTGTATAGCAGTCTGGATATAATGATCCCTTCTGGCCTTAGAAGAACTTGAATTTGCCATCTAGAGTATTTTATTTTTTCTTGTATTCCCTAATAAGCTAGAACTTCTCACTCTGTAGTGAAAAGGGAAAAAGCCTGAAGAAGCTGGCTTCTTTCAACATGAAATTAACCCACAGGCTTATTTTTGCAACTCCTGTATGAGATAATCCTTTTTAGCTACAGTTCCCAGAGACAGACTACTCTCTCATCTAATTGCTAGAGCATTTCCCCTAGAGATGCTGGTTCAGTCTCCCTGATACAAAATTGAAATTAAACTATTTTCACAGCACAAACAAGTATAGTACTCACTAAGCTAGAAATATAAAAGAGGAGAATCCTCCTTCCCTGTTTTTATGAGAGAAGACTGACCAGCCATACTATTCTTGGTGAAGCTAGGTCAAGTCTGGAAGTTATTCCTTCAACCCCAGGCAAAAATAGCTATTTTCTAAAGATCACTTTTTATAATAAATCTAAGAATATTATTATTTTTTTTAAATCAGGTTTTGTGAATCATATTTTTAGGGCAGATCTGCCTGGCCAGATAGGTATGGAGAAGCTCCCCATCCCAAGCTGGCCAGACATTTACTAGCTCTCTTTGGGGATATGAATATCTGTCTTAGAAACATATTCCTCAGAAAGATAGAAATGATGCACAGCTAGCATGATGTTCCTCCTCAGGTTGGGAAGAGGATTATTTTTTTTTTTCTGTCTGCATGCATTCATGTATGCATCTGCTTAGATATCCAACTCTCCTCATCCATCACATATGGAAAACCTGCGTTTGTTTCAGCATGGTAGATTTCATTTGGAGATAAATCTTCTAAAATTCAGATATTAGAATGTCCTCTATTGAATAGCTGGAAGCCTAATCAAGAATCAGGGTTAGCTATTCACTGAAGGACAAGGGGGCTACTTACTGTCCTCTGAGAACCAGGATTCTGTTGAGCAGTTGTGTTTGGGTCATAGATAAATGCTCTTCATACAATAATAATAGCAAGATATCTGCTACTTATTGCAAAATAAGATATATGGTCAGCACAGGCTGGGACTGCCTCAATAAAATTCCAGACTAGGATATATCAGAAAAGAGAAGAGGACAGATCTCAGCAAGATTCCTGTAACTCAGCCAGGTTTCATTAAATTCACGGGTAACTCCTAAGTGATCGATTTAGCCTATATTTTAAAAGAATTTCCTTACCAGCAGAAAGCATATAATGTCAAAATTTCTACAGGCAGTTTATGTGAAATTCTTTACAGCTGTGCAGCCGTGTCCAAACCATGTCCTTGCAAGGAGCCAAACAGTGCCATCCAAGGGAGTAGCCTGCCAACACAGGGTCTCCAGCTGGCCAGTGGAAAGGTCATCTTCTGATACTGCAGTCTATTGCTTTCCAGCTGAGGAACAGAAGGAAAAGCTAACGTTACTGATTATGATTCGCTATCAGTATTCACTTAATGGAATATGACTGTATGTTATCCTGGATTCTAGAGTGAACTTAAAAAAATTAATCCACACACACCTATATTTTCTTTCTCCTGGGATGTCCAAGCTAACTGACATTTTTCAAAAGTCATCTTTGAATCCTTTTCTTCTGAATTTAAGCTATCAAGTAAGGAAGGTAATCATGATATAAAATAATTTGCTATTCTGTGTTATTTCTCATAGAAGGAATATATTTCTTATATCATTATTCTTTGCCACATCACTCCAGGGTGTGTAGAATGAGAGAAAAAGCTTTAGTCTTGTAAAATGTTGATCAGTCTTTCCTCTGTGAAATACATAAAGCTATCCATTTGAATAAAGACTGCTTCTACGGTCTACTCCTGAAAGTGTATGTTCTCTATCTTCAGTTCACAGTTGGATTGCAGTGTAATGGCTACTTCTTCAATGAAAGGCTTTTTAGGACTGAAATTTATCTCAGTGCACAAAAGATGAGTTAGGACCCCTGAGTTTTGGAAAGAAAGAAACCATGTCACTTGCCTCCATTTTCCAGCTTCAAGTATGTATTTCTCAATGTTAATGTGTTCTAGGAAGCAGTGTTTCTTGCCTGAAAGTAAGTCTTTGCTCTGTTTCTAGGGTTACCAGAGGAATACATATATATAAGGAAGTATATAGATATAAACTATATATAGTATATATCTCTCTATATAGTGTAGTATAGTTTAGTATAGTATATAGATATATACTATATACTATACTATACTAGATATATTATATATAGAAATAAAACAAAAAAGAAAAGAAAAAAAAAACAAAAGCAAAAACAAAAACACCACCAACAAGCAAGCAAAGAGCACACAGCAGTACTTAAAAGTTTCCAGGTCTGTTTTGCAATACAGAACCCAAGGGTTTTTGATAGGATCTAAATTTGGCAAAATCAGCTTTCCCATCCCTCCCTAACTTTATTTTTCTGTCCTCTAACTATTTTTACTCCAAGTTTCCCTCTGCATCTGTCGATATAGGGAAAAGATCTATGGACAGGAGCCTGGGAATAGGATAAGAAAAGTAAAACTTCAGTAAAAATGAATCTTATTATGCTCACAGCAAAACCAGGGACATAACACTAGAAATTATTATATATTAATATAAATTTATGGGGACTATAGGACTATATAATCCATCAATTCATGTTAAGGAATAGATGGAGTATATTGTCTAATTCACAGATAAACCCAGAGACTGTGGTCTCATTGCCACTTCTTTACCACTTGTGATGTTGTGTTGCTGTGCATGAATTTCCTGATGAGGAAATGGCTCAGAATTTTATTCCAGGATGGAAGGAGTAAAGCTGACATACTTTCATGAAGGCAGGTATCTTCCTCAGGTAGCTTCAGCTACAAGAGTTAGGGATGGAAAGTTTTGTAGATGTCATTTGTAGACGCCCACCCATGAGATTCAATTCTAGTAAATAAATCTAAGCAAGGCAGTAACACCATTTGTTTTTAGTCACAAATACTGTGACTGTGTAAGTCACAAATGTAGGCTTTCAAATTCCCTATCACATCAATGGAAAGTTGTAAGAGGCAATTCAGTACAAACAGATATTTAAATCAGGTACCCAGAAAATGCCTAGTTCAAATACATGCTCTGTTGTAATTCCTGGGGGCATCCATCTCACTTCCATTAGCTTAAGGGAAAACTGGGGGTCTGAAGTTCTTAATTAAGGTATAAAATTGTAGTCAGTGTTAATAGTTAATGTCTTTTGCACCAGATGAATACTTTGTAGACATGGATTTTGCTGGGCAATAAGTCTTCCCAAAATACTGCAACATTCAGGCTACTATGTAGTAACTGTTGATTTCTTTAAAAAGGCTGCATTTTTATTATATATATATATTTATATTTTTTACCAAACATCATTATAAAACAGCATTGAAACAATACACCAACTCTCATGTTAGTTAAAAAAAGATGATGAAAATCAGAGTGGATGACCAGTTGCGTAATCTTTGTTCATTCAGCAGGACTGTACTTTGACTTGAATGTAAAATGTACAGAAATATGCACAAGGCCTTAGATTCTCTCATGTAGTTCTAAACGCAAATTAAGATTTAAGTCTTCTTTGTGTTGTGTCTTTCTATTTTATTGAAAGGTTACATTTTTCATTCATAATAAAATAGATGCTTTTTAGAATAAAGCTGGAGACGTACTTTGTCTCTTCTTAGCTGGATGATGATACTGTGTTTTCCACATTATTTCTAGCAACACTTGGAAACATTAATTGGAAAAAATACATGTATTTATTGTGCGAATTTGATTAACTACCTAAAATGTTTTTAGACTTCATAAGAAGTATTATCAACAAGATTTATCTTTATTCAAATGTTAAAAAATAGTTTCAGTTAGGATCATTTCATAATGTAGATTTATTTAAAAATTCTGACATTATGACTTTTTAAAAATCTCAGGATTTTTTTAACTCAAGGATGTGCAGGAAATCCATCACTACTTGATATTTCTATAGGATCCTTGCTTGACTGGAGTGAAGTCTCCAGCTGCTGTGAGATTTAATAACACCCTGGTTATGATATCATCAAATAGCAAAACCTCCTGGACAGCTGGAACAATTTTTACACTAATGCTGTAATTAGATACATAGAATTGTCTTGGTACAGAAAGTTACTTAAGGTTCAGACAAAATACAATGTGCAACTTACTAGCCAAAGGTCAAGGAACTTACTTCCAAATCCATCAGGCTGTTCTTTAGAACAGTTGTCTGGGAACGCCTGAGTTCTGGAGAGTTTTACTGAAGTGCTGGTATAGAAAGTCAAAACTGCAGTTTCCAACTGAAATTATTTTTGTTTTGTCATCATATTTATACCATAGGCCAGTGGTTCATTGTTTTTCTCCTAGATGGAAATCTTTACCTTGGTTTTGACCTATTTCATAACAGACACCTTAAGATAGTTTTCTTTTTTTTCTGAGAACAAATATAAATATTTCAGATGTAAGTGAAAACAGAAACATAAGATTGTGGCCAGAAAGATTAAAAGCACATCTACATATCTGGGATGATTATATCCATTTGATCTCCAAACTGGCTGATGGTTCTCTTCCTCCATATGCTCTGTATCAAGTGAGTACAGGATGGGGCCCTTGCAAATATGGCATGCTTATCAAAGACTGCCATTTAGCCAATTTGTCTCATTAGTTATTGAATTATTGATGGTTCTTCATATAGCTTTGATAAAAGTGTATGGATTCATACTGAGTAAAGGTGCCATTTGTAATGTAGACTCTTTCAAGACCAAAATGTTATACATAGCACTCTTATTGACAAAATTGAATTTGGCACACAGATAAAAGCTTGAATCAGAAGTCCTTGAATGATCTGAAAAACTGAAGCGGTAAAACTTCTCAATGTGGTACTTTTTTTTTTTTTTTTTTTTTTTTTTTTAAGGAATTAAATCTATATGTGTTTGATAAAACATCAGGATCTAAATCTGTTCTAAATACAGAAAAGAACTGCCTATGACATTAGCCTGAATTTTTAAGTACTATACTAATCAGAAAGGAAGCTATTCAAGCTCTTTAGGCACTGCAGTATTATTTTTACTTTGTCAATAGCTACTTGAATGAATGTGAAATAAGTTAAAGTGATTTGGCTGGGATTCAGTAATGCATGGGAAATACTTAAGATGCAGTCAAGAAGGCTGCAATCAAAATTAACCCAAGTAAAATAAATACCCTTCCCCCCAAGTGGCAGAAAATGTAGTAGAATAGTGAAAAATATCAGTGCAAAAGATTAACAGGGGGGCTTTGAATAACATAGGTTTATTTGTATACTGTATTGTACGCAGGCTCTATAATAAAGCCTAAAGTTTAGAAACTTTTAAAAATTGATCTTTTGTTTTTCTCTGCGTAGAGGAAAAACAACCCCACAAATTTAGAATCAATTTTCTGGAGATAGAATTGATAGTGGCTGATTTCATGGAAGACAAATAAAAGAACAACACTGAGAGATGTGATTAACACAGTTAAGTTCAGAAGTTGCTTAGGTATGTTTCTGAAGGACAGCACTGAGGAACAAAGTGAAATGACAATATTCATTCAGTATGCAAAACACAGAAACCTTTTGACAGATATCTTTTCTTCTACTTTGCATATAGCCTGGTGTATTTGTGACATTGGTCCTAATACACATGGTAATGTGTAACATGCGGGGTTCAAGGTGATTCATCAAATCTTCATCAATCAGCCTCCTAAATCCACTCTGTCTCCCACATTGTATCTCATCATTGAGATCATGACAGATTCCCAAGTAAGCCCTGCCTTATTTGTGCTTCCTAGGGCCAGGGAGACTGACTGGGAAGAGATGGTGCCCTTGGACATTACACAGAGAGTTTGTATACAGATACAAAGCTGGAGAGCCTGTGTGGCGAAGTTTGTGCCATAAAACCCAACTATCATGGTTTGATATCTGACAGCTGCAAAATATCCCAGCAGCTTTTTCCTCTCCCAACCTACCAGCTGTCCAACTGAAATTGAAATGATTTATGTTCCCCAAGGACTAACTGACTGACAGGCAATGCAGGAAGGAGTAGTAGGGCCCTGAAGTGGCTGTGGTATCTCTAAAGCTATGAGAAGGAACATTGTGGAGATCACAGGGATGCTCACTGTGCTGGGATCAGGGAGATTTCTCATACCCACACAGGCTGAGCTATGCATGGCCCTGGGTGGAAGAGGAGTGGGCTGTGATTTTTATTGAAATTAAAGAAGACATGCACTATCCCATAGGGTATATATTTCGCTGATTTGTAACCTAGATATACATGGTATAATGGATTATATATGTTCACCGTATAGCAAACAATCAGATATCTGTTTGACACAGTGTATGTGTATATTAATTTCAAGAGGGTAAAAATATAAACTTGCTGGAGTTTCTGATTTCCCTAGGTAATAAAGTTTTTTTGAGAATATTAGTTGACAGCTACACCCACTTGCAGTCATCAATTCTACAAGGGCTGGTACGGAAGTTTAAAATGCCAGTATTCATCTCTTTCTCTCCCCTAAGTCTTCATTATAATGTCTCTCGCTATTTTTTAATAACTTTCAGTCTACATTTTGGCAGATGTGACAGGCGGCTGCAACATTGATACCATCAGTACTGTTCATCCTACTTCTTCTCACAATGATTTTTAGCATATATTAATTAACAGAAATAGGAAAGGTGCAATCAATTTATTTAATGCAGTTAATTAAAAAAGAACTCACAAGCTACTATCAGATAAAATTTGGCTTGTACAATTACAATTCTAAGAATTTTAATGATTTTTTTTTTTAACCTAAGTGTGCTTCTCAAAGTTTTCTTTCATTAACCAAAGTATTTTAGGGCACATAGGAAGCAAGCTTGAACATATCTTCTAAAACTCAGGAAAACATAAAGACACTGAAAATGTAGGGCTTATGCTTTCAGTGTTCAATGTTCAGCAGAGGGAGGAGCAAGGAGAGAGGAAATGCTTTGAGTGCTTGTAAGAACCTTGTTACCTTTTTCTTATATTTGCTTACATATTGGTAGTCATTAGTAACATTTTAAAATATGATTTATAAGATATTCTTATGAAATGCTACTAACCAAATGCACAAATATGCCACGTGTTAATTAAGTCACATCATCTTAAATAATTGAGCTTAATACAGTTGGAGAGTTCACTAAGACTAGTAATGAAATCCTTAGCATAGTATTTAATTACCTTCTTGTGTGATCCAGCCAAAAAATAAAAAAAAAAATAAAAAAAAGGTCTTAATAAGTAATCTAAAGGTCAGGAGATTCAGCCCGTATAAGATGAAAGAGAGGTAGGCAGATCAAGAAATATAGTTAAAATGTAGAGGTAGTTTATTAAAATGAATGATTTAGCTTTTTGTGTGGTAGGGTTAGAAAGAAGAAAAGGTTTTCTAATGAAATCAGAGACCATTTGAGGGCTTTGCAGCTCACTTACAAATAAGCTGTGGTTGAGTAAAACTGTACTTCTATCCACATGAAAGGAAAAGGACCTTAGACCTTGTGTCAGAAATGCTGCTTGAGATTTTGTCTCATTTTTCTGTTGGGAATAACATACCCTAGATCCTATTAAAAACAACTCTTGTTTTGAAATGTGTTTATTTATTTATTTATTTATTTTTCAATGTTGCATGTTCAGAATTGAAATTACACATTCCAAAATTGGAAAAAAAAAACAACAAAAAAAAACACCAAAATGATTAAGCTGAAGATTAAGTAGAAGACATGAGCAGTAACAAATATTTTTCTAATTTTTTATTTTGATTCCTATGCTGAATTGGAATTTTCTCAAATTTAAGAAAAAAACCTTGAGTGGTTACTGCATTTTGCAGGGATGGCAGCTTCCAAGTTTTCTGCCCATTTACAAGACATTGCATTAATGCATCCTGGTTGATCACAGATCTTTGTCTCTCCAGTTGTGGAAGCTTTCCAATACTGTGAAAGCCCACAGATTTCTTATTGCCAATGAAGGATCAATGCCTTGGCTTCAAGAATTACCAATGGAGATTCTACACAATGTTATTAACTGGAGGATATCATTTTCCTGGAAGAAATATGTTCTGTACCATGCTTTGCATTCTGTTTGTTACCTCCTTACTACCATGATCTCTGTTTTGCTTATACCTAGGTCCAGTCCACTAGGGTTCAGCTCTAGGCACAGTGGGTAGCAAGGCTGAAGGACAATCATCATAGAAAAGCTGTGAATAAAGATAATCATCACAGAAAAGTTATGAATTTGCATGTCACTGTTATAAACAATCAAATCCAAGGAATATCTCTCTCTCTCTCCCCCTCTCTCCTTCATAATTCTCCATGCAGATTTGTATAAGGAAAAAATTCTGTAATTGAAATTATGCTTATGTCATCCTGAGGTGAAGAGAACAGGGAAATTTCTGTATTGTTCAGTCTCTGATATTATCTCCATCTGCCAATAGCTTGTTTCAAAACATGAAATAGATTTAAAAGTATCATAAAGGGAATTTCTATATACTAGTACAATATTTTATTGTAAACATTTTTCATATTAAAATCAGAAAGGAAAAATGACAACTGCTTTCTGGCACAACATAGAAACGTTCTTTAATTCATGCCAGTTACTTTTATCCAGTTTGCAATGACTGTCAGGATTATGGTTCAGGAAAGATTTCAGAAACAATCAACAGAATACAGAAAATGGATTTGAGTTCCCATAAAAAATGTATTGTCAAATTGTATAAGAGGAATTAGGAAAGAAATTGGTATAGTTTCTAGGTAAAAGTAAAAAAAAATTGTGGACAGTTGGGAAGATTGAATTAGTGCCTTAAGAATTCTGAAAAGCGAAAGGCAAGCAAGAAGATAGAGTTGAAGCAGAAATTATGAATTCAAAAGTGGTAGGAGAGGGGTAATAAAATCAGATGATAGAAGCTTTATCTCTAGGTTTTTACTTCTGAAATTACTACTGAAATGGATTGTTAAAATACATCAACATTTGTACTGGGTGGTGCTTATTTCTACTAACAGTACCTTTGGAATAGTTTGGTGTAACTACATGTGTGTAAATGGGTCCATGTGGGGACAGTATGTTTTCATGGATTTACTGTATGTCACAATGTGTGTACCAGTTGACCTGTACTGAAAAATAACAGAGCTAAGCTCGTTTATAACATCTGAGAACATAGTCCCTACATGCATTGTACAGTTGTGATGTCTGTAATAACACAGTATGCTTTAGACATGTTTTAGCTTAATAAACAAAGCTATGAAAGCACATACAAAAGTGTATCACCATCACAGGCTTGGAACTACTGAAGGACTGTTTTATTTCTTGCATCATAAATATCTCCTATATACTAAACTAATCCTTTTGGACTGATGCAGTGTGGAGAAATGAAAGGACCTTTTTGCACTTAGCCTAAAAACCTTAAATGACATCAAAATTACTGTATTGATGTTGAGTTTTCTGTTTTTAGAGTCAACAAGTGATTCTGTAATTTAAGCCATACATTTGTTTCTTAGTATTTATCCTGCTACTTTATTGCCTTTGGAAGGAATTTGGAAGTGTATGGTACATAATAGTCAATAAATCATAAAAGGAAAGAAGACAAGCATCTTTGTTCTTTAGCAAACATGGATGCTGTAAAATTATGGCATTTTTTAAAACCAAAAAAAAAAAAAAGAGAGAAAAATAATTGCAGTTTCAGGATCTGATAGTCAAACTGCAACGAGGTTAAAGAAGTGAAAAATTATCCAAGTATTACTACCGTAAACTGTTGATTTTAGAAACAAACCATAGCCAAATTCACAACAGACTTTTTTTTTCCATTTAACTCTTATCTTTATGTTACGTTATGTCACTGATGAAATACAGCAGCCCAAGCAACAGTCATCAGGAAAGCAACATTTTAATTGCAAGTAGATGCAAGTACGTTAAATCTAATCTCAAAAGAGCAAATATTTACCAAGAGTTTATGATCACAGATAGACTAATAGAATAAACAAAGTATACAGTATCTACTTGAATATATGTATGTATTTTTCTTTTTTCTTTTTTTTTTTTAAGTAAAAAAAAATATATATATATATACTACTGAACACAACTGCAGCACTGGCTCAATGAAATCCTTCATTGCTCTCCAATTCAGCAGTGTTAAGGACCACACACGTAAAAACGTATTCTCGTATTCTCATAAGAGAAAGGTTTGTAAAAGAACCTTCAGGATTTGAAGACTTTATGAGTCTTTGTAACATTTTAAATAAACCACATACATATTTTGAGCTTTATTTCATTAGACGTGATCTGTGGTTTGTTGTGTCTATATAGATGGTTATATGAATTTCATACTAGAAAAAGAATTATATGGTTCTTTTGTTCATTCAAATCAGAAACAAAATCAAATGAAAATTATCTGCTTTTCAAGTTTGTTGAAAATGATATGACAAAATGCTTAGCATTTTGAAGACAGATTTCTGTACGATCATATATCATATGCCAGATGTTAGGCAGTACCTAATTTCAGAGAAGATGGACTATAAAAACAGGCACAAAGAGGATTAAGTTGTATACTTTAAAAAGCTGGGCTTAACTATCTTGAATAATTGTAAAAGCAACACAAATTAGAATGACAGGAATTTCTCTTCCTGCATTTGAAGAACTTGGAATAGAGGAAATTCTGCTCTTCAGACAGCAGATACTGCATTTAATACTAATAATCATCACATAGGATAATTAAATACTTTGAAAAAGAAAAACTGTTTTATAGACCCTATTGGTTTACAGGATAATATTGACAATGTGCTATTAGCCTGTGAATTTAGGGACATGATAACTGCCGTGATGGAATTAAGTGCTTTATATAAATGCTGTAGGTCAATTCTTCCTCAAGGGTGGAAAATGACAATTAAAAAGTTACATCCGACTCTTCAGAAAAAAAATAAAAAATGATTTCATACCAACCTGCTAAAATGAAGACTATCACCATACTGAAATCATTCTAAGCCAAGATATTTGAGTAACTGGTTCCTATTGTGTTGTAAGAGAAATAACCTAAAATGCTAAATTACATGAAAAACAGTTTTTGGTAATTGATGTCAGCAAAATATTGCCCTAAATCCCAGAAATCCTTGAAATCTATTTATCTGAAATAGCCTCACTGACCTCAGCAAGATACTCAGAATAACTTTATTTATGTTTTTGTTTGTTTGTTTGTTTGTTTTTCTCTTTGATCCTTGTACATAAAGACCAATTGTAAATTAGAATAAGGGAGTTTGAGAAGGAAACTGGTATAATTTCCATTTTCTTTGCTCCATCAGCATGTCTATTGTTACTAACTTTGTTTTCCCATTGGACTGAAATTTTGCTTAATGTTAAAAAAAGATGAAATTCAGGTACAGTGAACAACAACTCTAACACCTTTCTTCATTCATCCACTCTCAACATAAAAGAGTTCAGTACTAATGTACATGCTGAGAAAACAGAAGTTTTAAAACTAAAACTCTTTTAAAGTAACAGCATCCTGGGGTGACTTTCCCTGTTCTTTGGATAGGTTATATGACGACTATGCTGAATTCTGCTCCTATCACTCAAAGGAGCACAAGACCTTTTAACTCCAACCTTTCCTGGCAATGCAAAATCCACTCCCTAAAATAGATAGGTGAGACAGAGGAATTTCCCAAACTCTGCTGCTCTGTCTTAACATAGCAGTGCTCCCTCTGGTATGATGCAGCTCCAGCCACCTCTCAAATACAGGCTAAGTAGGTACTGCACAATTAAACATGAAATCATTGTGTGATCCAGTGAAGGACAGTCTCCAGAGAGTTTGTCAGAGAATATGAGAGATCTACAGCACACCGAAAGCCCAATCCATGATGCCATTTCCACTTTGAAAAGAAATTGATGTTTAAGACAACCTCTTTCAAGCTTGGGTATACTTCAAAGGACATGCTCTGCCTCTTACATGTTCTCTAGTATTTTGCATGTCTTTCTAAAAGAGTCAAAAACACCTGCCAGTTTCTTCATGTGCTACCTCATCAGGTTACCTGTTCTTGCTGATGAAAAGTGGAGTAACCAGCTAAGTTTGTGGGGAGACAGAAGACAAAAACCCTTCTTGTAGTTCTGCATCTGTGGATAATGTGTCCTCTAGATCCCATTGTGCAAGACTCCAGGTTGTGCTTATAATCCCGAAAAAGATTTTAGCATAAGAAGTCAAAAATGAACATGTCAGGATCTCAGGTTTTGCTGTGGGGCAATATTTTCATGATGATGTTCTCACAGTCAGTCAACAAATTGTGTTATTACACAATACATAGTTATCGTAATTGAAGAGATTTGTTTTATTGCACAATCTGGTGACTATCCTGACTCAATGCCTGTGAGGGAGAGAGTTAATTTTTCATGTTGGCTGCTTCCTCAGTAAATTACTGTGAGCAACACTGTGATTTTGCTTCTGTCTGAATTACTGCTTACTACTTGTATAACCTCAAAATCCTGTCAATTCTTCTTTTACCTATTCCCAGATAAGATTCCTGTTCTCCCTCTTTCAAATTGTTGCAGCCTTCAGGAAAATGCCTTAAGTTGTCTGTGCAGCCAGCCTGACTTGTTGGTCAGCTGGCAAGAACAAACAAACAAATGCTAAATACACGTTGCTGACCTTAGGAGTTTTCAGCAAGCTTCATTACTGCTAAATCTTACTCTTCAGCCTCATTAGTCACTTCAGACACTTCAGGTCAAGGCAGTGAATCAGTGTAGCTGGCTCCAAGCTGGAGCGTCCTGCCGGCCAGCTGCCGTTGTGTGATTAACCAAAGGCACTGCCAGCACAGAGGCACCAGGCAGTCTACTGGTTTTGCAGACTAAGGGTGGCAGTGGTTGTAGCACTGAATCAGTCATCCTTCTCTGTCAAGTGGTGTCACTTAAACCACACAAACTCCCAGATGATGAAAAGCAGACTGTGCTATTTGAAGGCACGTCGCATTTGCTGCTACTCTTTACCTCCACCTACTGGAGCTTATTCCAAACATTCCCTGCTCCAACCTTTTCTCTGAGGACTGCAGTAAAAAAGCTATAGAAATGAAATGAAAAAAATTCTGGCTATGGTTATAACAATGCTGCAACTCGACATACATAGACTTGTGGATATGGGCAAAAATAATTTTAAAATGTTAAAATGCTACAGATTGACTTTTTCTTAATTAATAATTCAGCTTTCCCAATGGAGGGAGTTTTAATTTCTCTGTTTATGTTTGTGTTACAAAGTAACAGAAAATTATTAAAGTTTATAAAATGAAGAATCCAATTCAAAGCAAAGCATTCTGAAAATGCAAATATTTTTTGAGTTTGAGAGGGATTTATTTTTGAATTTGAGAGGGATTTAAATTTCTACTAGAACAGATTATGATTCAGCACTGTTAATTTGCCCTATAAAAGATAAAAGATAATTCTGATTTATGGATATTTGTTATTTTAGAAATAATACACATAAATAAGAGTTCTTTTTCCTTCAATATGTTAAGAAAAAATGAAATTTCCATCTGGTTACATTTAAATAGATCCTAGAACTTGAATAGATGGATAGCACAAAGTAGAGAAGTGTCAGAAACACTATTCAAAAACACAAAAGAGTAGGAGAAGGAGTTTAATTCATTAGTGGGGTTTCTTATATTTATGTATAGAACATTGTGTGAAGAAAAAGTAAATGGAAAGAATAAATTTTTCACGTACTTTGACAGACAGATATCTGTGGTTTATTTATCTCTTGTAGAAAAGTTATTTCCAGTGCATAGGCTCAGTGCTCTTGAATTTTCCATCTCCTCTTCTTATACATTTTTTAGGACACAGTTTTATCATTATAGTAAAGGTAGCTGTTATGAAACGTTATGGTCATAAAAGGAGAAATGATTTAGTATTCACAGATGTGATGAGGAGTAGCCTTTAATCCAGAGTTCATATTTACATTTTGTTCACTGACGTGCAATTAATACCAATAGGTTCAACCCTTCTTGCTGGCTGAGGAGGCCAGTGTTTCCCACTTCCTGGACAGAGATGCTAAGCACTAGGCTCTAATACAGAATCACTTCAGGCAAGGTAATATCTATTCTATGTTTTCAACTTGACTGGGTACTAGTGGCTAATACAGGAATTGCTCTGACTACACACAGAGGGTCTCTGATGAGTTGGTGTTTCCTTGTCCATTCTGCCAGCTGTTAGAGTATTTAGGGACAATGCAGATGGAATTATGAATAGTGACTTAGATTTCTTCAGAGTTAAAAACACATCGGCAGATTAAATATATGGATTTCAAAATTCTGGAAACATTGCAAAATAAGTATTCTGCATCACCTCTTTTAGTCATGCAATTACTATTGGTTATATATATTCTTAGTCCTATAGGATGAATTTGGCTCCGAAACTCTGAACAATGATTTTGTTTTGGGCTTTTAATGTTGTTATCTATTTGGTTTTTTGTTTTGGTTGGCTTGATAGGAAAGATGTTGTTCATGCTGAAATAAAAGAAGTTTGTCTAGAATCAATACTTATCTATGCCTGTATCTTAGCTAAGGAGCCACGGAAACCCAAGAATATGGAATCTGACTAGGAGATCAGGATTAACTGAGACATAATGAATATAGATTTTTAAATAAGAAAGAAGGTAAATTTTATGAACTTTTTCATCTTGTCAAAAAAAAAAGTGAAAAAAATGTTCATAGTTGGGCAGAATTAACAGGAAGTGGAAAAGATTCTTTTCTCTAGAGTGGCAATGTGGATTCACTCAGAGTCTAGGGTTCAGAAAGCTTATCAAAATTTATTGTCTCTGGATCTGAATCTGTAGTGAATTAAACTCTTTAGAGATCATGTTCAGCTAACGCAGAATAAATGATATCAATCAATCAAGTTTCTGTGATCAGAAAATACATTATACTATAGCACTCATGTATGAGTTATGTATTTTTCATAGCACATCATTCATACACTACAGAACATTTCATTTTGTTATGATGAATCATTTACAAAGAGAATCTGGAATGTAATGCTACAGAAATTGTATTAGTTTAAATGTATTCACATCTGTACAACGAATTGCAGTCTTCCCATAGCAGTGTTTAAATGTTTTAAATAAGATTTTCCATTAAAACTACTTCATTCTATATAAAATGCAATCCCAATTAAAAAAAATGGATAAACTAAATAATTTTCAATCAATGGATATTTATAATTTCTAATAAACCCAGATACTATAAGCTTCTTTCTATTTTATTGCACTTTTGGCATTGTGAAGTACATAAGTTGTTTACAAAACTATAACTGCTGAAGGAGTTCTAGGAGTATTCTTGGTTTAAACACAGCACTTCTGTTGTTTAGTCCTTATTAGAGGTGATTCTACAAAGTCAGACCTTCAATGTGTTAATTTTGTCAATAACTGAAAATGGGATCAACCAAATCTACACTTAGCTGACTAAAATCAGAGGATATATTGAGTTTCCTGAATTTAGGTTATTGAGATTTTATGGTGTCTTATGCCTGGCCTCCATCTGACACTCTGGATGTATTAGCATGTCCCTGATAGCCAGTGTCCTGCCTATAAACTCTGGTCAGATCTTTCAGATGATTTAGAGACTCTCAGATGGCACTATAGGTGCTCATGTTTAGTAGCCTCTGCAGGGTTTATTGTTAGGCTATCAACTAAGGATTCAGTTTAATATAGCTACATTTAGGGGATTATTTGTAATCTAAGCTCCCCATGGAGTCCACAGAGGTTACTCATTCAATTCAGTTGTCTAGAAATAGTCACCTAGTGTCAGTTTGAGATGCTTTAGGATATCTCACCTTGCTTCCATATTTTGTTCTAGAAGAAAGTGGGTTTTCTATGATTTCTATCCATTCATCCTACGTAGATATCTTAGATTCTACAGGGCACCTTGAACTGCAAATGAAATTTATGTTTCAGAAACCAGATCCAGCCCTTTGTCAATTCAGATGATGGAGTATGGAGAGCCACCCAGCTGATTGGATGTAGGAATCTGCATTGGGTTCTAAATAGCTCTCCAGATGCCTCTAGGTAGTAGGCACTTACATTCATCTGTCTTCAGCTGTGAGACGAGTCTTACCTGTTTTCTCATATTTTGTTTAGAGGTAATGGGAGATAAAGAGACAGTCGATACACATTTCATTTGTAGGGAACTTAGATGACTTCATTTTATGTAGCTAAAATTAGGTGGAATGAATCACACTAAAGATTTACAAAGAATAGAATATCAACTATGTTAGATTTCTGTTGTTATTTTGTTCTGTCAAGCAAGCAAGTGGGAAAGGAAGGCAGAAAGGGAGGAAGAGGAAGAGGAAGAGGAAGAGGAAGAGGAAGAGGAAGAGGAAGAGGGAGGAAGAGTAAGGGAAAGGAAAAGAGGGAAAGGAAAAGAGGGAAAGGGGAAAAGAAAGAGAAAGAGTAGAAGAGGAGGATGGGAGAAAGGAAGAGTAGGAAAGAAATAGGTAAAGAAAGAGGTAAGAGGAAAACAAAAGGAAAAAAAAAGTTGGACAGGAATAAGGAAAAGAAAGAATAGTAGGTGTTAAAGAGCAGGCTTCTGAATGTGCATACACTTGTGCACATTTATGTGCAAATAAGCATGTGTGTATGCGTGTTTGAGTGTTTGAAGCCATCATAAATGTAGAGAAGCATCTAGTGTTTACAAACAGAAATAAACAGTACCAAATCACTCAGGATATGTGAAAGCATTGACACTGTGTAAGTGTCCTGGAGCTATGTACTTTATCTCTGTAAAAAGCTCTTCATTGAACAAATGTTTTCTACTTCCACAAGGGACTAAAGATTACTAGCTGAGATCTACAACATTTATGTATTTGTCTATAATACGCTTAGCAGAAACAATTCAGTGACAGGAATAAGTCATACTCATTAATATTTTGTGTTAGTATGTTCATATTTCATTATAAATTATGTATATGGATATTGAGAAGAAAACAAAATTTGTTTAGGCAACTATGTAGATCTAGAAGTAACGAGAATACCTGAAATGTCTTGAACATGATAGATACTGACTAGAGTTTGCATTATTGGAATAGATATGGGAGTAACTTGGCTAAATATTAATCTAGAAAAGGCAGATGCAATAACAACTGGTAAAAGATAAAAGTCTGGAAGAACTGTTGTGTCCTCTCACTAGCAGAGGGAGGATGGAATTGTTATTTGTAAGTTTGAAAGCTGAGCTGTGGTTGCATGTCTTCTCAGTGATATTAGTGTGGGGAGAATTGCACATCCGTATTATGAAGACATATCCACAGCTTCTCACTGTGAAAGTGCTTAACATGGGAGGTGATTGTATTTAGGAGGTGATGGGAAATCTTGTCCAGAAAGGGAAACAGGAAGTTGTTTGTTTGTTTATTTTCGTTTTGGGTCATTTTATAAGTAGAGGTAAGAGCATTACTCCAGTACAATCTGTTTCATCACCACAGTTCAGGGTGTGGGGAGTTGCAACACATTCATTTCAAGTCAGAAAAATGGGAGCATTTGCCAATGGAGAAGTAACAAGTCACGTTCAAAGACAGTTCAAAAAGCACCCCTGACAAGTGTATTTTTCAGAGAAGTGTGGGAACACTGAGACCGTGAAAGATGAATTTTGATTATATGGACTAGCTTTTCCCTCTGCAAACGACAGAAGAAATCTCTGATGGACCTGTCACCAGAATCTAAATTTTTTTTTTATGCTGGACACATGAACACAGATAATATTAATTTGATACTGTGATCACCAATGCAGTAATATCAATACTGTTTTTCATAGTTACAAAGGCTTTGCAATTGGCAATATACAAAACACAACAAAACAGCAGAAACAGAAATAACAACCAATCACCACCTATGAATTAAAATTCAGGGATCTGAAAGAAAATAGATGTCATCTAGACATTTACTGATGTCAACCAGTCATGCCACTGGGACCACTACTTTAAGGTACTCTAGCAGCACACAACAATTTATCAGCCGAATAAAAAGAAAAGAAAAAATATAAAGAAAAAAAGGTAAAAATTACACTCTATAGGCATTTCAGGAGTAAAACAGTGTTTATTAATGTAATCATCAATAATTCTCATACTGGACCATAATGCCCAGTGACAAAGCTAGAGAGGTACCACTAATTGTATGGTGAAATTGCTCAAGGCAAAATAGAATAGAGGTAGGAAAAAGAAAATCATCAACTACAAATGGCAGAAAAGCTAAATTTTTGCACTCCAAGCTGTGATTTTTTTTTTTCCTAGAATAGTTACGCTCCCTAGAAAAAAAAGGCTCTCTGAGGATATAGGATATAGACACATTTGCTTCATAGATAACTTGGGGAAAAGAGTTTCTTAACCTCATCTCCTGTTAATGCACAAGTAAGTTGTTCTTACTTTACTGCTTATTCTGAAGAACAAGATTACTATGATATTCCAGCATCAACCTGATGCTCATATAATTTCTTTCCTTCTTTTTCCTTCTTTTTTTTTTTTTTTAAATATTTATTTATTTTCCCCACATATGTGGTTTGGAGAAAGAAGGGACTGAGGTTAGATGCAAACTGGGTCAGTATGTATCCTGAAGTACCTTATGGATTACATGTAGTTGCAATGTCCAGCATGTGATGGTGATGGAGAGAAAGACATACAGACACAACATATCCTCCAGGTATGTGAACACAGGTTTTAGGAAAGGCAGTCCCTGCTGTCCCTGCTGTGTACGGGTGGTATTGACACACTTTCTACTCTCCTGTAATCCAGACCATGTAGTTTTAGAAAAGAACTGAATTATGATATTTTAGGTCCTTATATGACAAATGGAAATGTCCTATACTTTATTACATTTTCTTTCTTTCTTTCTTTTCCCAATTATAGGCAATTATTCTTTTTGGTTACTAGATTTTTTTTTATTATTATTATTTTTGTGTCCCTTGATTTACTACAGTGCAATCTTGCTGTAGATATGAAGAGAGACAGGACCATGACAAAGGTAGGGAAGTAAGTGAAGGTGGTAACACTTGTTAGAGTACAGTTATAATTGAAAAAAAAAAAGAAGGAAAAGAAAAAGAAAAAAAGAAAAAGAAAAAGAAGAAAAAGAAGGAAAGAAAAAGAAAAAGAGAAAGAAAATAGAGAAAGAGAAAGAGAAAGAAAAAAAAAAGAAAAAGAAAAAGAAAAAGAAAAAGAAAAAGAAAAAGAAAAAGAAAAAGAAAAAGAAAAAGAAAAAGAAAAAGAAAAAGAAAAAGAAAAAGAAAAAGAAAAAGAAAAAGAAAAAGAAAAAGAAAAAAAAAAGAAAAAAAAGAAAAAGAAAAAGAAAAAGAAAAAGAAAAAGAAAAAGAAAAAGAAAAAGAAAAAAAAAAGAAAAAAAAGAAAAAGAAAAGAAACCTACAAAACATCTTTGAAACACTCTGAGAACTAAAATTTGTCTGTCTACTGATAATATGGAGCTCTATACAGATACTGATTTTATGGCAGAGTAAAATCTCTATCCCTCTCCCCCTCAGACTTTCCATGTTCCACAGGATACTTTTCTTCTCTTTTCCCTGGGCTGCAAGTACCTTACCATATCTGCTTCTTTCTCCTCTTTCTCTAATTACATCTCCTCTATTCCACAGTCACCAACTGTCTTTTCTATCAAAGAGGGCTTAATTGATACATACCTAACTAAACTCTGAGCCATTGGTCTCTGCTAGTATTTAGTTTTTAAAGTTATTTCAGACCTCAGAAAGGCCCCATGTGCTTGAAAGTGTGTCTAATTTCTCCAGCCACACCAGGTGGCAGAATAAAAAGTACTGTCTGCCTACAGACCTCATCTTACTTTGTTAGAAGCCTCCTATGGAGCACCGGTGTGAGTTCAGAATTCCCTCTGCTTGAACCTGAAGTGCTGGGGAGCAATTTTTTGACAAAGCATTATGACTCATTAGTGACTCAGAAACTGAGTTGGCTCAGGCATCCCCTGGGGGATTTATATCAAGGCATTCAATATGATTGGTTCACCTAGTACTAAAAGTAAGAAGTTCTTCAAGGTACCTGACAACCCTAAGACTGTCTTCTTAAATTGTCATCCCATATGACTCTGTTATGGCTCTCTTCTTGTTTGGTATTGTTGGTGTCCCCTGAAATGCCAGCTTCATCCCATTTTCAGAGTTGTTTTTAGGGTACAGAAGCTAAAAAGAATATACCCATTATCAGCAGTAAAATCTAAGGCCATGAGATAACTGTCACAAGTAAACTTTACTGTTCTTTGGATCCTAATATCTAATCTTTTAAGAAAAAGAATGGAAAATGATAAGGAATTTATACTAAAAAGTAAAACAAAACCAATTATTTTTGGTTTTCTTTTAAAAACTTCCTTAATATCATAACTTATTTAGGAAAATGCTTATTTAACAGAAAAACACAATAAAACAAAAACAAACAAAAAAACACAACACACATCTATAAACCAGAGGAATAGCTTTACTTTGCCTTTGGAATGATCCCTTTTTTCTTATTAGTAAAAAAGAAAAAAAAAAGTATATGTCTACTATGTGGAACAATATACATCGATTTCTACTTGGAGGAACAATTATTTCTCTAGAGGTTTAAACTAAATTTTTTGAGTTTCCACCGTCTTTAGACCACAACTACTGCAGACTATTTTCAGTTTCAGGGCTTCTTGTGAATCCTCTCAATGCTCACAAACTGACTAGCTTGTCAGTAGGACTCCACCATAAATCCAGTCTGGGTGTGTTCCTAAAGGAGACAGGAGAAGAAATACAGCTTTCAGGACTTGACAAAAGTAAAGAAACAAGATCACCATTTTGCAATTTCTTTCTCCCTATCAATTTTACTTTCTTAAAAAACTTTTTCAGGTGTGACAAGTAGTTTAAAGGGATTTACTTTTTGACAACAGTAACTGGACTTATAGCTAGATTCTTAAAATAGACATTAAACATTATCTGTACAATTATGTCTATTTTATGCATTTGCTTAAATGAACAAATATGAAAAACTTACAAAAGCCTCTGTAAGATTCTTTATAAAGGAAAGCTATTGAATGAGGATGAATCCTATGAAAGTACAGCTATATGGTTCCTGATGACATTTTAGCAATATAGAGGCACTCAATGTTTCCACCAGAGCCCAAGGTCAGATGGATCTAATTAAGACTAAAGCTATGGCAGAATGAGCTGAAAATGAGCATTGTTAAAATCATTGACAAAACTGGCACTAATTTCAACACAAGTTATCATCTGTCCATTTCATTGTTTATCTTCTGATTTTTATTTTTTAATATAGTTTAATTTAGAAAATGCTAATCTCATTTTACTGTACAAAAGTTTTATCTCACTCAAGCTACTCCAAGGTTGACTTTATTGTGGCAGTCTTTTTTAGTACACCACATTACCATACTAAGCTGTCTGGTTACTTTCAGGAGACTACCCGTGTTTCTCTTCACTGTGGCATTGCCCTAATTCCTTGCCAAAGATAAATTTATGAATTGATGTTTCAGATGCTCAACATTCCATTGAAATCAAACATTTTATTTCTTTACCACCTGTGAAAGTCAGACTATAAATATAATGTTGTCAAAGAAAATTAGGCTTAAGGAAGTTCAAGATAAAGAGAAAATACATACCATAAATTAACAAAGATTCAAACTGTCTTCTTTGTTGTCTGAGAGGTCTTAAAATATGGTGTTCCTCCATCTACTTGTGGCCTGTATTAGTGAACCAGTGAGGACCAAGGCAAGATCTTGAGCACTTTCTTGTTCCATAATGTTTAGTTATTCATATTTCCTTGGTGTGATTTTGGCTTTATTTTATCTGGTTTATTAGCACTATCCCAGACAATGCCTAGGTAACGATAAGGGGATAGTATTCCCTGAGGACAAACCAATGAGATCCTTCTGTTCTGGGCTCTGTCAAAGGTGGTGCTGACACATTTTCTTTGTGGACAACTATTGACCAAGAGGCTGGAGAACTCTCCTGACTAATTGAACTCTCCTGGCCTAATTGAGTGGGAGCTACTCTGTGATGGTGGCAATGCTCACTGCCACTTAAATAACCACCTGGCAGGAGGGGATTTATCCAGATATTTTAGGGGCCTTTGCAGCCAAAGAAAGTTCAACTGTAGATTTCCTGACTTCCAGGTGGCTGCCCAAACCACAAAGGGAAGGATTTGGAGAAACTGTGGTTTTGAAGTTTTTTTTTCTCTTGAGTCTTTTCTGTTGAATTCTGTTGAATACAGGCAGTCAAGACTAGAAATTGAAGGGCTACAGGACAGCAGGGAAAAGTAAGACTCCTGTCTGTTGGCTGAAGAAAGTCAAAAGTGTGCTCTGGGGATTATTTCATTCAGATAGTATTTTTTTGTTAGTTTTTTGTTTGTTTGTTTTGTTTTCCTGTGATAATTTTCTAATGGAAAATGAATATATAAACAACTCATGGAACCAGATTTAGAAGTATATAACTCTCCACCATAAGCCATTTCATGTTAGACTTTCTATTTGGTTCTTCTCAACTATTATTGAATAGGTTACACAGTGTCTTTTTTCCACTTCTCCTTGAAGCTTCCTAATAGCTTTGAAATGAATTCTGTAGAGTGCTGTTCTAACATAAAATGAAAAAGACAAAATAAAATATATGAAAAATACATGGCTTTTTGTTACTGAAATTCATATAACTGGCTATTAGATTTTATGCTAAGTTATTAACTTGATTATTTGCTGTGCATGTGGTGCCATCTTGCTTTCTGTGCACCTTACGTGTTATGTTGAAGTGTTGCCTCCCTGTAATACAAGTTACTTTTGTCATGGAAAATAAGATAAAGAGCAGTAAAAATAATATTGTGTTAAAAAATGTGCTGAAGATCTGCATAGTGAGAACTCCTAGGAGGATAGGGAGAAAAAAAATCACACACTTTCAGAGACTTGTGTAATGAAGTCTGCAGTTTTTGGCTCAGGTTTTATTTTTCAAACAAATCTGCAATAGCAATTTCCTTTCTGAATACTCTCCCAAAGCAATGTAATTATTGGCAGCATTTCAATATGAATTGAAAACTGAAGTTGAATTAATATTTTATTAATTTCTTGATACTTAAAATTAGAATCTGGAAGATTATCTGGTTATGGTAGCTGTAGAAAATATTACACATGTCTGAATTTTTGAGATCATATGATACATTGTCAGACATTGTAGTAACCTGTAGTTTTAAAATGCAGACAAGAACTGTGTAATTATTTTACAAGTGCTAGATGGTGGGAAAGTGTACTTAAATGATACAAAAAAAGATAATCGTCCATACAGATAGGTAAATGGCTAGAGAAGGGCAATTATTCACCCGGATTTGATTCATGTATGCAACTGCTCTCTATTCAAAACAATTCAGACTATAATATGTCAGCCAAACCACTGTATAAATGAATTGCCACACAATGCTTGAAATGTGCTTAACTTCTTTCTATGAAATGGAAATTCCTTTTTCTGAATTCTTATTTTGCTGTATGTATAACGTTCCTACATTTAATCAGCATACTTCAAAATTTATTACTTTCTCGTCACTAGTATAGATATTTTCCTGTTTTATGAGACTTTTGACGCTGATCAGACCGTCATATAGTGTAAGCTGAAAATATATTAACTAACTTCAGCTACAGCAAATAATAAAGAGTAAGAGAACCTGATGATACTGAAGAAGCTACATTAGTAGAATTGTTACTGTGTACTATTTATATTGCTGTAGTAAGTTGATGTTATATAGTGTTAAATTTTAATTCAGCAATAATTTCTCATTTTAGGTATGAATCTAAGATGACTTTCACATTTTTTAACTGAGAATTAAATCTTCTCCCATTCTGATATCTAGAGGGTATGAAGTTGTGAGGAAAAAATTACCTGATGTAGTTACCAAACTGCAAAATACTGTTGTGCTCACATGCCACAAACACACACACAAGGTATTTTTTCTGTTATTACTTTTATGCTTTGTTACCGCAGTGTAATCCATAGATTCTCTTACCTATATATATTGGGTACAGAAGGCTATATTTCAGTTTGCTTTCCTGCCACTGGCAAGGGAAGATGATAAATGTGAGATACTAAAGGTACTGTGAAATACTAAAGTTTGACGTATTCTAGTCCACAGAGAAAGGAGAAAGATGATCAACATGCAAGACCTAAGCATGGAAGTGTTTCTCCTTATTCCTGAAGTCTTTCTGCTAGATTCCACTGATATGGATTTATGAATTTCATTTTTCTTCCAATGCAAGAGAATTCATACAGTTGAACTTAGTTTTAGTATTCCCCTCTCTCCTTCCCACCTGCAATTTAAAACTTAAACATTTGTACAGTATTATCCATTTGTAACAAATGTCAGGCAAACTGGCAGTATCTTATACACTTGGTTGTGCTTTGCACATACACACTTTTCACTACATATTTTTCTCTCTTCAATGTAGAAAATTTCAAAAGTTCCCTCTTCAATGGACGAAATCTGAATTTTGCAGCGACAAACCAAGAGTAAACAGAAGCAAGAACTAGGCACAATTACTAGAATTTATTTATTCAATAGTTTTTTGAAGCCAGGCAATTAAAATAAATGCTTCAAAATTTTGATAAATATCAGGGATTCTTTGACAAAATTCACACACTAGAGTCTATTAGTAAAGATGATTATGATTAGTAAAGATGATTATGATTAAAGCAGATCTTACTAATGTTTACAAGTATCTTAAGTGTGGGAGACAGAGGGATTTGGCCAACCTCTTTTCAGTGGTTTATGGGGACAGGACAAGGGGCAATGGCCACAAAATGGAGCACAGGAAGTTCCTCACCAACATGCAAAAGTACTTCTTCATGGTAAGTGTGATGGAGCACTGGAACAGGCTGCCCAGGGAGGTCGTGGAGTCTCCTTCTCTGGAGATATTTAAGGCCCATCTGGATGCCTACCTGGGCAAGCTGCTGTAGTGGCTCTGTGATTCTGTATGATAACTATGTTTTGTCTGCCCAGCAAATTGAACAGAATGTATAGGCTGGCAATCTGAAGTAATAACTCTGTCTAACTCCTCGAGTTTCTGAGCAGTGAAGTTTTGCAAACAGTAAGTTCTGTCACTTAATTAGACTATTTTGCTTCTTACTCCTTCTTCCCTGTTGTAACATATTAAACCTTGGCAAGTAGAATTCAGATACCAGATTATGTAGATTGGGATCCTTAAATGTTTTCACTGGAGTAAAGGGAGAAAGAAAAGTCAGTTTTGCTGATAAGAAACCATGTTTCAGATGCCAGAGAAGATTAGGAAGTGACGAAGAGTGCTGGAAACGAAAATTATTTTAGTAGCATTATGGAAGTTTTGAAGAAAAGGTTAGGGAAAAAGCACATTAATTTTAAAAATAAAGCCTTCATTTCACAAGTTGTATAAGTTTATGGAGCTTTATGCTTTCTCATACTTTTGGCTTCATATACAAAATACAAATTGACTCTGGCTCCTGTGTAGTTTTAAGAGCCAGAAATTTTTTTCTGCTGTCATTCCCCATCAACTTCCAATAAAATATTAAGAAAATTAGACTCTTCACTATTACCATTTTTTTTCCCTGTGAGCTCTAAGTACAGCCAAATTGAATTAATACTTTTTTTCTTTTTTTTTTCCCCCTGCCACCTCTTGCATTCTTCCATGTTTGCTTAATATGCCTGCCCTTAAATATCATCCCTAAAAATTATAGTTGTGAATGAATTGCCAGAAGTGCAGGTCTTGCTATAAAAACTCGACTTTGAGCGATGTGCAGGGCTATTGAACTAGTCTCTACAATACTTTCAGTTATAGAGGACTTTTTTTTATTTTGGACTGGTGTAGAAAACATCTTTTGACTTTTTTTTTTTTTTCCAGAAAATGGTTAATACATTAATTTCTTTGAAAAGGAATAATTGTTATTATGTTTAGAAAAAGAAATAAATATATTCTTTTTGAAAAACAGGTTATATTTGCTTTCCTTCTATGTTTGGTCCAGACATCTGCATGTGAAGGTCCAGAAGTCAACTGCATATGTTAGGTAAAGCACAGATAGTGTCGTAGGCTCTTGGCTTTTAGGTTTCCTGATTAGGAATTCATAGAGGGGCACTAAAAGTGCTGTTATGTGTTCTGAGGCTGGGCCCTAGTGACACAGTGAGGCCATCAGTCAAATCATTTTTGCCTAGAACTTCAGCAAACATGAAAAAGAATTCTATTTGTTACTGCTACCTACTGATGCATTCACTTGCTGATAGAAAAATTACTTGTCACCATTGCTATTTAATCCAATAAATGTAGCTACCTTTAGCTAAATCAAAGGCCCTACGGGATCTTTAGATAAATTTGCTCCTTTGAAACAGAATGAAGTAAATCCTATTTTGTATGTTAATCAGCTCTTCCTACTATTGAAACACAGCACTTCCTAGCACTAGTAACTTATTGTCATCTGCCAGGAAAAACAAAACAAAACAAAATAAAAAAAATCACACAACAACAGCACAAAAACAATGCAAAATTCAAACAATGGCAGCAGCCATTGGAACGTAGCTAAAAATATACATTTATCAGCATATAAATAATTAGCCTACATGCAGATACAGTAGCAAAGGTGCTGACAAATCTCTGCCCCAGACAGTTAACAATTTGAAATGGACTCACATATCTGAAGTTTTGTGGTTGAGAATTCTTTCAGAAGTGTCAAATTTTCTTGGGAGAATTAAAGGACAATACTTTGAACTGATTTAGTTATTTCATTTTTACTGTAACACAAATAGTAAGTTGTCATGCTTTTAAACTGAAATTTATTCAGTTGGTTATAAGACTCTGTGGACATATTATGTGTTACTGTGTTTCAGCCAAAAGGTTTGTCTAACTCTGTATTCTATTTGGATAGTGTTTGCCTTGATAAGAATAAGGACAAAATAGAGACATATAATGTAATTCAACTATTTTCAATTCAAGTGACTTCCAGACACTAAGGTGGTTTGTATGCTTATAAACCTCAAAAAAATTCTTTTCTAGTCCAGTTTCTCTTTAAATGCACATAAACTTTCTATATTAAAGACCTTTGTTAATCCCAAATCTCACAGCATCCCCTGTGAGAAGGACCACCTTTCATTTGTGTAGAACATTGTTTATACGATAGCTTCTGGGTCTTCTGCCAGAAAAGACAGTGAATGATCTCATGATGGATAGACTCATGTCTATCCATCTCCATTCCACTCATGATTTTGTAGAGCTCTGTAATGTCATCTTATGCTACAACTGCTTATTCACTTTTACTGCCTTAAAAACTTCTGACCATCTTTTTTTTTTTTTTTGTGTTCTTCTCTGGACTTTTATTAGTTCTGATAGACTATTTCTTGAGATGCATATAGTGTTCAAGGTGTCCGCAAACAAGCCATTTTGTTTTGTTTTAATAATTTATAATATTTTATTTTCTTTTTCAGAGTACTGTATTGTTTTTGTTATGGCATAATTTATCATAAAGCCAAGATTTCACTCCTGGATTGTAATGATCTATTTACTAACAATAATTTTGTGTGTGCAGCTGCAACTGTTATTTTTATGTGTCTCACTTCACGTATATTTCCACTGAATTTCATCTCCCTTAGGTGCCCAGTCACTGAGTATTGCTATGCAGTTCTTCATAGTCTGCTCTCATTCTTGTTACCGTGAATAACTTTGTATCAATATTTTTTTAAATTATTATTATTATTTTTTCATTTTTCAGCTTGCGTCCTTTTCCAGATCTTTTAGGAATATGGTGAATAGCAGAGGTCCTGGCTTGGCTTCTGTAGGCACTTCTCTGTCAAACATGTCCAGTGTGAGAAATAATATTTTTAAAAACGTCTGTTTCCTACCTTTAAATCAATCTATTGTGTTTTTTGTTGTTACTGTTCGTTTGTTTGTTTTTGGCATTGTCTTGTTTTATTTTTTTTTCATTTTTCTATGAAAACATGCCCACACAGTGAAGAATGAGTGAAGAATGGAGTTGTGATGATTTCCCACATACAGCTCAATAGCTATTCCCACCTGAAACTTATTTTGTCCCCATCTTGTGGCTGAGAATCTTAAACATGAGCACACGCACACACACACAAAAAGGAAATTCTGATGATAACTTTGACTTTCCCCCCATTTTAAATTGTATCAAATTTAAGATGTTTTAATTCCTATTTGAACTCCCTGCTGTCCATTCCTCCAGGATTCTGTTCTCTCAGCAGCCCAGATTTATTGTGTAGATAATCCGTCAGCATGAATCCAGCTCCCACCTCTACAGATCTCCTCAACTGCCAATTGAAGTTGGGTTTGCTTAGCCGAAAAAATAACAGCAGGGCAAGGACGTCTTGTTTTACAACCACTTGGCCTTATCTGTATGTACTGGAAAAAATAGAAGGGTAGAGAAGAAAATCTGCCATTTTCTTCATCAATTATTGTACTGAATAGGAATTTCCAGATTAGTCTTTGTTCCACACTTTTTTTTCACACTTCCTTGCTACTAGCCTCACTTTCCTGCTATGTTGGGTCTTTCCATGTCTCCTTCTCAGCCCAGTTGCTTTCATTTTCTCAATACCATTGTCCTATTTACTTTCCTTTCTGCATTTCTATCATTGGAAACTCTTAAACCTTTGTTAAATTAAGCTAACAAACTGAATTTTTCCAAAGTTACTTTGCTCACTTCACTTCTATTCTTTTATGTTTCTTCTGTCTGTGTTTATAGATGTTAGCACCTTTGCAGCACAGTCTGTGTTTTTGCATGCTTTTGTGAAGTTTCTTTTGCTTTAAGGGATAGAGGTACCCAAGGACTCCACTATTACCAAGACTAATATAAGAAGTTATTATGTATGACCAAGTTGGCTGATATATTGATGTCTGGGGATTCAGAAAGGAAAAAAAGCCAATTTAAAGTTTTAATAAAGAGAAAATCAATTTTAAGATTCCAGAATGGATTAAAAGTGAAGGCTGGAAAATTAATTTACTTGAATTAAAGGTAGTTGTTGGGGAAAAAGAGGTATTTCTGAGACGAAACCTTTGTTTGCTTTTGACTAATGAGGTTCAAACTTCATTAAAATTTCATTACAGTTAGTTTTTAAACAGTGATTAGAAATTCCTTACTAAACAACAACAGCAAAAGCAAAAACAATCAAAAAAAATCAAGGTCAGAAAATATCACAATATCTGGAAAGGTGCTAAGTTTCTATCACATCCACTCACTGAAGTCAGTGGGAGTTGGCTAGAGTGAGTAGCAAGAAATAATTGACAACTGGATTCTTCTCACATAGAAACATAAACTGTCTTGAAATCAGTGACAACATGAGAACATTGCCCTTGACAGTGTTCATTTTGCAAATAAATGGGGTATTTGCTCCATAAATGAAGGATTCCATAAAGACTTCTTATGATCATAGACTGGCAGCTGAAAGATTTCTAAGTGATTAAATCACTTGTTACTTACATGTGAAGGGTTTAACATGTATATATACATATTTACATTCATATCTTGCATAGATCCTTATATGCTATACCAACGCAGGATAAGTGTATGTGTGTACACTCCATTCTATCTCTTTCATTATGATTCATGATAACTTGATGGCAAAAAAAAAAAACAAAAACAAAAAACACATTTAGTGATGAAAGTATATGAAAGAAAGAAAGAAAAAAAAACCACAACCAACCCCCCCAAAATCTCCCCTGGATTTTGTAAAGTCTGGCTTGCTCACTACATATAGAATTCACCACTTGTGAAGCCAAATTCCATTTGTTCGTCCAGCATTCCATATGTCTGCCCAAAATCTTACCTTAGATCTGGCATCCCTGACACAGTCACAGACACAGATCTGTGTCAGTGAATACCTCAGATATCTCAAACAGAGCTATGTGTCTGTATCTGAGAAGGTGAGGCAAGCCACAAGTTAATCTGGAAGAGCCACCACTATAATGGAGTTTAGCCTAAAGTAGACACTTATTCTTTAGGTATTGTTGACTGTAATGTGAGTTTAGACACCTGACATGTATGTAGACATGCACATGAAGTCACTGCATGACCAATCTCATCTTAAATACTTTCTTCTTTAAATCAATATAACTTTTTACTGTTCTGCCACACTTAAAAGGAATTTTCTTAGTGTATGATTGTAGTGCTGAAGACAGCAAGGTTAATAATGAACATCAACTGTAGTTGATCGCATATATATAATTCTACTTCTTTTCATTAAGAAAAATGTGAAGAAAAAGGAAAAGAATATTCTGACAAAATATAGTGTAATATTTACCTCAGTCTTTCTACATTAGATACTCAATTGAGGGTGGAATACCTGAGCAGTAAACAGTCTTGCAAGCTGACACCTAGTGCTGTCCCAGGCTGCCTTATTTCTCTGCACAAGTAGGACACATAAGTGGAGGATTCCTCCATGGACCGAATCAGTGGGAAACTGAATTCAATCAGGTACTTGGCATTTTTTTTTTCTTTGAAAATGAGAGGCTCATAAGTAGGATTTAAAGCATTCTACTGCTCACATATAGTCTTCCTTTTTGGCATCTGTTAACAATGGATTGTTACAATTGCAACTCCACCCATTATTAGAATAGAAATTTGTACTAACTGTTTTCCAGTTAGAACAAGGATTTCTCACTGACAGAAGAAACAATTGAATGCTTTCTTAGTGACAGGAAAAAAACAAACAAACAAACAAAAAAACCCCACACAACTGAATGCAACCTTTAATGGGACAGTATTTCCTTTCAGAGCACCATGGGATATGAGTGCCCTCTGTAGCTTTCGACTAATTGCACACAAAAGACTGCAGGAGATGGTAGCTGTTTAAAATTGTTGCTGGCATTGCAATAAGAGATGCTACTCTTAGTTGAATTGGAACATGTTATAATTCTGCTCGGGAAAGTGATGGTGCCAGTACAGATTTCAGAACATGTTGGGGTGGCAAGTACTAGCAATAAGAAGGCAAGCACAAACAGCAAATACATTAAAGAAATCTATTTCATATCAAATAGAGTTCCAAAAATACATTTTCTGAAATAGCTACAATTTTTTCCACCTTAGTTAAAAAATCAGTTCCTTTGACCTTACATTTAACAGATGTAACATTCTTGGCTATATTCAGCTTTGGTGAGAAATCAATATAGAGAATGATTTGTATCCTTTAATCATCTGTAAATAAATACTCAAAATTGTTGTCAAAATTTATACCTATAAAAGCAACATTCCAGAACAGTTATGTCAATGAAAACTTACATGTTCTCCAGCCTGCAGCATAAGTTCAGAAGGTTCTTCTATATCAAATGTTAAGTCAAAGGTCAAAATGCAGAATTGGGATAGCTTGGACCTGGACTTATAAATAAAGCATCAAATTAACTTTCATTTCTGACTGCTTTCTTTTGGAAATAAAGGAAGAAAAAGAAGAAAGAATGTAGTTTCCCTTTAGCCAATAACATTATGCTATTTTTTTTTCCAGATGTTCCTTCATCTGAATAACGTGAATTTCCCTCCTCTTCCTAAAAACCTTAGCAGGCCAGAAGCTGACCCTGTAGACAAATAGATGACTTAGGTGGACTATAATGGAAAGATAAATAATAAATATAGATCTTATTTCAGTAAATTTCTTGAACATACCAGTAAAATATTTTCTTTATCACAGGAACTCAGAAACTACCCACCAAAATTCTGTTTCTTGAGGGCCTTCTCAAATTCAGAACATCATTACTCTCTCATCAAAACTTTCATGCTTTCCTAATCATGCAGGAGAGCTAATTGACATTAATACAGGACACAAATGAAAAAAAAAAAAAAAAAAAGGAATAAGAAAAGATATTTAGAGGTAAGGAAAACCAGTTCCCACTCTGCTATAGAGGGAAAACAGGTCAGATGTGTCATCTCTGGATATCTCCTGTTCCTTGAACTCATTTAGCTGGTAAATCGGTCTAAATGTTCCATCTCAGACACAATCTTTCCTTCACAATATTTCTGTTCCAGAAGTTATTTCCTTCTTGCCACCTGCTGTAAACTCTTCAGAAGTTTAGTGTGCTCCTGGTCTCTAATCTGTTAGATTTCTTCGAAGTGACACTTTCAATAAACTCAGAAATTTCAATTAACATAATACAAGATGCCATTCCATAGTGTATTTTGACAATCTACTTCAAGGATTAGGAAAGAAAGTAGACTGCTGAACTTAGACCACTATACAAATAATAAAATAAAATCACTCTTTTCTCCATAGTTTACAAATGATGGTGATCTATTTCACTCTACTATATTAACACCACTGTAAGTTAAAATAATAAAAAAGTGGTCCCTTATTATTGTTATTATTTTTTTTCCACTGTGTGTGCTACTCTTTAAAATGTAAAGAAGTATTAAAACTGAACTTTTTGGCTGTGCATACTCTGAAGCAGGTTTGAAATCTTGAAGTGTTCCCCCTCTGCACCCTGTTCCAATGGCCAATATTCTGCACTGTGCCAGCATAAAATAACAGTAAAATGTGCCTCATTATTTCACCTTAAAAATAACACATACCTTTCAATAATGCTGCACAGATTTTCAATCTTCTTACTTTCCAGCTCCTGTTATGTAACAGTGACCTGAACAGTCAGACCCATGGATACTAGCCTATTCAATTACACATTTTCCATTACATCCAATTTCTAAACTGGGTGCTGCAGGCCTTACATACCTATCTTTTTAAAATTCGTGCATTAGTGTATGATGAATAGAGCTTTCTGTGCTGAGATGGATCCTTTAACTTCATATAAGTATTACTTGTTGTTTCTCCACAACAATTACTGAGGATAACACTTCTGAAACAAACAGACACGTTGTTATTTCTAAAATTCCTTTATGAAGTATGACACCTTAACTCTGCAGATGGCTTTGAAGGCTCCAGGCTGAACCTGCAAATGATCTTAAAATGCCAGCATTCTTTTCAGTAGGAACAGCTCAGATTGCTCTGTTCTGCAGGTCGCTTTCCTACTTCCATCCTTCTCACAAAAATCTGTGGGAACAGATACACCAGCTAGTTTTTTTTTAAAGTATGTTTTAAGTATGTTTTTAATCTGACCCTTGGCAATCCATACTGAGAAGGGAATTCTACAGCTGTTTAGCTCCATGCCAAGAACATCCTATGACAAATCTGCTCCCATTTCTATCCAGACTGGAGTAGAGTTAAGAAACAACAACTTTGTAAGTGTCAAAGAAGGAAAGAGAAAAATTACACTATGATAACACACATTATAAAATCAATGGGATTTTTACCGTTGGGTGTATCCTGTTAGGAGTGCCTTTGCTTCCTTCAGTTTCCATTAGAAACTGACCAAATGCATTCACTCCTTATGCTTGCAATATGTGGAAATAGAGTGTATACTATTCAAAACCTTTTATATGAAACTATGAAAATTTATATGAAACAACACAAATTATGTTTTGCCAAAAGATTTTGGATTTCGATAAAACAGTCTCATTGGTTTAAGAAAAAAAAAAGAGAATAATAATAATAATAATAAAAAAGGACTACTAGAAAGAGTTTTTGTTGTTGTTTTTACCTTGAAAATAACTTTTCCTTCAGAAAACTGTTTTAAATATTTTAAAAGTGTGTTCAGAATAAAATGGTGATGGATATCTGTGATGTTTCTTAAAAAAAATTGTTTCCTAAAAATAACTTAAATGTCTTTTTTTTTTTTTTCCCTCAATAGATGGAAAATCTGCTCTTATGCTGACTGTCATGATCTCAAACTTGATGTTCATGTATGCTTTTCTGTTATTAGATAGATTCTCAATTACCATTTTTTATTTATTTTTGAGTTTCCTCAACAATTAACAAACTTCTGTTTCTGGCATGGTGCAAAGACTCTCTAAGAAGACCCTATACAGAAATTTTCCAATCTAACATGTCTATTCTGTAGAAAAATAAAAACAGAGTTTCTAGCTCCATTATTTTGTGTCTCTCAGACTGCAGTGGCAAAACTTAAAAATCCCTATTGTTTGGACAAGTTATTATTGCTGAAGAAAGTAACTCTACAGTATAATCTACCTAAGAGTAACAAAAAATAACAACAAATATGAATGTATGTACATGTATATAATTAATATCTTTGCCAGTTTCACAAGGGTTGTATAACTGATATCTTTGCCAGTTTCACAAGAGTTGCTATGTGCAATTTCAAGCTAGGAGTAAGAACAAAATTTCCTTATGGACAAAGAGACATTTGCTCACAATCTAAAAATTTATAAAATAGATGCTTATATGGGATTGCTTCCTAGACAATGTGTCACTACTGAAACTAGAACACAATCCTGTGACTTTTGAAAATGCAATGCCCACAGTATAGTTTCTGTGGCAAAATTCAGGTATTATTTAATTTATATTGATTTGAGAGTTCACCTGTATTCTTCAAGAGCTTATGTACATTTTATTAATAAATAAATATATGTCATCAGGAAACAACTTTTCTCCTGAGACAAATCATGTTTTCAAGAGTACTTAGAGACAGAGAAAAAAAGGGGCAGAGTTTATTCTTCACATATCAACAGCCGACAAAAATATTTGTGCAAAGACAAGGCTGGTTAAAATCTACTCTTTAGAGCTTTGCAGAATATATTATGGCCTGCAGCATAATGGCTTCTGCTTTAGGTATTTCAAAATTTAGCACAATCTATTTCAGTGAGGCAGGAAAATGCTAATATTGGACACATATATACTGAATTAATTTCTCAAGGGACACGTCCAGAGTACCCAGGATTCATTCCCATTAGTCTTCAACTAATTAATGTAGTGTTATTTAAGAAAAGGTGGAAGGGATCATATTGATAAGTGTCAATAGTGTGCATTCAAAACATCTATTATTTCTCTTCTGTGTCCTTGGAATCCTGAAAAAAAAATCAAAACAACAACAAAAAATCCATCAATCACTTATAGTTAATTGTTAAGTAGAAGACAATTAAAAAAAAAAAAAAAAGGAGAGAGAGAAAAAAAACACATCTCCTTTGTTCCTATTTTATCTGTATTCCCTTCCCCCAACCTCAATCTATCAGAAGCATATAGAGAAGAAGGAAATACTTTTTTTAATCTATTAATTGCAACACTGTTTCTTCAGGAGTCAGATCATTGTATAATCCATTTGGATGTTAGAAGAATTATTATTATTATTAAGTAGTACTTTTTGTGTCTAATTGCAGTATGCTGTCAAAAGCCTGGCTTGCACTGAGCATCCTTCTTTTTTCACTGGCTTCAATGTATAAAACATTGCAAAATTAGGACATCCAGGAACATTAAAATGTGTAAGTGCTCTAAATATTTCTATAAACTCAGATCTATGAAAAAAAAGAAAGTTTTCTTGAGACCTAACATCTATATTTGCTGTATTTTTTTTTTTCCCAAGGTTAAAGAATCTCCTTTTGTCCTTCAGTCTGGCCGTGGAAACTTGTAATGTTTTTTGTTTAATTAAGTGACAGAATAAATTGACCAAGGAGATCAGGAAGTGTTTTGATCCAGGTTATTGGAATGGAAACTATACTCAGCTTTCCCAGTAACTTATAAGCCAGCATCTTTCTCCATTAGATCTGACAACTACAATTTGCTCTGGACCTCCTGATGTAGCTTGTCACTACCAACAGGCCAATATGTACATGGCCAGGGGTTACAACATACTGATTCATTAGGCTACAACCATGAATCTGCCACTTCAGAGAAAAGGCCCATCCATCTTCCTACATTTAGCTGTCATTCCTACCATGAATGTAATGCTGTTACTGAGACAGCCAAGTCCATTGCTCATGCCAGATGTTGTTAAGAATTCAATCCATCCTATCTGTGAACACTAGTCCCTTCAAACAACAAGATGTTGAGTGAATTACATATTGAGTGGTGAGTTTTTTGGCATTTAATTATCCAGCTGAAAGGAACATGCTTAATTGTTACCGCAGTTATTGGTTAGCAACTAAATGGAGGAATTTTATGAAGCAACAGTAGAGCATTGGCAGCTGAATAAACGTTTCACAGAACTGCAATGGCTTTGACAAAACATCTTTATTTCTTTACTAAGCACAAATGCCTCTCTTGTTGGGTAAAATGAACAGGTTTTATTTATTTTTTTTGTTTGTTTTTTAAATAAGGAAACATACTATTATTTCAGTAAGGCAAATAATTCATGTTGGTCAACCTCCTGCTAACCAGTTTTGGCCCTTCAAGCAGGAACATTTCCAGTATGTACAGGGGTAGCAGCACAGTGCTCGTTATTCATACATTCTCAGATATTCATGCCCGAGTAGCCAGGGAAACGTCTATTGGGACTGCTGTGTTCAGCAAGGGGGGTATGTAATCCACTTGGAAAAAATCTGTCCTACAGAACTCCAGGGACATAGGACACTGTCACATCCCATCTCCTTAGGTCTGCAGGGCAGCAGTACCCAAGTCCATCACTTCATGTACCACATTGAAGCAGGTCTCTGAAGCTGAAATGGAATTGAGTCACGTCTTTTCATGAGGCTGATTAAAAAGGTCCACATTACAGAAATAGTACATTGCTTCTGTACTTGGCAGAAGGTGAAGAAAGAAATATGAATATACATGATATTTTCAGACCAGCTACTAAATATCATATACATGATATTTATACATGATATTTTCAGACCAGCTACTAACGCTGTGTGCTCCTCATGAATGTTCTATCTTGTAATATGCCTAGCTACCTTCCAACAATAAAACTTTGAGGATATTAAAACAGGGCTTGGGACTTTATTAATTTATGTGAATTAAGCTATGTGAAGCTTCATTCTTATTTGTAAAGACAAGAAAACAAAATAAGAAGCTGAAAAGACAACAGTTTATTCCCCTAGATTTTAACTGGGATATGATCAGACATGATCAGTGTGACAAACAGAATAAAGCTGACATTTTCTAACAGTAAACATGGACACTACCCTTTTTTATTTTTGTATCTGACTTCACGATATAGTCTGGAATCTAGGAAGTAGTCATCCCATTCATTCACTAACAAGCAAGTGATGCTGGGTTTATTTACCAACTTTACTTTATTGCCAGCTAGAAAATAATGATTTGTGATCTTTATATCCCTTTGACGAGGTTAGTTTGCCCAACATTTTTGAACTGACTGAATTTAAAAGAGAAAAACAAATGCCTGGACTGACTATCACTGGAGGTTTTTTGAAAGTACTTGAACTAAAGCTATACTAAATTTAGTGATAATTTAGAATAGTTCATAAAATCTTAGTTAGAAGAGGTCTGAGCAGCTTGTGCAAGAGTCTTTTCTTCCCTTCCCTTCCCTTCCCTTCCCTTCCCTTCCCTTCCCTTCCCTTCCCTTCCCTTCCCTTCCCTTCCCTTCCCTTCCCTTCCCTTCCCTTCCCTTCCCTTCCCTTCCCTTCCCTTCCCTTCCCTTCCCTTCCCTTCCCTTCCCTTCCCTTCCCTTCCCTTCCCTTCCCTTCCCTTCCCTTCCCTTCCCTTCCCTTCCCTTCCCTTCCCTTCCCTTCCCTTCCCTTCCCTTCCCTTCCCTTCCCTTCCCTTCCCTTCCCTTCCCTTCCCTTCCCTTCCCTTCCCTTCCCTTCCCTTCCCTTCCCTTCCCTTCCCCCTTCCCTTCCCTTCCCTTCCCTTCCCTTCCCTTCCCTTCCCTTCCCTTCCCTTCCCTTCCCTTCCCTTCCCTTCCCTTCCCTTCCCTTCCCTTCCCTTCCCTTCCCTTCCCTTCCCTTCCCATTATATATTATATTATATTACATTATATTATATTATATTATATTATATTATATTATATTATATTATATTATATTATATTATATTATATTATATTATATTATATTATATTGATAATTACTTACAAAGACAATATCTGATAACTTCATCTGGTTTAAGAGAATATGTTTTTTTTTCATCTGCTCTTATCTGGTGAGACTAGTGGCCTTCAGAGCTGAAGGATCCCAGTTAGCAGCAATATTTAGCTCCACTAGATTGGCATGGTTGCACATTAAGACCTAGACTTAAATCATTTCACAGATTCCAATGGATGTCACTCACACCAGCACAGGGAACACTCTTCTTTCTTCTACCTTAACATCTCTTTCAGAATCTTGATATAAATAAGAACATTGCAGTCAGCCCTGTCTACTACTCTTCTCCTAATTCCTCCCATCTCAAAGCCACAGTGATGATCACTTGAGGCTGGCCACATCTACAGGGTCTGGTTGCTAGATGTTACTTTTCTCCAGCTTGATAAATACTAAAACACTTGACGACTAACTCACAGGTCCCCTGCTAAATATTAAGGACTAATCTGTTGACAGCCTGGTACCTGAAAAAAGTGTGGGAACAGGTATTAATATAGTTAACCATTTAGGGTTAATGATCCATTTATACAGTGCCTTCTACAAGACCTGATCTTGCAAGTTGGAAAGAAGTCTTAACCTTTTTTTGCATTAATGAGGTTTAGACCCATCAAGTGCTGAGCCATGACAGTTCTGTACTTTACACAATTCAGCCTGTAGTGCTAATCTTTGTTTTTAAAAACCCATAACAAGTATTAATAACAGCTTAGAAGAATTTTTTTATGATGTATAACCACAACACCTTAATGAGGTGTATACAACCATCTCAATGGATTCCTCGGTGTATAAAGTATAGCAATAATATGTATGATCTGTCCTGGAACTTGGCTTTACTGGGGCAAATATTTGAATATACAAATATTCATACATGTGATATTTAAAGTAAGGACAGAGTCACAGAAAGATAGTTTATGTCCCAATTGTATATCTAAGAAGTACCATTAATAAGTGATTTCCAATTTTCAGAGGTATTGTTGAAAAATTAGCAGTCTCACGTTTTTTGGAATACCAGAATCATCTCTTGGTTTTCACTATATATTTCATATTCTCCTCAGTTCTCGTTATGCAGGGTGAATATTGCAAACAAAGAGTTTTACTGAACATTTCTTCACTTTTGTCTTAAACTTTCAAATGCAAAACTTTTAACTTAGATCTATTTTCTGTCTTGTACCATGCATAAATAATTTTCCTAGCAAGCAGAAATCTAATCAAGTCACTTCAATTTCATATAGCAAGTACTGACAAAAATGTCCCACAAGCAAATAAACAAAAAAAAACTCCTAAACAAATAGAATAGGAGAGTTATACAAGAAAATCGGGTAATAAGCCATAGATAAAATCTACGCATGATTTACAAAAAACATCACAGAATCATAAAATAGTTTGGATTGGAAGCGATCATTAAGGATCATCTAACTTCAAGCCCCTTGCCATGGCAGGTATACCTCCCACTAGACCAGGTTGCTCACAGCTACATCCAATCTGGCCTTGAACAATTTCAGGGATGGGGCATCCACAGATTCTCTGGACAGCCTGTTCCAGTGTTCCACCATCCTCATAGTAAATAATTTCTTCCTTATACCTAATCTAACTCTACCTTCTTTTAGTTTAAAGCCATTACCCCTTGTCCTATCACTACGGTCCCTACTAATGAGTCCCTCTTCAGCTTTCCTGTTGTTCCCTTTAGGTATTGGAAGACTGTAGTGACTTCTCCATGATCTTCCTCTTTTCTAGGCTGAACAACTGCAGCTTCCTCATCCTGTCTTCATAGCAGAGGTGTTCCAGACCTCTGATCATCCTTGTGGCCCTTCTCTGGACTCACTCCAACAGTTCCATGACCTTATGTTGGTGGCCCCAGAGCTGAATGCAGTACTTCAGGTGGGGTCTCATGAAAACTGAATAGAGGAGGAGAATCACCTCTCTTGACCTGCTGGCCATGCTGCTTTTGATGCAGCCCGTGATATGGTTGGCTTTCTGGGCTGCAAGTGCACATTGCTGGGTCAAGTTGAGCTTCTCATCAAGCAATACCCCCAAGTCTTTCTCATCAGAGCTGCTGATATCACTGAAGGGAGAAGGGGAGTCATGAAGCTGTGAATAGATTTAGGAATGCAAATCCTATTAGTTTTCATAGGGACTCAATATCCTAAATGTCCAATGTGCTTTCAT
Organism: Anser cygnoides; assembly: GCF_040182565.1. Classification (NCBI taxonomy): domain Eukaryota; kingdom Metazoa; phylum Chordata; class Aves; order Anseriformes; family Anatidae; genus Anser; species Anser cygnoides. The sequence goes on along the minus strand of NC_089874.1, from coordinate 14,073,392 downwards.
TATTATCCCATCCATTACATTATTTACAAATTATTCACCCTATTCTGAGTAAATGCTTCTCCCAGATATTAGTGTAAATTAACTAATGCTAGTGTCACTTGAAATTCGCCTTAAAGGCATGAGATTTAAATTTTAAAATAAGATAACTGATGGATCAGCAATTCAATTATTAGCAACACAATTTTTTATTGCAGAGGAATTTTCTATAACCTTCATTAAAAACAAAACAAAACAAAAGAGATGGATCTGGTCAGCACTGGATGGTATTGAAGATAAATGTCAAGGCAAGATTTTTTAGAAAAATACAGATTCATATGTTTACTCCAGGTGATCTTATTCATTGTAAGACTAGTCCCATTGCATGACTTTCAGCGGCTTGTGACTAGTGCTGCAAGTCTGTCTGCCTTTCTTCCTTCAAAGTGCCTAATTACAATCAGGACGCTCACCATGGAACATTTTGGTCTAGGATGCAGCTTTACAGAAACTGTAACAGAGGCAACATTTTTGCAACTTGCTGTGATCCAACTTTTTGTCCTCCAGTCAAATTTTGAATAACTATAAAGGGGTTACAGGCAGCTAACTCAAATATAGATGTCTACAGCATAGACCAGTGCAGTGTAGGCTTTGCATTAGGTAAGGTGGATTTCATCCTATTCATTCAGCCTTCAATGGTTTTGGCTGCAAAGATGTGGTTAGTAAGTTCCTGTGCTTCATTATCTGGCTAGCAAAATATATATATATATATATATATATATAAATAAATAAATAAATTCCACCTTTAACAGTTCTTGAAGAAAAAGGCACTGAGAAATATATCCTGTCACACTTGTAGTTTACGCAAATGAATGATTTCTGAGGGACCTGTGAAGTACGTTGGCCTCCTTAAAACCAACATGGAAATATCAATTATATCTGAAAAATAACTACAGACTGCCCGTTGATGGATATTTAAATGCAATTTTTCCCTTTAGGATCACAAGACAGCCCTAATCCAGCAGACCTCCAAGTCATGTCTTGAACATTGGTCATTCAACAGGTTTAATAAAATTCTTACATTTTTGGAGGATTAAGTTTGTGGGCTGGCACAAATCTCTGAGGTGAATGGGAGGTAAATTGGCTTAGAAGGAGTACAGTTGTTCTTTAAGCATAAGCAGCATTGTTGTGCATATTATGTGTACTGAATAATTTTACTCTTCTTCTCCAAGTACTTGGGGCTTATACTACATGGGACTGTGGTTTACTAAAAGAACTATGTCCCTTGCGACAGCTGCTGGGATAAATAGCATAGAGCAGATATATTTTGTGAAAGACCAGCTCATCATAAATCATTTCTCCTGGCCATCTAACAGGTCTGTGTGCAACTAGTGAAAAATGTATATTTAATCAAACATTTAAATTGGGACCTCAAATCATATCATGATTGGAATGTATCTGTGCAGTAAATCTGTTTTAGATATTTAATTTTTTATTATTGGATATATTTTTTTTTATTGTAAAGTGCAGGAACTGAGGTTCTGGCTATTAGTTATAAATAGGTCAGTGCATGAAGACAAATAAGAAAATTGGGTGATTAACTTCAAACTGATAGTTATGAGTTAAGGTGGGAAAACTGGATTTGTATAGTCCATTAATAATACTACTTGGTGTTAACCATGATGTCAGGTTTATACTAAGCCACTTGTCACTTCATTAAGGCTGCAGTAGGAATCTAGCTATGGTTTTCCATAGCCTGACAGCAGTGTGGCAATTAAAACATGCTTGTGGTGGAAAAGACCTGTATTCGCTTTTTACTATACAGTTCATATTGGCAAGAAATTGTTGAAGAAAGAGCAGGAGGGTGGGCGGGTAGCAAGTGAGACTGAGGGCATAAAGGAAAGAAACCTTTCAGAGAATTTGCAAGGAGTGAGAAAATGTATTCAAATATATTCAAGGTAGCAGTGGCTAAATGGCTACAGCCCAGACGACAGGACTGCTAGTGGTTCCCTTGGAAACATCCTTCTATTCAGAGAAGTAGAAGAATGTAACTGGCTTTTAGGTCATGCAGACCATCTTTCCACTAACACAGAAATATAGCTGAAAAACATAAACTAATCAATATCAGCTAAAAATTTAAATAAATCCCACTTAAATCCCATAATCTGTAGTCCTAGGAAGAAGGTTTGTTCTGTCCCCCTACCTGGAGTAGTATTTAACATACAATTAGAACATTAAGGCTATTTTGGTTTAGGTCCTCTTATCTCTTATTTGGATATGTGGGGGGTCCAGACTAATACAGGCTAAGAAGCTCTCTCTATTTTCCTCTAATCTGTGAATTGTACAAAATGGTTCTTTTTTTTTTGGTTCTTTTTTTTTTTCTTTTCCATTTTTTTTCCCCTAGCTATCATCTGTATGGTTTAAATATAAATAATAGAGAAACTTAAAATATGTCTCAGATGACACGTCTCTGAATTTGGCCCAGTATTAAAAAAAGAAAGTTATAACATGTTTCCAGAGAAAATTAGAAGTTGAGAAAGCAGAAAAAACCTTGCATTAGTTGGGGAAGATATGCTTTGCGAGATCGTTCAGCTTTCTCTATAAATGAAATTCATTTTTGAAGGAAGTATTATTCGGTGAACAGGATATTTATTGAAAATGAATTATATCCTATTCATTTCAAAATTATCAATAACTAGATGGTTTAAATAAATAATATGTATATACGTGGAATAGTCAGTGTGGTTAATTTAGTTTTATTGTTTCTGAAATAAAACATTCAAGGTTGTCAGGCTGGATTTATAGACACTCACAAAACTACAGAAAAAGAAACTTCCTAGCTGAGAGATCATAGGATCCCCCCTCTAAGATCTGCAGTAGGGTAAAAAAAAAAAAAAAAAAAAGGATTTGAATCTCTCATATCCCAGAAACATAGGAAAAAAATTTCTAAATGGATGAGGTACCTGAGGAATAGGTTAAATTAGCCACAATGGAATTCTTTGTGGATGCGGCTGGGCAGCTGCTGCAGCTGCCTGAACTAGGTCAAGCACCTTCCACATTGCTGCTGGCTGCAATCTTGTTCTCCAGCTCCTGTAGTGTCACTGTATTTTTTTCATTTTGTAGGTTTATGCCTTACTGAAGCTGTGTAAACTGATGGAGGATTGTTTTCCTCTCTAATACATGACTTCTGTGAGCTTATACAACACATTTATATTTGTCTTCCTAATAACTTTTCTCATCTTTGAATTATCATCCAATCAGACCTCACTTCTGATAGAGGACTCTTTTGCTACATGTATTTATGTATCTATAAGCAGGTGGTTCACTGAGAACAGGAAACACCTGTTCTTCCCTCTTAGTGTGATGGCTTTGATTTTTTCTTGCCTGAGTGTACTGACTTGAGTGATTATTTAGCTCAGCTCAGCAAAGCTATCTACTGATACAAAACACATCCATAGCATACTGTAAAGGAGAAGATAAAATTCCAAATATAGCATCTCTTTCACCAGTTTCTTCACCCCATAACCCCTTGATAACCACTACATTTCAGATCTGGATATTTTTTTCAATAGCAGTGAATGATGTGTGGACAACAAAATACAACACTAATAAAATAAGTGATAGAATAGCCAGTGTCTTTCATGGAGCCAGAATTTTCATTTTGTAGATATTTAAGCAGGCAAAGATTTATCAAAGCTAAACACACTTGTGGTTGAACAATATGGTTGATACAGAATACTTTCTACTATTCTTCAGGAAAAAAGTAATGGTTTCATTAGCATTTCAAAAACATCAAGACAATGAAGAAGCAGCTCAGAAATGATGAGTAAAGGTAAATATCATACCTGGAAGAGAAGAAGGTCACGTGTCTGTCTCAGGTTTGATTGAAGAGCTGAAGCAGAGGAGGTTTATGCTATTGCATCGCTTGCTATAGTCGGATGATGTGAAGGCTTGGTGGCCATGCTGGCTTAAAACTTCCTAGCCCATCTTCTCTTCAGCTACTCATTCCCAGTCTTTATCTCAGTTCACAGTCTGCTTGGCTGCTTCAATGCAACTGTTTGTGGCACCACTTTGTGTACTGAATAAATGATCTGATCTGAGATTGCTTTCTGAGGGACAGAGTATGGAGAGAAGAAAAGCAACCAGGGAGAGGAATAATTAAATCTATCTGTCCTCTAAAACAAAACTACATTCTGACACAAAAGCAGTATTCTATAAACACATGATGAGTTAAAAAACATATAAATAAATAGAGAGGGGAGAGAGAGAGAGAGAGAAAGAGAGAGAGAATGAAGTTGTAGGACTGTAGAGCTGAATAATGGTCATGGTCTAGATAGGTTCTTCCAGTACTGGCAAAAAGAAAGGTCAAATGTGTTGCCATTTAAGGTTGAGATGGTTTCAAGTTGAAAAAAGAGAAGATTTTAATACTGCACCAGTAAAAAGAGAACAGATTTTCTTTTTCTCAGGCTGTGACTTACTATAAGCATTTGTAGATTCTTGCTGGGTGAAATCTTAAATTCCATCTAAATGAAACATTCATCTACTTGACAGTTTGTGGTGAATAGCAGCTTCTGTTTTCTGTCAGTATGAATTATGCATGTTTGGAAAAAAGCTTCCAAATTTCAATTAGTGAATCTTAATTTTCTTTCTTAGACCAGATGGACTTTGTTAACAAAAGGATTGTATCTATATATAATGGAACCTCAAATTGTTTTAATCAATTTCAATTGAGATAAATATTTGAAGCATTAAACCTGTCTCCACTATTTTTTTTTTTAACAAAGTCAATTCTGGATATCAACAGCGCACTGCTCAGTTTATTACTTTGTTTATCCAATTAGAAAGCAGAATCCCCATGCACTAATTGGCAAGTACATAAAAGAATCTACATGTTGCTTAAGCAGCAGAGAGGCAAGGAAGTTTAATTAAGTTGTAACAGGCAATTTGTAACTAATTATATTTGGTGTTAGATAGTGCTGGTTTACTGGCATAGAGGGGGGAAAATTCTTGTACAGATTATTGCAAGTCCCAAAATTGTTAAAACATTTTTCCTACACCCATGCCATAAAAATTTTAGTTCTGAATATTTTATGTTTTTTTTGGAGTCAATGACTTTAAAATACTTAAGTACCACACTCTAGGTTTACACACAGATTCTATTCTATTCAACAAGTCTTTTTTTTTTTTTCTATTTTTTTTTTCCTCAGAATAAACACTTTAAATTATGTAGTAAGTTCAGTTTCAGGATGTTGATTTGTCTCAATAACTTCAGCAGTTTTCTCTTTGCTAGTGAAATAATACTTAACAAATATATATGAAGTTATGAGTAATTTAACCTGTATACCTAGAAATTTAGTTAAAACATGGAATTTTTATTTATTTATTTTCCAGAATTCATATGACAGTCTTTCAGGTACATATTCAGAACCAAGAAGTATTTATTTTGTTTGGATATGTACTTTTAACAAATATATTGGCAGTACTTTGATTATAAATCTAATCTAACTCTTTAACTCTTAAAGTAAGTTATTAGCTCCTCATTCATTGTCAATAAATATATGCTGCTTTTGTTAACAAGTGGAAATGAGTGTTTCCATGACAGTGTTTCTGTGAATATGTACAAACGAACTGATAAACATTTACTAAATTAGCTTAGTAAAATTGCACCGTTAACGTTTGCTCAAAGAAGGGTACTAATTCTCATGTTCACTGGTGTCCTGAGCAAGATGAGTTAGGGAATTCAATAGAGCTCCATGAGTTCCCAATACACAATCAATGTATGAAGGACATGAATGTCAAATTAGATAATAACAAATAATAATGAATTGAATAATAATTGAATAATAATGATTACAGATATATCTCTAAAAGTAACCTCTCAAGAAATATTTTCAGACCTACGGCCAGTTGCTTAAACTGTAACTGTGTTATCTAGTGTCTATAAATACACTCATGACATTAAAAAGATTCCTTCACACCCTTAAGTCCTGCTGAAGAATATGCAGTAGAAGAAGAGGGATGTTCATATCGACAAGTCCGAGGACTTTTAGGCTTAATGGAGAAAGTTACATTTATAGGTGATTCAAAGAATTGAAGAGGGAATCCCAATTGCCGCCTAATAAAGGTATTCTCAATAGCCTCTTGAAAATACCCATCTTTCTTCAGAGTATAGTGAGCCTAATCACTGAGGTCAGGCTTCTAAAGATAAGGGGTGTGATTTCTTCCACCTATTTCTAATAACTACACACTGTGGCAAATACTATAGAAAACAGGTGACAGAAAGCTTTCTCTGACTGCACAGCAGATCATTATTTCTCATCAGAAGAATGGAAAAAACAGAACAAAATACTTTTCTATAAAATTTGTGAGTCTGTATAGTATATATCTTATATATATGCATACAGGATATATAACACTACATACAGACACTAATAAGTGCATTTTGCCTCTCATTTTTTCATGGCAGTATGGATCAGCTTGGCTTCTTAATGGGTTTGTCACCCAGACTAGTATAATATTTTTGTCTACAGTGAAAAAAAAAATCCCTAATCTCTTTTGAAGACTAATAACATCTGTTACAGTTTTGGATTATATGGAAAGACATTAATGGATGCCCAGCATGAATTCCAGTTAAGTATCAGTTTGTGTAAACAGAAATGTGACAAAAATAAAAGTAACACCAGCAGCAACACATCTGTTTAAAGAGCTAATGCAAACTACAAGTACTTTTGGACAGTAATTTAAGCTATTTTTCAACATTTCCTGTTTGACACATAACCATATAAGATACGTCAGAAGCTTTATTCAGTTGAGGTGATGTATACCAGCTCGTTCTTTTGGGAGAACAAAGCCACGAGGCACAATCTTTCAAGGTCTGAAGGGCAGTGAAAGACTTGGTATGGACTGTTAATTGTGATACATTGCTTCTCTCCTCTGAAACACGTTCTGAATGCCTTACAGTATTAACAGTCCTTTTGTTTGCTAGTCATACATCACTTCGAAAATAAAAAATCATCCAAAATCGGAGATGATGAATACTTCTCATCTTGCACTGGAATGTCAAACGATAAGCCACTTCTAAGTCTGCTGGTGTGATAGAAACAATTTTATCTTGCACAGTCATGATATGTACAACAGAGTCAAAAATAAGTGTAGTTGTGTTGGTGGCCAGGCATTCACTCAATTGTTTATTAATTAGGTTTGCTGGCTTAGGCATAGTCCTGTGAAAATATAGCTCTACTTTTTATACACTCTTCAGAGTTACGCATTGGAACATGGGCACTTGTTGAACTGAAGTTCTCATTCAGTTTGGATTGACAGGAAGGACAGACAGAAAACCTCCTCTGTGTTTGCTGTGCAGATGATTTGTGCAAGTGCAATAGGTGTCTAGAGTTCCTGTGCAAATCAAGTATATTGTATATATTCAGTAAAACTTCAGTGTCCTGCAAGTGACTGACAGGATATTAAAGGTATGGTGCACCTGAATGGCAGCTTGCACTTAAAGGATCTTTGAGAATTAAGACTGTCAGGCAACTGTAACCAGTCCATCAGCTTCAGGTTAATTAAAACAGCAAAGAGCTATTCAAGAAGAATAACAACAAAAGAAGTTGTAGAATTTACAGCTTTTATAAATCTGTGTACTTCACAGTCAGTGAACAAACCCCATCAAATTCAATTTGCTTTTAACAGAAACACAAACCTCTCGTTTCTTAGCTGCTTGTTTTACCACTGTGTATTCATTGCTGCGTTATTTTCTCTGCAACACCACATTCTTTCATGCTCCACCTAATGCATTATTTATATAACATTATATGCTCTGGAGATTTTCTAAAATTTGGACCAAGTCTTGATAAAAATACATAGTTCTTCTTGGGACAGGTAATGGACCTTCTTCTCACCAGTTCTTAGCCTTGTAGGACTGATCTATTCTACACTGACAGTCATTGACAAAGTTCCTGGCAGCCAAGAGGGCAAATTCCATTCTGGGGTACATTAAACATAGAATTGCCAGCCAGTCAAGAGAGGAGATTCTCCTAAAATATTTAGCATTGGTGCAGCCTCTCCTTGAATATTGTGTACAGTTCTTGGCTCCACAATATAAAAAATGATGTTAAGGTCCTTGACAGCATTCAGAAAAGCAAACAAAGCTGCTAAAAGGGCTGGAAGGCATGTCTTATGAGGAGAAACTTGGGTTGTCTAGTCTGGAGAAAAGAAAGCTAAGAGGTAACCTCTGCTCCCTACACCTTCATGACGAGGGAAAGCACAGAGAGAGGTGTTGGTCTCTTCTTCCTGGTAACTGATGACAGAATGTGTAGCACAAAGTTGTGACCGAGGAGGTTCAGACTGGACATTAGGAAAATTTTATTTGCTGTGAGGTTGATCAAACTCTGGAACAGGCTTCCTAGCAAGGTGTTTGAAGCTTCATGCCTGTCAGTGTTTAAGAGGCATTTGGATAATGGCCTCATTAATATGCTGTAACTTTTGGTTAGCCCTGGAGAGGTCAGGCAGTTGGACTTGAAGATCTTTGAAGGTCCCTTCCAATTGAACTATTCTATTGTGTTCTGTTCCTTATTATGTCCATGGTAATAAAACCAAGGCTAGTGTTTTTGATTTCGAGGGTGCACATAGCAATAATGGATGTCTTCATAGAATCATAGAATAGTTTATGTTGGAAGTGATCATTAAGGATCATCTAGCTCCAATTCTCCAGCCACGGGCAGGGACACCTTACACCAGACCACGTTGCTCAAAGCCGTATCCAACCTGGCCTTGAACACTTCCAGGGATGGGGCATCCACAGCTTCTTTGGACAACCTGATCCAGTGTCTTACCATTCTTGTAGTAAAGAATTTATCTTATATATTATATCTTATATCTAGCCAAATTCTACCCTCTTTTAGTTTAAAGCCCCTTGTCCTATCACTACACGCCCTAATAATGAGGCCCTCCCTATATTTTCTGTAGTTCCCTTTATGTATTGAAAGGCTGCTATAAGGGCTCCCCAGAACCTTATCTTCCCTAGATTGAACAACCCCAGCTCTCTCAGCCTGTCTTCATAAGAGAAGTGCTCCAGCCCTCTGATCATCTTCATGGCCCTCCTCTGGATGTTTTCTAACAGGTCCAATACTTTCTTCTACTGGGGACCTCAGAGCTGAATGCATTATTCAAGGAGGGGTCTCACAGGAGCAGAGTAGGGGGAAAAATTACCTCCCTTGACCCATTTTCTACACCTGTTTTGATGCAGTTGAGGATACAGTTGGCCTTCTGGGCTGCAAGTGCATGTTGCTGGTCCCTATTCAGTTTTTCAGCCACCAACGTCTCCGAGCCCAGCTTCATAGAGCTGCTCTGTATTCACTCATTGCCCAGCCTATCATTCATGTTTGGGATTTCCCCAGCCCAGGTGCAGGACCTTGCATTTATCCCTGTTGATCCTCATGAGGTTCACACAGACCCACCTCTTAAGCCTGCCCAAGTCCCTCTGGATGGAATCCTTTCCCTCCAGCAAGGTGACCGCATCACATAGCTTGGTGTCATCTGCAAATCTTATTAATTTAAGAACATGATCCTGTTGATAAAGCACTACATTGAAATTTCAGACAGACCTTTCTTTTCTTGGCCAGCACTTGGGCGTGCTGTGTGACAGCATCCAATGACTTCACTTACCAAAGATTTTCTTCCTCCTCGCCTTTCCCTCATACATTTAACTATCAGCTCAGGACACAGACTCTTTTAGATGGAATACTTTGTATAAGTCTTAATACATGTCTGGGCTTGATTAAAGTTTCTAGATACTACCACAATGTAAACAAATAATACAAGGAAAAGTTAAGATTGAAGTGATTATAGTTTATAAACCCATTTCTGTGAATAAATGTTGCCAGGATCAACATGAGGTAGCAGTGCCAAATCCATCAAAGTACTGACATTAATTAGAAGCAGATTTTCCCCTTAATTTCTTGAAAGAGAGAACCATGGCTTATAACACATTTTGTATCAAATGTACATTATATCTATTTTCTTTATGAAATCATCAGATAAGCACAAGATGTGAGCAAAGTTGAAAAAATACATTGAATGTATGTAAATTACATTGAATACATTGATTGAATAAAATAATAAGATCAGAGATGGAACTTCTGATCAAGCCCTGGCCTCTTGGAAATATAAAAATCATACTAGTACAGAATTTAAGATTAGCCAGTAGCTTGGGGTATTGGTAATGTTAAATACTACGAATCCTGTTAAAAGTTAGCAGTCATTTGAATTTTCAGATAGGCTAAACTGCAAAGGGAATTACCCATTTATTTCATCCAAGATTAAACTAAACAGGAATTCATATTTATTGAAGTTCATCTTCAATATGGGAAATGACAGAGAAAAAAAAAAATGGTGTGCCAGAGGTTACTGTGCTTTTGTGAGAGTGCTTATCTGCTCATATTGGCTCCTTGGGAAGGAAATGACTATCAAAGGACAAGAATGGTTTAACAACAAGAATAAAGAGAGCTATTTAAAATGTTATAGAATATTTTTATTTAAAACTCATTAAATTTGACTACATTAACAGAGAATATAATCTTGCCTTAACATCAGGGACCACTTTGCAGCATCTGTCACACAAAGAGTCTCACACAGAGCAGTATGGATTATCAAACTCACACTCACCCAGTCAAGAGTAGATCCTGATAATTTTGGATGTAATAGCTGGCATGTGGGATGAGAAAAAGATTCTATTTTGTTCACAAGAAGAAGACAAAGGGTGAAAAAAAATCCCCTTTATGGATTTATTTTGCTCAGAGCCCTCTCTGTGCATAAGCCTTCAGTACTTCACCTTCCTCCACTTCCCTGACCTGACATGTCAAGAGGTAACTTGAAAGGTTTATACCATCTAAGAAGATTCTCATGTTGCAACCTATGAGACCCAATCTGCATGGAACTCTAAAATGCTATTTTGACACAATCTTCTTAAAGTAAACCACTTTCTCACAATGACTTACAAATTAGAGAAGACTTGATTCACATGAGTTTTGACAAAAATAGGGCACTGAGAATCTCCTCTGACAGCAAGAACATGCTTTGTGTATTTTGTTAACCTTTAAACATACTGGTTACAAGATTTGCTGTAGCCACTCTGCCCAATTACAAAACAAAACAGAACCATAGTAAAACTGTCTGCCAAGTGTTGTGAAATACAGAAGTGGAAGAGCCAAACCCACAAAAATCCCTTAAGCAATACGACCTCCAGGACATGCAGGTACGCAGACATCTGGAAATCTGAAGAAACATGCCTTTAAATTTACCATAGAGGGAATATAACAAAAATTAAATGAAAACAAAATGGATTTGGAACAAATGAAAATATTTTATATTCTCAGGCCAACCTCAGAAGTTGTTAAGTATCTTCATCTATAAAAATGAATGAATGTTAATTAACTCCACAGCAATAATAATAATGTCGTCATAGGTTGAATATATTTATTTTCTATTGTAATTGAATGAACTATTCTGTTGCTAGTCTGGAAAAATAAATCAGTTCAGAAGTCATCTTAGCCCTAATTTGTTGAAAAATTTATCTCTTCACTGAATCATGATCACTGAAGAAATGTCCACATTTCTGAATAGAAGTGGATGAAACACTGTAAACCTTTATTTCATGCAAACAAGGTCTCCCTGTAGAGAAACTGATCAACCTCAGCAATCCATTGGATTAGACACTTTAAAAGTGTGGCTAAATTACTTACCACAGGTAAAATGTGAAACATTAGTGATATCAGAAACACTGCACTAAACTAAACCCTCTGACTATGATGGGCAATGGGGAATTTTTAAAAAGACCTAGAGTTTACTCAGAACTAGTGAATGTTAGAATAAATAAGCAAACACTCTGAGTTAAAACACAATTATTTTTGACTACAGCGATTTTAAGTAGGACTATACACAGTTAAATAAATTTGTTTAGCATTTCAGTGACCTCTTGGTCAGCCCTAAAAATTAAAATTAAAACAAACAAACAAACAAACAAAAACCAACACATTTTAAATAAGACTGTGTGGGACCCAATATTTGCCGATATGTACTCGTCATTTGTGTGCATACAAAAGTGTAAAACACTCACTTGTATATCTTGTTCTAAGAAAATATATGCAAGCCTATTAATTTTGTCCATCTTAGTAATTTTATTCATCTAAAATATCCACTCCTGACTTGTTAAAATAGTGCCTATGAAGGAACTTGCTCACTTCAGTTGCAAGGACTTTTTTCTAAATGCAGATAATGATACTCAGCTAGGCTAAGTCAAAACACACAGATTCTTGATCCTTCTATGAATAAGTTACCTGGAATAATTTGTTCTTTGTATTTTACTTGGTAATTGTCAACAAAGACAGTGATAGCGTTAATTGCCTTATCATGCTTGCTTACTCCTGCTGGAAGATTTTACATTCCATTAGAGAGTCCACAAGCCTTGGCACAGATTTCCGTGTTTATTTATATGAGATTATGAAAACTGGGAAACTGCTTGTCAAAAAAATATGTGTTACTGTATTTTATCTTGTTTAACAGGCTTTCTGTTGTTTTACATTCACTTAGGACTATGCTAGAGATGATAAAAAAAATAAAAAAAATTAATTACACCTTGAGCTCAAGCCATTTCTTCCTTGAGATATACTGCAAAAAATTCACTGCTTAAATGTAAAATTTGTGAATTACCTTAAAAGATCTTACTCTCTAAGCATGAAATACTGTGATAGACAAAACAATGCCCAAAGTGATAGACTTAAATAATGTGAAGTAAAACCCTGCTGATTCAGCTAATGCCACAGGAAATCTTTTTCCTATAATGTTCTTTGGCATAATAGAAATACTATTTGGGTTTGTTTGTTTTTAATTCACTTTGCTATTTGGGCCTGTTCCTGCTCTCACTGTATTCTCTGCTAATTTCACAGGAATTTCTAGCACATAATACTGGATCCTCAGACAGGAGTACTATCATGGTAATGGTCAAATGATGAACAATTCTATTGTAAACAATAATCTCTTGGAAGCAGACAGGTTTATCATCTCAAATGTTAGATAAAGCAAAAATATTAGAATAAAGTTTGAAAGCAAACATTTGTTATTTTAATCAAATAATCTGCAGAAATATGATAAAATTTTAGAATGGGCATTGACAACTTTCCAGATGAATGTTGCATAGCATTTCATTTTATTTCTCTGATTTTTTTTTTTTTGAAAATCCACAAATACACTTGTTCTTATAGGATAGGATTCTGAAATTTGTGTAGACAAAACAATGTAAACAATGACTTAAAGTCTTTCTTCTGTGCTGCATGAGGAGAAGAAGCATATTCATAAATGCAGACAAAGCTTCTGCTTTGGTTAAGTGCTAGTCCATGGAAAGTGACTGTTTAAATGTAAGGGAGATCCTGCAAGAAGATTGTTGATGATGAATACCTTAACTGGACATATTTTCACTGTCTCTTTTCACTATGTCAGCACACCACAGTGTAGTGGCTTCTTGACAGGAAGCTGGGAGTGAAGACCCCATAGCTGGATGGCTTCACAACTGCTCAGTAATTACTGCTAAGAATATCACACCCCTTATGCTGTTTATTGAAAAGATTTATAGAGTACTGAGTGTTTACAAGTTTGAAGACAACTGCCCATTTCACTTCAGGTCTAGAAAGACATAGGCATCTGACTATATTTGTGGAAAGTTGCTCAGCTGTACAATTTGAAAACATGTTCAGTCACTTGCTATTAGAGTATTGCTAGAAGTTGAACTAATTACCTCACACTGTTGCTTATAGATATTTCAAATAAGGTGAGCCATGGCCAGCAGGCCTTTGGCAAAATTCATTAGAGATTGGAATATCAGGACAACTGCTGTTAAGCAAGAAAACTTGTTATGAGATAGGGAGATGAAAATTCAATTTAATTTATTTACAAGGCCTGGCCTGGTAAGCAGACAAATTATTATTAGTAGTAGATTTTTCTTTGTTAATTGAGTTTTTAACTTGATTTAAAAAGAAAAAAAAAGTAAAGTTTAATGGCCTAATTTACTTTTGAAGAAAGCTAAACAACATTTTGCAATTGAATCTTTTTGCATAAGACTTTACAATCTCTCATATACATTAAAAATCAGGAATTTCTGAGTGATCATTATTTTTCTTCCTTACAATGTTGCAAAATCTTAAATATCTCTTAGAATTACCAGTAAAGGGAAGAATGACAGTAATTACAAGTGGTTATTATTAATAATAAACACACCCTCAACCCCACTCCCAAAACTTTTATGAATTTTCAGAAATATTTTTAAAGCAAATTAATTTGCAAATGGATTTGAAAACAAACAAATAAAATAGGTTGAATTGTAAAGACTTGAAAGGATTAAGCAAAAAGATTTAAACATTTTCTCTTATTGCTCTACTCCTCATGATAAGCATCCTAGAATTAACATAAGAACATTGGAATAAAGAAAAGTAATGGCTGGAAAACTCTTGGAACACTGAATTAGCCATTTCTCATTACTTAAGGATTTTAATTTACATTTTTTTATTGGCCATATGATGTCTAGAATTGTACAGCTAGTCTTCCTAGCCGATGTGCCAACATACTATAATGCAATAGATAATCTCCTATATTAGTATGACTGTAATGAACTTAAATTATGCATGAATACCCAACCAACATCTGGTCCAAGTGATACACAGAAGAGTATTTTATAATACATACAGTGTTTTCTGTTGCTAATACCTATTAAGTTTCATTTTCTGGCATACAGATTATATTTAGTTTTAGATTACCTCATAGCTTTAATATGCATTCTCAGTTTTCCTCACTATCTACGCTAGGGAAAAAAATGCTTATATTCTAGGTCTCATTTTCATCACTTAATACTTCCTTTGACATGCTTGTTCAATCTTATAGGGCATATGGTTTAGTTACCAAAAATAAATAAATAAATAACAGAGTTACCTTTTCTTGGTGATCTTGCCAGCACTGGTTATTCAAAATTAATTTTTTTTTCTAAGTAACATCATGTGTTCTCACATATACATATAGTGAAAGGCTTAAATAGTTCCTCCAGTACTAAAAGACATATCAGTAGGTTCAAGATAATGAGGCTGATTCAGTAGGACTAGACCTTCAAGCTACATTTTCCATTCAATGAATACACATTCTCCTTAAAACTACAATGACACATGCATGAATGAACAGCAATGAAGTGGTTAATTCACTAGGAAAAGAAAGAACAGCTGTGGGCAGCTTATGAAAAAACATGTTTGACCTGTCCATCATGGAGACATTTGTTCCTTAGTGCTGCAGGTGGCAGAGTTACTAAGAAAATCAACTCAATTCAACACAATCTTTGGAACGACTTGCTTGCTTGATAGTTTTCTGAACAGTGCACCTCTGTGTCAAGTCATGATCATTGCTGCAATACTTAAAGATCCTGACTGGGAACCAAAAGATCATTGCAGAGATCATTGTGAAGGAGACATTATGCTAACCATCTTTTAGCTTATGCAAATACAAACTAGAATGTAGGATTAGGTACATGATTAGGATACAAATGAAAGAAGCATTTCATCGTTATTACAAAATAGTACCAATTTATTAGAAAATAGTACCAATAAACACACTGTGATTACTAGTTTTAAACTGTTATCATTACTTCCTAAAGTAAGGTTAAATCTACTAAAATACTTCTTTCCAATACTCACTTTCCTGTAAGTTTAAAAATTACTTGCATATTTAATTTTCTTTTATCTTATATTTCTCTGAAATTTAGGTCATGCTTACTATATTTAAACAATTAGTCTGCAGGTCCTCAAGAAGAATTCCTGATAAAAACAACGGTACTACACCAGAGAGGAATGTCGTCAGTTCAATACTGTGGAAAATACAGCTCCCAGGTATCCAAAGCTGTTGGAAATGTATTTTTGAGGGGCTTACAGATTTCAGACAAACAAAAAACAAAAAACAAAATATGATATTAATTGACCATGAGGCAGGAAGAGAAATAATATGCTCCCTCAAGTCTTGTTGAGGAAGTAGCTCTAAAAGATAGCAGAGAGAGCTGGCAGATCTTTTTTTACATTCTTCTACTAGTTACTGATGACTTTCTGACTCCCTTCTCAATTCGCAAACCTAAAAAGTCCTACCCACACCAGCAGCAGAGACAGAATGTACAACATATACAATGAAATATAATGTCAGTGACATATGTTGTGTAGGCTATTGAATCCCTGCTTTAGGCCAGTGACCACTGCTTTCTGTCAGATGTTTTTATGAGTCCCAGCAGGGGCCCATGCACCACTCTGAAGTGCCAGTGTAATATTGGCTTTCTGGATCTGGCCGTGAACATAAGAAGCTACTAAGTTACTTGATAACATTACACCTCTGAAGTGCAATGTAGTAACTAAATTTGTTTGCTTCTCACATGAGAATTATGAGAGTTTTAAATTTGTTGAAAACATTACATGGGTACAAAATGTCTTCTTTTTTTTTAATAATTTTTCTTTGATAAATTTTGGCTGCAACACAAACATAAAATCCTATTTGACGTGGAAAATAATTTAGTAATCCTTTTCTTCCATGAAGCTGTAATTTTAAGTTTACGCTGCTGTCCAACTACACCAACTACACCAAGAGGAACATTTATAGTGGTCTAGGCAACTGGTGGAGAGAAAGTTAAATTTATAGAGAGATTAAAATTTTGAATTCAGCGAGATGAATGAAGTTCAATTAATTGTTGTGTTTACTATTTTAAAACCCAGGGGAAAATCCAGAAGGTAGTCTGTTATTCCAATGTGCAAGATGCCTGCCCTAGAGAGCTTATCATACATCTGACAGAAATAGCTATTAAATATATATCAATATACAATGGACTAGATATTATGTCTTTTGTCTAAAAATGATGTTATAGATTTTGTTTAGAGAAATGACTTTGTAAATTTTATCTCTCTAAGAAAATATTTTTATCTTGCTGCTACTTACAGTGTTTTGCTCTAGGCATTGGATTATTTCTGTGGACTTTTTGGAACTGCAACTCTAAAAAGAAAATAAATCAAAATATAAAACAGAACCGGTCTAGTGTAGTAGTTATTGGCATACATTCAAATAAGAAATGTGTTTAAAGCTCTTGGAAACGACTACAATTTAATTGCAATAATACAAACAAAACTGGTCACAATAGGGTTAAACTGGGGAAAAATACACAGGAGTAGGTAATAGAACACGTGCTGCTTTTACGCAGGTGATAATGAAAATTCTTTAGACCTCCGCAGGTGTAATTTAGTCAATTAGAGCACAAATTGAACAATTTCCTAATTGTTAAAGCAAATAACTAACATTATATCTATACCCTGAGACATCAGTTGAAGAAAGAAACATATAATTAACAGCTCATCAACCTAAGGGCAATTTACCAAACCTAAAATAAACAGGTTGTAATTCTCTGTAGTCTAGTAGTGACCAAGTTATAAATAACTTCTTTAGTATGAGTAATGGGCAATCATTTCTAAATGACAGTCCTGGACAACTCTAGGATTACCGTTCCTAATTCTAATGTAAATACCAACAAATTGCTTGGAATCTAAGTGCAGAGATTAGTGAGAGAAGAGCTTTTGTTTTCAACTACAGATGTTAATCATGGGTAAACAAAGATCTTATGAAAAACGGATCTGCTGTGTATCAGGTTTAAAGAGATAAAAAGGATTATTTTAGATTTTTTTTGTTCTCTCAAGATACTTGTTTAATCTTTTTTATTTCATTCAATGTTTTCTTTAGATGGAGGAAGGGAAGAGGCTTTATCTTATATACATGGATTTATTTAGTCTTTAGGACCACTGGAATAACCAAATAATAGCTTTTAAATCTATTTACTATGTTTCTCTAGCAACTAGATTTGCTCTTACAAAATCAAAGGGCAGCTTCAGACATCTTCTTGCATGTAGCTCTGCTAATGGTCAAATAAAAAGTAGGCCCATACTTCTCAAGTTTTTCTGTCATCCCACACTTAAATTTTCATCAGATTCGCAATTCTGTGGCCAAATAATGATGTATCCCTTTCCAGGATATAGTTGTTCCATCTTGGTTATAACTGGCTATTGATATTTCATGGTCATACTATTATTTATATAAAATAGTCTCATAAATAAAACTATGTATCTCATGATCTGTCATATCATCAAAAGAGCAGATTTTTTTCACACCTGATATTAAAAGTTGGCCAAGGGCTCTGCTATCCCTTTCATTTCCTATAGGAAAAGGTGAGGCCCCATGAGCTGTAAACTGTTACATTCAGATCAGATAATTTAAGTTACAGTGAAAGAAAATATCTATTAGAAGCTCATAAGTTATTTGTTCAACTGTTATACAGCAGTCTTGTTTAAAGCTACAAAACATATTGCTTCAACATTTTATGAGGAGGAGACACCACAGAGCAGCACTTAGTCGTGCATAGGGATCTGAGCACATTAGCAAGGCCATCAAGTTATATTGAGGAACCTGGGTTTCTGGGTTTCTTCAGTCACCATGACAGTACCATTTTCCCCAGGTGGATAATGGATAGGTTTGCATAGTAGTTCAAAACCACCACTTTAAATAGAGAATCCCAGTTAGATCTTCATACTCTTTTCTTCATTGATTTTGAATCTACAAATATCTAAACATCTTGATATTTAACAGAGAGGGAAATGAAGGGTGGGGCTTGAAATTCAGGTACCTGTACATTAACAAGGTATCTATATTCCCACTACTATTAATAGAGCTCTAGTTAATATAGTCATTGGACTGTTAAAGCTATTTATATCACCCTAGAGCAAAGAACCACACTGGGCCAGCTGAATACCTCCGTATCCCACTAATTGTGTAGAATTAGTCTCCATTAATTTAGTTAAACAGCTGAAACTCCCTAGAGTAATGCAGTCACTGTGAAAGGGTTGGCAGATATGACGCGAGCTTTCAGCTTCTGGGCAGGCAGGTGGAAGCTAGGAGGTTGCCATTGGCTTCTCAGCTGTTTTTTGATATCAGTATTTTGGCAACTGATTTAATCCTTACTTGTCTATTTTCAATAATGGAAATTTACTTATGTAACAAAAGTATGCAGACATAAAAATATAGGTGTATTAGTCCATGAATTAAAACCATCTCTGAATGTGTTTGTACTTGAACTTTCCTATATATTGCACAAAAAAGGTGGTGTTAATTTACTGAAAAGTACAATATCTACTGCCTGAATCTTCAGCACAACTAGATCTTGAAGACAACAAAACAAAACAACAACAAAAAACAACCAACCAAACCACTTACATAAATGGGAAGAGCTGTCATTTTACATATGAATATATATGTATATTGAAATGACCTGCTAACAAAATGAATGAAAGCACAGGTTAACAGAATAGCACACAGCTTCATTTACATTTCAGTTTTCCTAAAGGTATTTAACCACCTTCTCACAGTAAGTAACCAATTGCAATTCCCAGTCTACTTTATAGGCAATTTATTTGAAATGCACTTGGTAGTCCATGCTTTACTACTCCCTAAAAACCAAGGAAACATTAATCTTGCTTTATTTGCACCTGTGAGATCTCATGACAGCATATATATGCCAACAAGTGTAAAAACCCATGGCATATAAATTAAGTTCAGAAACAATAGCAAGCCATTTTTGGTGGAAATTTGATGTTTTCTATACATGCCAGTGCCAAGGCAATTTGTACTTTTTATTTTATTATTATTATTTTTTATCTTGATGATGTGCATAAAAACAGTTTTCAGATAAATGTATACTAAAAATAGAGAATGTTTTGGATGTCCATTCTAATTGGGAATATATTGGAAAATTACATTGTCAGGTTTAGTGCTGTTCTGCCATTAGCTGTTCTTAAACTGAGCCAACAAATGTTTAAAAAGAGCAAAAACTGTGGGGGAAGTTTACTGTTATGAGTGTTCTTTGTATTTTTTGAAGCAAAATGTTGTACAGGTTTATTTTTTAAACACCATGAAGACAATAATTCTAAAAATAGTATGTTAAATTCTTATTTTAAACACCTCATGCTTTCACTGAGTAGATATTTATGGATTTATTAAATAATCCTGTACCATAAAATGAGGGAAGAGTAACTGATCTTTATTGTAATTCTATCAATGTTCTTAATGACATGAATTAATTTGGACATATCATTTTCCTATAGTAATACTGCTCTTTCCTTATCTTTTAGAGGAAACAATATGTCTTTTACCCTAAAAATAATGTTGGAGATGTTGGATGGTTTCTCAGTTTCTCACAAAAGTTTTGAAATTAACTGCTGAAATATAGATATTTTATTTTACATAGAACAGTGAAAAAGAAGCTTAACAGTAAAAAACAAAAACAAGCCAACCTCCCCCTCCCACATACAAATTCACAAATTTCTGGATTTCTTTTTAATTTATTTGTTTTAGTGTAAAATTAAGTTACCAATAGACAGAATACAGCTGTGTAGAAACAAATAAACAAATAAACAAAACAAACAAACAAAAAAAAACACCACCAAGAAAAAAAAAGAATCACCACTACAAATTTTCTTCCCCAGTAACAGAAATTAAAACAGTGGAAATGCAAACAAACAATAACAAAAACAAGTCTTGTGCAAGATGAATGTTAAATTATTTTATTTAGGCTGCATTTCTCTGGTGTTTGACTACCATGTGTAATACAGTCAGAGACTGTTCTTGTAGTACAGTTTTAATAGTGAAGAAATTAAGAACATAAGAATAAAAGAGAAATTAAAAATAGTTAAAAATTTATGAATGGGTAGTGTTCCATCCACCACTTGTCTCAAGACTTTATTTTTAATGTGTTTTGTTTGATACAGTTTTGCAGATTTTGCTTGCACACAAACATAAAAAGGAGTAGAAGTCTGTGAATCTTAGGACTCTTCAGCTAAAGTTCTTATTCTTCACTGTGGTTCTTCCTAGAGTCTGTTTAAGGGAGCATTTTATCTCTATATATCTCTCTATTCTTTTTCATTCCCTTGGTTTCTTTTTTTTTCTTTTTTTTTTCTTTTTTTTTTTTCCTTCTTTGTTCCCTGATTCTCTATAACTTATGTCCAAAATTTGATCACATCTCCATTTTTGACAGTGATACTGTGATGATGAATACTTTCTGGTTTGTGAGGTTGTGAACGTTCGGATTTTTTGCACAAACTTGATAGATCAACAGGACAATACCAACAAAGATTTATAATGTTGACAACATATGTTGTCGAAAAACAAAATTTTGCATTCAAACCTTGAGCCATTTCTCCTGGTTATTTAATTTACTCTGGCATAACTCATGTGCTAATCTAACAGCACTGACATTCTTTCTCCAGCTTAACTGTGCCAACTTGTCATCTGTTTTCCTTTCCTCTAATGCAATTTTATTGTCTGAAATGTAAGTGGCAACAAAGACATAGATAACATAGTGGAAGGAAAATGTGCAGGGTTTTGGAAAATGCCCATATACTTCTCTATGGGAAGAACAAGAAAATGTGTCTAATCTCCATTTCTCCTAATGCCATAAATGCTTTAGTTTGACAAAGCTAGGAAATTCTGTTGATTGGAAATTTCTGAAATTTAAAAAGGTCTTATTTTTGTACAAGCAACAGTGGAATTTTTAAAGTTTGTTTTATTTTATTTTTTATTTTATTATTTTATTTTATTTTATATTTTATTTTATTTTTGTTATGTTATGTTATGTTATTTTTACTTTATGTTAATTTATTCCCTTTAGAAGGATAATTCACTGTTTAGAAGGAAATTTATTGTTCAGATCTTTTTCAGAAAATTAACCCTATTCCAGACAAGAAAAGGATGACACTCAGGCACCCAGGACTACACCATTTACTTCTTTGCACTTTTCTACATGACAGATCACACGAGGGCTTGCTCCATACCTTATGCTTCACTGCAAAAAATTATATTTAATCTAAAAAATCTTTTAGGGCAATATGTTGCACCATGTACCTCTCAATATGAGTTTCAAAGGACTATTTATTAGAACATTTTTTTTGTTTACATCACAACTAGCTGTGTTTAAGAAGGTATCAAAAAGAGCTAAGAAACTGAGCACCTCTTAGTAAAATCTATTTATTTAATATCAGCACGTTTTACTCCATTGTCATCTTCACATGCTTAGGTAGGTTATTATTGCACTTAACTGTGGCAGGACAGAAAAAGAGTTAAAAGCTCTCAGTTTCCAAATGCTACAAAGAACACCCACAACAAAAATCATCATCAAAACACCAAGAACTCACAGTCAAACAAAGGCAACAGTGCAAAAACCACAGCCTTCAGACACAAAGAAACCAGAGAACCAACAAATATGCAAACACAATATCCCAAGAAGTTTGCAACCAAGACAAAATCAATTATTCAAGTATTCAGGCTGCACAGCTAATACAGAGCTCTGGTTTGTATTTAGGTGAACATATATCTAGGTGAACATATTTCTTGAAATTTCTGGAAAAGAGATATCTGTTCCAAGCCATTTTAAAACTTAATACGGAAAGAGAATTTTTCCTTTCTACTGAGCCAAGTCATACTTTTGATTTCACAGGAGACTTCCTACCTGGATTTTAAAAACATTTCTTGAAAGTTTTCTGGTGGCTGGCAGTCACCATCCATCATATTAAAGAGTACTTAGCCATCCTTTCTGAGGTGGTGAGAAATGTCCTCTAGTAGAGGAACACCATTGCTGCTCAGTGTGTACTGGGTCGGTCCGGGATGTTAACTTTCCCTGCAGCAGCCCATACAGTGCTGTGCTCTGCACTCGTAGTTAAAACAGCAGTGGTATCACACCAGTGTTGTGTCTGCTGCTGAGCAGTGCTGGCCCAGCATCAGGACTCTCTCTAACCCCCGTAGGGGTGGGCAAAAATGTGAGAAAAGAAACATCACCAGGGCAGCTGACATAAACCAACCAAAGGGATATCCCATACCATATGATGTCACACTCAGCAATAAGAGGTGGAAAAAGGAGGAAGAGGGGTGGGGTGGGCTCTCGTTGTGAAAACGTCTGTCCTCCTCCTGAACACCGGCTATGTGCATTGAGGCCCTGCTTC
The DNA here is from genome assembly GCF_040182565.1 of Anser cygnoides. Taxonomy (NCBI): domain Eukaryota; kingdom Metazoa; phylum Chordata; class Aves; order Anseriformes; family Anatidae; genus Anser; species Anser cygnoides. The sequence goes on along the minus strand of NC_089874.1, from coordinate 14,050,329 downwards.
AAGGACATGGTCAAGCATCGCTCATTTGTGGGAAGTAGAGAGTAATTTCTTTCCTCTGCACTTCCACATAGCCTTTACTTGTTTTGTTTAGTTTTCCCTTTCCCCCTCCCTTTTCCCCTTTCCTTTTTTTTCCCCTTTAGTTAAATTGTTAATTGTTTAGTTAAATTGTTTAGTTAAATTGTTTAATTAATAATAATCTTTCCTCAATAATTATTATTTTTTTTCCTTTAATTAAATCATCCTTATCTCAACCCGTGAGTTGTTCTTTCCTTTACTTCTTCCCCTCCTCATCTAAGGAGGGAGAGTGAGAGAGCGGTTGTGGTGTACAGCTGCCTAGCACAGTAAACCCACCACACAGTGTTGCATCAAGTTTGTGTAATGATTACCTCCAATTTGACAAATTCAGCATTCTTACTCTAGGGTTTGTAATTATGAATGCCTAATCCTGTCACTGCTAAAATGAATCAAAACTATATTGAGGGAATAATCAGGATTATTTTTGATTTAAACAAATCTTGACAATTATTGTGTTGCAAACCTAATCTGATTATTGGCTCTACTTTGGTTGCTTATCCTGATCTGAAACAAAGAAAGAAAAAACAAACAATAAAACTAACCTCTTAATGGGTACTGTGTTCCTTCAGAGCGGTGGTAGGCCTTAGTAGGGTATTCTTCTAGAGCTATGGTAAACCTTTCACTCAGTGTGTTTCACAAATAACCCAGAATTAAACAATAGCAAAAGTGATAGACAGAGCCATCAACCTGATCACACCAGCAAGTGGAGCATGCTCTTGACATGAACAATTTGATTTTGCCAGCCTCTGGACTCAGAGGATATGCTCGCAAATTGTGAAACCTCAGATCTGGTGATAAACTCAGTCATTAGAAAATCCTGGCATCCAGTGAAAAACTTTCAATTTACCTGGTCTTATATATCAATGAAGATTATATATAGGTAGATATGACTACTATTTTGTCACTTCTCTGACCCAATTAAATCTTTCTTGTAGAATATTTTGTAGGAAATCAGGTACTGTGATACTTTCTAACAGCATAAAGAAGAAAATTATACCACATTATTGCTGTAAGTAAATCATACGTTTAGTTTGCAGAAATATGGATCTTATATTGATTAATATGCTGCCCTATGAAGCAGTTTTATTGATTAATGGGAATGTAAATGGGAAAGCACACTGTTTTAATCAGATTAGAAAGTGAAGGACATGGAAAATTAAAATGCATGAAAAAGGTCCTGGATATGTTTTTTAGTCATTCATCTTTTTGGTATGAAAACATAACAAGCTAATGTGTCAAGAAGGCATAAGATTGATTAACAACAGTAAAAAGACAGGTATGTAAGTCCAGTCTGCTCAGAGTTCTTATATCTGAGAATACAAAAACTCTTCTGGAAGTGGTTGATCACAGATTCGTTCATACTAATATAACAATGGCTGCATTAGGTTAGATTAAAGGTCCACTCCACCTGGTATTCCTGTGTCCAGGAATACCAGGTCAGTAGAAGATGGAGCTCAAGCAGGAATAAATTTGATTAAGAAGTGCCTACAGACACGTGAAGCCAATATTGATACCTCAGATACTGTGGTCTGTGTCTCCTCAGCTGGTAGTAAACTATTTGTGCATGTTAGAAATGTGGTGTCAGTAGGCGACAAGTACCTCTGGGGAAAGCTGTACTGAAATTTGGAAGGTTGGCAGGAGAATTCTGGAAACTGTGGGAATACTGTTGGCTCCCTGGTCCTACCAAACCTCCAAACCAGCACCTATCAGCTTCCTGGACAATTTCTAGGAGTCATGAGTGCTGTTGGTGGTATGTTTATTATTGGTTGTGCCCTACCTGAGAATAAGGAACCTCTCTGATTCCCTATTTTTGCACTTTTCATCTTTTGATTGTTCCTTTTGTTTTCTTGCATTAGCCTCAATAATGATTTGATTGTATCTACAGCTTTTATTATTATTATTATTAATTTATTTATTTATTTTTCCTCTCTCTCTCATTTGTTTTGTCATGCTTTCTGCTTCGTAGGTGGATAGAAGAGGGTATCTAGTGTTAGTAGGAATGAAATAGCCTCTGGTTATTAATAGAACTGGAGAATATTTTCATTTTCATATGGGCAGTGACCTACACATCCTTCCTGACTATTGTTTCTTCCACTAATGCCAGTACCACTGCCTAGGTCACATAACCTTGTCTTTTTAAAGATTTTTTTTCAATGCAGTTGCATTTAATCTGTAATCACGATGATAACTAAATGACTACAGTTTAAATAGTTTTGAAACAATGTAATCTTACAAAAATGTGAAGAGAGATTTGTGTTTTTATTCCAGCAACATCATCCAAATCATCAGAATAAAGAAACATTTTCCAGAAGAATTTGGTTCTTCTTCTTGACCAAAAATAAAAAATAAAAAGTAAAAAATCACTCATTTCTTCCTGGATGGAAAGGTGTTTGTTCATTTTCTTCATGAAGCTGTTTCCCACCAAACAGAATTGTACAAATATATTAAAATATTGCTACTTAAGTCTGTAATGCAATGGTTTTGCCTTCAAAGTGTTTGGCTTCTTTAAAGGGCCAACATTTGGGAAGTTTTTTGTTTGTTTCTTTGGTTTTTTTTTTTTTTTTAGCCAGAATAAAAAGCCATGCTATAAAGATGCTAGATATAACTCAGCATTTAAGGTCCCAATAATGTTTTGAAAACCACTGTTAGTATATCAAGAAAAAGTCTCATATTTTTCTGAATCCTTGGATGTACTGCTTATGAGTCAGGAGGAAAAAATATTATTAAAAAAAATGAAGGAAAAAGGTGAAGCTGAGAATAACAATTCTAACACTTAATATAGAATATAATTATTATATTTAATAATATTCAAGACTATAATTAATATATTATCATAAAACATTAAACTGAAAACATTTCAGTCTAGAAATCTCTAACTTGGGATCAGTTTTTAGAAAATGAGCATTATTGTAAATTATAATTCATTTTTAATTTATTATCAACATTAAAAACCTAAACTGTGAAATAGACTCCACACAGTAGAACAACATGTTGATAATACTTTAACTCCTGAAAATAATGACTATGGACTATGTTTAAAAGATCTGTTTCTATTTGGATTAACCCACAAAAGCATGGATACATTTTAGTCTCAAGGCTATGAAGAGGAAGCACTTGAGTCTGCTGCTATAATCTAGAGTGCCTGAAAGCTGAATAGAGCATAAATATGTGCCCATGTCCAGTTTGTCCACACTGGAATTCTTTGTAAACTCAAACTAGTGGAGCTCAGAACTGAAGTTGTTATGGGATACCTTGGCAACTGGGAGGGAGAGACTTCATTCTACAGCATAAGTATAGCTAAAGACTACAGAACTGCAGTTTGGCCTCTGATCTATGGTATTAAATGTGATGTCACATATATATAAATCGTTTCATAACTACCTTGATGGATTACAAAGAAAGACCATGACAATGAGAGAAAAAAGATTAAACAAAGGGAGCTAAATAACCTGATCAGTGGCTCTTGTCACCCAAACTCTACTCAAAGATCCTCAGATTTACACAAATTGGAATTAACTCTATGCTTATCTAACTTTCTCAGTAGAAAAATGATAGATACAGTTAGAGTTCCAGGGCAGGATTAAGCCATAAAGACAGGTCTCAATCAGTTTTGGACTATGCCAGCCATTTATGGCTTGTAGCAAGGATGCTGCACATCTTATTATCCATTTCTTTTTCTCTCTCTCTCTTTTTTTTTTTCTTTTTTTTTTTTCTTCTTTTCCACACAGTACACATGCACTGCAAAATGTTCTAGAAAACCTTGAGTGCTACAGTGTGATGGAAAGGGCTAGAAAGCCACGCAATCCAGGCATTCCAGGGAACATGTTTAGGCAAAAACCCTGATTTTCATAAAGATGTTACTGGAAAACCATTTTGTCTTTTTTGCATTTTGAGTCAAATGTCCTGGATGCTTTCCATGATGTTCTTCCATGCATGTATCCTCCTCATCTATTATACTGGTAGTGATACTACTCACTTCAATAAGTATTATAAATGGAAGATGCTTCCTGAAAAGAAAATGCATGAGGGGATATTGTATCCTAAATTTTGAACAAAAAGAAGTGAAACAAATGATTTTACCCTGAAAATGTTGCTTCTCATAGTCATTTCTAAACACATGATTACAAGTATAATTAGTTTTTGAAAGGATCACAACAAAAATAAAAGAACTTATTAAACCATATTGTTTATTACATAAAAATCCTATTGAGAGAAAAACAGATGATGAAGACAAAAGGTAATTTGGGGTCACAGTGTTTGTTTTCAGTTACCTTCTCTTAGTATTTCAAAAGATTTGAGTTGCTTATTCAAATCTCTTCCTTAATAATCCATCATTTTATTTTCGAGACGTGCAAATAGGTCATCTGAAAGAAAACTTTCTGAAAGTCACAAACAAGTACAGAGGACCCAGAGGCAAGAGGTCTGCAGAATCTTTAAAAGGTAGCTGGAGGCTAGAGCTAAATCTCTGAAATTTGATAACCAAAAGCTCTAGTCTAACTAATACATGTTTAGGGGATAGACATACTCCACAAAATCATCCAAACCTAAGGTTGAAAAATAATAATAATTGAAGTTAATATATATATTGTTCTTGATATTAATTCGTCATAATATATTTGCTCAGGAGTGTCAAATTTTGTATAAAAGCATCATACAGAGGTTTTTTAGCCTCCAAAGAAATTCTATTTTTTGCACCTTATGACGGGGTAAGAGTTTGAAAAGGTATAATGTTTCCAAAGTGAATCTCTGTTAGAATAATTCTGCAGGCTCAACTATTATGTCAGTGAGATGCATCATGATTGTTCTTCAAATGGTGCTGCCCTTTCATGTCCCACTCATATTGTTTTCCTAGGAATCTAATAAAATGACAAAAGAAAATTGCTTGAAGACAATCAAATAATTTCTACTACAAAATGCAATAATGCATTCTGACATTCATTGTCAGAATGTCCTAATGGTCATAATGCTGACAGTATAGAGATCTAGAGAGAGTGATCTGGGGATCATTTCACTAAGGAAATCAAGGGGGAAATAGGACTCATTAACACCTTTCCATGATGCTTGATAGAACAGTCATTGCATATTGGACATATTCAGGAAAAGGTTGACAGACATATATTTTGAAGCAAAGATGGTGAAACTATTGTAGCAACTCCTCTGTGAAATTTTCCCAGGAATCTCCATATCTAGACTATCTTTCTGTTGCACCAATTTCATGGGGCTCAGAGCTGACATAGTTCTGTTCTACCAAAATACAGGGCTCTATTGCGGTCTTGCAGATTCTCTAATTGGAAAATCATTTGTATCTTAAATTCCGACTACTCTACCAGGCCATTCTTCTGTGCCCAAATGGAGTTTTTTCAGACCACTTGCTGAATTTTGAGTGAACTACTGCAGTAAATTTTTTTAATAAGAATGACAGTGTTTGCATTGTCTGACCTTGTTTTTCTCAAAATCAGTTTGAAACGTCACTTTTTAAATTCAGTCATATCTATATCTGTAACACAGGAAGCTAATCCAGTCAACTGATGCTATGTTCACTGTATAAAAGGTACTAGTAGTTTGGATGAAAAATCAGTGTGGATAAGCAATGTTAAAAGCAACTAAATTTATCCTTAAAGCAACTACTTTTTATCCTAAAGGTGAGCTGTTGTGACAGTACACATAAAAAGCAATCCAAATGAGTAGGAAGAAATCTTTTTTTTTTTTTTTTAAATTTGTATTTCTGGTTGAGTACAATACTGCCTGAAGAGTGTACTTCATTTTTCATAAATAAAATTAGTCTGAACTGGAAAAGACTTTTTTTTTTTTTTTACTAAATAGTTTTTCATTGCTCGTTTAAATGTTAATCTGCAAAATCTAGTATTATATTATTGCTAACAGTCTTTGTGAAAACAGGTCAGCTCTGACTAATATATCAACTGATAAAATGTGAAGATATATTTAAAGTAGTTGGTATTTTTTGTGTGAATTTTGCTAATACAAAGTCTATTACATTTACAGATAAGCTGTTTATAGCACAGTATTATGGTTATGAATGGCTAAAATCAAAATAATACATCAAAATCCTTGAAGAAAATGTTGCAAGTAATTTGAACTGAAATTTTCTTAATAATATATTCAGCCATTAAATGAAATAGTTACCCAAATCATTGACTAAATCCAATGGAAGTCAGAGAAGTACAGCAAAATTAATCCCATTGTAAATAAGTAAAATACAGAATTCCACTGGACTCTACCCTCTATTCTGAGAGCAACATGCAGTGGCTTTCCAGTAAGGCAAAAATGGTGTCCACCCTCTGCACCTTCTGGGTTGACTGAAACCCAGATGGAGGGTCCATGACCCGCCCTGGCAGACAACTCTGCCCAGGAAGACCTCCCAAGGACTGAAAGAGCTGCCCACACCCTCAGTTGCAGGGAACTCCAGAAACTGGAGGTCCCCCTAGGGCCTGAAGTCAGAGCTGGGTGTTGTGGGTGCAAATGCGACCATATAGATGAACTCGGAACAAGCTACCAGGTTGCAAGAGGAGGTCAGCAGGCTGCGATGCATCCAGGAGTCTGAGCAAGAGATCGGTGTGTGGGAGTCATGCGCTAACGTGTGCTGAGCAACAGCTCTGCCTTAAGTCCTCGCAGGAGGGTGGTAAAGTGGCTTCCAGCCTGAAACCAGAAGAATTGGCAGACTTGCAAGACAAGGGAGGCTGGACCCTTGTCTCTGCTTGGAGAAGAGTGAGGAATCACCTCCTTGCCCCTGAATTGCCCCTATGCAACAGATATGATGCTTTGGGGCTCAAAAAGGAGAGGGTGTCAGTAATAACAATAGTAACAGTCAAGACCCAGGAAAGGGCAACTGCAAAAAGATGGACCAGCAAACCTCTTGTATAAGAACCAGTACCATAAATAAGCACGGAGGTTGTTGGTAATTAGAGACTCCTCTCTGAGAGGCCTCCCAGATTGCCTCCCAGATAATCCCTTGAGAGAGGTGTGCTGCCTTCCTGGGGCCCACATTCATGGGCACAAAGAAGCTACCGAGCTTGGTCAAGCCAGAGGATTATCACCCATTCCTGACAGCTTGAACAAGTATACACCAAAGAAGCCATATGAACTTTCTCTGTTTCTGTCTTTTCTGGTAACACCAGGTGAGCCATTGAGGGATATCTGTCTCAGTTCTATCTTTAGCCCAGCAGGGTTGCTGATAATTTCTGTAATCCTTAGAGTGGGGGCTAGAAAGTAGAGTAATTACTGCTATCCTGCTTTCCTGGACAACTCTTTGTGCATATAAGAAGGGCAATATATTACTTAAAGTTACTTCTTCCGGATATTTCTTTTTGGTTTTTATTCTGTCCTTTTCTCCACATAACTTGGTATCAAAACCATCATGTTGTCAAGGTACAACACTGGCTACCTCATCATCAGCATACGACAGCTCCTTTCACAGCTGTAAATGTTTTCTGCATCTTACCTTGCTTCAGAAGAAATAATGTAGGCTGGAAATATCATGACATATTTTCACAAAGAAAATATCAATTTGTCAAACCTGAAGGCATATAATATGTATTTATTTCAGTGAAAGGTTTTTTTTTTTTTTTTTTTTAAGTTTTCAGAAGAAGAGCAAACATATTTAGTTAGAACTTGATGTTCAGTTGAACTGATTTAGGCAAAGAGAATCTGGGCTCCTGACTTTGCGTAAGACATAATCTGTTGATTCAGGAATGAGAATCCCTTAATAACTTCAAGGGAAATCTTACTTCATAAGAGGTTTATTTATTTATCTTTCACTCATTTCAATGATTTATTAAATAATTTTAATGCAACAACTTAAAATCTCATATTTTCTTAGGTGGGATTTGTGCTGCCCCAAAACTGTTTGTTTTTTTTCTAAAATAAAGGTTTGTCATCTTGAAAACAAGAAATGAAGCTTTGTTAATAAATACTTGGAAGTTATTTAATACATTTTCCTTTGATTTTACTACTTTACCAGGTGAATTATTTCCCCCTCAGACCTCCTCAGTGCAGATGTTAAGACTAATTGCTGTGATTTTTTTAGAAAAAAAAAAAAAAGACTGCTTTGCTTTGGGACAATATTAAATTATTTTTACAAGGTAAATTCTAGAAGAGTGACACTTGGTGTCAACACTATATAAACAATAGCTGCCCTGAAATTGCAAATCTATTTCCTTCATTACTGCTGATGTCCTGAAAACCACAGAACACCAGAACTGACAGAAAAACAACCCATTTCCTCCAAACTTTCCTGCTGAATAATTACTTCCTGTGTTTATCAGATACATATTTCCTGTGGGCTATTTACATACGTTTTTCCTGTGCATGAGATTCTTAAGGAATCTAGGAAAAGCTAAATTTTGCAGAGTGCCATCTCGAAATAACAAGAAATTGAACAGATTAGCAATAGGCAGAAAAATATTTAAATAAAAAAAATTGAAAATATTATCTTTAAAGATGTATTCAAAATATCTTTCCTAACAGTTCAGTCATAAAAAAACTTAGACTGCATTCAGTTTTCACAGGTGTATCAACTTTGCCTATTTATTACTGCTGTTATAAATAAAACAGTTTTCAGGCTTCTTTCCTGCATACACAAACCCCTAATTTCAGCCCATTAATTCTAAAAGAAACTATTGTGATATTTAGAAACAAGAGACAGACATTATCTTTAGAAGAGCTTAAAGAACTCAACATGCTCTCCTGTTCAATTTTGTGGGATGGTAGTCTTCTGAAAATCCTTTTGCTAGCTTGCACTGGACAACATCACAAAGCCAGTATGAAAGAAGGCTTAGGGACATAGATCTTTTTCCATTTTTCCCTTTCTCCTGAGACATTTGGAATTCCTTGAAGGACTCATGATAAAGATTTGGTGTTTCTACACGTAATTAAAAGATATTTGTTTTGGCTGGATGCCCACCTGCACTCTTCCTTCCACATCCACACTAAAAGAAGTGCTTACTTCAAATAGTAAAATTTATTAAATGTTGATAATACAATGCCATTCCCCTACCACCTCTCAGAGTTGTGTTTTTTTTCTCTGGTTGGAGTCTAATACAAGATTTTTCAAGAAAACTGAAGGACCTGTTGGTCCCATGAGTTATTCTTTGTTTTATCGTTCTTATAATTGGTGTTGCTAGCTGCTGTGTGTGAAAAGACTTTTCACTAACCTCCTAGCAGAATTGTCTTTGATATATATCAGCATTCAAAGTTTCTTTTGCCAGCAGCTATTGCTTCTTACACATATGAGGAATATGTGGAAATGCACTACTGAAATCAGAATCTCTGTACACTACAAAATTTCCTTAGGATTCTCCCAGAAATTTTCTAATGCAATACGACATCTCCAGGTTGGGTGAGTCTTGGGTGAATGGGTAGTTGCTTGAAAGCTGAATTTCCAAAGTCCCAGGTTCTAGTGTCTCCTCAGGTGGTAAGATTCTGGTGTTGGCTTGTGGTGCTAAATGACAAACAAAGTGATTAATTGAGCTATATATTTTAATCTTTCTTCAGAATCAGTTTTCAAGCAAAAGGGGAATGCATGTTTCATCTAATGGAATGAAACTGTAATTCTGCACTTCCTTTGTTAAGATGAATTGAAGTGTTCCTTCTATACAGAATGAATCATTCTCCATTGTCAAAATGACATCCATTATTTGGAGCTGAAGCACAGATCAGTCTAAATAGACTTGACTATGTATATGCTTGGATTAAAGTATTATTTGAAAATAGTGTTTTGCTATATGCAAGTCAAACCTTACAAACTTTACTAGCATACCTATCTTGATTAAGTATTTGGTGACATCTGCTTCATGCACAAGAAAATTGTTAGTGCTTTCAGCTACGTCTCATCCTCTAACTGTTTCTTGATATTCTTTAATTGTTCATAATGCATTCAAAGGGTGAAGATTGTATCTATAACAGGGAAGATTTTCATTGAGAAAAGTATTGTAGAACAGAGAAAGCTAACTCACTTAAGTGAGATGGCTGTGTTTTCAAGAAGCAGGCTTGATTTGGAGAATAATGAAGAAAAATTTCTGTACTGTGGGTAGAGGGGCACTTAGCTGATGCTGAATGACAAGCCCAACTACTCAATATTTCTGGTGCTGAGTAGAGCTTCAGCAGAGGCAGTGTTTTGATTAAATGCTTCCACCATATATCCAGTGTAAACTGGAGACCTAAATATGCAAACTTCTTAAATTAAATTCATTTTTTAGAAGGAAAAACAAACAAACAAACAAACAAAAAAGCACCTCCTTTAAATTAGTTTTTAATTTAAGCAGCAAAATCCTAGTGTAACTGATTTAAATTAAAACTCAGTTATTGTGTAGTTCTTATCTTTATGTTGTATTAAGAGGGTACAGTGAGATACTATTGTCTTGGAAGAAAATTGAAACTCTTGCCTAGTTTTAACATTGTAAAAAGAAACAAATGGATTTTAATATTTTAAGCATCTAGACTTGAACAGCAAGTGAATCTCATTAATATCTGTTGTTCTTTATTTAGCTGTTCCTCTTGCTGACATTTCTCCCTGTGGTTTTCATTTTAACAAACCTTTATCTTTAAATACAAATCCCCAGGACAAATGCAAGAGTGGATGGATTTGATACAAATCTAAAAGTACACGTATCTGTCATTTGGGCTGAAACCTAAATAAATCTTACAAATTATGCAGTGGAACATAAGATTAATTTCTGAGTTTCGAGGTTCTACTTTGCTAAAATACCTTGTGTGAAAAAGAGAAGAAAAAATAAAACAGGATTATAAAAATTAGGTCAAGTGAATCTGGGATTTCAAACATTTATATCCATCACTCATGGTTGCATGGTTATTTCATGGGGTCATTACACTGCTAAACAGCAAAACTTATGTTGTTTTGACTGTGTGTTTTTGTATCTTAATATATTTGGAAGTCTTTCAAGTTCAACACTAGAACTGATATACATAATTTTATAGTGCTTATTTCAGTTCCACTACATCCTGTATTTTGGTGCTCTCATCGGAAGAATCTGTTGACTTCTTATTAATACCCTCAAACTAATTTAATGGAGATTCTACAGATTTCGTCCTTCAATATGACCTCAGGTGTGTCTTTCTTGACTTAGTTTTTTTTTTTATTCCTTTTTTTTTCTTTAAGTTCATTTTTTCCCCTATAGTTAAAGAACAAAATGGATGTCTTGTAAGTACAGATGTACTTACACTTTATCTTACACTTTGGTTTGCCAGCTATGTTAATGTATTATGATTTCTGTATTGCTTTGACTAAAAAGGTACTCAACCCGATTAGTTTTAGGTCAGATAGAATATCTTCACACTAATCTGTTCAGATTTGGAAGGTACAAGAGGTACTGGGATGGAGACAATGCAGTGTAAAGCAACATAAAATTACTACAGCTTTGCCAAGAAAAGTCACAAGCGGCCACCATCAAGGATGAAATTATATGTGTAAGTCATACCACATCTTTTAGTAAAGGTCAGATATTTAATGCATGACTCAAAGGCTATATTTCTTATGTGAACTTCCATGACAGGAGACATTACTCTTGGGGTACGTCCAAAATTCCTTGCTATCATGACATTTTTCCTTTACTATAGTAAATGGTCACATCTGTCTAATTAAAATAATTATTCCTCTAGCTATGTTGATGCTGCAGAACTTTCATTTTTCCATCTATGGAAATAGACACTTGCACCTCATGTGCAGCAATAAAGCCGGTGAAAAGACTAGAAAATGAGAGTTAAGAGCAGATGAGGGAACTGGAGTTATTAGTCTGGAGGAGTCTGAGGGGAGACCTCATTGCTCTCTATTACTACCTGAAAGGAGGTTGTAGCGAGGTGGGTATTGGTCCCTCTTCTCTCTCAGACTACATGTGATAGGATGCAGAAAGTGGTCTCAATTTGCACCAGGAGAGGTTTATATTGGATATTAGGAAGAATTTCTTCTCAGAGAGGGTAGTCAAGCATTGGAACAGGTTGCAGTGGAAAGGGGAAGTGGTGGAGTCCCTCACCACAGGGGAGTGGTGGAGAGGTTGACAGATGGACTCGATGATCTTGAAAGTCTTTTCCAACCTAGATGGTCCTGTGATTCTTCTGTGTGGAAATCTGGGAAATATCAACCATAAAGCAACTTGGGAAACAGCTAAAATTGGACAAATTTAGAGAACCTTGTTGAAGGACATTGGGATAAACATGGACTAAATTCAGATATTCCATGTTCCAGGCCCATTCATCAGTCTGGGTCCTATAAACTTCATTACCTTCTTCTCTGGAATGTGTTTGATAGAGGAAAAGCATTTGTCTTTGCTTTGGGAAGGCTTCTCCACATTATGCTATGAAATAACTAGAGAAAAAAGTAATTTCTGAATGGTGTTAAAATACTATGCTAATGAGTCTGGTCAAGGCCAAATACTTAGAGAAATGAGAAAAGTCTAAATGTGTTATGAAAATACAAGGAACCAAGAGAACGTGTCTTGAATTATCTAGCCACTGAGAGGCCAATTTTGTACTTACGGAAACTTTAAGCAACTTTTGGAATACAAACAAGTGACTTTTCCAAAGCTTCTTGTAGATGAGAATGGACAGAAATTTGTTTCAAGTTATGAGAGAAAAATCTTACAGGCTTTGTAGCTGCAAAGGCCAGTAAATAAGTAAGTTGACTGTTTTCTTGCCCAAACTTCAGATGACCTTATGTAGTTTGCACCTATATAAAGACTTACATCATGCGTCACGAGGATTAATGACTCAAGTTCTGTATCTTTCATTAAATCTTTACTGAAAATAAACAATGGTAGATTAAAATAAAAATTAATTGTGTCTTGAAAAACTCTATATCCAATATTCGTTTCTGACTTAAAGTAAAAATGTCAAATTCTGTAAAGTTACTCTAAAAATAACTTTTTTTTTTTTCACAAGTCTTCTGACTTTTTAATCAACATAGATTCACTTTACATTTTCATATATAAAATTCTCTTGCCTTTTATTTTAAAATCTATAGGAACCATAGCATTTTAAAAAAAATTGGCACTTTCTCCCCCAGACCAGGGTATTCATGGTCACTGATATTTTTCTTTAAATGGGTCTGGCTTTAGCTTTTCACACCCTTCTCTGTGTGGTTGTGTGAATGGCTTTATAAGTACCTATGTGTATGGATGGAGAAATAATCACCAAAACCAGCAGGTGAGGAGAGAAAAATTATGAGAGCGAGCATGTGAAAGTCTTCCAAGAACTGAAAATCTCTGGATACTATTGTTCTTATTAAAACTGAAAGAAATTATAAACTCGGAACAATAAAGAGTTGGTGAATTTGACACAGGCCACCAGCACACATCCACCCCATCCACGTTGTATAACTCAGACTACACCCAAGAAAAGGGTGGCAGATAATGTAAAAACAATAAAAATAGGATTTTATATACACACCTGAATCAAAAAAAAAGCTCTGAAGGACTTTCTGAACATCTTCCAGAAGCCACTGGTGCATTAGTACTGTGGTATTATTTATCTGCTATTAATTGGAAGTTTGACTCTGTTAATAATAACAACTTAATTAAAAATAAATAAATAAATTGTGATTTACACCTCCCCCTGATTTAACCACTTGACAGAAAAAAAGGGAATTTACAAATTGGATACAATAAGGTATTGGAAATCAATTTCTTGTCAGGAAAAAATTAATACTTTTGCTATTACCAAGACATTTAACAAGGCTAACAGTGTGACATAGATGAGCTATGTATGAATATACTGCCTACTATGATTTCTATTAAGTTGCCGTCATAATCAGTAGCAAGAAAATCTGGGAAACAAGTCATATGTTGGAAGTCTCTCTTTTTTTTTTTTCTTCCCTTTTTGTGAGTACTGAAATCAAAAGATGCAAAGTACAGTTTATTTTTGTTGTTATTACACTCTGGTTAAGACCCAAAGGTTGAAACACATCCTTTGGAATGGCATCCAGTGTGCAGTGTTTCCTACTTATCTAAAATGTCATTTGTAATGTGGGTATGTTTCAACTCAGTTTGTCTCAAGGCCTGTGTTTGTTGTTTGACACAGTATTGTATGCAGTACATATAGCATTATGTGGATTGCAAAACAGCTCTGAGCCAATGTTTTAAACTGTGGCAGCACAATGACCATGAGTTGAGCACCAAAGAATGTGGCAGATAACCACAAGCTGTAATTCTGGCAATTACAGCAATGATATTTTGAGAGACTGGATGGCTGCAGTGGTATTTTTCTATTCCCTCTTAAGGTCTCCCTTCAAAGTTAACAGTTCAGTTTTTCTTAGTTGGTCTGGCATGAATGTTTAACTTATACTGGAAAAGTTATTCTGCCCCAGCAAGATATTTAAGCTGTATGTCTCCTCTCTTTGTTTTTTATTCACAGATGTAGCTATGTCAGTGTATGGAAAAGAGATGCAAAACTTAGAAGATTATGCATAAGATCTAAGATTTTTTTAACATGGACAAAGAAAGCAGATATTTTGGATTTGAGGGGAAAAAGAAGCAAGAAAGCTAGCATTCTTCTCATAGCTGCACATATCATTTCTTAAGTAGGAAAATAAAAATATAAAAATGTTATTACTTGAATAAGAAGCAAATTTCATATGTTGCAAATATATTTGGACAGATAAAACAAACTGGCACTTGTGGAAGAGGTGTGCTGCCACAAATTGGAAGTGGTAAAATGCAGTTTAGAATATTCATAGCAGGTTGGTCTTATTTACAAAATTTTTCTCATCAAATTTTGGCTTCAAATGATCAGGTAGAATGAAAATGAGTGAATAGTACAAATATTTAAAAGCCTTGTTTAAAGTCATGGCAATACGTTCATCCTTCAATGTTTGTCAGCACATGGTTAATAATATCAGCCATTTTGCTCATGACATACCTACTGCCACATGAGTAACCAAATGTAAGTCTCTCTGTTTTCTCCTTCCCACTTCTATTTATAGAAAAGACTCATCAAAAAGTACTGTTGCTTTCCACCATTTCCAAAGAACAAATTGCTTTTGTCTTATTCAATTTGGTTGAAGAATTGTAACCACTATATTTATTTGAGCCTTTCTCTTAAACTAAAATCCCTGGCTAACTTTCACAGATAAACTGTTATGTACCAAAGCTATTTTCAGTGTGATTTTAAAAGAAATATGACATTGATCTATTATTTGACCATCATCTATGCCTAAGTATGCAATTAAAAACCTACACTTTTTTTTTTTTTTTTTTTTTTTTTTTTGTTCTAAGGTAAATGACATTACTTTTTGTAATACTTACTTACTTTGGCCAATATTTAGCCAATATTTATTGTTTGGTGGTTTGATGGTGCTGTAGATGAATGATGTATCATACTGCTAACAATAACTTATGGTAGCATGCTGAAGTGGCATTTCAGCTGTTGAAACACATGGTGCATGTTTGAGTCTTCACTACAGAAATGGACTGAGAGGGTTATTGACCTACTAAATGCTGATAAACACAAATATCTGATTTAGATGCTACAGATCTCACCATGGTCACCTTTTGGCTTGGAATCATCATGTCATAGAAAATGTGAAGTATCTTCCCATATTGCTCCAAAATGTGGGTAAGCCCAGTACAGAAAAATATTTGAGGAAAGTATCCATGTTCTATTTTTATCCATATATTGATCTTATGACATTAATTTTCCTGTAAAAACAGCTACTTTATTTTTTCTCTTTTTGTGTAAGGTATCTTTTGTTTCCAGTAAAGCTGATGCTGTTCAGTGACCTATGTTTGTAAAGATGAGGAGGCATAAATGAAAGTGCCTCTGCACATGACAGAATTTAAAGGGCAGGATTCACAATTGCCATTCAAAGGCACAGATACATTTGATTCACTGAGGTGAATCAGAAGACAAAGTTTTATCTATATTTTTTTTTGTTCAGAGGTATTGGCTCCTCTGATATCTGTTAAAGACAACTACCGATAGGTTTGCCTTTCATATTGTTTTCATGCCTACTGTTGTGGAAGTCTGGGAAACACCAAGTGGCCCAAACTAGTTTCACATGTGTAGAACGAGATTAAGGATTTGAAAACTGTTTGTTTTCTTTCCTATACTGACTTTTTTCTTTTATAATTATTATTATTGTTTATTTAATCATAACATAATCAGCTTCTATTTTTAATCATTGTATGAATTGAAATAGAACTAACACATCACTGTAGGTCAAACAATGCTCTAGTAATTTCCAAGAGTGGTATTTTCCTTACTGTTATTTCATAAACTGAAAAATATTTAACTCCTGCAGAAACCTATAAATGGTGAATAATTATAAAGTTGCAACTGATATAAACCTTTCCATGATGTTTCATATTTTACTAGAACATACAGAGTAGGTGGTGTGTCAGACCTCTGAATGCTGATAAAACATATCAGTTGCATCAGCTTGAATGCTGTCCTCTCCTGGACACTTTATCATTACTGAAAAATCCTGTGTAATTAATTAGAAAGCAGCAATCAGACTATAGAATTCCTGAAGCAGTCTTTGGTTTCTAAACAGGATTATCTATCACTGGCTTTTAAGAAAAATATACTTAGAAATCATCTTAAGTGCTATTTAATGCTAACTTTCACTTCTAATACCTACCAGATTTATCTGTGAGAACAAACTAAGAGAAAATGTTTGTATAAAATGGATGAAGGGAGTATCCCTTCCCATCAATTTTCTCCAGTGCTTTTTTGGAGGATACCTTTAAGATTGTGAGAGAACTGCTTGTCTTATATTTAACTGTAGAGGAAAATGGCCACTGTCCTTTCTGCCAAAATAACAGAGAGTCTCTCCTTGCTTTAAGTATCACAAACAAGAAAGAACTAATCTCATGAATAAAAATGTTGACTTATTTATGTGCTGAATTATACATACATTTAATAATAACAGAATAAAGTGAAGTAATAATATTTATACAGAGTCTAGATGAATATGTGGAAGATTTATGTAATGTACCCAAGGTTCTCTGGGTACAAAATAAATCAGCATAGTACTGAAACTGATAGAGATATGAATTCACATCCATCCACCTTGTGATCCTGCCCATTTTATATCATACAGACAATTTCATGTATCATAAAACTGGGCAAATTCTTGTTAGTACATGCTTTTTTTAACTGTAAACTGTGCCTTGGAATGAAATACACCAGAGTTAATCCATTGCCATCTGTCTTTATTTTGCTCATCCACTGGATCATATCCCCCACAGAGCATATTATTTTTGAAATAAGCAAGCTCCCATTGACAAGGAAGACCATAATGGCTCTGTAAGAGACAATGTGGTCTGCTGTGCAGAAGTCCACATTTGAAAGCTCCTGAATTACACACTAAAAGAGGTTTTTGCTTCAGGGATATGAATACTGAACATGACAAAGATGTCTGCAAAAATAAGCCAGACCTTCTGATTCTGGCTTATTTTGAATCTTGCATAATAACACTGAAAAATGCATTCAAAACATACCACAGTGTAGTGTTAGTGTTTCATAACTACTTCATCCCATTGGAAAACTAGAAGAGACACACAGTGGAGCCAAAATCTATTGTGGTTATTTTATAAGGCAGCTTAAAATAATTTGTGTCAATGGTTCGTCTTGAATAAATCTGAAAATTGATCTGTGCAATTGCTTACATAATGTTAAAAGGAGTGCAAACTAGGGCATTCCTTGCTAAAGAATGCTTATCCTCATCTGATCAAAACTTTCTCTTTTTCACCCTTTCAATTCCTTCTTATACTCTCCAAATCTCACCTGTTTAAAAATGGTTATTCATAAAAATTTATTGTGAAGTCACAGGAGCTTGAGTGATTGTGGAAGCTACTGAAGTGAATCAGAAATAAAGTAATATCTATAAAAAATGTTGTCAAAAATCGCAGTGGATATGGGAATCCACTTTGTTCCCGAACCTTAATTGATTTTCCTTCTGTTTCTGGTGGTCATTCAGAAAGGTGCTAACTGGGAAAGTTGTTCCTATGTGACTTTCAGAGATGACTGAAAGTTTCTGATTGGTTTATTCTCTGTGATAATGGCTTCCATCTCTAGACCTGGGTGAATGGAAAAGGTCACCCTTTACCCAACCTGAATATGAATACTGAAATCTTTTCAGTGAAAGTCCAAAATCTCCAATATGACAGTTACGGTGATATTTCTCTTCTTGTATCAGATCAGTATCTTTTTCATATATTTGAGTGTCAGGAGGAGAGACTGGCTTATGGAAAACAATTGGGAAAAACATGAGGTGGCACAAGAGGACCACTTTGCAGCAGCCTGAAGTGAAATCTGATTGCAAATGCTTTGTTTAGAGTGTAAAGA
This sequence comes from Anser cygnoides, assembly GCF_040182565.1. Taxonomy (NCBI): domain Eukaryota; kingdom Metazoa; phylum Chordata; class Aves; order Anseriformes; family Anatidae; genus Anser; species Anser cygnoides. The sequence goes on along the minus strand of NC_089874.1, from coordinate 14,031,942 downwards.
AAGGAAACATGTTGACATTTCCAAACAGAAAGACATACAAAGACATATTTCTTCTGTTCTAATATTATTTTCACAGCCAAAAATGCAATACTCCGGATTTTCTAGAAAAGATGGAAATATATTGCAGGAATTAAATCATTTTTGGAAAGGAGCAAGTCTGCTAAATACCAAAGTTTCATATAATAGTATTTAGATGGATTATATATATATCTTGAAGAGACTCACTGTTGATGCTGAGTTTATCATGTGAACTTTCTTAGAATAAAGAGGTACAGGTAGGATGTTTCAGGTACAGGTAGGATTGAAGAGATAGGTGTTTTGTTGCCTTATCAACTAAGCAGTGATTGGTGTTTAGTGTGGTTTAGTGGTGCTGTAGCCTCATAGTGTTATGGACCTATTTAATCAGAAAATCTCTAATCAGAATGGGATTGAACCTGTCTCTGTATCTGCTTTTTGATACTTCTGGATTTCATACTACTGAAACAAAGCTTATATCTATAAGCTGTGTAAGTCTGATTCTACTGTTTACTGCAGTTACTATTACTTGCTGTTACAGTTTATGGCAGCAAATGCTAGAATATATAAATGGAATATTTTGTATTTATTTTGCCTTTGGGCAGTTGCTGCATTCTCTATGCAGCCTGAGCCTGAGCCACTTAGAGAATGTTATGTGGAAATGAAACTTATTAACATCTGCACAAATGTGACAGAGTTGATTTGCAAGTTACAGGAAATAAATCAGCTTCATCACTCTGTGATTAGGCAACATTATCTATCTATCTACCCATCTATCCATCTATCTGTCTATCTATCTATCTACTTTTTGGTCTATGAAACAATGTTTCTTAGGAGTTGCTGGTAAGGCGAATCCTTGTACTCTGAAAAAATAAGTTGCATTGTAACTCTAAAGCAGTAAAAATGAATAAATAAATAAATAAATAAATAAATCCAGATACAATTTTCTATAGAGTTGACCAGGATAGTTATTTGTTAAAGCTTTTAGTCCAAACTATATTTATAAAATGTATTCACAAAGACAAGATATAAAATTTTGAATGTCTTTACAAAACAAAATTGTTCAGCCTTTCTTTTTGTTATTATTTGTCACAAGAGAAAGAAGTAGTAGAAGCAAAAACTTTAGTAAACTTTTAAAGACCAGATGTCAAATTTCTATATGAAGTACTGTAGCTATTATACATTTTGACTTCACATCTTTTTCATTATTTTTTTCCCCTAGATACAGTCTTGACCATTATACTGACTTAAGTAACTGATATTGTAGACAGATGTTAGCTCAGATCTGCTTGGATTAGTTTTCTTGCAGAAATTTACAGATATGGACACATTATACAGACATCTAAGTTTTCAGAAACTAATCTATTACAGATATCCTTTAAACTTCTCAGACTGGGTGTTTGAAAACATTTCTGCATTGTGTCGTATCAATTTGCCACTTGAGAACAGAAAGCAGGGAAGAGTTACTGTTGCAATCAGCTACTAGGACACGTGATTTCATTTTGATATTAGAAGGTTACATACAAAATACTGATTATTTATTTATTTATTTATTTATTTATTTATTCTAACTCAGAAGAAATAAGGGAAAGGTGTTATGAGTTCTGAGCATCTGGTTTCTGTTTCTAACTTTCCTGTATTTCTAAAAGTCATTATGTATCGGTTTATAAGGCCAAGGAAGAACAAATGATACGACTGAGTAGCCAAAATGAATCGTTATGTTCCTCTTCTAGCTCCTATTGTTTTTGGAACTCTGAAGAGTCCAATTACAATTTTACTTTGAATGCTTCTGGCTTTTCTTGTTCTCTGTTAGGAAACAGTTGAATGGGTACACTGTTGTTCGTATTGTAGCAGGGAGGTAGCAATTCATCCTGGACAAGGCTTCAGTGACTTGGCAAATCTTTCCACACCTCTTCCCTCCAAATAAATAAATGCATACATACATAAATAAAACCTTTCAATGAAATAAGAGTTTAAGTAGAAGAAAAAGGTATGGAGACAGAATTTTCCAGTTTTATAAATGTCTCTCCTAATTAATGTATTTCTCTTTTCTGCATGAGTACTGATATGTTTTTATTCATTCAGCTACTTAGAAGAACAAAACCTGAATGTATTTCAGATCTTACGATAAAATGCAGGATTTTTTTTTTGTATTTTTATTTACTTATTTATTTATTTTTCCAATATCATTTGCCTTTTATCTCATCTCATTCATTTCTGTGACACTCACTTCAGCTGAAATTGGGAGTGGGTGAGAAAGTAATGAGGCCTAAAGTCTGTTCTTGAAGGGTCTATTCTATCTGAAGTGCTTACACTACTATTCAATTTGTTCAGTGTTTTCTGCCTCTCTACTTGACTGCTTAAAGATAAAAGACAAAGTAACATAAAGGCTGAAATCCAAAATGTAGATTCTTAAAACTGTCACTCAGCTTTCACAGTCACCTGGAAGCGAGATTTCAGTAGACCTGTCCAAAACTGCTTCTGCCCCAGCAGTGCTTCATGGCTGAGAGCTCATGGACATCACTGTTTTCATCATCTTTAAGAACTTTGAGCTGACAACATCCCTCAGAATAGTTTTGGTAGGCTGGATCTTATAAAAACACAGAGAAGGAAAGGACTTTTGTTCTTTTAATGCACCTTTTGCCTACTAGTCCTGTGACTGGATCTCTCAAATGAGGTACTGCAAATTTAGCTTCAGCTTCTTTTTCCATTTGAAGGAAACCAGACACAATTTCTAACATTCAGACTACGCAAGCATCTTTGGGGTATTCTTTCACTCTTGCCTTTTAAGATACTGTGAAAAAAAATTTCCTGAGAAAGAAAGTAGTGGCTAGGATGCTTTGTTAGGAACAGACTGGTCTAGATTTAAATACTGTGTACTAATGCTCGGAAGTGCAGAATGTAGAATGCAGACTAAAGAAAATCTCTTGAGTCATGTACAACTAAGCCACTGTTTTATTACTTCTGAAATGAGGATCTCAATGAACAGAGAGTTTGTATTAAGTTTTAACACCCTCCATAACAGGCTACACTTTGTGGCAGGTCTGAATGTGGAGAAGGAGTCCAACTAACATCATTTGAGCTAAGCAGTATCTGAGGAAGGTTATAGGATGTCTAGCAAGAAAAATAATGTACCTCCTCACATCTGTGAAGCAGAGGAATAAGTATATTCAGTGCTTCAAATACATTGCACTTGACAGTAGCCTTATATGCTAAACTACCTCTCCTAGTTTTATGCATGAATCTGAAAGTATTTAAAGGGAGAAGAAGACGCAGGTGGACCTCTCTCTTGTGCTGAAATGCCTTGCCATGGTTTTCAACCTATTATAGAAATACAGGCCCAGATTTTTGCCCCTGCTAAGGAAACATCTCTCACAGGTATTCCTGAGGTGATGTTTAAAAGTAGGAACAAAGGGCATTTTAGTTCCCCACATCACATATATTCTGAATCTATCTATTTCCTCATCTTTAATCTACTTGTGCCTTAGTTGTCCTTAGTTTTAATGTTGTATTCTAATATCCTTCTATTCCACCAGGTCCTCAATCTACCCAGTTTGTAGAGCCCGAGAGACAACTGAGATGTTGGCAGGAGAGGACCTGGATTAGAGGAATTTATTTTCAGGCATGCCTGTGAAGTGTCAGTCATGCTGTTAACACTAGATAATCTGAAACTGGCAAATGTGAGGAAATTAAATTTAAAGCTGGCACTTCATCTTTAATTCACTGTTCTGTGTGCTGTAATGGTATAATTTTACAGCAGTGTGAATTAAGGTTGGAGTAGGATCAGACTTTAATCTGACTTATCTGTTTTTTGTCAATTTAATCTAGTTTAACAGCATGTTTAATTTGGAAGACTTTCCAAGTCACCTAAGGGAATTGCCTTGTAGTTCAGCACAGCATTTGATACTGAAATCTAAAAAAAAGATAAAGTCACCAGTCTCCTTTCTTTTACCTGATAGTGTTGATATTAGCAGGCATCTTGGAGTGGAGTGTGTCTGTGATAGCCAGGGGCTGACCGAAACTTGGACCTTTAGCACGGTAAGCAAAGGCCTTGAGTACACTAAAGAGAAGTTTTTGGTACTAATAGCTGTTTAATGTCATTGATGTCAACAACAGATAGTGAAACAATCATTAGCACTAGGACCATGTATCCACATTCTACAAGTGTGATTCTGCTAATATTGTTTTCACAAGTGGAGTTTATTCATGAAGTAAAAGCTCAGTATATTTTCATAGTTTGACAATTTGCTGGACAGACTTCAATCTGAAATAAGTAGAGGATTTGTTTATACCCCCTACATGTTTTTTCCAGATCTTTTTATCAGTACAACAGTACAAATCTTTACCCCACAATCTCACTATATTTTATTTCACTTAATCTTCAGATGAACAGGGAGAAATTTATACATTATTAATGCTGGGCTTCTGTCTTATTTTATAGTCACAGCCACATTAGCAAAAGAAGGGTGATAAGCAATATTTTACAAATTAAATGGTTTACCACCTTGTCTTGACAACAGAACTTGTCAGTGAACATATTTTCTTACTCCTAAACCCAGTGCTTTACGTAAGCATGGATAGCACAGGCTAACCAAAGGGAGCAAGAAGCAGATAAATAATTGAAAAAAAAAAAATAAAAATAAAAAAGCCCTGTATCATGCCAGAGCCTGTGATACTGCCGTTCTTAGCTTCCTATTAGCCACAAAGCAAGGTGAAAGATCAACCCAGCCAAGGACAGTTATGTCGGTTACAAGCATGTGTTGGAAACAGCCTGTGACAGAGCATCTTCACACATAAGAGCAAACAAACTCACAATGCTAGAAATACTACTTCTGGTTCTCCTTTCTCCCCAGGTAGAAAGACATGGGTTCAACCTTTGAAATGGGTGGGTCCAGCTTCACATAATGACACTAATGGTATGAATTTGTCCATTAATACCTTAAAGTTACAGACATGCTTTCATAAGTTGGGGTTTAGTTCTCAAACAAAGGATGAGAGCAAAAACATTTTGTGTATATTGGTTTGGCTTTATTCAACAAGACACATATGGCTGTCTAATTTCAAATGAGAGCTAAGACCTTTCACTAGGTTGTACTATTTACCTCTGAACACAAAGTTTTTATTTAAACATTAAAAAATTGGATTTTACATACTTAGCTTCAGGGACTTAGTATGAACATGTTGGTGTACATCTTCCACTTACATTCATTCAACGGCATTTTGTGCCCTCTGGTGACCAATCAGAGCTCCATTTTGCCAGGTTAGCTGCAACCTTTTTGATATCAGGACTCATTTTAAATATTGCTAAAATTTTCTACTCATAGGCTAAAGTAATAGCTTACTTAAAAAATGCAGGGTTAGTTCATACTTGTTTTTTTGTTTTTGCTTTTCTTCCATATATTTTAACTTGTCATATGTATGTGATAGTCTTTCATTTAAGGCTGGATTTCTAAATTCTCAATTTGGCCCTGTAATCAAAGCATTTCATCCACAAATATTTGGTCATATGAGGTAAAATTTGGAAAAAAAATATCATTGTGAGCTACTTGGTATAACTGAACTACCTATCAAAGCAAAAGGAATTTAATAATGTACAAATATCATGTCATAATAACAATACATCTTACAAAAAAGTGTTTTCCATACTAAAAGATCATAGAATACATCACATTCAATATACTTTTTTTTGCATACAAAAAGTCAAAGTCAATTTTTTTATTTTTATTTTTTTATATATATGTGAAGATTTTGTCCTGTAGTGTCATGTTTAGAGGCATCACTAGAACCAAAATGTAACCACATTTGGAAGTGAACCACTGCATATTTAAAACAGTACACAGAAAAAAAAAAACCAGTCAGCAAATCAAATATTTCCTGGCATATAAATAAGCATATGCATAAAAAGAGTGATAAAAGGAATAAGTTAATGTAATACTTCAAAAAATTTGAGGTATTATAAAGAGGCACAAAATAACTATAATTCAGTTAGATGGAGTTGTCATCAATACTTTTGGAAAAGTTGTCATTTAGTAATAAGATCTTACTTTTTTCTTTCATAAAAAAAAATAATCAAAAAGAATATGGTACGTTGTCATACTACACTTTGGCACCAATCCAGTGCTGTAGGGGGAAACCATCATAAAATGTATTTTTCCCCTGAGATTTTCATTTACCATCCAAGGACTACCCTGAAGAAGGAGAAAGGACAATTTGTCCTTACCCACAATACCACGGGTTTTCTGTATTGTTGCAATTTAATATTTTTTCTGGCAATAGCCCTGATTAACAGTCTGATTTGTCTCTTTGTGGGCAATTCAAAGTCCCATGAGGTCAGCTGAATGTTTTCTGCTGATTTTGGTAGGTTTTGGATTGGGTCCTAAAGGAAAGAGGCCTGGCATACTAAAACTAAGAAAACAAACAAGCAAGCAACAACTACAACAACAACAACAACAACATAGTCAATATCTTTTCCCAAGGAAATACTATTGTTTTTAAGGCAGGTCTCTCAATTTGATAAAGTGTCAGTGTGCTTAATACTAACAGTTAGTTAAGCTGTTAAAATGTTTGGAGAATTAATTAATGTTTGTAAAGATTGTAAGTGAATTAAAGGTGTTAGAAAGTGCATAGAATTTTAGTATTGTTAGCAGGTCTATTTTTAGTAAACCCCCCTTGATCATAATTCATTATCCCTCCGATAATTCATCTAAGCCTTTTTAGTCAACACTTTCTGTTGCAATCCATATTAATTAACAATATTGGTCTGTTGGTGCTACAGCATTTACCATTTTCCCTCTGGTTTCAGAACACTGTAATTAAAGTAATCCTAAGAGAACTGATTAATGAATTGACCTGAAATGCCTTATTATAGATCCTACACAAAACTTACTTTTAAAAATGTACTACAAAGTTTTGTAGAGTTTAGCTAGGAAGCCACTAGAGCCTGAAACCTGATCCTCTCTGTAAAACACAAAAGACAAAGAAGACCAAAGTATAAAATTTAAATTTTCCTCTACCTCTGTGTGTAAATCAATCTCAGGAAGTGCAGCTTTACAAAAGGTGGTTCATATTAGAGAGTGGTATTTGCTTATGCAAAAGATTAGTTTCTAATTCTACTATAAGAAAGATATATATATATATCTGTTCAAATCTGAAACTCAAGTTATTTCATTAATGTTCTTATTATGGTATTGACATTTCACTCTTTTTATTTATTTATTTATTTATATCACTATTTGTGATTTCGCCCCTCCTTTGGTAACTGTATATATGTGACACTAACAGGAAATTTTTAAAAGCAACTTTCTTTTTCTTGTCATCACCAAGAACATTTAAGATTATTTAGTTAGTTCTCTGCTAAGAAATAAAACTTTGGGTATTTGGGGGAGAAAAGAAAACAAAAAGATCCTGCCAGAACTCATCTGTAGTCTAACATGCAATTTGTAACACAGGCAGTTTGGTTGTTCAGACGGTTTCCTTCTCACACTTCTCCAGTTAAAATGAATGAAAACCATTCTTTTCAATATTTTTCATATGCTGGATTCTTGTTATAGGATAAGAAGAGAAGCAAACAGATGCTTATGGAATTGTAGTGGGGGAAAAGAGAAAGGGCTATTCATGGATGGATTTGGAGAGGGGTGAAAAGGGTGGTAATATAATAAGTTGAAGTATTTTTTTTTTTTTTTATGCCTTGGGGAAACAAATGAGAGCAAAAGTAAATTCAGTGTGAGAGCACACAGTTTGCTTATTTATTTTTTTTATTTACTTAAGCATTAAAGTTTGAATTAGTTATCAATGCTAATACAACTTTAAATGTTTTGTCTTTGGACTATACTCAGGAGAGAATCTTTTTGTGTGTGTTTTTGTTTAACTGTGGATTGCTATGAGATAAAACTCAAATGTAGCAATATAATAGATTGCTTTGGTGCTAATAACCGGATTCCATGGAAAACTGGAATTTTATAAAAAATTGGCAGATACTTGAAGATGACTGCACAATGCAACAATCTGAAAATTCCACAGACAATTATGGTAGTCTACTGAAGTGGTATAATTTCTCTATAAATAGAAAAAAGTCTATCACACTACCAAGAATTGGAGGGTATCCAAGAATATGTCATTCTTCTCAAGTGTTATTAAAAAAAAAAAAAAAAGTCTGAAGCTTCCATTCACTGAGACTAAATGTTAGAAAGGCAGGATAATTTTTCGAACTGCCCTAATTTAATGAATTTACAAAACTGATTTCAGAAAGATGAATGAGAATGAGGTATCTTGTGAACTAGCCAATGACACTGTCAGAGCTGAAAACAATGCCTTATTTTTTCTCCCTTTAATCTACCACCCATCCATTTGTTCAAAACGGACATAGCTCAGTCCTGTAAGGTTAGTATTAAATGTTCTCTACTAAATCCAGCCAAATTTAAACCTTCCTTGAATCGTAGGAGTAACTCAATGTAGTAAACTACCTTTAGGTTGGAGTTTCACAATATAGTTTTAATTGGGTGGAATTTTTTTATCCATTTATTTCAGTAAGAATTACCCATATGCTTGTAGTTAGGTATGAATTAAAGTCTAAAAACTGTGAAGAAAAAAAATAAATATATATATATATATTGTGAAAGTTCTAGTTCTGTGTGCAGGCCTGAAGACAGCATTATTTTGTTAATCCTGACCTGCTACATGAAATATTGACTCCAATATTTAACTAAATTATATGTTCTGGAAAGGCACAGGGCAGAGAATGTGAACCATTCAGAGAATGTAAATACCAAGATGCATAAAAACACATAAAACAGGTTGTTAAATTGATACCTACAATTTTTATTGGGTTGGGACTTACTTTCTTGAAGGACTTTAGGAGCCCAGAAACATGCCAAAAATATTCTTTAAGTAAATAAATAATAAGCTAATTGGAAATGGGACATATGAAATAATTGAGGAATTTATGTGATATCAGGGTTCAAGAAAACATTTTTCATTTTAGCCATGTTAGCTCACTTCTATTCTGGTAGCCCCATGTTTTCATTCCCAGGGCCTCAAAGTTTAATAACTGATGGTTTTAAGACCTAGAAAACAAACAAAAAAAAACACAAAACAAAACACCTGTATGTCAGATGTCAGTTATCAAATTAAATTCATTGTCTATATTAGCTTTTTCCACAAGATGTCAGAACTAATATCTCTAATATCTACAGTTTTATGCCCAGCAGTGGAGAAGTATGTCACATATTAAGTAATCCTCAGTGTTGATGTTTCCCACATCTCTGCATTAAAAGTATAAACTTTTAGAATTCAGTAATTCATTTTATTCCATTGATCTGCTGAACAAAAACAGAGCCACTGATTTCAAGTTGACAAGAGAAGATGCAATGATAATAATAATTTAGCATAAAAACAGTTAAATGATGTTCTCTCTCTCTCTCTCTCTCTTTTCCCTTCTGTTTTCTCCCTTGAGAAACTTTTTTTTTTTTTTTTTTTAAATGGCAATTCAGCCAATTCAGCTGGGGAAACTCTGAAATTCAAGAAGCAGGAAGAATTATTTCAATTGCATGTTGCAATACTCACTCCATGGCATTGTTAAATATTTCTCATTTTATTAATTGGATTGACCCCAAGAAATAGAACCAGTGACTCTTGAATTTTCCAGAGAATGAATCTTTTCATTTGAACTAATGGTAAGTTACCCCCAGAAAATTGAGTTTGCGTTCATAATGAAGTTATGAAATCTACTGCTGAATTCATTAAATTGGAACAACTTTTATTTCATTATAGTAACAAACACAGCAAATTAATTTTCTCAGCTAGGCATCAGTATGTGTTTTTTAATAGAGAACACTATTATGTGTGAACAATTAAAATCATTTACATTTGGAGAACATTGATTATGAATGATGTTATTATCCCATTAATACAGTAAAACCAATCAAAACCGAATGTTAAAGAGCTGAAATTGTGCATTTAAACTAATAAGTAAATTATGTGCAGATGTAGACAGGAGTCTGGAACTTCGGTACAAAATGTTGGCTGTGACTGGCACATACGATTAGCAAATTTGCACTGTCCCTTAAGGTCTAATTAAGCTCTATACACTATAAGACAGAAAGCTCCATACACATAATTACCCATTGTGTGCTTGCTTATCTATTTAAAATATTACTTTTGTTGTATTTAATTGTGTGTGAAAAATGATGAACGTCACTTTATCGGTGTAATCTTATCAAGTGATCACTCTGCCTGTCAAGGAATGCCAATATTTTAATTCTTTATAAAGGAACAACAACTTGAAGATATAATTTTATATATATATATATATATGTATATATTTAATGAAACTGTGGTCTTTTATATATATATATATATATTTCCTAACAACATCCTTTTGGATAAATGGAGAGCTATCTGTATGTAATTGCGTCTTTTTCTTTTTTCTTTTTTTCCTTTAACTGGAATAGGAAATAAAAATCAAGCTGTCCTACAATACAGTATGGATACCCTAAAATACAGAAAGGGTAGGTCTCTCTGCAAATAGGGTCTATGCTCCTTGTCACTTTCAGACTCCTAAAGCTGTTCTACTTCAGAATCAGTATGGCCAGGGTGAAAAAAAAAAAAATTATTCTTGTCTGCAGGCAGCAAAAATATCGGGAAAAATATGCATTAATCCAATAAGATTTTTAATACTCTCCTTGAGGACTTACATTGCCTAAGGTATTCAGCATAGTGCACACCTATGCTAGCATAATGGAAAAATAATCAAAGCAATAAAAATTCAGATTAAAAAATATATATTTACACAGCCAATAGTGAAAATCTTTTTAAGCCTGATGGCTAACTTAACAAGAAGGCTTCTGCTCAATCACCTGATCCTCCTAAGGAAATTTAGGTCTCATTGTACTATCACAGAAAAATAGGGCTGGAAACAGACCTTTGGAGGTCATGTTGTCCACTGCTTTGCCTGAAGGCAAGATCAATGATTCCTCACAGATGTTTGTCTAACCCAGTCTCCAAGAAATGGGTACTAGCAGCTGATTTTATCTCGTCAGTTCTTAACTCTTGCAATTGCCTGGAAGTCAATAAGGTGACTACTCATATGTCTAGCCCAAGCCCCTTTACATCACTGTGTGTTTTCTCATGTGTTTCCTTAATATGAATGTGACATTTGCCTCCTTCCAGCAATGGCATTTAAGCTTAAGAACTATGACTTCTCACTTCACTAATCAGTAAATAAAAATCTTCTTGTAGGTGCTAAGGAATGCATAAACTCTCTAGCCATATGAGAAAAGGACATTCAAATGGGTGGAAGGTTATGATCTTAGGTCAGCATGCTCCAAATTCACCTGAGTACCTGAGGCAAAGTAAGTGCATGAGAATCCATATGCCTTTTTTTCATGTAAAACAGATATTTATATTCACTTTGGTGGCTAAGAAAATATTAGTAATTTATTCTGCCAAGAATAATAATGTGCTTTATATACACTGAACTGCATTATACAAAGGGAAGATTTCTCTGCTAATGTTTAGAAATGCTGCTTCTGAAAAGCAAAGTCTAATTCACACAGATGTGGCTGCTGTTTGCACCACAGCTCTGCTGGCAGCCAGCAGTTTCATGTGGAAGCTTACCAAAAGACAAATCCCTTACATCCAGAAATCACAGACGTGTGCAGCTGATTACTTCCTCCCTCCTCCCTGATTTTTTAAATTGCTCTTCATTTATTTACAGCAATTGGATATTTGGTCAAACTACTGCCATATTCTTCCTTCAAGCCACTATGCTATGAAGAGGCATTCACCCTGCATAGCACAGAGCCATCTAGACCTTTTCAGATGTAAGTGATGTTTGTCATCTTACTTCTTGTTGGTATTCATCTGCAATTGTATCAAGAAATATTGCCTGGTCAGTCTCTCAGACTAAGTAGCCATAGATGATTACCTTCCTGACTGAATAAAGTCTATAGGTGTGAATCTGTCCGAATAAGGTGAGGGACACCCTGTGACTTATGGAATACCTGGACTGGGTTCACTTCCCTGTCTCTTTCCTTAGAGCTGCTAGTTCATAACAAAGCTTAGTTGCAGCTCCTGCACGACCTTCCCCTTCCAACTGAAGTCAGCTAGTTGTAACGTCCTAAAAGATAGAGGAAAAAAAGATTAATTCTCAAGTGGAAAGTTGATTTTTTTTTTTTTCAATCAGAAATTAGAGAAGGGTTAGTTTGTAAACATTTCACGAAGAAAACTTTCTTGGCACCACTATGATTTGAGTATCAAAGATGGGATTTTTGCCTGCAGAATAGACTATTAGTGGGGCTATAGTTTGACTAGCTGTGAGATCACGGTAATCACACATTTTGACAAATTACTTTTCTTCTCCTCATTAACTTCAGCTTTTCTCTGGATTAGTTTGAACCAGCTGTAATTCATCTAGGCTTTGGTCTCCTCCCTGCTCTGAGAGATAACTGGTAAACAGCACCATCTGCATGGAATAAGAGAGACGAAGCTACTCTTTCAGTTAAAGATTGTTGCATTTTGTTTTGTTTTGCTTTCTTATTTCCCTTTCATTACAGAAAGCAAAGCAGCACCAGCTGAAATTAATCTTTATGATGAATAAACAATTTATTCATTCCTCGTGAACACCCAGATGGATTAGTGGGAAAGGAAAAGATTTATATTAAGTAGATGATCACTCTCTACAACACACAGAGAAAATGTGATTACTTGTGTGTGATGACATTGGTACTTACTGGCCTCATAACTGCATCTGCACCACTTATAGTACAGTGACAGAATGTAATCTGGTGTGAGTTAGTGTCCTCCCATTATGTCAAACACCATTCAGATCTTCGTTTCTAATATTTCATTTAGTAGGAAAATATGCAAAAGACTGGAATAAAAACATAAATAGCCTATATATATATATATCACTGATTTAAATATATATATATATGTTTTTGAATCTGAAAATAAAACCAAAATATCTCTGTTTTTCTCTTTCAACCTAGATTAATAATCTGTAATTTTGACTGAGGCTATGTAGTGATAATGATGGAATTCTCACATCAGTGATTGTCTCATAAACTAACAAGAAATTATTTTCTTCTTGGTCCACATTACTCTGGGGTAAATTCAATAACAAAATGGGTCACACAGATCAACTCAGAAACTGACGTCAGAGAACAATGTGGTAAAACAGAAATAAGTCACTCACAAAATTGCTAGGATGGATCAAAGATAAACTATTTTATTACCCAGTTATTCTGACTGAAGAAAAAAAAAAAAAGGAGTTAAATGAACATAGTTCTCATTACTATTTCTGAAACAAATGTTTATTGAATATAAGCTCTGAAATTCTTCACTATATCTTTGGTTTGTGCAAATAATAAATGCTGTTCTGCAAAATAGCATTTTCATTTTTAAATAGCTTTCCTAGTGACTTGAATTTCAAGAGAGTTTGTGTGACTAGAAATCATACACCAAATTGTTTACTATTAAATAGCACAATGACTATACATGTTACTAAAAATTGTAACATACTTCCATTTCCCACCCAGTAGAAAATATTCTTAAGTATCTTTCATATTCTTCTGCTTGACAAAATAAGTAACTATGGAAAAACGACAACTGAATATTTCAGATTATTATAAATCTGAATTAACTAAATATAGATATAGTAATATCTATAATAATATGTAATAATAATAACAATATATTAACTAAATATAGATATAGTAAAATGTTTAGTAGGCATCAAGGTTTTGTCAGAAAAAAAAAATCAACCCCAAAGTTTAAATAATTATTAAGTTCTCCTTTTCTTAGTAATCTTATTCCTTAACAGGAAATGTAACATCTCTTCTGAGATCTTTTCAGTAGAAGAGCTCCATGCAAGAAAGATAAAAATAAAGTTTTCACAGGAACAACACCTGTTTAGGGCGACACCTATTTTTTATTCTTTTTAGTTTGTTAACAAAGCAAAATAGTTTATTTTATTTGAAGAGAAATAAGTAGGTGAATCATAATTAATTTAAAACTTCCTGAAACTTAGAAGTTTTAACAACTGACAGAAGATTTTGGAACACTTGTGTAAAGCCTGTGACAGTCTGCTGTTTCTTTTCAAATTTTTGTTCCCACTAACAGTGACCTTAGCAGTTCAGTCCCTTTTGGTGTCACAAAGGTCACCTAGTGTTAGTGGTAGCTCCAGACTCAGGCAAAACACAAAGTCACTCCAGATCAGGGAGTCACAGATTTCATTCTAAACTGCATTCATTACTGGAGTAGTTTCTATACTGGCACAAGATGACACAACTGAAACTGCGCAAAACAACACACAATGAGAACAAGCTATCTTACAGCTTGTTCATGAATAATGACTGTTGTCTCTCCTGACCATTTCATATGCCATATGTCCAAAGTTATTCTTGGGGCTGTGATTCTTGGCTATCCAACTTTCTCTCATATGGTTGTCTGGCATTCTTTAATATGTTGTAATTATACATCAGCTGTTTATCATACCATCTTATCCTAGATGTTCTTGTGTTTCCGGCAGCACAAGTGTGTTCCTTTCCTAATGATCATTATGTGTTGTATTTGGAATTGTAACTGCTCTATATTCATCTGGCAGTTAAAAGAGAAGTCCTACTTTTCCATCTGTATCTGTCATATAATAATATATAATAGTGGGCAAATTCAAGCTATCTTTGAGCTGTAAGAAGGAATATTGTTCCAACTTGATACCTAGATACATAAATAATTTGATTATAATTTGATTATAATGTGTTTAGCTTCATTTCACTACTAATTCAAACAATTTAATTATTTATTTTTTTAAAGCACATTTGCATTATGCTCTGTCCAGCTTCTGGATATATTAGAGATCTGAGTTGCACTTCTGTTGCAGTTCTTTTCTCTTACAGAGGTACTTTCTTCCTTGGATTAGATCCTTAGTCCATTCCTGTCATTATGAACTTGAATCTTGCTCCTTGTTACTAATATTTATTTATTTATTAACTATATTGAACATGGATCCTGTTTGGTCTCTGTCTTCCCATTATTTTCTTCCTATCTTTGAGCTGTTCAGATTCTGATCACTCACAAATTTTACACACTTATTTGGACATTGTTGTTCTCATAATCATTTCTTTTGTCCATACAAATCTATATGTTTGTTAGTCTCTGTTTTTAACTTTGATCTGGAATGGTCTAATATTTTCAGTTTCTAAATGTGACTATCACCTTGACTTGGGTCTTTATCTGATACATTTAGGATTCTTATCTTCTGCTTCAGTGCAAGGCTGTTCCATTATGTTTTTATGAATAAGTCTCACCCTCATGGGTTATTCCCAGATAGTTTCCAGATGCCTTCTTTAAAACAGTTTCAGATTATTTAAATTGCATTCCTTGTATCCTGCTTTTGCTATTTATATCCTCAGTTGTGCATAGACATAGCAACTATATTAAATACAAAATTTTGTATTCAGTCCTGCAGAACCAAACAGATGAGCACAATGTTATATGCTAGCTCTTAACCACTGTTTTTGTCTCAGCTTCCTGCCTGAGATCATACAAAGCACCTCAGAACTGAATAATAAATAAATAGAAAATAAGAAGAGATCAAGTAAAAGAGGGTATAATCTTTCCACCCTGCTAGCACTCTCTGTTGAGGTATGTGCCTTATTCACACCATGGAAGAGGAGTCATGTAGTTGCTCAGCTCTAGCAACCCCACTGGGAGCATATCCACATCCAGATTTATGTGTGAGACTAATTACTTACTGTTCTTAAGCCACTGTGAGATTCTTCTAAACAAATAGAAATGTTATTGGCAGTACCGGAGAAAGCCTTGGATTAGGATGAAGACCAAGATGCAGGCAGGAGTTTGGGCTTGTGGAAACAATGACAGGGTTGTCTCTAATTGTGAAAAAAAAAAAATAAATAAATAGGATCAGGATTCCTAAATCTTAATATCCCTCACATCCTTTCCCTGCAGTGAACTGACAGCTGTGAAACAAGGATGTCACATTCCCACCAGCCAGTCAGACATTCACCAGAGTGCTGTAATAGGATCCCAAAGTTATTTGTAAGCCAAGAAGATATCAGTGTGATTCTGCAATAGGATATTTTTAAATTTTTTTATTTTTTTTAAGATTGTAAAGGTTGAATCCAACATAGATCCAATGTTAGAATTAGGTGAGTCAGGAAGGCTTAATTAGTTCTTTTTTATTTTTTTTTTTTTAAAGGCACGAGTACACAGAGTTTAATAGTTTAATTATGTGGTCACATAATTTTATTTTTTTCATTAGAAGATGAGCCTTACTTGTACACCAGCAAGTGATTGTCTGTACGTTTTCTGTCACTGATTCTTGCTTTACTGGAAAGACTTGAATGCTAGTTATTTAAGGGATTTCTGGAAAAAGGGTAAATGATATATATATAAAAAAAAAAAGGTTCTTCAATGCTTTTTCTAGATCTAAGATATTATGCACAATATTGAAGGAACTAGAAAAGCCAGGCCAGTCCACACGGAATTTGGGAGGGGTGGATACCTTCTTTCCACATAAAAGATACGTATGTTAGATTTATGAGTGGAAGAAGATATAACCACAATAGCAGATGTGATACAGTAACTGTTAGAGCAGAACAACCCTCCAATACTGTGACCCCAGAATGTTTTCAAAATTTCTGAATCATGGCATCATTATTAATGTTTCAATACCAGTTCTGAAATTGCTGTGCAACTGGGGAATGCTTTTTGTGTTTGTAGGCAAGCTCAGCTGTGGGCACTATTTAGAAATGGCATGGGAGTGGTAAGAGGTGAGGAAGGTTGTACTGCTTTGTCCTGCAATCTATGATGTGACATATGGAATGGCAAAAATAGACTGTCTGCAGTCCACTTTGTAAATCTGGTTCATAGGCACAAATTTTCTTTGAGTTGGGAAGGAGTCTTGGAACAGATCAGTTCTACAGTTCCATCAGTGAATTCATCACCATTGTCCCAGAGACCAGAATATGATCAGTGAGATGTGGCTCATGGGCTAGGCATTGGCAAGTTTGCTTTTGGTGGAAGATTGACTGCTGTGTGTGTGTTACAGTTTGTTACACTTTGTAGGTACAGATAATTACAGATATGAAAAGTCATATCTTATATAGATTATAAAATGTTCTATTGTATTCACATTTTATGAAGAAAAAAAAAGTATGAAGAAATTTTTTATGCTGACTTCCCAAAGATATTTTATACTTTTTCCTGCATTTCATTAAGTAGTATTATTTAGATTAAATAGGTAAATTAATCTTTTTTCCTCTTTGACATTTAATTTTGGCTTTGACATATTTCAAAATATTTGGTTTATTAATGAAAGAATTGCAAGTTAACCATTATTTTGAGGTCTACACAGTAATGATACATTATTAACAATGTGGTTCTCACAAGAATAAGCTGTAATGAGTCAATAATTATCTAGGTAGGCTTTTACAAATGTGATAGGTGAGGCACCTTGTATCTATCAGAAAACAACTTTTCTAAGAGCTATATTTTTTTCCTTCCTTCAGGCTGGAATCATATGAATAAAACAGCAATCAGGTGAAAGCAAACTCCTTTGAGGGCTTTTTGACACTTAGTAGTCAGTAAGCAGTGACTGGATAATTGAGCAATGTTTGTAAGCTTTGGTCTAATTAAAATGAAATGGGCTGATACACAAATTCTGAGAAAATACTTGCTCAAGCTTGGTAGCTGTTCATGCTCTCAACTCAGAACTATTCAAAATGTATCAGGCTGAGTATAAGTTCTCCTTTGTATTTCAGCTGTATCTAAAAGGTCAGATTAGAACTATGGTAATTTATCCCATGTGATTCAGAAATAAGGAAAATGTGAAACTCATGAGAACCGAAAACAGCTGTTTTTCTACTTCCTTTCATTGAGCACAGACTGACACATGACAGCCCTACCTTTGAGCATATTGCTTTGTCCACAAATTGGGTGTCACCTGCAAACCTGGTCAGAGCACATTCACTTGTCTCCTCCAGAGTGGAGGAGGCATCTATACAGAGCCCATCATAGCTCTATACAGTGTATGCTCCATTTCTGTCTTCCTCTTAAAGACGTTGAGGATAGATCACAAGACACGTACCTGTGATACTCTACTGGTTACTAATCAATGACTGTCCTCTGAGCCTGACTATCTAATTAGTTTTTTAACCATCCAGTTGTCTACTCACCCAGACTGTAAAATTCCACCTTCAGTAAAGGAATATTGTGTGAGGCATACCTTGCTATATTCAAGGCCTGTCTGGGCGTCTACCTGGGCAACCTGCTCTAGGGAACCTGCTTTGGCAGGGGGGTTGGACCCATGACCTCTTGAGGTCCCTTCCAACTCCTACGATTCTGTGATTCTGTGACTCCCACCAATCTCCCATCTTCCTTATTCCTGGTCATTTTATCATAGAAGGCAATCAAGTGTGTCAGGAATGATTTACACTTGTTTATGAGCATGGTTACCCATGCTGACTGGTCCTGGTCTCCTTCTTCTCCTTCACGTGCCTAGAAATGAGGCCTAAGAAGGCTCACACTGCAGTTTTACCAGGGGCTGAAATAAGGCTGACCAGCCTATAGTTCCCTAGACTGTATTTTTGGCCTATTTTGAAAAGAGAGCAACAAAAGAGAGCTTCCTATGTTCTCCACGACCTTTGGAAGATGTAAGAAGTGGCCTTACACATCAGCCAGTTCTCTCAGCACCCTTGAATGCAACTTGGCAGGTCCTGTGGACTTGCATCTGTTGAGTTCTCCAAGCGGTTATTGACTCCATCCTTATCCTCCTTAGGCTTCACCTCTAAGCACAGAGGAATGGGAGAACTTGTCCCCGGGACGCTCTGCTCCTTCTCTCCTTTTTATTGAATGAAAGATTCCCAGGGTAGTCCAAAAGTATGTGCACTAACTGGATTAATAGTGGCAAATCTATACCAGGTACTATGTTTGGCACAGGATGTGTAGCCAGCAACGTTACAATGATTTTTATAACAAGCTTAGCACTAGACAAAAAAGTGTGTTACTTCTGCTTGAGACTATTACAGGGAAAATAGGCACTGTTCCTGTCACTGCCCAGAATACAAAGTACAGCAAGTCTTTCTTTTCTCTGAACAGCAATGTCAATTTTCTCATTGACAGCTTAATAATCAGCTATTTTTAATGACCTAAATGTTAGTTGCATTTGGAAATTTACCTCATGAATCATCTATATATAATTTTTTTTTTTTTTTGGGGGGGGGCTGTACTTCAAAAGGAAATGAAGGAATAGATTTAGAAATTACAATGAAACATCCAAAATATACTGATAGCAATATAATTATATAATTTGGTTTAAACATATTTAGTAAGCTGCAGTTCCAGCAAGAATGAATTTTCCTCGTTGCTTTCTCTTCTCTAGGTTCTTTTTTGATCATTCCATTCCATTGTCACTCTAACTGTTTGTGTTGCCTGTTTTTATATTGCATCAGGTTTTAGGAGCAAAACTTGAATATGTCAGTAGAGCTTTTCAAGTGTGTTAGAGGAATCATTGCAGAGAAGCTACTTCACTGTAATGTCACTCTTACTTTAGAATTTTCTGCTTTTTTTTTTTTTGACTTGCTTTTATCCAATATTTGAGTCCTAGTCACTTCTTTCTCTCTAAGACATTAAATAGACAACATTTTTCTCATTAGACTTCTTTTTGTTTCCAGACGGTTGAAGGAATTCATCGAAGTAAAGGTCAGATGAGGCAGAAAGACTCTATCTGATTTTTAAAAATAGCAGACTTTCTAGGGGAGGTGATAAGGTTTCTACTAAAACATGGTTTTCTGAATGTGTTGAAATCCTGAAGCTCCTAGGAATCTCTGAAAAATTAGTGCAGTGCCCTTCCATTGCACCTGTCCAATCTGTGCCAAGACCAACAGGAACCCAATGGCAATAAAGGAATTTATCGCAAAGCAGGTGCACGCATGGATTCACAGGGAAAAAATGCTGTATTAGCATAACATGCTTATTTCCTTGATATTTCAGCTAATCCCATAGTAACTGTTCCTTCTATATGACCAACTTGCTTGCTCTGCCTTATTTGGGAAAACTTCAGTAGATGACATCAAATGGAGACAGTGAAAAAAAAAAAAAAAAAAAAAAAAAAAAATACAAACATATGGAGTGAGTTAAAACTACATAACTTTGATTAAAACCAAACAATGTATAAAATGCAGGGCAAAAAATAATGTTCCAAAACGACATTTGATTACTGTTGACAGCTTACTAAGGAATCAGACAGTGCTTCTGAATCTTTGTAAGAAATGATCCTAAATATGAGACATATCATGCCTTAAGATGGGAATTTTAGGCAAAGAAAAATTATTACATGAAATGTCAGGAGATTTTGTTGGCTTGACATCATGAACAGAACTGCAGAACCTAGACTGTCAAATAGCAAAGCAAAGAAAGTTCCACACAGCACTCAGATAACACATCCTGACAAAATAGATATGACAGGAGGGGGTCTTTGGAGAGAATTAGCAAAAGTTCCTGTTTATTTTAATAGTGATTACCTTGACATACAGGGCAAAAATATTTTTAGAATACTCTCCTCAGCACTGTTAGTTGTGTGGTATGCTATCTGGTTAAGATCTCTCATACTTCACTACTAGTAGGTTGGTGTAGAAAATAATCCTTTCCTCTAGGGCTTTTGTGAGAGACAGTATGTTTGGAAGTCAAGAGACTGATAAAAGGCAAGAGTGCAAGAATGCATTGAACTTCTTCAGTTAAAACAGTCATGAGACCCATACATATATTTCATTCAAACTACATTGTATGGAGACATAAGTCAGCAAAAATGTAAAGTTTTTAAAGACACTAAACTGGGTATTACAGAGCAATTCAGGAAAGAACATCTGGTATGATAACTTGCCAGATCTTGTCTGAAATTTTCTTGGCCTATTTTGAGTGTTTTTCTACCTTGATAAGCTGTAACAACTTCCTAATGACCGGAAGTCAATTTCTTAATTTGTTTAACTTTTGCTTGTCTTTGTGTAATAGTGCAAAAATGAGTTGTAATTTTTCTATAGATAGTGTTAACAAGTAGTTACCCTTTGCAAAACAAAAAAAGTGACCCCAACATAATGAGGCAGTGTCAGGGTAATACAGATGTGGTGTGATGTCAGTTGGAACACAGGATGCTGTGTGGGGCATGGAAGGTAAGAGACAGGGCAAAACTGGAGACCAAACTCAACCATGATCAGTTAAAGGAGTGGGAGATGGGCAACACTGATTTAGTAATAATGAAGAGAGTAAAGAATAAACGTTTAAGATAAGTAAAACATATGATATAGTCTACACGGAAGTATACTGTAGAGTGAAGGAAGTGCAAGGTATGAAAATGTGCAGCCTATAAAGATGTATAAAAATATCCCCACCTGGACCCTACAGGAAGGAGAAAGAAACCATTAACATTATACTGCTCACAGCAAAGGAAAAGAAGAAATCCCATCATCAACATGACTCTCCTTGGGGATGCTGTTTACTTGCCGCAGATGTCTTGCTCCTTCTGAGGAAGACTCTCTCTGCTGGCCTGAGGATATAGAGCTGTGGTGGAAAAGAGCACATGCAGGGAAAAGGCATAGAAAATGTTTTACATAATAATTTTTAATGTTATTATTATTGCCATCTGATTTCCATTAAATAGAGAAATTGGACTAGAAGAATCATGAATATTTGGTGAAGGTTAATATAATTGTAAGTGAACTAATAATGATAGGATTTTTTTGTTGTTGTTGTTCTTAGTGTTGTTCGTTTTTTTGTTATTTTATTTAGATTTTAGTAAGACTAACAATAAATGTATAGTTTAACATTTGTGGTCTACTCCCCTTTTTACCCATGTGAAGAGTTAGAAAGTAACAAATGAGAAATTAGATAATGGTGACTTAAATTTAGTGTATCATATCTGAACTGTGGTAACCATACATCTGCTTTTAGCAAAAACAATTGCAGGACGGTTTGGTTCACAGTTGATATACTTTTGCAAATCATGGTCAATGCATGAAGAACAAACAAAAAATTATACAGCTCAGCTGATGTCTGATTACTTGATGAACCACAGTATTTGGAGGATTAGATATAAAAAAAAGTTAAATTCTAGAACAAATCATAGCAAGAAAAAGATGATAACTATCCATTTTACTTATATCTGTCCTAAAGAGAATTTAAAATTCATACCATGAAACACTGGTATGAATTTAATAAAATTTAATTAAAAAAAAAATAAAATTCCAATATAAGAACTATACAAGAATTTCTGTAGAAAGTACTGATTAAAATAATGTAATTATCAGTATACAAAACAATATTACCTTAAATTTTAGAGCATCTCTGTTATACTTCAGCAGTAGATTATTAATTATGAGATAAAATAATTGTTTTGCGCTTATATATTCTTTAAGGACTGCAGTTTGTATGAGCCTTAGCCTGTCATAATTAATACTGTTAAGATGGAACTGTAGGAGAGGTTTTCCTGAATTGAAGAACAAATGAAATGATAAAATCTTTTCCCCTCCACAATGAATACGCATTTTGAAACTTTTTTTTTTTTTTCTCTTCCTCTCCTCTATAAAGCTCCCCAGCAAAATGACAAAAATTTACAGTCCTGTCCAGGAATGGGTTATATGGTGCAATGTAAATGTTGTGGCATCCACCATCACCTTAAATAGTGCACCTTATTTCCCTGAAATCAATTTCCACATTGAAATGCAAGAATCAAATAGCTTAATTGCTCATTTGTCTGTAAACCTCTGAAATAGGGAATGTTAGTATATTTAATGCATAAAAACTCTAATTTCCTCAATATGTATTTTCCACTAATGCATCAATCATATTCATTTGACAGGATTCTGGAAAACATAATCTTTTTGACTGACCGTAAAACATTAAATATACCAACATTTTCAGAAGGTGATGGGAAAAAAGAAATCCCTACACAGCTATATGGAAGTACCATGTTATACATATTTCTCTATACCTATTTCCCTAAAGAGGCAGAATTTATTCAGGAATTCCTCTATTGTTCCATTTCAACTCCGAGAAAGAAGGAGATTGAGTAAAGCAGAATCTTAAACTTCAGATGTACATGTTTCCAACATTATATAGCAAAGACAAATTATATAGCAGAGATAAATAAATGGATAAATTATTTCTGTGGCCAAAATCAGTAGGATAACCTACTCTTAAAGGAAAAAAAAAAAAAAAAAAAAAAGTGGAAACATTCCCCTATAAAAGATATTCGGAAAGAAAGGGATTGTGATGAAACAATGACTGAACCTTTGTCCATGGAGTCTGAATCATCCTGCTTCTAAAAAATAAAAATAAAATAATTCCCATTCTCAATCAGTTCACTGTATTCAGCCCTCATAAACAATTCTTCCAGTGATGTCCTCTAATATTAGGTAGAAGATGTAGGTGTGCCTTGCATTGCCTAAAACATGCCACAAAATCAGTATGAAACAAGAAGAGCAAGGAGGAATGGGAAAGAAGAGTAGGAGTGTGCTGGAGAGTAAAAAAAAAAAAACAAAACAAAACAAAAAAAAACACCCTATTGAATATTTGGGTTTCCTTAATCATACATGGTGCTAAACTCTATACGTAACTTTTACATTTTCCAACTGTGTAAATAAGAGATCCTTTTACTGTTCTCTGTTTGTCTATAAATCTGATCATCTAGAACAGACATTGTTAAGGAAGATGTTACAAATATTAGGGTGAAAGTGTCTGAAGATACCTGCTTAAAGATTTTGGATCTGGCTAAAAAATCAGGAATAGTGACAATAGTTACTAGACACACAGCATAACAACATTCTTGAATCAGTCATCTTGAATCAGCCACAAGAATCCAAGGGGGGGGAAAAAAAAGAAAAAAAAAAAACTTTTTTTGTACTCAAGTATTGCTGATCCTGATTTAATAATAATAATAATTTTAATGCTTGCTTAAGCTATTTTCAAATAGAGCAAATTCACTAACTTCTGTTCCTTTTAGGCGCTACTGTGAGTGAATAAAGTTCTTGTTGTTTGAGCAGCTCATTTCTAAATTTGAATACGTTCTGAAGCCCACATTGCATTCATCCTGAAAACATCTAAATTACTGTTGCATATCATGTATCTAGTCAGCATAAAAAATCAACAGTATCCATACATTAATGAGCCTCAAACTTCATTTTCCCAGATGATATTCCCATTGTCAAAATAACATTACTGCCTGATAAGTACAGTTTAGCATGACAGAAAACAAAAATAAGTTGTCAGTTTGTGTCTTATCACTAACATTAAATTTTTTTAGATTAAATGAATGCCAGCTGGTATAAAACTTACTTTTGAGCACTTCACACTAATAGAAAGAAAAAGATGCCTCCAGAAGGTGATTCACCAGCTTATTTTAGACTTTTTTCCCAGACTGAGATTAGTCACCCTCTGAAGTTCCCTATGCACATTTCTGCATAGCATTCCAGCTTATGAATCCATGTGAATGTATGAACAATTTTTTGGTTCCTATTTTCATTTAACTTTCTATTTGATAATTCAAAGAAAAGTTTAAGAACAAAGACTATAGTGCTTTAGAAATTATTCGGGATTCTTAAAATGATTGTTTATTATTCTGGGGACAGTTGCCTGGTTTTCAGTTGATTTTGTCATCAGAGTGGCTAGAGTGAAGCTGGATGGTGAGTTCTTTATGTTGGCCTTGATAAGCTTTGCCAGTGCTCAGCTGCATCCAGGACAGTGATCTCTCTTAACCACTAAAAACTGTATTTATTAGGAAGGTTGATTTTATTTTTTTCGAGATAGCAATTTAATGGTAATAATAATATTATGAATTTTGAATACACTTGTGAGAGAATCTTTTTTTTTTTTTCCTGTGAAAATCTTTTTTGTATGCATCTTGTTTGCTGTGAAATTCCTGGTAGTTATTAGTAGACAAAATAATACAGAAATTATTTTTGGAAAGTTAACAATTATCTGAGATGTTAAGAAAAAACAGGTTCAACAATCATCATGAGAAATGTCAATAATTACAGATATTTTCTATCAAATCTAGAATCATATAATTTCATTAACTAGAGAAAATATAGTTTGTGATTGGTAGAAATGAAAAAAGCTACCAACCTATCAAGTGATAGCAAATGAAAAAAATATTGTAAGATTTTTTTGATGGATATCACTGATCAACAAGACAAGAATTTAGAAATGCCATTATTATAGTCTCTTTTAAAGTATTCTTAATTTTGAGTTATCTTTTTTTTTTTTTTTTAAATGTTTATGTTCATGTATATGTTACCTTATGTATTAAAGACTGAGCATTCAAAGAGACTGACCTTGGTATGACAAAGTATATACCTATGTGAGCAATTCAATTGGAAAATAGCACTGAAATCAGTATTTATCAGGTTATCAAACAAAAAAAGTAATAATGCAAAAAATAGATAAGACTTTCAAGAAAGTACCCTATGAATGTTTCTCCCTCTCTCTCCTCTCTCTCCTCTCTCTCCTCTCTCTCTCTCTCCTCTCTCTCCTCCCCTCTCCCCTCTCTCTCTCCCCTCTCTCTCTCCCCTCTCTCCCCTCTCTCCCCTCTCTCCCCTCTCTCCCCTCTCTCCCCTCTCTCCCCTCTCTCTCCTCTCTCTCCTCTCTCTCCTCTCTCCCCTCTCTCCCCTCTCTCTCCCTCTCTCTCCTCTCTCTCTCTCTCCCTCTCTCCCTCTCTCCCCTCTCTCTCTCTCCCCTCTCTCTCCCCTCTCTCTCCCTCTCTCTCCCTCTCTCTCCCTCTCTCTCTCTCTCTCCCTCTCTCTCCCTCTCTCTCCCTCTCTCTCTCTCTCTTCCCTCTCTCTCCCTCTCTCTCCCTCTCTCTCCCTCTCTCTCCCTTCTCTCTCTATTTTTAACTTATGTTTGGCTTATCCTAAGTAAATTAATGTTAAAACTTTTTTTTTTTCTTTTTTAATTTTGGTGTATTAGATTCAAATACACAAATTTGTCATGATGATCTTTTGTCTGTAATTGCTATCATTATACCACTATTTCTATAACACAGTTTAGTCAGTTTTCTTTTCCGAGACTCAGATGTCTTTTATTTTGAAGATTTAATGCTATTTCTTTACTGGAGATACTCACTAAATGTGTGCTAGATAACAGACAGCTTCTGTTCAGATGGTATCATTTCAATGTTCTGAAAGCTTTTGGGTTGTGCTCTTTTTATTATTTTAACCTTTTGCTCTCATACAGGCTAAGGAGTCCATTGCACCTACAGTATAAGTCTATTAACCTTCCAGACAACTAAAACAAGATTTACACTTTGGAGTGAAGCTTACTGACAGAAAACTGGACAAATTCAGTGTTTGGTTAGACATAGGACTTATGTTTATATTTGAGTAGTTTCTAGGTTCCTACAAGCTGTGGATCTACAACACCAACTAGGCAATTAGCTGAGACCCTGCATATGTAACACACCCAGATCTTCAGCAATAACAAAGGTCACTAGCAGTGAGCAAAGCATGTCCTTTGCCAGAAAAGAAATGTTGCTGCATCTGCAATGAACAGCCCTTGAAACAAGGGTTAATTGAGAGGTTAGCGTGATGGTGTGCTAAGTAGTTGAGGATGATATTGCAGCAAAAACAGTCACATGTGCAATTAATTTTGTGTAAATCCAAGAAAAGGAAACCTTTAATAAGAAAGCAGAGATCATGTCATTACATGTGTGGTAGGAATCTTTTTAATTATGCCACCATAAAGTACTTCCTCTCTTCTATATGCAATAGACTTGTAGGCAACAGATTTGTTACCTAGTGAATTAAAAAACAGATAAGGAGAGGTTACCACTGTAGACTCATCTTATTCACTTAAGATGGTTTAATATATTCTGGTTGTTCATCAAGTGCTACTGTGTATGTATGTGAGAGAGATGAAAAACAAGAAAAAATCAGGACAATTTTTCTGCAGAGTCACTGATTTGGTAGTGTGTGTGTGTTGTCTGAATATATCAGAGTTACTCTGAAGTTAAGGAGGCTTCACATTTGGGACTGGAGCAACGGGGTCAGATTTCAACAAATTTCCATGTACCTACAGATGTTCACAAGTGTTTCTAGAATTCCTTAAGTGGGATAAGACTGTTATGACTTTGGGAATATCTCCCTCTGAGTTCATCTGCAGTCTTCGGTGCTTAGCGTCTTTAGGAATCTTATGCATGTTTAAGCAGCTTTATGCACTGACTCCTCAGTGACTGCCTTTCACAATGCTCCCCTTGGCCCATCCCACTTCTCAGTTCTGTTGTTCTGTTCAACTACTTTATTTTCCTGCATTCCCAGAGCAGGAAATACTCATCCAGTATGGTTTTTTTTTTTTTTTTTTTTTAATTTAGTGTGGGCCCCCATCTCTTTTTCCAGTTGTACCACACAGTTTTATAATCATCCCCTTCACTCTGTGTTGCCTTAAAATATGAGATGGTGAAATCACAAAGAAGACATAGTTAAGACCACAACTTTAAAAAAAGAGAAATATCATTCTTAATATGAAAAATTTCCCACAACCTCTGAACTTATTTTTATTTAAAATTATCAAAATTTCCTAAACTGTAAGGCAATGATTTTCAAATGGTAGTCCACAGACTTTCATGTTCCATGGAATATTTCTACAGGGAAATATGGAAAGAATAGACTTCTGTGATGATTGTTAAACCATACTTTTCAGTAATGTTGAAAACAACTGTTGCTAGGCTCAAATTTATTATCTACAAGTTTGCAGTTTTACTAGAAAATATTTATGGTATCTACAGATAAAAATCATATGTAATAAGGTATAAATATTTTCAGAAATGATTAGTGAAATGATTGATGTGTCCAATGATTTTGTCTTATTAAATCATTGGTCCACCGGTTCATGGCCAAGACCCCATGCAAAAGGGTCCTAGAAGAGTTGCATAGAAAATCTGGTGCCAAGAGGAAAGATTTGTTCTGTGTGCACTGCACAGTTATGTATGTGTTTGCAAAGCAATGCATGTACAGTGCATAGCACATAAGGTGAAAATAGTCTCTATATGGTTCAGCAGAGCCTTCTTAGCTTGTTCTGTTAAGTCTTTTTTACATATATGCTTAACTTTTTTTTTTTTTTTTTACTATGTTAAAGCAAATTGTGAAGAGAAAATGAAAGAAGACTTGAAGTTCTTAGTACAGTATAGCAGTGCACTCACAGATTAATAGTAATCAAAAGAAAGAAACAGCTAGTGGAGCTGAGCTAGTCCAGTGAGAAGTTCTAGTGATTTTCACTTCATAGTTAACTAAGAATAAGTAATGAATAGAATTTCCAGGAGGAATAGAGAAAGGAAGATAAAGGCTGTGAAAATATAGTTAAAATAAAATGGATAGATTTACCAAAGGTTATTTGAAAAAAAATCAAATTCTCTGCCCTTCCGGAATAGAAGGGATATTGGAAGAAGTGGGAGGGTGCTATGTCAACAGGGAGCAATAAATTCAAAATCAAACAGGAGTCAATATCTGCCTGGATTTTCATTGCAAACTGTAGATTTCTACACCTAGGTTGATAGGACGAGATGCTTAGCCCCTCTGCTTGAAGCAAATAAGACTGATGTTGGGGAAAATAAATAAATAAATAAATAAAAAGATTTAATCTTTTTCTTCCGCTGCAGAAACCTGGATCACCTCAGACCCTCAGAGGGAAAATCTTCATGTGAAAGCCTAGAAAGTTCTCCAAAAAAGGGACGCTGAAACTTCTAGATCTAGAGGAACATAAGACTTGCCCCACTTCAGAAAAAGTCTGGCGCAAGCAGGAATGTCTCATACCTCTTAGTATGTGAGACAAGGTCCACCCATAGAGGCTCCTATCAGCTATCCATTTTGCTGAGCTGCCAACTGAGAGATAAAGAGGAAGGTACCAACAAAATGAATGGCACAGGGGTTTTAGTCTTAGTGTCCTACGTGCCCAATCCAAATAAAAGATCTGTTATTTCAACTTCAATTTATAGAAAAATGTTATATATTTACATGTCTTTGTAGCTGTTGTTCTCATAGATGTACCTGTGCTTGCCATGTATGTGTTCCATACAGTTTCTGTTAGCTGTTGTCTGCTGTAGTAAAGGGAAACTTTCAGGGCACCAACCTAGATATTTTCTCACAGCTTAAAAGAAGTTGTGTGTGCTGAGACCTGTAAGCTAAGAGATGCTTCTGGATTCTTGACATATTTACTGAGCAGGAAGGCAATTTTGCAAAGTCGTAAAACTTATAACAGTTCCTTTAGTGTGCATAATAATAGCAGTCTATGCTAGAAATAATCAAATAGTAGCATCTCACAACCTATCAGCAATGGGTTGTAATGTAACTGCAATCAGCTCCCTAGGAACGGTGTCTTCATCATTCCAAGAGCAGAGGAAAAATTATATCTTTTTAATTTTTTTTCTTTTTTCTTTTGAATAGGAAGGAACTTACCTATTACTAATACACATGGCTTGGAAACAGAAAGGCATATGAGATCTTTCCAGTGATAGCTCCTTCCTGCACAATTACTTGCTGCAAGAAAAAGATCTCTGATGTCAAAAATAGGTTGTCCACAAACTACTGAACAGTCTCTCTGTAGAGAGAACAATCCTTGAGTTTTCCATCCACAATAATCCAAGCAAGAGGATACATTATTTTAAATGTTGATCTGCATTAAAACTATTCATTAAAAAAATAATAAACAATTAGCACATTAAATGATATCATTCTGCTGTTTCCTTCAGTTTTCTCTTCTATTTCTATGTATTCACCTTTTTGGATTTTGCCTCGTAATTCATTTATATGATTTTGGACTAGAAAACAAACACATTTGATCAGTATTTGAAACATACTTAGAAAATTAAATTAAAAAATACTGAGGGTTGTGCTCTTGTGCGTTCCTGATGTTTACAGGAAGGAAGGAAGGAAGGAAAGGAGGGTAAAGGAAGGGAGGGAAGGAGAGAGGAAAAGAAAGGGAGAGGGAAAGAAAGGAAGAGAGTAAGGATGGAAAGAGGCATTTATTTAAGAAAATATTAAATATTTATATTTCAAATTTATCAAGAATAAATATCTCTGATTTTATTCTCAACAGCATATCTAAGAGAGTGACACTTCAGCTAGGTAACAAAACCATTTGAGGCAAAGAAATACTCTAAGTTCGTCCCTTTTTTTTTTTTTTTTTCCATAAGTGTGTGTCAGTTTTACACGCATTGAAGTCCTATGTCTTTCATGCGAAAAGCTGTGAGATGTGATCAGTTCTCTAGTCAGTCTGGCTGTACAATTCCAGTGTTACTTTTTAGTCAGTGTTGATTAATAGCAACAATTCCTAACAGGAATTCTGTACAGCCTATGCATTTCAGAATTGGCCAGCATAAGAAATAGGTGTTTTAGGCAAAATGTCTACAGTATTTTGTAAGCCATGTTATTTTTGCCTCAAAAATTTACTGTAGCAAACTATTTTAGCTAGATTTTTCCCCCTCCTATGCAAAAATTCATCCAGGAAAAAACAGAAATATAGAAGGTACTTTTCAGAATCATTAGCATAAACCATGCATGGACATTTATTAATGCATATGTACACATTTCTTGAATGCACAATTTGACTTACATAGCAATCAATTTCTGCACGATTAATGCATAATAAAACAGCATACATTTTC
Organism: Anser cygnoides; assembly: GCF_040182565.1. Taxonomy (NCBI): domain Eukaryota; kingdom Metazoa; phylum Chordata; class Aves; order Anseriformes; family Anatidae; genus Anser; species Anser cygnoides. The sequence goes on along the minus strand of NC_089874.1, from coordinate 14,001,266 downwards.
CATTCTTTTTCTTCCCCTTCTGAGAAAAGACTCTAGGAATTCTATACTCTAATATGTTTCTGGGCTATCCAGAAGGAAAAATATACTTCCAAGAATCTTGCAAAAATTCTATTAACACATATGTTGGCCTGAGATTTCTTTGAACATCAAAGTAAGCTGCAGTTAATTCTCTTGCATCCAGCTGCATTTGGTGGTATGCTCATCACAGTGAGGAGGCCCTTTGCTGTTTCCATCCTTCACTACTTATGTCAAACAGTTTACAGAGCGGCAATATAAATTCAGACAGAGAGCTAGGAATGCCATCAATGAGTTTGGGAGTTTACATTGTGTTTGTGTGAGGTCACTGTGTGTTGTCTTCAATGATCAATGGCCTAGTGAGTGTTTTTAAAGCTAAAGACTACCCTCAATGCCTTTAGTTACTCCATGTTAGGTTATGTTTTAATAGGATGGCTCAGGCAATTCTTCTCTTTCATTTCTATGTAACGGATTTGTGACTGTTTTTTTTTTTTTTTTTTGGCATTTTCCTGTACTAATAACAAGAAATCAGGTGACCAGTAAGATAAATGATATTTAAACTAACTGTGACAGATGTAGTAGAGGTGAAAAGGTTATACCTATTAATAAACAAAGTTTGAAAGCCTTTTAACACCATCTTTCACATCACGCTTATCTAACCTTTTACACAAGATGACTTCCACAGACTTATGAGAGGGAAAAAAAAAATCCAACTTTTTTTTTTTTTTTTAAATACCTATCTCTCTCTTTCTCTCTTAATGTAGTCATTAAGAGTTTTATGTTGTCTTCCTAAATGAATGAAGGAAGTACTGGTGGTACAGCAGTTAGCATTTTACTTGGATAAAGAAATGCGGCAGATTTATTTTGGTCCCAGTGGGTGCTGACATTTTAACCCACTTATCTCTGATTTATTCAGTATTTGACAGTCCCCAAAAAATGATGTATTTTGCCTGAAGGCTCTGTAGGTGAGGCAAGTTGACATATGCTTTATCCTTTTGTTATGGGGGTGACTCCTCTGCAGTCCAGTGGATGAAGCAGGGAAAAATGGAAAAGGAAAATGTTCATGCTAAGAATTTTTCCTCTTTTTCAAGTTCCTGGGTTTTATTGCATTTAGAAGGCAATAAAACTAGAAAACATTTTATTTTATTTTATTTTAATTTTTATTTTATTTTATTTTATTTTTGTAGCATGGTAATGCCAAAAATAATCCAGCATATTCTGCAATAATCAGTTATTTTAATTTTCTATGTTAATCAAAAATATTGGACACACCTATAGATATGACTTTATCTTGTAAGGATTAGATGGAAGGATATGCTATATTTACACACTTGGGCAAATTCAAACACATTTGACAGCAAGTGGGCCAGATCGCAGGGTCTTGGGTCTGGTTTTGTGTAAAGAACGTCACAGAACTACTACTACTACTACAAAAAAAGGCCTGATCTTGTATTTTTGGTCAGTTTGTGAAGATGGAAGCAGAAAATTCCAAGTGAAAGGAAATGAACAGGATATAACCATAGTATATTTGAAGAGAAATATCTTGCTTCAGTAATTCTGGGAGAAAGGACAGTATTCAGCTGGGAATGCATGCAGGAGTTTGCTTTTCTGCATCTCGAGTTTCTACACAGCATATGCTGCTTGTTGTTTTATATCTAATAGATTGGTCCTTGTTTTAGTTAACACTCTTCAAAATATGTTTATATATATTGTTCTTTATGCAATCCTTCAGGATGCACTTGAAGATAGAAGTAAGCGAGCTTACCTAAACTGAGATCTAACTGGAAATGTACTCCTTAGGGGGCACAAAGCTTTTCCTCCAGGGCCTGAAGTACTGGTTGTCTCAGTAACTGACCTCACCTTTGGACTCTGGCTTGCTAGGCAGATGGATTTTCTTGCCAGTTCTGTGTCAAGATGTGCAGAATGACAAATGCAGAATCAGGAAGCTAATTTGTTTTACAAATGGCCATGTGCACAAAACTGGGGTTTAGTCTCTTGTCTTTTTACAGTACAGTAAAAATTACCATAGCTATTTTTTTGACTGGAATCAGTTTTTGTTTATTTGTTTGTTTTTAAAAAATTAAATAAACTTAATTAGACATCTGCCATTTCTTTGTCTCATCTGTGGGTTAGGGGATGTAAAACATAAAGACTTTTTTTTTTTTTTTCATTTATTCCCCTGTGTCTTGTAGACATTTACCAAGTAACAATAGTAATTTGAGTGCAAGTATATTTAAAGAAGGAAATAATTAATAATGCTTTATTCTACATAAGTTACTTTAGAGACTGGCATTTTCATAGTCTTGCAAAGCTAAATACTGGTTTTGTTGGACGTAGCTCTCACCAACAGAGTGATAGAAACAATAGTAAGACAAAGAAAGCAGAAATCCTGATTAGGTTTCCACTTCATACCTCTGTCTCTTCGGTTATGAATTTATTTTTCATCTGAGACTGTCAACTTACTCCATAACTATTAAAGCTAAATGGCATAATCCAGTTTCCAACAGCATAAGGCCAAAATTGACTGTTGATGGACCACATCCATATAGATGCCTTAGGCGTTATCCAAGTCTGAGTCAAATGGCCCACAACCACTGACTATATCGGAAATTAGCTGACACTGTTAGCTGCAAGCAACATCAGAACAGGAGATGCTTGAGTATACTCAGCAAATCCAGCTATTCAGCTCCATTTGGGAGACACTTTAACATATTATTCAATGAATTATTTTTCCACTACATCCCAGAAAGCAATGTTTTATTAACATTTGATAAATAAGAAAAGTAATTGTCTTGATGGCTTCTTAGAGAACAAAATCTCTGTACTACTTTTTTCTCCATATTTCTTCCTAATACTTCACAACAGTTCAAGTATAATGACTAGCTTCAATAACTCTTCTCTTGTTCGTAATGAGTCTTCCAACAATTAAGACAATTACATTTGAAAAAAAGGATTATTGTTTTTTTTAGGAAAAAAAGCCCCTACAGTATGCTTAATATTTTGTTATGAAATATTGCCAGCTACACCATTGCTTTCTTGCTCACATTTCCCTGACAGTCAAGAGACTGTTCTGAAGCAAACATCACATTATTGATCAGATGTTTCACTTGTTCTCTTGCCATTTCATTGGAATTGAGATTCTTCTGTGCTCACAAAAGAAAACTAAAAGAGTAAATAATACCATTGGCAGAGTTTTGTTGTTTCTTTTTGTACATTCATGGTAATTCTAGAAAAACAAGATTAAGACTGATCCTCAGTAGCTGCCTTTGAGAAGGCAAGTATCTTAAGTACAGCAAGTTCTGTCATCTGGAATTTCTTTCCTCCAAGTTCTGAAATTAAGGTGTCAGTATCATATTTAAAGTAAATTTCTATAACTTTCCTATATTAGCATAGAATTTCATATTTTTACAGTTTCATTTTAGGAAAAACTGTTGACGACAAAGACTACTATTGTACAGGTCTTAATGGACATGTAGATCTCTTCTCTTTGCAGAGTCATGAATAGGAAAAAAAAGTAGCTTCCTTAAAAGAAATTGTGCTTAATAGTAAGTAAAAAAGTATGCTGGCTTAGGTGCTTCCACAGCTCCTATTACTGTAATGTTAGAGCAATTCAAAGTCTTTAGTGTGTTCTGTGAAATAGTGAAGAACTGTCATTCTCAATTTTGCAGATGGGGGAGAAAAAGGCAATGTAACTACAATTTTATGTCTCTGAGCCATAAAAATTTGCCAGCTGACTACTCTCAGGAAAGTCTGTGGCAGAACAGCTACTTGAATCCAGGTTTACTAATGCTCTGAACAGTGGAGTGCTCTTCCTCTCCTGCATTTGGAGAAGTTATTACAAAACTGAAAATGTACTTTTTGGTGCCTCAGGACAGCATCACTTCAGTAACTTGAACCAGTGTCTCCTATTCTGGTGCCTCTCTCCAGTATCTTACTTTGTCCCTGTTGCTTTGTAGACACTTCCCTCTGTTTCTTTAATTCTTCCCAGTTCTTGCTCGAATCTGGCACCATGCTTCCCATTTCTGGGAAGAAGAAAGGACAGATCGCTAGTTCTCAATACTTTTCTCAGTGGGTAATCCTAGCCAGATAAATTAGTCTGCATTTAAAGCCTTAGGTCAGAGGGCTTTATTTTGTGGACAGTAGGAAGTTCTGACATTCTGTGAAGAGAAAGCAAGCCCTTAGAGAATGCTTCAGCACAGGCAGTGCCTTTGCTGGCAATTAGACTCAATTTGGTATAAAATTATAGGTCTTGTGTCTGGACAAATATGCTGAAGCAATTCTATCTCCAACAATTTTGTGGTACAGACATACATTCACTGCAGAGCTTTGTGAATACATGAGAGATTTTCATGGGGAAACAGGGCTAGAAACGTCAAGTTCTTGGTACTCTACTTAAATATACATTGTTTTGCTGACCGTAGTGTTTTAAGCATTCGGTCATCCTTTATATCTGGTAGCACTAGTAACCACTAAGGGTCACAATCCTTTTGTGAGATGTGGCCCTCTCTAGATCCTGGTGGTTTCACAATAGAAAGGATTGCTTGAGTGGGACAGGACATTTGGGTGCCACCCCAGTCTCCCAGTGTGCTGCCAGACATGAACAGGTGTGATGTGAGGAGTGTGGGATATCTTCCTTTTTTCTCCTCCGTTCCATCTGCTGCTATAAAAGGAGTTTCACCAGTCTGTATCCTCCAGAAACCCTTATCCTTGATACACACAAGTAATACTCAACCAGGAGACTTAGTGATATAGCTTGATCAAAGTAGGGTTAAATAAATTAGTAGCATGGCATTAAGCAGTCTGAAATATCTGTCCCAACATCTGGGTAAATACCTAGGTCAGTTAGACCTCAGCGAGCTCCTTGCTGCCACAAATGACTGGCTACAGGTTCTGGACTGGTAAATTTAAAACTGTAGCACGTAAGGGCACAATATAGTGTGCTGCTACAGGGGGGTGAACTTAGCCATAGTTTAACTAGAGCATTATGTGTTGTGAATCTGTCCAGATAATTCAGTCTGACCACCAGTATGGAACAACTTTTCTTTCAAAGGCTTTTGTTTTACATTCTATATTAAGTTTACTTAATATAGATTACCAGATGCTCAAGGGAGAATCAACTGCCATCACTGTTTAGTTTTGTCTTTGCAGAAATCAAATTAAATAACATGTCTAAATCCTTAAAGCAAAGTGGCAGTGTCTGTTCTGGCTCTATTTTCACTTGCTCAGCATTTTTTTTAGGAGGAGAAACCTCTTCATGCTTTCTCAGGAATTCACTAAAGATTAGTTTAGATTCACTAACAAGGGAGCCTGGTGGAAACTCCATAATGTTCCAATTTTCCACTTCTTTACCACAGATGTATTTTCTACCTATGGCAATTATATGCATTGGGATGGATCATAAAATGGTATTCACTAAATTTAATTTACATTCTTTTATATATTTCCAAGTTAACTTTTGATTTTGATGGAAAAAGACATAGCCTTAAACCCATCAAGCACTGTTTAAAAAAATACATTTTTAAAAGCAAATTTATCTTCTAACAGTGAAATATAAACAGAATCTTTGTGAAGTCAGGAATGTCAGGATTTCAGCAGTACAGTAAGCTAAAGACATTATTTTTACACCTCATGAAAATGAGTTTAGTTAGGTCTTATCCTAGATTTGAGTATAATAACCTGACACAGTCTAGTAGAGATATCTAGATACAGTAGCTTCAGGAAAGGATTATTGTGCCTTCAAAATGAATCAGTTTCTCCTGGGTCATATATTTAAAGAAACCCAAAGCTTCTTGGCTGGTACAAAATGGAGTCTCTATCAGAAATAACTATATTGGACCCTATCAGTTTCTCCTGGGTCATATATATATAGCCTATCTCCCTTCTTGCAGCACTGTCTCTTGTCTACTTCAGACCAGAAGTCTTTTAGTTTTCCAGTGGAAAGCTGAAGATTCATGAATAAATTCATGAAATTCATGAATTTGAGGATGTGATGGTGAAGAAAGTGCTAGAAGACTCTTCCATCTGGATGTTCACATTTTCTGGGGAGCTGGGGAGAAATAATGCAATCCAGACAGACAGAGAAACATAGTTTCCCACCAGCTGCTATCAGACAAAAAAGTCTTTAAAGATGTTTAAAATTACTTTGAATATGTTTCCCTGTGTTTTCATAGAAAGTTACATGATTTAATTTGTCACTTTGAACAGTAATGTCAATATGCAGATGAAATATTCAGGAGTAATGCAGCCAATTAAATGTAGAATGTGGTTCTTATATACGTAATCTCCATTGTCAAAGCGCAAGATAGTTCCAAGCAAAGACTGAAAAAAAAATACCTACAAGAAGGATCCATTGATGGAAAACAAACAAACAAACAAACAAACAAACCAAAACCAGACAAATAACACCAGACGCAATAAATCTTCAGGTGAAAATAAAAGGTGGTAACAGTGGGGAAAAAAAGAAAAAATGTCTATATACAAAATTAATGTTCAGAATGAATGGAAAACTTTAATTGGTTTTCAAACCATTAGCTTGAAATACTGATGGACTTTTTCTCTGGAAAAATTAAAAATAAAAAATTGGAGATTTCAGGAATAGCTGGAAACAGCAGTGAGAACCAGCAGTGTGTGCCCAGACAGCTCTGCAGCTACAAAGCAATTTTTCTTCTGTGGAGCTTAGTCTAAAAATCTTTGTTTTAGATAGCCTTTCTGACCCATGTCAAATGAGTCAGTAAACTCACCCTGCTAAGTAATGTCATCCCTTCACATCCCAGAATGAACTGTAATCTGCCCCAATTCTGGTAAACAAGTGGATTAAGCATGAATCTTGATCTCACACTTTCTTCAGCAGTGGCAGAAATAGATTATCTCAGTTGGGCCATGCAGGCTCTGTTACCTGTGATACCTGTCTTTCTGAGAAAGCCACATACCACATCCATTTGTTCAATATATTTTATAGGCAGTAAAACATTCTCAATTCAATAATGTTCAGCCAGTGCAAAAGCAGTCTATGGCATCTGAATCAAATTAATTTCTTAGGTATTCACAAAAAATACAGGATACAGTCAGAGGGGACTAAAAATGCTTTAAGATGTTTGTTGCTGTTGTCTTGAGGCAGAAAAATTATTCTTTAAGTGTCTGCCTTTGCTGTAAAACCAATCTCTTTCTGGTGACAGCTAGCTTCCACCTATCCATACCACCGAGAAAAAAGAGAAGAGCAAAGAACTTATTTCACCATATAAATAATATGGATATCTAATATATGTTTGTTCAATGGTGAACCAAATTTAGTTTTAGAAGGAAGGAATAGGCTTGAAAATATGAGGTACCTATTTGTGTTAGCTCCTCAGTTCATTTAGATCTGTGACAGTCCACTGAATTAATCTGGGTGGCAAAAACTGTCTGAGAACTGCGACTGTAATTTTAAACTAGTAACAAAAAAAAAAAAAAAAGGTCTGCTCTCTAAATTTTATAAATTATTAACAGAGAATCAGTGAGACTGTGAAACAGCTAATTGGCCCCTCTGGTCAATTCTCAATAGTCCTGAGAAGTTCATTGGTTTCAGACAAAGGTTCTTTGCTGAGCTTTAGGCCGAAATATTCCCAGAGTCTGAACAAGTTCATGTTCTTTTATTTTTTTATTTTATTTTATTTATTTATTTTTTAAATAGCACATTTCAAGGCCAAACCTTGGCAAGAAACAATGAGGTCAGGATATTTGCTCCATAAGGAAAAATGTGAGATTAAGAATTGGCTTCTAACATGGATTTCATTCTGAAATACTGTATCTTAAAAAGTGGAGGCAGAATCTCAACTTTTTATATAATTTGCAGTTATAGATCTAGGAATTAATCTATGAAATTGAGAGTATATGTTTAGAATTATCCAATTATGTAGTTATGTATAAGTTGTTTTATTACTTGTGTATCAACATCACATTGTTATGGTTCTTAAAACATTTATATTGATATCTCTTTTAAATTGAGTAATAAAATTTCTTTAACATCAAAACTGTGAAGTTTCATCTGGGGAATTTTTCAGCAAAATAAAAAATCAATTAGCCAAAGTTTCCTTATATATATATATATATATATGTATTTAAACAAAAACAGAAAAAGCCTATGAATTGAGTCTTTTCAACTTTTAAAATAATGGAAACATATTTTATTTTCTGTGTTCTTTTAGTAATAATGCTTTAATATACAAGATTAAAAAGTAGTCCATTTCAAGTAATACAAGTGAAAGAAACACCAAAGTCACTGCATGTGTTTGAGTCACGGGAATTAAGTGGGATCAGATCTCTTTAGATAGAGAATATCTTTTTCAGGTAAAATCAGGTTATTACATTTATCAACGTATTTATGAATCTACATATTTATGAATGTAGAAACATCCAAGGCTGAAATATACTAACAGCAACTGATTCATAAACACATTCAGTGTAGAATGTGATTAAATCACATTCACTAAGATGTCTGTGAACTCAATGACACTTTTGCAAATGAGTGTAAGGGGTCCTATGGGACACTGTGGGCTGTCCAAACAGGTTACTCAGGCTGTTGAATAGAAATTTGTGGAACTAGATATATGTGTAGGTGAGAATTAATTAATCTTCTGAGGGTCTCTTCATACACTAGTCAGAAAAGCAGAGGCAGCCTGAGCATGTATAGTGTAGCTCACAGATGTTACAAATTACTGTTGAGTACTATGATGTTTCGTTGTTTCTAGGAGTTACCGAGTATGTCATATATTCGCGATCTCAAGATACTTCTAAATTTTCTGATTTTAAAGGAGATGATGATGAACAGAGCTCTACTCCACCAGTTTTCCAGAACTATTCTTCTAAAGTCTTTAGAGGCTGCTTCCTAACAGTCCATACGATGATATTTCAAGAGATATGTTTAAAGAAAGCTCTTGGGAAAACATTGTATTCCTTTTGCAAGTTCTTGTAAGACTGGTTCACAGCTTCAAGATACTGTGTATTCTAGAACTATTCATGAACTCTGAAGCAAAAAAAGATTTCTTGAGACAGCAACAATGACAAAATGAGTTGTCTTGATAATTTATTTATTTATTTATTTAAAATGCCTGGAACAGTAGACAACATGGTGGACTGACTTTTCTGTTTGAAACAATTAGAAAACATCTGACTTTTTCAGAGGGGAATTCAAAGCCTCAAAATGCTAGGGGAGGACTTGAAATATTTGCAGCTATAAGTTTCCCTGGGAGGCTTTAAAATGGATAATATAGGGTTGTAGCTTACCCTGGCATTTTGCACAAACCAAAATATAAATTAGTTATCTAAATTCTTTATAGTAAATATGAGGAGAATTAAAAACTTCTAAGTGGAATCCACAAAGGCAATGCACTAAGCAGAGGTACTGGGCTCAGTACTAGGGCCAGTTCTCTTTAATATTTTTATCGATGATCTGGATGAGTGGATCGATTGCACCCTTGGTAAGTTTGCAGATGACACCAAGTTAGGTGCGTGTGTCGATCTGCTCGAGGGTAGAAAGGCTCTGCAGGAGGATCTGGATAGGCTGGATCGATGGGCTGATGCCAACTGTATGAGGTTCAACAAGGCCAAGTGCCGGGTCCTGCACCTGGGGCACAACAACCCCAAGCAGCGCTACAGGCTGGGAGATGAGTGGTTGGAAAGCTGCCTGGCAGAGAAGGACCTGGGAGTATTGGTTGATAGTCAACTGAATATGAGCCAGCAGTGTGCTCAGGTGGCCAAGAAGGCCAACAGCATCCTGGCTTGTATAAGAAGCAGTGTGGCCAGCAGGGCTACGGAAGTGATTGTTCCCCTGTACTCAGCTCTGGTGAGGCTGCATCTCAAGTACTGTGTTCAGTTTTGGGTCCCTCGCTACAAGAAGGACTCCAAGGTGCACCAGGGGAGGTTTAGGTTGGGAAAAGAATTTCTTTACTGAAAGGGTTGTTAGGCATTGGAATAGGCTGCCCAGGAAATTGGTTGAGTCACCATCCCTGGAAGTCTTTAAAAGACATTTAGATGTAGAGCTTAGTGATATGGTTTAGTGGAGGACTTGTTAGTGTTAGGTCAGAGGTTGGACTAGGTGATCTTGGAGGTCTCTTCCAACCTAGATGATTCTGTGATTCTGTGATACTAGGTGCAGGAAAAACTGGAAAGACCTGCATACAGCAGCCTGAAAAGTTCAGGCTTTTATTACTGGGCTACCTTCATGGAATTCAGAGAGTTGAGTTGCTTAAGAATCACCCTTATCAGTTTAACCTAAGCCTGTCACTTTTTAATTTGAAGACTGTAAGAGTCCATCTTCTATTAAAGACACAGACCCTTGCAGAAACAGTTTAAGTTTACAGACAAGGAGTGTGCTTTCCATAATTACTTTTCATTATTTTCCTAGAAGTGATGTTATAGTCCTTCAAGTTGAAATACTGAGTATCAAAACAGTGGGTGTTTCCATGACTCATTTCCAGTACCTTCTGTAAGAGACTCTGGGTCAAAAAAGATATTTTGACAAGCAAAATTTGCCTTACTTAAAGACAAAAAGGGGAAAAAAAAATGAAAGGAAGTGTAATTCTCTGTGTATACAATGGGAGAGAATGAAGAAATTATATAAAATAAGAATCAGTGTCAAGACTTGTTGAAAGAAGTCGGGTAATTCAAATTCCTGGAAATACAAAAGACAGTCCAGTGGTTTCATCTCTGAGGAACAACCACTGTGCAATCATATGTCAATGAAGAGAAATGGGAAAATGCAAGGTTGTTCTTCCATCCAACTGGTAATGTACCAACATTTCCACAGGGCAGGTTTGGTCTGAAGGCCTGCCCAGTAAGTGGAGAATCTTCAAGGGGAGACTACATGCTGGTAGTTTCATTGGTGTCATGATTTGCAACAAGTCAAAACAGCCAATGTTCACACATAATAGCCTTATGGAAACTGGGATTTCTTTTTTATTTTAGAGCTGACAGATAAGATATGAAGCCAATACCATGAACATTTGTATTAAACAAAGAGCCAGTTTTTTAAAGCAATGAGCTATTAGCTTCTGGTGTCCTGATCACATGCCAAATTAGGTTAAGCACATTCTGCCAACCTAAATCCCTTTGGCAGTTTCAGCTGTTCCAGTTACTCTTTCCTTCTACTTCTGGGGCTGGAGTCTACCACTGAATGTGCATGTTTCCACTGACTTGCATCCAAGGCAGATTTTGGCTCCTGGAAATAGTTGTGCTACTGGCCCAGAACTGATTTGTTCCATCCAAAGGGTATCTCTATTGCACTAAAACTGTGATCCTTTTATTCATACAGGGTATTTGGAAAAGTAATAAGGAAGAGATACAGAGAGCAAGGAATGATAGAGTATTGAATTATGAAGCTTGCAGAGAACATTTGACTGTAACAGGGTCCTACTGACCTTTCTAAAATTGACAGGCTGTGATACTTTTACAAACTGCTGACATTCTCAATCTTCAAAATTTGGACTGCCATAACCCACAATTAGGGGCTTACTAAGGACCTCCTTATGAAGATGAATTCTTGATGAGACACAGATGCTTGTCAGGACCATACTTATTTTTAAAAAAATAAAAATCTAAGGAGCTGAATTTGTGTTCTTCCAAGAATCTTCAAGGTTTTTGGTATTTCTAGTTAAAGTGCTGATGAATCTGAAGGTACAGACAGCACAAATGAGACAGTAAGTGTATTACCCTTGCATAGCATACTTATCACATGATGTTGTTTCTCTTCTCTTAAATATTGAGATATGATTGCTTGTATGGTTTTCTGAAGGGCAGATTATTCTTAGAGATTGAGTTATACATTTCTAACGAAGGTGAGGGCCTGCCTCTCCTCTCACTTATAACTCTATAAATCAGGAGCATTAAACTGACACAGTTTGTGAACATAGATCCAATATCAAAACAAATGAAAGGTAAGAATATAATAATTTGTTACTGGGAAGCTGAATAATGAAAGGGAATTAGATAGCAGGTGCTGGTGGGTGGAGAAATACAGAATACGAGAGTGCTATACCACCATCTGTTCCTGATGCTCTCACATCACTAGCTGAGTGTTCCTATTTTAGTCCTCTAAATATCTAGCTGTATTGTGGGGGTTGCAGGCTGCACACCTGGTTTGGAGGGGAAAGTATTATTTTTTGCAGTGTCTTTCTTCTGCTTTCTTGTTACATACCTTGCCCCCATCTCTGATCTTAAACGCTGCCCATTAACTAAAATCCAAGAGTAATTCATATAAATTGCATGTTTGCTAAAAAGAGCAGATTGAACAACAGCAAATATAAATGTAGCCTATGCTTTGTTCTTATTAAAACCACGTGGGAAATAATCTGTGATATGATGTAATGGTTCATCAACTTTTGTTTGCAATTGGCTTTGCTGATGTGAGTATCACAACACCACCAAAATAACAGCCACAGAATGAGACTTGAGTGCTTGGTACTGCACAGCCACACAACAGAGAGGTGTTCCTTGTCCCTGAGAACTTACACAAGCATTATATTCATCTGTTATTTCATAGTTTTCTTTATTCTTCTATCGCCTAATTTTGTGTGTGTGTTTGGTACAGATAATAATCAGACTGTCAATAATCATAGAATCATAGAAATACAAGGTTGGAAAGGACGTACAAGATCATCTAGTCCAACCATCCTCCTATCACCAATACTACCCACTAAGCTACTAAATCATATTTCATAGCACCTTATCCAGGCACTTCTTGAACACTGCCAGGGACAGTGACTCCACCACCTCACTGGGCAGGCTGTTCCAGTGCCTGGCCACTCTTTGAGAGAAAAAGTTTTTCGTGATATCTAAATCTAAATCTCCCCTGGCACAACTTGTGGCCATTTCCTCGAGTCCTATCACTAGTTATCTGGTAGAAGAGGCTTACCCCCTCCTCGTCAAAACCTCCCTTCAGGAAGTTGTAGAGTGCAATGAGGTCTCCCCTGAGCCTCCTCTTCTCTAGACTAAACAATCCCAGCTCCTTCAGCTGCTCCTCATAAGACTTGTGCTCCAGACCCCTCACCAGTTTTGTTGCCCTTCTCTGGACACGCTCCAGGGCCTCAGTGTCCTTCTGGTAGTGAGGGGCCCAAAGCTGAACACAGCACTTGAGGTGCGGCCTCACCAGAGCTGAGTACAGGGGGACGATCACCTCCCTGCTCCTGCTGGCTACACTATTTCTAATACAGTCCAGGATGCTATTGGTCTTCTTGGCCACCTGGGCACACTGTCAGCTCGTGTTCAGCCAAGCATCGATCAACACTCCCAGGTCCTTTTCCTCTACACAGTCGTCTAGCCACTCTGCCCCAAGCCTATGGTGTTGCATAGGGTTATTGTGGCCAAAGTGCAGGACCCGGCACTTAGCCTTATAATAATAACAATAAAAGTAATAATAGCAACAGCAACAATAATAACAATATAATTGTCTCTAAAAAGTTTAAATTATTAAAATGTTCAGTAATTATATAATTTCCTTCTTTACAAATGTACCATTTATGGAGATGCATATACTTCTCTTTCTTTTAAACCTTCACTATTTCCTTTGCAGCAGCACTTTAAACCTTCACTATTTCCTTTGCAGCAGCACTCAGCTTGTCTCCTGAACTCCACAGAGTTTTCTACAAAGAGTATATATTACCATAAACTTTGAAATGTACTGGAAAATAAGAGTTTGTTTCCAGACCTGGATCCAAAGTAAAGTCTTATTTGGGAGCTACAAAATGTTTCAGTGGTGAAACATTGCTTTGGTAGCTAGGAAAATCTTTTCCATACTTTTGTGATTTTAAATACCTGCTTGTCTCTGATTTGGCCATCCCATAAACACCACTGCCTCTTACTGACATCTGCTGCAATGCAGATAGCATTCAAACATTTTCAGGTTTCCTCCACGCTTGCTACCTGCCAGCCTTTAGTTCCTAAAGAAAAAAGCAATTCACTTTGTATGTCAGAGCAATACTTGGCCAGTTCAGGTTTGACTTCTTCCTTATCCCAGCAGGACAACTGTTCTCCACCTTCTTCTTGTCCTTACATAAAGGGAATGACCCACATGCCAACATGACAAAGATCCAGAAAGTTATAAAAGCTTCATTATAAGGCTAAATCCTTAATAGTTATTCAAACAGCTTTCACGAAGGAAAAGAGAGGGTGTGCATGAAAACAGAAGATGTTAAAATAATGAATCATTTGGCAGAATCTAGAGTTTTTCTATAGAGTTTATGCATTTTTTTATTATTTTTTTTCAAGCAGATTTACACTTTCAAGGCTGTCAAATTAAGCTGCATCTTCCACATAGCTTTTCTTCTGTTTCTTGCCAAGAAAACCAGCTGGAGAGGTTTTGTAGTGAAATAAAGATTGGAATCTTTTCTTTCTTTCCTTTATGTCACTGTGACTATACCAGCCTCTTCACTACTTAATGTTAGCTCTTATTGCAACCATAAATCTATAATTTTATGTTTTAATGTATTTCACAATAAATGTAGATTAGAACATGAATATTACTATAAAAAACTAGCGACTGAATCCTTTCACACATATATCTGGGGATATGTGACCAAGATTATAAAGTCAAAATAGAAGACGAGATTTTTTTCAAACTTTCTTTTCTGATTGCTCTATATACTTGTCCAAGCAGAGTAATTGATTGATCTCTGTGTTAATCAGTGAGAAGTTATGAAGAAGCCAGGAATTTCCTCTCCAAAAATAACAATATATTACATTGTTTTTTCTTTACTTGGTCATGTCTTGTTGAGGACAAACACCAGTTTAGAGCAGATATCTAACACTTCGCTAGCTAATGCTAGCTAAGTTAGTTAAGTGTGGTGAGTAACTCCCCTCAACAACTACTAATCTGTTAGCAGTTTATAATTGCACAAACTTTTAGCTTTTACTTTTAAAGGAAAGGCAACATTTTTAGTTTCCTGAGGTTTCAATTAAGAGTCAAATCTGCCAGTGATGTAATCCTCTAGACTCCACTGGCATTATAAGTTGATTACATCCCAGGGACTTTGTCAGGAAGTTGATAAAGTAAAACATGTCACCATCTCTCTTGGATAATTTGTGCTATGATTATAGAATAATTAACTTCCAACAGAGGAAGCAATTGCTATAGGAAAAGGAATTGGATTCTAGTTATATACAGATCATAATAAATGAAATGTGTAACTAAACAGATGTATTTCTTGCGACAATATAATTTGAACCCTTTTATTCAGATTCCTGACCCTTACTGAGTCCAAAACCAAATGCCCTCTCACCAACTTTCAGTTGTTCAATCGTTACCGAACACTCCTATTATCAAAGCTTTATGCCAGTGTACTCTCTGGTGTTACTTTGCCTTAGATTAGATAATCGAGGCTGAAGCAGGACTCCCAAGGCTTCTTTTACAGTTGGTGCAAAGAAATATCTCCAGAGAGCTATTCAATTCATTGTAACGCAGACGTGTGAAAGAGAAGCGACTGCTTCTGGAGGAGCCTAGGTTGCACAGAGAGTCTAAGGGGGGCAGTTCAGAAATTTAAAATTAGGTGAGGGAAACGTGCCAGGATGCTCTTTTACTAGATGGCCCTTCCAGTCTAGAAAAGACAGCAGATTATCAGTCCTTCTGCTGTAGATTCATTTATGAATGAAATGTACTTCTACCTCAAAGGCATGTCTCTAGTATAGTCAAGAGACTTAAACACTGTGGGCTTTAGCTGCTAAGTATGTATAAAGTATCCCAAGCTATTTATTTATTTACTTATAAATAATATATTATCTATAAAAATGATTTTTATTCCTTTTTATTATAGATATTCTCATATATATATGAAATATACACAATATATATATTCTCATATATATGAAAAGAACCTCTTTTCATTTTCCTTTCATGATGCCTTTGACACTCAAATAATATTTTTTTTTACTGGTTTATTTTTTTATTAAAAGTGACTAGTAAGCATAAAGCATACATGCTATACATTTAAATCGAATGCAAAGCACTTTTTTTCTCTACAATATTGTTATTAAATTATAATTAGTTGCTTGGAAAATGTTTGCTGGGTTTCAGCCCCTTCATATGTCCCTCTCACAGGCATGTTTCTTGCACTCCTAAAATGATCTACAAGAATACTGGTTACTGTTATTCTTTCAAAAATTGGTGTTAGAAATTATTGACAAGTTCTTATTTTGTTGATTCGTTTCGCTTAGAGTTTCCACTGTGTGTTTTTAGGTTGAGTGAAGCAATGTGTTGACTGCTGTAAGCAGTAATGCGTAAGCACTTTGCACTTCCAATCAGAGCTGAGTTACTTTATTAAGCAGCCATTGAGATGGTCTTTTTTTCTTGTGTACTTTGAAGACTAATCCATATTTTCAAGTTCAGGCATTCCTTGGTTTTCAGCTGGGACACAGTCTTCATCCAGCTTTTCTATGAGAAATGAGCTATTTGACATCCCTTGGCAGGAAGCCCTTAAAATCCATTCCCTGTAGGTGAAAGTTTCTGCAAGGATACAGTTTCAATTTATCCTCTGTTACTGCCAGTGTGGCATTGAGCTTTGTACGCATTTTTATCTCTCTTATGTGAAAAACAAGCAAACAAAAAGAAAACAACATTCATTTCCTTAGCTTTTGTGGAAAATATGTGTTAAGTAACTATGTGTGGAAAATATCCTAAAATATATGCTTCAGAGTATTAAACTACTCTGTATTAAATGCACTTCCTTGAGACATAGCTTTCTTCTTTTATATCCTCACTATCAAAACAAGTTTTATTCTCCCAGATGCAGATGATTCCTCTGCATATTGTTGATATAATTATTACAGTTTGAAGAGAATGACTTACAATTTAAGTAATTAAGGGCTTGCCTCTCTTGCCTTTGAAATTCAGATAATGTTTCCCACTCATTCAAGAGAAACAGGATCAAGCTTTGCAATTATGGAAACTTTCTTAGGTTGGTAGAGTGATCACATGCTTATTTTCTAAATCTGAATGAGCAGTTAGGAAAAACATTTGAATGACAACAAAAAAAAGTTTGCATACTTTTTATATAATGTGTATTTTACCATAGATGATTCTGCCTCATTAGCATCCTTCTTTCATAAACACGATTCAGAATTCCACATGAAATGGGAAACAAAAGTGATATGACACCTTTACATTTTTGTTTGCTTTGTTAGTTATGTTTTGAATGAGAATCAAAACTCAGAAGGGGGGAAAAATGTTTCAGTTTACCTGGCTGGCATTTTATTAAACAATATAACCTCCTCTTTCAACTTAAAAATCACTAAAGGATTTTGTTTTCTTTGTTTTCTTAATATCTTTTCTTAAAGGGGAAAATATCAAAGGTAGGAAATTTGACTTACAGGATTAAATCATGTTTGGTTCTTCATTTCTGTCAGATACATGCAGAAGTTTTTCTCAAGTACTTTCTGTTAGCAATCCCATTTTTTCCACTTACCTGTTTGAATTGTAATTGAGCAGGTGTGTCACTTTCTTGAGCTGACCCAAACTGTTTTCCCTTCTTATTTCACTTAAATCTACCTTTATTAAGTTGGTGAAGCATATAATGGAATACCAGTAATTATATGACAATTAGTTACATGAAAATAGTAATAGGATTTCATGGTTTACTTTCAATGCAATAACCTATAAACCTTGAAAAGAAGGTTCACTATAATTGAGTTACTGTCAGAATCAAACTTGGTCACATACAGTCTAAATGTACAGGTGAAGACATACACTGTATGTGCATATAAAATATGCTTATAGTCCTTACAATGTCTTTTTTCTTAAAATGTCCATTTAGTACTCATATTATAAGGACTACTTAGGTAAGAGTGCAATGGGATACATGGAAGAGGCACCTCAACACTGTCTGACTGTTTTACTGTAACACAGGACCAGGACAGCAAATGCTTGTGAGTGTAAGGTTATGGTGAAATACATATTCCCAATCCTGCCTTTTGCAGTAAGAGTAGGAGTGAACCTCTCTTGTATGCATTCAGAGATGAGAATGAGGTTGAGAAGGAAGCCAAAGGACATTCATTAGTTTACTCTTCTTCCTGGACTGAGAAAAGTCAATCAACTGGCAGAAATAAAAACAGTTTACAAAATCAGCTACATAGGGATTCATTCTGTTCACTTTCATCCTTCCTTTCACCTTCCAGGTCTGAAAAAGAGAAAGACTATTTACTGCACTAAGGAAGGGAGAAGGTTTTCATTTAGCAACTGGTAATTTGAGAGTTGTTCTATTTGATGTATTTTAAGTTACTTGTAAGTCAGGAGAAAGGGAATATTGACAAGAACAGGAGATACATGAATCCAACTCTGCTGTGATTTCCAAACCAAAGCATAAAAGGGGAATGTTTTCTTTATTTAGGGCTGAAATTCTCTTGGCAAGTGGCTGTTCTCCAGCACTCTCAGCCAACTTCACCTGTGTGATAAATCCTCTAAAAACAGTGACTGTATCAGATGAATTTAATACACTTCTCTGTCTACAACCAGTATAGTTTATTTTAAAAGCTATTATTGACAAGAAAAATACAGCTTTAAGAAGGCTCTGCATTTTCTGAAATGGTTAGTTTTTACTAGAAACAACTTGAGTAATCAAAACTGTGATGAAACTTATTTCCACCATACAAGGTTGTCAGAATTAACATTAATCCAAGCATCCCTCCACACCCCCCGCCATCATTAAAATTGTAATGGCCATCCTTATCATCCAACTACAGACCAGAGATGTTAAACAAACTGTTATGTCAATTTCTGAAAATACCACTATGTAAATAGTTGCTAAAGGGGAACATTCACATATAGGTGATTTTATGATGCCATTAGACAGGAAAAACACAGCTATTTAACTAGATGACCACAACACACTTATAGAAGCCTGCAGATTAATTTATCCCAATTTCTTTGGCAAATAAAATAATTTATCATATTTTCATTAAAAAAAAAGGATATAAAATCAATATATTTGTACCCTTACCTATAAATTTCTTTCATTGTACTTGAATTATGTGGTCAGTGTTCCCAAGTTCAATGCAAATCTGCTGCTAGAGGTGAGACATAAAATAGCTACATTTCTTCTGGGAGAGAGGTAGAAAACCGGAAGCTAATAAACATTATCTAATACAGATTCCAGGCATCTGCTTTGTCATGAGATGATCTGCTTCTTTCTTTAACTCGACAATTTCCTGTAAAAGAAAATCTGCATTTTATTTATTTATTTATTTATTTTCATAAGGAAAACAAAGCAATTTTTAATTTTCCAAGGGCAGAATTTTCTTTAATTTTTACTGCTCTTTTTTTTTTTTTTATTCCCTTTCAGCAATCTGAGATGGGATAAGTAGTGTGAAGATGTATGTTAGCTGAAGATGCACCTCTGATATCAATAGAATTATCTTTTTGTTTATTCTCTGCTCCGTTCCTTATATAACTTAATGTTTTGACAACTTGGCAATTCACACCAAACAAAGTGTAATGGGATTCAAACAAAATCAATTAACACTTTAATTTTTTCTTATACTCCATCTGTTCTCATAGTAGAAGTACAAAAGCTCACATTATGAAAAGAGAAGACTCCAAAATTAAATTTTATTTACTTCTCTGCAGTGAGAATCAGTAGTTTATCTGAACACTGTTGTAGTGGAAAATTCCATGATATCTACAGTCATAAATGACTGAGCCTCTAAGGTGACTAAGATCAAGCCAAGCCCTGTAGCAAACTAAAATTTTGTTGAATTTCTGTGACTTCTGTCTTTAGGGAACTAGTGCATGGATGATTATTTTACCTAGCAGACTTTGTGTCTTAAAATACTTGGAAAACAAAACTAGCTGATCATGTTGGCTGCAGCTGAAGCCAGATTATTTTTTTTTCCAACATATTACTTCAAGTCAATCTGCTTTTTAGAGCATCTCCTGATTTTTTGTACCAAATTTTAAACTAGATATATCTGAATGATCACCACTAGAAGATTAATGGTGGGATTTTTTTTCATTCCTCACTTTCCAATCCTGATGAATTCAATATGCATTGAAAAGATCAGGAACTGTTCTGTATACTTTCTCTCTACATATATGTATTATCCTCAGAAATTTGACATAAAAAGCTTGTCATTTTAAGAAATGTTTTTGGAAACCAAGCTAATACCCATAAAATTTCAGATGGGATTTTATTACTTCTAAGGAGGTTGTTGCAATCCATAAACAATATAGTTATCCTTGCAGACATGAGACAGATTGAAAATTAGGCTGTAAGTACAACAGAGAGAGAGAGAGAGAGAGAAATTTCTTATTGTGACTGGTTGTTTGCATCTATCTATCTCCGTTAATAAGATAGTGACAAAATTAAAACCAAATGCTGCCTTGCACTTGGATAGATTTTTGTGCTTTGTTCTACTTATCATCTGCTAAGCTACTCATTATATATCTATCTGGTAAGAGATACAGGGTAACATTAGTATTTACAGAGATTTCCTAATTTTAAATTAATCTGAAGCAGAGGTTTCTTTCATGTGGTTGGACAGTTGTCTTATCCTGTTATCTCTCTAATTTTGAGGGTAAGAAGAGACTGTTGTGGCACCACTGAAGTCAATAGACCTCATTGATTTTGATTAGCTAGATCTCCTGGGTTTTCTGGATTAGTGTTTTCTAGAACTACTTGAGGGAGCTGATCCATAATGTTGTTTTTTCTGTTTCTCTTATCTTCCTTTATCTTTTCACCTTTCCTTTTCACAATCTGATTTATGTTCTCATCATAAGACATCGTGATGTTATTTTTTTCCCTTTCCTCTTTGAACTGTCTTTTGTTCTGAGAGAATGGTGCTAGCCTTAGTTATACTGAAGTTTGGTTTAAATCTGTGTCTCATGAGAAGAATTACTAAAGATCACCTACTAGTGTGTCTGCTGATGAATGACAAGGCTGGAGACACAACTCCACTGTCCTGCGTTGCACCATACCTCCCTTGCATAGATTCAGTCTCTTAAGCAGAAGGATGTTTACAGAATTTCTGGAGAAAAGAGCAAGGCCTGGCAAATATAGTACTTACCTCGTATAAACATGCATTTTGTTGAGTTAAATTAACTCCGTACTTGAGCAAAAATAATTCTTGTTCAACACCATCATCAGTGTTTGTTGCTGTGAAACAATGAGCACAATGGATTTAAAGGAGTATCATCTGGCTAACATAAAGAAATTCTCCTCCACATGGTTTATTCTGATATTTAAAGAAAAACTAAATTCAGTTAACTTTACCTGCATAAATGTTCAGCACGCATTGGTTCAAATCCCTTTATAGACAGACCTTACGGGAAAAAAAAAAAAAAAAAAACATTTTTACTATAAGCATCTGGCTACAACAGATGACCCATATAAAGCACAATACTCCCTGCATTGTCCTTGGGGATCCTGGGAAGTTATCTTAAACCTCAGGGCTAGAAACTTTAAATGGTTCTGGTTAGATGGATACCTCAATTTAGAGTAATCCTTAAACACAATCTTCAGTTTACAAAGGTACAAGCCTCTGCACTAGTAGTATAATTATGGGACACTGCTGGGTCAGTGATTGGAACAATAAAAGACATCACCTTTAAAAATAAAGAGGGGTTACCAGTAACCTCCAAAAGCTGACAGTGTTTTTATATTGATGTATAGTTGTTCATTGCCCTTGCATGCTCAACCATACAGCTCATGGTTGTTAAGATCCATCCATGAGAGTAGAGTTGGAGAACTATCCAATCTTTCTTGACTTCATTTAGATCTTATTTCCACTTTGAAAACAAATAGGAAATATATTTGTCATTTTCATATCAGGAATGTTTTTCAGCTTTTTCATCTCGAAATAACATTCATTTTCAAAGTATTTTTAAAAATATTTTAAATCTGAAAAACATGCCAGTCTAAGATTTTAAATTAAATATATATATATAAATATCTTTAAAGTCAATCTCAAGATTTCATTTTATTTTTTCTCCCTGGAAACTGTTTCTTGGAAAGCTCTTTTTCCACTCTGACTCAGAATAAAACTGTTTTGAAAGCAGTAAATTTTCCTTTGGTGTGGAAATTTTGGTGTCCATATATTTCTAGATTTGTCTGAACTATGCTAGCATTCAATAGTACTTTAGCTCTGCCACCCTGACAATTAAAAATATGCAGCTTTCAAAGGAATTTAATTTACAATTTAATTTGAATTTTTCTCTTATACAGCCAGAGTGAATCAGAAATATACTTTGTGGAACAAATGACGATAAAGATATTTTATGTTTTTACAAGTCAGAGAAGAATCATACAGAAAGACTTAAATCTTCTTTAAATGATATTCAGTGCTTCCAAAGGGAGTGTTGTTTTTATTATTATTATTATTATTATTATTATTATTATTATTATTATTATATTTAATATTTATTGATCTTATTTTTAGCTAGTAGAAATAAGAAGGGACAAAAACTGCAATTAAAGTCTACTGTTCTATGAAAAAAAATAAACAGAAAAAAAAATCTGTACAGCTGTTTTCACGGACTGCTTCAGCTCCTTGAAAAAGTTATTTACACTCCTGTGTTCACAACTATATTAAATCCTCAAAATAACTATGTTGAATGCCTACTTTAATTCTTGTCATCAAAATTACTTAAAAGTCTCTCTGCTAGCATAAGCGATTCTTCAAGGAATTTACATATTCCCCAGTATGAGGAAATCCATTTAGCAACACAGAACACAAGACATCAACACTTTTCAATCACATGCTAATTGAACTGAACTATATGTTTGCAGAGTAGATATGAACACACATAAAGAAAAGCAGCCTCCACAACCATTATATTTCACAGAGTGGCTACATTTTAGTTCTAGTTTCTGATTTACACTCTGATAATTTAAAAGGGACACTTCTAAATACTATTATTTTATGGAAATCCGCGAACAATATTCTGCTTTGGAAACATTTCTGCTTATAGCTCATCTTATTTTTCTTCATAAGCATTGTTTTATTTAAATGCAAGGACCTTTGTTGATAATAAGTGCATATATAAACATTGCTATTTCTTTAACTGAAGTCATAATCTTCTGTTTGTATTTGAGAAAGACCCTTTTAATTATCAGGTCTCTAACAGGCTCCTCTTTCATCCTTCACTGTCTCTCTAACTTCCTTTTCTGTAAAAGGTGTAATTCTATGCTGTGTAAGAACTGTTTATTCCAATAAAGAACTGATTTACTTGTGCTTGGGACCTGATTATGTTGACATTAAAATTCCTATTATTGTACTTTAATTTACAGAACTGAGACTTGGTTTAAAATTTAATTTGAGTCCTGATGAGTTACAAGCTTTGCCTTGGCTTCACGGTTTCCTCATGGCCACATTGAATTATTGAATTTATGTATATTTATATATCTTTACATAGAATTCCTTTTTTTTTTTTTTTTTTTTTTTTTTTTGGTGGTAATTGGGCAGTCAGGCTTAACAGCTTGGGTAGTATTTTTGCTCATGGATAATAGCCAGGTCCTTGGCTTGTGTGAGTTTTTGATTTAGCTGCAGGTCTTCACAGATCTACTTAGCATGTACATTAGGATTCAGGGAACAAAAAACAAAAACAAAGGAAAAAAAATCAAAGATTTTCATTTACAAATTGGCATTGTTTCCATAATCAAATTGTTGCTGTTTCCATTTTCATTTTACTCTTTTCCTTTGTGGAGCTCTGACCGTATGTTACAAAGTCTTCCATTTCACAACAAGCAATCCATGATGATATATACTCACTGCATGTTATTTACATTACAGAAGACATTACACAATTTTCTCTATAACCTAAAAATCAAGCATGAACACGGTAAGAGTCCATAGTCAAAGTCCTACACTGGACTACAAGAACCCTGGAAAACAAAAAGAAAAATTAACTTTATAAACAACACTTTTCTCTTCCTTAAAGACAATAAAATAAGGGTGCAGTTTACTTTGTAGAGAAGGTGAACATTCTACTCTAAAAAAGCAATGAATATGAACATTTAAGTCTGACAGCCTATCTGTTGTAATCAATATGGAGTATGTAAAGATACAGTAACTACTGCAGTGAAAACATAAGGCCTGATTTTAGAAGGTGGAAAACATCCAGGTCATTGAACCTTCTGGAAATTGTCAGCAATTCTGAATATTAGATGTTCAAATACACATGACTGAGTGAAGGAAATCAGGTTTTTAGCTGATGGAATATCTAACAGTGATTCACTATTAAGTAAAAGCACACATTTAGTTGTTCTGATGGGGTCTGTCCAGATCCATTTCTACTGAAGCTTTTACCAGGGCCTGAGCAGACAGAAATTTGTGTTAAGCCCATAGATGGCATGAAGGTGAGAGGGACTTCAACACACGTTGGGAAGTAGGACTGGAATTCAAAATGGCAAGGACAGACTGGAGAAATGGTTTGAGAAATTTAGAATGAAATTGAATAATGCCCAGTGGAAAGTGCCAAATCTTTGATTGCACAATGTAGCATGGAATGGATAATCAGGGGCTCATTTGTATCTTCAGAAGAGAAGATGGAAGATTAAATCACAAGCTGAATATGAGATTCATGGAAAAAAATTGTAGTTTTCTGGGTATTTTTTTGGAAAAATTATATATTTATAGAAAAAATAGCATAAAGAAGAAAATTGTCTTCAAGTAGGAAAAAAAAATTGTTTCTAGGAAGGAAAATAACACTCTTTTCTCTAGCTTACGAAGAAACAGCCATAGTAAGCATCAGAAAAAAATCCAAATGATAAACAAGCTTAAAGAGTGGAAAAAATCTGCAGAGAACTGTAGAGTCACCAACACCAGATTATATAAAACTGGGCTTAAGACACACTTTT
Organism: Anser cygnoides; assembly: GCF_040182565.1. NCBI lineage: Eukaryota > Metazoa > Chordata > Aves > Anseriformes > Anatidae > Anser > Anser cygnoides. Next base: position 13,976,442 of record NC_089874.1, on the reverse strand, counting down.
GCATGCCACTGCAACTGCTTTCTTGTATAGGTTCAGATAGAGTAGAAAGGTCACTTTTAACAATTCTGGTTCAGATTTCATGTTGCAACAGAGTAGCAAAAAAATTATTTATTTGTTTGTTTGTTTGTTTGTTGGTCTGAATAAGAACAATTAACAACTATTAACAAACCCTAAAAACAGAGAAGCACTTTACTGTTGTTTGCATTTTAGGTAATGTCTAGATCTTCTGTTATTTAATTAAATCCTTCTTAATATATTTAAATTAGGTTTCAGATAATGGTCTAAAAATGAATTTCACAAAGTTTGTGAAATTTGCAAGTGTTTCATCCCCATGAACATAGCTTTGAATGAAGATAGACTCTTTAAATGTAATGTTATATAAGGTTTAGGTTTCTACTGGATTCTATCCTGGTTATTTAAAGCTTGATTTCAACTAGATGGAGGGTGAAAAACAGCTTCATAAAAGTTTTACAGACATTATTTCTAATACTTCTTTTTCTGGCACATTTAAACGTTGCTTATAAATAATACGACAAGATTAATACCCCATGCAGCCACATGCACTCCAGTGAAATTACTCCGGGGATAAAGTTCGTCCAACACTGTTTGAGTAGCCCCAAATGAAGACACTCTGTTACCAGGAGAACTGTGAGGGGAAGAGGGGAAAAGAACAGATGTTTACTCATTATTCTTTGGGGACTTGTTTGTTTTTCCTGACATCAAACAATTATGGAGAATTCAGCTGTTGTTAAGGCAGCTTTATTTTAATTGAATATATTATTACATAGGAATATTTCTTTGGAGTGGCACTAATCTTTGAGGAAAAAATAAATGAAGAAAGAAAAATCAGGATGGTAGAATCACTACAGGATGGTAGAATCACTTTTAATGGGTTATAGTTCTTGTTAACACAACACCTCCACATAAATGAACATGTTCTATTTTTAGAAAAAATTCCAATTAGCCAGTGAGCTCTCTCTCTCTTTCTCTCTGGATAGGATTGTGACAGCAAGTCTTTGGACTTCTGCTGGCATGGAATCCTACATATGTGCTACTGACACATAAAAACTACCTTTGTAATCCTTCTACAATCAGCTTCTCTCCTGGATCCCTGCCAGATCTCTGTAAGTGTTTGATGTTTCATCCATACCCTTGGGGAATACCTCTCATTCACATTACAGCTACTTTACATCATTGTAGCATTGTAAAGAACCCTTAAAATATCACTCATTGTGACATTTTCCTATGTCTGTATGGTGAAAAATGCCTTTAGTGCACGAGACTTAAATTTTAAATACTAGGGAGGAACTTTTCCCACACATTCATGGCTAAGCCATATGTATATTCCACCACGTTCAAAGTGGAAGCAATATGTTACTTCATGGTCATGGATCAGAAAGTGGTTGATAATGTTGTAGCTATCACACTAGCTACTCAGTGGAAGTAGATAGTCTACTGCACTCACAATAAAAATATATTAAATTCTATGTTGTAGGAGATCATCTGTTATGTAACTGTTATTACTGCACAGATTTCCATGGGAAGATGCAAAGTTCTTTTCCAAAAGGAGAGAGTATGAAAACAGGCATTTTATGAGCAGACATATATATATATACACACACACACACACTTATATATGTTTATATACATATATATATTTTCAATTTCGGGAAAAAAGGGAAAGAAAAGAAAGGAAAGGAAAGAATAAAAGAATAAAAGATCAAAAGCAGAAATAATTATTTCAAGAGTCTCAGGAAGCTTGTCTTGGTGAAAGTGGTATCAAAACTGACACAACTTTTGCCAGCAGCATGTGCATAAGAGGTCTTGAGACTGAAGATTCTTGCTGTTTTACTATTCCCGGCCAAACAAGAAGTCACTCCTCTAAAATATCTGTCTTTTCATTTTCAGGACTTAATAATCATTGTTTTCAGGAAACATGCTACTGATGACACTCTTGAAAGTTCACCTGAAAGACCAAAATAATGAAAAAAAAAAAAAAGGTAACATGGAGGTTCTCAGAGACTATGATGGATAAAAGCAAATAAGATTTTTCGTATAGCTTATGCCTTCCTTTGTGCTGTTGTCTAGAGGACAGCATGACATGATGCAATAGCATGAGCTATTAAAACACAATCAAGTATGCAAGTCTTGAAATCACCATCTGAAGGGGAAGCACATATCTTCAAGGCACTAGACTTCCAAAGTGTTATGGATAATTTCTTTCAATAAACTCTTTAAACTATTTGGCATGATAAGAAATAGATCCTATGAAAAAAAAAAAAAAAAAAGAGTACTATTACCTAATAAGAAGCTGTTTAGACTTATGATAAGTAAAACCAACCACTTGCTGATGGCTGTGCTCCTCAGTCCTAATGAGAAGAGCCAGGTTAACTAGACAGGCATTATAAGAAAACATCTAAAACCTGAGCTCAGTGAAGCAATGGAGAATACTACTTGATTTTATTTATTCCTGATACTATGAGAGACAGATAAGAAAGCACAGATATATGAGCATAAAATCCAGCTTTTTGCAAAATAGAACTTTGCAAAATAGAAGTGTAAGGATGGCATGAGTAATAATAATAATAATAATAACAGTAATAATATATTTTTTGGTGAGCAATAAAACTAATGAAGCTGAGCTTTATTAGGCCTTGTAACCTACCAGAATGTCCTCCCTTATCAAATAAGGTACAAGCTCTGACCAAAGTCTTGATTTCCTGTGCCAAAGTGACAGTGCCATGTCACTCTACAGAGTCCTTGATATCTAATAAAGACAGTGTTCAGACTGCATTAATAGGGATCTCCTCAAACACCATTTACATGAAAAATTTAGAATATATTTGATATTGTGACTTTTATGTCACATTAATTTGAAATACATTAGCAGTATATCAATGAACAAACCATCTGGATACCAATTTCAGACACATAAGCATAGTTTGATCTTCTAAGGGAAATAGGTATAAAACCCCAATATCAAACTAGAATAAATAAATTAAAAAAAAAAAAAAAAAGAGAGAGAGAGAGAGAAACTGTAAGTGTTCCCTTTACTCAGGAAAATCTCATACTGATCTCACACAGAGATATTTCTGGCACATGTAGATTCTGGGATGAATGTCTCATAGCAAATCTTGATCCTTAACTACTTGCTGAAATCCAAACCACACAGGATGCACATTTTTTTTTAAGGTTTTAGTGTCTGACATCTTTGCTTTTGCATGTTACACACTAAACACTCAATGAACATTTTCTGCATACGACTGTACTGGGTGTGGTTGGGATGGAGTTAACTTTCCCTGCAGCAGCCCATACAATCAGTGGTGTTCTCCAGTTTAAATGTATCCACAGTTAGATACATTCATATTCTCTTAATAACTTTATCAAAAATACTATATCTGTATTTGAATAATTAATGCATGTGGACACAGTCAAGTGCTGGCTGACAATATTGTTATGTCAATAGGTTGCAAAAAAAAATGATAAAAATGTAAATATTTTCTCAGTTGGCAGTCATGTTGCTACAATGCCCAATGTTACAAATCTTTTAGGTCAAAGAGATTGGAGTCAAAGCAAAGGTGCAGATAGTTGTTAAACTAATGTCCCTTTTTCATCAATGCCACTATATAAGTAATGCCATGGTAAAATGGCAGGAAAAGCAAAACAAAATAAAACAAAACAAAATCCCAACCTGCTTATATTCTGAGCTGAAGTACTAAATAAATGCAAACTGGAAGTTCTCACCCATTTCATCAGTAATGACAAAAGGATCATCCGGTAATCTTCATTATTTGGAAAGTGACTGTGACTTCTCTCAGAAGCATATGATGACTAAGCAGACCAAGATTTATGTCACACTTTCTTTATAGTAAATGTAATATATACAGGGAGTACAATAATGCCTTAATAATGTCTTATTGCCTTGCTTAATGGGTGCTATACTCTTTGCAAAAAGGAAAAATGAAAAAAAAAAAGTTTATACCAAATAACAATTTTTATTTGTCAGTTTCATCACACATGAACTCTGTGAGAATTCTGTCTTCAGATGGGGTACTCAACAATCAGAACATCATGAAACCTGAGCTTTCATGCATATAGCAAATTGGATTGAATGGAAGAATTCAGCCAACAGTTAATCCCAACAGGTATCAAATAGTTCTGGAAGCTTATGGGAGTTCCTTTAAATTTTCTGTTTAGCAAAGCAAGAGCTTAGTTTTTCCCATACTACAAGTCTCATTTCCATCTTTGACTAGAAATTAAATGCACAGATATAATAAGGATTTTTTTCAATATTTCCAACTCAGTTGGAAATGACAAATTTCACAAGTTGTTCCTGGAATGTTCTTATCATGATTTACAGACTCAAGTGTTTTGGTAAATATCTTTAAAAAAGATATAGGACATACCCAACAATCTGAAACTGTTTTCACAAAGTCAGCCTTAAGAAGTTTCCTGTATAAAGATTCATGCTTATCTTAAGAGAATAGCTCATATATACATAGCAGTTTAAATAATTCAATTTTCCACACATACCCCAAAAGCTGACCTTTGTGAATACTTCGGATATTTGGTTCCACAGTCCAAGTAGGCACTAAATACCCACATGCTTTGGAGTAACTGGCCCCACAGTAGTCCATTAATTACTTTTACCCTTAATTATCTTGCAAAGTTATCAAACAAAAAGTTTACTTGAGTGGGGCTAAAGTAAGTTCAATAAACTTTTCATATTTTTACCTGGTACATTTTTCCACCCCTTTCTCATTAATTGTATTGGCTTCTGTAGTTAGTGTGAATTTTAAGGAAGATGCTAGACCCTATTCTTCACTCCTGCAGAAGTTAAACCACAGGAAAACCTATCAAGTGTTGGATTCTGAGGGCATTAGTGTTAATGCTAAGGACTAAGTAAAGCAAGAAACATGCTGAGCCCAATGAAAACACCAATTACTTCAACCAATAATAAAAGTAAAACAGTTTGTGGGAGTGAATGGATCATTGTTGAAATCATAATGACAGTGAAGGGAAGTGGAAAAAAAAAAGCCTCTCTTGGGATGGTTTACCTCTAAGTAAACAGTTAGCTCAAATAGTTTGCTCTTTGCATTTCTTGGATTTCTGCTGACATCTATGTTGCAATCTAAAGCTGAATAAATAAGATCAACAGCAAGGATTGCTTGATGATTAGAAACTATGTTTCAGAAACTGTTATTAATAATAACATTGTTGAAAGGCTCTTTGATCAAAGCTTTGGGACTACAGAAAATTCCTTTATCAGACGTGAAAAGAAAAAAATAAAAAGAAAAACAGAAGCCTGTATTCTCCATTATAAAATATTAAAATATATATTTTTTTAATATCATCATTGCTGAATTTCACCCACAGTTACATGCATGTTGCATCTCCTGTAATCTAGCAGTGCAAAATCTGACATTAGTTATGCTTCTGTGGATCAAGGAAATGTCCATGTCTTCTCTTCCTCTGTCTTTTTATTCACAGTTTTACTAAGTCTGAGACCACTCAGTGTTCATTACCAGGCAACACAATGACTTTCTCAACTTTTGTTGAAAACTGATTTTTCTCTCCTTTTCCCCTGTTAACCATTACTTGAATACTGCTAGAGTACACACTTTCAGTCAGGGTGTGATTTCAGCATGCGTTCCTTAGACTTGCCCTCCACATTTCTAGTGATTAGTTTCAGAGGGCTATTGTGTTTACCTAGGAGAGATATGCAGTCGTCAGGACTTCCCATCTCATGTTTTCCACTTGCTCTTCTCCTTTCCTCTTTTAACTCATCCCAAATCTCTGTGCTGTGGTCTTAGTACGTATTCTGTCATTTTATTTCTACCTTGTTCACCTTTCTTCAAATACAACACAGTCCTGTAAATAATTTTCTGTAGATCCTTAAGTAACACACCAGGAATCATCACTCTTTTAAGAATCAGCACTTCTATTTAAACTAATGTCTAACAGTAAAAGCACAACAGAGTGAAATGTGGAGAGAAACTAGGATGTGAAAATGAATGCCATATTTGGCACAAAGGGGAAATGAGAGGCATAGCAGTGTGCTAAACAGCAGATAAATCTGTTTTCTATCTGTTTGCATTCAGAGAGCAAATGTATGACTTCATAGCAATGTCTTCCTTCAAGAAAACAAAACAAAACAATTCTTAATATTTATTAAGAACACTTCACTGGAGTTTAGAAATCCAGGTGAGTTCTGGCTCCCAAAGGCATGGGCTCTATTCCAACAACAGCCTTGGTAAATTTCAGTACATATTTACCAGGGGTGGGGGTTAGCAAACACTGTAGATTTCTGTGTGCCTTTTTTTTTTTTTTTTGGTGTGTTTCAGTGGTGAAACCTATCAGTACTATGCTGATTATTTTGTCATTCACCTAAAGGAACATAAAGTGTTTGTCTAATCCCCATGCTCGTCATCAGTTTATGTGTATTGCTCCTACCACAGAAAGGATCAACGAATGAAAATGAGGCTGTCACTGATCTTGATTGCATCTGTATGAAGCTGGGGGAGAGTTTTTTTGTTTTCTGAGTTTCTAGATCCATGTGACATGAGTATAGCCTGGAGTTCAGTCTTTTGGGAATGCTTGACATGAAATATTAGTATACAACATGCATTCTTTTTTTCTTTTTTTTTCTTTTTTTTTTTTCATTGCAATATATGAAGGTTAGCATTACTTTTAAGCAGAAATAATAATTTTGAAAGGTGGAGGTATGTTTTACAGGCTGAATCCTGTAAATCTCCCCTTTGTTTGGTATGCCTCTGGACACAGAATACAAACTTGGCTGTCTTAAAATTATCACTAGACCCCTGCATTGGAATGTTCTTCAGGCACACAAACATGCCTTTTGCAGCAGCCCATAGCACTTTCCTCCAACTTATTTGATTTTAATGCTAAAAATCCAAAGAGAGCCCCTTTTTAGTTTAAATCCATCTCAGGCCCATATTGTGTTTCTGCCTTAGGAGTGATTCTGAGAGGGACTAATTAGAAGTCCAATGAATGTGTGAGGGTTAAACTCACAGGCTCTGCTCATTAACAGTCACTCACCTAAGAATATTTTGAGACTTCTTTTCTGTGATGGGAAAGAAAGGAATGACTAGACAACACTTAAAAACTCACATTTTATTATACAAACACACATTTCTGTTGTATTACTAGGCCTGCAGTGGTGACAATACCTAATTTAACAAGAAGATTCCTCCCCTTCCACAGTGTTTCTTCTTGGAAAATAACAAAAGAAAACAACAACAAAAAATCACTAATGAACACCCCTTCCCCCAAGAAATAAGGAAAATCAGAACCATTTTGTTAATTGTCTTTTTCCTGCTGTTTCCATGGTAATCCTGGCTACTAGACTTCACTGCAGAGTGACAGTCCAACAATTCACACACTACACCCTTTCAGGCACAATGAATGGCTGTGAAAGAGGCAGAACAGGCACTATTCAGGAAACATGTGATATCTACTCAATGCACTACCTTTCATCCACATTTTCCAAATTGCAGTTAATTTAATTCTAAACAAATGGCTAAGGGGTACAAATGAGGATTAAAAGGAAAAGAACATCTTGAGCTCTAATGGGGACGGTTTGTGTGAAGAACAATATAGCACTTTCTTCTGATGCCAAGGCTGCTGAATTGAAAGATGCACTTTCCCTCTTCTTCTGAGGCCTTAATTTATACTCTATATCAATAGTGAAATAAACATGGCAGAATTTTTTTTTTCTGATAAATTATGTAGGTTTTGGCTTTCTATTTTGAAACATTTTTGTTACATGAAGGTGTAATTTTGATTTTCTTCAAACTAGGAAGAAACCTCCTGTATTTTTTTCAAGTAAGACAGCTTTCTTGACTGGGCCTCTCATTCAATCAATTAGTTTTTTTATTCTATGTCTCTGAAGTTATTGTTTTAAGTCCCATAGAAAAAGCCATGACAAATACCTTCAGGTCACCTTAAGAAACAACAATGGACCTTTTGAGAATGTCAATGCCCGGAAGGAAATTATTATTCACATTAGATTTAATGACAGTGAGACCTTTTTTTCATGTGATTCTTTTTATTTTGATATGTAAAGGGTATTATCTTTGCTTAAAATTGATCAAGTGAACATCTTGAATTTTGCCATATTCAGTTAAGAATGAGGAAAGAGACTTAAAAACTTTCCATAATTGGTAATTTATTGCATGACATCATAAGCATGAACAATGTGTCAAATCTGCTAAGGATTTCACTTTCTGTGCCACATGGAATTTGTATTGAGAATACAGACACTGTAAAAGGAGATACTGAAAGTAACAAAATAGCTTTAAAGCAATTTAGCTTTTCAGTGATTATTCCCTTTTCTATCTTAAAATTTGAGAATGATAAAAAAGCAGTCTACATAAAATATTTCTTACTCAGGAGACATTCTTTGTTGCAGCCATGTTTTTTCCAACCAGTGTATGCAGAACAGTGTTTTAGATGTGATTACTATCAATATCAATTTTACTATACTTATTTATTCTTGATTTATGCACACTTTTTTATTTTTAAGAATTTTACACAGTTACCAGACATGTCATTCTTTATCTGTGAGAAACAGCATTTCATATTGTATAGCCAAAGACAAAAGGACAAAAAGCTTGTGAACACTTTTCAAGTTTTGAAGATAAGTACATTTTGACTTGCAAATGTTTTCTATTGCTATGTTAAAGTGATCTGACTTACAGAAGTAAAAACAACAACAAAAAACAACCCAACATTTCACTTGAATGTTTAAAATAAAATTTTCATGTGGGATCAACCTTTGCTTGCTAAGACCTCACAGAGAGCAGCACTGTTTTTTGATGTACTTAATATGACACAAATATATCCTATTATCTGAATGTGAAGAAAACTTGATGACTTTTAATGGTTAACTGTGAGTGCAGAGTAGTTTTTTAAAATCTAGATGCCAAATGTATATACATATATATATTTGTATCAGGAACAGACTTTAATAGAAGCATAACATTTTAAAAATCATGCAAAAATCTATTTTTGGTAATAGGTTTGTGATAAGCACTCAAGCTATTAAATAATTATATTTTTCTTCTTTTGATATCACTATAGCATTGGATTATTGGTGACAGTGTTATGTGAGTTTGGTTACCAAAGAAATGTTTTCAGAGACCTAGGTTCTTTTTTTTTTTTTTTTTTTTTTTTTGTTGTTGTTTGTTTGTTTGTTTGTTTTTAATTGACACTAGTTAGGTGGATTGATTAATCACCCTTCAAAATAAATAAACCAGTGGTATGTTGAAATTTCTCAGGTAGTACAGCATTGCTGATTTTAACACAGGATAAAAGTTTTTCAAAAATATCACTTTTCTTTGCAATTCTCAAACACTTAGTCTTTTAAGGGGTGTTAGCATACATAAACACCTCCTATGGTTTGGGAAATTTTAATCAGTTCAATCAAAAATCTCCCCTCAGAAAGCAATACTACCTTTCTGCTTTGCAGTTTGCACTGCTTTTGGTTTGTTATTCTCAAGCATTCAAAACACGAGAGCAAGTGGAAGTAAAGACAGAATTGCACATTTGTCTTAATAAAACAAGAGCAAATTTTGTCTGGACAAAGGTACCAAAAATGGTAGCACAGTCCCACGCATGCATATATTATTCTCTATGCCAGAAAGTGACTGTTATGCCTATCTGGGCCTTTTTAGATCATGCAATCAGGATTTTACCATATATTTTGCTGGAAAAGTATGGAGCATGACAGATAACCAAGTCAGATCCTTGAGGCCTAGCACTGTTGGCATAATCTGGGCAAATGTCTAGCCACAAGGTTGTGTTAAATATGGTCGTTTGGAAAGATGATGTTATTGTAGTTAAATATGGAAACAGTTGTCTCTAAATTTCCTATGAAAGTCTACTCTGTCTGAACAGCTAATAGTAAGTACTTCCTCATGGTTAACCTTCCTCCCCACATGCCTCTGGTGCCCATGGTTGATTTAATTATACCATGGCTTTGCTTAGGTGTCTTCACTGCACAATCTTGTGAAAGGAGAATACTAAAGATATTTTCTGAAGTTTCCAGATTCTTTATTCAATAAAATGCTAAACATCAGAGTAAAATTCAAACTTATTTTTTTTCCCCTTTCTCTGTCATTTTTACCGTCTGCAAATACTGCCTATGAAAAGCAAAAAATGTATATCCTTCCTACAGAGCTGGGTTTGGTCTTCTTCAAGCTATCCAAATCTTTAAAATTTAGGGTCTTTGAGAGAACGGTTGGTTAAATTAGTAGAGAAACCTCAAAGTGGGCAAATATTACCAGGCTTTTGATCTTCATTGACAAAAGAATCTCAAAGAATTATATGTTCCTATATGATATGTTACAAAAATGGTTTTATGATATTGGAGTTTCATGAAACATGGAGAAGTCTTTGAAAAAGTCTTGAAGACTTTTTTTTTTTGTTTTGTTTCCCTGTTGGAAATACCTGAGAAGGTAAAAATGGGAGAACTCAGAACTATGTTGTCTTTAGCAGACAATGCTGTAGCTGTTTCTTCAGCACATTTCAATTTTCATACGGGGAAAAAAAAAAAAAGGAAAAGGAAAAGAATCCTAGCAAAATAACAAATCAAGGAAATAGCATATCTACTAAAAATAACACAGACAACTAAGGTAATTGCCTGAAATCCTATCTATAAACCCTCTGTGCTTTTGCTATATTTACACTAAAATAATTCAAACATATTTGCATGCCAATAAAACAATAAACAAACTAAGATTTTCATGCCTCTGGCAAGGTCCTGTATTCTAAATTTAACTCTAAATTTTTGCCATTCAGGCCTCAGTAAGTTTTACTAGACAACCTAAGTTGCCTGACCCTAGGCCTTGGTTTCTGTTTTTCATTTCCACTCTGACTTGTTTACCCTTGACAGAATGACAGATGCACCTACCTCAATAGGTCACAGTTACATCAGAGCAGTGATCAGCCTGCCAGGAATACTGTCGCTGTAACCAACCATTCACTGGTGAGTTACATACTATTCATGTGAGAGAGAGTGGGCCAACTGCACAGCTGGTGTAAATCGGTGTAGTGGAGCAATATTGATTTACAGCAGCTGAAAAGCTGATGCTTATCATCCACTAGCCAAAACAACTCCAGTCACCTAGTGATTCCAGTATCTCTTTCCAAATGTGTATTCCCACGTAGAATGAAAGCCTGCTATCAGATCATCCTGAGGCACAGTTAATAGTTTGTTGAATGTTCCTGTTCCTGGAGTATCTTCTCTTCATTTGCAAATAGTCTGTTACATTAAAGTAAGGAGGTCTGATTTATTTCTAAATACAGAAGCATTTTGTAGAGCAAAGATGACTTGAATGATTAAGGAATCTATTTTTAGTGTTATTTTTAATAGGAAAGCAACACGAAAGAAAAAATGTTTATTTCTTCACTTCTCTCCTTTTCTTTGGGCACACATAAGTAGATTGAGGGATATTTTCCTTCCAAAGCTTCTATCACTCTCAGAGGTTTTTTTTTTTTTTTTTTTTTTTTCCTGACTGACCTAAGCCTCATTCTGCTTCTAATATAAAACAGCTGAAAACTTCTACTCTGAAGAAAAAAATAGCAACAAGGCAGAAGATATTGTCATTAGACACATATTTGCTGCTTGTAAAATAGATATATAGCTCCCTGAGCCCACTTTAAAACCAAGGCCAAGATCTGACCTCAGTACTTTCTTCTCTGAGCACATGCTTAGCTATGAATTCACTTGTCACTTAAGAAAGGAGCCCTTGAGTTTATTTTTTTTCTCCTTCCTCTGCCCTAATAATATATGTTCCTGTAAAAGGGGAGGAAAATAAAATAAAATAAAAATGATATCCATATTATTTTCCTCTACTGTCCCTAGGAACATAAGAATTCATGAGATGATTTGTATTTAAAGACTGAAGCCATCACTTTCCAATACATTGCATTATTTTTCCAGAAGATTGCAATTGAATCCTGTGCCATTTCTAGTAGATAGTTTTTCAAATGCAATGTTTTAATTTTGGAGGTAAGTATGCCCATTTTGAGTCCTCAGATCAAGACTGTAAGCCTGCTGTAAATCATCAAAAAGAGGTAGAGAGAAGAGCCAAACTGACTTCGCTGACTCCTCTGCTTGTTCCCTGTGCTACACAGAACCAGTGAGAAATATGTGCAAGAAGTTCAGGGACCACAAGAGGACTGTGGTTGTGCATCTGTGTGGATAGGCTATTTCAGCTTTATAAAGACCTACCAGCTTTTTACTTTGAGTACAGAATCCAGTAGGTTCTCTATTCAGAAACCTTCACATGACTTCTCAGACTCTGAGTCACCATGAGGAATGACACACCACTGGTAGACCTTATTCATCAACTTTTTACCCACTACAGCTGTGTAAAACATTTACAGTGAAACAAGAAACCACCCATGACTCTTCTGGTTTCAGGTTTCCCTATAAATTCAAAACTTAAGTGAAGGTCATTGTGAATCTCTAATGTTTGTGAATCATTTGAGAAAAATAGGCTGAGTTTCAAAGGCCTTCAGTATGGGAAATGCATGGCTTTTGAAATGATAACTAATGATATATGAATACTAGTTCTGACCAATTCTGATTTTTCAATTTGTGTTACTCTGGAGTTTGATATTTGGTATAACAGATATAAGCACACAGACTCTAGTTTAGACAGAGTGTAGCTGTAAAGAGAATAGCTGTAAAGTGAATATATTAGCTCTAACACAATAGCCATTTCAATCAAGAAAGGGAACCTCAACAGGAAGCTAGGATGCAAAATTTCTAATCTAGATTTATGAAGGACTAGGAAAAATCATCTGAAAGTAGATATAGAGAGCAGATCTGATACAGTGATGGAAGCATGAAATGGAATTGAAAGGATACTATCATGAAGAGAAGCAGATGAGCAGAACTCAGATGAGACAGAAATATTAAATACATTTAATTTAATAAACACAGACAGCTCTGTAGTCAGCAGCAGAGACAAGGGTGAGCCAAAGTAGTTCATTAGTAATAATGAATATCTCATTTTTGTATATACAGATCCTCTCAGAAAACTTTATATGAAAGCATGAGCACTTTTTTTGTAGCATAAGTGAATTTACTCATCATTTCTTGTAACATGCAAAGAAGCTATTCCCATTGTGAATGTAGTGGTGGTGAAAACTCTTAGGCGTAAGATACAAGGATGCTGCTTATAGGACTGAGGGTCTGATTGTCCTGGTAAAACCATGTGATAGATACATCAGTGTCAGAGACTATTTATAAAGATCAGGATTGATGTCAGTCTAATTTTTCAACCAATGCAGGGTGTACCTTAGTCTTCAGAATAAGGACAACAACTTCTTGTAATGGGTTTTTAGGGAGGATATTACAGTGAATAGCACGACATAATTTGTTGAATTTTGATCTCATTACAGGATTACAGCTTAACTTGTGTTATAAAAAAGACTTTTAAAGAATCACGGAATCACAGAATGGGTGAGGTTGGAGGGATCTCCAGAGATCATCTAATCCAACCCCTCTGATCAAACAGGGTCACCTAGAGCATCACAACAGCTGTACCAAAGACTAGGAAATTGCAGCTTCCTTTGTTGATTTATGGAGAAGGGATCCTTATACATCTCTTGGACCCGGAAGTCTGTCCAGACCAGCATAAATTGTCTGAACGGCTCTAGTTGGGACAGCATGTGACAGTTTCACTGGAGCTCCTTGAAGGTGCATGAAATTCATCAAAATCTTAAGACTTCAGTCATATAATGTTTCGTCAGCCACCAATAGAAAAATAGAGTAGTCACTTTGCAAGATATGTTCACATGCTCAATATATTTGGATTCCCTAACAACAAGTCACATATTTAGATTAAGAGCAATCTATCATGTCTGAGCTAAATGAATCCTGAGCAAAGTGGAGTTGCTTTGGTGCTTGGAGTGGTCCAAGAGAATCCTGACTGCTTTGGATTATCTGCAAGCAGCAAACTATTGCTGCTTTTCCAAACTATTGAGTATGAGGCTTAGGTTACACACTTGTGAGGGGACAATTTCCACAAACTATAGTTAAAATACTTCAGAAATAGTAGTTTTTGCAAATATTTCTGATAAAATAAATTATGACGTACTGTTGTACTTTGAATGCCAAATGTCAAGCATGGTAGATATTATTACTCCCCCCCCCCCCCCAAGACATTCTATAGTAACAAATATTTATTTTCCTCTTTATGTCATCATGTAAAGTTGAAAGTGATCATGAGATTCTGAACTGTAGTTTAGGTAAGTATCCATGTGACTTGCTGTGGGGTCTGCTTTCCCCTTCACTATCACCTACAGCAGAACATATTAACCACCAAATACTGACAAATAAATAGAGGTTTAATGAATTTCATTAAACCTATTTCATTAGGCTGTGATATATTTGTAGGTTTACAGGCTAGCTATGCTATGTTATAGCTTATGAAGTGTTAATAAAATAAAGAGAATACTAGGGCTAGGACAGGAAAACACAGATATCTTGGTCAGATTCTGCATTCCTCTCAATTTTTGTATCAGAAAACACTCATCATTTTGGTACCTTTGTTTGCAAGGGAAGCGACGGAGGCGGCGGATGGCCGGGCGAAAGCTGTGCTGCCCGCGCAGGACAGTTCGAGAGTGACACCACGTGGAGCCGGTGGGAGCGGCCCCTAAGGCTCAGCCAGAGGAAGGAACTGAGGCTGAGCACCGCTACAGCCTGGAAAGAAATTAAAACAGGCAGATGGGGAAGTAGTCCTTTGTGTTTAATCCAGGATTAGGAAAAAAAAAAAAAAAATCCTATCTGCTTTCACTTATGCATTTATTTTTAGGCATTTGCTACACTGCTAGGTGCAGCTTGCACCTAAAAAAAGACACCTGTTCCTCTGGCCATTTCTGTCATTATTTTCCTCCACCCCTCAAACTGGCAGTATGAAGTGTGAACAGGGGACCCAGTTTTCAGCTTCAAGTCCCACACAGCTGGAATGCAGAAGTGGCTCTGCATCCTCTGGTTCAGGACAGCTCTGTCCCCAAAACAGGCCCTTCAACCATTTGTGTTGGCCACAGCAGCCCCAACAGTGGTAGGATCTGTGGGAAGCTGTACTTTTCACTCTGTCCTGTTTTCTCAGGAGCTCTAATGTTCTGTTTGCATTGTGAGGAACCAGCCATACCAACTTTAAAGGCCTCAAGGTCTTCCTGTGAGAGATATGTTAAAAGTATTACAGAACTTGAACTGAGCTCTGCATATTTTATACTTTTCTGTAGCACCTTAGAGTATTACAGCAGCTTGAAATCTCTGCAAGATAGAGAAATCACTAAATAATTCTGTTGTACATGCACCTTGGCTTATTTTTCTGGAGTCTCTGACTACTGACATATTAAAAAATTTAACACCATTTCACAAGCTTATCCTATACTTTCTACCTTTTGCAGAATTACCTGTCTCACATATGTTGTATATACATCATTATAATCAATCTGTCACATCTCCCAGAATCTTCCTTTTTTTCATCACTTTTTACCAGACAACACAATAACACACCCAGGCACAATTCAATTCCTTAACAGAAACAAGTTGTATAAGTTTATTGCTGCAGTAAAAATAAGTGTAAATCAGAAGACCAGCTTGATTTTACTGTTTTTCATACTAAAAATTATCTTGAAAGCCACTGTCTTAGTTGTTTCCGTGACCATGGGAAACTTGCCAAATACTATACTGACTCTTCCATTATCATTTGCATACATTAAAAAATATAGGGCAAAATCCTTCACTATGGAATAGAAACTGTGCCCATATACATCTCAAAGCAGACTTGAGAGAAAGGATTTGGTACACTCTTATCTTCTTTAACAGTTCTCCTAGAAGTAAATGTTCCTCTTGAACTGAAAAATGTTTTTTTTGCATAAACATCTAGTGTTTGAAAAACTTACACTGTAAATATTGAAAACCAAATGACGACTTTAGAATTCCATTGAAAATTTTACATCTATAAAAGAATAGTTTTTCTTTTAATTTCTTTGGGAAAAAAGGTCAAAACCCTCACCATCTGAACATTCTCTGACTGTCTTGATACGAAACCTTGGTGGCTGTCTTTCAGTGTTTAATGATAAGTTTTATGTAAAATAAGGTTTTATTTATTTATTTATTTATTCTAAGCCTTCTAAGTTATGTACAAATAAAAGACGAGTTTTCTCTTGTTTTAAGCAATGAGGTGCTCGGATGATTTATTAAACAAACCAGTATGTATTGCTGTTAACTATTCTGGTTTTGTCATGAGTTTATAATACCTCCCTTAAGCGATTTGTTCTTGGAACTGTGTAAATTCAGGACACTCTGGACTGTTTTAAGCAAACATATTATGTTTTAGACATCATGCAAGTGTAAATTTTTGTGAACATAAACTAAATTTATCTCTAGGGCTAAAAAAAAAAAAAAAACGAACAAAAAGAGGAACAAAACATAATTCACATTATCTATTTTAAGAAAAGTGTATTCAAATCCATCTTATTAAAAAATAAAAAAAAAATCAGTCTTAAGTTCCTAAATTAACCTTAGATCATTTTGAATAAAATAGGTTAAATACATATAATGTACCATTTTTTCAAAATAAAAGATAAAGAAACTTACTCCTTCTTGAACCATACCTTATCAACACCTCCCCCCCCCAAAAAATTCCACCCTCCCACAAAACAAACAAACAAAACAAAACAAACAAAAACTCAAAAATATACAAAACCAACAGCAATCATTGGCTTCTAGTGGCAGAATTGCAATGTGAAAATATTTTAGAGAAATCATTTTTAAATTTGTGGCGGTCATAAAAGACAGAATTGCTTTCTCATCTTAGTTCATCAGTGTAAATCAGCAAATAAATATAAACTTTTTCATTGACTTAAAGTATCTGTCCAAGTGAAGAAAAATAGGGGAATTTATTGGACATTCAGTATACCATCTTTTGTTGTTGTTGTTTTTTTGTTTGTTTGTTTTTTAATTGAATACAAAGATGATCAATGAAACTTGGCTTATGCATTTGTAAGAGTATTTTCTGTCAGACTGGAAAACTTATATTACATTTTCAGGTACCTTCTAACACAGAGAAAGACTGCTGCTCTTCCCTAGCTTTGGTGAACACTTCTCCAGCTCCACAGTAACACATTATGTGTGTTAGACAATTATCACATTGTTTTGGGCAAGGGCAGCAGAAAATCCTCTCACCAGTGCTTATTACTGTTTTCCCTGTGGTAGAACAAGCGGGTTTTTCCACTTTCAGAGAAAAATATAACTAGTTTTTCAGTATAAATATGTTAGACTGTTTTCTTCATTTGCAAAGAAAACTGCCCAAATTGGAAAGACCTCTGGAAGCCCAGGCTGAAACAAAGAGTGAACCTTTGGTCAATCTGAAGTTTTGCTTGTGACAATATTTTTCTATCATAATCTAAAGTCTATCCTGCAGATAGTTTTATACTAACCAATCATCCCAAACATACAAAGAAAAAATCTTCTTAAATATCTCGGCAAAAACCCTGTATGTCACAGAATGTATCACCATAGAAACCTTCAGCTGCTACCTCATTAAATGACCTATTATGTACCTGGCAGAAAATTTGTAATGATTTATATACCCCATGCTCTGAAAGACCTAGGATGTCCAATTTATCCTTCAAGTTAGAATTATTATTTTGATTTTCAAACTGTGATTCTCTAGTCAGAAACAAAACCAAGGCATCCTCTCCTACTGAACCAGGTAGAAGACTAAAAATCAGAAGCTGCATGGTTTTGGTTGGGTTTTAGACTTAGAAGTCTAATACAACCAACTTTGTGGTTGGCAATGATTTGGCAGGCCCCAAGTCTGGAAAGGAGTGATCAGCGTATGGGTTATTCTACTGCCAAGAGATGAGACCAGAATTACTTTCCACTGGATGAAAACTGCTCAAAGGAATTATTTTCAAAGCAAGGCTTTCTTGGATTTTGATTTCTATACCTAGAAATACAGAAGAATTTCACAATGTTTGCCATCAGGGCAGGAGTTCAACCTTATTAGGTGTCTGTACTGCCTTAATATAAACCAAAAAATGAATAATAATCTCCATAGCTGATCTCCTAGTTTGGTGAGTCACGAACTTTGAAGAGACTTATGTTCCCCTGTCCAGGTGAGGATAATCTTTCTTCTATTTCTAGTTTAGCAGGTGAATTATCACACTCCAAATAAAATTCCTATTAAAAATGATCCCTACCCTGATAACAATCTGTTTTCAAATGAATATGAATATTACTATAAATGTTGATTTTAGTTTTTTTTTTTTTTTTTTTTTTTCCAGTTCCAAAACTGAAGATATTTTAGTTTCACCTTTGGTCTTAGGTGCACGTCTAAATTTCACTCTAGCAGTGATTTACCATCTAGTCACACATTGCCAGGAAAATTATTGTTGTAGTCTGCCCGACTGGCTGGAGTGGCTGTTATATGACTGTAGGCATGACTAATTATTAGGAAAGTAGAGTGCAGAAACAGAATTTAAGAGATTTATGTTGTTTGGAACACACATTTCCTATAATAACAACAGTCCTGGTTTAGCATTCATGGCCATATGAGGCAGAGAACCATTAAAAAAAAAAAAAAAGGAGAAAAAAAAAGAGAGAGAGAGAGAGAAAGTAAAGGGGGTGTTTACTGGAAGAGCCGGATGCCTAGTGAGAAAACCACTGAGGTTAGCAGTCCTGCAGCTTTAGTAACTACTTAGTCACACAAGTGTGTGCTAACAGAACTACTCCTAGCCAGAGGACATAAAAATGCTTTCTCAAGCTGCTATGTCCAATTTTAATTAATAAGACCCATAATACAGATGGGCAAACCTCAGGGTTTGGACTCAGTTGCAGTAAGAACACATGCATGTTTGAGTGGTTATCTCCTTTTATGTCTGAAAAATTGAACTGGAATCATGACAAAAATTATCTATTTTCTTATGGGATAATTCAGCACTTCTAGTCATGACTGCAAAGCAAGCTCTTTTCTCCTGGAATAATTCAGCACTTTTAGTTCTGACTGAAAAAGAAGAGATACAGTTAAAAAACAATCAACCAACCAAAAAAAGTTGCACATACACAGGAAAAAAATCTTTTCTTCTGAATAACCTTGCTGGTATATCTTTTATAATTCATATAACCTGTCTAATGACATAAATATTGGGGAAAATTAAAAGAAGCCTACAAGTTTTGTTTCCCAAAATGGCAATTGCAATATGCAATATGAACAACAACTAAAAAAAATCCTGTTTTGCGGTGAAAGTGGAGAAAATAACCGATTTTGTTGCCTTTTCCAAGTATTCTCTCAATGTTTGCAAGCCTGATAACTGAAGTTAAATCAGTTATCAAGGCCAGTAAAAAATCTCCTCAAAAACAAAAACAAAAACAAAAAAAAAAACAACCTCCTAAATATGAAAACTTTTATTCTTTCTTTAAGAAGGAAAGGCTATTTGCAAGGTTGGCCTCTTTGCTTATTCTTTCAAACTCACCATAACAGATTATACAGTTAGCTGAATGTTAGAAGCTTTAGTCTATCATACAAACTTCATTTAACTAAAGCCAAAACTTCTATGGAAAATGCTCTATCATGGTTTTTTATAGAGAAAGAATGCTGTACAGATTTGTGTGTCACAAACCCAGAGTAAACAGTGTTCATTGGAAACATAATGTTTGATGGAAAAGAAGCACCAAGTCCACACCAAAACTCTGATGAAACATAGAATATCCTGAGTTGGAAGGGACCCACAAGGATCATCGAGTTCAACTCCTGGCTCCACACAGGACCACCTAAAAAACAAACCCCATGTCTGAGAACGTTGTCCAAATGCTTCTTGAACTCAATTAGTCTTGGCGCTGTGACCTCTGCCCTGAGGAGCCTGTTCCAGTGCCTGACCACCCTCTTGGTGAAGAACCTTTTCCTAACGTCCAGCCTGATCCTCCCTCCTGTGTTGCAGCTCCATGTCATTCATTTGGGTCCTCTCGTTGTCACCAGAGAGTAGAAATCAGTGCCTGATGAGGAAGCTGTAGGTGTTCATGAGCCCTTCCCTTCATCTCCTCTTCTCCAGGCTGATAAAAAGCTGATGAAAACTCAGGTAACACACTACCATGAGTTCCGTGACTTCTGTCTAGGAAAAATCAAAGAAACAATCAAAACAGTAAACCTGGATATCTTTTAATTTGTTTAGCAAATATTTTATTTGGTTTACAAAACAAAGGAAAATAATATTTGATACCAGTTTTAATGAATTCTGTAAGACTCAAGGTTATTCACCTAATTGTAGGCAGTTATCTGAGCCAGGAAACAGGAATAGGACCTTTAAAATCCCTCTATGCATGGTGAAAATAGAAATAGTTTCAGAGAGGGATGGAGTCTCTCTTGTACAGGCACTTACTTTTCTCCTTTGATCAAGGAGAAAGTCAAGTGCCAAAATGTAGGTGTTTAGGGGAGTGCATAAATTCATATCAACCTTGATTTACCACAGGTGTAAACTGTGGAGGCAGCTATACATATACAGCATTTGAGAGGAAATGCTACATGTCTTAAACAATCAATTGTAATTGTATATAACTGAAACATTTACCCTGCTTGAATGTATGCTGACACATTTAGATCTGTCTGAGCAAACCTACCCTCAAAAGAAGTGCAGCATTCCTGCTGTAGAACTGTACACAAGTAAATGGCATCGAACAACACAGGCACTTCTTTTTTGTCTCTTTTTGAAAAATGCATCCAGAAAAGATAAATATCTGTCAGCTTGTGATGCTTACACAGTGACGCTTACGCAACCTCTGTGTAAGTCATGAGACCATTACACTCAAACAAGTATGATTAGGTAGGCCAGATGATTTGGAAGAAGTTGCAAATATTTGCACAAAGTTGCAAAGCTACAGAATGATACAAAATGTCTTTTGTGGTTAAGGCTTGAAAAACATTTTCAGGATATTGATATTTTGGGAGGAAAGACAAATGGCTCATTGATGATGCAGTAAAGACTGGAAAATAGATAGATGTAACAAATAAAAGGTGGCAGGATTAAAGCACACACAAGGAATATCATCTTTGCAAAATCATCACAGATCGATCTGTAGAGCCATAGTCCATGTATAAATATCGGAAAGGAAGCACTAAGGTAACTGAGAGTTGAGTTAGTGAGAGCTGAGTGAAAGTTTTGGTTGTGAGAGGGGACATGAAATGCTGAGTCTTTAAGAATTTATGAAGAGACAAATATTTGAGGATTGAGCGTACCCTGGTAAAAAAATCTAGAAGAATGACATGTGTCAGGGTCACCAAAGTCTAAAAAAAGGTGTGAACTCAGTATCAGTTCTAGGGTTTGGATAAGAAAACTCAGTGAGTTTGGAAAAACTGATGCAGTGGAATACATAAAGAACAGGAAATGGTTTTCTAGTGGTTTCCAGTGGTAGAAAGAGTTGGAGAAAGGAACAGCTAGGAAGGAAAGAGGGACAGCAAGATTTTTGGCAGTGGTAAGTTATTGACTTTATTTGCAATGTAAAGCTGAAGTTACAGAGGCAAGGGGGCCTCCCTGGGTCTTGGAGGGAGCTGCTCTGTTCTCTCATCTTAGGAAGAAGAAGAAAGTGAATTGGTCACCACCACTGAAGCAGAAGCTGAATCAGAAAGAGCTTTTTGATGTCTAGATAGGAAAGATTAAAAAAAAAAATCTTTCTGTGATAGTTCTGTGGGAATAAAAACTAAAAACGTAAGTAGAAAAAAAAGACATCTTCAAAGGAGTCTTCAAACAAAGAAATCTCCAAAACAAGATGCACAGATTTGAGGAAAAAAATGAAAATGTCAGATAGGTTCGTATATTATATATGCCTCTCAGCAGAATGCCACAGGATCCTTATATGAGATCAACCTGGAGAGCTTGGATATTCATTTAGTGTCTGGAAGTGCCTCCTGGCTAGAGCCTGAAATTTTTGAAAATGGTTGGGGAACCACTCATGCAAGTTCCCAGAAGAGCTACTCTCTGCCAATTCTAGGAATACTATATATGCCAAAAAATAAAAATAAAAAAAATCCAGATGGCATGAGAAAAGTATGAAAAATAAATCAACTCTACGTATGTTTCTAATTAATGTTGTCTTTAGGAGTTTTTATAGGCTGTGAAATGTAACATTAAGTCATTTATATTTAAGGCGTTATTTCAAGATTCCTTTTTAACAACAACAACAACAAAAAGGCATAAGAATTCTTACACCAGAGATGAATAACACATTTTTTGTTAGCCTTGTTGATATAAAATAATCTTGAGGTTTTAAGGACAAACTATTTTAAGGACCAAAAGAACCCATGGATTCTTCTGAAGTACAATGACAGAAATTATTTGAAACGTCATAAAAAACAACATCACCCAGTGTAAATTAGAAACCACATAAGTGAAGAGCTTAGTTATCATACGGTTATGATACCTTCATTACTTCCTTCAAGTTTCAAAGAAAATAGAAAATTCTACTCTAAGATAAGATGTGGCTTCTGTACATTTCAAAGTCATCTGCTTCATTTCAAACATCTCTATCTTTTAAAATGGTGAATTTTACCTTTGGAATTGTATGGGAAGATAAATTCATAGTTAACTAAAGACTCATTACTCTTGTGTATTATTAGGTACAAACAAAACCTAAGATTTTTTTTTAGCTTTTTACACATATTAATTCCAAGACAAAATTAACCCTCCACAGAAGCCTTTTTTCCTTTTTTTTTTTCCTTTTTTTTTAATTTTTGCTTCAAATTTTATAGTTTTTATCTGGCAGAAGTTTACCCTGGAGGTATTTAAGAGATGTATGGGAGTGGCACTAAAGGACATGATTTAGTGATGGGACTCACTATACCAGGCTGACGATTGGACTTGGTGATCTTGATGGCTTTTCACAACCTAGATGATTCTATGATTCTGTGATTTCCACAAGACACCCATGAGATACTAAACAGGTCCATGCTTCTTTACTTAGACAAAAAAATATATATATAAAAAAATAAAAAAAATAAAAAAAGAAATAGAGGGACTTAAATGAGCTGCATGATTCTGCATTTTCAAAATGCATTTTTCCTCATGTATTTGTAAAGGACAGTAGACAAAACAAGTATCTAGATATAATGGCAACTGTCCAAGTAGAGACAAATTTATTTTGTGTGTGTGTGTTTATTTTTTTTAACTTTAACTAACAAACAGGCCAAGCAAATTTCCCACCTATTATATAATCAATGCAGTGTAGGAGGTGGGGGCAATTCTTGATTTTTACACAGAATTCCCATACAAAGCCATTATTTTCCTGTGTTCCTGCAAGCCATATGTTACATGGGATGATTCCTGTCCAGAGCATGTGTCAAAAAATGAAACCATTTTAAAATGTCAGACACAGACTATGGATATAGACCACACATATATTGAAATTAGATGATTCAATGGTAACATTTAGCAATAAAAGGATTAAAAAAATGCTTTTATACATTTGGTCAGTTGCACACCAGGAATTTGTTGCTTTCATTTACCTTTTTCTCTTTGTAAAGAGGAAAAGATAGGCTCTCTTCTGGGAACAGTCTGTTTATTCCAGCAGATGTCAGATTTAAATCAATGTACTCCACTACTGACCCACAGATTTGTGTTTTATTAAAAATAAATAAATAAATAACAACAACAGCAAAAACAAACAACAACAAAACTATTTGAATTACTATACAAGCTTGAGGTTTGAGCTGGATTCACCTTTCTCAGGCCATGCATCCCCAGCTGGGTACTGTCAGATTCAAGCTTTTAGCAGAACTAATTAGCTCAATCACAGCATGAGCTAATGTAACTGGATGGGCTCCAAACTGGAGCTCCCTCACACCCATCTGTCTTAGAGAGGAGGCAGAGGACTGTTCTGTCTGCATTTCTCTTTTCCTCAACCCTTCAGCATAAGCTTGCCTCCAGCTTCACAGTCCAGTTTGCAGTGTGAAACTAAAAGTGTAAAAATCTAGGCAGGCTACAAATCTATAATTTTATTTATTTATTTATTTATTGGTTTTGCTTAGAGGGAACAGTTCTTGCCCTTTGAAGAATCACTTCCTACACTTTATTTTGGATTAACTGAAAGTACAAAGTTTGGCAACACACCAAATTGTCTCACAACCACATCACACATTCAGTTTTATGTGAAATTCTCCAAATCTAGACGTGGTACAAACTGAGATCCAGAGCAGGTTTATTGCAGGCAGAAGACAACTCGTAACAACTTGCCTTAAGCTACAGAAAAATTTCAATGTGTGGTAATATTAAAGTGGCTAGGAGTAAATCCAAAATAGGTATTTGCAGCTGTACTAATGACTAGATAGCAGTTCTCTACAATACAGTAATTTTACTGCCAGGGGCTTTAGACAAATAAGGATCAATCAGAAGTAATAAACACAACTGAAATTAGGAGTGGGATCAGCTACTGCTTAGGAACTGGAGGAAAATCAGGAATCACTGACTCTTAGAGATAGACTTTTAGCTCTCTTTTTTACCCTTGGAGTCTTTTTTATGGAAATATGTAGGGGAAATATGGCAAGGAAGAGTGAAGAAAGGGCAAAACAGGCAACCTGACCTCCATTGAGGACTTTATGCGTCACACTGTGAATGTGAGCAGGGCTGATCAAGTTGGGAATGTGCTGACTGCATCTACAACTCCCAGTCGGTGTAATGTGGATCACTGATACTCCCTTCCCATTTGTCAAGGTCTCAGGAGAAGAGATCAGTAACTTGCTTCCCACAAGGAGAACAATGCTCACAGAAAAAACAGCTGCACTCCTAAGTAGACATTATTTGAGATTTAATTGAGATTTATAAAATTCTCTGGAGTCTTCAAACTAATGGAAAAGCAAATGAAATGACAGCACTTTTTCTGAAAGATCAAACTGGGATTTTCCTCCTCTTCCTTGCTCAGGGCCGTAACACTGTGCAAACGGCAATGGTTGCTGTGGCTTATGATCCAGCCAAGAGCACTGAGCTCGTCCTGTGAATGGCTGTGAGCTGCATAACAGAGACCGTGGTTCTGCTGGAGGCTTTTGGTTTCCCTCCTCCCTCCCCCCACTTCTTTGAGTGGCCAGGCTGCAATCTGAGACAAATAGTTGCACTGTGTCTGCTCGCTGCATGAGACGAGGTGAGCTGGGGAATGGTGGCTGCCAGGTTCCAGATTGATGGAGTGTCGAAACCCCAGAGCAAGATATGCTGGCAGCAAAATGATCCTCCGTGGGGAATCAGGCATAATATGCTTTCCAGATTTCTGGGCCAGCTTCCAGCTTCTCACTCCTATATAAGCAACAACTATCCCTCATGAGGGAGAAGAAAGGCCTTTGCACTTGCTGCTGATGACTGCCTTAATAAATGTGTTTAACATATGTATGTTTATAAAGCAGCCATAGGGAAGCAATTTGACTACCTCTTTCCACATACATCTTCCTCCCGCCTGGCTAGGGCTGGCATGATGCCAGCCTGAAGACAATGCAGTATAAACTTGACAGCCACCTATTCGTGCATATGGTTGGACAGAACAGTGCTCCTTTGAGATTACTCCTCCTATGTAACCATGCTGCCAAAGGAAATTGCAGTACTCTTTCCATTTTATGACAGAGATAATCAACAATATAATATTCATGTTATCTCTGAATACTGGAATTTTCTTAGTCTCCAGAACAACTGAGCTATTGTGACTGTGTTGTCCACTGTGGACATGAATCAGTCCCCAAAACCCAACTTTGACATTAATGCCATCCAAACTCTTAAAAGCCCCAGCTTATACTTACATTTCTCACAGGACTGTGAGAATCTGCATAGGTAATGGTTAGCATGACTGTGTCCAGATTTTCCCTGTGTCTCTTAAAAACCTTTCCCCAAGGGTAACTGACACTTCTTTCCTCCAAAATCTGTAGTAATTTCACCATGTTATGTCTGCACTGCCTATTGCCCTCTGAATAATTCCTTGGTTAAATCTTAAAGGAAAGAAAAAGAGTGTGTCTTAGACTAATGGAAAGTAAATTAGTTGCAGAGTAATTGGCAGAAAGTAAGTGGCAGATGATGTTTTGGTGTAGGGTTCCCTAACTACAGTGATTAAAATGTCCAGGCTATGCTACCATCCTCAGAGAGATACAGACAACTCCAATTATACCTCTGAATTATACCTCTTTAGAGAGATATGTGTGAAACAGGTAGGTTGAATTATCTTCTGGGAGGAAACTCTTTCCATTGATTTTACAGGAAACCTGAATAAGTGACTAAAACTGGAGTTCTATATTTTAGACAGATAAACTTGGTTGAGACTAATTCAGCCCTAGAGCTGTACTACATTTATAAGAGTAGCCTAAATTTAGCAGATCTCAATAAATTCTACTTGCAAAGAATATTTCTATTCTTCACCTTAGGAGCTCTTGGGAT